>NC_082363.1:5000-1205000 GCF_027477595.1 Haemorhous mexicanus | reverse complement strand
CAGCCAAGTAAACCAGGGGCAGAGCAGCTTGGCTTTTGCTTCAGCTTAGGCAAAATTTCCATAAAAACCCAGGAGCTGTGCTCCTGTCCAGCTCCAGCCAGCACCGATGGACTGATGCAAGCACTCCCTGGCTGAAAGGGGAGGTTGTGCTAAAAGGAAAATAAACCCAATGATTCTGGTAGCATGCAACACACAGTGGATGTGAAGGCCATAAAGCCTTCTTCCCTTCCTCAGGGTTGGGCTGAATTCCCCCACTGTAGCATAACTAGGCACTTTGTTTTCATGAGTTGAGGGTTTTCTCCTTGTTTCTGATCAGCTGAAGAAACAGCAGAGAGACAGAGAGCATTCTTCTGCTACTGCAAATGTTTAAGATGTTATGTGGAGCTTTCTGCTGGGCTAAAAACTATTCCAACCACATCCTGCATGGCAAGCTGTGGGAAAAGTGCAGGAGTGCTGCAGTGATTGCTCCAGCCAGGTGGAAGTGGAGTCTAGAAACATCAGGCTGGTGTTTCACTCCCTCTCTGCTCTGTCAGTGCTGCCTGTGCGCCCTCACAGGAGCTTCACAGGAACTCCTGGGCAGGGAGAAGACATCACTTCCCTTCCTTCCCTCTACTTTAGTGCCTCATTCCATGGCCCAGAGTGCACTGGGCTGGAATTAACCTACCTCACATAGGGATCGTTTGTAGCATCACAGCCTTTGTTTGAAGCACATTG
This sequence comes from Haemorhous mexicanus, assembly GCF_027477595.1. Classification (NCBI taxonomy): domain Eukaryota; kingdom Metazoa; phylum Chordata; class Aves; order Passeriformes; family Fringillidae; genus Haemorhous; species Haemorhous mexicanus. The sequence goes on along the minus strand of NC_082363.1, from coordinate 1,204,286 downwards.
TACAGGGGATCTGAGGTACCTCTGGGGGTTGGAGCATGCCAGTCTGCTCCCAGGATGGGGAAATGCAAGGAGGCAAGGCTTTGGGAGCAATTAGGGCATGTAGGGAGTGCAATGGCTGGAGCATTCCCAGCATCTGTGCAGGATCAGCAGCTAGCTCAGGGGTTGGCAGTTATTCCTACTGTCTGGCTGCTCTGCTAAGATGGTAACTAAAGTGGCACGGGCTGAGTCTGGAATTAACACCATGTGTTCACTGAGTGCTCTGTGCTCCAAGCCCTGTGGCAAAGGCCACTGGCCCCCATCCCTGTGCTGGAGCCTGATGGTGCCACAGGGTTCCAGATCCACGGAAGGAGAAGGCATGCGCGCCAGTGTCAGCCCCGGTGCAGTGAAAAGGAAGAACAAACCTCACAGGATTTCAGTCCTTGCCACAAAGAGAAGCCCTGCTGCCTTGCTTGGTCACTCGAGGAGTGTTAAGCAGCCACGAGGCTGCTGCTTATCCTCCCTCTGCCTTACCCAGGGGCACCCTTTCCCTGTGGTGCTGGAAGCAGCTGTCAGGCACTGCTACAGCAAAGCAACCTCCAAACCCAGGGCTCTGCAGCTGCTCTAGCCTCACACACCCCCAATGCTTCCAAAAGATGAAAGAAATACCCAAGCAAACAAACACAAAGCCACGGGAGCAGCCTGAGTGTGCAGAAATGGAGGTTTGGGGTAAGAAAGAAATGGGTGAGAGGCTGAAACCAAACATCTCAACCTCCAACTAAACCAAAGGAGCTTCACACACACGCAACAGTCTGATTATACAGCACTTCTGGGACAACATTTCAAGAATACAATCGTTGAAGGATGAGGTTCCTTGATACAAAGGAAGGTTGGTTTGTACTACAGCTGGAAAGGTGTTTGCAAGGAGCCCAGGTGACTCCCTGGCAGCTACGTAGAGTTTTTTACACATCTACTGGCTCATAGCAGCTCATGCCTACAATCTGAGGACGCAGGTAAAGTTATGGCTCTAGGATACATAGTCTAAAATCGACAAGCAGAAAAGGCATCTGAAAAATCAACGTGACATTTAAATGACTCAACACTTTGACAGTATTTTATGGCCGTGCCCTTTCCCTCCCCGTTACGGTTCAGCCAGTGAAGCTGCAGGTGGAATCATGACACGGGGAGCATGAAACATGCAGATCGCCCACGAGCCCGCACCACAGGGGGGTCCCAGCTAAGGTTTGCTACAAGGGAGATGCTCCTAACCAGATTCTGCATCACTTACCATGGGGAAAGCCGAGAGAGTACCACTGCCTGGTGGGAGGAGGCCTTTCAGAAGAGCAGGGCCTGGAGGGTCTGCAGGGTCTTGCCAGAGTTACACCATGCACCATGGGCTAAGCACACAGGGACAGGGAGGGAGTACCGTGACCCGGCCTGCATCACCGGCCACAGCTGGTCCAGACCCAGGGAAGTCACGGATTTCTTCAACCGAGGTAAAACAAGAGGTGGGATGGGGGTGACTTGGGAAGCAGACGTGGCAGGACGAGAGGGGCACAACGGACCTCTTGGCTCTTGGGCTGTACAGCATCCAAACGCACAGCAGAGCGGTGGAGGGCACATGGGTGTGCTTGGCTGCGCTCCCGGGCTCCAGACACAGGAGGTGTGTTCTAATTGCTGGCCCCAGGAAAGTTAATCTAAAACCTAAGGTCCATTCATCAAGCTTGTTTGAGTATTCCTGGAAAGAGCTGTCCCTTGTCATCTTCATAAAAAGTTTGTCCCCTTAGAATCTCTGTAAAATTCCTCAGTCTAGTGCAGGCCACGAGGGGATATAGAACCTCTGTAAGGAACCCTCTAGAAGGCGTTCCATCCAAAAGGACAATTTGTGTAATTTGTTTTTAGTGGATCTAGATCCCGGGCTGCAGGAGGATTTCCCTCTGGCTTCCGCATGTTGTAAAGCATCGTAATCCTCGCATGATCCCAGGGTTCCCCCCTCGTCCCCTGATCTGTGAGGCTTAAAGAGGCAGAAGTATTTCTTGTGACCATTCAGAGCCAGGACATAGCCCGTGTAGTCACGCTCAAGGAAATGCTTGTCATACTGGTTTGGGATGGGGGCCGCATCCTGTGCAAACTCCAGCAGATACTCCAGCCACTCTCGGTGCTTGTCCAGGCTGAGAAAGGAGAAGTGAAGAGAGCTGCTCCTGGGGGAAGAGCAGAGAAGATATTGGGATTAGTATGTGTTCTGGGTCTGGCTGGATTCCTACTGAACAGGTAAGGAATTGTCAACAAGGGCAGGGCAGTGCTGTGTTGCCACAGCTCCTTTTTCAGCTCAGTGTACGCAGCACTGTCGTGCTTTCTATTTGTCAAAACATGGGTACAGTCAAAGTGGCACCAGCACCTGACCCCTCTGGCCACCACCACGAAGTTTGGCTGGGAACAGCCTCTTGTTTTTTGGTGGCTCACTGCCACTGATGAAGGCAGAGGCTGCTTAGATCACCAGAAGCATTCGCTCCTGGCAATAGAGCCACCCATGCTCCTCACATGTCACCAGAGCAGCATTACACAAGTGGTTAATACAGCAACAGAAGCCTGGGAGAGGGCCCAGCCTACCCTGTGAACATGTAGACTTCCAGAGCAAACTTCTGGAGCAGGGGGGTTTTGGTGGAGTTGGACAGGATCAAGACGATGTTCATGTGCCCTGGCCTCAGGCGCACCAAGTTACTGGTGTAGTTGATGTCCGTTAGCTCAGTCACCTCAACAAAGCTCTTTTTGGGAATCCTGCTGCAACAAAAAGACCAAGTGAAAGAGGGGCAAAGGACTGGGAGCAACTGAGGATGGAGAAACTGTGAGTGCATTTGCTAGCCCATTATGCTGAGCCATCCCTGTGCCCTGTAGCAAAAGCCAATGTTACTGATGCAATAGCTTGGTTTGCACCTCTCTCAATGAGTGGGTCACACCTTTACCTCTCCCCTGAGGATGCTGTCTTGGGCAAACTTGGTGGGAATTCTTTAATAAGCAGATTAGTGTCCCCCAGTCCTTGCTGGCTGCGTGCTGGCTGTGCACTGGTCCTCCTTCCTTGCTGTGCCTGCACAGCCCTGCACAACAACTGCACTATGTGCAACTTCAGCACTTCTCTGCTCCTCACTAACGCTCCCCGCACAGGTGCTCCCTGAGCAATGCTTCTGCAGAAAACATTCTGGAAAATTTAGACAGGGAACCTGTTACTCTCTTTGCTGAAGCTCGTGTCATTCTTCTCCGTCTTTGCCGCCGTTTCTTCTTTCCCCGAGGGTGGAGTGTCCCTTGTGTCACTCGAATCACTGCAGAGGAAGGTGATTTTGTGTGTGTTTAAGGCCTTGGGGTTGGGCTGAAGAGCCACCCCTGAAGGCATTTTGGTGCCCACTCACCTGAAAGCCTGAACAATAACGGTGCCAAAGAGAATGAAGAGCGCAGAGAAGAGCAAGGACAGGAGTGGCATCATTTCTCGCCTGAGGGAAGATGTGCAAGCAGCAGTCAGGTCCGTGAGTTCACAATTTCTGCCTCAATTTCAGTTCCTGCCTATGTCAGATAACACTGTGGGCCTTCCCCAGAAACTCAGCTTGTTTCTTGGGTCTTAAAGGACATCATGTTTTTGAGTACTGTCCTGCTCTCACCCAAAAGGATGCTAAAATTGCATCTGTTTTAAAATAAAGGTAACAAGGAAGCAACGAATACCAACAATGGATGCCCAATCCGTACCAGTTACTGTGAAACAAACTGTCCCACCAGTCTGAGATGTAGTCCACTGTGGAATAGAACCATCGGATAAGGAACATCTGTTTGAAAAGAATGAAAAGCAAAAAACGAAATGACAAAACTGCTATAAAGAGCCCCAAGAGGTTCACAACATGCCATGAGATTCCTTCTGTTTTGCCTTGTTATTTTAAAATATAAATAATGCCTCTGAACAACCATAATGGGACTGTCCACAAAGGTAACATGAACGTCAGGCATCTGGAAAAGCTGTGCACTTACAGGAGCGAGCTCATCATTCAGGTCTGCCACAACAGTCTCTGATGACAGAAGGCCAGGGTCTGTTCTCAGCTGATCCAGGAGATCCAGGAGGATGAAGTTGTCCTCTTTGCTGCCTTGCCAGGCCTCCTCCAAGGCTTTAAAGACGATCTTCCCTGCATTATTGCGTCTCTCCAGAATGACCACCTGGATGAGCCAAGAGCATGGCACATGTCAGAGAGGAAGGGGCTTTTGTTTTCTTCTAGACAGATGATTAATTTCAAACCACTTCCCAGAATCAGATGTCAGATCAAGGTACAGCATCAAGGCTAAGAGAAGAAGGGATTAAAAAAAATAAAAGGAAGCCCTCACAGCTGATCTTCCGTGATACTTCTCCTCATCCATCAGCAAGGCGTCTGCAAATTCCGGCTGCCGATCACTGTAGATGTGCACAAACCTCAGCGTGTCTTTTGTGTTGGCCACAGCAAAAGTCAAAAATGCCTCATAAGCCTCAGCAAACTTCTCTCCTTCCTCGGTAAGCAAGACCACGCAGTGCCTGGGTGACACAATGAGATGAGGGATTAAGAGCCAGTCTGTAGGTGAGAGGGAATGACCAACCCCTTTCCTCTCAGCAGAACAATCCTGGTAAGCCCCAAACCCCTCTGACAGTGTGGATAATTGAGCATGATCCAATGCAGTCATTGCTCTTTTCCTGCAGAATCAAACCAAAAGTGACTCTAAGAGCAGCCCCAGAGCCTTGGGAAACAAAATGGGAACACCTCACTTACTTCCGCTGACGGTGAGACTTCTTCACAGGACACAGCTCCTGGAACAGCCTCTGGCTGGTTAGCCTGGCCACCATGAGGAACTTATTCTGGGAAAGGAAGTCATCAATGAGCTGCTTCTTCATTTCTCGTGCCTGGCAAGGACCAAGAAAGCAAAAGTTTGAAATGAGCAGAAAGAGGAGGAGAAAGCTGTTGGATGTTCCTGGAGAAGGCTGCCAGCCCTTGTGGTCATCCCTGCAATCACCCAAGATGTTCTGAGGCCCCAAGACTGGGAAGTTACCTGTGTCCCCACCCCCCAACAGGATGGAGTGCCCCAAGCTTCCCTTGTCCTAACACTCTTCCTCCTCCTCCAAAGCCTGAGTTTAGGTTGAGAACAAATACTCTTCCTCCAAACTGCACCACTGACCACCCCCTCATCACCAGCTTGGTCAAAAAAGCTCCGTGCCTGTTTTCCCTAAGCTCTTGGAGAGGGCTCTGAGTGATACCTGCACAACGTCAGCGGGCCGGTCAATGTGCTCTTTGAAGATCATCATGGTGGGAGTGTAGACATTGATGTTGTACTGGCTGGACAGCTCCTCGGTGCCTCGCAGTCCGACGTACACGTAGCCAAAGGACAGGTAATCTCGGTAGGCAAAGGCCGTCAGCTGGGCAGGAGGAAATCCCCAGCACAGTTATGTTACAGAGTAAGCATTTTCTCCCCAAGTGCCTGTGGTGACCTTGCTTCAAGAACACATTCCACTGTTTGAATCCCACCAGATGTGAGAGGTACAAGCCCTTTCTCTCCCTCACTAAACCAAATTTTGCATCCCCTTAGTCATTGTGCCAGGAGCCTCCAAGGATCCACAGCTTTGTTTACAGCCTGACATGTTGTAGGGCGGCAGGGGCTTCTTAGGAAATGGGATTTTCAGCAACCCAAATTAGATATGACACAAACATCTCTCATTCCCAACAAAAGGTTGTGTACCTGTGTTGCTGCTACCTCTGAAACAAACCCACACCTTCACACTTGTGAAGGGTAACTGTGTCAGGACGAAGAAACAGACTCCTTACAAAGCTGGTCACCTGGTCACATTATTTAAAACCTGCACAAATCACCTCGCTCTCCTTGAACCAGTCTGGTGTCTGGAGGCATTGGTCCACTGCTCACGGCAGTGGCGTGTTGTAATTTGGAACATCTGGATTTATAAGCAAGTCAACAATGCAGTGAGAGAAATGACATTACCTTGTATAACAACGGCACAACTGGCATGTGATCGAAGAGCAGCACGTGGGGCTTGTTGTCTTTCCTCCAGTGGGACAGAAAGCGGATGTAGTTTTTATCTGTAATCTTTAGACAGAAGCAGAACATCAGTTTAACCTCTGAGCTGTCAGACACCAGCAACACTCTGCAACGAGGTGTCTGAATGAGGGCTGAGCCTGAAAAGGCTGTCCAGATGTTGCAGGAACCAGACAGTGGATTGGTCTTTCCAACAGATATTCCTGATTTATAAATGAATTAAAACCATCACTCTTGACCTCCCTCATCCATCTTAGTTATTGCAGCCTCTGTTGATGCCATTCCAAGTCAATGCCAACATCACTGTTATTCTCCTGTTTGTTGGGACCATATTATTTAAATATACATAAAAATGGGAACCCAAGGGTTAAGAAGACACCTGATAGCTCCAGTAAACGTGCTCTGTTTCAGGTGTGCTACCTCTCAGAAAGGACATAAATGGCTGCAGTTACTGTAGAAGGGGAAATGATCCCTATTTTGGGGGCGAGAAGTCCAATAACTCCAGTACCCAGAAGACAAGTGAAGAATCTGTTGGGGAAGGTGATCCCGGTAAAGATCCCAAGGGAAAATGAGGTGACGTGAACAAGGCCATGAGCAGAGGCTAGGCAGGTGAGAGTGCTGTGGAGGCTGACCCAGCCACATCACAAGGGTGGTGGTGTTTTAGGACTCTGTCAAAAATCACCAGAAGGCTGAAACACAGGAATATTTTATCAGTTAGGAGATTTTACTTATGATTTTGAAAGGGCTCATGCTGCCAGTTCGTTTCAAAGGTCTGAAGGAAAACTGGACAAAACAAACAGGACTCTGTGTCACTGAGTTTTAGCAGATGTGACCTATGAGGTAGCAAGTGGTCCCTAATTTGCTGGATGAAATGCCAAGAAAGCAGGAGACAAGTGAAATGCAGCAGGTTCCTGTCCTAGGGATACCTTGAGTAGAGCCCTGGCAGCTGTGGGGTGTCACAGCTGGGGTCAGCTGCCACTAGAATCATTGGTGTGACCATGTAGTAGCAGGATCCTCTTTTCAAGGACTAGTGTTACAGAGCTGCGGGGTGGGAATGCTTCTGACAGCTCCAGGGTTTGGAGCTTTGTGCCACAGATCAATTTGGAGCCTGAATTAATCAGATTAACCACCGAAACAGCCAAGGAGAGAGGGATCTCCAGGCAGAGAGGAGCAGCAGCACCTGACACCCCCGCTAGAACCTACCTTTTCAACAAGATTCCCTGGCAGGAGGTTCTCCACAAACTGCCGCAGGTTTTCCCGAACGACAGCATTGTGGAAGAAGGTTATTTTCCCATTAATGAGCCCCAGCAGGGTCGGAGTGCTGTGGGCACCCAGATGATGGGCGAGGCGCCGTTCATACCCTGCGTGAACGACGCCGATTCCTGCTCCTGGAAAAGGAGAGCACCGGGTTCACTTGTAAGATCTCCCACAACCCAAATCCCCAGTGCAAAACTAATGACCTGCTCCTTTGCCCAGCACCCTGCTTTGGAGTTAGGAATGTTTGGGAGATCATTAGGATAAAACCCTGAGGAAATCCACAGGATCTAAACTGGGTCACACAAACCTGAAGGCAAACCACTGCAGCCTTCCCAGGTGAGGGACACACACTCATCCCCGACAACCTCATCCTTACCCAGAGCCTCCAATTCCTGAGCAACTTCCTTCCACACGGGCTCGATGTGGATGCAGCTGAAGCACCAGTCTGAGGTGATTTTAATGAGGTAAGGTTTCTTGAAGCTATCTGGCACAATTTCATTGATGTAGTGAGAAAAGTGGAGCAAATACTTCTCGTCGGAGGTGTCGCGCCTCTCAGAATTGAAAGGGAAATGGAAGAAGGACTCATCAAAATAGAAGCCATCATGGAAGCGGTGGAACTGGCGACGCTGCTGCTGAGAGAAGCCCTGGCTTTCCCCAGCATCTCCGTAGCGATCAAAGTTTGCCCTCTTTTCCTCGTTGGAGAGAATCTGGAAAGAAAATGATGGAAAAATGATTGCCTGAAACCATGAGGGGGAACTGCCCTGACTGTAATCCCTCAGTAAATAACGTTAAAGAATGTGCAGTCTTTGCTGCACATCAGACAGATAAATATTTTGGAAAAGGGAAGCATCACATCCTTTTCAGCTTACTGTGGTAAATAAGGGTAAAAAAACCCTCAAAGCCCAAAGGAGCCCCTAAATCCAGACTGCTGTACCCACTTCTGTCACCAACAGCTCCTCGGGTCTGAATATCCTGTGTTCTGAGCACAAACACTCTTTTCTGGCTTTTGCTGGTGTCTCTTTGAATCTGGAGGGTTCAGAAAGTGCCAAAAGCTTCACTGAGCAGCCAGAAGCCCTGCAGAGAAACTGCATTTTTTAGCAGGGAAATAAGGATTTATTTTGATTTCCATGGGCTTGGCTGCCACAAACTGGAGCAAACAATTTCCAGAACGTGCAAATAACTACTGCTATGAATAATTTGAGGTGACTAAATCCCTGTGATGATGAACGTTGCTTACATGACCCCAAAATGCTTTTATGCATGTGTGACACAGTCAAGACGCTGGTCAGCTGGGCAGGGCTTGGGGAATACCCACTCCTTCCTTCTTTGAGGCTTTTTAGGCAGAGCAGGGCAGACCTGCAGCAAAGTATTTATAGCAGAAACCATGCTGGTGACCCCAGTGGCTTTGTCAAAAAAGCTGAGCAAATTTTTTGGGTGGGGCAACGTCCACCTCCACAGAGTCAAGCACCTTTCCCACACAGAAATACACTGAAAAAAACACAAAGCCGTGTGTGGAAAATTAAGGTCACTTGATGTTAATGATACCAGGAGTTCACAGGAAGCATGTGTTACCTCATAGGCCTTGCTAATCTGGATGAATTTGTCCTCTGCACCCGGGTCCTTGTTTTTGTCAGGGTGCCTGTGGGGCAGAACCAGAGGAAAAGAGGTCACTGGGGGAGCTGTTGGCCTCTGTTTGGAGGTGAGGAGGCTATGGGCAGGGAGGGCATGCACCGACATCCCCAAGGCTGAGATCAGATTTATACCCAGCACATGCTGTCCCTGCCCAAACCCCATCTCAAAATGCAGCACTGGGATGTGGGCTGTGTGCCTGTGGACCTGTCCCTCTGTCTGCTCCATCCCCAGCAGCCTGAGCCCAGAACACGGAGCGTGTCTCCTTCCTAGTAGCAATGCCTCCCTTGGCTGCTGCCCTACATAACTACCTGGTTCTTCCTTGAATCACCTCCTGCCATGGCCTTGGGAGTGTCTCACACACGCCAACATGGTCTCTAAGAGCTGCAGGTAAGCCTACTTTATTACTTTTATTTCTATGCCAGAAGCCTGCCCCTCACCACACACCACCTGCATGAGGGGTGTGACATTTGTGCATCCAATACATTTCCCTTCCACAGCAGAGAGTGAACGGCCCTTGGGCATCCAGCTATCAAGCTGAGACTTCAACCCTCGTGTATTAATAGTTCCCAGGGAGAAATTTTTCTCCCCACAACCAGACTCCAAGAGAACATTTTTCCCCCATCACTTGACTCTGGGAGAAGTTTATCCCCTTGTAGTCAGACTCCAGGAGAACTTTTCCTCCCACAGACAGACTCTGGGAGAACTTTTCTCCCTGTAGCCTGATTCTAGAACGTTTTCCCTTTGTAACCAGCCTCTGGAAAAACTTTATTCCTGTAGCCAGACTCTGCGACAATTTTTCCCCCACAGCCACACTCCAGGAGAACTTTTCCCTCTGTAGCCAGATTCCAGGAGATCTTTCCCCCACCCATAGCCAGACCCCGTGAGAATTTTCCCAGCCTAGCCAGACTCTGGGAGAACCTTCCCCCCTGTAGCCTGATTCTGGGAGAACTTTTTCCCTCCTAAGCAGACTCTGAGCGAACTTCCCCCCCCCCATCCCGCAGCCGGACTCCAGAGGGTTTTACAGCACTATCGCTGGCCTGGAGCATCTACGCGTGTCAGGCTGACCGCCGGCCTGCGAGGACGCCGGGGCGCACAGCCAGGCGAGGCGGCTCCTGCCACCGCGGGCCGCGGGGCTGCCGCTGTCACCGGACCGAGGCCGGGATCCGCTCCCGGAGCCGGGCGGAGGGGGTGCAAGGGCAGCACGTACCATTCCCGGGCGAGCCGCTTGTAGGCCTTCTTGATGTCGGCCTGGCTGGAGCTCCGGCCGACCCCCAGCACTCGGTACGGGTCGAATTCGCCGGGCGCGGCCGCTCCTAGCGCCGGCAGTAGCAGGAGGAGCAGGAGCCACCCGGCCCGTCCCGACTCCATGGTCCGGCGGGCCGCGGGCGGAGGAGCGGACGTGCCGCCCTCCCGCACCGAGCGCCGCCGCTTCCGGCGCGCCCGCCCGCCGTCCCCATGGAGACCGAGCTCTTCCGGGAAACCGGGGCTGCCGGCGGCGGGCTCGGAGGTGAGGGCCTGCGGAGAGGCCGTGGCGGCTCAGAAGCTGTGGCAGTGCTGTGGGGTGGGTTCGGAATGGGGATGGTGGCAGCCGTGTCCCGGGAGCATCGGGCCGCGGAGGGGATTGTCCCGCTCTGCTCTGCGCTGGGGCGGCCTCACCTGGGATATTGAGGGCAGGTGTGGGCACCGCAATATAAGAAGGATATTAAGGCGTTAGAAAGCGTCCAGAGGAGGGCAGTGAAGCTGCTGAAGGGCCTTGAGGGGGATCGGAGTGGCTGAGGGCACTTGGTCTGTTCAGCTGGAGGAGACTGAAGGGAGACTCATCCCAGTTACACCTTCCTGTGAGGGGAAGAGGAGAGGCAGACACTGATCTCTGCTCTGGTGACAGTGACAGGACCCAGGGAATGGCTGGAGCTGTGTCAGGGCAGGATTAGGTTGGATGTTAGGAAAAGGTTCTTCCCCCAGAGGGTGGTCGAGCACTGAACAGGCTCCCCAGGGAAAGAGCACAGCACGGAGCCTGTCTGAGATCAAGGAGCTCCAAGGGACATGATGTGACTCTTGGGGTGTCCTCTGCAGGACCTGGACTCGGTGATCCATGTGGGTCCCTTCCTACTCAGCATGTTCTGTGATTCTATTTTGGTTTTTTGCTAAGTTGTGTTTATCCAAAGTCAAAGACTTCTTGTCTCGTGCTCTGGCAGTAAGGAGGTTCACAAAGGAAACTGGGAGGGAGCACAGATGGGACAGGTGACCTGAACTGGCCAAAGGGATATGTTCCACACCACAGAATGCCCAGTGTATCATCTGGGGAGAGTGACTGGGATGGAACTGATCTGGGTTCAGGAAGGGGATCTGACATCAGTCAGTGGGTGGTGAGCAACTGCATTGTACATCACTTGTTTTCCCCATCATCATCATCATCATCGTTATTGTTGCTGTTGTTGTTTTGTTGTTGTTGTTGTTATAATTTACCATTACTACTGTATTTTACTTTATTTTCAATTATTAAACTGTTATTTTCTGAACATACAAGTTTTACTTTGATTCTCCTTCCCATTCCATGGGGTGGGAGGAGAAGAGAAGGGGGAGTTGAGCAAATAGTTGTGCCTAATTTCCAGCTCAGCTTAACCCACCACAGCTGGCTTAGGGAATGTGGGTTGGATGAATGGGTGGTGAGGTGGATCAAGGGCTGTGTGGGTGGCAGAGCTCAGAGGGCATCATCCACTTGGAAGTCTGCAGTGGCTTCCCCAAAGAGCCTGGGTCCAGTGGTCCAGTCTTAATCAACTTGTTTATCAACAATCTGGACAGACTGACAGAATGTACCCTCAGCAGGTTTGGTGATGATATGGAACTGGGGAAGTGGCTGATCCACCTGAAGGTTGGGGGCTGGGTGACACACCTGGGGGACTGGCTGATCCACCTGAAGGCTGTGCTCCCATTCAGCAGGACTTTGAGAGGCTGGAGAATCGGGCAGAGAGAAACTTAATGATGCTCAACAAGGGCAATGCAGGTCCTGCCCCTGGGGAGGAACAGCCTCAAGTACCAGCTCAGGCAGGGGGGACCTGCTGGAGCATCTCTGCAGGAATGACCTGGGGGTCCCATGGTCAATCAGCTGTCCTGGAGCCAGCAGAGTGTCCTGGGGGCCAAGAGGCCCTGGGGTGCACTGGCAGGAGCACTGGCAGCAGGTCAGGGAGTGACCCTGCCCCTCTGCCCAGCCCTGGGAGGCACATCTGAGTGCTGTGTCCAGCCCTGGGCTCCTCGCCAGTGAAGGTGAGGAAGGGCCTGGAGCATCTCCCTTGCTGAGGTAAGGCTGAGGGAGCAGAGGCTATTCAGCCTCGAGAGGACACACAGCTGAGAGGGGCCCTCAACCCTGTCCCTGTCTGTCCCTGTCTGCAGGGAGGGTTCAGCCTCTGCTCCGGGGTGCGCAGCGATGGCACATGAGCAACGGGCAGGAACTGATGCACAGGAAGTTCCATCTGAACATGAGGAAGAACTTTGCTGTGCAGGCGACACAGTGCCTAGAGAGGGCGTGGAGTGTTCATCCCTGGAGATATTTTTAAAATACCCAACAAAACACCAAAACACAAAAGGACGGAATCCTGTTCCGTTTGCTCTGGGATGACCCTTCTGGACCACAGCAGGCCTCTATCAGCCTGACTCCGTGTGTGATTCTGGAAGTCCGAGACGGTGGCGCTTCCGGGCAGAGAGCTGCGCTTCCGGGGCAGAGAGCTGCGGTTCTGGGGCAGAGCGGCGCTTCCGGGCAGAGAGCTGCGGTTCCCGGGCAGAGAGCTGCGGTTCCGGGCATTGAGGGGTTTGAGCAGCAGCTCCGGGAAGGAACCGGCGGCGGGTCTGAGACAGAGGGGCAGGTGCGGGGCAGAGCAGCGAGTCCCGGAAGGGACCGGCGGTGGGTCCGGTCACTGAGTGGCGGCTCCGGGGCTGAGCGGCGGTCCCGGGCAGAGCGGCCGTGTGTCCCGGCGTTGAGGGGCGGTCCCGGGCAGAGCCCGGCTCCGGCAGCCCAGGCTCGGGGCCATGGAGGAGCAGCAGCGGCGGGCGCTGCGGCGCGGGCGGGCCCGGCTGGTGGCGGCGCTGCGGGTGGAGCCGCTCTGGGACCCGCTGGAGCAGCGCGGGCTCTTCACCCGGCCAATGCTGGAGGAGCTGCAGGTGGGCCAGGGAGCGGGACACTGAGCACCGGTGTGGCCCGGGGAGGGTCCGTGTTTCCTGAGAGCCGGGGATGGGGCATGGCGGGGTAGCTCCTGCATCCCCTGAGCCCTTGTGACAGGACTGAAGGGTGGCCCCCATGTCTCCTAACCCTCGTGACAGGCCTGAGAGGGGTGGCTCTGTGTCCTCTTGGGCCCAAAAGGGGAACCCATGTCCCCTGAGCCTGGTGACAGGTCAGATGGGTGGCCCCCAAGTTCCGTCACTCTAGTGACAGACGTGGGAGGGATTGTCTTGTGTCCTCTCAAGTGCAAGGGAGACTCCCCTCACTCTGGTGACAAGCTCATAGGGCAGCTCCATGTCCCTTTAGTCCTGGTGACAGGCCGAAAGGGATGGCCCTGTCCCCCTCACTCTGATGACAAGCCTGGCGTATGTCCTTATGCAGATAAGAAGTTTGAGAACTGCCCCCTCACTTCCCCCTTCTTGTCCCCAGCCTTGGCCAGTGCCAGGTGTAGGGGTTTCTCTTTGTGTCCCTATCCCAATCTGATGACACCCTTAAGGTGTTCTTTCTTCCCCCCTTGGTTACAGGTGACAGGCTTGGGGGTGCTTTTATCCCATCTTGCACACTGGTGACAGCCTAGGGGTGCCTTTTTGTCCCCAGAGGCCAGATTTGGGTGCTCCCTCTCCCCCTTTCCCTCTAGACCCCTCATCAGGCTGGGTGTCCCAGTGGTGACCATTGTTGTTGGAGAGACATTAGGGCTGGGGGTCTGGTGGGGGTCTCTGGATATTTCCACTCGCTTTTGCTGTTACTTAGCCCATGTCCATGTCCTGGGTGCAGATCCCACATTTCCCTGCTCAGAGTGGTCGGGAGGGCTGCCCAGGCACTGCACAAACCCCTGTTCTAGGTTTTTCTCCTCTGCAGAGCACTGGCAGCCGAGGGGAGCAAGCCCGGCAGCTGATCATTGACCTGGAGACTCGAGGGAAGCAGGCTTTCCCTGCCTTCCTCTCCATCCTGCGGGACACTGGGCAGGGCGACCTCGCCGACATGCTGATCCAGGAGTGCGAATCCCGGCCGGTGCCACCACTGCTGACGGACCTGCGACCCGTGGAGCTGCGGGAGGATAAACAGCATAAAAGTCAGTGCTGAGGGTGTAGTGTGTTTTTGGCAAACAGGGTGGCAGCTGGGATTCCTCTCACTGTTGTCAAGAGTCTGGGAAGTCATGATTTTTATTATCCTGGTAGAGGTGACTGTTGGAAGAACCATGGAATCCTAGAATGGTTTGGGTTGGAAGGGACCTTAAAGCTCATCTCATTCCACCCCCTGCCATGGGCAGGGACACCTTCCACTATCCCAGGTTGCTCCAAGCCCTGTCCGACTTGGTCTTGAACACTGCCAGGGATGGGGCCTCCACAGCTTCTCGGGACAGCCTGTAAGTCCTGCTTTTCAGCAGTGGAACCTTTTGAGCTCAGACTCATCTTCTGTATTTTTGTCCCATGCCATTACAGATGTGACCCCTCATGAACGTTTGTCTATCCCAGTCCAAGCCGAGAGTGAAAGACTTCAAATGCCTTCTGTGCCAGCCTGGGGTAAGCCACATTCCACTCCTAGAGCCACAGCATGCCAAAGGCTCATTTCCAGTGTGGTGGGAAGAGGAAATACATATGTGTTGGGAAAGACATGAACTCTAGAAGTGTGGTCTTGTTGTGGAGTGTGGTGAACTGAATCCTGTGCCTGTTTTGTGTTGTAGGTTCTGCTGTTGACAAGAGGAGCCGTGACCAGGTTAGTATTTGAGAAGGCTGAAAGTGTTCCCTACTAGGCAAAAGCTCTGTGCCTCCTGGGTGACTTGCGAAAATATTTCTGGAGGAGCTGGTTCTCACTTTGTTATACCTGAGCAGTTCTCCAAGGCTTTAACAGGGCCGATGGTCTCAGAGTGGATCAGTCATTAGCTACATCCTCCTTAAGATTACCACAGTGATAACACAAATTCTTGGCTCCTTTTGGTGAGGTTTGATGATGATGCCTAAAAAAATTTCCCAGAAATTTCAACTTGCTGTTGGACATGCTACAGATAAAGCATCAGCTTGTTTTCCACAAAGGCTTTCCCCAGTTTAGTGGGTTGTTTCTTGTTCCCAGCTGCTGATGAGATGTGTGTGGAGAAAGGGTGCTTCTACCCATCCCTGGGACCAGAGAAATTAAAAAGCTGTGAAATGAGCCACTTAAAGGACTCCCATTCCTCACTGGCATTGTATCCTGCTGGATTAGCCAGCAAGCATTTAGAATAAGATGGAGTTTAATTGTGACGTGTCCCTGGCAGTATTATGAGATGAAAGCGGATCCCTGCGGACACTGCCTGATCATCAACAATGTCAGTTTCTCCAGAGACTTGGGTCTGTCCACCCGAGAAGGCTCTGACATTGACTGTGAGAAGCTGGAGAGGCGCTTCAAGGCCTTGCGCTTCACCGTCCTGACCCGGCGGGATCTGAAAGCTCAGGTGAGGCTGGGTGTGTCCTGCTGACACGAGGGATGAGAGGTCAGCCCCTGGAAGCAATGGGAATGCTTTAGGGGATTGTCTTGTGTTAGCAGCAGACCAAAAACCTCTCACAAAGAAACAATGAACCACTTGCATCCTCTTACTTTATTGTTGCGCCACAATTGCAGAACGGGAGAGGACCTTGCACATTTTCATCCCTCTGCATGAATTTTGAATCCTTGTTGAGATTTGTAGGGATTTGGTGAGGCTGTGTTTTTGGGATAGCTTGGACAGCTGTGTCATGTCTGTCTGTGCCATCCTTGACTGTTACTGGAAGTGTCAGGGGGAACTTGATCATCTGAAAGTAAAATATGGTTCTCTGCTCACCCACCAGCTCCCGGTCAGAAGCAGTGGATTTCACATAAATTATGTGGAAATGTGCTTTGGTTTGTGGTGCTGTGTTGTAAAGAGTGTAGAGAGGTGATAAATCTGTGTGATTAAAGCAGCCAGTGTTAAATAAGGGCAGAGATGCAGAAATACTCACTCTTTGCCAATGGCTTTTGCCAGCTGTTCTCGGGGCTCATGTTACCCTGTGGTAGAGGTTGACAAGATCCATGGCAGTGCAGTTAGAACAGGGCCTGGCAGTAACCTGTGGCTGACATATGGTTCAAAAGACTCTCATTGTGATGTTTTCCACACAGGAAATGGTGTTGGAGCTGCTGAAGCTGTCTCGGCAGGACCACAGTGCTTTAGACTGCTGCATTGTGGTCATCCTTTCCCATGGCTGTCAGGTGGGTTTGTCCCATCTCTCCCTTTGTTCCTTTGCTGTGGGAAGGGGTTAATTCCCTGTCCTGTGGTCTCACACAGGGTGAGAGGGAAGTGGTCTGTCAAAACCTTGTTCTGCCGTTGCAGTACATTTTAAAGAGTTACACCAGAGAAGACCACACCAGAGAAGCTCCTGTTTTCTTTAACCCAGAGTACTGGGTTAAAGAAAACAGGATCTTCTCTGGTGTGGTCTGATCCAGTGGTGCTAGTGGACAAGCGTTTTCCATTTTGGAAGTTGGGCCTAATAATTTGGAACTGCATGGAGGTCCCACTCACCCTCATGCTGTGGTGATTCAGTCCTTCCCATTCTCCAGCTCTGACTGGGAGATGCTATTAGCAATAAAGCCTGTTTATTCCAAGTCAGTTCTTAAAGGATGAGGAGAGGCATTCTTAGGAAAATGGTGTATGGTGTGTGCTCGTTGTACCAGAGGATGAAGAACTCCTTTGCTGTAGTATGTGGGATATGAGTTGGATAACATAAGTTGGATTGCTGGGTTTTAGTGCATTTCAAATATCTCCTGGATGTCCCCTCACCCTGACTTGGCCACAGGGATTCCCACAAACACTAGGATTTGTCCTGGTACCTTTGCCTTGAAGCACCTGACAGGATGGGCTCCCTCGGAACTGGCCTTGCCTTCCCTGTCACTAACTCCTGCATTTTCCTCTTGCAGACGAGCCATATTCAGTTTCCTGGAGGCGTTTATGGAACGGATGGAAAACCCATTCCCATAGAAAAGATTGTGAACTATTTCAATGGGTCCAATTGCCCGAGTTTGAGAGGAAAACCCAAACTGTTCTTCATCCAGGCCTGTGGTGGAGGTGAATCTTTGTGTTGGCTCCAGTGGCATTGGGCTGTGGAGATGTGGTCAGGCTGTGGCTTTGGCTCCCTTTCTGTTCATTGACTGCCCCTCTCTCCAGCTGTCTTCTCACACCAGCTGCCTCTTACCATGTGCTGAGAGGCCAACTCTTCACACACAGTGAGGAATTCTGTATAAACTACTAATGACTTTGACTCAGCTGTGCAGCCAAACAGCCAAAAAACCTTACTTTATTCTAGGGCCTTTTTCCTTTTCTTTCCCCCTCTTTTCTAAATGTTGATGTACAGCTGTGAATCTCTTGAGTGGGATGGACGTCAAGAGTTGTCTTGTTGCTGCTTTTTTCAGAACAAAGGGATCAAGGCTTTGTAGTGGATTGTGATTCGCCTGAAGAGGAAGCTCCTGGGGGTTCCTTGGAATCTGACGCGACCCCGTTTCGGGTTTCATTGGATAACGTAGATGAGCCCGATGCCATTGCCAGTTTGCCCACACCTAGTGACATCTTGGTTTCCTACTCAACTTTTCCAGGTGAAACAGCCTGTGCAAATCCTTTTCTGATTATGGGGGAATTAGCAAAACAGTTGGAGCTTCATGGCCAAAGATAGGGGCAGTTCAGGACAACTGGGCTCTGTTGGAGCGCCAGGAACTTGTTGGAATACGAACAACAGATGGGTTTGGCATAACACTCCTTTCTCTGAAGGTTTTGTCTCCTGGAGGGAGAAGTCGAGTGGCTCGTGGTATGTGGAAATGCTGGACAGTGTGCTGGAACAGTATGCCCATTCGGAAGACCTGCTCAGCATGTTAGTGAGGGTAAATATTTTTTTTGTTCTCCCTTTTGCTGATGAAGGAAATAGTCAGGGGTGTGATCAGTTGGGGCATGGAGGCCTACACTCAAAAAAGGAGTGAGGATCTTGCGTTTAGGGACGGGCTCATTGGAGGTACTGCAGAGAGGTTTAATTACAAAGAAAGTGTCTGGCCTCAATCTGCCAAAAATCACTGGAGGTTTCTCCAGTGAGAAGTAATCTTGGCAATACAGGCTTTAATCCTTCTGAAGAAATTACTATAAAATGTCATGGCTTGTCCTATCCAAGCTGATGAGATTTGGGTACTCCTGTAAGTTTGTCCTGGGGGTGGAGGAGCACAATGCACAAGGATATGGCATGAGTCTGGCTGATCAACATCTTCCTTTGTGTGCCTTGTTGACTCAATATTGCCAAAGTTGTGTACAAGTGTAGGTGCCCCAGATACGTTTTCTGTTCTCCAGGGGTAGGAGAAAAGTCCAGTGTGGAGAGAGAGAGGACTTACAGAATCACCTTGTTGTTGTTTTCTGGTTGTTGTGGTGCTTCTTTGGCCACCTTGGCATGGCACCCATTGATTCCCAGGGATGGGGAGAGCATCCCATTCCTCAGCCTCTCTTCTGTTCCCAGGTGGCACATGCTGTCTCTGCCAAGGGGAGGTACAAGCAGATCCCAGGATGTTTCAATTTCCTCCGTAAAAAATTTTTCTTCATGTGCCACTGACACGTGGGCTCCGAGCCCCCTGCCAAGCACTGGAGATTCTTCCTGTGGCTGAATGAAGTCTGTGCCCACCACGACTTGGTGTCAGTGCTCCCTGTGGATTTTGTCTGTGTGTCCAGATGTTTGTCTGGAGAAATGTGATCCGCGAGCGCTGGCTTTGCCATGGAGTGGAGATGAGATGGAGATTGTGCTGTGCCAATGGGAAATGTTGTGGATGGAGCAGGAAGTCCCTTTGCTGGAGAAGAGAGCCAGAGGAGAGCACTTCTGGCTCATCCTGACACAACCACACTCGGCCTCAGAGTGTTTTTCTTTGCTGATCATGAAATTTGTGTCCTGTGCTGTCCAGGTAACTGATTGAGGGGACGAGGGTCTGCTGTTCAAGTGAAATGGGATGAGTTTTGCAGTCAGTGTTTCTAATAAATGCAATTAAAGAGCAAATCTTTAGCTGTATTCCCTTGTCTGTTCCATCTCCTCATTGCCATTTCAGCACTTCCTGAAGGCTCCTCTGAAGTGGGAAGAGTAGGAACCTTCATTCATGTCTGTGCTGCTCTGTCTGGTCATTTACAATGTGGCTGTGCAGGCTATGGAACATCCTGATCCTTTTGAGGAGTCAGTTGGGAGTTACAGCAGGAAACTGATGAGGATTCATTGAAATACCAGTGCTGAGGTAAAGTTCTTAAGGAGCTGCTACCATGATGGCCTTGGGTCAGAAATCCTGCATCTGTGTTGGATTTTGAGGGGGGAAAGCATCCTTGGAGCCACCCTTGGGAGGTGCAGAGGCCTTATGGTAAATCTTTGCTGAGGGGTGCTTGGGGATTCCCAGGGAACCTGGGAATATCCAATCTGCTTTTGCAGTCACTGAGGATTTCCATGCTCCTGTGGGAGCATTTCAGGTGCTTTGAGGGTGCTGCAAGAGGAAGCCAAGCCTGCCCTGAGCATCCCAAGGAGGGTCCAGCTGGAGCTGGGGTGTGGCTGTGATGGCCTTGCCTGTTCTCAGGTGTTTGTGAGAGCTCCTGGTTGTCTCCTTCTCTGTTCCCCTTCTCCATCCCCCAAGGGAGTGGGGCTCTAGGCTGCCCTGTCCCGTGTTGTCCAGCTTTGTACAGAGCATCTGGGTGTGCAGGTGATCCCAAGGCTGATCCCATCTCCTCTGGACCTGTTGTCCTTCAGGAAAGGTGACCCTGCACTCTTCCCCTTGTTTATTTCCCTGCTTCCCTCACTAAGAAGGCATTGGGACTGGGGCTGGGGTTACTTTGGGTAGAGATGGCTCAGCCTTGTCCCTCTCCTTTCCGTGACATGGACTGCAGTGGCTGCTCCTTCCCCAGGGCATCTCTGGCAGAGGTGAGAACAGAGTGGGAGCACTCCGGCAGCACAGGTTGGGGAGGGAGTGTGGTGGGGCTGCGGAATGACTCCCAGGACCAACCCAGTTGCCTCAACACCCCCATTACAAATCTGCTGCCATCAAGTAGCCCAGTTACCAGCAAGATCCCCTGAAACATCCCTGCACTGGCCAAGACACCTAAAACCTCCTTGGGCCAACTAGGGGCCCTATAGCCCCTCTCCAAGATCCCTAAAGCCCCCCAGGACCGCAGGCCAGATTCCAGCCACTCTCCCATCAAACCACCAGCCAAGCCTTGAACCCTTAGGCTTGGTGATGGCCATGGATCTACTCTTAGCTGGGAGTGACTCGTGGGGCATCTCTGCCCGCTTTAGGCTCCCCAGGAGCCTGCCCAGCCTCGCTGCACAATGTGGGGGCTCTCCCCAGCACACAGGCAGAAGCCCAGGACAACAAGGTACAGCCAAGGTACAGCCCCTTGGTTCTGCTCCACCACGTCCCCTCGAAAGAACCACATGAGACCAGCTTAGCACTATTGCCTTTATCACACTCAGTGCTTGTGCTCCATGCTGTGTCCTCAGTTCGTGCTCATTTTCTGCCAAAGAAAGACACAGGGAGGCTTATGGTGAGACGGCTGGCAGGGCAGGGCCAGGGTGGCCAACCTGCATGGGGGCAGAGGAAGGGGCACCCACCTTGTTGATCCAGTCAATGTAGGCAGACACCCGGGTGAAGACTGTCGGCTTCTTTTTCAGGTTGCAGCCCAGGCCGGAGCCGAAGCTGACAATGCCGTCGACCTCCCAGATCCCATCATCGCGCTGGCAGTTCAGGGGGCCCCCAGAATCGCCCTGTGCAGAGAGACAGTGTGGGCCATCGCTCCTGGGCACCCTGTTGGCACACCCCACATCCCACACAGCAACCACCACTGTCATAGGCAGGTAGAAGAATTATAAAAGAAAGGCCTTATGAAATCAGACCTCGCTCTGCTAAAATTGCCAAAGCTGGCCTGTCATTTCTTCTAAGTGCAGCTAACAAGTGATTTGCAAGTTCCCATGTGAAGCTATTTTGCAAATGAGAGGTTCGTTTAATGCAACAATCTATTCTGAGGGTGAAAAACAAATGCACCTCTGTAAACAATAAGATTTGTCCCATGAGAACTCACAGAGGGAAAACGGAAACATATCTAGAGAGAGAAAATTTGGTAGACTTAATCAACAGCGCTTACCAACCAGTGAACTGAATTTTACTGTATTGCTGGCCAGTTAGGATTAACACAGTGCCTTCTGATACTTCCTATAAATGTGAGTTTTGTGGATAAAAAATTTGCTTTCTGCATGAACAAAATGGAGTCTTGGCTAATCTATTCCATCACACCACCATGACTCCATCCCCTCCCTCCTGTGATTCTCATGGAACCTGTTTCCCTGCACTGCTCCAGCACCACTCTCAATCCTACTCTGGGCTGGGGGCAGCTGCCACTCAGCAGTTCCCACACTCACTTTGCATCCAGAGACGACGCCGTCACCGCCGGCGCACACCATGGTCTCGAGCACGAGGCTGCCCCACCAGTCCCACTTGGAGCAGGTCTTGTAGTCCACCACAGGCAGCAGAGCCTGCTGCAGGATCGTGGCCAGGGGCCCGTTGGCTGCAATGAGAGCCAAAGCTCGTACCTCACACCCTCGGCCTGCAACCCCTTCCTGGGGACACCCCACTTACTCCTGATGCGTCCCCAGCCGGTGACATAGCAGGGGTAGTTGTTGGGCAGGATCTTGTCGGCAGCCGGCAGGCAGGCGGCACGGATGGTGTCAGTCTCCTGCACCTCCTCTGCCAGCTTGACCAGGGCAATGTCGTTGCTACAGGGGGACATGAACC
Source organism: Haemorhous mexicanus (assembly GCF_027477595.1). Lineage (NCBI taxonomy): Eukaryota > Metazoa > Chordata > Aves > Passeriformes > Fringillidae > Haemorhous > Haemorhous mexicanus. The sequence goes on along the minus strand of NC_082363.1, from coordinate 1,182,394 downwards.
ATGAGGAAGTCGTCCCCAGCTTTGTTGCCCCCCACCCACTCCTGGATATATTCCATCCCTACATGATGAGGTAGGAATCCCAATCTTCATGGACAATCATCTTCTCCACACCCACGGCCACAGAACCGGGCTCGTCATCCTCTGACAGGTCCTGCATGCCCAGCACCACACGATAAGTCATGGAAGAGCTGCCAGGGAGACAGGGAGTGTCAGTCCCCACAAGTATCTCACCCTGCTCCTACAGATGCCCCCCAGCACCCCAACACGCACCTGATGCAGTGGGCAGCTGTCAGCACCCACTGGGGGGCAATGAGGGTCCCGCCACAAGTGTGGTACCAAGACCCAGAGCGGCTGTACTGCAGCGAGATCTGCGAGGGCAGAGGCACAGGGTCAGCAGGAATGTCCCCATCCCTGTCCCCATGCCCATCCCTGTGCCCCCTCACCTGCCATGGCCAGCTGTGGGCTACAGCATCTTCACCGCCCACCACGCGGGAGCTCAGCTGTGGTGGCACGGCCGGCTGACCGCATCCATAGGCTGTGTGACACCCGGCAAAGGGGCATCAGAGGCTGCCTGTGCCCGTGCCCAGGGCCAGGGCAGGCCCCATGCTCCTGTTCCCCCTGCCCTGACCCTTCCCCATCCCCTGCACCTACCGTAGCCCAGCAGCACGATGAGACAGACAACTCCCAGCATGGTTGTGCCTAGCAAAGGTGCTGTGGTGGGGCTGCTCACCCCTCTTATAGTGTCTGGACTGCTGGGGACCTTGGAGTGTCCCTGCCGGCTGCTGACACGTGGGGACTGTCCCACGCTGTGGGCACAGGGGCTCCTCAGCCCCACTGCCCCCTCTTATCGCACTCACCATCCCACCTGGGAATGGCCACATCTGCCCCTCATGTGCTGGCACCATGCCGGGACCTGGTGGGGACACCTGGCCCTGCTCTGGGAAGGGGTACAGGGTCCCTGCTGGGACATAGGGTCACTCCCTCTTGGGGCAGACCCCCACCCATGATGCTGTCAGTGAGGTGCTGGGCAGCCCTGCTGCCCCCCAGCCCTGAGCACCGAGTCCCCCAGGGCACTTTTTGCCCCCTAGCCCCTCAGTCCCCCAGGGAGAAGGTGCGCCTTTTCCTGAATTGCTCATCATTGGGTGTCTCTGAGTCCCTGTCAGTGCTTGTTCATCTTGTGTACCCATCCTAGGCACATCTGGGTGCTGGTTCCTGGCTGCTGCCTGGGCTGTGGCATCATCGTGGGTTCCAGTGTACATTCTGTGCTCAGCAAAGCCTGGGGGTAATGGCTGTGCCATGTATGACTGCCAAGTGCATGCGTAAGGATCTGGGTGGCTTTTGCTTTGCTTTATGTTGTCATTTTGGATTGTTGTGTTTATGGTTTGAAGCTGAAGAAGTTTATTTTGGGGGTTCTTTTTGTATCTTTGTATCTTTGGCTGCTGGTAGGTGCCCCAGAGCAGTGGTGGAGGCCAATGCCCACATGTGGCTGGAGGAAGAGCCCCTGGACAGGTGGCTATTTCTGCCAGAGGGAGCCAGGGCTAGCCAAGCACCCCAAGGGAGTCTAGCAGGAGCTGGGATGTGGCTGGAATGGCCTTGCCTCTGTCCAAGGTTTTCCAAGAACTCAGTGGCACATGTGTCCCCTTCCCCATGGCCGTGCAGTGTGAGATTCTGCGTTGCCCTGTTCTGTGTTGGCTACTTCTGCACAGAGCACCTGGGTGTACAGGTGGTGCTGGGGCTGATCCCATCTCCCCTGGACCTGTTTTCCTTTAGGAAAGTTGACTCTGCACTCTTCCCTTTTGGGATGTTAGGAGACACAAGACAGAAGATGGACTTCAAACCTAGTTAACTTGAGAGATTTGATAAGAGGATGCCTTGGCAAAAGCAAAGGGAACTTTGAAAATTAGACCTAGATTGCAGGAAGATTCCATCAGATGGGTTTACTGGAAAAAGAAAATCCCATTAAACTCTGCAAGTAAGAGATGTTATTTGCATATGTGAAAAACGCCAATTACTTGTTTTTAAAATTTTAAAACTTAAATAGTAATAAAAGGATTATGAAAATAGTAATATAATTAGAGTAATAAAAATTTGAACAATTGAGATTAGGACAATACAAGACAATAAAGACAAAGAGTTACGGATGGTCCAGGTACCTCTTTCTGGGCAAAATAAGCCCGAAAAAGGACCCACGTTAACAGAGAATTAACCCTTAAAAGCAACAGCCTGTTGCATATTCATACATCTCATACATGATGCATAAATTCCATTCAAACAAAGGATTCTGTCTGGTCAGTGTCAACTTCTTTCTCTGAATCCTAATGGTGCCTTCAGGGCTGAGCAAGGCGGGAAGAACTCCATAAGAGAGCAATGAATTCTCTGAAAGATTTAGGTGTCCTGTGGCTGCTATCTCCATGCGAGTCCTCTCTTGAAAAACTATCTTACATAGCATAGTTTTTATTTTAACATTATGTTTTAACCTAAAACTATATTTAGCACACTACTTGAAAACATTAATACAGCATAACTTTCCAACATAACACATATAACATTCATTTCAATATTTGCGAAAAGCCAATCATAAAATATGCATTTTTCCCAATTGCTATTTTTATAACCATTTTAATACTATTAAACTTTTAAAATTTTAAAACAAGTGATTGACATTTTTCACAGGCCTCCCCCTTTTCGAAACAGTCCTTAAAAGCAATAGCCTGTTTCATATTCATGTATCTCATACCTGATGCATAAATTCTTTTCAAACAGAGGGTGTTCTCTGGTTATTGTCAACTTCTTCCCCTTAATCCTCTTGGCTCCTCACAGGCAGGAAGGAGATGGAAGAAAGTTGGTCTTTTCTGATGAGGCAATAATTCTTCTCCTAGATTTAGGTGTCTTGTTGCTATTATATCTGTGTAAAGAATTTCTTGATTATCTCATCCCTTTCTTGAGCTAGTTAAAAAAGTCTTACATCGCATTGTTTCTATTTTAACATTATAACTTAAAACTATATTTACCACACTACTTTAAAAAATACAGTACTATTAATTAAAACGACATAACACATACAGTATTCCTTTTTAATATCTGCAAAGAGCCAATCATATAATATGTGCTTTTCACAAGGCCGGATCCAAAACTCCCAGTATTTGCCCTCGGTGCTGTAATCAACATCGGTCTAAGTATGATTTTGAAGGGTGTCCAATACCGGGAAACCGGAGCCGGAGCGTGGCACCACGCGAGGAAGGAGATGCCCCAGCATATTGCAGCTTGAATTGCTGCTAGTAAAGTTCAGGGTAAAGAAGCAAAAAAGGCTTTTACATAATATCCATAGATGTTTAAATCAGCTGCACGGTGAGATGCTCCTCTCTCAGACACACACGCAGCCGGAGGGTCCAGCTCTCTCCCTCCAGGGGGCCCCAGGCTGACCTTGGTCTCTGGGCAGTATAAAGGTGAGGCCCAATCAGGGAAAAGGGAGGGAGTGGCTCAGGAACAGCAATGTTCAGGCATAGGAACAGGGGAAGGAGCCAATGGGGTGTAACTTAGGAGAAGTCCTTCCAGGGCCTCCACACCAGCTGATGCCTCAGAGGGGACCAAGCCTCAGCACAGCCGCCGCCCCAGGCAGCCTTCACCAGACCGCAGGCAGCCCTGGCCAGACCGTCACCGACCAGTCACCCCCAGGCAGTCCAAGAATGGACCTGGCAATCTCCAACACAGCAGTGTTGCTTGATTCATCTGTTCATTTGCTTCCCACAGGAGTTTTCAGACCACCTGGACAGTGTGTGCATACTTGGCTTGTTCTCCCTGGAGCTATTGACTCTGACTCCTGGCATGAACTCCGCAGCCACCCTGTGTAGTCCTGGCCGGAAGCAATATAGCCCAATGTGGCATTCACGTTCTCTGAACATGTTTCCTTCGCCCAGAGTTTTTCTCCTGGGAAGCTGAAGGGCAGCAAGAGGCCTCAGAGAAAAGAAAAACAATTCTTGTGTCATTTGCTTCTCCTGTGTTGTGCTCATGTGGAATGTGTTTGGAAGCTGAAAGGCAGCGAGAGGCCTCAGAGAAAAGAAAAACAATTCTTGTGTCATTTGCTTCTCCTGTGTTGTGCTCATGTGGAATGTGTTTGGAGATTGTTTACCAAAGGTGACTGCTTGATTGGACTCTGGTGTGAGTTGTTTTGACTCATTGGCCAATCAGGGCCAGGCTGCATTGGGACTCTGGAAAGAGTCACGAGTTTTCATTATTATCCTTTTACCATTAAGTATCTCTTCTGTATTCTTTAATGTAATACAGTATAATAAAGTAAAAATTAGCCTTCTGACAACATGGATTCCTCCTCATCATTCCTCCTGGACATCGGGAAAAAATATTTACAATAGCCCAACTCATATTTTCCGTGGCAGCACCCCTATCTGCATCCCTGATAACTGAGAAGAGGGAGGGGGGTTTTGGTTCTGCAGGGGTCCCACAGGTCTCAGTGTCCCACGTGCCAATGCAAAGTGACTCTGAAAGGCAGAGACACTTCTAACAGGACTCACTGATACAAAAAAATGATGTGACTGTTACCTCAAAGAGCCACCGGCCCAGTGATTGGCCATTAACTCTCCCGAGTGGGTGGGAATTGCGAAAGCCTGCAAAGCCAACACGCAGTGTAAATAACAGGGCCTTATGGGAGGATAGCCACAGTTAAACTTCTTGTGCTGTCTGTCCCCCTGGTTTTGTGGGAGAGGGATATGTTAATATAGTGGGGAATCTTCATGCATTCAGATTTTGTACAGGAGTCACTGGGGACACTCACACCCCCACAATGGTCCCTGACTGAAGCACCCCAGGCACTTTCAAGTATTGGAAGGAGCAACCCAGCTATCAAAAGCCATAGTTCACACAGATCTAAAGCCCTGAGGGACACCTAGCCCTGGTCAAACTGGTATATTACCAGTTACTTGTATTTTTTTAACAATGTATTTTGTTGTAAATTTTTCAGTACAGCTATTTAGTACTATATAACTAAATATTTTTTTGATTTAGCCTTCAGTGTTTATATCCCATTCCTCTCAAACTTAAATCTATCCTACAAGCAATCTTTAAACCTGCTGCAAGGAGTGCAGCCACCCCTTCCTGGCACCAGCAAGTGTTGAGATTTATCTTCTAATTTTAGTAGCTTGTGATTCGTGATTTTTAACAGGATTGTTACTAGAAGAATTCAAAGGTGTTTGTATAGAGGTGGTGTCTTCTTAAATATTAGTAACATAGGAAACCTGCATAGTTCACTGAGAGTAATGAGATAAGTCGTAAATTCAAGATTCTTTAGCTCACATTCAAGACAAACCTTGAACTTAATCTGCAGTAATTATTTGAGACTTAACTCTACTGTCAGCTTTATTAAGTGCTTGCTTTTTACTCCATAGTTCTAACAAGGTAATATTATTGTAAATATTTCAGTACAGTTGTTTACTTGCATGTTGTTTACTTTGATGATGTGAAAAATGTCATTCACTTGTGTTAAAATTTTAGAAGTTTAATAGTAATAAAAATTAGGACAATATGAGACAATAAAAAGCAAAGAATTACAGATATCTGGGTGCCTGGCATTCTGCCAAAAGGCAGACCTTGCTAACAAAGGACTCCCCCTTAAAAGCAACAGTCTATTGCACATTCATATATCTCATACATGATTCAAACATTCCTTTCAAACTAGGGTGTTTCTGCTTAATTTCAGCTTCACCCCCTCATCTTGTAAATCAATCTTTGGTTCTTCAAAGTTTGGGCCTTCCCGATAAGGAGGGAATAATTCTTTTCTTGGGATCTTGTTGTCTGTTTGCTGCCATCTCTATATTTTCCATTCTTTGAGCTAGTTACAAAAAGTATTTTACATCACAGAGTTTCTATTTAATATATGCTGTAGCCTAAAAACTATATTTACCACACTACTTAAAAGAGATTAATACAGCACTACTTAAAAGAGAATAATATAGCAAAACTTTCCAACATAACACATATAGTATTCATTTTAATATTTGCAAAGAGCCAATCATATAGTATGCATTTTTTACAATGTTTAACTGTTTGACAAATTTTCAGTAACCTTTTTGTAATAATAGAGTTTAAATAAGTTAATTCTTTTTAAGATTAATTTTTGCTTAGTCTCAGTGATGTTAACTTTAAGTTCTTTTAGATATATTTATTAAGGTTAAGTTTTAGCAAAGTTAATTTTAAGTTTTGTTGAAGTATACATGTTTGAATTACAAGATATAATTCCTTTGCTATACAAGTGAATGACATAAAGCCTGAATGAATTGTTGTCAAAAGTTGCTCATTTTAATTACAAGATACAGCTTTTTTACTATAGCAATAAAAACAATTTTTGCTATTTTATTTTTTTATAAGTAGTACTGGAAAATGAGTCTCCATATTGTGACTGTTATTAGTTATGAGTTATTTAATGCTTTATTTTTTACTTTTTTCTTTAATGTCATATACATCTAGAAAAATATAACCTCAATTTCTTAAAGACAGTTCCTACTGATATATTAGTAACCCTGATTATGCTGGTTATCTTGTGATGTAAATTCACTGACTTTTATAACAGGCACTACTTTATTCATTTGCTATTTGTCTGATTAACTAACGCTAAATGACAAAATCAACTACTTTACAAACCTTCATATACCTTTGTATAGCTATATATAAGACATATTATTTTTCTAACTACTATTACTAAGAGGTTTCTAAAATAAATTAAAGAGATTCTTCCAGTTATAAGCCTGGACACTTGGCCAAGTCCTGGTCTTAACTAGTAGAAATTTTTCTACACCAAAACTATACTCAAGTAATTTTGACTTGCTGAATTTGGACCTAAACCTCCTTTAAAAGTGAACTTGAAATTATACCCGGGAATGATTTTCAAAGCTCTCACTTTAAAAAATAAAGCTTGCCAAATACTACAGACTCTAAGTAATAGTACAATATTTAAGAAATTGATAACGCATTGTTTTAAATCACCCTTCTATTTTTCACATGCTACTAATTTTATCTATTAAAATCAGATTCTGATCACCGAATCAGTCTTCCCCATCTCTCTCCATTGCTGACGCTTCCCCTTGTTTATTTCCCCAGTTCTCTCACCAAGGGAGCCTTGGGACTGGGGTGTCCCATGGGCTGGGGGTGCAGGGAGCTGGTGCTTGACTTTGGGCAGAGGTGGCTCTGTAGCAAGCTGAATTGCTGCTAGCATAGTCCAGGATAAGGAAGCAAAAAGGACCTTTGCATAATATCCACAGATGTTTTATTCAGCCGTGCGATGAGATGATCAGGTCCCAGACACACACACATGGAGGGTCCAGCTTTCTTTCTGCAGGAGCCTGGGGGCTGACCCTGGTCTTGGGGCAGTACAAAGATGGGGGCCAGTCAGGAAACAGGGAAGGAGTGGCTCAGGACATAGGAACAGACAGAGGAACAGGGGAAGGAGCCAATGGGGTCTAACAGCTTTTTGAGGGAAGTTTCTTGTATCTCCCTAGACCAGGGAATGCCCCCCCAGGGTCTCCACAATTCACTGCTTTTTATATTATTAAGAAAGCTTCTCTGAAGGATCAACTGAATCAACACAAAATGACAAAAACAATAAAAAGTGGTCTTAAGGCTATTTTCAAAATGCAAACAATCCTGAGTCCCTGGTGTCCAAACAGATTTTCTTAGAGCTGGCAGGAGGGATTTTCTTAGTATGGTTTATCAGGAAACTGAGTCAGGAGAAGGTTCCTTCAGCAGGGACTGGTTCTCTGCCACCTGAGGCAGTGTTGTTGGCTGTAACTGGCTCTGTACAAGGCAGTGTAGGTGGTGGTGCGTCTGCTGGAAACTCCAAATAGAAATCATTAACTTTAAGAAAAATATGGTTACTTTAGGGAAACTTTCCTTTCTTTCCCTCCCAGTCACCCTCCCTTTGGTATTATGAAGGAAATTTGGGGGTAGGGATTAGTGGAGGGAGGCCGTGGAAAGGGGGAAAAGGTGGTAGGAATTTGTGGGAACATAAAAAAGGGATAATAGGACATTGGAAAGGCAAAGGTAAAAGTGGGAGGGGGGCAGGGAGGCCACAGGAATCGGGGAAGGATAATAGAAGAAGTGGGACTTATCAGACTGGAAGGTTCTTTCATTATGGAGGTGGACTCTTGGATGGAGGATGGCTCATCGGTGTTCTGTGGTCTTTCAGCTTTTAGGCTGTTGCTGGGGCTTGGTTGTTGGTTTTGGGTTTTATTTTCTTGGTAGGAGTGTGGAGGACTTCCATGATGTGGGTAATTAAGGTTTGCAGTTTGGTACATGTTTACTACCTTGCACTGGGACTCCACCAGGTCCTGTCACATCAGCTGCTTGGGGGCATTTTCTTCCTTGTATTATATTAAATTCTGCAATTTCTCCATCTCCTAGACTGTGGAGGTTTTTCTTGGGGATGTTCTTTTTTATAGCAGTCTGATGGACAAACACATCTTCTTTGTTATCATGCCGGTTGATGAACCTGTATCTGTTTTTCACATTGAACAATTTCACTGTCCCCAAAACGTTCATGGCAAGGACTTTTTTACCTCTGCCAGTGGGATTGTGTTTGTCTTACTGGTGCTGGACATGTTGTTGGTGTTGGGTTAAAAGAGCCAGCGATCACGCGGTTCGGGTGGTTCTGTTGGAGCTGTTACGGGATTCAGAAGCTTGCGGGTCGGACTAAAACTCTGGATCGAAACCCTCTAACAGGACCCGACTCCTTTTCCTTCACCTCGCCTTAAAGCATCTGCACAGAGGTAAAACCGGAGCTCTGCATGTCTGAACTTGTCTCTAGCACCCAGCTGCAGCTACCAGCCAGCCAGAGGTGTCTCTGAGGTGAAAACACCACAGTTGCTGCCTTTCGGTCAAGCAGCAGAGGCTAGTCAAGCCTGGACAAGTTCCATCTGGATATATTGGTAATTACTCCTATAGGGAAGGAGTGACTCAAGGACATAGGAACAGACAGAGGAACAGGGGAAGAAGCCATTGGGGTCTACCAGCTTTTTGAGGGAAGCTTCTTGTATCTCCCTAGACCAGGGAATGCCCCCCCAGGGTCTCCACATGTCTCCATCTTGTCCTTTTCCTTCTTCCATGATGTGGACTGCAATGGCTTGTCCCTTCTTGGCACATCCTGGGTGGAGGCGAGAGTGCAGCAGTAGCACTGCAGTGGCACAGCTGTGGTGTTGAGGTGAGTGGTGGAGCTAGAGGACAGTGGTGGCTCAGGGAGAGATGGGGAAATGCTCTTTTGGGCTTACTCCATAGGCCCCACTGCTCTTCTCCCTCCTCCTTGTGTTTCAGTGCTGGATGCCCCTGAGGGGAGCCCAGGATGCGGACTGGCACCATGTGTCAGGGCAGTGCTTCCCTATGCTCTGTGCCATCAGCATCAGGATGCTGCTCAATGTCAAGGGAGTTTGTTCATGTGTCCCTGGGTGTCCCGAGCTCTCATTCTGAGGAGTGGGTAAAGATCACTTTTAACATGTAATTTTTATGTAAGTGATTGTATGAGTACTTTTATTTCAACAGTGAAGTAAAAGTAATGAACTTCACAAAGTTTTGTTGTATTCTTTTAAACTTCCCCTTATTCTCCTATATTGTTAAATACTTAATAATGGACACATCCTATAGAGTGTACATAAGATGTTAGACATTTAATAAAAATAAAGCTTACACTTCTTTAGGTTAACCTGTAGATTTACTGTGTCAATTATAAATTGTATTAACAGAATATAACAATAATTGACAATTAACATGTAAGTATAACAAATATTCAATAAACTCTATGCAGCCATAGAGATTAAAAGTAGTTGAGGCTGAAGTCAGTCGGTTTGTTCAGCTGGAGGAGGCTGAGGTCAGACCTCTCTGGAGGCTGCAGCTCCTCCCGAAGGGCAGCTCTGATCTCTGCTCTCTGTGACCAGGGACAGGACCGAGGGAACTGCTGGAGCTGTGGCCAAGGACAGACTGGATGTTAGAAAAAGGTTCTTCACCCAGAGGGATCACAACTCTTCACCACCTTGTGGGCAGGAGGACACTGGTTATTGGGGTGACAGACACTGCGGGGGGGGTGCCCATGCCTGGCTGGGTGGGGCAGGGCTGACGCCCCAGCAGAGAGGCTTGTGGCACTCTGGGGCCTTGTCCAGGGCTCCTCCATCCACCAAAGCCCCTCTGAGGTTGGAACACAATGCACAAGTACACGCACAACAGGCTGTGACACCAGGGTCCTGCACTCCCAGCCAAACAACTGTCCCCATGGCACATGTGGGTACATGCAGAGAGGACAGGGGCACCCCACATTGCCCAGCTTCCCATGGACAGCCTGGAGCTCTCCACCCAAGCCAGCAGATCCTGCTGCCAATCCCATGCCAGTGTAGCAAGCACCTGGCCCCATCCTGCTGTGCAGAGTAGCCACCTCCATACATCATCTGACTGGCAGGCCTTTAAATGCATTTGGGGTGATCCCTACTGTTCCCTTGCCATAGCACATTTCCTGTCCATCCAAACCATTTCCCACCCTGCATCCCTCTTCACCTACTAAAGCTTTGGTCAGGCTGACAACTGCCAGGGGGTCCCTGGAGAGTCCCCAGTTGGCTCACACGGTGCCAGGGCTCGTGCCAGTGCTCTTGGGCCCCAGTGCAGGTGCCAGTGTTGCTCGCTGGGCTGGTGACGGTGCTGCTCAATGGTCCAGTGGCACCGTGGCTCCTAAACAAGGCACCGTCCACCATGTCCCCCACTGAACCTGAGCTGCTGCCATCCATCCCGGCTCGCTGTCCTCTTCCTCCTCACCCCGTGAGGATCCTGGCTGGGCTCCAGCAGCAACGATGGGATGATGGTGTGATGGATGGCTCTGCTTGGGGGCTCACAGTGTGGCACCCACCCCCACTTCCTGGACAGCTCCTTCACACCTGCTCCCACCAACATGCTGCCTTCTTCCTGGAAAACTTCCCTGTCTTCTCCAGGGCAGCCCGGGCTCCTCCTGGGAACCCCACAGCTGGGGGTTCTGCCAGTTGCCTACCACCTACCTTATTCCTCCAGCCACCACAGAAGGAGATCCATGGTAAGATGCTTTGCTCCTGGGCCATATCACAGGTCCTGTTGTTGAACCCAGCAGTGCCATATATTCGCCAAGGGCTCCATCTCCAAGAGAGCTCCTGCAGGCACCCCTGACCCCTCCCAAACCAGTCAGACACTCTCTGGGTTGGCTCCCCAAGGCCAACTCAGTTCCCTCAAGAGCCCCATTTGAAAGTCAGCCCTCATCTAGGCAGTGGCAGTGAGGTCCCCTAAAGCTCCCCCTGGGAGCTACCAAGTGTTCCAGATCATCCCCAAGGGCCAGCTGAGTTCCCTGGAGCTCCCCTGAACAACCTGGACAAACTCCAGCCCCTCTCTCATCAAACTAATTGCCTCAAGCCCCATGCCTCAGTTCATGGCTTGAGGACTGGAAGCATCTTGCAGGATGTGCCCGACAGCCTCCGCAGAGTCCTGCCCAGCCCCACTGCACAACAGGGACACCTTCCCCAGCACACAAGCAGGACCTTGGCATCAACAGACCAAGGCCTGGATGTGTGTTCCCAGCTCCACCACATCCCCTCCCCCAAAAAAACACGAAACCAGCTCAGCATTTTTTGCTTTTATCTTGGTCAACAATGCTATCTCCACAATGCGGCGTCCTCAGTTCGTGCTCATTTTCTGTCAAAAATACACAGGGGGGGTCACGGTAAGGCCCTCAGTGGGGCAAGAACAGCCCCTGTGGGGTGGGGGGGCAGGCATGGGGAGAGGCACCCACCTCATTGATCCAGTCAATGTAGGCAGACACCCGGGTGAAGACTGTCGGCTTCTTTTTCAGGTTGCAGCCCAGGCTGGAGCCGAAGCTGACGATGCCGTCGACCTCCCAGATCCCATCATCGCGCTGGCAGTTCAGGGGGCCCCCAGAATCGCCCTGTGCGGAGAGACAGTGTGGGCCATCGCTCCTGGGCACCCTGCCAACACTCCCCTCACCCCTCCTGGCCATCCACCACCTTGGCTCCACCCCCTCTCCTCCCAGTGCCCACAGTTCCACACCATTGGGGCACCCACCATGTGCAGTGCTCACACTCACTTGGCATCCAGAGACGACGCCGTCGCCGCCGGCGCACACCATGGTCTCGAGCACGAGGCTGCCCCACCAGTCCCACTTGGAGCAGGTCTTGTAGTCCACCACAGGCAGCAGAGCCTGCTGCAGGATCGTGGCCAGGGGCCCGTTGGCTGCAATGAGAGCCAAAGCTCGTACCTCACACCCTCGGCCTGCAACCCCTTCCTGGGGACACCCCACTTACTCCTGATGCGTCCCCAGCCGGTGACATAGCAGGGGTAGTTGTTGGGCAGGATCTTGTCGGCAGCCGGCAGGCAGGCGGCACGGATGGTGTCAGTCTCCTGCACCTCCTCTGCCAGCTTGACCAGGGCAATGTCGTTGCTACAGGGGGACATGAACCATGAGGAAGTCGTCCCCAGCTTTGTTGCCCCCCACCCACTCCTGGATATATTCCATCCCTACATGATGAGGTAGGAATCCCAATCTTCATGGACAATCATCTTCTCCACACCCACGGCCACAGAACCGGGCTCGTCATCCTCTGACAGGTCCTGCATGCCCAGCACCACACGGTAAGTCATGGAAGAGCTGCCAGGGAGACAGGGAGTGTCAGTCCCCACAAGTATCTCACCCTGCTCCTACAGATGCCCCCCAGCACCCCAACACGCACCTGATGCAGTGGGCAGCTGTCAGCACCCACTGGGGGGCAATGAGGGTCCCGCCACAAGTGTGGTACCAAGACCCAGAGCGGCTGTACTGCAGCGAGATCTGCGAGGACAGAGGCACAGGGTCAGCAGGAATGTCCCCATCCCTGTCCCCATGCCCATCCCTGTGCCCCCTCACCTGCCATGGCCAGCTGTGGGCTACAGCATCTTCACCGCCCACCACGCGGGAGCTCAGCTGTGGTGGCACGGCCGGCTGACCGCATCCGTAGGCTGTGTGACACCCGGCAAAGGGGCATCAGAGGCTGCCTGTGCCCGTGCCCAGGGCCAGGGCAGGCCCCATGCTCCTGTTCCCCCTGCCCTGACCCTTCCCCATCCCCTGCACCTACCGTAGCCCAGCAGCACGATGAGACAGACAGCTCCCAGCATGGTTGTGCCTAGCAAAGGTGCTGTGGTGGGGCTGCTCACCCCTCTTATAGTGTCTGGACTGCTGGGGACCTTGGAGTGTCCCTGCCGGCTGCTGACACGTGGGGACTGTCCCACGCTGTGGGCACAGGGGCTCCTCAGCCCCACTGCCCCCTCTTATCGCACTCACCATCCCACCTGGGAATGGCCACATCTGCCCCTCATGTGCTGGCACCATGCCGGGACCTGGTGGGGACACCTGGCCCTGCTCTGGGAAGGGGTACAGGGTCCCTGCTGGGACATAGGGTCACTCCCTCTTGGGGCAGACCCCCACCCATGATGCTGTCAGTGAGGTGCTGGGCAGCCCTTCTGCCCCCCAGCCCTGAGAACTGACTTCCCCAGGACACAGGCCCCTCACCCCACCACCCCCTAGGCTCAAGGTCTCCTTATCTCACTCTTGATATGGTCAAGAGCAGCCAAAACCCCACAGGTGCCACAGAGTGGGACAGGTGCAGGTATCAGCAGCGCTGCCGATGGCCTTTGGTACACATCCCCACACCTAGATCAGGCCCCTGCTGCTTCTCAAACCATTGTGCCATACAGATGGCACAATGAGGCACGGCTCACCCCTGTTCAGTGCCACCATCTCCAGTGGGAACTGTGGCCACGGTCACACCCCACTTCCCAGATTCTTTCCCCCCACCCAAGCCCCTGCCCCAGACATGCCCATCCCACAGCTGCACCCCAGCAACCTGCACTTAAGAAATATAATATTTATTTGGGATTAAATTAAAAAAAAAGCATAACACACCCCCTATACCACCACTCAGGGGACACCATGGGACAGATGTGGGTTTTTACAGCCACCCACAAACACGCGAGCCTTAGTGACCAATGGCAACCACTTGTGGCCACCAAACTCATCCTGTCAGGCTGAGTACAACATAAAAAAACACAATACAGCTCCATGAGCCAGCAGCTGCCTTTCTGTACATCTTTGTCTTTGACCAAAATAAAGAGAGACACAGCTCCTGAGGGGCTCCATTTCAGCTGGGTGGGCACGCACACCCAGCACCACACACACACACAAACACACAGAGCCCCTCTACCAGCACCTGGCCCTTGCCATGGCTTCTGTCACTGGTGTCAGACATAGCAATACCAACAGACACTGGGCCAGCATGGCCACCAAAACACCCACCACAGCCACCTGTGCAAGCTCCCATCCTGCAAAACTCCCAATGCACTCACAACATAAAACAGTGTGGCCACAGGTGTCTCTGGGACAGACATTCTGGACATAGCTCCCCTGGGACTCAGCAGCAGCAACCCCCAGTGCAGCTGCGGGCAGAGAACAGGGTGCTGTTCAGGGTGGGGGGCACGCTGGGGAGGTGGGGGGCACGAACAACACCTACAGAGACCACAGCAAGAGGGGAGGGGGGAGCCGGGGCTGACCGGGCTCTGCCAGCAAGGTGGGCGTCGTGCTGAGCCCGCGCTGGGATCCTGCCGGCAGCCTGGGTGGCACACGGCTCAGGCATCGCTCCTGGCAGGGCTGGCACCTGGCACAGGCAGTGCTGCCACTCTGGGCACCGCTGACCAGTCCTGCCTGGCCCTGTCACTGCGTGAAGGTGGACTGCAGCTCCTTGAAGGCTGCCTTCCTCTGCTTCAGCTCCTCTGCCTGCTTCTTCTTCTCCTCCTGCTCTGCTTTGATCTCCTCCTCAAACCTGCTGGCTTCATTGATGGCTTGTGCCTGTGGATGGAAATGCTCAGCTGTGACCTCTGCCAAGCTCTCCTACCCACCCCAACACCTCCTCCTCCTGCCTACCCAGCACCAAACTGTCCTGGTTCATCGCCATCTTGCAATGGGACCTCCTGAGCCCTGACTCACCTTGGCCTCAAAGAAGTTCTTGGCGCCTTTCACCCCCTCTGTGGAGACATCAATCTCAGAGAGCCGGGCCAGGGTGTGCAGCCCACTGTCCTCCTGCAGCTCACCTGCTGCTGCCTTCCGGAAAATCAGCAGGAACTGTGAGGGGAGATGGTGGCATTGGCTCCCTGAAGACCTTGAAGCCACCACAGCCACTGCCCACCTTCTCACCAGCCTGAACAGTGGCTGGGGACATCTCCCTGCCAGTGTGGACCCTCCTATCCCCTCACCTCTCGAAAACTGAGCTTGCTGTCCAGGTCTTCATCCACCTCCTTGATCATGTTCTTCAGTCCCAGGTGTGTCTGTGGAGCCCCCAGCTTCTCCATCATCAGCTTCAGCTCCATCAGGTCAATGAAGCCATCTTTCCCTGCATCATACCTGCAGGATGGCAGCACAATCCTGACACATCACCACGGGGTGCAGAGCCCACAGTGACCTGTGTGCTCTCACACTGGCTGGGAAGCAAAGAGGGCTGATCAGGGACTTGGGCACTGATGGTCTCTGGCAGCTCTCCAGACCACAGGGAGCTGCCTCTGAACCGCTAACAACCCCTGGAGCATTATGCAGGATCGTGCCTGTTTCCGTGTGGCACTTGGCAGGAGAACCTGCGAGGATGCTGCCAAGCCTGCTGCCAGCTCCCTGTGCCAGGAGCCTGAGCACATGCTCCCCTTGGCTGCAGCATGGGATAGCAAGCCATCGGGCTAAGCTCACTGGGCACTGCTCTCCAAGTCAGTGAGCTCTGCTCACTGACGCTACCTATAGACCTGTCAGGAATGCCCCTCCTCAGACTCCTGCCTGTGGCCATGCCACAATCCCCTCCAGCTTCCCCGTAGCCACCCTGCTGTTCTCTCCCCTGCCCCCTGCCTGCCCACCGTGGGCTGTGCCAGCAGCGCGCTGGTGTGGCACAGCAGGATCTCCACGGGGAGCCAGCACAGAGCCACGCTTTGTACAGTTCCACAAATTGTAGGTGGGCAGCTACACACTGCACCCATTGTGACAAGGCTTTTTTTTGGTATCTTGTCATTGCAGCAGCCACGCAGAGCCCCGGCTCCCCATGCTGCAGGTCCGTGACTCATCTGTACCTCCCTTGCTGCTGTCAGCTCTGTCCGTGTCTCCAGAAGCACCTTCCTGATCTGCCAGGGACCCCAAAATGGGGCTGGTCCTGCTCATCCCTGCCTACTGCTGCCATCACCCTCAGAGTGGGGCTGTGGGTACAGATCCCACATGATTTTTGCCTCTAGTACCCCACTTGGAGGATAGGATCATGGAATGGTTTGGGTTAGAACAGACTTTGAAGATCACCTCATTCCAACCCCCTGCCATGTGCAGGGACACATTCCCAGGTTGTTCCAAGCCCTGTTCAACTGAGCCTTGGACACTTCCATGGATAGGGCAGCCACAGCTTCTCTGGACAACCTGTGCCAGGGCCTCACCACTCTCACAGGGATGAATTTCCTCCCAGTATCCAAACTAACCCTGCCCTCTGTCACTTTTGAAGACTTTCCTCCTTGTCCTTGTCCAAAGTCCTTCTCCATCCTGCATCCCACAGAGTTTCTCTGCAAGGGGCGAGTTGGCTGGCCTGACTTTGCCACTTCATCCCATGCATACCACCTCCCCAGATGCAGGGCACTTCCTTTCTCTCAATCCCTGTCTTTGTTTTTTGGGGATACCAGCATCCTGCGTCTCCCAAAGGGCACCATCTCCCCTGTGGAGAGCTTTCCCTGCTTCACTTTATCCTCTACAGCCGGATTGTCACATCCCGAGGACAGCAGCAGCAGCGAGGACAGCGTGGCAGGGCTCTGCTCCAGAGCATCCTTCCCTTGGGAAAGCCCCAGCTCCCAAACCTCCCCAGTGGCTCGCAGCCCCGGCGCTGCTCCTTTCGCTGCAGCGAGACGCCACAGCTGTCAGAGCAAACACGTCTGCTCCGACCGCCGCTCCCGCCTGCACGGAGCCGACACCCGCCCCGCCATCTGCGCCTGGAGCGCCCGGCACGGCCACCATCGCCTCCGGCACCCGGAGCTGCCGCTGTCCCCCCGCGGGCCCCGAGCACGCTGTCCCGCCGCAGACTCCCTTCTGCTGCAGTGCTCGGCTCGCTGCCGTGAGCTGCCGGGGGGTGACAGCCTCCCCCGAGGGCACGGGGAACGGGGGGGCTCCGTGCACCGCCAGGGCTGCCGGCAGGGTGTGCCTGCACCCTACGCAGCCCCCCAGCCTTGTGTTACGGGGTCACCGCCTCCAACTCCCCAGTTCCTCCGCCTCCCCGCTCGGGTCCGAGAGAGACCACCCAGGACGCCGATGCGGATCCTCCCCCCCGGTTCCAGACGGGCTGAGGGGTATTGGCATGTCGCAGCCATGCCTTCGTCTGTACTGTATCTCCGCGCTTTCCCGGAGTCGCGCTGTCTCCACGCCTCCTGCACAAAGCACCCAGCGCGGGATCCATGGGGATGCTCCGGGCTGTCCCGTTTGCCCCGGCTACTCCCGCGCATACCAGCGTGACCACGGCTGGAGTTACCCCGATTTCTGCCCACCCCCTGGAAATTTCCAGGGCTGAAGGCTCCCTGCCAGACCCCCGCCCCCCCCCGGCCCTTCCCAGGGGCCGGGGGCCGAGCTCGTGCTCCGAGTCACGCTCCACCACGCGTGGTGGCACGCAGCGCGGGCAGGGATGCTAAGGACACGCCAGCCTGGCCTCTGCGGCCCCGGGAGCTGCAGGGATGTGGGATCCCTCGGAGATGCGGCAGAAGGAATGTGAAGGTCCCCGGTCCCCTCTTTCAGACCCCTTTCTCTGGCCTCAGCATCAGGATACCTCCTCATGGAAGACAGGAGGCTCTTTCTGCGAGAATTTCGGGATGCACAGGAACGCCTCCTGCAAGGACCTGGGGGAAGGTGTCCAAGGCACCAATCCTGGGATGGGTTTTGGGAGGAGAGGGGTGTTCCTGGCATCCCTCCTGCAAGGAATTGGAGGTGCCTTGGCATCCTTGCTGCACAGAGCTGGGGCGGGGGGAGTCTCCGACGAGGAGCCGGGGGGATCCCTCCCGCAAGAGGCTGGGGTGCATGGGGGTCCCTCTCAAAAGGAATCCCTCTCAAAAGGGTCCCGCCTGCAAGCACGGGGCGGGAGGCGCTGGGACATCCGCCCTGCCAGAAGCCGGGATGCCGGGGATGCAGGAACCGGGATGTCCTAGGTTCCCCGTCCCCCCCGGCGCTGCCATCCGGGGACACCCCTCTCCCTGTGCCCCACACTCACTGTCGGAAGAGCCGTTCCATGTCGCGGAGCTGCCGCCGGGAGAACTCGCGGAACTCCCCGGCGGGGCTGAAGACGCGGCGGCCGCTGCCCCCGGGCGAGCCCTCGCCCACCGCCCGCCCCGCGGGGCTGCCCGGCGCCGGCCCCGGCCGCGGCCCCCGGCCCCGCCGCCCCTCCGGCTCCTCCGCCGCCGCCGCCATGGTGCGGTGCCCGGATGGCCGCGCCGCTCCGCCCCGCTCCGCCCCGGGGCCGGGCTGCGGCCCCCCGGCTCCCGCGCCCGCCCCGGGGGACTCCGGCTGCCCGCTCCCGCCAGCACATCGCCGGCCCGACTGCGCCCTCCCGGCTCCCGCACCGGCCCCGGAGGGGTCCCATCCCCGCCGCCCTCCATCAGTCATCACTGTCCCTTCAGACCCCCTCCCCTCCACCGGCAGCATCGGCAGGGCTCATCAGTTCCCCGGCAGAAGCAACCTAGGATGATCCTTAGGGCCCGGCATGACCATACCCCGGTGGAATCCCCCCGGACCATCTTTAGGGTCCCTTTCAATCCAAAGCAACCCAAGATTCTATGAGTCCATAACTCGAAGGAGGGTACGGGGAGTCTGGTGAGCTCACAACCACCTGTGCTCTTGCCATCTCCATTCATTCCTGACCCAGAGTTTGCCAAGGGTGGCATGGAGAAGACACACAGAGTCATGGAGCAGCCCAACATCTCCAGGTACACCTGCAGAGGATGCCCACGGCAGCACCTTTAACCTACTCAAGCATACAAGGTCATGCTTTGTCCCAAAGTAAACCCAGGCATTCAGACAGGGAAGCATCCAGCTTCGCCCAGCATAGGGAGCAGGAAAACCAGGCCACACCAATGCCCAGAGCCCCACCAGGGATTGGCCACTGTGCACTCGTGGGTGCTTTGCATGCCCAGAGACGATGCAGCCCCGTATCAGCCTGCTGCAGCCATCTGCTTTCAGACCATTTTTATCCTATTAAAAAATAAGGACCAAGAAACCGCATTGGGGCTTTGCTCACATCCTTAGCTGAAGGGGTCTGTAGAGGACCTGGCACATGGACTGCTCCGAGCAGTGCTGAGGCAGAGCAGCTGCAGGGATGATGTGCTGGAGCTGCCTATTGCCTGCAGGGAAACAGGCAACTCCAGCCCCCCAAAACACTGCTGCCCCCCAAAATCCAGGGTCTGCTCTCACCTTTGCTAAGGATCAGAATCAGTAAGTGAGCCTGTGCCATCACCCCACCCCACTGGCATGTTGCTCTCATCTCCCCAGCTTGTCCTCATGCTGCTGCAGTACTGGTGTGGCTGACATAGGTCCTCTTCTTCCTCTTCCCAGGTGGCAGGTGAAGCATTCCTGGGGTGTTCCAGGAACTCCAGAATTCTGTACTACATCGTGCCTTATGTTCCAGTTTCCCTGTGACACGATGGAGACTGGAGGACACAGGAGTTGCAAGGGATATTTCAAGCCACGTTGGCTTCATGTGCTTGAGGCCACTTCAGCAAGGACAGGACACACTCCCCACAACTGATTTCACATGTCACTGGGCTGTGTTCACACACACAAATACACACATGTGTACACTAGATATATCCTCACCACCTTTACCACTGTCATAAATCCCACCACACTCTACGGGACATGGACTGTGTGAAAGTCAGGTCCTACATTGTACAGTCATGCCAGCATGCCCAGGAGCTACAGGATACAAACTGGAGCTCCTCAAAATACACCCTCACCTCATGCCACCTCCACCCTGACAGAGTCCACAGCGATGACTGCTCCTACTGCAGACCACCACGTAGTGAAGGTCCCCGTGGTGCTGCTCCTATGAGCTTCCCGATTTGACAGCACCTGCCATGCACCCCTTGGCCTTCGGCTTGCCTGAGCAGGGAGCCTTTGTGGCTCCAGGCTGCAGAACAGAGAGAACAGACACAGTGATGACCATGAGAGCTCATCATGACCTGCTCCTCTCCCTTGCCCTCACACATGGTGCAAACCCATTGCTACGGGTGTCTGCACCTCCTCTGACTTCATCAAGGGATGAGGCCACGATGCTGCGGCTGAGTGTTGGGGACCTGGAACCTCCAGACTCTTGGGATGGTCTGACTGACCACTCTGTGGATGGCTCCCAACAGGTGGAGCTGGCTGTTGTACAAAGAGAAGGAGTTAGGTGTTGCCTTCTCACCTTGCGCCGTTTGGCCGCTTGCCGCAGCCTCTTCTCCTGGTCCAGCTGGTGCTGCATCCTCTCCAGAGCCTCTCGCAGCAGAGCCTTCTCTTCTGCCTCCCTGTGGGCTTCATCTTCCAGGTTCGACATCTCCTCCTGAAACCTTTGCAGAGAAGCTTGGCTCTGCCTGGGCAAAACAGGAGGGGAGGATTCTGTTGGTCTTTTGCCCTTACCAGCGTCCTGACCCTCAGCTGTGCTCTCCCACGCCTTCCTTGGTCCTGCTGACACCGTCCCTCTGCCCCAGCCGCTGCTGTCCCAGGCTCCAGCCACCCAGGACAAGGGAACCTGTCAAGGCTTTCCCGGCTCTGACACTGCTCAGCTGTGTGAGGCTGCAGAATGGGAGGACTTTTCCCCACTCCTCTTGACATTTGACTTTAGTACCGTGGCCATAGACACAGACTGGTCTCAGACAGACACAGGACTCAGAAAGAAGTGACTCATGTCACTTCTTGCCCCAAGCTCCCTGTCACTTGGCATCCAAGGATCAGGTTTTGTTCAGAACCCTGACTTTCCATACCTGAGCTGCTCCACACTTCCCTCATAATCTTTCAGCACTTCTTCTTTCCTTTCCAGGCGAACCTGGAGGTTCCTGATCTTTCTGTACAACAGCTCCAGGGCCTTCTGTCTCTGCAGTCCCACTTCTGCCCTTCTCTCCTGAGGAAGGTGCTGCAGAGGCTGCATTCCTGACAGCTCCTTCATCTCCACCAGGCTTCCCAGAGCACCGATTACATCAAGGTACTGTGGGAAGAAGAGAGAATGCATTATTTACCAGGTCTGCTGCATTCCATCACGCTGCTCAGCCATCTGCTTTCTGTCTGCTTTCCTGAGGACATGACAGTGTCCCAAGGAAAGTAGGTTTGCATCTCATTCCCAGCTGCACAGCTCACTGGGATTGGATTGCTTCCTTTTCTAAGATGACTGTTTTCCCTGCTGGTGTTTCCCTGCATTTTTGGAGGGAAGAAACCCCCTTGCACAATCCACCAGTTGTGCTACCCGTGGACCTCTTCCCTGGCAGCTCCCTCCATTGTTCCCCAGCCCCTCTGATGCACCATGGCATGTTTTGGGGTCCCAGGATGTCCTGGCAGACACACAATGTGCTCTGGGCCGTAGAAAGTTTAAATTGGAAGGGAAATTTAAAGGCCATCAAACCAATCCCCCCTGCCATGGATAGGGATGTCTTTAACTGGACCACAGAGCAGTTAATCTTCAACATTCCTGCACATTCCTGCAGATGTGACATACCTCTGAAATGTTTTCAAAAAACATGTAAACTCTACACACTCTGGGCATGTACACACACTTTACACCATTTACCATATCTATCCCTGACATACCATCTTCTCACCCAAGTCTGTCGCCTCAGCCATTTCCAAGCACACTCTGCTGTTGGTGATCCTGAGTGAGCTCCCATTAGGAAGATGGTCAGGAGCCTGCAGACAGGGAAAGACCCATGGAGCCCGTGTTGGGCCTGGTTTTTGGTCAAGTGGCCTTGTGCCTCCCTTTCACCCCATGGGAAAACCACCCCAGTATTGCTGTGGTCCCAAGCCTCCCACCCTGCTCAGCCCATGGCATCCCTGGTGGTACTCTGACAGCACCAGGCAATGTGCTGGTCCTGATGGAGCTGCAACCCTCTGCAGGAGCACTGCCTGCCATCCATCAGGCTGCATCTCCTACCCTGACTTCTTATGTAGCAGCTCTGAAAACCCATTTCTCGCTTTCCCAGGGTGCACTTTCCAAACAAAGTCACAGGCATTACAAACCACACACTGCCTCCCTACCTTGCCAGCCCTCAGTTTTTCTCCCAATACAGGAGCAGGTTCCAGCTCAAGACCTCCTTGTTGGACTATTTTCTCTGGTAAATCTTTCATCCAGACCACCAGTGGCTTTGAATTGCTCTTTACAGCATCTGAAGGCAAACAAGCAGGTGCCAAATTGTTCCACTCTCCATACAACTTTGAGGCTGCCCAGCTTTCCCAGCCTCCCTGTGAGGGTGGGGAGGCCCTGGAGAGGTTGCCCAGAGAAGCTGTGGCTGCTTCATCCCTGGAAGTGCCCAAGGCCAGGCTGGACGGGGCTGGGAGAAACCTGGGATGGTGGCAGGTGTCCCATGGCAGGGGGTGGAACAAGATGGTCCTTAAAGTCTCTTCCAACCCAAACCATTCCACAGTTCTAGGAGAGCCCTGCTCACCTGAGCATTGCCTCTTCTCCAGCATCTTTACTCTCTCCCGGAGCTCAGCCAAACCTTCTTTCTGGCGCTGGATTGTTTCCTCGTGCCTGAGACCTTGGCATTTTGCACCAAGCTCAGCCAAGTCTGATGGTGGCTCCTGAAAGAAGACAGGTTCTTGCCCAGTCTGCATCTGGCACAGCACAAGCTCAATGTAAACACAGCCTTGCTGCCGGACATTGGGCACTTGGCACAAGAACAAAGCCTGGGAAGCATTTCCATGGATTGGGGGGTATTAGAGACTTGTCAGAGACCTCCTTCCTGCTCTGCTGTGCCATGGTCAGGATATGAACCCTGCAAACGCTCTGGAGAGCCGGGAGAGGGTTGGTGCACATCTCTGAACCGCCACCCTGGCGTTTTCCCCTTATCCTTTGCACCACCAGAGAGCATTTGCCATCTACACACAAACACCGGTGCAATTCAGAGACTGTGTCCCTACACAGACTTGGACATCACTCTCTACATGTGCACTGCCTCTCCCAGCACCATCCAAATCCCCACATTATGACAAACATCCAAAAATTTGTGATGGGGCTCGGGCCACAGGGCTGATGATGGCTACAGACCCCCAGCTTCGGTCTGGCTGCTGTCACCCACATCCCTGCCCATCCCGCTCCTGAATGGCACCCCCAGCACTGGGATCTCCCCCTCCCCATCACAGAACGTGGAGCAGGATGGGCAGTGCCTCCCACCCCTCATCAGCTGGCTGTGAGTCACAGCGGCCCCCGCAGCCAGCTGGCCTCGCTGGCATGCTGCTGGCTGCCACCTTCGCTGTACAGAATGTACAAATCCCACAGTCCCTCCATCTGCTGCTGCCACCACCTGCGAGTTCTTCCCTTTTCCAGCCTCGGGAAAATCGAACAGGGATTTGGCACAGCAGAATGAGGAGCGTTTCTTCCTGTCCTGTGTAACAAGCTGCCCCTACTTCTGCACATACAACCCTAGAACTGGTTCTGCACTACCTGCACAGCCAGCATCCACAGCTCAGCAAGCTGGGAAAAGGAAGGAATGCCTGCATGTTGCTATTCCTTTTAATTGGCAATTAATACAGCCATTAGCACGCACAACACTTGGTGGTTCCAAACTGCTGTGCAAACATCAGCTCATTAACAGCAGCAGCCTGGTGGGGGCTGTGGGTTCCCTGGATCAGAGGCAGCACAGGCAGCCCTGGCTCAGGAAGGGTGCCCAGCCATCCCCCCCACCCTTGGGAAAGCATGGAGCATCTCCAGGCTTGGTTCTCACCGTGATGCTGAGAAGCACCACATGCCATCAGTGCTCTTGGCAAACCCACACCTTGGTGTTCTACACGAGGACTTACCCTCTGGGAGGCTTCACTCACCTGCACTGGTGTCCTCAGAGCATCCTCTGTGTTCTCCAGTGTTTGTTGGGAAGCATCCCTCAGCACCTGGCAGCGCCTTTGGGCTTGGCTGTGTGGAGAGACAAGAAGTTGTGGGACCCCATGATGGATGAAGGTGACCCAAACAGCTCGTGGAGAGCAGCACCCTGGGCACCCACTGATGACCACCATGGTGTGGGTGGGAACACTCGCTTAGATACAAGTGCCTGAGTGACACATCTACTGGCATGAGCTCCACTAAACCCCCGTTTCACATCCTGTGTCATGGATTCAGAGCTGAGCTCTATCCTGATACTCTCACACATGCCTTTTGCTCTGAAGAGAACCCTAAACACCATCAGCTGCTGGGGACACACAGAGTGGCATCCATGAAGCCTTGGGTGATATCAGGATGTACCTTAATTCTTCAGCTGCTGCTTTCAGGGCCTGATCCTTCTCTTCCACAAGGTTGGACATCTCGGATAGCTTCTCCCTGAGCTGGTTCACTTCCCACTCCTGGTGTTTCAGCTGCCTCTGGCTGTGCTCCAGCTCCACCTTCTGCTCTTCACTCAGCTCCCCTAAGCACAGAACAGCCTCGTGGGATGCTGGCTGACTCATCACCCAGTCCTGGAGGATCTGCAGCTGGTGCATCCTCATGGAAGCAACAATGGGGCTCATCCCTGCAGAGTCCTGCCCTTGACAGCTGCCCTCAGATCCTGGGCCATGCCAACAGGACATCCTGGTTTACTAAATCCCAGTCTCTTTGTGGAGGTACAAGCCAGGGCAATTCCTTGCTGTGGTACTTTTCCTTCAGATTGAAGGAGGACAGGTCACCAGCATTTTCTGACTTGCATTTTTTGACTCCACACATTCCTCATGGGCTCTGTCCTCATGTTCACAGCCTTGCCCATGGAGGCTTTCCAGACAAGGCTTTCCCAGTCCACTGGCATAGAACATTTTCAGCTCCAAGAAGTTCACCAGTGTGATTTCGAGCTCAGTTTTGTCTACCTGCTCTCCCCCTGATTCTCTGATACTCTGCTCTCTCATTGTCACTGCTATTACTTAGCCAAGGATGGGGAGAAATTCACCTTCCCAAAGGGAACAGACTGCCTGCTTTGCCCCCAAGAGGACAAAGCATTGCCTGAGAATTGTGACATCAATTTCCTGCGATCTGTGTGTGCTTGGAAGAGGATGGGGACGATGGCAGCCACACAGGGCACATCACCCACCTCTCATGTCTGACATCCTGGCTCTGGTTTCTGACAGCTCCTTGCTGAGCCTGCTGATGACTGCCTTCTTTTCCAGGAGAGTGCCCTGCACCACTGCCAGCTCCTCCTGCAGCTTCCTGGGAAAGATCAATGCAGATCTCACAGCCATTGGGATACCTCACTGCAGGAAGCCCATGCATGCCTTCCTGTGCTGCATTCCTGCTTAATATTTTATTATTTAATTATTTTTTTACCTCTCTTTTGGTCCCCTGAGGTCACCCTGTGGTGTGGGATTGGCCACACCACTTGCTCTCACCTGGAGCCATCCAGAAGGGATGGCAGATTGTCACATGCTGTTTGGTATCACTTTGATGCTCTATGCCCTTAGGATCACTTCAGCCTAGCAAAGGGACTCAAGTCCTGTCCCAGACTAAAAAGATCTTGGGAGAAGTGGTGTTGTACTTCCTTAGGGTCTCCCAAGTGGTCCCTGCCCTTCTCCAAGCATCTCTGATCACCATCAGTGAGTGCTGCTCACCTCAGACAAACATGAGACTCCACGGCAGGATAAATCTCCAGCCAAGCTCCCGATGCTGTGCTGTGGGCATCACACTGAAGTCCTAAAGGACACAAGGAAAAAAGGCCTATTACTTCTTTGTAACACTTACATGCTTGTTGCTTCTGCTACACAAATAACTTCCTTCGTGTGGCAGCTCTGAGGACTGTCTCTTTGGGAAACCCACGTCCCTGAGAGTGCAGTTCCAAGGCCAGCCACACAGTTCTTGACATCCAGCCTTGACTGGGATTGCTCCTGTCTTGGAGAAGCCCAAAGCATGCCAGTCTTGTAATTTTAGAGGGCAAAGAGCCCTTCTCCAGTGGCAAAGCCCTGACAAAACCACCAAACAATGAAAAAATGTTCTCCAAAAGCACCAAACAATGTGAGGCTTCTGCAGGGCCTCACAGAGCTTGTCCTGCATGGGAATAACCTTCATTCAGTATCTTCCCAATGTTTTCTATAGCAGCAAATTCCACACACATTTCATGTTAACCCAGCCAGTTCCTGGTACAGCCACATCCCATACAACCCTCTTCTACCTTCCGTCTTTTCCACAAGTGCTGCCTTCTCCTCCTCCAGCACCTTCTGCTGCTCAGTGGCCTCTAGCAGCCTGTCCTCTAAAGCCAAGATGGTCAGGGAATGCTGCCTGCTTTGCTCCCTATATCCTGCTACTTCTTCTTGCAGTTTCTGCCTCTGCAACTCATTTTCCTCCTGGACAGCTCTGAGCTGTTGGCTCTGCTGGAGCACCTGCTGCTGTAACACAGCCTGGGAAACAAGATGTGGGAGCTTTGTTGGAAGCACTTGGGGTTTTTTTTGGGATCACCACCAGCATCATCTCTCCTGGATGGTGATCACAAGAATGGAGGGAAGGATTTCAGGGATGGGGGAAACCTTCTTCTCCAGCACTGCATCCTGCACCTGCACAGGTTGGTGCAAGTACCTCTTGTGCAGTGATTTTCTTCAGCTCAAGCAAAGCTTCTCTCAGTTTTCCCTCTGTCAGTTCCTGCTCCTCTGCCTTCTTTCCTGTTGCCTACCAGAGGAAATTAGCAGTAATTCGGTTAGCCAGGAATCCACCTTTCTTTCTGCAGAGCTGCTCTCTGTGTATTGGGGGGGGGGGGGCAGGGAAACCCCTTCTTCCACTGATTTGAGCCCCTGGAGCACCACACTACACTTTTCCTTTACTTCATTCCAAGAGTGAGCTGTTCTGCTTCACCTCCCATGCTTACCTCAGCCATGTTTCTTAGGTGGCTTTCCAGCTCTTGGATCTTCCTACGTTCTTCCTCCACAGATTTCTTGCATTTGTCCTTCTCCTCAGTGACAGCGCTTTCCAGGATCTGTGAATCAACAGATCACAGATTCACTTCAGGAAAAAAAAGACCTCAGCTCCAAGGAGGAAAGCAGCAGGGAGGGTCATTGCTCCGGATCAGGGGCAGATGATGGGAGAAAAGCTTGGCAGGACATGAGGTGACTCAGTGATAAGAGAGGATGGGAGCACCCAGGGAAAAGCACAGCTGAGAAACTGGGTAGGAGCTGCTTGGCTGCTCCCTGCCTGAATCCTTAGAAAACTGAACATCAGGAAACCACCATTCCCAAGGTGCCAGACACAGAAGCAGACTGGAAACTGTCCTACAAGGCTACCATGATCACAACACACACATGGCAAAACACCCATTCACATCCTGACTGACACTGCACCCCACACCAGAGCCACTGGTGCGATGGCCTGGGCCTCCCTGGGGCTGAGGGGGACTGTGGCCCCCCTGCTCCACAGAAATATCCTTTTCCAGCCAAAAAGGAGCCAACAGGACCCCAGCATGGGGAGGGAGGGAGAGGAGGCTTGAGAAGAAGCAGTGCAATGTTTCCCTAAGCTCATGGATCACGATGCTCCTTGCTTTCCCTTTTCCCCTGGTGACTGACTGGCAGCTGTGCATCCTGATGTTACCTGCAGGTGCTTCCCAGTTCCACCATGGATACTTTTGTGAGTTTACATCACCTGAATCCATATGGGAGGATATCCAGTCCCTTGAGACTGCACTCAGTTTGGAGCTAGAGGTTCCTCCTCTCCTTATCCAACACTCTTATAGACATCCATTTTTCCCGCGTAACATTTGTCTTCTGAAACACTAACCATATCACTGTACCTGTTTGCTCTCCTTGTCCTTTTCCAGGATGATTTGCTGGATTTTTATCTGTAAGTCTTGCTCATGTTTTGCTTCCAGCTCCTTTGTGTGCTCCTGGAGCTTCTCTAATTGTTCCTACAGGGAGACATGGAGGTATTAAAGGAAGTGTGTCAGCAGCAGGGCAAGAAATAAACCTCCTGTGTACGTTCACTCACAAGAAAATTCACAAAAGAGATCTCCTCTCCATCCTGATGCATTAGGGATAAGGACACACTGACAGTGGGCTCTGTCTATCTTACCTTACATTTCCTGTAGACTCAGGGATCTCAGCTACTGCACATCTCCAGTCCAGGTGCTACACTGGCTTGCTTGGGACTGCCATCATATTTACCCATAGAAAGGTTTACGTGCATAAATATTTCTGTACCTGCAACATCTGATTCCTCTGTGCCATCTCCTGACTCTTTTCTAACAAGCTCCTGAGAACAGCCAACAGCCCTGCAAAAGTCAACAGAGCCTCACTGTGTGGGGAGCTGACACATCATATTATGGATATCCAGGAAAATTTCTTCATGAAAAGGATGGTCAGGCATTGGAATGGGCCACCATCCCTGGAAGTGTTCAATAAAGTGTGAGGCTGTGGCACTTGGGAATAGTGCTGGCTTTAACGGTTGTACTTGGTGCCCTTGGAGGTATTTTCCAGCCTTAAAATTTCCATGATTCTGTGATTTTCTCCCCAAGGAGTGGCTCATGCTGGACTTTCTCCTCTATATCTGGCTTGCCAGGACATCCCACATTCTCAAGGACACAAACCTTTGCCAGAGGTGTGCAGGTCCATCCCCATTCTGTCCAGGAGCTGCTCTGCACCCTCCAGCCAGGACAGGGGACCACGTGCCATGTCCACCACTGCTGTCCTGATGGCTGAGACAGAGGGATCCAGGCACAACAGCTCCAGCTGCCCCAGCTCCCCTCGCAGGCTGGCGCTGCTGCAGGGGCCTCTCAGGCAAGCCTGGAACAAATGGAACCAGTGGGGGACAAGCCAGTCTCCACTGTCAGTGGCCTTCAGGGACTGGCAAATGATACATAATTTCTGAACATCTCAGACCAGGCTGGATGGGGCTTGGGGCAACCTTGTCCAGTGGAAGGTGTCTCTGCCAGTGGCAGGGGGGAAACAGGATGGGGTTTGTGGAGAAGCTGTGACAAACTCCTGGGAACATGAACCCTTAGGGATGATGCTTTGTTTCAGGGTTGTATCGTTACTCTGACCTTTCCTCAGGCCAACAAAACACCCTGTGCCACTATCTCCCAGAGGCCATTTGGTCCTCAGTATTTAAAGGGCTGACCTGGAGCTTCTGCAGGGAGTTCTTGAACATCTTGATGTTTGCAGACACCTCCCTCTCCTTTGCGAGCCTGGAGCTTAATTCCCTCTGCAGACTCTTCTCTCTCTCGTGACTTTGTTGGTTCTCATCAGAGATCTGCCTGATCTTCTCTATCACCTGGCAAAAGTGGGTGAAGAAAGAGGAGGATAGGGCTTATGTTGTTTTCCAGCTGAGGGGCCAGGGATTGTCTCTGAGAGCAGGAACTGAGACTTGCTGCAAACTGGCAGCCACATCAGATTCTGGGCTTGTCCCTGTTGCAGACCACTGACTCCCTCCAAGCTTTGGGAGACAAAAAGGACTGTGTCCCCTTCATGTCATGGAGTGTGGCAGCAGCTCTGGCCACAGAGAGAAGCACACAACTTCCCCAGGCATTGTTCTGGGAAAGTCTCTGAGAAGATAAGAGAAAAGAATGAGAAACAATTCTTAACTTGCTGCACCTGGTATTGTGAACATGCGGAATGTGTTATGGAGATTTGTTTACCAGAGGGTGGTTTCTTAATTAGCCAATGGTGATGGTGTTTTAATTGAAAGACCAATCAATTGTATCTGTAGTGAACTAGGATATAAAAAGAGCAATGGGTTTCTTAATAAAGATTATGATCAGCCTTCTGTGAATTCATGGAGTCTATGCCAATTATTACCCAGCTGGGGGCTGGTTTGCTGTAAACATGGAGCAGTGCCATTCACCTGGGATAGCCACAGCCCAAATCCTCCTCTGGAAAAGTCCAGGTGCTGCAGCCCTACAGCACATGGAGCAGGCACCAGGGCCGTTCTGCAGCAGCTGCCGTGAGCCACTCGGGCTTTGCAGGCTCCGAACATCTCTGTGAGCTGGTCTCCAAACTCACCTGCTGCTCTGTTACAGGTTTCCCTGTGCTGCCAGCTGCTGATGGAGAACAGACTTGCATCACTCGGGTCTTGAAAGACTCCAGCTGCAGCAGGAATTCACATATGGAAATAAACACCACCAATCATTGACAACCACTCTGCTGATCACTGATGGTCCGTATCTAGCATGATGCTATCTGCAAAGGGCTGTCCCTGCCCAGAGCAGTATTACCCAGGCACTGAGGAAGGTTTGTGTGGCTCCCAGACACATAATTAAGCATAATTAAGATTAGAGATTCCTTTTCTGTATGCTATTAAACTGCTACGTTGTCCATGCTGCCCACACCAATTCTGGATAAGCCTTTTATACTTCACCCAGTGACAAGACAAGTCCCATGCCAGGGTATGGTGCTCACGACTCTGGGTTTCTGTTTCCACAGCACATCTTCCCCATGGGAAGCTGCACCCCTGTGCTGCCCATGGCCCCAGTGGTGATGTTCCCATCCCTGCCATCCCTACCTGCTCTCCAGCTTGCTGCATGTCAGACCGCAGCCGGCGCTCCCTGCTCTCCATCTCCCGCAGCTGCCTCACCTGCTGGGACCACGCTGCCTTCAGCTCCTCCTCTGCCTGCAAAGAGAGCTTTGGCATCTTAGAATGACATCCAAAACCATGCCATGGGCATTTCCACCACTGTTCCCATTAGACAAATCCAAATGTGCCTTTGAATACCAGGAGACAGACAGAAATCCTGGTGCAGGGAGTGGGGTTGCAGCATCGACTCTTCATGGCACTTTTTGTCTGGGTTTTGTCCCTGGGATATTGTCCATCCTTGACTTCCTCACCCAACACCCACACAGGGCACTCTGCCATCAATTTTTCTTCTTCCATCAGGGTCCATGGTAAAGCTCAGGACAGTTGGATGCCCTGCCCATTCAGCCTGTGCTCCCAGGGATTGCTGGTCCCCGTCTCACCCCCCTGGGATGATGGCACCTGCCCTCTGCGTGTTCCCTGCAGCCAACTGTACCTTGGCTTTCTCAGCCAGTTGCTTTTGGACGCTCTCATGCTTCTGGATCTCCCCCTGCAGCCCCTCCAGGTCCTGCTCCAGCTCCTCGATGCGCTGCAAGAGCCCGGGGAGGGTGGGGGTTGCACTAGGGCTGCTGGGCACTGCCCCTCTGGATGACCTCCACTGATCAGCAAGATTTTCTGCCCATCTAACTCACTTTGTTTACTGGAATTCTCTTCTAACCTGCATTTACTGTGGTTATATCAGCTTACAGGTGGAATTCAATCTGATTTCTGATCACATTCCCCCCAAGCCCTCTCTCCTCCACCCTCCCCTTCACACTGTAAACCAGTGTTGCAGATCCAGGACTTCCCCAGGTCTTATGCCCACTATGTGCCTTTCAGGACAGGAGCTGAGTTCCAAACAGTTCCCTTACAATGCCCAGTTAATTATTCCCTCACTGATGCATTCCTGCAGCCACTGCTTACCCAAAGTGACTTTTGACTCACATTTCTGCAGGAGATTAGTTCTTGTTCTCTGAGTTCATGTTTAGTTTCTTCTATAATTCTTGAGCACTAGAAGGAATGGCAGCCAAGGAAAATAACCATCAGGGCAGTGATACCATTGCTCCTGCTGTGAATGGGACACTGGCACAGGCTGCCCAGGGCAGTGGTAGAACTGCCATCCCTGTAGGAATCTAAAAGATAGTTGGGAACATGGCTTAGTGGTGACCTTGGTGGTGCTGGGTTAATGGCTGGACTCAGTGATCTTACAGATGATTTCCAACCTCAGCAATTCTGGAATTCACAAGTCAATCCCTGTGATCTCCTGGTACATTGCAGCCAACAGAGTCTCTGCCCTTATCATGCTCCCAGTGCAGCTCTGCCAGTTGAGGAAGAGCTGCCCATGCAGAGGAACAACCTGCTGCTGCACAAGCCAGGTTCATGTCATGGATTCTTTAAGGACG
Organism: Haemorhous mexicanus; assembly: GCF_027477595.1. Lineage (NCBI taxonomy): Eukaryota > Metazoa > Chordata > Aves > Passeriformes > Fringillidae > Haemorhous > Haemorhous mexicanus. The sequence continues at coordinate 1,150,251 of NC_082363.1, read as the reverse complement.
AATCCAGGCTGGGCCACAGAGAGCCCCACAGTGACATGCACAGTGACATGGCTCCTTGGGAGGACCTTGGCAGGAATATTCTGTGTGTACAAACAGCTGCTTTGTTCACAGGAGCCCAGGGCACACAGTACTTGATGCAGAGCAAGGAGGGAGATCCAGCTGGGGAAGGAGACCCTGACCTGTGGGCATCCTGGCAACCCAGACTGGTCATGGGACCATCACCACCATATCCCAGTGACACAACTGCTACCATCCTCACCAGAGAGAAGCACGACCCTTCTCACCTGCTTTCCTACCTTAATCCCCATGTCAAGCGGGGGGTCATAAATTACTGAGCCCCTAATTAGTGCTACCAACCTTGGCTGTAACCACAGCCAGCTGCTTGTCCTTCTCTTGATTTTCCTTACTCAGTTTTTCAGTCTCTTGTTGGAGCTGCTGGATTTTCTGTGCCTTTTTCAGGAGTTCTCTTTGCATGTTGCTCACCAGACCTGAGGAAAACAACTCTGGTCAGAGGTCACCCAGGGATGGGATACTGGGAAGAAAAGCTTCTCTGTGAGGATGGGGAGGTTCTGGCACAGGCTGCCCAGAGCAGCTGTGGCTGCCCCATCTCTGGCAGTGCCCAAGGCCAGGTTGGATGGGGCTTGGAGCAGCCTGGGACAGCGGAAGGTGTTCCTGCCCATGGCAGGGGGTGGAATGAGGTGCTCTTCAGGGTCCCTTCCCACAAGGCACTAGGAATAATTTGTTGCCTGTAGAGTTTGGCCAATGCTTGCTCCTTATCCAGAGCCAGTCCCAATCTGCTTCATGCCCTGACCCAATGGTCTAGGGATACAAAACCTGCAGTCAAAGCCTGGTCCCTCTTCAACTTCTCACTTTCCCGCCGCAGCCTCCCGATCTCCAGGTCTCTCTCATGGAGGGAATGGCTGAAAACTTGGTTTGAGTCTTTCTGCAAGTCATTGATCTGCAAAACACAGATTTACCTGTGCTTCTCACCAGAGTGTTCACTGACTGCTATCCCTTCAGGCAGGGTCACCTGGCACTTGTGGATTGCTCTTTAGCATCTTCAAATACCATCCTAAATGTGCTCTGGCTGCTGAAATCCTAATGCCAGAGGCATGAGGGAGAGAAGGGAGGGAAGGGAGGGAGGGAAGGGAGTAAGGAAGGCTCTCTCCCTCCTTTCCCTTGTTTTCAGACACACAACCTCTCCTGCCCAAACCTGGCTGTTACCCCACAAACACACCTGTACCTGAGAGGTATCTTCCCTGCTCAGTGCCTATGGAAGCCTCCAGTACCTGTTCCCTCAGGGCTCTGATCTCCTCTGTTTGGGCTCCCAGCTCTCGGTTGAAGGTGAGCAGCTTCTGGGTCAGCTCAGCCTCGTTCCTCACTGCTGCCTGGGCCAGTTTCTTTGCCAAGGCTGCGATCTCCTCCTGTAGGTCTCTCATCACCACATCCTTCCCCTTTAACTCTGTTTCCAAACCAAAAAGATGATCCACTTCCTTCTCCAGTAGCTTCTCACCCTGCTGGCAGATCCAGGTTCCACTGGTCACTCTGCAGCCACAGAAACTCCAGACCCCCTGCCCAGGGGTACCAACTCAAGGCCATCAGCAAGAGACCTGCTGTCCCTGGCTTGGCACATCCTCCAGCCACCCACTGTCCCCATCCACCCACTTTGGTGGCAGCCCCCACACCCTGCTGGGACTCCTGGTGGGACACAGACATTCGGCAGGGTGCACCTGCTCCTCCAAGGACCAGGACAGGATCCTCCCTCCCTCCCTAGCATTACCTTCCCCTCCAGGAGGAGATCCACCTTGTGAGGTCCCAGGGAAGGGGCTCTCCCCACACTGCTTGCACCATCACCTGAGAAGCTGGCTGACACTGGAAAAAAGCAAATTATCAGCATGAGAGGTGGCTGCAGGCAGCAAAAATGCTCCCTGCAGCATCCTTTTCCTTTGTCCCAAAACTACTCCAAGGCAGTGGCCACTGTTCAGGGCATGAGTTCCCTTCACAACCAGCAGAGAAACAAAAAAAGAGAAAAGACTGCAAAAAACTTAGACTGCAAACAGTCTGCACAGAAGAGAGAGTTAATTCACCTCCGGGGAACAAAAACAGTACAGAAAAGAGAGTTAATTCACCTCTGGGAACCAAAACAGCCTAAAAGCAGCAGAGACACAGCAGAGAGAGGCTGCCCTTTTTTTTTTTCAGCACTGGCCAGCCCCCCAGAAAGCTCTGCTTTTTTTGTCTTTCCACATGGAATCAGCTCTGCTCACTGCCATTAGGGCACGGAGATCCTTTGGGCTGTTCTCAAAAAAAGGAGTTTGTGCTACCCTGGCTGTGTGTGTCCCTGCCTTTGCCCTCACTGAGGTTTCCAGTTCAGCACTGGGATTGCACTGTGCTGCCTCACTGCTGACTTTGTGTTCTTATGACAGCTCAAAAATCCCAAGCCACAGCAGGAAAAGCACAGCACTGTGCACCAGGCCACAACATCCATGGCAAATGTCACAATCTCCAGCCCAAACCCTCACCTCTGCCCTGCTCTATCACATACTGTATTTCCAGAGGTGCACTGGATACAGATCTATTTTAAGTGCTTTCACTAGAGACAGCCACTTCAAAGGAGGGAAAAACCCACTTTACACAGGAGTCAAGAACAGGCGCAGGAGTCAGTGGTGCAGATAAAGTCAATCACCGCCCTTCTGGGTCCCACACCAGGAAAAAGGAAGAGGAAATGTCCCTCTGCAAGGGCAACAGCATTCCCTTTGGGATGGCACAGCTCATTTCTTCCCTGATCCAAATGCCACCCAGGACCACACACAGATTTTGACCAGCTCCAGGGGACAATGACTCGCACCCAGCTGCTCAATGCTTGTCACTGCTCTGCTCCAATCAAGTGGCTCTGTGAGGACACCAGGACACAAATGGCTGGTTTTGGCATTATGGAGCACCTGGTCTCACTGCAGAGGTCCTGCTGGAGATGTCCAGAGAGGTGGCACTGGCTGCGCTCCTGTCCCGGGCACTCGCAGGTCGCCTTGGCAGCACCAGATGGGGCACGTGGCCAGGGGCTCTGGGGGCCTCACTGCCCAGGGAGTCAGGGGGAAGCTGCCCCTGCAGTGAGGGCAGGCACAGAGGAGATGCAGGAGTCCAGGGTTTGGGCTCTGCAACCACCTGGAGCTGCCCACTCCACCCCATGTGACGTTTCAAAGGCAGACAGGACATCTACGGTGGGAAAGCACCAAGTTATCTGCAAGATTTTAGGAAATATTTTAGCCCTGGATTCATCGTGTCGTGAAAAACCCAGGCACAGATCTAAGCAGAAGCACAATTTAAGATTTTTTTCCCATTTCCATTACGCAAGGATCAGATTTTAATCAGGGCACCCAGATGCTTTGCTGAAACAGAAGGAAATTATTGGGGTTTTCTGCTTTTTGAGCTTTTCCATCCGCATCTGACTGCCCTAATTCTGCACATCATTTGCACAATCCAGGAGCACTCCTTTCACAGCTCTCCTGGCTAACACATGGTCCTATCCCATTTGTTTCTCCCATTCTCTCATGCAAACCAAAGCCTCTCCTTGTGTTCCTCTTTTCCCATCAGCTGGGCCTGTCAGACTGAGAATTAGGACACTGTGTGCTGCTCTCCTAAAGAGCAGAGCTCTCTAGGACAGTGGGGACAAGCCACAACCAAGGTCTCAGTGACAAGGGCTGCATTAAACATCTGCCAGTGGGGTTGAACCTGGGTGTGGGTTCTTCAACACCTGGCTGTTAACAGAGCCCCAGACCCCAGTGCAGGCTCCCTGCACCTTCAGCACCTTCCCTTCTCCCAGGGCACATGTCAGCCCTGCTGCTTTGCTCCTGCTGCTGCCCACGGCGCTGGCTCCCAGTGGGATGGCACAAAAACCTGACAGAGTCCCTGTCTGGGCACGGCAGGATGTGATTCCCAGCCGGGTGTGCTCCTCTGCACAGCACCTCCTCTCAGATTAGAGGAGAGATCCCTCTCCTTTGTCAGACACTTCACAGCCGAGGTGGTTCCCTCCCTGCAGGCAGCAGGGTCAGGCTTCAAAGCTGCCCCTCCAAAGGAGGATCCCAGGGTGAGGAAAAGGCACCCCATAGACAGGCTCTGCATCGCTGTGCAGACCCGATCCTGTGCTCACGTGCCCTCCGGAATTCAGCTGCTCACTGCTCCAGCAGGATCTAGCTTTACATAGGCAGCATCTCAGATTCTTCAAGAGCCAAAATAATACAAATATTACTGGGGATCATCAGTTGCTCTATGTTTTATTTGAAACCCAGCTTCTCTCTTGTTAAGTGACTTGGGAGGAAACATAAAATGCAAATAGATGGAAAGGACATTTTCCAGGTCTTCCTTTGCTAATGCATCTCTGTCCCATGCTTTTCCATTATCTTACTGAACTGCCTGAGTTTCTTCAGCAGAGGGAGCTCCAGTTTTTCATTTCCTCCTCCCCCGTGACAGGAAAGATGTGAGCTACTGTCTTTACAAATAATTTGATGGGTGAAGGTATGGGTGTTGACGTCTTTGAAATGGGTCTTAATGTCTCTACTGACTTTGGGCAGCAGGTTTGTTGCAGAGCCCAGACAGCATGGCTCCTGAGATAGGCAAGGGTCTGCACAAGCCTGAACTCCTGAACTTTGGGGTAAAACAGTAGGTTCAAGGGGGAAATATGTGGTAGATGGTTTGGGAAAGCTGTACCTTCCTAGTACCTCGGCCAGTAGGAAAAGGAAGAGGGCATCATGCAACCGGGAGTTAGGATAAAAGGAGGCTGCACCCCCTGAAACCCCAAGAGAGAGAAAACCCCAGGGGCATGTGCCCCAGTGGACTCTCTCCCTTTACTGGGAGAATAATTTATCTGGGAGATAAATTGGGAGAATTATTTATCTGCATAAAGGTGAAGGACTCCTCTGTCTCCTTTTTGGACATGAACCTCTGGCGTTTGTGGATTTTCCTGACACTCACTTTTTGCTCAGGTTGGCCAGATGAACTGGGAGCAAGTTCCTGCTTCTGAAGCCTTCCCTGGGCAGGAGCACCCACCCATCCACCTACCTTCCCCGGGCGCCTTTCCCTCGACATCCACACCACCCTTGCCCAGGCATCCTTCTATGGGCCATAGCACCCACCCTTCCTTGGGCACCTTTCCCCGGGCATCCCCAGCCCTACCTGGGCAGCCCTATCCAGCACCAGCTTAAAGGACGCTCCCGCTGTGCCGAAGCTCAGGATGTCCCCCGGCTTCACCCTGACAGCCGCGTTCTGGACCTGGCAGCTGTTGACAAAGGTGCCGTGGGGGGAGTTGAAGTCCTGAAGGATGAAGCTGTTGTCTGAGGCGGAGAATTCCAGGGCTGCATGGCGATCTGCTACCCCTGCAGACTGGGAGCAGGCAAGGGACAGGCAGGGAACGCTGCTGGCGGTGGCTCCAGATCCACTCCTGCTTTGCCAAGCCCCTTTTCTGGCCGTCAATCCCAGCACAAACTGGTACCTCCACACTTTGCACGGAGGGCTCCAGCACATTCCCTTCCCCTTCCCCTTCCCCTTCCCCTTCCCCTTCCCCTTCCCCTTCCCCTTCCCCTTCCCTTTCCTCTTCCCCTTCCCTTTCCCGTTTTAGGATGCTCAGCTGCCTCGGCCCTACCTGCAGGACGATGTCGGCCCCTCTGTGGCTCCCGATGGTCGTGGTGTAGGATTTCAGCTGGAAACACCCCTCCGAGCTCTTCAAGAAAGCTCGCATTGCCCAACCCCCCCACCTGCAAGGCTCGCAACAAAAAAGTCCTCAGTCAGCAATTTCCCCCCCAACGCACAACCTGAGCCACGAGTGGCACCAACTCAAACAGTAAAAATTGTACAAAACGACCCCAAAAGCTGCTGTGTCCTAGCTAGCAGCGTGGCTGCAGTAGCCTTGGAAACCTCGGCCACACCGGAGCCTGCTGCTGCCTGCCTGGGTGAGTTTTTCCTCTTCGATTTGTTTAGGTTTTTTTTTCCTTCTTTTTCCAAGCAACTGTCCCGGCAGCACAACATAGCTCTGCGCCGGCGTGGCCACCGATCCCATCAGCTGGGGACACACGTGGGAATGTGTATCCCAAACCCCACAGGGGCCCTGCCACCTGCTAGGACGTTTGGCCCCCATTTTATTTATTTTTATTTCATGTCATGCTAACACACTCACAGAAACAGGTCTTGCAGCATCAGGGAAGGGTATAAACATTGCTGTCAGGTGGATGCTGTCGCCCATCAGCACTTTGCCATCAATATTCCTTGGTCCCAGGTTGCCACAACCCCTTTTTCAACAGAACAGAAAGGAAAAAAACCCACTTGCCCCTAACACACCCCAGTTTGCCCTCACCAGTCCTGCAAGATTTCATTGTGCTCCTTTTTGAGGTAGAAGTAGCATATTTGGCAAATCAGAGCTTCTCTGAAAACTTCTACCAGTTTGAAGCCATTCCCTTTTGTCCTGTCGCTCTGTGCTCTTGTATTAATCTGTATTGAAACTGATGTCAAATTTTACTCTCAAACGACTGATATAAATAACAAGTACAGTTATTGGCTTTTAAATTTATGTATCAACTTTTGCTTTGCAAGGTAATACTGATCAGAAAAATCCTGATATAGTACAACTTGTATTTACTTCTGTTGATATAGTAAAATCTGTCAGTTTATGTATACACTGTATAGCTTTTATAAATGGTAATGTAATATGTACTATCTTAGACAGTAGTATAATAGAGACTGTGAAATGTTGAAATGCTTTTTCATGTAACTGACTCAGAAAATGATGTGAAATAATAAGGTGATTTCCCACATTCAGGAAATCTAAAAGACAAGATAACAGAAACCAGAGCACAAAAAAAAAAGAGTTTATTGACCCTCGTTATCGGGGAGTGAAAATACAACAGGATGGAACCACAAGAAGAAATAAAATATATTGGTTTAATCTACAAAATGGCATGAAGACAAGTCAAAGTTAAAACCAAGGAAAAGAACATCTAAACTCAAAGGAATGTTTGAATATGTATAAACTCTTAAGAATATGCTTGTACCTCCTGGAATGTAACAGTATCTAGAGAACGTGGTGCTAAGTTAACCATATGCTTTTGGCAAATAGCCAAGCACCTCAGCGCTGGATTTTATCCCTTTTATCTCTTAATAAACTTCTATAAAATTTTTAAATAGTGAACTGTTTCTCACATGACTAAGCTGCACAGAAGTGTATCTGAGGAAGTGTAACAAAATAAATAATTCTATGAAGTTATAATAAAGATTTTTCTTTTTGTTCTTTCTTTCTTTGCTGTGATTTACTCTTTTTTGTGTTTTGTGTTGACTTTGTCTGGGTCTTTCCCTGTCTCTCTTTTGCTCTCTCCCCTGCCTCTCAGTCTCTCTCCCTCTCTCTTAGCCATCTTTGTCCTGCTCTCTCTCCACCTCTCTCTCTTTTCTTCTCTTTCCTCTTTGCTTTGCCCCTTTTACTCTCTCTTTTGTCTCTTTTTATTTTCATGTCTCTCTGCTCGTTTTCTCTCCTCCCTCCATCTCAGATACTCTGCCCTTACATTTTCCAAATGATAAACCCACACACGAAGTAGAGGCTCTCCACCAGCTACAGTTGTGTAGTGCACCTGCAGAGCATCTGAGCATCAGGGGGCAGTCAGAGGTTCAGCAAATCCTAGTGTTATAGGTACATATTATAATATTGGCTTTTTGCAAATATTAAAATAGCTTTTATATGTGTAGTGTTAAAGTAACTTTGTTAAAAAGATATAGTTTTTATTACTGTTAATAAAGCTTAGTGAAATAGCTGATATAAGTATGCTTGTGTTAAAATGTCTGCTTGGATGGGATAACATCCAATGAACACAGGACGAGGACACCTGTACAGATCTGCCAACTATCAGCACTCACTGTGTGGACCAAGGCCCAAAAACTGGAGGTGATAGGAATGGACTAAAACCAAACCAAGGAATACCCATGCTCTAAAAAGCAGATCCAAGGAGGACACATGCTAAACAATTTCTGGGACATGTAAACTAGTTTGGGAAAAGTTTACTATGCATAAGGCTCTATGAATATGCAACAGGCTGATGGAAGGGAAAAGGTGTTCAAGGGGTATCCCTGCAGATAACAGTGTGCTCTTGGGCTACAATCCTTGCTTTACTATCTTTGTCTCCCATTGGCCTTTATTAAACTTTTAAAATTTTCACAGGAGAGTGAATGTGTTTTTCACACTAGAATCCCTGAATCCCTGGGTTGGAAGGGACCCGAACTCTGACCTATTTCCAGCCCCTCCCTCCTGCCATGGGCAAGGACAGCTTCCACTAGACCAGGTTGCTCAAAGCCCCTTCTAACCTTGCCTTGAACGTTTCCTGGGTTTCTAAGTCACATTTCCCTGGGCAGCCTGTGCCAGTGCCTCACCACTACCACAGTAAAGGATTTCTTCCGAATATCTAATGGAAACCAATGCTCTTCTATCCTAAAGCCATTTCCCTTGTTTTATCACTACCTGCCCACGTTGGAAGCCCTTCTCCAATTCTTTCACAGCCCCATGGGGCACTGGAAGGCCACAATTACTTTTTTACTTTTTTATTCTGAAGATCTTTCTCCCTGGCATGTGATGCATAGGAAATAGTGCAGTGAAAATTTTTGCTTCGGTATTTGACAAGAAACCAGCTTGGGCCCCATTATGCTGCCCACATGCAGCTATGTGACATTTTTTACCCTGAAATGGAAGCATGGTTTGTGTTGCCTTGTCACAGTACAGTTGTTCATGCATTGTGGTGCATTTAACTATGGCCTAGGGCTTGTTTTGTTTTCTTTTTTTTTTTTTTTTCTTCTGTAAGAAAGCCATTTTTCCTAATCTCTCAACACACACACACACACACACAAAAAAAAAAAAAAAAAAAAAAAAAAGAAAGAAAAGGAATATAAACAGCACTTACAGTGCAAATCATGGCATTGACCCTCAGAGTTTTTAAGTGCTCCATTTTTAGAGACAATGAACTAATATGTGTTATCGGTTGCTTTTTGAAGTTGTAGGATGTTTTGTGATTTATAACAATGAGACATGAAAATAGTGATGTGTGTACTGAAAACTTTGCAGGTGCTCACTTGAATTTTCTTTGGTGCTGAATTACAGACCCATTTCAAAACTCTCAAAAAACCATTCTGTGGAAATGCACATACCAAAGATATGCAAGATATCTGTGAAACTCTCAGCCTTACAATAAATACAGACAAATTCTTCTGTAATCACTTGAAACACACATTATCACACAGAGCAGTTGATTAAACAATATTTCATCTAAATATCTGTTTCTAATCAATACTCCTCTAATTCCTAACCCCATGTCTCAGAGTCATATGAAAGTAATACAGCTGTTCTTCACAAAATCCTTTTTCTGAGGAATTATAAGCAAAGGTTTTTTTATATTTTATTGAAGCAAGTCAATTGCTGGTACAAATAAAAATGTACTTTTACACGAGTACTTCAAAATAATGAAATACAGGCAGATGAGAAGAGACAACTGTTTGGAAGAAGTCAGAACTGAAACCAGACCTTTGCAAGTATTTGTTCTTATCCCATAAATATTCTCTAGAAACTGGACACATAAAAATTATATTTTAGTACCAGTACAGTATGGTAACTCGCTGTATTCACAGGATACTCCAAACCAAACTAAAGAGATTTTCAATACATTTTGGTATATGAAAATGTTCTGTGTTATCTATATGCAAGGACATAATTTTTAATGAGAATGCTATTATGCTGCCACAATTATTTCAGCCTGAGGAATAATATATTTAAGGTTGTGATTTATCAGAGGTTTAAGAGTTAGGAGCTGCAATTTAACCAGGAATATGCTAACCACAGATAAATCACAAGCTGCATGTTATAGGCTTCTTATTGGTCTTTGAATAGCAGATTGTGAGACACACTTGGTTTGGTGTATGTTGCCATTTAGAGAATTGCAGTGTTAAATATAGTAATAAACACTACTTGTGTTAATACCTAGTATTAAATACTAGGTATTAAATAGTAATACTAAATTTAATTAATTTAAATTCAATAACAATTAAATAATTTAATATTTAATTTAATATCTATTCAGCATTTAATATTAAATAAATATTAAAGAATAAGAATTAAATAATTAAGAAATAGTAATTAATGCTAATTACTAGCACTAATTTAATATTAATACTACAATTACCTAGTATTAAATACTTACTAGTATTAAATACCTGGTATGAGGTACTACTGTCACACTATGCTTGTGTAGCTGTGGGATATCATCAGGCCCTAAATAAATATGAAATTTCTGCTCAGATTAATTTATGCATTAAATCTGTAAAGCTTCTCATTTTTGTATATAGAGAAAAGCACTATTATTTATATACTAATTTATATACTATTTCAAAATAAAAATAAGCCTGTTATATACAATATTTTAGAATATAAGAAATTACCTGTATAATTAGATGGGGTTTGGAAATATAAACATAACTTTTCTATATATAAATTAAATAGTAAAAGGCTTGAAAATGTAAGAGATAATCTATATGAAGGAAATAAAAATAGTGTGTGTTTACCACTCTGTCCTTATCACTGCCCCTGATGTTCTCATTCTGGCTCAGGGTCCTCCTCCCGGACACCCTTTCCCTGTTGCTCTGTCCTTTTATCTGTCTGTCCTTCTTTTCTGCTCTGTCCTTTTACCTGTCCTCCATGTCCCTTTCATGATCTCTCCTTTTTATTCCCTGCTGCTCTGTCCTGCTCTCTGTTCCATTTTATCTTACTTTATCTTTCTGTCTTGTTCCCTGCCCCTATTATTTTTTCATCCCTCTGTGTTGTGTTGCCCATTGATTTTATTTTCTGCATCTCCATTCTGGCACTGTCCTCATTTTCCTTTCTCTGGCCTGCTCCTGCTCGCTCTTTCTGCCTGTCCTGCTCCCTCCTGTACTTCCAGGCACAATTCCCCAGGTGGAGCAGGTGGTGCTGCCTTCATGTGAGGTGGTATTGTGGTGGAACCTGGTGCGTTTTGTTCATGTTCTGTTCACTAAAGGGCTAAAGATAGAGGGAATAAAACACTTAGACCTAAAACCACGTGTAACCAAAACCGCATACAATCACAAGTATATACTTGCTTAATAAATGCTTGCTTAAAATATTCTTGTTTAATAAATGCTTGCTCAATAAACCATAAGTTCTAGAATTTTAGGCATGACCACTAAATAAGGAGAAGTCGACCAGAGGACGACCGAGGAAGACTAGCAGCCTTCATCAGACGACTCCCAGCAGAGGAGGACCCCTTAGCAGCAAGAAGACACATGCGCAGAGTACTTTCTGGACACGTCCCCAACGAGAAGAGATACAGTATAAAAAGTTACACTGTATCGAACAGTGGGTGCGGCAGTCCTTGGCCAACGGAGGCTCCCCTGTCGCCCAGCGCTGATTTTGCTTATGCCTTGCTTGCTGTAATTAATAAATTCCAATTGGACTAAGCTTATTGGAGTCTGCTTCAATTCCTAACAGTTTGGTGGTGGACTTGGCAGTGCTGGGTTAATGCTCAGACTTGGATCACCTCAAAGTTCTTCTCCAATCTAAATGGTTCTGCGGTTCTTTATCTCTCTCCTACTCCCTTCACTTCCCCTCCATTGCTGTTCCTCTCTACTTTTCCTGTCCCTGTCTTTTTTGCCTTTCTCTGTCCCATTCCCAGACCTGTGCTTTCTCACTGCACCTTCTCAGCAAGATGGCATCCTCCCTGTTCTCTTTGTTCTCCTTCCTTCCTTCCTTCCTTCCTCCCTCCCCCCTCTTTCTCTTTTTATTATTCTTTTTCTTTCTCTCTTTCTCCTCCTTTTCCTCCTGAGCTGTCCCAGTAGCAGTGGCCGTGTCCCCAGGTGACAGAGCAGACTTGCCGCAGGAACTTCTCCCGTGTGACAGAATTAACCCTTCCTGCCGGCCTTTGCCCAGCAGGGATGGGTGATCACTGGCTCCTGCTGGGCCCTGGGACATCTCTGGTGCCCTCACGGTTCACACAGGGTTTTCACGTCTCTGGGTCACACCGTTGCTTTGTCTGTGTGCCGTGTGTTCGTCTGTGGGTGTCTGTCTCGAAACGTGCGCAAAAAATACTAAAAATTGTAACTTTTCTTATCTCTTTATATATATGCAGACAAAAAAAAAATGATTTCCAGATACAATTCCGTATCTACTGTTTTATATGAAGCATCTTAAAGCATAAGGAATTCTAAATACGGATATATGTAAGATTTGAAAATACAACTATAACCTTTGTAAATATAAATTAAACAATAAAGGGCCCGGAAAAGGAGAAAAGATGCCCTCAATGAAGGCAAGAGAAGCAGCTCTGTGTGCTCAGAAGTTTTTTGGCCATCACCAACTCCGGGATTTCAGCTGGGCCTTGAGCGCTGCCGGCTGCGCCGGGGGCGGGGCACTGCGCATGCGCGGCGAGTTCGACAGCTCGGGACCGCTACCTGCAGGCCAAAGGCGGCATTGCCGCAAGGAAGGTGCGCATGCGCGCTGCCTTAAACGGCTCTCTGGCTTCACCCGCAGCTCAAAAGCGGTACTGCAACTCCGAAATGCGCGCACGCGCAGTGACTCCTCGGGCCGCTGCCGTGCCGTTTTCCGTGCCTGCGGCCGTCTCTCGCCGGTGCCTGGGAGCAGCGTGGGACCACCAGGCGCGGGTCCCGGCTGTGGTGGCAGTGTCGGGCGAGGATTGCAGGGAGCCCGCGGAGCCGCGGCGTGAGTGCCAGGTGGCATTGGGCTGCGGCTGCAAGAAGTCACGTGACAAGCCACTCGGGATGGTGGCGTTGTACGAACTGGCGTCATTCCACTCTCAAGATGGTGACCGCGAGAGGCATCGCATGTCACAACACTAAAGATGGCAGATCAGGAAAAAAAAAAAAAAACCACAAATAAACAAACCAAAAACCAAAACCAAAACAAAAAACCCAAACAAAACAAAACAAAAAAACCACCTCGTGGCGCCATGCTCAAGATGGTGACAGTGTACAGGAAATGACACCACGCCACTCTCAGGATGGCGGCCCGGGCGGCCATACCAGGCCGTCCTTCCCAAGATGGCGGCAGGCTAGGCCTTGCTTTTGGGGAAGGCCAAAGAATTGTGGTAGAACCTCACTCGTCAGAAGGGAGCATCTCTCCTCAGAAAGGAACCTCCTTCCTCAAATGGGAACCTCTCTCAGTAAAGAGCCTCTCCCCTCAGAAAGGCATGTTTCCTCCTGAACCCAGCCCCGATCCCAGCTTGGAGCCCGATCTCATGGCTTCGGGCGGTGGCTCAGCTGGAGCAGGCGGGCGGTGACAGGCGGTGACAGGCGGAGACGGGCAGCGACAGGTGGTGAGGGGCAGTGACAGGCAGTGGCGGGGCCGCAGCCCCGCTGTTTGGTGGTGTGGCCTGCAGGCCAAAGGCAAATGGGGATTTGTCCTGGGCACAGCAATCCATTTCTAATGGGACTGTGAAAAATGCCAATCACTTGTTTTTAGAAGTTTAAAAGTTTAATAGTAATAAAATGGTTATAAAAATAGCAATATATCTTAGAGTAATAAAATTTAGACAATTAGGATTTAGGACAATATGAGACAATAAGAACAAAGAGTTGTGGACAGTTCAGGTACCTCTTTCTGGGCAAAATAAGCCCAAAAAAGGACACACGTTAACAGAGGATTAACCCTTAAAAGCAATAGTCCACTCCATATTCATACACCTCATACATGATGCATAAATTCCATTCAAACACAGGATTCTGTCTGGTCAGTGTCAGCTTCTTCCTCTTAATCCTGACGGCATCTTCAGGGCTGAGCAAGGTGGGAAGAAGTTTCTTCTGATAAGAGAGAGCAATAAATTCTTTTCCTCTGAAAGATTTAGGTGTCCTGTGGCTGCTATCTCGGTGCGAGTACCTCATTCCTTGCTTTAAAAAAATATCCCACGTACATAGTTTCTATTTTAACATTATGTTATAACCTAAAACTATATTTAACACACGACTTGAAAAAATTAATACAGCATATCTTTATAAGATAACACATATAATATTCATTTCAATATTTGTGAAAGGCCAGTCTTAAAATACACATTTTTTACACCGAGGCAACAAAATAAGGCTTGAGCTATGCAAAACGCTGCATCTATGCAGAAAGAAGTTACTTTGTAACAGGTATGTAAAACACATTCACTCTCCTGTGAAAATTAAACACTTTAATAAAGGACAATAGGAGACAAAGACAGTAAAAGCAAAGATTACGACTGGGTGTGTCTTGGCACTCAGCCAAGAGCACACCCTTACCTGTGGAGAAACCCCTTAAATACCTTTTCCCTTACATCAGGCTGTTGCATATTCATAGACCCTTATGCATATGCATAAGTTATTTTACATATTCTTGAACTATTTTATGTGGCCCTTCCTCGGGTCCGCCTTTGTAGAGCTTGCGTGTTTCTTGGCTGTGGTTTTGGTCTCCTTATCACTTCCAGTTTAGACCTTGGTCCACGCTGCCTTCAGACGGTGAGTGCTGATAGCTGGCATATCAATAGCAGGGTTCTCATTACGTTTCCTGGATGTTATCCTGACCAAACAGACAGTTCACTCAGAGCTATGTCAGCTACCACTGCTACTATGTCTAAGTTTTTGTTAATAGCAGAAATAAAAGCAAAGTTATTTTAACATTATGCTTATAACATTGATCCTAATATTTGCAAAAAGCCAACAACGTAATATGTATTTATAACAATGGGTATGTGAATGAAGCACTTTTTAGAAATCAGCAAATTTAGCAGAACAAGCTAACTGCAAAAAGCTAACCACAGGCTATCTGAACAGAAAATCTTATGGAGCATGTGTAGAAATAGAGGTGAAAAGTTTGAGCCTGAGGAAGACTTCTGAGTCTTCATCGAAAACAACCACAGGAGGCTGACAACCACCTTGTGCAGAAACCACTCATGTGCTACAGTGGTTTACATAATCATGTGATCAGAAAATATGTTACATTATGAAGGATAAGAAAGTATAATGTGCACATAAGTAGAGAAGTATAAAAGCTAGTGCTCTGCAAAGAACAGATGAGTGAGTTTGTGGTGGAGCCATCCCCCTCACTCCCAGTGTCCAATAATCAAATACCTGCTCTGTAGGCCTCCTATGGGGTACTGTGTTCTTGCTTAGATTTTGGGCATCAAGGGCTCACAGTGAATGTTGCCTGGCCAGTCTCCTGATGTGCCTGATCCAGTGCTGTGCTGTCTCCCAGTGACCTTGTTCTGATTTAATCCATCTTGGAATGTGCTGGAAATACAGCTTGGACTATAAAAAACACATGGGAAACTGTGTGTTCCCAAGGTACTGCTTTAGGGGCGTGCAGCTTCTGAACGACACAAATAGTTCAGACTGCCATAGACACCTGCTGGGCTGTGGCTCTGGGGCAGGAGTGTCAGACAAATGGCATTGTCAGTGCCTCCTTAATAGTTTCTTTCCTTGGGCTGCCAAGATCAGTATGAAGTGGTGTTAATTACCCACTCACAAGCCACAGAGTGGTGTAACTGGGTATGTTTTTCCTGCTTTATGTGCTCTCTTAATGACGCCCTGAGGTGCTCTGGCTCATGGCAGTATAATCTATTGTCTTATAGATACATATTATAATATTGGCTTTTCACAAATATTAAAATGGTTTTTATAGGTGTGGTGTTAAAATAACTTTGTTATAAAGGTATAGTTTTTATTTCTGTTGTTAATTAAGCTTAGACATAGTATTGAAATAGCTATGCTTATGTTAAAATGCCTGTTTGGATGGGGTAACATCTAATGAACACAGGATGAGGACACCTGCTACAGATCTGCCAACTATCAGCACTCACCATCTGAAGGCAGTGTGGACCAAGGCTTAAACTGGAGGTGATAAGGAGAAGGAGCCAAAACCACAGCCAAGAAACACACATGCTCTAAAAAGGTGGACCCAAGGAGGGTCCATGTAAAATTGGTCCTGGAATATGTAAACTAGTTTATGTATATGCATAAGGGTCTATGAATATGCAAAAGGATGATGTAAGGGAAAAGATATTTCAGGGGTATCCCCGAAGGTAAGGGTGTGCTCTTGGCTGAGCGCTGCAATTCACGTGGCTGTTATAACCTTTGCTCTGTGGTTCTTGTCTCCCATTGTCCTTATTAAACTTTTTAAATTTTCGCAGGAGAGTGAACATGTTTTTCACAATGTGTAGCTGCTTCTCGTGCCTGTCTGTATGGCTGGGTCAGTCCCTGAATGCGCCATGGAAGGTTAGAAAAGCCCTTTGAGACCGTCACGTCCAGCTGCTGACCCAGCATGGGCAAGGGCACCCCTGATCCATGTCCCCAAGTGCCACCTCAGGAACCACCTGATGAGTGACACGGATGGAGGTGGGGGCTGCAGGCACTGGCAGTGTCATTGCTGGCTGGCAGTGGGGCTGGGGGGTCCCAGAGGGGCTCCCAAATCCGTCCCACAGTGTGGCTGGTGTGCAGGAGACAGTGTGCAGGGGAGCAGCCCAAAGCCAGGCTTGGGACAGTTACCCTGCAGTTCAGGGAACCTGTGCCTGAAGCACCTTTAACTCCAGTGTGTTTGGCACGTTTTCGTAGGTGCAGATTTTTATGCACTTGGAAGCAGATTTTGGGAGCTGCTCTGGGCCTCACCACCTCACAGGGAGGAATTTCCTCCCAATATCCCATCTAAATTTACATTCCTTCAGCTTAAGACATTCCCCCTTGTCCAAAGAGCCATGGCCTGCTGCTGCTGCAGTATTTGCTTTTTATGTTATTATATTGCATTTATCTATTGTCCAGTATAAGGGACACTTTAGGAAGAAATCCTCTCTGTCATCTTGTCCTCTTGCCTTCAGATGTTCCCATCCTAATGAATTCAGCTTTGATTAATTCCTTAAGCCAGTTTTAGCACGAGCTAATTTTACTTAGAGCAGAGGTAGCTTGAAGGGACTTCAAAATAATAAAACAGGAGTGGAAAGGATGCTTTGGCAGGTGGCTTTGCTCTCCTGGCATCTGACTGAATTCCTCCTTCCTCCCAGACAGGCCTGGCTGCTGAGGACAACCTGTGTGAGATCTGTGCCAATGTTGCCTGCACCATCTGCTTCTGAGAAGGTGGGAAAACCCACATAAGGCATGTCCAGCTGGGAAGTTTGTGCGTTTCTATAGCAGGATCATGTACTTTCACCCATCAATTTTTCTGGGCTCCATCTCCCAGTGCAGCCAAACTGCAGCTGCCAGCTCTTGGGGATGTTCCTGCAGTCCTGCAGCACCTGGATTGAAGTGCCACCAGCAGAGCAGATCTGCCAGCAAGGAGGCTGGGAGAGGTTCCAGTGCTGCAGGAGTTGGGTGACACGAATGGAAATGCCCTGGGTGTCATTTCCCACTATTTTGCCTGGGTTGAAAACACTGGGCGAAACTCAGTACTTTCTGCAGCCTTTTAGTAGGTAATATTAATATCTAATATTCAATATCTAATACTTAATAGCTAATATTTAATGTCTGGTTATTAAGATTTAATATTTAATACCTGTTTGTGATTTGGCCTCCTGTACGCACAAGAGCAGGATCAGGTTATCCCCTTTCTCAGCCCTCATTCACAGTGGGTTGGATCCCTTTCCCTTCCCTCTGTCTGCAGGTGATATCTCTGAGTTTGTAGCAGAACTGCAACAAGTAACTTAAGATTAATTCCTGGTGTTGAGGAACAGTTTGACAGCCAGAAACCAGCCTGTTCCAGCCTGTTCCTTGTACTGATTAGGGAATGGATACAGAGGAGCAAAGGAAATCTTCCCTGGTTGTGTATTGAGATTCTTTAAACTCCCTTTAGGAGGAAGGAATTCCAAACTGCAGTGCTGGAATCATGTTGAAATGAAAACATTGCATATTGTTTTATTTATTGGTGGCAAGAATGTAAAGAAAGGATCTGCACATGTTTATATGTGTATAGGAAATAAAAGCTAGGAATAATTTGGATTTTTAAAATGTTATTTCTGGGGTTTGTGGTAGATTTGGTTTTAGGATACTCTTCTTGCTTACTTGCTTTTTGCTCATATAAGGTGCTTCATATCTGGTGCTTCCCTGAATAAAATATATAATTTAATAGTGTCCTGAACTAAAACCAGTTTTTGGTCACAGAATCCCAGAATCACTGAGGCTGGGAAAACCCCCCAGGAACATCAAGTCCACACTGTGTCTGATTCCCACCTCATCCCCAGCCCAGAGCTCTGAGTGACATATCCAGGTGTTCCTTGGACACTTCCAGGGATGGGCACTCCAAACCTCCCTGGGAAGCCCCTGCCAAGGCCTGAGCACTCTTTCCATGCAGAAATTCCTCCTGGTGTCCACCCTGAGCCTGCCCTGGCCCAGCCTGAGGCAGTTCCCTCTCCCCCTGTCTCTGTTCCTGGGAGCAGAGCCTGACCCCTCCAGGCTATCCCATCTGGCAGGAGTTCTGCAGAGCCACAAGGGCCCCCCTGATCCTCCTTTTCTCCAGGCTGAGCCCCTTTCCCAGACCCCTATAAGGAACACAAGTCTGTATCAGAGATTTTAAGTTTTTCCCTCCCACTTCTGAATTCTCTTCCAATGTCCTGGAACACCCAGATGTGCAGTTCCATAATCAGGTTTTAAACACATACAGGTTGTGCTGGCCCAGGACAGTTTTAGTGTAATTTTGGAGTTTAGGACTTGTCCGTGTTCATACCCATCTCTGTTATTCTGTACATTTCTGCTCCTTTAAGGAACTAACATGGTTTTAATAGGGAAAAACCACAAAGAACACTAATGTATAATTTTCTGTCATGTCTTTTTGAATTATTTGGGAGAATTTCCTGATATTTATAGGGTACTTCTGGTAGCACAACAGTGCCCCTACTGAGCAGCAAAAATTTATCTCTACCCTTTGCTCATAAGAACATGTGCAAACCAGTTCTGCTGAAATGAGGTGATAACTCAGGGCTGCGGGAGAGAGATTGTACAGCTGGGAAGGGAGAAAAAGGAACTTTCTGCTCTCCTGCTGCTGTGTACTAAAACTGTCCCATTCCTGGGTACAGCAGTGAGGTGGGGGTGGGAATTAAAAGGAGATTCAGGGCTGACTTCTATCAGTTTCTCTGGGTCTGTATTGAAGGCACTTGAGACAGTAGTTTCATGTTCACCCTCAGGTGTTTATTATTCCTTATCAGTAAAACAGTCTCACAACCATGAGTTCAGCAGCAAGGCACAAAATGGCCAACAATCTCTTGGTACAAGGGCTTTTAAGACTAAACTACCCATTCAAGAGCTGACACCTGGATTATTTTCCCTTTTAACCCAATACCTGGTCCCAAAGAGCTGCAATGCAGACTTTTCTGCCCAATTACAAAATGCCACCCAAACCCATGAAGAAGAAGGAAGAAGAAGCATGAAGAAGAAAGCCAGGATGACACCCTGTGCCCTCCATCTTGCTTCCATCCACAACATACTAAAAATCCCAAAACCTCAATTTCTCACCAAGTGATCCACCTGCACTACTCTCTATAACCTATTTCACACTTTTGTGGGTTCTGGTCTATATGGAAGTCTGAGAAACTTTCTCCATGAATGAGGGTCAAAGTCAGAGCTCCCCTGGGGGTCAGGGCACTCCAGAGCAGACAGAGAAATATTCCTGATGCCCTGGGTTTCCACTGACTTCTAAAGAAAAAAATGGGTTATAGATTTCAAACACTTTTTGTGCTCATGATGGCAAACATTCATTTTTGGAACAAAGCCCTTTGCTTTTCTGATGAAGGACTTGAACTTTTTACGAGATCGGGCAGTGACAGGATGAGGGGGAATGGCCTTCAGCAATTTAGATTGGATCTTTGGAAGAAATTCTGGAGTAGAAGCACTGAACAGAGGTAGGAGCAAGAGGCTGTCCATGAGGGCAGCAGCCACAGCTGTCAGCCCTGCCCAGAGCTGCTCTTCCTTGGGTGATCCTGCCCATGGAATGTGTGCAGCAGTGGGAATTACACAAGTTACTTTAGCCAGGACAAGAGAACTCCCTGACACAGAGGGAAGTTTGCACAGAGGAAAAGCTGATTGATAAGAAGGGGGATTTTATGTGAGAGGTGTAACAAAATGGTAGGTGGGTAAATTCAGAGTTTTAGACACCATTTCCTTTCAGAGTGTGTGATTAAATAATGAGCAGCTTGGAAGGGAGATTGAGCATCTGCTAATTAAAGTATTGCCTGAATTATCTTTCTTAACCACAGACATGACATCCACATCCTTTAACCACACATGAATTCCTCCTTAACACATGAACAGCTTTCTCTAGCACATGCCAAATCCCAGTTCACGCTGGGCACATGCAGAGGGTTTTTTTTTAGGTTTTATAATCTATGAATTTTTTCTGAATCATTCCCTCTTCCCTTCTGATCCATAGGAAGGCCTGAACCTCAGCATAAATAACACTCCTTTATTGCCAACTCCCAATGTTGGAGTTTTTTCCCAGCTGTTGAGCACTGAGATGACAAATTCCATCAGTTCTGTAATTCCAAGACCTCCTTGAGGTGCTGGATAATGCAGACACTGGAAGCTCTTCCCTCTGTCCAGCACTTAGCACTCCCAGCCCCTTGTCCCTTTGTCACTGTGTCATTCTGTGTTTTGATGTCCACAGTCATCAGGAAGGTGGGATTTCCCCTTTTCTCACTTATACTGGATGCACAGGCTTTTGTGCCTGTTCTCCCTTAAATTTTCCTCACCTTTCCCTCCAGATTTCTCTTACCTTTCTCCTCACTCAGCTAAGCTCTTCCAAATTTCTGCCTCATCCAGGCCTTGCCTGATTCATCCTTGTATTCACTTATTGGCTGTCAGTTCTTGTCCTTCCTACTGGCACCACCCCCAGACTCTTTCCTTTAATATTTGGAGTTTGGGTTGGTTTTTCTTCTCCTCCTTGGTTCTATAGTGGGGCTCTTTCACCAGCTTTCATTATTCTTTCATTCCATGTCCATTCCTCCCTCTCTTCTGCTGAAACTCAAAATTCCCTGGACTGATAATTCTTTATTAGTTTAAAAGTTATAATTTCTACGTATTTCTCATATTTTGACTCCCTCTTCTAGCCACCAGTGTTCTCAACCAACCAGCTTTAGATCCTAGTAAAATCCTAATCCCATAATTTCTTTCCAATTCCCACCCACATTACCCTCTAGTGCCACTCCTGTATTGCTTCTGTCCAGAAATTTTGTTTCTATCTGCTTCTATTCCCATTAACCTCTGTCTTCCCACCCCTCTGCACCCCTCTGGCCATTATCACTTCATGGTTTGCCCATATTCTTCCTGTATTTCAGAATGTGTAGTATATGATGTAGATAATTCATGCTTTGGAGATTGTATAAAAATTATAAAGATCCAACCATGCATCTGACCCCCATGGCCAGAAGCAGGGCTTTTGATTTCCAAAAGATTTCCTGGACTTGCCCAGATAAAATCATGGCCATTAACGAGTGAATGAGTCTTTCCTGGGTGATCAGCAACCATCTCCCAAGAATGTTCAGAACATTCACCAAACAACACCTGGGAGAGATTACATCGAAAAACAGGAAACGTCTCAGCTACAACTGAAAGGAAAACCATTTTGAGGAGCCCAGACAGCCATCCAAGCCCATGGACTGACTTTTGTACAGGACTGCATCTGTATAGTTCCCGTTATACATATGTAGGAACGTACAGGTATCTTAGGTAATTTCTGCTCCAGGCAGAATAAACTGTATATAAGCTGGCTACCTGAAGCAGTTGGCGTGACACTCTGGGGAGACGCTGACACTACGTCGGTCTGTCCCAAGTTCACCCAGCGTCAAAGTCCGGGGTTGACGCTGTCTTGGCTGTGGTGGTTTTATAATATATTATTTTTTCGTTGTCTATCTAATAAATTTATAAATTTTTTAAAATAAATTTGGCTGCAGAACTGATCATTTATAACAGAATGTTTATCTTTTTTTTTTTTTGGTCTTAATTTCCCCCCCCTTTTTTTCTGTCTTTTTTGTTTTCCCTAAACAGAAAAATCCAGAATTTGGGGCGAGCAGGAGAAGAACTTGTTTTATCATCAAAAACATTTCCCTCCTTTAAAATCCTCAAAAATATGAAGGCTCAAACCCATTTCTTCACAGAATCCTGAGTGGTTGAGTGTGGAAGGGACACTGGGGTGATCCAGTCCCACCTCCCTGGGACCTGAGTGCCCAGGGCTCTTTCCAGATGACTTTCAGATGTCTCCAAGGATGGAGACTCCACCACTTCTCTGAGCAGCCCATTTCAGTTCTCACTCACCCTATTTTTGGTCTTTTTGTTCAATATCAGTGAAATTCTGACTTGCCCCCACCTAGGAGATAGAAGAACAGAAACTTTTGCTATTTCAAATGAAGCTTTTTTTTTTTTTTTTTGAGGAAATTTTAGTGCTTTTCATGGAAAAAATGCAGCAGGATTAGAGGCAATGTTGATGGGGTTGGTGTCATCCTTGGGTGGGGCTCTGCTCCCACCCCATGCAAATCCAGGGATCCTGCAGTGTTCAGCAAACACTGAGCACACAAAGATGTGATTGTCCTTGGGGTAACATTTTCACTAAAGGGTCAGAGAAGGTACCAGCAATGACGTGGTTTGGTTTAAAAGGAATAAAAAGGCCATAAAAGTAACAACACAGCCAAGGAAAATCTGCATTAAATATTTCGCATCACTGCCTTGTTCCCATAAAAACTATCATCATGGGATAAGGATATCTGTTATGGGATAGGAATACTCTTAGATCTTTCCAGGATCATGTTTTTTTTTTTTATTTTCCCAGGAGTCTGAAAGACAAATTCCATGTTCTCCTCTGCCTGGGATGTATGAACAAAAAAAGGGTTACCCATTTTTTTTCCCCAAAGGTTGTGGAATTGCAAGTTAAACCAGTTCTGGCAGAGGGGAGGGCTTTGTATGTTGTAATCACCTGTTAAGTATCAGTCTTTGACCATCTATTGTTAAGAATTCACTCCATTGTATCAGCATCACGCTGCTTGCCGCCAGGTGGGAGGATGGCATCCTCCCCCCCCAAGACGGTGGAGGGGTGGAGGGGAGGGGACCAGGAGTTGATATGCAAATAAGTTTAGAGCTAGGATGCAACGGGGCGAGCCCCCCACTAAACGCAGCTAATAAACCCCTAAACCAGCGAGCCAATATGGGATTTAGAGATCAAAGTAGTGTCTGGACTCCAGGGGCAAGGTCCGAAGCCAGCAGAGATGCCGAAAAACCTTAGTTGTCCCTCGCCCTAAGTAGAGAAGAGCTCAGCTGGGCCAGTACCCTAAATGGAAAGGTTTGTATTTGAGCTCGGGATATTACACCTCGCGTGCTTTGGGGAGGAGGGGACTGCCAGCCCTGGCCCTTAGTAGACATAGCTGCCAGCTCTGGCCCTTAGTAGACATAGCTGTGTTAGTCCCCTCTTCTGGGTAAGTCCCGGGAGTGGCGATGGTGAAACTGTGGGTTAGTTGGGCTTTCCAACCTTGAGCTGATCACTCTTAGAAAAGGTGGTGGGAGGAAGATTATTTTCTTCCCCGTTTATTTCAGGGATATTTCACTATCAGGGATATTCCACTGTATTTCACCAATCAGAATTAATGATAAGGATTCTTTTCTTGCTGTTTTCAGACCTGTCATGATAAGGCACTTTTTGACCAGATCAGTAAATATTCTGCTTTACTGTCCCAGTGGATGAGGTGACACAGTGAATTTCAATATTCCTGTCAGCTTTCAGCTGCTTTAAATAGCAAATACCCCACAGTTTGGTGAATTCCAGATTCCAGATGGGGCCTGAATTGTCACTCAGGTGATTTGCCCCAGGCAATTTTGATTTTTTGGTATCTCATGATAGAAGTCCAACCCCTCTTCTGGGAGATACCTGGGGAAAAACCTGGAAGATTCAGTGCAGAGTGACCGAGGTGGTGAGGGGCCTGTGGAGGGAAAGGGGAGAAGAAAAGGGTGAGGGGGGCAGCTGTGAGGGACAGGTTAATCATGGGAGGGTCTGTTAGTTCCAGATCCTTCAGAACGGCACATCCAGTGACACTTCTCTGACACCTTCAAGGATCCATGTCTCAGTTTGCTTAAGAACTGCTTGGCTATTAATACCTCTGGAAGATTTAAAAAAAAATTTTTTGAAGCTTGTACCAAGTGTGGTGCA
Source organism: Haemorhous mexicanus (assembly GCF_027477595.1). Taxonomy (NCBI): domain Eukaryota; kingdom Metazoa; phylum Chordata; class Aves; order Passeriformes; family Fringillidae; genus Haemorhous; species Haemorhous mexicanus. The sequence goes on along the minus strand of NC_082363.1, from coordinate 1,126,091 downwards.
TATTTGTAGGTGAAAAAGAAATATTTATGATTATTCTGAACCTGCTGCCCAATCATTTTGCTAAATTCCCTTTGTCTGGTGTCATTTGCCTTTGTGTGCTCTAAAGCTGCTCCTTCTCTTTGATCTCTTGTTGACTCAGACCTTCACAGAGCTCTTGTGCTGGCTCTGAATGAGGTCGGCAGAAACATGTGGCTGAGTGAGCACACAAAGGCACAGAGAACAACACTGGAACTTGCGGGAATAACAAAGGTGCCACTCCAGCAATCCAACTGCTGAACAGATTGTTTTTGGGGAGGGTGGAAGGTCTGAACCCTGATAAGTTAGCAGCAGAGATAACATTACCAGAGAGCAGTGAGTTCACAGAACATCACACAGAGAATTCTCATCTTTGTTCCAGGAAGGAAATAGATTGTGCCAAGGGACTGTCCCACCCTAACTGGGCATCTCAGGCATGGCATGTGGATGATGTGACCAAAACCTGGTTTGTCACTGCCAGTCAACAAAAGTCCCTGAGGGACATGGGGATGCTCCATGGGCTGGAGCCCCTCTGCTCTGGAGCCAGGCTGGGAGAGCTGGGGGTGTTCAGCCTGGAGAGGAGAAGGCTCCAGGGAGAGCTCAGAGACCCTTCCAGGGCCTAAAGGGGCTCCAGGAAGGCTGGAGAGGGACGGAGGACATGGGATGAAGGGACAGGACATAGGGAAATAGCTTCTACTGCCAGAGGGCGTGGATGGATGGGATATTGGGATGGAATTCCTGGCTGTGAGGGTGGGCAAGCCCTGGCACAGGGTGCCCAGAGCAGCTTTGGCTGCCTCTGGAACCCTGGAAGTGTCCAAGGCCAGGCTGGATGGAGCAGCCTGGGATAGTGGAAGGTGTCCCTGCCTGTGGCAGGGGTGGAATGGGATGAACTCTAAGATCCTTTGGACAATGCTCTCAGGCACAGGGTGGGATTGCTGGGGGGTCTGTGCAGAACCAGGATCTGGACTGGATGGTCCTTGTGGGTCCCTTCCAGATCAAGATATTCTACTATTCTGTAGTCCAGGTGTGACTAGTGGAATAGTGACTACATCCACCACCATGAGTTCAACAGAATTTTCTCTCCTCTCTTCTCTCCCTGTGTAGGGACGTAGGAAACATTCTGAGAGTCATGGGAAGCCAAGTTCAGGATCCCATTTAATTTACTGTAGGATGTTCAGGGGAGGAAGCAAAGGTGGGGAAATGGAGGGGTTGACAGAATTTGGAGAGAGGCAAACGTAGGGAAAAAAATTAGACCAAGGGGACGAGAGTGGCCAGTGCTGTGTAAAGAGCTTACAGGGTATTGTGATCCTGATCCTGATCAGTGTACTGTGACGTGGCTTCTTATTAACCTCCATTCCTAAATCCTTCCCTGGGTCAGGGGCTGTTTATTCCCTCTGCAGGGAGGTCTGAGAGCCCCTGCAGTGGGGCTGTGGCTGTAGGGCTGGTGTGCCAGGGGCTGGAGCTGTGTGGCTGTGTGGGGATGTGATCCCAGGGAGTGATCAGCTGGGTGAGAGTCCTGGGGGCCAGGAGTCTGCATGTGTGTCAGGGTGGGAAAACCAGAGGATTTGACTGCCAGAGGCACTGGGGGGAGGGGGTCTGGGCCAACTGCAGGAGAGATTTTAGAGTCTGGAGGGGTCAGTGGGGAAGATCCAGGAGCAGCTACTGGGTTCATTTGCAGCTACTGGAGATAGACACTCAGTGTTGCTGAGCTCGGTGGGTCTGCAACAGCCTTGCCTCTGTTGGGGTCCCAGATTTGCAGCTCCTCATGAGAAGCAGCATCAAAAAAGAGCCCTCAGTGAAATTAGTCAGGGACTGTCTCTGAGAGTCACTTGTGGGGTTTGTGAGTACAGGATGTCAGGAGCTGGCTTGGAAAATAGCCTGGGCAAATGAGTACAAATGAAACAGGAGCCCTGCCTCATAGAGTTTATGGCAGGAATGATGTTTGTTCTATGTGAAATAGGGGCAATTGCAGATCCTGGTTACTGAGGGTGTATCATTCAAAACCAACATAGGGCCTGGTACAAAACACTCTCCTTTGTGGTGAAGTTTTATGGGTGTACAGTCAGGTGGTATCCAGGTTATTGGGGCCTTGTCTCCCACCAGCCTTTCATCTTCTCCTTCATAAAAATAACAAATCCATTCCAGCAACACTCTGGCAGTTGGGCTGTGGATTGTTAATGTTTATTGCCTGATAAAGCTTTGCACAGGACTGTGACATACTCTCTGGGTGTTCCAGAAGCTGCCTACAGAAGCTGTGCCTGCTGTCCCCAGGTGGGTCACAGCAGTCCCATGGACACCATCCCTCCCTGTGAGGATCCTTTGGGGGCCCTGCTGTGGAAGGGAATGTCCCACACCTGGGTCACAGGTGTCTCCCCAGGACACAAGTCAGGGGAGGATCAGAAGAGCCTCTAGCTAGAAGGAGTCTTGGGAGAGAGAAAATCCCTGGGCTGGTGGCAGAGGCACCTAAGGCAGAGGAAAGTGAAGGAAGAGATTTGTACAGTGAGATTGAAGATTGGAGTGTGGAGAGGGACAGCTCCAATCTCTGCTCTGTGACCAGGGACAGGATCCAGGGAAGGCTGGAACTCTGTCAGGGGGGTTTAGGTTGGAGATCAGGGAAAGGTTCTTCCCCCAGAGGGTGCTGGGCACTGCCCAGGCTCCCCAGGGAATGAGCACAGCCTCGGGGCTGCCAGAGCTCCAGGAGCATTTGGACAGCACTGCCAGGCACAGAGGGGATTGTTGGGATGTCTGTGAAGGGCCAGGAGTGGGACTGGATGGTTCTGGTGGGCCCCTTCCAGCTCAGGATGTTCTGTGATTCTTTGTGCACCAGACACAGAGACAGAATCATGGAATGGTTTGGGTTGGAAGGGACCTTAAAGACCGTCTCATTCCTGCCCCTGCCATGGACTGGGATCCTCTGGTCTGACACCAGAGCTCACATTTGGAATGTGCAGCTCTGTGGGTGGGTTTTGCTTTCTTGGTTCAGTGCGTTAGGAGTGGAAGGGCAGAAACAGAGGGTGCAAGTGCCACCAGGAGCCACAGGAGATGTGTCCCTGTGAACCAGAGCAGCTCACATGGCTGTTTGGCCACAGATCTGATCCAGACAGATCCATATTGAGCTGCAAATCTATTGATCCAAGCAGACTTATAGTGAGATAAAGATCTAATGATTCACTTTTGGTGAGGTGCAGATCTATTGATCCAGATTTGTGGCGATCTACAGATCTATCTATGGATAGGTAGGTCCATCCATTGATAGGTCTGTGTGCTCTTTTGATCCACACAGATTTACATTGAACTACAGATTTATATTTTCTACAAAAGCAGAAGCAATTCTTTCCAGGTCATTCCTGGGAGGTGCTTGTCTGACTCATTCTTAAGCCTGACAGACCTGGGAAATTCTACAATTTCCTCATAAATGTCCAAAGCTTCACCATGTCTGGTATTGAAAGCTTTTCTCTTTGAATCAACCCTTTACTGTAGTTCATAGAATCCCAGAATGGGTGGGTTGACCTTAAAACCCATCTTGTTCTACCCCTGTCCTGGGCAGGGACACCTTCCACTGTCCCAGGCTGCTCCAGGCCCCATCCAACCTGGCCCTGGACACCCTCAGGGATGGGGCAGCTGTGTTATCTTTTATCAGCTCCCTACAAATCCAAGGACTGTTTTCATCCTTACCTCAATCGTATCTATATTCTGCTTTTTTTTAGTCCTCTCTTATTTGTTTGTCTCTCCAGGTACACTTGTCCTCTCTGGAATCACAGCAGCTGTTGCATGTCTTCCCTGAGGTGCACTCTCTCCATGAATGAGATAAGGATAAGATGATGGAAGGGGCAATGTCTGTGAGGAGGACAACAGGAACCACACTTTGCCAAACATTTTATTATTTTTATTTTATTTTATTTTATTTTATTTTATTTTATTTTATTTTATTTTATTTTATTTTATTTTATTTTATTTTATTTTATTTTATTTTATTTTATTTTATTTTATTTTATTTTATTTTATTTTAATTTAATTTTATTTTATTTTATTTTATTTTATTTCTTTCTTTATTTATTTTCCCTGACGTTATTTTTTCTGTAAGCCACACGAGGGCAATCTTATCCTATCACTTGAGGGAAATGAGCCGAAATTCCCTGACAAAGGTTAAAGAGGCTCTCAAGTGCTATTTCCTACCAGAGAGTGCAAACAGAAATATTCTTCCTGGACTGGAGATGCATTTAATGTCAGAACAGAACTCAAAATTGAAAGGAGAATAATATAAAACCCCTGTTTTTTACACTTTCCCTTGCATGTTTCCTTAACAAAGCCCTGCTGGCTGCCCCAGTCACCTTCTTTTCCTGTATATGGCTATAAAATGCTTCCATGGGGATCCTTTTCCAGGACTTTCCCAGGGACTGAGGTGAGGCTGACTTGTTTTTGTAGTTCCCAAACTTCTTCTTGAGTTTCCTCTGGAAGATGGGTGAGATGCTGAGGTTCATTTTTCAGGAACTTCCTTTTTCACTGTGACCTTTCAAAAATGACAGAAAAGATTCTTGCAATGATTCCAAGTGGTTCTCCCCATGCCTTGGGATGTGTCCATCCCATCCCACAGTGCTGTATGTCCATCCCATCCCATCCCATCCCATCCCATCCCATCCCATCCCATCCCATCCCAATTTTATCCCATCCCATCCCATCCCATCCCATCCCATCCCATCCCATCCCATCCCATCCCATCCCATCCCATCCCATCCCATCCCATCCCATCCCATCCCATCCCATCCCATCCCATCCCATCCCAATTTTATCCCATCCCAATTTTATCCCATCCCAATTTTATCCCATCCCAATTTTATCCCATCCCAATTTTATCCCATCCCATCCCATCCCATCCCATCCCATCCCATCCCATCCCATCCCATCCCATCCCATCCCATCCCATCCCATCCCATCCCATCCCATCCCATCCCATCCCATCCCATCCCATCCCATCCCATCCCGTGTGTCCCCCACAGGCACCAGAGATCCCCAGCTGTGCCTTCCCCCGCTGTGGGATGCTTTCCCACAGATCCTGCCAGGAGTGTTTCAGGGCAGACTCAGCAGGAAACTGGGTCTGGCACGAAAACATGGAGCACCTCACCCTTGCCCATGTCCTCTGACACTATGGAATAAGTGGTTTCACACACAGGCTCATTTTCTTTCCAGAGGCCACTGGATGATGCAGCACAATGATTCCATGCCCAGAGGAAGGTGCTGATGGAGCCTAAATCTGCTGGGATCTGAGTATGTAGAAGCCTCACTTCTGGTCTGGATTTATAAAGGAATTTTTCAGTGCCTCCTCCTCTGTCAATTAAGTTGTCTTTTATTAGAGCAGCCTTAGAATGGATTTTCCCTGGAAGTTTCCAAGGCCAGGGTGGAGCAACTTGGCCTAGTGGAAGGTGTCCTAGGGTGGAACTGGATGAGCTTTAAGGTCCCTCCCAGCCCAAACCATTCCAGGATTCCGTGGTTCCATGATTCCATGAGGTGCTGCACTTGTGTTGTTCTGCAGCATATTTGTTCACAGGAGTGAAAGGGGTGAACAATCCTTTAAAAAATGAAACTTCCCAGCCTCTGTGACAGCAAATGCAGCCAATAATAGTCCATTGCCAGCAAGATAATGCGGTCAGTGGCTTCCTTCATTCCACAAACCTCACTGAGGAGCAGCTGGACAAACTTTTTCAGGTATAAGCACTGAATTGGGCAGTGCATCCTTCTCCCCATGCTCAGTGAATTCAGGAAAGCAGCAGAATTCCCCTCATGGAAAAGAACCAGAATCGTGGAATATCCTGAGCTGGAAGGGACCCACAAGGATCAGAGCCCAGCTCCTGGCCCTGCACAGACACCCCAACAATCCCACCCTGGGCATCCCTGGGAGCACTGTCAGAATGCTCCTGGAGCTCTGGCAGCCTCGAGGCCGTGCCCATTCCCTGGGGAGCCTGGGCAGTGCCAGCATCCAGTGCCCACAAGAGGAGTTTTTTGGCCTGTTGCAGCCCAGACTGAACAGTGCCACACTGAGCTATGTGACTGAAGTAAGGTCTGCTTGCACTGGAGATTGACAGTCAAGTCCCAGTCCCAGCCACTGCTGAGAAAGCAGCTCAGACAGGCAGAACTGCTGGGATAAAGAAGGAAACTGGGCTGTCTCACCAGGGATCTAAAGCAGAAGCTCAGCACAGGCTCCCGAGGCCATCAAAGGGCTCAAGAGACAGCTCAGGGGCTGATGTTGAATGCCTGCAGATGTAAAACCTCCAGGAGCACTTGAGCACCTGGCTCTGAGCACCCACAGCTTAAACTGCTGTTTAGCGAGCCCTGGGCACTGATATAACTTGAGGACCTCTAATTAATATCACTACAAAAATATTCCAGACCTCACTGAATCGTTAGAGCAGCAAGGAGAGCTCAGCTCCCACATGCAGGGGAGGCAGGGTTGGGGTGTTGTTTTTTCTGTAGGAGGGATCCCACAGGGAAAGAAGGAGCTGTGTCCTCAGAATGTAGCTTAAGGCTTTTAAAAAGATGTTCTGCCAGATCTCTGGTGCCAGAAAGAAAATCAGTTCAGTGAGGAGCTGAGCCCCTCCTGATCCAGAGTCCCTTCAGAAAGTGTGGGAAATTGGTTAAGGCCTAGTTTTGGTGATATAAGAAAAATAAACACCACTACAAGAGGGGGGAAACTACAACTGGTTAGAAAGGATTTTGCTTAGACTCCTGAGCACAAGGTAACTGCTGTGCATGGAATTGTGGAATCTCTGAGTTTGGAAAGACCTCTCAGATCATAGAGTCCAGCCACTAACCCAGAAGCACTGCAAGAACAGAGGAACCAGGGATCACAGAACAAGCAGGAGATGAAACATTGACAGCTGTACAGTCCTCAGTGCTGAAATGGCATTTTTGTGTAGGGCTTTGGGCAGGCACAAACTCACTGGAACAGAGAAAGCCAAAGGGTTTGGGAAAGAGGGAGGAAAATCAGTTTGGGGAAGGTTCATGGGATGTGATGTCTCAATTCTAACACGAGAATGGGAGAGCACCACACAGAACTGTGGGGCTGCAGGTTTAGAACACACCAAAGAATTTGGCTCTTCCCACAAATGATCTGTCATGTGCTGGGTCAGATGGCAGATATTTTTAGGGGTTTAAAAAAGGAGTGAAAAAGCTCATGGAGGATCAGTCCATTGAAGGCCACTGAGAAAAATGCTCATTCCGTGGTCAGAACAATCACAGGATCAACTCCATACATTTGTCCTGTTCTTCATCTTTCCTTGATGCATCAGATGGTTTCCAAATGTCCTGACTGAACCCAGCCCCACCTCAATTATGTTTTCCAACATGCTCACAAAGCATATTTCTACCAGCTGAGACATCAGCCACCATCATTCCAACGACACTGAACAGGGACTGATACCAGGGAATAGGGAACAGAAAAACAGTATCAGAAAAACATCTCATCCTGCAGAGTGCAGGGCCCAAGGATGAGAGTTTCTGCCCATAAGTGCAGTGGTTGAGAGGAAGTTACAAGAGAATAACTTATTATATAACTTTATATATATTTTTATATTATATTTATTTTTCTATCATATTTTATATATACATATAATAACTTTATATATGTGTGTGTATACACACACATGCACACACACATTTTTTATGTATATATGAGTACAGTGAAAGCAAAAGCTTTAGATCCATAAGTGAATCAGGCACAAAAAAACTTTTCCACAAAACAAAACCTTCAACAACAACAACAAAACAAAACCAAACCCCCAAAACAAAAATAAAAAACTCCAACCCCCAAAAAACCCAAAAGGGCACAAAGGACTGAAGCCTCAAACTAAAAGCCCACCCACACAAGCATAAAACCCCCGGGGACTAAACCGGTAACCAAAAATCACCATGTAATGACCCAGACCAGGAGACTTTCCCACTAAATGAAATTTTGCACAGAATAAACTAAGCACACAAGGGCCAGTGATGAACAAACTTCTAAGAAGAATCTGTAAAAACACTTCTGTTAGAGTCCTAGATACTGAGAATTTTAGACTTTCTATACTGAAAGGTAGAGACTTTCAAAAAATCACTACGTTTAACTTGAGGTTGTGGAGAAAACATTTAAAATGAAATAATAAAGCTAAAATTATAAATATAAATATGTAATTAATTTAAAATGTGTAATATTACATAATAAAAACCCATAGAATTTAAAGTTTTAAAATATAATAATATATGTAGGACACTTGAAAAGTATTTTCTATACCTGATAGTTTTCCTGACAAGCAAGGGAAGAAGCCTCAGGAGCAAAGGTACATGGTGGGTGTGGGGGCTCATAGTGCTCTGTCCATGCTGGAGGGCACTTTGTGGCCAAAATGTCTCTTTATAGGTCTGAGTATCTTAGAAGTTCCTGTTCCAGTTCCAGGGGTGGCTGAGTCAGTACAAGCCCAAGGACACTGCGCAGCGATGTGGGAACAGGAGCAGAAGTTGCTGTGGGTGGTGGGAAACAAACCTTATGCTTAAGGTTGTTTTAACTCCACCAAAATTTTCCCTTGGGAGAGCAGAGAAGGTTGTAAAAATCATCCTGTAAGCTCGGCTGCTCTGACAGGTATTTGTTTAGCACATTATCTTTCTGCCATTTGGAGAGAACCTGAATTGATAGGAAAAACCCTTCAGTTGTGTTCTGAAGTCATCAATAGTTGCCAGTCCCTTCAGATGACGCTCCTGGAATGCCAGGCTGCCTTCCCTGCAGGCAGAGGACACGTTTCAGCAGGGCAGGGCTCCACCTGTGCCATGTCAGGGCCATCTGGGCTGCACCAGCTCCACTGGGATTCTCTCCGGTCACTGCCTTTCCACCAGGAGTCCCACCAGAGCTGCCCGAGAACCTTCAGCTGGGGACATTTTGCCATCACAGCAAGGGAACAGGATAGTCACTACAGCTGAGTTCCAGCTTCTCCTCACACTCAGCCCTGATTTCAGCTGGGGTGGAGTTTAAATGCTCTCCTGAGCAGCTGGTACAGGGCAGTGTTCTGGGATTGGGAGCTGTGTCCCTGCATTTTGCAGCAGGTTGGACCAGGGGATCTTTAAGGTTCCTTCAAGCCCAGTCTGGGACTCTCTGATATTGTTGGTCACACACAGATGTGTCAGTGGGTGCTGAGTTGTGCTCCCTAAATTCAAGGATTTTTCAGGGTCCCATGCTCTGCACAAGAATGGCCAGGACAGCTGACCTGAACTGTCAAAGGATATTCCAGACCAGAGAATGTCATGTTCAGTATATAAAGTGGGAAGAGTGGGCTGGAATCCAATAATCCATTGAATCCATTGTTGCTTGAGGATTACCTGGGCAACAGTTAATGGGTGGTGAGCAACTTTATTGGGCTGAAATTACATCTAATTTGAGGCTTATTTATCTGTCTCTTGTTGCTGCTGTTGTTGTTATTGTTATTATTATTATTTCTTCCAAATATTAAATTGCTGTCATCTCAGCCCATGAGATTTACCCTTTTTTCCTGATTCTCTCCCCCATCTCACCAGGGAGAAAAGAGGAGTGAGTGAATGTGTGTGTTGTGCTTGGTTGTAACCTGGGCTTTTCCATGCCCCTTCAGCTGCCATTCTGCAGCCATCTGCGTGTGAGGGGGTGTTGGGATGGCCTGGCTGGGTTTTGGTACCAGGGGAGTGGCAGAGGTGGCTCCTGTGAGCAGCTGTCAGAAGCTCCCCCTGTGCCTGGCAGAGCCAATTCCAGCTGTGTCCAGGACAGAGCCACCACTGGCCGAGGCCGAGGCCATCACAAATGGTGGGGACACCTTGGGGACAACAGAGTGGAGAAGAAAAAGCCCCCAGGTTATTTCACAGCGGGAATTGCGGCCAGAGGAGAGCAGGGTGAGACCATGGGAGGGGAGCAGCTCTGCAGACAGCAGGGCAGGGCAGGAGGAGGGGCAGGAGCTGCTCCAAGCAGAGATTGCTCTGGGATTCCCTGGGGAAGCCTATGTGGAGACAGCTGTGCCCCTGCAGCCAGTGGAGGGCTTGTGAGGAGCAGAGATGCACCTGCAGCCACTGGAGGAGCCCAAGCCTGAGCAGGGGGTGCCTGAGAGGGGCTGTGAGCCCATGGGAAACCCGTGCTGAGCTGGGTCCTGGCAGGGACCTGCAGACCCATGGAGAGGGCAGGGTCCTGGTAGTACCTGTGACCCCCACGGGTGACCCACAGTGGAACAGCTACTAAAGGACTGACCCCGTGCCAGAGTGATCCACTTTGCAGCTGTTTGTGGGGAGCTGTTGCTTGTGGGATGGACTCAAGCTGGAGAAGTCCATGGACAACTGTCTCCCCTGGGAGGGCCTTTGTGGTGGAGCAGCAGCAGGAATAACGTGCAATGAACTGAACATAACTTCCATTCCCTGTGCTGATGGAGGGAGGAGGCAGAACTGGGAAGGAGGGAGGGGTGGGAGAAAGGTTCTTTTAAGGTCAGCTTTTCCTTGTCATTATCTTGCTCTGATTTTGTTAGCAGTGCATTCAGTTAATGTCTCTCATTCCAGCCTTTTCTGCCCATGAGGGTGTTTGTTGAGGGATCTCTCCTGGCCCTTATCTCAACCCAGGAATCCTCCATCCTATTTTCTCTGCCCTGTCCAGCTGTGGAGGGCAGTGATGGAGAGGCTTTGGTGGGTGCCTGGAATGCAGCCATGGTCGCCCCACTACAGCTGGGCACAGAGATATAATTAATTAATTAATTAATTAAACTCTTTTTGTCCTTCCTGAGGAGAAGGTTCCCATTGCAGCCATTGTTGTCATGGGGACACTGGGGGTGTTGGGGAGCTGGACAATGGTGCCTGCTCTGCTTACCCAGTCCACAACTGCTAGTTCTGGAGGCAGAGCTTGTTGTTATTCACATGATAAAATAATTTTAAACATCTCTTGTCAGCTCACTGTTTTTTGACTTCCGTGACATCATTACCATCCCCAGTAGACTCTTCTTATTAAAAAAATAAAAAAGACATCTGTGTACATTTTCAGAAATGCTGAGAACTCAGAATCTGTTCTCACCTTCAGAGACCTTGACAAATGGTTTGTCATAAAATCAGTGGGTTGAATATGCACAACCTGGCGATGGGCTGTTGATGAACCCATTACCAGGGCTTGGAGTAACTCTTAATTTGGGGGGAGCTGCCACTCCAAACTGTCAGGTTACACTTACGTGAAGCAGATGTGCTGCACATTGATTTATTCATGTGCCCAGAGTGGAACATCTTTCTAAATAAAAGCGAAATGTAATTTTAGCCCAAGGTCATTATTAGTATTCCGTATTTTGTGCTTGTTATAAAAAGCCCATCAACTGCATCTCAGTGATCCCAAAACCTGCTTTGAGATTGTCTAACCAAGTCTACACCTTAAATGTCTTTGTCTTATTCCAATTGTTAAATTTCTAATTTTTTCCTTATGTTTCATGAGATGAAGCTTTTTTTTTTAGAGTCCATAGCACAGTGATCCATCCCATTACAGCAGATTTTAGTATTCTGACTGGATAATCCTCTTTTCCCCTGGCTTTTGAGGTTAATGGGCAGCTTGGTGGATTTTTATTGACGTGTCCATCAAAGGATTTCTGTAAATGTTCAGTGTAACCTGAGGTTTGGACTGAGCAAACTTAAACCCAGGCATCTCCCTCATCATCTGGGATGGCAAGTTAGGGCTAGGAGTAGAGTTAAGATTATGTTAGGAGTAGAGCTAGGGTTGGTATTAGGGTTGTGCTTCTGCCAAGGTCTGGGCTAATGTTTGGGTTGGGGTTAGTTTCATGAGTAGTACTACAATATGGGATTTTCTGGTGAGAGTCAACATTAGGTTTAGGGTTAGTGCTTTTTTTGTCTACTGTTACAGAGGTATCAGAATGTTCTGCAGGTGCATTCAAGGTGATCTCCCTGTACCTAGCGGATTTGGCAGGTGAAATCTGTACAAAGGTCTTTTATTCATCACTGGGGTCAGTTTTCACATTAATCAGGATTCCTGAATTTGTATTTTATTTTTTTACCTTTAGGTGAGTCTTGTCTAGGTCTTCTCCAGACTGACCACATTCAGAAGCTGCTGCATCACGTTCACATTCCTTTTCAAAATTTGGGATCAACCCCTTTGCGATTCAACAATCACTTGACAGAGGGTTTAAACTTTCTATTTACCCTGTAGAGTTCTGGCAGCCTTGGAATAAGGGAGGAGACACCTTTCCCTTCCCTTCAGCAGTGGTGGGACCTTTGCTGCAGCCCACCAGGGCACAATTAGTTACTCCCTCAGCGGGTCTGGGGTTCCTGCTGTGGCACTTCCTGTCTTCTCTCAGTTTCTGCAGTGGCTTTTTCCTTCCTGGCCAAGCATTTCCTCTCCAGCCATGTCCTGCATGCCCTGGGCAGCCTCTCCAATGGAGCAGCCCTTGTCATGGACAGTGGGAAGGGACAGGATGGCATCCTTCCTATCTGGGGATGAAGGATGGTGGGAAAGAGCAAACCCGTGGCTGAGGCTGGGAAAGAGGCGCTGTGGCACTTTGGGGTGGAGGAGCTGTGCCTGGAGAGGTGGCTCCCCAGACAGGTGATGCTGCTGGGAATTTGGCAAACAAAAGCTGAAGGCTGGGCTGGCACTGCAGGGGATGATCCAAGTGGCTTCCCTGGGCATGGAGAAGTCCCTGTCAGAGCCAGGCAGGGTTTCCATCTCTGGCAGAGAAGGGTGAGGAATCCACCTTGCATTGTTTGTACCCTCACATCAGCCAGGTTAGTCCACAGAAGTGTGTTTCTCACAGAATCATGGAATCATTTAGGCTGGAAAACCTCTCAGATCATCATGTCCAATCCTTACCCAGCAGCACTGTCATGTACACCCTAACCCCTGTCCCCAGGTGCCACATCCACATGTTTTATGAGCACTTCCAGGGATGGTAACTCCACCACTGCCCTGGGCAGCCTCTGCCAGTGCCTGACCGGCTGTTCTGTGAAGAAATTTTCCCAACACCCAATCTAAATCTCCCCTGGCAAAGCTTGAGGATGTTTCCTCTCATGCTCCTTGTTCCCTGGAAGCAGAGCCTGTCAGGAAGTTGTGGAGTTATTATTTAATAACCCATTAAACATCTTGTTATCTGGGCCCAGGGTAAAGATTTCCTATCACAAAGCAAATTAATGCCAAACAACACCTGAAATGTTATTTTAGCCCATTTTTAACAGCATTCCCCAGACAGCCCAGTGGATGTGCCAGAAAGGGGTCCTGTGACATGTTCAGAGCTTCCCAGATGCTGCCTTGAGCTCTGGATTAATCATTTCCCTTTCCCCCCCTAATTTGACTCGATTTTCCTGCTCCTGGTCAATGCAACTGTAGCATCCAGGAATGGAACTCGATCCACGTGGGCCCCTTCAGCTCAGGATATTCCATGAATCTGTGATTCCATAAATGGGTGCTCACACCTGACTCTTCTCCTGCAAGCTCAGCTGCCCCAGAAATCCTTCAGAGACCCTCTGGCATTCAATAATATTTAGCAATGGATCATATAGAAGGTGTTTAATGATTAATGGTATTTGGAAAAATATCATATACCCTGAGAAGTTTTACACTTTCTCTATTTCCATGCCAGCAAGTGAAGATTTGCAGAGTGAGGTAATTTTATTAAACCAACTGATAAAACTGGAAAAAAGAAGAGAAATGCTTTGGAAATTCACCATCTTCTTTGGGTCTTAACCAGAAACTGCAAATTTCTTGCCAAGTTCTGGCTGAAAATAGCTGTGCTAAGTTTCACTTAGTTTTTAAAATCACTTTGGAATTAAAGGATGGTTGGTGAAAATGTGGAATGTGATAATTATTGTGGAGTTAAAGATTGCTGGAGCCAGGAGAAAAGAGTGGGATTCCAGAGTTGGTCTCTGAATTAGCTCCAGGCTGACCTTGGGGATGCATTGCCCATCAGCAGCTCTAGCCCACACTCCCTTTCACTTCCATCCCAAGGGAATTTTCTGTGCTCTGAAAGAAGCATCTCTGCTGCATCTGTCCTGGGCTCCAGAAGATTTTCTGGAGCTTGGAGAAGCTCTGGGTGTGCTACAGGATGCTTCACTGCCTGTGAACCCATGAACAAACTCCCTTTCCACACATTAATTATAGGTTTTGCTGAAGAAAGTCTACAGAAAGGCAGAAGCAGATAGGAAGAGATATTTAGACATTTTAATGATCTCTTCCTGTGCCTAATGGAAGAGGGTTAAATGTTGAATTCCATAACTCTTCAAACCCTTTGGGTAAGCACTGACCGAGGCAGTTACAAGTTGCTGCATTAACTGTGAAATTGTCCAGTCCCTGCTGGAAAGCCCTGACTTTGCCAGGGCTGGAAATTCCTAGGGAGATGCTCCTTTGGCTGGAACACCTCTGGACAATGACACCCCATGACTAGGCAGGTTTTTATCTGTGGGTTCCACACAGAGCTCAGTCACCCAGATGAATGTGAGGGTACAGATGGGCAGTTAGTCAGATTAATAAAACAAATACAATTGAAAGCCGTTAAAAACTAACAGTGCTGTGCTCAGGATGTCCTAGACATTCCCTACGTGTGTCCCTGCTATCTAAGGAATATTTTCACCTCTCTTTGCTTATGGGACTGTCTGAAGTTTGGGGACTGGGTATGATGGGAGTTTTCTTTTCTGTCACAGCCCCTGAGCTCACAAACTCCTAGACTGAGATATCTCTGATCAAAGCCCTTTGGCTTAAATAAACTCCACTTCCATCAGCCCTTTTGTTTCCCTTCTGCGCTTTATAAACATGGAAACACATCCCAAAATCCTTGGTTTGCAAGTGCTCTGCTGTGATCACCACATTTTTATCCCATGGACTGTAGATACAAGCCCTATAAGGAACCACTGAGGGAGCTGGTGGTGTTCAGCCTGGAGAAAAGGAGACTCAAGGGTGACCTTATCACTCTCTAGAACTTCCTGAAGGGTAGTTGTAGTCAGGTGGGGCTGGGCTCTTTCTCCAGGCTGCACTGACAGAAGGAGAGGACAGTCTTAAGGTGTGCCAAGGGAAATATAGGTTGGATATTAGGAAAAAGTTTTTACAAAGAGTGATAAATTTCTGGAATGTTCTGCCTGGAGAGGTGGTGGAGTCACCATCCCTGGATGTGTTTAGAAAAAGACTGGATGTGGCACTGGGTGCCATGGTTTAGTTGAGGTGTTGGGGCTGGGCTGGACTCCATGATCTTGTAGGTCTCTTCCAACCTTGTGATTCTGTGAATTCTGTGATTCTGTGAATTCTGTGAATGGATATGTATTCCCTGTTTGGAAAACAGGGAAGCACTCAATGAAATGGATACCAAGCCAAGGATGCTCTAGGAATGCAGAGTCATCCCTGGAGAACAGCCTGGCTTAGCAGGACCTGCCTTTAACTTGCTGGATCAGGCACCTTTTCATCAGCTTTCCTTGCCTGAAGGAGGAGATGGAAGTGAGGCATCAGGTCCTACAGGAAGGTACTTTTGGGCATCACAGAGCTAAGGAAGGACCAGGAAAAGAGGCATCAATCAATGACTTTCATATGGAGTCATCAAATTGTTTGGGTTGGAAGGGATCTTAAAGATCAGCAAGTGGGGTTTGCTCACTGCTGCATTGACCAGAAAGGCAGAAGCTAGAAAGGATTTATGCCTGGCAGTGTCCAAGGCCAGGCTGGACAGGGCTTGGAGCACCCTGGGATAGTGGAAGGTGTCCCTGCCCATGGCAGGGGGTGGGACTGGGTGAGCTTTAAGGTCTCTCCCAACACAAACCACTTTATAATTCTCTGATATGATTCTACAGCACAAGTGTGAAAAGCCATCTCAGCAACAAATTTCTCACAGTGCCTGAGGAAGAGCTGGAGGAACTGCCTGGGAACCAACACTTATTTCTGTTTAAGAGTTTTGCAAACCTTCCTGCTCATCCGGGTAGGCTGGGAGATGCCAGGCTGGGAACCTGGAGGTGAGAGCCCAAAAACCACTGTGCTCTCAGTGCAGATTGATTCAAATGTAAGAAATCCACTCATTTGTAAGAAATTCACTCATTTTCTTAAAGACATCCTGGCAGTCATTTTGCCAGTGATGGGCATGCTGTTACCATGGGTTTGGGTTAGGAAAAAACCACAAAATTCCCAGCATATTTTACTTTCTTTGTCTTGCTGAGTGGCTCACATGTTTGGACTGGACTTGGTGCACAGGTGAGCATTAGTTTTTATTCAAAAGTAACAAAACTTAACAAACTCCTTGAGCCCAAGAAGCACAAATAAGTTATTTATGTGTTAGAACCCCTTTGAAGAGAGACTGAAAAAAACCACCCTTTGCCTGTTTTTTTTTGGTGGTGGTTTTGTGGGTGTATTTATTTATTTTAAGAAAAGGGCAGAAATGAACATTCAAATTCCCTTCTGTAACTCTGGGTTTAGTGATGTAAAAATCCACCTCTCCCAGGAGATGGCAGAAGAGCCCTGACGATGGCCGAGGACAGGCACTGCTGGGTGATGGATGTTTAAACACTGGGAAAAATCTGGGGGCTGTTGAGCTCTGATCCAAATGATCAAAATCTTACGGATTTGCAGCCAAGGCCTTTCCTGCTGTCTGTAAATTCTCCTGCTCTGCGCACAGTGATGTGTCAGGGCTGGGTTTCATGTCACATGTCCCTGTGGCTCAAGCAAAGGGAAGAATCATCTGGGAGCAGAGGAGGGTGGAAAGGGCTGCAATAACTGTTGGGCAGGAGTGATGGGATGGCAGTGTCAGGTTTGATAGGACTGGGACTGGAGGACTGAATTCCTCAAAATGAGATCACCATAATCACATTTTATGTCTGTGGGTGGGAGAGGGTGGAAACTGGGATGGAGTGAGCCACAAAGTTCCTGCACCTGGCTGTGTGTGGAGTGGGGCTGTACAGCAGAGCGCAGGGATTTTAGGCAGCATCACTGGCAGAGTGTTGGACTGGCTGGGAGCTGGAGCTGCTCCAGCTCAGAACTGACACCTGGAATGTGACATGGAGGTACCTGGCAGCCATTAGGCTGCCTGCTCATGGAATGCCAGAATGGTTTGTGTTGGAAGGAACCTTAAAGCTCATCCTGTTCCACTCCCTGCCTCACCACCCTCACCTGAATTCCTCCCTGTGAGGTTATTTACCTCACCTTCCCTGTGAGGTAAATAACCTCACAGGGAAGAATCCTTTCCCAAATCCCATCTAACCCTGCCCTCTCTCATTCACCAAGGAACTGTGGCAGAGCATTGTGCCCAGCCCATGGAGCTGTGGGGGTACCAGCGGTGACATGGCCAACAACCCAAACATGTTTTGTATGGCCAGCACCAAGGGCAGGGACATCCCCCTTTTCTGGGGTGTTTTTCTGAAGCTTTTCTGCTGCAAGAGACTCGTTCAACCCCCTCTGTGTCCTCAGCCAGCTGTCCCCCCTCCTGCTCACACACACTATGCAACTTAAAGGCTGTTTCCCAGCAAGTTGCTCCTGATCTACCAGCCTGAGCAGTCTTTAGCTCCATGAATATTTAACTACTTCATAGGAAGCTGAATAACTTTAAGAGGCAGGAGAGGAAAAGGCTCATGGTAAGAGGTCTGAGATCTGCTCTTCAAGGGGTTTTTGCGGGGGAGCAATGAGTGAATCTGAACAAGTTAATTGTCTTCTGCAGTTTCCAAAGTGAGCTCAGACTGATATTACAGATCTTACAGATATTTCACACACCCCCAACAAAAATAAGGAACCTAAACACCTAGGGCATGTTTTACACAAGTGCAGAGCTCACCAGCACCAGTGACCTTAACCCTGCCCTCCACTGAGGCTGTGATGGAGGAAGAGCCAACCCAACCTTCTTTATCCCACAGTATAAAACCTGCACTCCGAGAAGTTGCTCTGTGTTTCTTTGTTTAAAAAAGTCAAGGTTTAACCAGGTTACCTTATCTGCTGCATTATTTTTTTAAAAAATGTTTCTTTTGTTTTATTCCTGAGGTCTTTGCATACCTTTCTCTGCTTGGAGTCTAAATTTAATGAATTCAAGAGTTTTCCAGAACATGAGAGGCAAAAGGCACATACTGAATAATACAAAAATATTTCTTTTCTTTCAAGGTATATAAACAGCTGCCCTTTCATTTTAACAAAGACCTTCCATCTCATTTGTCATAGAGAAGTATAACACCACTGCAAATAAAGATCATGTGTGGAAAAAAATCTCACTTGCCAGATCAAGAATCTAAACTATGTAACTGTTTCCAAGATTACCGTGGAAACCAAATTACTACTAAAAGGACTAATCTGTCTCTGACCCTGAAATGCTGTAGTCAAGGATTTTTGTTGTTACCCATTAGCTCTGCTCAGGAATTTCTTCAAGCATTTAGGAATTCAACATTAATTGCCTGTGAGGGTGAATAAGCCATGAAGTTACCTCCACAAACCCTTTCCCAGATCAAAGCAACATCCAAAACTAAGAGAAGAAAGAGATTTCTGGTATTTTCAAGCTGCAATTTGTGTGATTCAGGTGCAATTGAGTGTGGCTTTTGCATTGGAATATTTCTTCCAGAACATGATTAGCATCCACAGGCACCACGAATTTAGCAGAATTTAACAACTGGATCAATTTCTGCTAAAAATGTTCTTAATTGTAAAGAAATTTAAAATACAATTGTGTTCATCTGGCTCAGCATCTCTACTGAGAAACAATCAACCAAAGAAATCAATGAAGAGAATCTTTGAGTGGGGAACAAAGACAACTGAAATATAAACTGCTTAATATATAAAAAATAATAGTTTTCTCTTAGAAGTGAAAAACCCCTTTCTGCATGTGCTTATAGACCCTAACATGTTTTAATGAATTTTTGCTATTTTTTTCCTGGCTGCTGTCCCTGTCAGGGGAGACTTTCACTGGAAACAGTTCAGTGGGGAGCAGAAAGGGGTGTTCAGAAACCAGAATCAAAGTATTTTGTCAAATCTTTCCCATGTAAGCCAATCTCTGTCTCTTGCTGCCACCATTCACTTGGGTTTTCTGCTTAGAAAAATAAGTTTCTAGATTTAGTTAGGAGATTTTTTTTTTTTTAGCTTAAAATTCTTCCAATATTCTTGGAGCAAGAGGTCAAAGCTGTATGCAGTGGGGGGATGTGCTACAGGATTGTCTGCGGCTTCATGTAATTGCTCTGGAGTGGAAGAGCATCCTCCCTTCAGGAGGAGATAAAATGTGCACTGGGAGGAGTCTGAGCTCAGCTGATGATGTTGTGGAAGGGGAATATGTGGAACAAAGACCAGAAAAAAGGTCTGACAGGACAATTGGCAGGAACTGGTTCTCTCTCAGCAGGAATCAGCCTCTGCTGGAGCCGAGGTTAATGACCTTCTCCCCCCAGCAGGAACCTGGGATACAACGTGCCTGGGATCTGAGGGAAACACCTGGACAGGCAGCGCATTTATCTCGCTGTGTTAAACCCCCTCATCTTGTCATAGTGCAGAATCCTTAATTCCAATGTCACTTTTATTTTTGTTGTTTGTTTCTGGGAATGACTAAAGATGTGTCCTAATTCACTTGGAATCAGTTATAGTGAAAAACCCATGGAGTGAAAATTGTTCCAGTGTCTGTGTGTCTGGGCTCGTGTGCACACCAGGTTAGCCACAGTGGTCCCACTCTGGATATAAACTGTTCTTCAAGTGATCAAAATCCCAGGAAATTTATACTTATCATCACCACTACAATGAAAGAGCTTTTCAGGAATTTCATACTTGATTTGATGGAGTAAATAAATTTATATTTGGGGATTCAAAACATAAATACACCTGTATAAATACATGCCATGTGATTCACTGGATGGTTTTGGTTACCCATTGATTATTAATTGGTTATTGAAAGAATTATTATTTTTGTTAAACAAGTCTCAAATAAATGAAAAAATGGCATGAAGATTGTGAGCCTGTTTTGTACCATACACAGGAGTACAATTATAGGTGTTTGTCACAGGTGGATTGGTTGTGGGTGGATCAGCAGGAAGAAATTGATGTGAAAACTCTCAAACTGTCCAGGACAAAATGAGATCCAACCCCCTGCACAATGCAGTGCAACTGAAAATGCGGTAAGAAAGAATAATTTCAGCTTCCTGAAACAGCAGAGAGGAGCTCCAGACTCACATCGAGGGCAGGTACATGAAAGCAGAATTATTTCTTCTACCTGTCCCACTAATGTTGAAAATTACTTTGTTAAAGGGAAAAACTAATCTATATTTAATTTTCAGTGGGCCCACTTAAAATGAAATGGTGTTGAAAACACGACATTTTGTTCTTGCTCTGTCTTTGGGAAAATGAGATTTTTAGCTCCACTGTGAATTTTTCAAAAATCAAAATCATGCAAAACACAAGCAGCGCCTCTCTATGCCATTATGGAATTATGTGTCTGCTTTTTAGCTGACCTTTGCCAAAAGCATCTTGGCAGCTGCTGGAAGCAAAACAAAGGAACAGAAACCTTTCTGCACTTGATGGTCACTCCTCATCAAGGAAGGGAATATCACAAAAACATCTCCAGGCATGGAGATCATGGGAGGACAGATGGGCCCTCCCATGATCTGGGTTCTGGAATCCTTTCCTCATGGATCTTGCTCATCTTCTTCATCAGTCACATGCTGCCAAAAAAGACCTTGCCCTCCACACGTCCAGCCTAAATAGAATCAAGGAATCACTGAGGTTGGAAAAGACCTCCAAGAACATCAGGTCTGGTCATTGACTCAGCAGTGCTAGGTCCACCCTTAACCCCTGTCCCCAGGTGCCACACCCAGATGGTTTCTGAGCCCTTTCAGGGATGGTGAGACCACCACTGTCCTGGGCAGCCTGTGCCAGTTCCTGCCCAACCCTTTCTGTGAAGAAGCTTTCCCTGGTGTCCACGCTGAGCCTGCCCTGGCCCAGCCTGAGGCCATTCCCTCTCCCCCTGTCCCTGTTCCCTGGAGCAGAGCCTGACCCCCCCCGGCTTTCCCCTCCTGTCAGGAATTGTTCAGAGCCAGAAGGGCCCCCCTGAGCCTCCTTTTCTCCAGGCTGAGCCCCTTCCCAGCTCGCTCAACTGCTCCTGGTCCTCCAGCCCCTTTCCCAATTCCATTCCCTTCTCTGGACACGCTCCATGTCCTTCTTGTCCTGAGGACCCTAAAACTGTTCCAGGATTTGAGCTGCAGCTGCATCCCAGCTCTCTGGTGGAAAGCTGCCCAGTCTCATCTGCTGATACCTCCCAGACCCTGGACAGCACAGACATGGAGTTGCTGCTCCTTTTTAGACCCCTGAGTGCTCTGGGAGCGTCCAGTCAGCCATTCATGGAGCAAGAGGACATGGAGAAGTGAGATGCTGACTCTGCATCACTGCCCAGCACACCCTGACTCCAGATCTGTGTCTTTGCGGGCAGCAGAGGTTCCTCACTTGGGGAATCCAGAGGACACAGCCTGAAAGCTGCAGCAGGGGAGGTTTAGGCTGGGCATTAGGGAGAAGTTATTCACAAAGAGTGACTGGGCACTGGAAGGGGCTGCCCAGGGAGGTGGTGGAGTCACTGTCCCCAGAGGGATTTAGGTGAGCCTGGATGTGGCACTTGGTGCCATTGTCTGGTTGATATGATGGTGTTGGGTCATAGGTTGGACTGAATGACCTCAGAGGTCTTTTCCATCCTAATTGATTCTGGGATTCTGGGGTCCTGGGGTGCCCTGCTCACTGGCTTAGCCCTCACAAAGACCAGCTCCTCCTTGGTCTTGCTGTTGGGGGCAGGGGGTGAGCTGAGCAATTCTGGGTCACCTTTTTACAAAGGTAACCAGAATATTGGATCCAACTGAGCACCTTCCAGAAGGCAGAACCTGGCACTTCCTTTGCCCCACATGTCTGTGGGTCACTCACAATGGGATCAGCAGGTTTGCAAAACAAATATGTGGCAAATCAAATGGCACCATCAGCCCCTGTTAGCACGTGTAACTCTTCACTGCAAATGAAGATGACATCTGGTTTGTCTTCCCCACCTTCTTCTTTCCCCCTCCTCCAGTGATGGACACTGCCAATTCCATTATTCGTAAGTGAGATTTACACCAAAATAGCTCATCAGTGCTCACTGCTGACCATGCCTTCCATGTCTTGACAAGACCATCCAGGCTGGGAAGAACAAACCCAGGACCTGCTCGTCAGCAAGGCTGGGGCTTTATTTTTCTGTTAAAATTCCTAACTGAGATTTCACCTGTGCTTCTGTCTACTGAGATAATGAATATCATTACATCTCCTCACCAGGTCCCTGAGATGACCTCCTGAAAGACAAAGACCTTGTATTAAAAAAAAAAAAAAATTAACAGGCCAACAAATATTGGAGATGTAGCTGTTTTCATTCTTTTTATTGCACTAAAGGTAGAAATCGAAAGGAAATTGGGAATAGCACCCCAGGGAGCCTTGGCGCAGGCCTGAGGTGGGGCTTGTGGAAAATTGTTCCAGGTGACAATCTTTTTATTTACATCTTTGTGATGGGGTCGTTTAAACATGGGGCTATAAAATAGTAGAAAGAGGAGATGAAAATTGCATTTTTGTTTTGAAGAAGGGTGACATAAAATGGAGATAGTAAAGGGAACATGAATTTTTTAGGAGGAAGGGTGACAAAAGATGGAGATGGGAAGGGAAAGCAGCTATTCCAGGTTCAGGCTTCAAGAACCTGCTTCCACAGCTTCTCCCAGGGCCATGAGCCTTTCTGAAAGGGAAATCTTCAATAATTAAAATCTGAAATCTGCTCACTGAGAGAAAGAATGAGCAGCTCTTACAAAAGATTGTATTAGAGCAGAGTTCAGACTGAAGGAAAAGACCAGTTGGGGAGGGTAAAAACCACCACAGGGATATTGTGTGTGATAAAGTCAAGAAATTCCAAGGGAATACTACACGTCAAAATAATCCACTCATAGTTAGGGAAGAAAAGATGTTCAAGCTCTTCAGATTGCCCTAAATCGTACCAAAAGTGATGAGATACGTTTTTGTGGCTCTGCTGCCAACTCGTGCTATCTTTAAAAACAAACCCACATGTTCTGCAATATTTTGAGCCTAAAAGAGTAACTCAGCTGTGAAAAAAGCCAGATCTGGCTGTGTGGATTGCGTACTTCCCACTTATCCATATTTGAATGTCTTTCAAGTGTAACCTTAACTGAATAATTTGAGTTTATTGTGCTTGTTTTGAGAAAATTATCTCATCACAGAGCAATCACAACATCCTTGTAAAGCTGATTGGAGAAAGCCATGTTCAGAGAGGAGTTAGGAATTGTTCCCTGTCAAACCAGGGTGTTGCATCAAGTGCGATTCTTCAGGAATCTGTGTGAGCCAGCAGGATCCAATATTTCCATTTCACACCTTGTATTGAACAGACTTTGCTGACATTTGCAGATGAAACCAGGCTGTGAGAGAGGATTTGTACAGGGAGACGTTTCAGAGGAAGAGTCTGTTCTGGAGCCTGGAGGGGCAGTCCTGTATTTTTTTAGGAATAAACACATGCAGGTACATGCCAGGAAATCCAGCAGGAGTTCAGCAAAAGTGGAGCAGCTTTGCAAAAACCTGGGGATTATCATGGATTACATTTTGATGTGGGATGTGAAATTGAAAAAGGAAATGGGCAGGGACAGCCCCCAGGTTGCCTCCAAGCCCTGTCCAGCCTGGCCTTGGGCACTGCCAGGGATCTAGGGGCAGCCACAGCTGCTCTGGGCAGCCTGTGCCAGGGCCTCAGCACCTTCACATGAAAGGATTTCCTCCCAAAATCCCATTTAACCCTGCCCTTTGGCAGATTATAGTGAAAGTTATACAGCTCCCCAGACTTCATGGGAATTTCCTGCAGGAATATTTGGAGAATGTACTCAAAAAGCTCATAATGAACAGAAAGATCCAGACCTTCATTCAAAGCACAAAAAAGCACCTTGTATTCTGGGGGCCACTTCTTGTGTCTTCAAAATTACAAATAATATTGACCCAGCAGCAGATGACATTTGCCACAAACCTGAAGTGAAAGGAGGAAGATTCCTGGATTCTCTTCTCTGTGCTCTTTGCTGTTCCTCACTGATCCTCCTGAGTACACAGCCCTGCTCCCAGAGAGAGCACAGTGCTTCTACTGGGGTTGTCTGTAAAAATCCTTGGGATTAACGGGGACAGAGCTCCAAATCCAGCTTCACCCAGTGATTGGTGTCACCTTCTGTCACCCTGTGGGAAGCTGCTGCTGCTCTGCTAATTCCCAGAGAAATCTGGACCCACGAATGTTCTGATGTAAATAAAGTACTCAGAGAGAGACACTTGGGATAACATCCTACTCCCACAAATCCTGATCCCAGGATCTAAAATTTCTTACCATCGTCTTCAGTGCTCCCTTGTGTGACCCTCCAAAGTGGAATAGCACTCAGCAGTTTTGAGCTTTGATTTTGTGATTGGCTTTCCCCCCCCCAAATCCCTGTAAGATATGGTCACCAAGATCTGCTTCAGGTGCGGAGTCTGCAAAGCTCTTCCTCTATGAGGACTGGGTTGAAATTCTAATTTAATCCTTTTTGAGGCTACATAAGTGAGAGGAGTAGTGTGTTTGTCTTTACAAACAACCTGTGGGTGTCCTGGTAGATAAAACTAGCAGCGGGAGATAAAAGAAACAAAGGGAAGGATTCCACTGATTAATGAATGGAAAAAGATATTGCTTTTACAAATAAACTTTAGGTTTGCTGATAAATAAAATTAGACATTGCGAGATGAAAGAAACAATGAGGAAGAAAACCCCTAAATCCCATAAGAATTAAAAATTAAAAGGGAGGGTTATACATTAGAGGGAAATCTTTGGTATCAGGCGTTTTGGGAAGTCTGAACTTCTCAGGTACCTCAGAAATGGGGAAAGAGGGAAGGGAAATGTGGCTGGAAAATTGGCATTAAAAGGAGGTTGTATCCTCCAAAAATTGGAGAGAGCACAGGGGAATGTTCCATGGCCTCTCCCTTTATTTAAATAAAATAAAAGGACTCCTCTGTCTCCTTTTTGGACATAAACCTCTGGTGTTTGTGGATTAATTTTCCTGACATAAGGAAAGGTGCTCAGGAGAAGCGTTCATCCCTTTTTGAGGCCAGGAGAAGAGTGAGGGACAGGTCCCGTGTGGTTCGTGCCTCTGTTGTGGTAAGGTACAAAAGACCAGAAAAGTGACCTCTGGGAGAAGGAAGGTCACCTGCAGAGACCTGGGGCTGTCACAGCCTCAGTTCAGAGCAGGGTTGGACCACCCCAAAGGAGAAACCAGAGGATCACAGAATAGTTTGGTGAGAAAGGACCTTAAAGATAATCTCATTCCCACCCCCTGCCCTCAGGGATATCAGCACCTTCCACATGGAACCACAGAATGTCCCGAGCTGGAAAGGATC
Source organism: Haemorhous mexicanus (assembly GCF_027477595.1). Classification (NCBI taxonomy): domain Eukaryota; kingdom Metazoa; phylum Chordata; class Aves; order Passeriformes; family Fringillidae; genus Haemorhous; species Haemorhous mexicanus. The sequence goes on along the minus strand of NC_082363.1, from coordinate 1,100,755 downwards.
CACCAGGACCCAACAGTGCAGCCCCTATCCCTGCACAGACCCCCCAACAATCCCACCCTGGGCATCCCTGGCAGCGCTGTCCAAACCCTCCTGGAGCTCTGGCAGCCTCAGGGCTGTGCCCATTCCCTGGGGAGCCTGGGCAGTGCCCAGCACCCTCTGGGGGATGTCTGGGTGATACCCTCAATTCATCTCTGCCTTCCTGCAGCCAGGGTTACTGTCATATTTTCTGAAAAATCTCTTTGCCCAGGATTCTTCTCCTGGGAAGCTGAGAAGCCCCAGAGAAAAATGAAAACAATATTGTCTCATTCCAAAGCAGCAAAACACAGCTTCTCCTGTGTTTTGCTGCTTTGGAATGAGGTTGGAGACTGTTTATCCAACAGGTGGGTGTTTAAATGGTTTCATGTGAATTGTTTTAACTTAATGACCAATCCCCATCCAGTTGTGTCAGGACTCTGGAGAGAGTCATTGGTTTTTCATTTAGCCTTCTGTCTGTATTCTTTCTCTATTCTTTAGTATAGTTTTAGTATAGCATTCTATAATAATATAATATAATATAATATAATATAATATAATATAATATAATATAATATAATATAATAAATATAATAAATATAATATAATATAATATAATATAATATAATATAATATAATATAATATAATATAATATAATTAATATAATATAATATAATATAATATAATATAATATAATATAATATGATATAATATATATCACAAAATAATAAATTACCCTTCTAAGAACATGGACTCAGATTCATCTTTCCTCCCTTTGATGGGGAACCCCGAAAATACCTCACAGCCAGAGGAATACTTGCCATAGTTAGTTATAAAGATTTCTGAAATTGTGATTGTGAGACCAGAAGCGAAATCACAAGTGGGAAATTGTGGGAATTTCTGCCACAGCCTGCTGTTGTTTTATCTCTGTGGTGAACCACATAAACAACAGCAAAGAGATGCTTATGCCATATTCATCCAAACCACCCAAACACCTGAAACAGCATTTTGTCTTCAAGATACTATATTTGCAAACATTTACATGAATTTACAGTTTTTATACACATTTACCTCCACAAAGAAAATATTTTAAAAATGTATTTACTACTGTATTTCATGGTGTAGGTAAAAAATTGAGTTTGTTCTCAGCTTCCAAATGAAAAATAAGGATCAGAAAATGCTTTCCAGTTGTTCAAATAAAATAAGCATTAGCAAAATACAGCCTAAACAAAACAAGAAAAATACATCCTTATGCAACACAATTGAAATTTCCTATTTTAGTAAGCTTGGCTCTGTTGCCTCAGTACCTTTTCTTTTCTAATATTGCAAAAAAAAAAAAAAAAAAAGGCACAGATGGCTCCTGAATTTCTATTGTAATAAATCAGGAGAAAAGACATCACTGTAAACACTTCTGTGGTAGATTTTTTAATGTGCAAAACGGGAAAATCCAGCCTTGCAGGACACACAATCAAAGGACTCCCTACAATTAACCCATCTCCTGTAATTTGTTTGGGATTCCACCATCCAAATTGTCTCTCTGAGGACCAGGAGAGCTGTGGTTGCCACATCCCTGGAAGTGTCCAAGGCCCTGGACCTTGGAGCAACCTGGGGTAGTGGAAAGTGTCCCTGCCCATGGACACCTCCAGAACAGATGGAAAAATGAATTTGTTAAGGTTTGTCAGGTTATAAAAAAAATAAAAAGCCAATTAGGAATCCCTTCCCAGATGCTGAGCTGTTATAAATCTTCTGAAAGATGTGAGTCAAAACTGAAAAAAATATCTGTATGGAAGACAACAGGCAGTGGGAGGTGTTGGGGCTCTGTGACCATGGACACAGCTCCCAAACCACCGTGTCCCAAAGTGGGCTAAGGAACCCCCAGTGTTGCTTTGCCCATGGGGACAGCACAGTCCCTTGGACAGAAATTGGAGCTGCACGAATTGCTTTGCCAGTATTTTGGGTACAGGGAGTGATAAAAAAATCTATTTTGTCATTCAGAAATCCTGTATTTTTCCTGCCCATTTTTTAAATTAAGAACTTTTAGGGAAATGCATGCCTTTGCCCAGAAATGTCAAAGTTTGTCCTGGATCCATGATGGATAATAGGGAAAATAAATGGAATTGTACAGAATGCCAGAATGATTTTGGTTGGAAGGGACATGTAAGCTCATGCAGTTCCACCCCCTGGAACACTTGGCCCAAGTGCCTACCAGTCCTGACCAGGAGGATAAATCCAGGTCAGATCTTGTGGCCTTGACCTCCTCTCCACAAGAGCTCAGCTGCTCTGCACTGGGCACACTTTGGGTGCTGGGTTACTGACAGAAAGGGATTTGCATTTCTCTGAAACAAAATTTATGGGACGTTTATGGTCCCTTTCAGAAAATATCTGATATTTTTCAATCAAGGCAAAGCAGCAATTAAAGGGGGTGGACACTTTTATACTGCACTCCTGGATGTTTTGATGTTTTGATGCTTTGCAGAGGTCACACTGCTCCCATCAATCTTCCTTTGTGGATGGGAACGGGCCAGTTCTAGTTCATTTATTATGCTGTGCATTTTTTAAAGCTGAATTGTTTATTTTGCATTGGATTTTAATTTGCTTAGTGGTTTCTTGGGTTCTGAATTACATTATTTTTCGGGAAAAGGACTTTATAAAATTATAACTACTGGGCCCAGTGGAGTCCCTGATGTAGCACTTCAGTGCTGAGACGCAGAGATTACAAAATGATCAATCAATGCTCAAACAGAGCATTGTGAGGTGTGAGGATTTCCTCACAGCAACTGGAAGAGGAAGGAATTTCTTAGGGAGAAACTGCAGACAGCTGTGAAGGGCTGAAATCCCCATCCCAGTCTTCAACAATATTGTGACTCTCTAGATGACTTCAAGGTCTGCACCATAGCTGGGCAGAGAAATCCTCCCAACAAGCAGCAGGTCAGGAGTTCCTGTGGTCTCTTACATCAAAAAATACATTCTAGAGAGGTAATATAGTGCTAGACAATTTTCTAAGACAGGATGGAAATGAGAAACTGTCTGAGAAAAATTCAGTCTTCCGTGTCTTGTTGGGTGAAGAGAGTCTGTGGGGCTGAGTGGAGACTTGGCCCAGGGACTGTGTTGCACAGGAATTGAGGAATTTCAAAGTTTGCTGTTGAGGTCACCACTCAAATTCTGAGTGTGCTGAGGGACCAACAGAAACACTGGCATCTCAAAAGAGCGTTCCCTGTTAGCTTCCTCCACATCTAACCATACTGCTAATTTTATAATTTTTGATAACAAAAGCCCCCTGAGCAGAGCACCAGCAGTGTCACAGAGGAGTCCTGGTGTGGCTGTGAGCACTTGGCGCACACTGAGTCTTCCTGTGAGGGTCTCCAGGGTGGTTGCTGCCCTTACAGGCAGCTCTGTGCTCACCATTCAGCCCCTACTCCTCTCAGGTCTGCTGGCACTGCCAGCACCTCTCCCACACCTTGTGCTCAAATATTCCTCTCTTTTTTCTTTTTCCTCCTCCCTTTCACCCTCCATTGATGGAGCCCCCAGTTTTTGTTGGATTAGTATGTTTGTTCCAAGCATTCTGAGAGGGCTCCAGGGCCATCCTTGCAGATGGTGACAGTGTCACAGCAACACCTCAGCACACAGTGACTCAACCCCACCACAGGAATTGTCTGATGTGCCCTGCCCTTGCATGAGGGGGAACTGCTGATTGCACCCATGACTGTTTCAAGCATTTGTTTTCTGCACCAGGGAGCCCTGGGTGCCTTCCAGGACATGCAGCATGGCCTGGCTTGCTTCCATCCTGCTCATGTTCCAGGCTATTGGAGCAGCAGATTAAATCCCAGCTGCACTTGAGCAGGAGCACTCCATGGTGCCCTCTCCCCCTGTGCCTGTGAATCTCCACTGGAGGCTTGGTTCAGATTCATTCTCTTCCCACTCCTCAGGGGCTTCTGCACTCTCTGAACCTGCTCCTGCTCTGGGAGCCCTGAGCTCACATCCCACACAAGCTCCTGGTCTCTGCCAGCAGCACCACAGCTCCCAGGGCAGGGAATCACTCTGAGGACACCCCAATCTCCTCACAGGAACCTCACTATTTGTATCAGACATGAGTGGGGTGTCAGGACAGATGGATGTTACCTGAGCTTCCTTCAAGCACATGTAAGAAAAGGATAAAGACAATAATCCTGATGCTGAAACCACTGACTCCTGGATGAATTAAATCTTCTTCCATGTATAGGACATGGGGGAATGGCTTCCCACTGCCAGAGGGCGGGGTTAGGGGGGACATTGGGAAGGAATTCCTGGCTGTGAGGGTGGGCAGGCTCTGGCACAGAGTGCCCAGAGCAGCTGTGGCTGCCCCTGGATCCCTGGCAGTGCCCAAGGCCAGGCTGGATGGGGCTTGGAGCAGCCTGGGACAGTGGGAGCTGTCCCTGGCCGTGGCAGGGGGTGGGACTGGATGAGCTCTAAGATCCTTTTCCACCAAAACTATTCCATGTGCTCTGATTCTCTAGATCAGCCAGTGTTGGTTGTGAATATCCAGGAAAGTTGCCATCCTGGGAGCCATCCCAAAATCTGTGCACATCCTTTTTGGGGACATCTATTTTTGAATTTACTGTCATGGCAAACAGTGGCCATTACCCTGATGAAGTCCAGCCCCTCCTGACTCCCACAAGTCAGTCAGGACATCTCAGCAGCTACAGGACTTCATGTAGCATCAGACGGCACAAGGAAGGCCCAGACTGAAATCTGACATCTTCCAGCTTGGACAAGCAAAAGGGAAGCTGGAGGCTCCTTTTATTTCCTTATCTCTTTATTTTTTCATGTTTGTTGCTCTCCAAAGCCCCTTGATTGGTCTTTTTCCCACCTCCCCCAGATAAGTCTTTGTAGACTTGTGTAGTCCTCAAATGCTCTCCCCCTGTGTCCCACAATGTGCCCCACCCTCCAGCCAGTAACTCCCATCAATGTGTGAGGTGTTCCAGAGACATTTTATGTCCCACTTTGTCCCAGATTTCCTGGCAGGCACCAGGGAGCCTGCATGGTGTTAAGTGATCAGAGGCTTTTCTGCGTCCTCACAAGGAAGGAGCACTGAGGTGCAATGGCAGGAGGGGACCCAGACTGACACCCCTGAGGGGGTTCATCTCTTACAAGAAACACAGTGTCAACAGAGTTTTGGAAGTGATGCGGCTGAACCCAAACCAACAGCAGCTAAGCACTCTGGCCAAGAGAACTGGCACTGGAATGGTGAATATTTCCCCAGTTTTACCAGCTCCCCACGTGGAGCTGTGGCAGCTTTCTTCCACAAGTGTGGGAAACAGCCTATTTGTCACCATGGAATTGACCTGTTCTTCCCAGCAGAGCTCGTTTCTCCCAGTTTGGGATCTGCAGGGCAAAATATTTTCCAATTGCCTGTTTGGGAGCACTTTGCTCCCATCTTTCAGATTTTTTATTTAACCAACTGCTTTTCTTACATCTTCATCAGTATATCTGATAATTATCTGAAAGTGATTGGAAATTGTGGCTGGACATTTTTATATTCGGCTCCCTCTTGTGCTCATTCCATCCTCCTGCTGACTCCTCTCTTCCCATGTTTTTCCACAACCTTTTGCCAGCAGGATGCTCTCACATCTCACCCATGGTGCTGAGGTGGAGCTGAAATTAAACGAAATGTGCCTGCCCATCCCTAGCAGAAATATCACTCCTTGGAGGAATAAATTTGGAACTAAACAGGAGCTGCTGCCAGGCAGAGTTGGCACCAACCCACAATCCTGATAATCGGGTTTGCATTGGGAATGGCTGCCAGGGGAGGCTCAGCACCTGCCCAGAGCAGTTACAGCCAGACCATGAGTGGGAAGGAGGGGGAGAAGATACTTACCCTGTGCTGTGGCACTGGGCAGCACCTGGGCTGAAGAGAACAGAGTAGGAATGACAGAGAAGTGTAAGAGAGAGACACTCCAAGGATCCCAGAATCCCAGAATCAGTTAGGCGGGAAAAGACCTTTGAGATCATTGAGTCCAACCTATGACCTGACACCACCTTGTCACCCAGAGCATGGAACTGAGAATGACTGTGTGACATCCCTGTGAGAGGCTCCATGGCACAGGTCACTTCAGACTTGCAAGCTCCACCCAAATTCCTTCCAAGAACTTTGGAGGAGCAGCAGGACTGTCCTGATGTGTAAGTGTTCTGTCTTCACTGTGATAATCCTTGTGTCTTGGCTTGGAGTGAATGCCCAGAGCTCTCAAAATGCCTTGAAGCCAGGAACCTTTGTGTGTGCAACGGGCAGGTCTGGGAGACTCCCAAGTGTCCATGGTAAATCATTAGACCCTTAATTACGGGTTGCACACACCACCTCAGTGATAGCTTGTGACTATCCTTCAACTATGCTGTATTCCCTCAATTCCTGTTTGTATCTGCAAAAGGGCCTGGAATCCTGCCCAGGGGGGAAAGACTTTTTTTCTTTCTGTTTTTATGTCTTTGAGTGTTTGTGGGCATGAAACATCAATTCACTTTTATTGTTTTTTCATAATTTTTTGTCAGGTTGGCTGGTGCTGGAGACTGTAATAGAACTGCATTTCAGCTCTGCCTGTGCAATAATTCTACCCGGACCATTAAAATAATGTTTGCTCATTAGCCATGAGGGCTGGGGTGGGTGTGCCAGAGCACTGCATGTTGAAGAAAAAGCACTTTTCAGGATGATGTGAATAATGTGAATTTGGGAGATATGCTCCACTTCAGACTCTGAGAGGAAAGGGATGAAAGATGAGGGCTCCATGGGCTGGAAGGACAGGGAGCTTGGAGCAGTGAGGGCTGGGGATAAGTGGGACAAAACTGCAAAAGAGAATGGGAGCAAAGTCTTTATAAATGAGGTGTAGCTGCAAGAGAGAATGGGAGCACAGCCATCCCTTTATGCATATCAGATATCAGAGTGATCCTCACCTGAGCTGATACTGCTGAAGGCAGAGTCCTTGCAAAGGGGAAGAAGTTGTCATAAAGAATGTCAGCTTAGAATGGGACCTTAGAATGGGCCACTACTAAATACAACCCCTTGTTTTGTTTTGAGCTCTTAATCTGTGACCCTCATGTCTTCAGGGCAATGGTGGTGAGCAAGCTGAGAACTTGTCTTTACTTGAGAACAGGTTCTGGAAGTGCTTTCCTTCTAGCTGAAAAGGTGCTCATGACAGATGGGCCTGGGTCCATCCCAGCCAGCTGGGGGCTGGGGATTTGTAGAGTGCGATTCATCAATTTATCCCAGTTTTACCCTTTGACGTGAGAGGAATCCACTCTGCTGACTGATGTCATTAAAACTCACTAAGAAAGGAGTTCAAAGTTCTGAGATGTAGGTGTTTATATTTTGCCAGATTATTCTCATTCTTAGTGGTCCAGAGTCTTTTAACTTGTAGAGTAACTACAGTTTAAGGGACACTATTACAATATTATGTGGTTTCATTACTGCTCCTTAGGGCAGAATTTGGTCTCTTAAACCAATAAAGTGAATTTTGTTTTTGTCTGGTTTTGATGCTGGGAATGTTAATGAAGCATTTTCTATTTGTTTGGTTCCCTGATGAGTAATTCTGAAAACATTTTTCAGCCCTGTGTTTCTATAGGCTGTTGCAGACACATTGAGTCATTTTTTAAAGCACAGATTCAGTGAAATGTGAGCAGATGGGCAGAGTTTGCATGTTTGTTGTATGGATTGTGGAGCCAGTCTCTGACATGGGTGAAATAACAGTGGGATATTTTTAAATTCAGCAGCAAGCATACACAAAACCTTAAACATTATTCATAGTGGTAACTTAGATTCTGTAAAATTTCAAGTTAAAAAAAAAGGCAAATTCACACAGAGCTGTTTGAGTTGGTGTAAAACACCTGCTAATTGAGTCAGGTCACCCCCAGCACCCCCTGACCCCCTCCCTCCAAATGACAGAGCAGGTTCTGCTCTTCTCAGGATGCTGCTTTGGCACCAAGTTACAAAAAGAAGTTTGGACTGAGGATTGTGACTGGGTGCTCTCCATGACTGAGTGGACTACCCCAGAACTCCACCTTTTCCTGTCTGCCATGCATGGCCTCTCCCAAATCCTCTGAACAGATCTTTCAAGGTCCCCTTTTCCCCCCCTGTGCCAAGGAAGGGTTCTCCTGCCCACACTGAGCTCCTGTTCATCTTCCCAGGGTGAGCCAGGCTTTGGTGAGATAAGCTCTGCTGCAGCTCAGGAAATGAATTTGACTCAGGAGTGGCAAAGAACATGATTTGCTGTAAATGAGAATGAATTAGAGACCCCAAAAGTTGGTGAACAGGTGTGAGGGTGACTCACTAGAAAAGACTTCTTGGTGTCTGTGTTTCTTTGGAAAATGAAAACATCTCCAGCTTTCCATCACACAGATGGAAGTTGTCCAGTGTGGTGTTTCCTCCTGGTCAGTGAGTGACATGGGATATAAATACTAATTTTTCTCAGAAGCTTTTGAGGGTAAACAATCACTTCTTTTGTTTCAAAGCAAGGACAGCCAGCCCCTCACTGGCTCGTAACCCTCACTCAAAAGAACCAGAATTAGACCACTCCAGGATCTTGCACTCAGACATCTCATCCCATGGGCTTGGCTGTGTCAGGAGTGTTATGGCAGTGATATTGTCCTCAGGAAATCAGCACCAAATGTGCCTGCACTCATCCCTCTGGGCGTGACCACACAGGACAGTGGCATGTCCACAGGTTTTATTGCTGTTGCTATAGCCCAGACTAAATATTGAACATATGGTGTTGTACAAGGTATGGGATGTGATCTTCTACAAAGTCCAGAGGAGACCTACACAGCAGCAGCTCTGTAAGGCAAGGTTTGCATGGTTCCAGGTACTCATCAGGGAACTGAAATTTTCTGAGAAAAGGCAGGGAATTTCTGGGCCTTCAGTGATGGTCTCTTTATTCAAAACTGAAGCTGAAGAGCAGTCCACTGAGTGAAAACACTGAGAGAATCAGAGAATAGATCAGAGAGGGTTTTTTTTCTCATCCTCTCTGAGACATGTCCACATCCAAGAGTCTGTGTGGACCAGCAGCAGCAGGATATTGCTCTGCAAGAGGATACACCTCATACCAGAACATGCACTTGGAAGGGTCTTTGTGCAAGTTTCTGTAAGACCTTATGCAGTGCCCCTGTCACAGTTCCCTCTGGATTTCAATGCTGTGCAGCCTCTGCCATGCCCTGCAGTTTGGATATTCACTTTAAGGTCAGAACTATCCTGCCCTGCCCCTCTGCTTGCTTTTATTTCAGCTCCACCCAGGACTGAAACCACAATATCCCCAAATTTTGGAGAGGCATTGAGGGGCCAGGACTGTGAAGTTGTGATGGTCCTGTCTGCCCTCCTGTCTGACATCATCCTCATCACAGTGAGGTGGTGTTGGCCATTGACAACTTCAAGGTCATGGAGTCCAGCTGTTCCTCCAGCACTGCTAGGGCCACCACTAAATATGACCCCAAGTGCCACATTCACACATCTTTTGAACACCTCCAAAGATGGTGGCTCTACCACTGCCCCATTCTAATTCCAGCACTCTTTCTGAGAAAAAAATTTCCAAATATCCAACCTACAGTTCTGTTGGTGCAACTTGAGGGTGCTTCCTCTTGTACTGTCCCTGTTCCCTGGGAGCAGAGCCCGATCCCCCAGCTGCACCCTCCTGTCAGGGAGTTGTGCAGAGCCAGAAGGCCCCCCCGAGCCCCCTTTTCTCCAGGCTGAGCCCCTTTCCAGCTCCCTCAGCTGCTCCTGGTGTCCCAGACCCTTTCCCAGCTCCATTCCCTTCTCTGGACATGCTCCAGCTCCTCAATGTCTTTCCTGTCATGAGGAGCCCAGAACTGACCCAGGATTTGAGGTGGGGCCTCACCAATACCCAGCACAAGGGACAATCACTGCCCTGGTCCTGTGGTCACACCATGGCTGGGACAGGCCAGGGGCTATTAGTTTTCTTGGCCACCTGGGCACACCTGTGCTTGTGTTCAGCCACTGTCACCAGCACCTCCAGGGTCTTTTCCTCCTGGGCAGGAGTCCAGGCACTCTGCCCACGCCTGGAGCACTGCCTGGGGTTGGTGTGACCCATTTCCCTGTCCTGCCTGCCTTGGCATGGCATGGGCACAGGAAGGGATAATGAAATGCACAGGTGACTCTGCAGGTGCAGGGGCACTGTTGCCAAAGTGGTGCTCCCCAGGCTGATGCACTTTCCCCCACATCTTCCCTTCCAGTTGCAGAAACCCAGTGAGTATGTCTGTATCCAGACATCCTGCCTAAAACATACAGAAAGGTTCCCGTGATTCCTGAATTTCCACACCATGCTCACACACTTTCCTGGATACTGAGACCATTACAGAGCTGAGTCCAGCTGGAACATCCCACCTTATAGTCCTGTGCCCCTACACCCAGCAGTGAGCTTCAGGTTCTACACTGCTCCCACATCCTTTGAAGGACTAGCCAAGGAGCCAAGACAGAACCATATTGCTCTGCACTTTTCAAAGTTTATGATCCATGAAAGAAACAGACCCTCACTCCCCACAGATCCCAAGCAGAGCCTGGTGTCACACTGGTGCCATTTTTTAGAACATAATCCTTTTGGCAAACCCAGGTAAGGGATCTTGTTTGTGATAGAAAGGCTCTTGAAAAGCCCTGGAAAAATCCTTGGACTGATGAAGAGACATTTTCTGAGAGACTCAGGAATTCTCAGCCCTTTGATGATAGTAGCTGATCACCACAGTAGTCATCAAACAGACAATATAAGAGTGGACACTTTAATGCCTGGCTTTTTTTTTTATGGCATCCAAACACATCCATCCAGCACATTCCCACTTCTTTTTCCTGCAGGTGTGTCCAGGTGCCAGCTGGCCTGTTGTGCCCTTCTGGGGGCCAAAGACAAGTCATTAAAGTAATCTTAAAAGTGGGAAGGATTTGTTTGGCAAAAGAGCCATTTGCCTCCATCCTTCCCTTTTGAATGGCATCCACAATGCCACACAGGCAGGAGAGTCTGGTAAGACACAGATTTGGAGCCAGCTCCCAGGAGTGGAGGGAGAAGCGTGGAATGCTTAGCTGTAGAACACGGGCTTGCGCAGCACACGCACCACGTTGTAGGTGTTCAGCCCCGGGGCGTCAAAGCCAGGAGACAAACCCTTGCGGTCGAAGGGGTAGAAGTTAAAGAGCTGCCCATTCTGTGTCTCCAGTGAGATGGAGGCAGAGCCCAGGTGCAGAACACATGGGAACTCCTTGTCAAAAACAACTTGGAAAACGCGATCTTCCAGGTGGTGGAGCTTGATTGTTCGATACTTTTCAGGAATCAGCTCTTCCACATGAGGCCCAAACTGTTGCATGAGCAGCACCCCACCAATTCCAACTTTGATCTCATAGAAAGTCAGGTTGGAATAGGTGTAGTAGCCAACATAAGGGATTGGGTTTGGAGGAGGAACCAAGCTTTTGTCGGCCTCTCTGAACGCTGTCTCCATGGCAGGGATGAGATACTCGTATGTCTGAGTCACAATATCCCCACCCTGCGGTCTGGGCCCTGCCATCAGCACAATGAAGCTCAGGCGGAGCTTGGGGATAAGAGAGAAGGTTGCTGAGTAACCATCAAGGTCCCCATCCTTCCTGATGACATCATATCCCAACTGCTCGTTAATCTCCCAGGGTGTGCCTGTCTTGTTAGCAAAGTATTCCACGGAGCACTTGAGCAGGGGTGTCAGCATCGTCTTCACCGTGTCGGGCTCGAGCAGCCGGCGGTGGTAAGTGCCCAGGAAGACCATGGCCAGCTTGGCCAGGTCAGCAGCTGTGGAGTACATCTGGCCAGAGGGCCGGTACCAGCCCAGGTCGTAGAGCGGGGCTGGCTGCTGGCTGCCGTAGAAGCCTACGGCCATCTGGGAACGGATGGGCGCCGTGATGTCGAAGCCCGTGTCCTCCATGCCCAGGCGCTCCAGGATGTTCTCTGAGATCCAGCGCTGGTACTGCCCGTCAGCGGCGTGCTCAGCCAGCACGTGTGCCATCAGGGAGAAGGCCAGGTTGCTGTAGTGGCATCTGGAAGGAAGAGGAATATATTTGGATCAGCTGTTCATCAGTGATATGCAAAATCAGTGGCTGGGTCTCTCTTCTTTAGGGAAAAATTCACATTTTATGGAATGGCAGATGAAGGAGAGCCAGAGAAATATCGCCAGCCGGGGGCTATGTACAAATCATGAACGGGACGGGACTGCTGAGGAACATGCCTTGAGCTGTTTTGTTTTTCAGCATCAGTCTCATTACATGGTTATGACAATGGGAAGATGCCAGCAGCTCACGTCCCCAGCAGCAGACCAAAAACTTGATGTTACAACTTACTTTATAAGTTTTTTGACCAATCACACAAAGCAAAAGCATATTGACAGTAGTTCTATCCAATCGCTATAAGCACCTGTACCTTTGGTTAAAACAATGCCTGCTTATTTAGAATAAAAGACCTGCTTGTAAGCCTTAAAACACAATGCACAGAGCTCCTTTATTAAGCTTAAAACTTCCTAATATCTTGCTAGATATACTTTTCTGCAGCTTAGGGAGTTATTCTAGACAAGCGTTAATACACAGACCATAGTTCTTTGTCCTTACTTTTATATAATTTTTCTGCTGACCTATCTCATGGCTACTGCTTAGGTCTAATCACAGTTCTGCTGTCTCTGAGGCCTGCCTTTTGCAGCTTTCCCAAACCGTTCAGATTTTATGGATTCCCACAAGAAAAGCTGCATGTTGTTGCCATGATTTGTTATTAAATCAAGAAACAGAAATGTTTTACGGGAACATCAGCAGAGCTGTTTAACCCTGATGTACAGAGAGAGCTGGAGATGGAAAAGAAACTACTCCTCTATATTTGCATAACCTGACTTGCTGTTTATAATTGTTCACCATCCATTATTTTTAAGAGCAGTGTGGGGAGTTCCAGGTGCTCACCTTAAAGGTCTCAAAATCCTTGGTAAACCTCTTTGGGGATTTGCCATGGGATAATCACTTAGATACCTGAGCTACCTTAAGATGATAAAAGCACTTAAAGAGCACTTAAAAGCCCACAAAGCAGGATCCAGCAATGTGGAATTATTAAAGAAACTTGAGTACTCCCATCTTTAATAGCTATCAAGTGATTTATGTCTTCAGAATTGAATGAAGTTTAATGGCATGAAAATATGAAGGGGCACTTCTTAAAAATACATTTTCAAAATTCATTAAATTTTCAACCCTGTTGGTTTTTTTAATTGTGCGAAGCCACAACTCATTGAGACCTATTTGAAACATAAATTTGGTACCACTTCAACCTTTTCCAGCCCATTTAGTTGAATAAAAGCATGGTGTGCATATATATTCTTACCCTAAGAACAATCACATTCTGTATGTAAAACCTTGTATCTGAAATGGAGCTGAATTTCAACATAGAAAAATATGTTAAAACATCTGTATCAATGAATGTGAACTTCCTTTGGGAAGAATGATCTGTTAGCTGGGAAGCATAACCAGGAACAAGGAGAGAGAGTGAAAACTACCAACATATCAATTAATAAGGCGTTGAGAGACTGTAAGGGGATGTCCTTATTTATCTTCATGGAGATCATAAAATAAAGATACCAATGGAGGTAAGTTACAATAAAGAAAAAAATACCAAAGAAGATGATGGTATTAAAATCCTAAAATCCTTTAAGGAATATCTGTTGTAGACTCCTATATGACGTGGGACAGAACTAACAAAAGTGAGTGGTAGATCCTCAGCCATCCTGGGTAAATTATTTCAGGCTGTAATTAATTACCAAACAATTCTGCAGTCTTAGACAGTTTCTTCCCAGTTAGTTTGAATCCTTTCTCTCATCTGTTGTCCACTGGATCCCGTTGAAGGCTATGGGGAACTGTCCAAGGCCAGTTTGGACAGTGATATATTGTTCACAGGGGTCACAGGATGAGGGAAGAGATGAGAAAGTTGACTCTATGTTTCAGAAGGCTTGGTTTATTATTTTAAAATATATATTATGTTAAAAACTATACTAAAATAATAGAAGAAAGGATTTCATCAGAAGGCTTAGCTAAGAATAGAAAAGGAATGAATAACAAAGGCTTGTCTCTGACCGAGACAGTCTGGACACGTGCACTGTGATTGGCTATTAATTAGAAACAACCAGATGAGACCAATCACAGATCCACCTGGTGCATCCCACAGCAGCAGATAAGAATTGTTTGCATTTTGTTCTTGAGGCCTCTCAGCTTCTCAGGAGGGAAAAATCCTAAGGAAAGGATTTTTCATAGAACATGTTGGTGACAGGACAGGGCTTGAAGCAACCTGGGATACTGGAAGGTGTCCCTGCCCATGGCAGAGGGCTGGAGAAAAATGAACTTTAAGGTCCCTTCCAACCCAAATAACTCTGGGATTCTATGATTCCATTATATTTTTGACTTTTTGCAACACAGGTAAAGGACTTTTGACAGGATATAGGAATTGAAACGCATTCATAGACCTTTTTGATAATTTAGAGACACACAATTCACCACAGGCAGGATTTAACTGAAATCTGTGATGATTTAAACCATTTAAATTAAAGTCCCTTTCCATTTTTGAAAACCTGCATCATTTAAGGCTCATAAAGTGAACTATAACAGTTTAATTTGTCTCATCTGGGCTTAAAACACCAAACCCAACCCTGACACCTCCAAAAGTCTTTTTTCCCAGCCTCTGCCAGGTGTGTGAGGAGATGGCTGAAGGTCCCTTTGGGAATAGCTGGCTTTATGCAAGAGCTGTGGAGGCTGGGGATGGGGCTGAGGGTGGAGAACACATTCAGACCAAAAGCTCCTAAAGGAATGTGTCTGACCTGGTTCCTGGGTCGGCCACCAGGACGTCGTCTTTGAGCAGCGCGAGGGCGTCCTGTGTGCTGCCCTTCCAGAGCAGGCTGGTGGATCGCAGCCTCCTGGGCAGACCTGTGCCATGGAAAAGAGACAAATAATGGAAATGATGCCTCTGGTGAAGACAGAGCAAAGGCAAGATTCAATGGCAAAATGGAAGCACCAGTGGTGGGCACGAGAGCTCTGGAAACACAGCAAGGGCCTGCTCCTGTTGGGCTGCAGGACATGGCAGCAAGTCATGGACTCCTGACTCTGGCTTACATAGGACCAACTCCAACATCAACTCTGGGCTGCTGCATCTCAGTGAAAATGCCTTGAGGAATGATGGAAATTATCCTGGATCCCAGGTGTGGTTTGGAAGAGAGGGGTGTTGGGAAATCCCTCTATTTCCATGTGACTGTATTCCCTTGACTACAAACATGTGTAACAGCTCCTTTTAACAGGATTTCACTCTTTGCACTTCACCAAAGAGGGCCTAAACTTCTCTGGACAACTCCAGGTTTGGCCTAAAGTATTTTTATCTTCCCCCTCATCTTTAGCAACATTTATTCAGGG
This sequence comes from Haemorhous mexicanus, assembly GCF_027477595.1. Lineage (NCBI taxonomy): Eukaryota > Metazoa > Chordata > Aves > Passeriformes > Fringillidae > Haemorhous > Haemorhous mexicanus. The sequence continues at coordinate 1,085,345 of NC_082363.1, read as the reverse complement.
TTTCTGAATATAGAAAAAACCAAGGTTCTTTCCACTTTTAATTATTCAGGCTTTCTAAATGCATAAAATATCAAGTTGTTTTCACTTTTCATTCCTCACTGAACACGGATTCTCTAAAATTTTTTGGTCAGTAATTTTTTAATCCCCCCAGCTCCTCTGCACAGGATCTATGGCTTGCCTAGGCCAGAACTTGGATCACTTTTGGAATGGAATCCTTGCTGCCATTTGCAACTTGCTTCGATGTGGATATTTAGGAGGAAATTGGGAAATGTATGTTTTTGACAGAAAAATGACTCACAATCGTGTGCTCAGTGACCATGTCTTAATCATGAATTCACTAAGGCTGGAAAAGCCCTCCAGGATCATAGAATCTAACCATTAACCCAGCACTGTCCTGTCCACCCGTGTCCCCAAGTGCCACTTCTCACATTTTTTGAATGCCTCCCAGAATGGTGACTCCACTACTTCCCTGAGCAATCTTTGCCAATGCTTTACAACCCTTCCTCTGAAAATTTGTTTCCTAATATATGATCTAAGCATCCCTTGGTGCAACTTGAGGCCTTTTCCTCTTGTTCTGCATCCTGGCAAGGCTGAATGAAGCCCCATTCTTTTTTGGCAACAACACTTGTTTTTCTCAGCTGGCCTGAACTTGGCATTTGAGCTGGGGAGAGAGCACTGTTCTGCCCTCTGCTCTGGGGTTATTTGTGCAGCTGCACGGCCAGATAAGAGATGCAGACATCTTCCAGTGGACAATGGGCTCCTTCATTATGTACTTGCCCTGGTGGCAGAAAAGAAAATGTTGGAGCAGTGGGAGAGTTCACCAGCTCTGTGACAGGACTGCAGTGTCTCCTTGAGGTTCATTGGAAATGATAAACCAGAGCATAATATAATCCACAGTCATTGATTTCTACCTCATGGGCTGCTAATTGAAGTGACAAGCACGTTGTTAATTATTTACAATCACATCCCATCCTGTCATTCGTGTGGACTGGAAAATCACAGTCTTAACAAGCTGGAGCTTCCCTCCAGCAATGGGCCCATCGAGTGCTGAGGAGAAAAACCTTTGGAGTTACTTCTGTAATATGCAATGAAGAGACCAGATAATGAGGATCTATTACAGATCAGTTTCCACTGGAAGAATTTAGATGAAACCCACTTTACAATGTGTCATGCAGTGGCTTTGATCCCAGTGCTAAGCAGAACTTATTCCTTTTTGGAGTTTGACACACAGCAAACGGAAAGTAGAACCAGAACATTCCTTTGATTTGCAGTTGGGATTTTGAAACTGTACATCTCCTTCTGCTGAATTGTCAGGGTCCAAGGGTTGGTGTGTCCTCTAGGAGTGCCCTGGGAAATTTGGGCCACATTCTAAAATCCAGAAATACACAGGATTATGCTCAGCATAAAAGGAGCTGAGCAGGGGCACAAACCTAACACCGTGATGGAAGCAATGGAAGGGCTGCACATTAAAAGCAATTATGCCATGACCAGATACTCTTTTGACTAATGCTCCTTGCAGCATTTCTGGGGTGCACGTCATACCTCCCTGGGTGAGAGGAGCAGTCAGAGCAGCTTCAAGTGCTCAGGATAGTCAGAAGGGACCAGGCAGAATTGGTGCCCCTGAAGACAACATCAAGCTGGATGGAGCCACACCGTGTCTGCAGGCAGAGGGGCAGGCCAGGGATGGGGCCACTGGCCACTTTGGATTGTTTATCTGCCTCTTTCCAGATTTCAGTATCAATCCATTTGGGGAGCCCTCATTTTCATATTTGCTTTCTTCAGATGATGCTGTACCACATGCTGAGGTCCTGCAAGTTGCATATATGCTATTTTGATTTTAGGTCTTAATTTTAGGGCATTTATTCCAATCAGGAAAAATGTAAGTGTTACAGAGATTGACCAAAATACCACACATATCATTGTCTTTGGCCATTACATTTTGTAATCCCTCAGTCAAGTATTAGCAGCTTTGTTTCAGAGAAAGGGTAAAGTTCTTAGTCCTGTGAGCTCCTTCTCCCTTGATGTATGAGTTCCTCAATTCTGAAGGTAGCAGATTAACACTTCTCTGACAGCAAATGCCAAGCTATAAATAGCTCAGGAATCCCGGATCAGGAACCACACTGACAGCTAAAATTAGCTCAGCAATCAAGGTCTTTCTATTCAAAGCAAAGAGATTTGACCCTCAACTCTACATCTCAGAAAAATGAGAGCGCTCGGGGCTGGAGTACAAAATACTGTTGTGCAAATGGAACCTGATATCAGGTCATGGTAGTGAGGAGAAAGGAATGAATCTGTGTTCACCTGAAAGGAATCTGTGTTCAATTTGCAGGGGAAAATACATCGTCATCTCAGCCCCTTTCCTGGCAGGTATCCTGGACAAGAGTTCCCTTGGAGCACTCTGTGACACTGCTGACACCGTGCTTCCAAGAGCCCTGCCTGATCCCTGGGAAATGCACAGTGTAGGGTCCAGACTGGGAAACAGCCTCCCAGCAGTTTTTTATTTTATTCCTCCAATATGGTCTGCTCTCTCTGAGGTGTCTTTCCAGGGCAGAGAGCCTCAGGGACTCTCAGGGAGCTGCCTCACCTGAGAGCTGACTGGCCATTCTGCGCAGGGTGACCAGGGATGGCTTCAGGGGCACCGAGCCTTTGTCCAGAAACACCAGGCCATCTGCTGTGTATCTCTTCTCTGAGTCCTTGAGCCTCCCCAGAGGGTTCTTGATAACAAAGTTCTGGGCATAACGCTCCAGTGGGTCATCAAGGGATGTGACTTTTCCTTCCTCCCACATCTTGTACAACATAATGGTGGGGAAGATCTTGGAGACACTGGCAATTCTGTTAGGGAAGAAACATTTGGAGAAATTTAGCATTAAGAAGCCCATGAATCAAGAGGAAAGAAGACATCACCATGATTTTACGTGTTACACCTTTGTTCATTCCAGAGGGAATGGCTGAAATACAGGCAGAAAGTTTGAATTAATATCCTTAAATGTGAATCTTTATAGACTGCAACATAATCTCTGAATGTCTCCAGCAGTGCAGTGGGCTGCTGAGCTCTTTCTATTCACTTGGCATTCATAAAAAGACATGAATTGTAAATTACTGGTTAGTAAATACCATAAACACTCTCACGTTGTTTATTGGAATTTTAAGGTTAAAATCACAGAATCATTTAGGTGGGAAAAGACCTTTCAGATCACTGAGTTGGACCATTTACCCAGCACTACCAAACTGTCCCTAAATGCCAGATTCCCACAGTTTTTGGGTCCATCCAGGCTGTCCCTGTGGCGCAATCGGTCAGCGCGTTCGGCTGTTAACTGAAAGGTTGGTGGTTTGGGCCCACCCAGGGACGTGGCTCTGACTCCTGCCCCTGTGGCAGGGGGTTGGAACTACATGGGTTGGAACTAGACCTTGGCTATCCCTTCCAACCCAAATAATTCAATGGTTCTGGAGAAAAAATAGCAGAAAGTCACTTTACCATCATAGAGTTGGGGAGGAAACAGATAATCACAGCTGCTGAAACTGTCCAAAATTGTTCATTCCAAGGACAAAATTTTATAGTCAGAGTGCAGCCCATGTTTCTTAGATAACACAGTTACAATTCACTGAAAATTGATCTTTAGAGGAAGGAAGCATTTCCTTCATCTTGGTGTTAGCACACATTAAGAGCTTTTTTCTGTCTTAACCTAAAAAATAACAACCAATATGAATTTGACTTCACTGGAACAATAAATAAGCTTATGGGTCTGCTTTAGGTGTTCTGCAGATATTCATCCCAAACATCAATTTTTCCTTAACCAACATTTATAAATATTTTTTTGAATCCTGTGACGCTGTCTCCTCTCTGCTCTCCAAATCTGTGTCAGCTCTTGGTCTTCGGATTTGTGCCCTGGACATGAAGCCATTCCCATATAAGGAACAGTATGTTTTCAGGTTCTTCAGGGTCATTGCTATTCCAATTTAAAATATTGTCGGAATTAAATTTAAAAATACATAAATAAATCCAAAGTAACTCAGTAAGCCACCAGCATATAACAATCTGGGAATTCACTTTGTCCCACAAAGTTCCAGCATAAGCCAGCAGAGTTTCCTGCATGGACCTGCAGTTTGTGATTGTGTCTCTATTGCAGGTACCTGTCACTGTCATATTTTCTGGAAAAATCCCCTTGCCCAGGATTCTTCTCCTCGGAAGCTGAAAAGCCTCAGAGAAAAAGGAAAACAACATTATCTCATTTGCTTCTCCTGTGTTTTGCTGCTTTGGAATGTGGTTGGAGATTGTTTATCCAACAGGTGATTGTTTCAGTGCTTTCTGCTGTGAATTATTTTGACTTATTGGCCAGTTATGGTCAAGCTCTGTCGGACTCTGGAGAGTCACGAGTTTCATTATTATCTTTTAGTCTTCTGTAAGTATCTTTTCTATATAGTTTAGTATAGTTTAGTATAGTTTAGTTTAGTATTCTTTTATATATTATAGTATCATGAAAAAATAATAAATTAGCCATCTGAGAACATGGAGTCAGATGCATCATTCCTTCCTGCCTCAGGAGTCCCTGAAAATACAAGAGGTACCAGCTCTCCATAGGTGTGGTTGCCCTTTCCTAGCTCTCACAGCTGTGCCAGGTGCCTCACCTGTAGATGGTGTACTCGTTGGGCACTCCTGAGGCAGGGTCAGAGGCATTCCTCTTGCCGAAGTTGCCCGTCCAGAGCACAGTGTCGTTGTAGATGGCAATGGCCGACATGGCCGGGAGCCCAGAGCTGTGCATCTTCTGCTGCAGCATCTGGTCCACCTGGGGAGAAAGGGAAACCATGAACTCCCAAAAGAAGAGTCTTACAATGCATCCAGTCTGTACCAAGCAATAGAAGGCTCAGATCATCCACCCTCCTCACTCCCAAGCACTCGAGAGTGATCCTATGTACAGTGTTTTATAAAAAAAAGTATTTTAACTGTTTATCCATTTCTTCTAGAATTGCTTCTGTTGAAATATCCCATATCCTTTTTCAGTCTACATATCCACTGTGTAGAAGAATGTGGCGCTTATGCTTGTAATATTTATGATTAAAACCAAGTATCAGCATGTAATAATTGCAATTTCTTCTTTTTTAATTTGTATTTTGCACATCTGTACTTTGCACTGGTATTTTAGGGTCAAAGATATATGAGAAAAAGACTTTTCAGATATCCCATGACACTTCCCATGCCATGAAACACTCTGGAGCTTGGGCTCTGTGTTGGTGTGATTATTTTTTCTCTTTCATTCACGAATGGGACGAGACTGCTGGGATACGTTCCTTGAGCTTTATTCGCAGCATCAGCCTCATTACATGGTTGAGACAATACAAAGATGGCAAAGTTCACATACAGCCAGCAACAACCAAAGATTTCTTTGTTTTAGAACATTTCAAAAACTCTAGCCAATAGCATATTGCTAAAGCTTACAGACAATTTTTTTAGACAATTACTAAAAGTACACATACACCAGCTTCACACAATGCTTGCTTGTCTCCTTTCTATTAACAATACACAATACTCCATTACTAATTTTAAAACCTTCTACTGTCTTGCTAAACATATTTTCCTACAGTCTTGAGGTCTATCTTAACCAAACCTAAGATTCAAGCTATTGATTAATGTCCTTGCTTGCTATACAATTTTCACTTTTTCTACTTTCAGACTTTACAGCTACAACTTAACTCTAAGTTTTCTGTTCTTTCTATTTCTAAAGCCTACTTTTCCCTGTTTTCTAGAGACCTTTTTTCCTTTACTGTTTCCCATGGACTTCTGTTTAAACCACAGCCTGAGAAACAGTTCTGAGCAGCTGAAGGGCTGTGATTGCTCCTGGCTCCCTGTTGTGCCAGGGCCGTGCAGAACTCTCCACTGAGCTGTACAGAACTCCTCATCGGCTTGGCACCCACCTCCTGCAAGCAGAATGCATCAATCTTGCCGTTTTGGGACTTTTTCAAAGCTATGCCATCATCTTGCACATATAATTTTCAGGCACACGTTTTGTTTTGCACACCATGGTTAAGGCATAAGAAATGTACTTCCAGACCCAGCATTGGAGGCAAGAAAAGCCAAACTGAGTCATGTCCCTGGGATCTCTTCACTGAATGGCCAGGGGAAGTGCACTGAGAGCAACAAGTGGAAACATCCAGCTTGTGTCCAACCCTTCTGTCAGGGTCCTTTGCCCACTCTTCCCATGGATCAGTGGCCTATCTGGTGCATCTGTGGATGTGTTCATCTGGTGCCCCAGCACCTCCTGAGAAGGCTCTGCTCTCATGGAGACCATGAAAAAGGACTTTGGACAAGGGATGGGGTGCCAGGACGAGGGGGATTGGCTTCCCACTGCCAGAGGACAGGGTTAGATGGGCTATTGGGAAGAAATTCCTGGCTGTGAGGGTGGGGAGGCTCTGGCACAGGTGCCCAGAGCAGCTGTCACTGCCCCTGGATCCCTGGAAGTGTCCAAGGCCAGGCTGGATGGGGCTTGGAGCAGCCTGGGACAGTGGAAGGTGTCCCTGCCATGGCAGGGGTGGCACTGGGTGAAATTTGAGGCCTCTTCCAATCCATGTCAGTCTAAGATTCATGTCAACAATCATGGTCCTCCTTTTCTCAGAGTCTGACCTTTAGACCTGCCTGGACCTGCAGACAGGCAGAGACTTCATAAAAGTGGATGTGAAGTGATGGGAATTGAAATTCAGTGGGGATAAAGCCATGTGTGTGCAGGGAAACTGCCCAAACCTGGTCCTGAGCTCTCAGCAGCAGGAGCTCAGGGCTATGGTGAATGTTCCTATGGAAACATTTGCTCAGTGCCTTAAGGCAGACAAAAAGGCAAATAAAATAGAAGGGATTATTAGAGAAGTAACATAAAATACAACAGAAAACTTTTTTGTTTTTACTGTATAAATCCATGATTCACTTGCATGTTGGATATTGTTTACAGTGCTGATTGCCCTCTACTTTTGAGAAGGAGACAAGTGAGAGATCATGTGATAGGGGCTAAAAATAGGGAATGTCCTGTCAGAGCATGATTATTCTTATGGTCCAGACAGTCTAGTCAGAGCAATACTGCAGTGTTTCCTCAGAGCTTATGGAGCCTGCCAGAAGTTCAGGCAGTGCTAAAATGTCAGATCCATCTCATACTGAGAATATCATGACAGTGTATCACACCCTCTTCCAGACAGATGCAGACCTTCTTTCCCTTCCCCTTCCCCTTCCCCTCCACTCCCTTCCCTGGAGTTATGTATAAGCATATTTTTAATTTTTAGACAGGGCTGTGGGGAAAGCCAGCAAAGAAAGAAAATTTGGCCCTGGCTGATGAATTGGAACCAGAGAGCACCTGAGCCAGGTACTTTCCAAGACATGAGGGCTGCCTAATAGTGGACCAGATGCAAAGAGCCATTATTTTTTGGTGGTGGAAGCTCACCATATCTTCTGATGGACAAGTGATGATGTTTGTCCATCCCAGCTCACCCTCTGGGCAAGAGAACTGCTCACTGATGGATGTTCACACATCCATCTCTCGGTTTGGATGTTCTCCCCCTCCTCAATTCCCCACCTCCTTCCCCAGGACGTTCAGTGGCAAAATCCACCATCTCCCCTGCAGAAGAGCAGCCAAGAGCTGGGAAGAGCTGGGTGTCCCTCTCTCCCTCCTCCCCACAGACCTTCTCCAGTGCTTCCTTCAGGATGGGGAGGGGGTGGTCCAGTGGGACTGGCTCAGGATAGCGGGGACACATCTGCACAGCTTCTGACCTCACCTCCATCACAGACGGATCTGGAAAACAGTTTAGGATGGCACAGGTGACCTCAGCAGACACATGGGCAAGCTTGAACCTCATCCAGCAGCCCCCACGAGCTTTTTTGCTTGCATTGGCCTAAGGGATATTTCTGCATAGAGAAAGGACATTGCTGAATTATTTCTGTCTGATATAAAACAAGGCTGGTAGGGGCACTTGCCCTGTTATTGCTTATTCCAACATGGGATGGACACAGGATGGACTTCAACTAACTCTGCAACCTGGGACAGTAAAGAACTGGGGCTGCAGAAGACTCTGGAGTGCCTGGCTGTGGGTTTAGCTCTCTGGAAGGGTCTGCCCATGTCTAAAGGAAAGTGTGAGCTGGGGTTCAGGACAGCAGTGGCAGAGTCATCCCTGTATCATAACCTCAGAAATGGGGCTAGGAGTGACCTGTGAGGGCCACCTGAAATGCAGTACTAACAACACTTGGTAGGCCCCACACCCACTCCATTAGTTGTCTCCTGAATCAGCTGCATCCTCCATATCCCACAGACAGCTTAAATTTTTGTGGCCAGCAAAGATCTTTAAACTTTGAGAGAGATGGGAACTGCCTTACTTGGAGGCACTATTTTCCCAGCTGATCCCAAGGTGTTCATAAATACAGCTACCCTGCTCTGACAGTTGGGGACAAAATGCCGTCTTCTTGCTTACCAGGTGAACATGTAGCATCAGAAATTGGGATGAGGAGAGAAATGGCACTAGGAAATCTTGGAGATGGACAGGGATGGATACACACAGCCTACAGGCAGTCTGGTACTCTGAGATAAAAATGTGTGGTTTGAAACCTTCTCAACCCTTGGTCTCTGAAATACTTCTAGCACCTTCATCGTGGATTTTATGACACCTTTAAGCTAATTAAAACTCTAATCCATTGACACTTTGTATATTTAATCCTTGTGCATGCAGTGCCTTGAGAGGATCAGTTGAGTTTCCTATAATCAACAGAGAAGGCCACGGAGATGCTCCATGGGCTGGAGCCCCTCTGGAGCCAGGCTGGGAGAATTGGGAGTGTTCTCCTGAAGAGAGAAGGCTCCAGGGAGACTTTAGAGTCCTTCCCAGGCCCTAAAGGGGCTCCAGGAGAGCAGGAGAGGGGCTTTGGACAAGGGATGGAGTGACAGGACAAGGGGGAATGGCTTCCCACTGCCAGAGGGCAGGAATAGATGGGATATTGGGAAGGAATTCCTGGCTGTGAGGGTGGGCAGGCCCTGGCACAGGGTGCTCAGAGAAGCTCTGGCTGCCCCATCCTTGGATGTGTCTAAGGCCAGGCTGAATGTGGCTTGGAGCAACTTGGGATAGTGGTAGGTGTCCCTGCCCATGGCAGAGGGGTGGAACAGAATGGGCTTTAAGGTCCATCCAGCACAAACCTTTCTATGATTCTGATTCCATGAATTCTAGTGTGAACCAGGGGGCTTAAGCCAGGGCAAAGGTTTGGGGAACAGGAAAGAGAGAAAACCCTGAAGCAGATGGTAAGGTACAAAAAATCCTGTTTCTAAATTGGAGTAACTAACTGGAGTACCAACAGAAAAAATAAAAGATAAAGAATCTAAAATAAAATGCCTCCTTAGCAGTTATCCAAACCTAGGCCAGGAATGATGGAGCTTCTTTGGACAGCAGCAGAGTGACGTGGTGCCTCCATCGACCCAGCCTTGTGGCCTCTGTGGCCTTGCTTTATTGCTCTCTGGGGAAATCTGTGTTTGGGGAAGTGCTTTTTGGGAAGAAACATTTTTATAGTCTTCCAAATCTCTGCAGCACACCATGCTCAAGGTTAAATCCCCTACTCACTGGGCTCCAGCTTGGGGAGGCTGTACTGCCACAGGAAGCAGCCGGTCATGGCTACGGACAACAGGAGGAGGAAGACGACCAAGATGTGGATCCACTTCAGCTCCATGGCAGTGAGCCTGAGGAAGCTCTGGCTGCAGGGTGCCTGCTGGGAATGGAAAAGGAATGGGCTAGGGGAGAGAGAAAACACCTGGGGTGTCAGCTGGAGAGAGGCCCCTGTGCTGGAAAACAAAGCTGCTGCAGGGACAGGACTCACCTGGCCTGGTGGAAATGTCCCTGCCCATGGCAGGGGGTGGAATGGGATGAGCTTTAAGGTCTCTTTAACCCAAACTATTCTGGGATAATTTCAGTAACATTGCTGCACCAGGGCAGGACAGACTAGCCCCTGTTGGGGTAACTGGAACCAGAAATTACTTCCTGGCTTTCAGGGAGCTCTGTGAGCCATTAACTCTCCTCCCCTTGCTGGTTCTTGTGGAACACCAACCACTCCTTTTGCCTTCTCCCCTCCCTGCAGGTGAAGCTCGTCATCCCAGCCTGGCAGAGGCTCAGTTACAGGTCTCACTTCCTCCCTTCTCAATCACCATGACTTATTCCTGGATATCTTTCCAGCCCCTTTTTCCAGAGTCCAGCATCTGTTCATGGCAGCCACCAGCCAGACCATCTGAGCAGATCCAGCTTTTCTAGATGAATGATGGAATTTTTCACTCTGTGCTGCCCTTACCCTTCTCTGTTGTGCCTGCAAATCCCATTCTATCACGTACCATCTGTAAGCTTGGCATTTACAGATGCCATGTTTTGGAAAACTGCCTGATATTTGAGTGTGTGCAGCTCTCACAACACTGGAGACCATCCAGGTTGGTGAGAGAACCAGATCAATGTTGAAGAAAAACAAGGAACAGATGACAAATGAGGAGGTGCCTGAGCCTGAGCTGTGCTCCTTCACTGCCTGCAGGAGGTCAGGAGGGTGCTTTTGAAAGTTTGGCAATTAATGTTATAAAACATATGGCCTGCCATTTGCATCCAATATGCTCCACATTCCTATGCTGTTTCAGGTTGTCTGGACTCACTTGTAGGATAGACAGATTGAAATATTCCCTTTAGATTTCCACACAGCCTTTTTTCCCTCTCTGTTTTGGAGATACAGGATAGCGCATGCAAAAGCTTCTGCAAACCAACTGAGCCTTGTCACTCACAGCCAGGGAATCTGCAGAGCCTCTCCCAGACTCACACATGGTTCTGTGGATCCAGCTGGGTTTTCCAGCCTTCACTGGAACTCTGAGTTGCAGTTCCACTTTCTGCATAATAACAGAAATATATAATAATTTTTCCTAAAACCTTCAGCCTGGTCAGGCATTCCTACAGGATTTTCCGAAAGCAGCTTATGTCAGGTTCTTCCATAACATAATTAAAATTCAAGGATGGCTTAAGACTGTGCAGATGCCTGCAGACGCACTCACACCTGAGCCTGCCTGAGCACTCTGGGTCCCTATTCCAGCCTGTGACTTGTTTCTAAATAGGGGAATTCCATCCTGACACCAATCCCATTTTTGTTTGGATATACCAACCTCCTTGAGGATCTTAGCAGGCAGGAGATTCCATCACCCAAGGAAAAGCCTGTGCTGAGATCTCTTTAATCCCCTCATGCTGTGGCTCAGTGTGTGTTCAAGGATGTTACCCAGAGCTGTTTTCCTGCAGCAAGGAGGGGGACAGGGCCCTCTGCCCTGGAGTGCTCACGGGTAACTTTCTTGGATTTAGTCCCATCTTAATAACATTGACTCCTCCACCAATTTTCAGTTCCTCTGACCATTTTTCTGCCTCTCTCTTTGCTTCACTGAGAAGCCCTGCTTCCTGAGTGCCAAAGAACAAGTGAGAAGACTATTTTCTGGTATATTCCTCATCTCATGGACTCTAGACTTCCTGGGCCAGTAACTGAGGACACAGAGATACCGACTTTGAGCTCATCTTTTAGTCCAAACTTATCCTTCTGTCCAAACTCCCCTTTACTTCATGTGGATCATGAGTGCTCTGAAAGGGTTTTTCCTTCTCTGCCCTGTGATCTGGTGGGAATGCAAAGAAACCCTGGTAATACCATGGCCTAGAGATATGGATTTCTCCCTTATTGATGGCACACCAGATACCCGAACGTGTGAGAAATATTCCTCCATCCGAGGAGATGCTCTATCCTCCAAACTACTTTTCAGGGAAAATACCACTTTTTCCCTGCACCTGGGAGACTGTCAGGCAAGCAGATGGATAGATCCCTATAAACCCTCCTCACAATTCCCACCCCAGGACCTGTCTGGTCTCACCTTCCTCTGGTTTCCCCCCGACTCTGTGTCTCTGTGACTGTCACAGCTCACACACAGACACAGCAAGGCAGGGGGAGGGGGACATTGAGCACTTAAATGCATGCAAATGGATGCAAACACTTGCGGGAATGAGTGCACACAGCTTCCCATGGGGAAAGCCTAGCAGTAGGATGCATTTTTTCCCCCGAGCTTTTAAAAATGAGGATGGGAAGAAAAACTGGGGATTCCCATTGGACCACCCATGTCACTATCCTGCCCCACCAGGGTTGCTCATTCAAGACACAGCTCAGCAGGGATTAGGGAGAGCCAGAAAGACCCCCAGCCCCTCACGTACCACCTCCAGGAGCTGCCTCAGTCCCAAAGGCTGTTGTCCTTCCTCCAGGTGTGTGGGCACTTGAACAGCCCCATCCTAGCCAGCCTCAGCCCGGGCAGGGGGCAGCAGGAGCCCTGGGCATGTCCCAAAGGCAGCTCTGCCTCACGGGCAGGCACTGCTCTGGCACCAGCTGGAGCAGCTGCCTTTCTCTGCCCACCAGTCCTGCCCCAGTTTTATATTCCCAGGAGTCCTGCTCTGGGTTTCCCCATCCATTTGGCCCATCCAGGCCCTCCAGAGAGTGCTGCTGATCTCCCCTGGGAAAGGAGCTTAAGTGACAGGGACAGCATGGCATTTGCACAGGAAAGTGCCTGAGAGATTGGATGTTAATTCTTCCTAATGCTTCTGTGCCATGTGTGTGAATCACAGCTGAAACCAGGAGGGCTTCACCATCTATTTATAGCAGCTTCATCTCCTCCTGACATCTGAACAGGAGGCGATTAAGTAGGAGAGGGCCAGTCCCTGAGTGCTTCCAGCCAGCCTGGGGAGCTGCTCAAGGGGAAGGGACATGGAGAGCTAAGCTGGGAGCTCAGGCACTCTCTGGACTTAATCCTGAACAGCCCCCTGGAGTTCTCCCACAGTGACAGACAAGGGAGTCATTCCCAGCTCCCAGGCTCACAGGACAGAGACAGAGATGGGATTTCTTTCACCTTATCTGCCAGTCACTCTGAAGGATAGTGGGAGGTGCATGAGGGCATCCTTACCCGCAGCTGTAACCCCTCCATGGCTGCTCAGGAGGCTCTTCTCATCCCCTGTGCTGCTGGTCCCCACAAATAAAGGGCTTATAAACCCCTGTGAGAGAAAGAACAGTGTTGGTGCAGGAAAAAGCAGTCAGAGCAAAGAGGTAACAAAGCCCAGCTTGGGTAAGAAGAGCTGCAGGGACAAGACTGGCTTTGGGGACATGGGGGACATGGGGAATGAGGAATGAGGTGGTCCTAAAGGACCCTTCCAACCCAAACCATTCTATGAGATAAAACACAGTAACCATAAAAGTCCTCAGCAGCACTTTCCCTCTCTCTGCCTCTGGTCTGGCAGCAGTCCCAAGCTCTGGGACCTCCCATTTCCCTTGACCATCCTCACCTCACCTCCAAACACAAGAAACTGAAGCTTTGAGACCTTCAGGGCTGACATATTTTCACTGTGGCTTCCTCCACAGGGTCCTTCCAGCCCCACTGCAAGGCTCCTTAGCCTTGTTCCCTCTACACAGACAACAACACCCCCTTACCCTTGGGAATCACAGCCAAGGTACTGCATGACATGGTTTGAAGTGCCAGGATAATAGCAGCACCACCATCTTTCCCACAAAATCTGCCATAAAATCTCCTCATCCATCTACCTGGCAGCAGCAATTCAATCCCCAGCCACCCAAAAAGAGCTCTTACCAGCCCTGCTGCTACCTCCGGCTTCCAGCTGAGGAATTGGGGGCTGTCCTGCCGCTGCAGATGTTAAGAGCATCTGAAGCACTAATCCAGCTGCCAGCCTCTCTGAGTACAGATTAATGGGCCAGGCCTCACCCCTCCACAAACAGCACAGCATCTGTCCAGCCATGCAGCCAGAGGGAGGATTGCTGGTGATTTCCTGGCTCCAGTGGTACTCCAGAGTAGAAAATGGGGAGCTGTGGTGTGGGTATCCATAACATGCTATGAACTGGAAATGTTGATAATAGACTGCTATTATATTATATTATATTATATTATATTATATTATATTATATTATATTATATTACATTACATTACATTATATTATAATTATAATTATATAATATTATTATATTATATTATATTGTATTGTATTTATATTATCTAATATTATATTATATAATATATAATTTATATAATATAATATTATATTATTTATAAAGTACATCATAAATGCTCTCCAAAGAGGAGGGCAGGGTTGTGCACTCAGTCACATTCCATATCCAGGGGATTATGCACCTCAGGAGATCCTGCTGTCCTATTCCTTCTTCAGATCTTCATACGTAGGGGCATTCTCCCCAGTACCATCCTTTCCTTCCAGTATCTCCAATAGCAGCCCAGAATCTGACAGTGCCCAAAATATTCAGTGGAACCTGTGCCTGTGCCCCTGAGCTGTGCCCAAATTTTGGTGAATGGAGCTGCTGATGACCTCCTTGCTGATTAGAGTAGATCAGGCTCCTCATGGTTCTGTCGTTCCCCATTTCTGGGAACTCTGCTTTTCTTCTGTTCCTGCTACCAATATTCTTTATGGTGGCCCCATGACCAGTTATCCCACACCTACCAACAATCCCTGTGTCCTGGGAACCCAGTCAATGCCTCAGAAATGTGAGCCTGTGCTGTCAAAGTCCCTTGTGGTGGCCACTGCTCTGCTGGGGCTCCATCTCTGGTTAAAAATGGCCTGTCTCCACCATATGAAATATCTGTGCTTTTCTGACAGACCTGCTGTACCAAAGATTCTCTTCCCAGTTTTGTAGTACCTCCGTTAAAGGCATTCCTTTCTCAGTGCTGGGTCTATTTTCCCATCATTTTCAGGAACTAAAAGGGATTTAAATCCTATTCTGTGAGTGCCTTGTGCTGGCCAGGCTGTGCAGAAGAGGGGTTCAACCCCCCCAGCCCCCAGAATAGAGAAACTCACTCCAGTATTTTAACCAAATCTACTGATGGAACTTTAACACTCATCCTTCGGAGCCTGGGTCCTGGTTCTGACCAGGACAGTGTCAGTTTTTCAGTAGCTTGGAAGGGCCATGACCAGGACCTGGAGGTCTGAACCACCTTGTGGAATTGCTGGGAGCAGGGAAAGGGACTCTTCTGGGAGAAGGGGGAAAGGGGTCCTTTTCAGTTGAGGAAGTGGTTGGGTATTATTGGGAGTTTTTTTTCTCCAAGTGAATAGCTTCTAACACCCTTTGTCTCTAGCATTGTTGCTGGTACTGTTAATTTTCTTATCTCACGGCTGTTTCCAGTACATTGTTCTTATCTCAACCCACCATCTTTATCTTTCATGCCTCCAATTGTCCTCTTCAGCCACCCTCAGGTGGAGGGTGAGAGGGAAGCAAGGGGCAGCATGGGAGCACCAAACTGGAGAATTCCATTCCTAAACGGCCACAGCCTCCCACCAAAGGTCCCAGGGGAGCTCACACATTGCTGGTAATGGATCTTTGGAGATGAAAGTATCACAGATTGTGGTCTTGGGTCCCACCTGAGATGCCAAACTGTCAATAAAGTTTCTTTGCCCTTGGCTATCTGCAGCACAGTCT
Source organism: Haemorhous mexicanus (assembly GCF_027477595.1). NCBI lineage: Eukaryota > Metazoa > Chordata > Aves > Passeriformes > Fringillidae > Haemorhous > Haemorhous mexicanus. The sequence goes on along the minus strand of NC_082363.1, from coordinate 1,069,866 downwards.
GAGACATCCTATTCCAGAAAAAAAAAAAAAAAAATTGAGTACTACAGCAATGGGAGCAGCTTGAGCTGGGTGTTTGTGCAGAGGGACCCTGAAAAAAGAGATCCTTGGGCTTTTCTACCCTCTGAGTTTGTGCACATGCTCTTCATGCCTCCAGTGGTGATTTTTGGTCTGGGGTCTTCAAACACCTTACTTGACTCTTGCTGTCTCCATGCACATGGGCCATTGACTTCTCTTATCTTGGAGTTGCAGCTTCCACTGGTGGTTGGAGGCTCCTTATCTCCTGCTCTGTGCTTCCTGAGCCCTCGCTGAGCCAGCAGAGCTTGGGAGCCCAAACCCTTCCTGATTTAGGGAAAGCATTGCACAGCAACAGCTCAAGCAGCAGTGTGTTATCAGCATTATCCTCCTACTGCATTCAAGACACAGCTCTGTACCAGCTACAAGGAAAATTACTGGGAAAATGCACTCCATTCCACCCAAAAGCACATCTGGGTGAGAGTTCAGAGCTTGTGACTTGAGGCTTCTACAAATCCAGCTACTCAGACTAAGAAAGGAAAGCTAAGCAAGCAGCTAAACTACACAATGTTATAGCTCTAAGTGACCTATTCTGATTTAAAACTTACTTATTAAGCCAAACAACGGATATTTCTCAACCCATCCTTGGGGTGCCTGAGAGTGGCCTCCACTAAATGGTTTTCCACTGGGTCCCAGCTTAGAGAAACCTCAGAAGGGGTGTAAGAAGATGTTGTGGTTTCCAGGGCAGCCTCTCCTTCCTGCTCCTAGGGCATCCCTGTGACCCAGGGAGCCACAGCCAGGAGGGAACATCAGGCAGGCACTGCAGCCAAAGGATTTTGTGTTTCATAACACCAAAGGGCTGCAAAGGTCAATCTGTGGAGTAGCTCTGAGCAGGAGTCAGTGGGATGGGGAATGACCAAAACAAACAGCTGGCTGGGGGCTGTTCAGGCTTCTCCCCCCACTCAGCTGCAGATCAACACAAAGATCTGCCCAGGTCCTGAGCTTCTTGGTCTGGCTGTACTTGTCCCCACTGCCAGCCAAGGAAAGCTGCATTCTCAGGTGTTTTACACAGCTTGTCCTGCAGCAGAGAGCCAGAATGCCCATCAGGTTCTCTCCAGCTGAATTATTTTTCCACCCTGCCCAGAAACAACCTTTGGCACTAAGGTGACTGACGCAGAGACTTTGGAAATCAGCAGAGTGGGAAATTCCCACCCCTCCCAGAGCCCCTTCCCTCTTGCAGCACCTGCTGGGCTCCCCACACCACTCCTGCTTCCAGAAACTCCTCCTTCTCCTTGAGGTCCTCTCCCATCCCATTTCCCTGGCTGAATTTGGGGGTGCAACTTGCCATCCAACATGGACTTTCACAGGAAGGATTTGGGGGGGCCGAGGTGTGCAGAGGGGGGGTCCCAGCCAGCAGAGTCCCCTCAGGGGGCTGGTCCCAGCCAGCTCTGTCACCAAGGCTGAGCCACCAGTGAAGCTGAAGGTGCCTCTGTGGAAACATTGCAGAAAGAGGAGGAGATGCCAGATGGAAGGAAGGAAAGAGCACAGTGAGAAGTGAAAGAGGAGCAGCAAGGTGGAGCAGGAGGGGCTCCATGGACTGTAGATTTTCCCTGCAGCCCAAGGAGGACTCAGTCCAGGGCAGATACTCCCTGCAGCTGTGGATGGGACCATACCATGGCAAACACTCACACAGCATCCCGTGGGGAACCACTCCAAGGAAAAAGGATATTCCTGATGAAAACACAGCCCACAAAGGACCATACTGCAGGAGATTTTCCTGAAGGGCTGCAGCCTGTGGTGTTCCCGTGCTGGAGAACAGGAAAGGTGAGGAGGAAGGAGCAAGAGGAAGAAACCACCCTGTGCTGTCCTTGACCTGCTGCCCTCAATGTCCCTTGTACCACTTTTTTTGGATGGGGCTGATTAGGGGAGTTTGGAGTGAAGAAGCAAAACTGAATCTGAGAAAGGACTGGGGACTGAGGAGGAAACAGGCTGGTTTGATGTTTTCCACCACCCAAATTTTAAGGCAATAAATTAAATTATTTTCCCCTAAATTGTGTCTGTTTAAACCTGTGACAGTAATTGGTGAATTCCCCATCTTATTCCAGCCTGTAAGTTTTCTTGCCCCCTTTTCTCCCCAATTTTTGGGGAAGTGAGCAGCTGGGTGGTAGTTCTGCTCACCCAAGGTTCTCTCATCACCACAACCATGGCAGGGGTTGAAATGAGATGATCTTTAAGGTCCTTTCTATCCCAAACTATTCTGGGATTTTATGATTCCATGATAACATAAGGAAAAGCTCTCTCCTATGGCTTTCCCCCAGCACTGCTCTCCAGTCTCTCTGCCTTGAAGAATTCCTGCCATTTTCCTGCCAAAAGAGTCACCTACAGCTCTTCAGGAAGGCCCCAGCTGCTGCCCAGCCCCTGGCTCAGAGCAGGTCCCCACACAGGGAACATGGCAAGGTCAAGTTTTGCTGCCTAGAGGGAGCTGATGGGCATATTTTGTGGTCAATTTTTTTTATTGGCAGGAAGAAAATGCACCTCAAATGAAACAGACTGGGCAGATGAATCAGGCCCAGATGCTTGAGCAGTTAAAGAAGGAGTTGGGAAATGAACAAGGGAGGCTCTCAGCGGTGCAGGCACTGATGGATGCCAGGAGAGCAGTGAGATGTCCCAGGGACAGGGCTGGCTGCACTATCCCCTCCTCCCTGGGCTGTCAGTCTCTCTCAGTGACACAGGGGGGCTGCTGGGGGAAGGTAATTGTCAGCTCTAATTGCCCTTCTCTCCTCACTGCCCTTTGAACCAGGAGGGGGTAAGGGGGGCTCTCCCCCTCCCACCGCCCTGCATTGCAGAGCCCAGCCAGGACTTTGTTGTCCCACTGGGTGTCCTTTGTGTCCTAGCAGGCACCATTGTCAGCCTTTGTGTCTCGGTACCAGCTGGTTCATTTTATTGATGGTTTTGTGTAGTTGAAGTGAGCTTTCAAAGTCAAAAGATGGAGCAGAGTTCCAGAGGGGCTCCAGCTGCACGTTCCTCTGTCCAGGATTAGTGGCAATGGCATGGCTCAGATGGCAGTGGAGGGGCGGCCAGCAGTGCCATTTGCTGTCATTGCCCAGCTCAGGGAGTCAGGAAGAAAGAGACAGAAGCCTGAGAGGAAATATTCCATATAGGAGGTAGCCAGGACATGTTTTCAAAGGTTTCTTCAAAGTAAGTAATACAGAGGCACAATGGTTTTACTCTTTTTTTCATATGTCATGACCCCAAGACCTAGGGATTTGGGGTGTTTTTGATAACAGATTGGTGATAAAATCAAATGAAACAAAGAGCACTGCTCCCTGCTACGACTGGATATGCCTCATTTCCAGGAGGATTTGCCAAGGCCCTGGGAGTACCAATGGCCTGGGCCAGCCTCACCTGGAGCCTCCCCCTGCCCTCCCTGCCTTTTGGCCCAAATGGCTGAGTTTAACTTCCAACCTGAGCCTTTGCTCCTCACCTGGGATTTGCTGTGACTCTGCTGGCCCCCAGTGCAGCCGTGCCCATTCCTTGGCTGTGGGTTCCACTGATGCTGACCCTGGTGTGTGACTTGATTAATCTGCCTCACAATCCCAGCCCCCATGAAGGAGGCTCTGGATTGTTGCTCCCCATGAGGCTGGTGCTGCTCTGCTCCCCTCGCTCAGGTGCCATGGGGCTGGGGCAATCCCTGACTCTCTGGCCACAGCATCAACCCTGGCTCTCAGCTCATGGTCCCTCAGGAAGCATGGAGCCCTCTGGCTCCTTGGCAACAGTACCTTTCATTATATACATGTCATTATATACATTTTCTTTCTATACATTTCATTTATTTAATACATTTACACAAAACACATATTTTTTATCTTTCTCAATTTGCCTACGTGTTGCGACAAAAATTCTCCCTGCTCCTGGACCTGCACCCGGAGGGCAAACAGACCTGCCCGGGATGCCACAACCTCCCTAATTATCCACAGGTTGTTACACACAGGAGAAAGGTCAGTCTTTGTGCCACTGGAAAACTCCAGGCTGCCTCAGGGCACTGGGAGCACAGACCTGCTCTGAGAGCTGGGAGAGCTGGGGGTGCTCACCTGGAGACGACTGTAGGGAGGCCTCAGAGCCTTCTCCAGTGCCTAAAGCATCTCCAAAAAGCTGGAGAAGAATTTGGGACAAAGGCCTGGAATGCCAGGACAAGGGGGGATGGCTTCCCACTGCCAGAGGGCAGATAGATGGAATACTGAGAAGGAATTCCTGGCTGTGAGGGTGGGCAGGCCCTGGCCCAGAGCAGCTGTGGCTGCCCCTGGATCCCTGGCAGTGTCCAGGGCCAGGCTGGACAGGGCTTGGAGCAGCCTGGGACAGTGGGAGGTGTCCCTGCCATGGCAGGGGGGGCCCCTCCCAACCCAAACCAATCTGTAATTCTATGATTCTATGATCAATCTCTGCAGAAAATCCCCTGTGCCGCCTCCAGCAGGAGCTTCCCTCAGCCTGTGCAGCGGCAGCGAGGCCGCCCCAGCCCAGGGCGGGGCCCTCACAGCTGGGCCCAGCCCGGGCTCCCCTCCTCTTTCATTGCTGCTCTGAAGCCTGCAGGGAGCTGGCTTTGCACTGAGCCATTTCAAAGCTCTCTCATTAACTGCTTGCCAGCAGCCAGCTCTTCGATAATGGGGGTCGCCTCTGGAAATTGCAGTCCCATAGCAACAAGGAGTTTAATGGCTATTATTCCTAAACGAAGGACACAGGTCTGGTAATCCACCTTGTGCCTCCAGCAAAGGCCCTTGGAAATGATGATTTCCCATTGCAGGTAAGGCAGGAAAACACACACAATCACAAAACTGTTAAAATGACATGGCCTGGCCTAGCAGAGTAGTTTTTAACATTTCAAAATACTGGAGTTTTAAAATATTTTAAAATATTTTAAAATATTTAAATATTTTATAATTAAAATATTACATATATATTTATATTAAAATATATTAAATATTTTAATATTTAATGTTTAAATATTTAAAAATATTTTAAAATTTTAAAAAATTATTTTTCATGGAGTCATGTGAAACCTTCACAGGAAAACTTTATGTGTTTTAAAAATTGAAAGTTATTAATCTTCCTCACAAGAGAGAAAGGAAAACCTGTTTTCAAGGTCAGGACTCACTTCACATGGTCTGCAGCAGAGACTTTTGGCAATCTCTGCTTGTGCTTGTCTACTTCCAAGCTAAAGAATTTTTCCTGTGTGTCCCATTGTACAGTAATACAGAACCCCAAAATCCCAGACTGGTTTGGCTTGGAAGGGACTTTAAGCTCATTTCACCTTCCACCCCCTGCCATGGCAGGGACACCTTCCACTGTCCCAGGTTGCTTCCAGTCCTGTCCAGCCTGACCTTGGACACTGCCAGGGATCCAGGGGCAGCCTCAGCTGCTCTGGGCAACCTTTTCCCATTGCCACTGTCCCTTCTCTGCACACCCAAATCTGGCTCCATCCTCTCTCCAGCCCTTCAGACAGTGGAAAGTGTGGTGGGTTCTCCCCTCATGGGTACAGTTCTCCAGCTCTATCCATCCCAGTGATCTTCCCCTGCATCCATCAGGGAGCCCTGGTACAGCCCTGTCCCCATGATCTTTGTGCCACTGGCTCTCACCATTTCCTTCTCCATCAATTTAAGAAAATACACTGCTTGACACTACAAAGGCCTTTTTATGCATTAAGGAGGGAGAAGCCAGCTGGGGGTTGGGCTCTGCTGTCAGGTAACCAGTGACAGGAATAGAGGAAACAGCCTCAAGTTGTGCCATGGGAGCTTAAGGTTGGATGGGAGGTAAAATTCCTTATAGAAAGGGTGCTCAGGCACTGGCACAGGCTGCCCAGGGCTGTGGTAGAGTCACCATCCCTGCAAGGGTTCAAAACCTTGTCAATGTTGCATTTGGGGGACGTGGTTTAGGAGCAGACCTGGCAGTGCTGGTTGAGCATGGAGATCTTAGAAAGCTTTCCCACCCTCAGTGATTGGAATTATTAATTATTTAATTGATTGAGTCCATGATTTCTACCCACCCAGCAGCTCCATCAATCCTGTCATGGCCAGCAGTGGGTTTCCTGGAGCTTTCTACATGATCAGGCTGAACTGGGTAAGACCCTGACTATCTCCAGCCAGGATGAGTTAACACTGGAAGTGGTCCCAGATGTCCCTGTGGCAGGTGGTGGCATCACCCTGCATGTGCCCAGTATCACCCACCCCATTAGTCCTTTTTCCTGCCTCCCCTGTGCTGCCTTCCCCTGCCCTGTCTCCAGTGGGGGAGATACCAGAAGAGTTTGGAGCCATGGAGTGGCCTGGGGAAAGGGGAATATCAGTTTGCTTGGGTGGAGAGAAAATGGTGAGAGAGGCTCCAGGGTGAGAGGGAGATGGGAGCCTGAGGGGAAGGTGTGCATGGGTAAGAGAAACCCTGGAGAGGGCTGAGGGCAACCAGCAGATTGAATGAATGAATCCATAGTGGATTCATGCCTGCCTATGACTGGCTTATGGCCATGAAGGTTTTAGGAGTATTTCCCCCTGCAGCTGCCTTTTGGAGCCCTTGGGATCACATCCACTGCTTTTTTCTGTGCCATTGGGGCTGCAAGAGCTTTCTAATTTTTTTTATGAAAGCAGTATAACTCCCATAGTCACCAAGGGACTCCAAGAGCTGGGAAAGACTGACTATTATAAGAGACGTGATAACCTTATAATTTAATTGTACATCCTCTATAGGGTGGATGGGAGGCTTGAGCTCTGTGTCTCCCTGAAGAGTCACCCAGCCCAGCCAGGCAATCCCTGCTGGGGACCAGTGTGACCCCAGGGAGCCCAGGGAGGAGGCTCAGCACAGTTGTGGTTCTTAGCAGAGCTGTGTCCTCTGGCACATCCCAGGGTGCTGGAGCTGCTGTCTGGGAGCCTCCCAGCTTGACCTCCAAACCAGAGAGACACCAGCGTGCAGGTCACTACTGCAGAGATTTGGTTGTGCAACCAAGAGAGAAGAGTTAACTCAAGTCTTAAAAGCCCAGTTTGGAAAGCTGGGGCTCTAGTGGCAATGAGTACAGGGAAGGTTCCTCTTCCTCAGCCCCCAGGGGCTGGGGGGATTTGAGCACTGGCAGAGGAGGGAGGCACAGGTGAGCCCTGGGTGCACAGGATGGGCTCTGTGTGCGACTGTGACCCCTGGGCTGGGTTCAGCTGCGTTTGTGCAGCCCCTTCCCTTCCCAGGCACCTCTGGCAGCCCAGCAGAGTGTGTCTGGGGCCGTGCCAGCAGCACCACGCTGCCCACACTGAGAGGGTGCTGTGGGTGCCCTGTGCCCCCAAAGAGGTGGCCCCAGGACGTGTCACCAGCAGCGTGACCTGGCTGCCATGGGCTGAGGCAGCAGCGACCTGCTCTGCCCTGCTCTGGGTACTTTATATAGGTCAGCAGCAGGTGACTGGATGAAATTACCCTTCATTTTATTGTGAGGGAACTGCAGACGAGGTCCTTCCCCGTGGCTAACAGCAGGGACTGCCAGTGACAATGTAATGATTTTAATCCAGCAGTTTTCATTAACTCCTCATGCGCTGTGGGCCTTGCCATGAGGCAGCACTGGCCGGGTTGGGAAGATGATGCCACTGCTCTAAACATGCACAGGGACATGTCCCAGACACCACTGTTTGTACCCACAAGGGTACAAACCCAGCTCTGGGGCTTGGTGTAAAGCCCAAAGCCTCTCCCTGTGCTCCCCTGGGTCAGTGAAGAGCCCAGCAGCTGTGGGGGGAAGCTCTGTGATAGCAATGTACCAGTTAAGCCCAGGGATCAAAATCTCTCAGTTTCTGGTGGTAAACACAGCTCTTCATGTGTCACTGTGTGCAGCTGGACTTTTATTTGTCAGAGGGTAAAGAACATGACTTGAGCATTAGGGTATGGAATGGGACACAACAGAGCAGCAGGGGAGGCAGGGGTGGGGAATGAGTGGTGGAGAAAATGATGGCAGATCATGGGTGAACATGAGGGCAGGGCTGTCCCACTGGGGAAAAAAGCAGGCTGAGGGCTCAGAATGAGCCCCGAGCTGGAGCTGGCTTGTGGTGCCAGGTGCTCAGGAGCTGCATGGGGCAGAAGGACAGTGAATCCTCTCAGTGTGACTGAAAGAGGCCGACTTGTCTTTATCCCCTGAGTTCTGATGTTCAATCCAGCTGCTCTTTCCCTCAGTCTCCAGCAGGCGCTTTGGAGAGGCAGGGCTGACCAGCCATCTGCTTTTTCAAGTCTGCTGTTGAGAACAAAACAGGTCCCCAGTGATGGTGCAGGGACAGTGCAGGGCAGCCCAGTTTGTACTGGGAGCAGGGCTGGAGGAGTGATGGTGTTTGGGGTGGTCCCAGTGCCAGAACAGACCAGCAGTGCAGCTGGGGGGATCCACTTTTGCTGGAACTGGCACATTCCAGATGCCAATAGTTAACCCACAAAGCAGAGAGGAAAGAGGATGAAACAAGGGCAATTCAACCAGTGGAGCAGCTCCTGCCACTGACAAAGGGAGGCATCCTCTCCTCTTGTTTGTCTTCCCACCTTCCCCACTCTTCCTTGACCCCAGTCCCAGTTTCCCCAGTATCGCCTGTGCTTGTTCACCTTTCTGCAAGGGGTTTCAGCTCCCAGACGCACTCTAGGATATCCCAGCACCTCTGAGGTGTGTGCTGAGCATCTCTGGATCAAGGTGGAAGGTAAGACAAGACCTCTCCCTCTGCTGAGCTGTCACAGCAGATTTACAGCTGCAGCTCTGGACAAATGCTGCAGGTGTGAGATTATTAAAGGAATGGTCTTTTAAGTCCAGAGAAGAAAATTCCTTTTGCTTCAAAAGGTGGGATGAACTTACTCATGTCTTGGAACAGCTTGGGGGAGACAATGCACCTCCATGAGCTGTGCCTGGGCTTTTTCATTTATTTTTTTCTTAGGATGTCCTTCAGAGTGGAAGGACATCCTGAGGTCAGGAAGTGATTTACTCCAACCTACAACTCAGACAAGTGTCAGCTCTGAGGTTACACCAGGCTACCTAAGGGTTTTTCCTGTAAGGTCTTGGAAACCCACAAAGTCTTCTGGTCTTCTTACAGCATGGTGAGATTCCTGGAATTGTCCTGTAGAGCAAGTGTTGGACTCAGTGATCCTTGTGGATCTCTTCCAACTCAGGGCATTCTATGACTCTGTGAACTGGTGCTGTATCACTTTGGCTCTTTGGAAGGTTCCTTAAGGAAGATGAATTGCTGAATGAGAGAGCTAGTGACTGCTGAATGAGAGAGCCAATGACTGCTGTGTCCCATTGGTCTGGCCTTCAGGGACATGACTGAAAATCTTATTGTCCTGTCCAGGTGATGGCCTGAATGCAAGCAGAGGCATTTCTGGCTCCCAGGCCAGGAAAAAGGGGAACACCACTTTTCCATGTCCATCCTGCTGGACACAGGTGAAACTGAGGCAGGGAGGAGAGGAGGGCTCCCTGCTCCCCTGTGGCACAGATGGGGCTCCACAGCCCAGGGACATGGACCTGCTTCCACACAGGCTTCCCAAGGGCCAGGGCCAAGGCAGGAGCAGGCTGAGTGCCCAGAGATCCCTGTGCTGCTGATGTGGGGGGCACAAACACAGCAAAAATGGGCAAAACCTCTGGGAAGCAGATCCACTGCAAGCTGGTCAAGCAGCATGACTGCGACCCTGGGATCTTTCCCACAGCTCCCAAAATACAGCCAGGAATAGCCAGCACTTATGAGCCAGCCTTGGCTCTCTTCGAGCTGTTCCCTAAGCTTCAGAGTAACTTTCACTATTCCTAAGTTTCTGAGGTGAGGCTGGAGAGAGCGTGGAGCAACCTGCCCTAGTGGAAGAGGGGTGGAACAAGAGGAGCTTTAAGATTCCTTCCAACCCAAACCATTCTGGAATTCTATGACTAATGAAATTATCTTGATTTATGATAAATATGGCTCTTTCTACTTTAAAAAAAAAAAAAATTTCTATTGCATTTGCTCTCTTCTATGTTAAATATGGTCAGATCGATTTCTTTTTTTTGTCATTTCTCTTGAGTTTGCTCTGCTTGTGGCATATAGGAAGGAAACAAGCCATGAACTCAGGGTGGCTGAAGTGCTGAGATGTGAAGATCAAATTCCTGAGGTCCTAGAGCAGTGCTGGGCTCCTCTGCAGGCTGTTACAAGGTGCCACTGACCACACTGGGCTGTCTTGGAGCTCACAGCCTCAACAGGGTTATCCTTTCTCTCCTAAGGCAGTAAAGGTGTTGATACCATGTCCAAACCCTCAGAGACAGCATATGGAGTGTTTGTGAGCTTCCTACTGATTCCTTGTGCTTCACCTGTCTAACAGGGGAAGTGTAACTCCAGCCTGTCCATGCCAAGCTGTTTATTGTTTGCACATGTTAAAAATATCAGAAATACAGGAAGCTGGGTGCAGGGTAAAAAGAGCCCAGTCACAGGCTCATCCTCAGCCATGGAGGACAGACCTTCCCAGCTCTCTGCAGCATTTCAAACTGAGGTTTCCACAGAATCTGTCTGGGGGTCATTGATTTACAGCCTGGGTTGGTAGGCAACTTTAAATATTATCAAATCATAAAATTAGAGTTGTTTGGGTTGGGAGGGATCCTAAAGGGATCCACACCCTGCCCAGGGCAAGGGCAACTTCCACCAGACCAGGCTGTGCCAAGTCCCATCCAATCTGGCCTTGGACACTTCCAGGGTTTGAAAATAATATAATATCCCAGAAAGTACTAAATGAAAGAAGCTGGACAACAGGTTTAAATGGAAGCTTTGCAATTCTGAACAAAACCAGTACAGGGGACGGGGAGGTGAAAGAATAGGACCCTTTAATTTAAAAATTGCTGATACATTTGTGACCTCCATCATCCAAAACCAGCTGTACCTGTATCATAAATCTGGGTGACCCGATGTGGTGGATGGCATCCCTGCCCACGCAGTGGGGTTGGAAGCAGGGTTCTTTCCAGCCCAGAGCAGTCTGTGATTCCATGACAGACAATGCAGGGGGGGTTGGATTTGGACTCCCCTTCCAGGCACTTCCAGGCTATATCAATATCTCAGGATGGGGCAGGGATTGGGAGGATTGTAGCTCTTGATTTGGGAGCTCAGAGGCATTTCCAAAGATAGAGCAGACTTAAAAATAATTTGGTCCAAGCCACGTGTGCCACCAGGAGAGCATGGCTGACTCCTTCCCTTGGTATCCATGAGCAGCCTTGTGCGCCAGGTGACACAGGACTGGGGTTCATGCCTGTGCTATCCAAAGAACAAAGTCTCCCTAACAACATTGGGGTGGGATTGGGATTTTTTGGGCCCACTGGGATTTTTGAGTGTGATTGTCCATTGGTTTGTGGCAGAGGAACAGTGTTGGATTAAAGCTTTGAGCCATTGGGAATTCACCTTCAAATCACACATTCCATAAGCTCGAGTACAGCTTGCCTGGAGAATTATTCTTATTCACAAATTTATGGGGTAATTTGTGGGAGGGACTTGAGGATGTCTCTGCTCCAACCTCCAGCTCAAAGCAGGGTCAGATATCAGGTCAGAAAGGACTTCTCAGGGCTTTTTCCAGTTCTGCCTCAAAAAACTCCAAGGACAGAGACTCCACAGTCTCTCTGGATAAACTCTTCTGAGACTTGACTCTACACATAAACCCAGCTGCACATTATTCCTTTATTTGTGGAGCTCCTAAATGCATGACATCGTATTTATTAAAAATATACTCCTAAAAATATAAAATACATATATAAAATATATGTATATGGGGCTATATAAAAAGATAGTCCTAAAAATGTTTTTATCATTTTAAAGAACCATAGAATTATTAAGGTTTGAAAAGACCTCCAAGATTGTCAAGTCTAACATTTGACTGCAACTGTAAACCTTGTTTTCTGCCCTGTGCTACTTCCAGTCCCTTTTCCTGTCCTAATAGACAAAATTCTGCAGGTGAGGAGCACAACAGGTAAGGGTGAGATGGTAGAAAGGATTGGGAAGATGTTTAGATGGCCTTCAAAGTCGGTGTTGGTACTGACAAAAAAACCATGTGTCTTGGTGGATTTGATGTATTGGTAAATGATGAGTAACTTAATACATTTTAATACTTTACTTTCCCAGAACAATTAATACAAAGCTGTTTCAACAAAGCAGAAGGAAGAAAAAAAATCCCCTACAAAATACCCCAAAAGCTCACAATAAATTGCTATTTTCCTTTGGAAGAAAAAGAAATAATTTAGTCCTACTGTTTGGATGTCAGTAAGGACCACTGGTCTCCAGAGATAAGGATGAAGCCCATAAGAAGAGCACTCATAAATGTATCATTCTGACAGAATATTTTTTAAAAAGTGATCTGGGAAGAAAACAAAGCATAAACAACTATGAGCATTTCTTTGCATGGGTGTGAGGAATGATGCTGGCAAACAGAAGAGGTGAATCCTTAAATGCAGAGAAGTCTAAAGTACAAGGAAACGTGAGTGTGAGAATAAAAACACAGACACTTCTGAGCAGGGCTTGGAGAAGCCAAAATACAGAAGATTTCTGTTCACTCAGAGGTAAAATTAATGGAAGAAGAAGGATGATGGCCAGCAAACTGAACTGCAGGTGTCAGTCCTTGCCTTGTTCCTGAGCTCCCATGTGTCCCTGGACAGAGAGAAGAGGTGCTGATAGTGCAGGAGGGAGAAAAGGGCAGGAGGAAAACAACCCCAGTACAGCCAGCCCCATCCCAGGGCTCTAGGTCCTGCTGGGAGGGACCAAAACACTTCCACTGCCCCTCATCCTGCTCAGTCCCTCCTCAGTCCCTCTGGCTCCAGCACAGAGATGCTGGGAACATGCCAAGAGACTGATGGTATGTGCTGATTTGCAGATGAATTTGCATGAATTTGCATACATCTCCCTCTCAGTTTGCATTCATTCCCTCAGATGCCTTTAAGAACAAGCAAAACATTTTCTGCTCTGAATGAGTCAAATTTTCTACCTTAGTTTTCTTTTTTGCAGATACACAAATGTGAAAAATTCAGCTACTGGTTAATTCATTTTCTTCAATTTCTATTGCTTTTCCCACCTCCCTTCCACCCTCAACTACTATAGTGATATATTCTTCTTTTTTTTACATTATATGAAAATTGTTATCATAAATTATTCCCTCAGTTGTGCACAAAGCAGGCAATATCCCAAACTGTAGCTTTAACTGTTCAATTTGCACAACACTGATGGTTCACAGACTGATCTTAATATCTTCCACTTTTCATTTCCTTTCCTGGAGGAACAGGTCTCAATACTGACATCTGCTTGGTGAGAAGTTTTAGGTAAACAGAATTCCACACAATTAAATGTTGAGGGACAATTGTCCTGGTAGCTCTTTGCTGTGCAGATGAGGGAATTGGATGAAAGATCATGGTCTGAGAATTCTCATTCTGCAGGGAGCACTGGGACTCTGGGGAACAGCAGATATTTTGATAAACATGGTCACTCTGGGAACTGATGGAGTGAGAGCTAATGCTTTGTTGGCATTTTTCCCTCATATCCCACCTTGTTGTCTCCTTGGTGTCATTCTCTAAGGGCCCTCCAGCAGTTTGTGGTCTGTGATCTCCAGCTGAGGTGCATCAGCATTGTGTGACGGAACAAACCAAATCCTTCCACCTGTCCAGGGCCACGAGTCAGAGCCCTGACACCTCAGCCATCCCCTGACACCTCAGCTAGCCCCTGCCACTCCTCCTGTGTGTTTCTGTCACACCCTCTTCTTCTGGGTGGAGAAGGGGGTTTGGGGGATGGACCAGAATAAGGGATCCCAGCACTGAGGAGAGGAACTGGTACTCCTCCGTTCTGGTCCCAGTCCCTGTGAAGCCCAGTTTGTGGTTTCCCTAGTTTGCCATGAGAGTGCACTGTTGACTCATGTTCCATCTGTCCTCCTGGTCCTTCCCAGCAGGCTGATCCACTCCTTCGCAGGCTGCACTGCTGACCAGGGTTACCCTGCCCTGGCCCGGAGCAGTTTGAGAGGTTCCCCTTGGCCCAGATCTGAAGTTTGTTGAGGTTCTTCTGGGCCAAAGCTCTGCCATTCCTGTGCCAGCTGCTGCCTCATCTCTGGTGCTGCCTACAAACATAATGAGGCTGCACCTGAGTTGTCACCCAGAGAGCACACGGAGTTACTGAACTAGCCCAGGGCACTGCTAGCCCTGGGGTGCTCAGATTGTCACCTGAGGTTAATCCAGCTCCAGTCTGACTGTGCCCACTGCCCTTCCTTAGGGATTGTCCATGGCACAGTCTTTAACCTAAGATCTTCCACTGTTTTAACTCAGTGCTGTCCAGTCTGTGTCAGGGGGGTTTAGGTTGGATATCAGGGAAAGGTTCTTCCCCCAGAGGGTGCTGGCACTGCCCAGGCTCCCCAGGGAATGGGCACAGCCCCAAGGCTGCCAGAGCTCCAGGAACACTGGGACAGAGCTCCCAGGGATGCCCAGGGTGGGATTGTTGGGGTGTCTGTGCAGGGACAGGGGTTGGATGGATGGTCCTTGTGGGTCCTTTCCAGCTCAGGATATTCCATGATTATATATTCCATGATTCCATGTCTTTCCTGAAATCAGTCTTCTGTTCTACCACCTTCAAGTTACTCCAGTTCCTTCCATTCCACTGCTTCCCTTCCAATTATCTGAGTCCCCACCTGCTGGATGCCATTCCTGGCTGGAGTCTGATTCTTCCCCTCCTGGGAGCACTGGAACATGGGCAGTGGCTCTGGGCTCCCTGCCTTTGGGATTGCAGGAGATAGGTTTGCCAGGCACCCCATGTCCTTCCCCCACAGAGTGATCCCAGGTCTGGGGGGATGGGTTCTGCCCAGCCGTAGCTGGCCAGGGTTTGGGAAGCTGGAATGCATTCCCATGTGGATCTATTCTCTCTGGTGAGGCATTATTCCAGTTGTTTGCTGTTGGGAAGGATGAAAGTTTGACAAGAAAGTCTCACAGATATGTATGCTTAGCAGAAAGAGTTTTGAATGTAGAGTCTGGTGAAGAATAGAGATGGAAGCAAGTTTTGACATAGAAGAAAAGAATTGCTGAGCCAGTCTTACTGGATAACCAAGGAGGCAAAGGGTGTGTTAGTTAGAAGGGGTTTTTATGGCTTAGAGCAAAGGATAAACCCACCCCAAACAAGAAGATGTTTTTACCAAGCAGGAAGATAGCACAGGCAAACAAGTCAGCAAATGTGGCAAGTAGAAAAAAGGTCTCAGAATTTTCCACTGCAAGAAAGCTGAGTAACAACTTCTAGCTTAAACTGTGATGTACTGACTTTAGTGATTGGAGAATGGTAACATGAATATGGCAATGACAGTAGTTATGATAGGCTATAGACAATAGTTAAGGTACAGATTGGTTGTACTGTACTAAGATGCTCAGCAAAGAAAAGTATATAATGCAATGTAACCAAAACCAAAGGGTCTCCAGGCCTGCCTGCAGCTGGAGCTGACAGATGTAGGCACAGGCTCTGTCACCCGTGACCCTGGACTGCTGTAACATCTTGGACACAATAAAGAGCCGCTTGGAGTCCCACATCCCTCATCTGGGCTCTTACAGTTTGCCATCTCAGTGCAGGGCAGGATGTCCTTACACTGATTGATGGGCAGCAGGGAAAACACAGGAGCTTTTCCAAGCACCTGGACACAGCTTGTTCACGGCAACCTATGAGAGGGAAAACCTCCTTCAGCAACCAGGAGAGGACTGTTTGGAGTCAGTGGGACAGAGATGGGGATGTTCTCTTATTTTCCCCCTTATAGAACATTGTTGCCATGCCAGGAGATGGTATTTTTTTTGATTTTTTTAAGTCACAGGTGAAGTATTTCATTATTTGTAGTTGTGCTCACTATTAACTGTAAACCACCAATCTAATCAAGTACCTGAGTTGTGTAATCAAACTCCTGAGGAAAACCTGGAGATTGCTCCAAACTTGGCATGTAAATAAATGCCAGCAGAAAGAGGTGAGGCCCTCTGAGCTAGGATTTCCTTCTGAGCCAGGGAAGTTCTGAGCAAGGGGAGCTCAGGCTCTTGGAGAAGCTGAGGATGGACTGGGGATGATCCTGATGGATCAGTTGTCTACTGATCCCATTGTTAAATACTCAAGTTTTAGCTATAAACAATATATAACTGATGTTTAGAGTTAGTTTGTCAAGCTATATATTTTAATTAGCAATTTTCTCTGCTGTTTTTAAAACTCTAGGAGGGTAAACTGTAAATATGATCTCCAGCCAAGAAAAAAGCCCTACTCATCCCTCAAAAGCCATTCCTCCTGCATCTCTGGAATCAGACTTTTTTGGATTTGGCCTTTTTTTCTCATTTCACCTGCAGATTTGCTCAGGTTTTCAGTAGTTTGCTGTCTTGCCTTGTGCACCTCACAGCAGGCAGTGCAGCAAGAAGGGTTAAATAAACCTGGGAGTGTGCAGGGGATGTGCTTGACTTTCATTACTGGTTATGGCACATAAGACAGAGAACCCAGCATGTCCTCTTTAGAGGAAAATTGTGTTCCTCTGCCCGCTTTAAGTGTGTCAGCAAAGCAGTTTTGAAGGATGCAATTTACTGTCTTTCAAAAGCCTTTGTCAAAGTTCTTCCCAAAAGTCACAGAGAACCAAAAGCATCTCACGAAACTCTGGCGTATGACAAAGTCCAGCCAGGCAGGGGATGAGCAGGGATCCCCCTGGTGTGGTCTGGGGGGGTCACAGGTGAGCCAAGAAAATGAGAGGCTGCTCTTGAAATTAAATATTTCCTTCTGGGGTTGTTCAGCCTGGAGTAAAAGAAGCTCGGGGGGATCTTCTGGGTCTCCACAACTCCCTGGCAGGAGGGAACAGCTGGGGGTGGGGGCTTGGTTGGGCTCTGTTCCCAAGGAACAAGAGAAAATGGTTGGATGCCAAGGAAAAATCCTTCACTGAAAGGGTGTTCAGGCACTGGCACAGGCTGTCCAGGGCAGTGGTGGAGTCACAATCCCTGGAAGTACTCAAAAACCAGTAGACCTTTGTGCTGTGATTTGGTGGCCATGGGAGTTAAGTGGTGTGAAGGTTGGACTTGATGATCTTGGAGGTCTTTTCCAGCCCTAATAATTCCCTGATTCTGTGAGATCCACCACCACCCGTGGTGTTCATCCTCCCAGGGCTCACAGAACTGTGGGGGTTGTCTCCAGGTGAGAACAGGCTGACTGAAGGGACATGAGTGACAGCACAAGAGAAGAGTGTTGCTTGTACAAAGCCCAAGGCCCAGGTGACTTGGCAGCAAAAACCTGTCCCCCAGCAGCTCTGGCAGCCAACCGCCACGGCACCTGTGCTATTTCTCATCATGTTACGCCAACAAACACACCAGATCCACCAGGGGCCCAAACAAGGAAACACAGGCAACAGAAATCAATCTCACTTAAGGTTTACTGAGGGTGAGGCAAGAAAAAGTCCAAAGCAAAAGATCACACTGCAATAAAGGTTGACTTCTGGGTCAAAACTACTGCCCAAAAACCTCTTATCCTTGACAATCATGAGCACCCAGGGAGGGACTGTCAGGACACAGCAGCTGACACCCTTTCTGGGCTGCATTTAAAAAGCTGCTGTGTCCTGACAGTGCCTCCCTGCATGGCTGCATTAGTGTGGAAAATGGATTTTGGATAACAATTTATTGCAGTGTGCAATAATCCTGGCACCACATCCTGGTGTTTGTGCATGTGCATGTGAGGATGGAGGGGGACAGGATCACCGTCCCTGGAAAGTTAAATTAAATCAACCCCTTTTCTGCTTCCTGACAGTTTCTCACTGAGTTTTGGTGCACTCACCACAGTCAGTCCACACTCTTCCCTTGTGGGACAGAACCTTTCTCCTGCATTCCTGCAAAAGCTCCTCAGGGCTACTTTGCATGGCTGAATGGAGAGATTTCCTGCATCAAGAGCTCTCTCCCTCTTCAGGGAAGGTGTATTTCTGTGCAAAGTGAGGGGCAAGCAGCCCCAGAGCTCCCCAGGGCTTAGGAGAAGGCCTGGCTGTCTGGTCTGCAGCTCCCTGGTAGCACAGGGGGAAGGACTCAGCCCCTAAGGAAAAAAAAAATAAAAAGAGGAAAAAATTCCCAATTTCAAGCTCCTATTTGCCTTTCTCTGCAGACAGCAAGTGTCTTATGGGAGAGATGGGAAACAAGGACTTGGGGAGCAGGGAGAGAGACAGAGGGCTTGTGAAGGAGGGAAACATTGCCAAAAATATGTGTCTGCAGGCAGCAGGAAGGGACAAGTTGAGACTTGAGGATGACACATCATTTTCTGTGATAAGTTGGTAGCTTGTGAAGGGGCCAAAGGCTGCAAGTCACAGACCTGGACCTCTTTAATTGTGCTTCCCAAAGCTCCCGCAGTGCTCAGCTCCCTGGGGAGCTGGGTCTGCTCACCCCAGCTCAGCAGGGCTTTATGTGTGCCCTCACCACCGTGTCCATCACTGGAGAAAACTTGTCTTGGGATTCCAGGATGGCTTGGGATTCCCTGGTGATGAAGTGGGGCCATGGGGATCCATACAATCCTCCCTCTGCACCCCTGATTTTGGGCATCTGAGCCATCCTTTCTGCAAGATCCTGCATGTTCTGCTTTGTTTCACTTGTACAAAAAGGCCAAGGGAGCTGATGGTGGTAGGAGATTCACCAGCGCTGCGATTAAATTACAGCCAAATGCAGCTTTGATTCCTGCTCTGCTGCACCTTCCTTTCTCCCCTCAGGGCCAGAGGGAAACAAGGAGTGAATGGAGTTCAGCTACAGAGACAGACTATGGCATCCCACCCAAATATCCTGTCCAGAGGTTCCAACAACTCCCTGTCTCCTCCAGACAGTGAATTCCAGTGCCTCACTTGTGGTACTGGCACAGAGCAGTGTCCAACCAGCAGCCAAGGCCCCTCCCAGCAGGGCATCACTTACAGATATTCCTGGCTGAGCCCAGCGGCTGTGGCAGGAGGCAGCCCAGGGGGACCTGATGTGGAAAATGCCTTTACCAGACCAGCACTGGTGGAAGGAATCACAGAATCCAAGGAATGACAGAATGGTTTGGGTGGGAAGGGACTTAAAACCCTTCTCATCCCACCCCCTGCCATGGCCAGGGACATTTTCCATAGCCCAGGCTGCTCCAAGTCCTGGCCAACCCAGCCTTGGACACTGCCAGGAATCCAGGGGCAGCCACAGCTTCACCCTGTGCCAGGGCCCTACCACCCTCACAGCCAAGAATGCCTTTCCAATATCCCACCTAACTCCTCCCTCTGTCCATTTAAAGCCATTCTCCCTTGTTCCATCCCGCTCCAGCTCTCCTAGTGCCCCTTTAGTCTCTGGCAGGGGCTTTGAGGTCTCCCTGGAGCTTCTCTCCAGGCTAAACACCCCCAGCTCTCCCAGCCTTTCTTCATAGCAGAAGAGTTCCAGCTCTCACCTCATGTCCCCCTTCCCTCTCTGAGCTTACTCCTTACTGGAATAATCCCAGAAGCCAGAGCAAGGAGCACAGTGCTCTCTGAAGGAGGAGGAAACTGCTGTGGGGGGCCCTCAATGGTGGCAATCAAGAGACCTGAGCCCCAGTTATCCCAGTTATGTCACTAAATCCTCCCACAGTGGTGCACAGCGGTGAGGGGGCTGGAGGATATAATCACAGAATATCAGTACTGCCAGTCTGGCTGCACCCTGGGAATGGCACTTTGAATGTTCCCTATTCTGACACAGGTGTCCAGAGCAGCTCTGGCTGCCCCTGGATCCCTGGCAGTGCCCAAGGCCAGGCTGGATGGGATTTGGAGCACCCTGGGACAGTGGAAGGTGTCCCTGCCATGGCAGGGATTGGAATAAGATTCACTTTGAGGGCCCTTCCAACCCAAACCAGTCTGGGATTCTGTGATTTTCTGATTCTGTGCTTCAGCCCCAAATCCCCATTTTCTCTGTGCTCAGGGATTTTGGACACACAGTGATGCCTGCCCACAGTTGGTCACCAGCTGCTCAATGGGAGCCAACATTGATTTTTGTCTCTGTGCTGAGCTTCCCTCCTGGAGTGGGAAAACACTGACCTGTCACATGATGCTTTCACCTGGGTTTGAGGCACCTGGGAGCTGCATTTTCAGGACAGGGCAAAGCACTCTGAAAAAGGCCACCTCAGTCTTTCCCACTGACTCAGATGCTCCTTATTGTGAAACACTTCCTTCTTTCCCAACACTGCAGTCCCAGCCAAGAGGATCATGCAAGAGCCAGGGAAAACACTGAGGAAAAAACAGGGTGTAAAAGAGTATGTCTAAACAAGTTGCCATCACAAATCCTGTTCCTTAGTTCAGCAGCAGTGAAAAATAAAAGATACAATTTCCTTCAGAGGTGAGATGATGGTGAGACATCCTCCTGCTCAGCACCACCGTGAGACCAAGGGAGAATTAATCCGGGGAGGGGAGGGGGGGAAGGGGGGGAACAATCAACAGATCAAAATTCAGCTGTTACCCAAGAGTAGGAGGCTCAGAAGAATGACCTGCAATTGGGAACAGGTGAATATCTCACCCAGCCATCAATGCTGCCAGACAGGGCTCAGCACCAGGGAGCAGGGGAGACAAAGAATTCCTGTTTGCAGCAATAAAGAGATGGGTGCTGAGGAAGGAGCTGCATCCATTCACACCTGGGATTACCCAAATGCCCCGCCAGGGCCAGCTGATTGCTCAGGTCCAGGTGAGTTGTTTCCCAGGCAGCCCAGAAAAGCTGCTCAGAAACATTTTGATGTGCTCTCAATTACTTTTGGAGTCAATCGATGAGGGTTTGGGGTCAGCTGGGAATCTGTGGGAATTTTAGCAGCACCACTAATGGCGGTAGAGGGGCTGGAGCACTCACTGTCTGTGAGTGCTGCTGCTCCTCCTGACCCTTTCTGGTCATTGTCCAGCTGCATTGTGTTTGCACAGAACTTCAAGATCCCCTCCCTCCTGTACAAGCCCTTTAAACATCTGTTTAACCCTGAACATTCCCCCAGACCCCACTGTGTTTCTTGCATCGAGTCCCTCCCACCCCTTCTTGCACAAGCTCTAATATTCATCACAGAGCTCAGAAGTGCCTTATGGCTTAATAAAATCTGTCTCAGTCAAGGGAAAAGATTTAGACAGGAATCAGCTCACTCAGCAGAGGAAACTGTTCTCCTAACAAACTCATCAAGCCATTTCCCATAGGAAACCAGTTCCAAAGGCACTTTGGCAAGCAGCAGCCTAAGACAAAAGGAGATCAATTTGCTGGATAAATTGCACACTGCAGACAGGAGGGTGACATAATTGTGGGTTTTCTTCTTGTAACAGGTGAATTTCAGACCCAGAGCACCTTAGATCATACAAAATCATTTGTTAAGGAAATAAAGTTTTATGCTGGCATACCAAACCCTAGACAATGTGGAAAAGAGGGGGATTTGCTGTCAGATGCCTCAGACCTGCAAGGAGTTAATTTATTTCTAAGCACCCCATCTGCAAGGGACTCAGTGAGGATGTGGAAGTTACCTCACAGATAATTCACTGTGCACACAGAGTCTGGAGCTGCCCAGTACATCCCAGTGCTGCCAAGGTCTGGGGTGAGGGCTGGGAAGCGATGGTCTCGTGGGGAATGTGAGGGAGCTGTGACAGCTGAGAGCAGAGATTTTGCCAGCACTGGGTTTCAGCCCATGTCCTTTGGTCATTTGTAAATTGGTAATCAATATTAACGTTTACTGGAGCTTTCTGTGAGTGCAGAGGCTGCTGAGCCATCAGAGCACCCTGGGGTCCTTCTCCTGGCTCAGCCCTGGCTCTGCTTGGCCGCTGCAGAGGCTGGTACTTCCCACAACTGATTTTTTGTTCCCAGCTAGGAAAATACTGCACTTGGCACTGATGATTTCTTTGGTTTTACTTTTACAAGGAGTTACCTAGAGAAGCTGTGGCTGCCCCATCCCTGAAAGTGTCCAAGACAAGGCTGGGTGGGGCTCTGAGCAACTTGGGGTGGTGGAAGGTGTCCCTGCCCATGGCAGGGGGTGGAACTGGATGGGCTTTAAGGATCCTTCCAACCCAAACTATCCTGTGTTTCTATGAATATGTTATTTCCAGCGTTGCTGTCTCTCACATAATCAAACTGTAAGTTAAAGTCACTGCTAGAGGCACCACAGAAATTCTGTGTAAGTACCTGAAAATCAGGCACTTATCTCAACAAATTTCCCCTGTGGCTTCCTGCTTGTGCTCTGCCGGTGAAATCTTCTATCCCTGTGTTTCCTGACACATTTTCATGCAAAGCCCCTGCTACTCCAGCTCTTCCCCTGGAGACAGACCTGCAGCCTGGGGGACTTTCCTCCCCAAAGGACTGAAGAGGGGTTTTTAGTGGGGAGCTGTGCCCTGCAGCCCCGGCCCTCAGTGCTCCTGCTCTGTCCCTGCTGCCAGGGCTGCCAGGGGTGCTGGCACAGACACCAGCCCCTGCTTGAGTGGCACTTCAGCCTCCAGGTCCCCAGCAAAGGCAGGATCACACGTGGTCATTGTAATTAAGGTCTATATTTTCAAACACGTTTCCCTGTCAGCCACACTCCTGAATTTTTGAACTTCCCTGTCACTGGGCTGAGGCTCCTGGGGATGCCTCGCTGCCACATTTTTTATCCCAGTGTCATTCCCATTTATCCCCATCATCTTGGTGCTAATGGATACCCAAACCCCACAGCTGGTGGCTTTGGGCAGTGAGGTGGAAGCTCTGTTCCTGGTGTCACACAGAGACTCCTGGAACTGTGCCTGGGATTTTATATTCTTGGGATTACCCTCAGCCACAGGCAGCTGCATGACACAGGTCCAGTCTAACCTGCACTGCAGCTGTGGGATTACAGCCCCCAAAGGGTTAAATGCAGCCAGAGCTGCACCTGGGCACACCTGGTGCTCCCACTCAGGATTTCTCCCTGCCAATGACAAGGACTTGGCACTTTGCACTGAACAGTTGCCCAGGGAAGTTGTGGAATCTCCATCCTTGGAGATAACCAAAAGTAATCTGGAAATTGTGCTGGGCAACTACATGGCCCTGCTTTAGCAGGGAACATTGGACTGAACTGCCTCCAGAGATCCAAATGATTTCCAGAGATTCCTCCCTGCCCCAAGCAGTCTGACATTCTGTGATTTTCTGCTGTTTTACTGGAGCTTTGCCAGCCCAGCCCTGTGCACAGATGTTCTGGTTGGGGCTCATCTCAGCAAGTCTGAGTGGCCCAGAGCCACACGTGACTAATTCAGCTGCAGAACTCAACACCACAGCATGCCTTTGTGCTGCAAGTTTTCTTGGGTTCAAAACACCATTAGTTGGGCTAATAAAATAATAAATACCACCTATTTAAAAATTTGCATAAACTGCAGATGCTGAGAGGAGGTTTAAAGATTAGTTTTATTCTGTTCTTGCATCCACCCCAAGGCCTTCACTCCTGGCCTTGGTGGGACTTGTGTGGCCATCTGGAGTGTTCCTGTGGGACAGCGGGGTTGGAAGTTGGACTGAAGGGTGTCTACCCATACCACTCATCTGGAAATTAGGCTTGTCAGGGAAGACTAGGAATAAAACATCTTCTTCCAAGTAAACAGTTCAGCTCCAGCAGCGGCAAGCTGAAGCCCCAGGTTCTGTTGAGATTTCCCAGTGCTCCACCCTTTCCCTGGGGGATTTTCTGGACACTTTGTTCTGTAGCCTGGTCTCTCACTCTGAGCACGGCTGGAGGAAGATACTCCCAGTTCATCCCACCTGAGGCTGCATCTGCTCTGCACCCTCCCTCCAGGAGTTCCCACTTACTGGGAATACCCCTGAACCTTCTCCAGCTGGAGCAGCCCAGCTCTCCCAGCCTTCCTCCACAAAGAGCCTCCAGTCCCTTCAGCATCCTCAGGGCTTTTTGCTGGACTCCTCAGCGTGTCTGTGTCTCGTTTGGGCTCCCAAGAGCAGAGGAGCTGGGCTCAGGAAGGTCCAGGGCCGTGTCTCCAGGAGAGCAGAGGTGCCCTCTGCCATTCCCCTCCCAGCTTACACCCCCAGCCACGGGCACTGTGCCCGGCCAGTGCTGGCTTTGGGGCCTGGCACCACCGCCAGGGTCCCCGAGTCACCCGCACTGGGGTCCTGCCCCTCACTCCGGGGTGCAGCCTGTGAGAAATGCCTTCATTTGTGCAGTGTAACCTGTGAGTTACATGCCTCGCAGCTCAATGCATCCTGGGAGTAATGCATCCTAGGAGTAATGCAGCCCACTGCATGCAGTGCATCCTGGGAGTAATGCACCCCACTGTGTTACTGAGTGACATGAGTAATGCCAGCCACTGTGTGCAATGCAACCTCAGAGTGATGCATCTCACTGTGTGCAGTGTATCCGGTGAGTAATGCAGCCCACTGCCTGCTGTGCATCCTGTGAGTAATGTGCCTCGCTGCACGCAGGGCATCCTGTAAGTAATGCACCTCACTGTGTGCTGTGCATTGTAGCAGGCACAGGGCCAGCTACGGCTCCGTGGAGGGATGTTTAGAGATAGGTATTTGCTGAGTCATAGGAATTGAACCAGAAGTCCTCACTCTTGTCCTCCAGGCCTGCTTATCTTTCTGTGACCCTATAGGCTAGTTTCCCTAACCCTTACAATTGGTCAGTTTCCAATCCCCCCTAACCCTATAAAAGGGGCTGTCTTGGCCCATTTTGTGAGAAGAGCTGCATTCGGACCCTTCGCGAAACCCTCGGAATAAACCATCGTGGAACAGTCAATGCACCTTCTCTTCTCTCCTTCGTCTGCCCTCCTAGAAGCCACGGCCAGACAGAGCCCCTAGAGCAAGCTAAAGAGCTGAAACCATAAAAGAGCTGATATCACTAAGAGCTGACAATCACTAAGCTTGCTAAGAGGCCACGGCTGTGTGGTAGTCTGGGCTAGGGCACTCAGCCCCTGAAGGGCTGAGGTATCCGGCCTTAAGACTACTTGCCTGGGGCGCTTTAACCCTACTGGGAACCAGCTGTCCGGCTAAGAAGCTAGCCCCTGTGGCTTCATTATTTTACAGTGCAATGCGAGTAATGCAACTCACTGTGTACAGTGAAAGGTATGCACCTCCCTGTGTGCCTCCCTTGAGTACCACACCTCCTGTGTGCATCCTGTGAGTACCACACCTCCTGTGTGCATTGTGTCCTATGAGTACCACGTCTCGCTCTGTGCATCCCTTGAGTACCACACCTCCTGTGTGCATTGCGTCCTATGAGTACCACCCCTCGCTCTGTGCATGCTGTGAGTACCACACCTTCTGTATGCATCCCGTGAGTACCACACTTCCTGTGTGCGTTGTATCCTGTGAGGACCATCCCTCGCTGTGGGCAGCCCTGCCCCTGCGGGGCTGTTCCATGGACCGCGCTCATTCCCGGCTGCTCCGCTGCCGGGGGAGGCTCCGCAGTCCAGCCGCACCCCGCAGGTCCCTCCGACTCTCGGGCGCACCTGGAATCCCACCCTGCTCCCTGTGGAGGGGCGGGGACTCTGGCAGCTCTTGCGCCCCCAGCCCACCCTCCAGCCCGGGATGGAGCCGGGACTGCGCCAGCAGAGCCGTGTTTGGGGCTGGCACCTCCGTGGGACTCCTGCAGACGGAGTCCTGGCCCCCGTGTGACGAGCCCTGCTCGCCCCTTTCATCGCCTGGGTCAGGGCTGTTTCTCCCTGCTCAGCTTCTCAAAGGCTCCACATCAAAGTCAGCCCGTGGGTTCCTCAGTTTCTTTCATATATCCCACAATGGCCTTGTTAAATCACAGAAACCTTTACGGCTTTTCTCCTTTCTCTCCTTTCTTTCTCTGCTATTTTTTAAAAAGAATCTTTTCATTTGGGGGGAATTGATAAGGGAAAGTGATTGTTGGGGGAAGGAAATTTCTTCCGTAGCATTTCTTGAAGACTCTTGCTTATCAAAGCCCTGGAAAAGAAGCACCAAGGAAAATGCAAGCAGATGGATGAAATGCTTTCCTTTTATATATATATTTATGTAGCTTTGGAGATGTGCCTTTCATTTTCTCCTTCTTCTCCTATTTGCCCCCAATATGAATCTACAAATTTCAGCTGGGGAACTGGCCAGAATCACCCCAGTGACCCATGGAATATCCCTTTCATTTTTCTTGCCTTAAACTCCCACGTTACAGGATCAGAGAAAACTGTTAAACTCCATATTCCCATATTTGTGCTGGGTCCCTTGAGCCAAGTCCCAGGAATGTGATGCAGCTCCAAGAAGACCAAGTAATCCAGGGGCTCACACTTCTGTGTGAAAGGCATGAGCAATTTGGGTCAAATGGGGCACACTGGGTTCTGTTAAGCCACCTGGGTGTCTGTCAGGAAATCCTGCCAGCTCCTACTCACCCATGACAACCCTGCCCAAATTCTCCAGGGTACCACCCTGCTTCCAGGTAGATCTCTTTGGAATTTGCCATCCTTTTTTTTAACCTTCTCAGAATTTTTCTCCCTCCTGACATGAAAGTGGAGGTTTTCTCTAGGCTGTCACTACCACTGCATCTTCTACCACCTCAAGTTTTCAGTCTAAACTTACTCTGTGAATCCATCTCTATATTTCCTTGCACCACTACCATCCAATTGCTTAAAACATCTGCTCTCCAGGCAGTCTGAGTCCCTCAAAATATTTACGGACAATCATCTATCTCCTTCAAATCACTATTAAATATTTACAGAGAGTGATCTGATCTCCTTCAGATCCCTATTTTGCTTCTGGGTGATGTCCTCCAGTCTGCTCCCTGAGTGTCAGCCCAGCTCTGGTGACAGCCCTTCCAAGGGATGTCTACTGGTGGGAGATGCACTGTGAATGCTGATGGGCTGGACAGGTTTCCTCATTTGCACCAATGCAGATCACAAAACCAGATTTATGTGCAACAGAGGCCCCTTCCCCCAGCCCCCCATAAGGCAGCACAGCACCAACTGTGTCAGCAAGAGCGCAGCTGGAGGGATGGGCTTGTTCCCACCTGCTCAGCATTCCTGGAACTACATCTGGTAAGCTGTGGGCAATTTGAGTATACTCTGAGGAGGCCAGAAAAGCCTGCAAAGTCCAGTGGAGGGTCACTAAAACATCCCAAAGTAATGAGTGTATGGTGTGGGAGGGAACTGGGGCTGCTTGGCCTGGCTGGGGAAGGTCTGTGGCAAAGGTTTGATCAAAAATCTCTGGCCCTGGGAATTTTCAAACTTTGACTGCACCAGGTAATGAGAAATCACAGAATCAGAGAAAGGCTTGGACTGGAAGGGACCTTAAAGATTATGCACTTCCAACCCACTTACCATGGTACCCCCTACAGGAAGGCTGCTTCAAGCTCCATCCAACCTGGCCTTGGACACTTTCAGGGATGGGGCAGCCACAGCTTCTGAGCAACCTGCTTTGACTTGAAGTTAGCCCCACGGACATCAGGAGATCAGGATGCTAAAGGTCCCCAAAGGGTTTTTCCACCTTTCTGTGATTCCAAGAAAGTCAAAGCCAAGGTTTAGAGCACACTGTACTCCTCAGCCCCTGCAAACACACCTTCCCAGATCTTGCTCCCAGCTGCTTCACCACCATGTGTCACCCTGAGTGTGCCTGGCTGGAGGTGTGACACAGCACTGCTCCAGAGCTCCTGTTTCCTTACAGGTGTCTGGCCCTGAGCTGGCAGGAGTGGAAGGATTGCAGCAGTCCTGGTCATTTCTCATACAAGTTCAGCCAAAGGAGGGCAGCAGGTGATCACCCTCTGGGAACAAGATTCCCTGTTTCCTACAAGATGTGCTGCTTGCATTCCTCTCCTGAACTCTCCCAGTGGTTCCTGCCAAGGTTCCTGTGCCAGCAGGAATTGCCACATCATGCAGGGACCATCCCTAGTTCTGCCTACACACCACATCTTTGCCTGACCCTGTTTTCCCACCTAATAGGAGAGGCCATGCTGGGAAGAACACCCTTGTCTTCCTCTGGTTCCAGCAGTCATGCCAAAAGAGGGAGCAGATGGACTGAAAGCAAAGCTTGGGAGGGCAGATGACAAGAATATTCTGTCTTTCTGTGCCATCTTGGGTCAGTTCTTGTGTCTGCACACATCAAGCAGCTACTGGGGGCTCAGGGGTGGGGATCCTCAGAGTCTGTCTGAAGGGTCTGGGTTTAAAATCAGGTATCTCCAGGGTTGTGAGGCATTGCTGATGTGGTGTGACAGCAGAGCAGTGTCTACAAGCTTTCAGGAGGTGGGGGGATGTTATCACGTCCCTTGCTCATCACAAACTTCCTCCAGCATCCTGGTGTTCCCACCTGCAGGAACACAGCCTCTGGGTCTCCAAGTACAGCCCCAGAGAGTGGTCTGGATCCAGACTGGCTCTGTTTGCTCAGATGTGCCCTCGAGCAATTGCAGTAAACTTGTCTTGGCCCTGGATCAAGCCCTGTGGCAGCACATCCCAATCTCACAGCTCACCACAGCCCAAACCAGTCCTGGCAGCAGAGACACCACAGTGCTCCCAGCCTGCCTTGCCCAACACCCACCCCAGGCCCCCCCTCAGTGTCTCCTGAAAACCTGCTCTATCAGAGATCAAATGTTCTCAGAGTACACAAAGTATTTCAAAAGTAAGAAGAGAAGGGTTTGGCAGGAATTTCCCAGTCCACCCAGACCTTCCTTATCAGGGCAGATGCCAAGCACCAATTTCCCCATCCTGCCTGTTGTCACTGTCATATTTTCTGGAAAAATCCCTCTGCCAGGATTTCTTCTCCTGGGAAGCTGAGAAGCCTCAGACAAAAATGAAAATAATAATTATCTCGTTGCTTCTCCTGTGTTTTGCTGCTTTGGAATGAGGTTGGAGATTGTTTATTCAACAGGTGGTTGTTTGATTGGTTTAATGTGAATTGTTTTGACTTAATGACCAATCCCAGTCCAGCTGTGTCAGGACTCTGGAGAGTCACAAGTTTTTCATTAGTACCTTGTTAAGCCTTTTGTATGTATCTTTTCTCTATTCCTTAGTATAGTTTTAGTATAGCATAATAAATATAATATAATATAATATAATATAATATAATATAATATAATATAATATAATATAATATAATATAATATAATATAATATAATATAATATAATATAATATAATATAATATAATATAATATAATATAATATAATATATAAACATAACATAACATAATATAACCTATATCATATTAGCCTTCTAAGAACATGGAGTCAGATTCTCAACTCCTCCTTTGTCCTGGGAACCCAGCAAATACCACAGCCTGTGGCTGTTGTGCTCCCGCTGCTGCTGCCATTTCCAGGGCTCTCTCTCACCCTGTGGCTGCACTTTACAGAGTCCATGGAACCATCACCAAAGGGTTCCCTCAGGCTGATCCCTGCAGGGGCTCCATGCTGGGGTCCATCCCCAGGCTGCCATGGACAGCATGGAGCAAGGACAGGCACTTCACTGTCCTCAGGGTCTGAGAAGGAAGCAAGAGAGATGGAGAGGACTTGGGACAAGGGCATGTATTGATAGGACAAGGGGGAATGACTTCCCACTGCCAGAGGGCAGGGATAGATGGGATATTGGGAAGAAATTCCTTCCTGGCAGGGTGGGCAGGCCCTGGCACAGGTGCCCAGAGCAGCTCTGGCTGCCCCTGGATCCCTGGCAGTGTCCAAGGCCAGGTTGGATGGGGCTTGGAGCAACCTGGGACAGTGGAAAGTGTCCCTGCCCATGGCAGGGGTGGAACAAAAAGAGCTTTAAGGTCCCTCCCCATGCAAACCATTCTATGATTCTGTGTGTCTATGATCCAGGAAAGTGAGTTGTGTGGGATGGGAGTCACAGTAGCCTCACGGGGAGTGTGGGGGTGGCACAACCTGTCAGTTGTAAGCACAAAGATGGGTTAAATTCTTGTCTGTCTGGATTTTAGACATCCCCCTGAAGCTGGAGTTCTCCAGTCGCAGGGCTTGGCTCTGTGCCTCACTGAAGCTGAGCTGGAGGTGGGTACAACACCCAGTGCCTTGTAGAAAAGCCCAGTGGGGAGAATATGTGAAAGAACACCAAAAAGCTGTGTGTGATCCCCAAATCCAGAGCTGCCCTTCCCCAGGACAGTGCCCCACCTACAAGGAGGGTGCTCTGATGGGGCTGATGGAGAGCTCCCCTGTGAGTGCTTCACTGGCAGGCTGGGAATTCACTGTGCAGGAGGACACAGGAACACAGTCCTGGGATGGTGACACATGAGTAAAATGCAGCATGGAAACCTTTCAGGGGCAGAAAGCAGAAGGAACAGCAGTGGGCTGGCAGCAGGATGAGAGGGGGGGTGCTGTGAGGGAAGCTCATGTATATTTCCTTCTCCAGAGCTGGAAAACAGGCTCCAGCCTGGCCACCCCCACTGCTTCAGCAGCCACAGCCACAGAGCAGAGGAGGCTCTCCTGCCCTCAGCCACCTTCCTGGGGAGAGCACCATCAAAAGCAAGGGATTCTTGTGCTCAAATGCTCAAATAGCATTTCCTATCAAAAAGGTTTCCTTGATTATTTCCCAGCAAACTGCAAACCTTTGCAGTAGCCCAAACATCACAGGAGGAGACCAAGGGACTGGCTGTGAGGCCAGCTCAGAGCAGCCCCATCTCCTCAGGGTTGAGCTTAAATTGTTCCTCTCCCAGCACCAGCCCAGAGCACAAGGGAATCATCAAACACCCCCTGCCCTCCATCCATGGTCCCCCACCTGATCCAGCTCCTCCACAGCAGTGTGGACAACGCAGTGCTGCTCTGTGCTATTCATGTGTCATGTGACTCAGTTTCCCAATTTCAGCATGCTGAGGAACAAGTGTGATAACATCCTTCTGCTCCAGGAGATAACAAAGAGTTATCTGGAGATGAGACTGAGGCTGAGGCTGGGCACACAGGACTCCAGATCACTAAACAAGGCATAATCAAAAACCTTCTTTGCCATCACTGTGTACTCCAAACCAGGGAACAGAAATTCTTCTGCCTTTCACAGAATCATGGAATCATTAAAGTTGGAAAAGCCCTTTAAGATCATGGAGTCCAACCCTTCTCCCAGCACAGCCAAGACCATCACTAGATGATGTCCCCAAGTGCCATACCCACATGTGTTTGAACACTTCCCCACTGCCCTGGGCAGCCCGTGCCAATGCCTGACCACCCTTTCTGTGGTGAAATTTTCTCTAATATCCAACCTAATCCTCCCTTCTGCAGCTTCCTGACACCTGTTGTAGATTCCATGTGGTTTAGAGCTTTTTTTACAGAGATCTCATGTCACTGTCATATTTTCTGGAAAAATCACTTCACCAGGATTTTTTCTCCTGGGAAGCTGAGAAGCCTCAGAGGAAAATGAAAACAATAATTATCTCGTTGCTTCTCCCGTGTTTTGCTGCTGTAGAATGTGGTTTGGAGATTGTTTATCCAACACGTGAATTGTTTTGACTTAATGACCAATCCCAGTCCAGCTGTGTCAGGACTCTGGTGAGAGTCGCGGGTTTTTCATTAGTATCTTGTTAAGCCTTCTGTCTGTATCCTTTCTCTTTTCTTTAGTATAGTTTAGTATTCTTTAATATAATATAGTAACATAAAATAATAAATTAGCCTTCTGAGAACATGGAGCCAGATTCATAGTTTCCTTCCTGCCACAGGGGACCGTAAAAATACTACAATCTCACATCCAATTGAAGAGAAAACAGGAAATAGGATGAGATCTTTCACAGGATCACACAATCATTTAGGTGGAAAAAGCTCCCTAAGGCCATTTAATCCAACCATTATCCCAGCACTGCCAGGGCCGTCACTAAGAAAAGAAGACACTCCTAGCAACACAAAGTCTTGCTCCTTCCAGAGTATCCCTGAGTATGTATCTTCCAGAGTACCTCTGCCTTACAGCAAAAATCTGGCTCTCACTCACTCTGGGACTAGTTTTTGAAGCAGATCTCTGGAAATCTCCAGTGGGGGCACAGCATTAGGGAAACTCATATTATCCATAGGCCGGAGAGACACGTGGTAGGATGAGAGAGAGCACAAGGACACAGGTGCCATCGTAACAGCTGTTGGGAAAGGCTGGGGAATGGCTATTAACAAATTTATTCTTCATTCCCACTGACTATGTCTCCTGAAAGTTTAGAATCATCAAATTTGGAATATCATGGGCTGGAAAGGAACTCACAAACATCATAAAATCCAGCTTCTGGCCCTGCACAGGACAGCCACAATTTGCCTGAGCATCTTGCCTATTATTAAAGCTCTTTTTTTTTACCCTTATGGGTTGCCTGTGATCCTTCTGTGACGGGTGTAAGGAGCTAGGGACAGGATCCAGCAGAAGGGTATGGAATTGCCAGTCCCATAACCTATCAGGAGTTAGGGAACTGGGACAGTGTGGGCAGTGGCTCAGCCAGTGGAGAGACACGCAGGAGCAGAGTGAAGGAATGTGTAAGGAAAAGCTACCAGAAGAATTCCCTGGGAAGGACAGAGAATCAGAAAATGCCTAGCCCAGAAAACGAGGGGAAAAGAACAACTGAAGAAGAAAGAAGGAATGCTCAAAGTAAGGAGAGCCAGTCACATGCAGGGCTCAGAATGCAGGGAAATCGTGTTGGCTGGGGTCAATATTCCAGCAGGAGCCTGGGCAGAGCTCTGAGAATTCAGCATTTCTTATCAGAGAGGAGACCAGGCTCTTCTCAGGTTTGGCTTTGAAACTCATCAGCCATGGAGGGAGAGAGGGAAGGGGAGATGGATGGGAGTCAGGGGTGGGAGCCCCTCTCCTGCACTGGGACCACAGGCATGGCTGGCAGGAATTACCTTGGCCCAGGAATAGGAGGGTTCTTATGCTTACTGTGCTTCCCCAAGGTCTCTGTGAAGGTGTCAAGGTGAATATCAAACAGTCCTGAGGAGCCCCAGGAATTGGGCTAAGGATGCAGTTGCCATGGCAACAGAGTGGCTTTTGGTCGAGGATATTGAGTGATGTGTCACATTCATAAAGGCAAAGCACTGAGGCAGAGCCTCCCAGGAGCCTTCAGAGCAACCCAGGAGGGAGCAGGGTGGGGACTGGAACTGGGGCTGGGACTGGGACTGGGACTGGGGCTGGGACTGGGATTGGGGCTGGGGCTGGGACTGGGGCTGGGACTGGGACTGGGACTGGGGCTGGGATTGGGACTGGGGCTGGGATTGGGACTGGGGCTGGGACTGGGGCTGGGACTGGGACTGGGGCTGGGACTGGGGCTGGGACTGGGACTGGAACTGGGGCTGGGACTGGGACTGGGATTGGGGACTGGGACTGGGGCTGGGACTGGGGCTGGGACTGGGCCTGGGACTGGGACTGGGACTGGGATTGGGACTGGGACTGGGACTGGGACTGGGACTGGGACAGGGACTGGGACTGGGGCTGGGATTGGGATTGGGACTGGGGCTGGGACTGAGACTGGAACGGGGACTGGGGCTAGGACGGGGACTGGGACGGGGACTGGGACTGGGGATGGGATTGGGATTGGGACTGGGGCTGGGACTGGGATTGGGGCTGGGATTGGGACTGGGTTTGGGACTGGGATTGGGACTGGGACTGGGACTAGGGCTGGGACTGGGATTGGGGCTGGGATTGGGACTGGGGCTGGGGCTGGGATTGGGACTGGGACTGGGACTGGGACTGGGACTGGGGCTGGGACTGGGCCTGGGACTGGGACTGGGGCTGGGACTGGGGCTGGGACTGGGACTGGAACTGGGGCTGGGACTGGGACTGGGATTGGGGACTGGGACTGGGGCTGGGACTGGGGCTGGGACTGGGCCTGGGACTGGGACTGGGACTGGGATTGGGACTGGGACTGGGACTGGGACTGGGACTGGGACAGGGACTGGGACTGGGGCTGGGATTGGGATTGGGACTGGGGCTGGGACTGAGACTGGAACGGGGACTGGGGCTAGGACGGGGACTGGGACTGGGACTGGGACTGGGGATGGGATTGGGATTGGGACTGGGGCTGGGACTGGGATTGGGGCTGGGATTGGGACTGGGTTTGGGACTGGGATTGGGACTGGGACTGGGACTAGGGCTGGGACTGGGATTGGGGATGGGATTGGGACTGGGGCTGGGGCTGGGATTGGGACTGGGACTGGGACTGGGACTGGGACTGGGGCTGGGACTGGGCCTGGGACTGGGACTGGGACTGGGATTGGGACTGGGACGGGGACTGGGGCTAGGACTGGGACTGGGACTGGGACTGGGACTGGGACTGGGACTGGGGCTGGGATTGGGATTGGGACTGGGGCTGGGACAGGGATTGGGGCTGGGATTGGGACTGGGTTTGGGACTGGGATTGGGACTGGGACTGGGACTAAGGCTGGGACTGGGATTGGGGCTGGGATTGGGACTGGGGCTGGGGCTGGGATTGGGACTGGGATTGGGACTGGGGCTAGGACTGGGGCTAGGACTGGGACTGGGGCTGGGAACGGGACTGGAACTGGGACTGGGATTGGGACTGGGGCTGGGATTGGGACTGGGACTGGGGCAGGGACTGGGACTGGGACGGGGACTGGGACTGGGATTGGGACTATGGCTGGGATTGGGGCTGGGATTGGGATTGGGACTGGGGCTGGGACTGGGATTGGGGCTGGGATTGGGACTGGGGCTGGGACTGGGACTGGGACTGGGACAGGGACTGGGGCTGGGACTGGGACCTTGACTGGGGCTGGGATTGGGACTGGGATTGGGACTGGGACTGGGGCTGGGACTGGGACTGGGACGGGGACTGGGACTGGGGCTGGGATTGGGATTGGGACTGGGGCTGGGACTGGGACTGGGACGGGGACTGGGGCTAGGACTGGGACTGGGACGGGGACTGGGACTGGGACGGGGACTGGGACTAGGACTGGGGCTGGGACTGGGATTGGGACTGGGGCTGGGACTAGGACTGTGGCTGGGGCTGGGACTGGGACGGGGACTGGGACGGGGACTGGGACGGGGACTGGGACTGGGACTGGGACTGGGACTGGGACTGAGGCTAGGACTGGGACTGGGGCTGGGACTGGGATTGGGGCTGGGACTGGGACTGGGACTGGGATTGGGACTGGGGCTGGGATTGGGACTGGGGCTGGGATTGGGATTGGGACTGGGGCTGGGACTGGGACTGGGACTGGGACGGGGACTGGGACTGGGACTGGGACTGGGACGGGGACTGGGACTGGGACTGGGGCTGGGATTGGGACTGGGATTGGGACTGGGGCAGGGATTGGGACTGGGGCTGGGATTGGGATTGGGACTGGGGCTGGGACTGAGCCTGGGACGGGGACTGGGGCTAGGACTGGGACTGGGGCTGGGACTGGGACTGGGACTGGGACTGGGATTGGGACTGGGACTAGGACTGGGGCTGGGACTGGGATTGGGACTGGGGCTGGGACTAGGAATGGGGCTGGGACTGGGACTGGGACGGGGACTGGGACTGGGGCTGGGACTGGGACTGGGACTGGGACTGGGACCGGGACTGGGACTGGGGCTGGGACTGGGGCTGGGACTGGGACTGGGACTGGGACTGGGACTTGGACTGGGGCTGGGACTGGGATTGGGACTGGGGCTGGGACTGGGGCTGGGACTGGGGCTGGGACTGGGACTGGGACTGGGACTAGGACTGGGGCTGGGACTGGGATTGGGACTGGGGCTGGGATTGGGACTGGGGCTGGGACTGGGACTGGGCCGGGGACTGGGGCTGGGACTGGGACTGGGACTGGGACTGGGACTGGGACTGGGACTGGGGCTAGGACTGGGACTGGGGCTGGGACTGGGATTGGGGCTGGGACTGGGACTGGGGCTGGGACTGGGATTGGGACTGGGGCTGGGACTGGGACTGGGATTGGGACTGGGACTGGGATTGGGATTGGGACTGGGGCTGGGACTGAGACTGGGACGGGGACTGGGGCTAGGACTGGGACTGGGACTGGGACTGGGACTGGGGCTGGGACTGGGACTGGGGCTGGGACTGGGGCTGGGGCTGGGACTGGGACTGGGACGGGGATTGGGACTGGGACGGGGACTGGGACTGGGGCTGGGATTGGGATTGGGACTGGGGCTGGGACTGAGACTGGGACTGGGACTGGGGCTAGGACTGGGACTGGGACTGGGACTGGGGCTGGGATTGGGGCTGGGATTGGGACTGGGTTTGGGACTGGGATTGGGACTGGGACTGGGACTGGGGCTGGGACGGGGATTGGGGCTGGGATTGGGACTGGGTTTGGGACTGGGATTGGGACTGGGACTGGGACTCCGGCTAGGACTGGGGCTAGGACTGGGACTGGGGCTGGGAACGGGACTGGGACTGGGACTGGGACTGGGATTGGGATTGGGATTGGGATTGGGACTGGGGCTGGGACTGAGACTGGGACGGGGACTGGGGCTAGGACTGGGACTGGGACAGGGACTGGGACTGGGGCTGGGATTGGGATTGGGACTGGGGCTGGGACTGAGACTGGAACGGGGACTGGGGCAAGGACGGGGACTGGGACTGGGACTGGGACTGGGACGGGGATTGGGACTGGGACGGGGACTGGGACTGGGGCTGGGATTGGGATTGGGACTGGGGCTGGGACTGAGACTGGGACGGGGACTGGGGCTAGGACTGGGACTGGGACTGGGACTGGGACTGGGCTGGGATTGGGATTGGGATTGGGACTGGGGCTGGGACTGGGATTGGGGCTGGGATTGGGACTGGGTTTGGGACTGGGATTGGGACTGGGACTGGGACTGGGGCTGGGACTGGGATTGGGGCTGGGATTGGGCCTGGGGCTGGGGCTGGGATAGGGACTGGGACTGGGACTGGGGCTAGGACTGGGGCTAGGACTGGGACTGGGGCTGGGAACGGGACTGGGACTGGGACTGGGATTGGGATTGGGATTGGGACTGGGGCTGGGACTGAGACTGGGACGGGGACTGGGGCTAGGACTGGGACTGGGACTGGGACTGGGACTGGGACTGGGGCTGGGATTGGGATTGGGACTGGGGCTGGGACTGGGATTGGGGCTGGGATTGGGGCTGGGACTGGGACTGCGGCTGGGACTGGGACTGGGACGGGGACTGGGACTGGGATTGGGATTGGGGCTGGGACTGTGGCTGGGATTGGGATTGGGACTGGGGCTGGGACTGGGATTGGGGCTGGGATTGGGACTGGGTTTGGGACTGGGATTGGGACTGGGACTAGGGCTGGGACTGGGATTGGGGCTGGGATTGGGACTGGGGCTGGGCCTGGGATTGGGACTGGGATTGGGACTGGGACTGGGACTGGGACTGGGGCTGGGACTGGGACCTTGACTGGGGCTGGGATTGGGACTAGGACTGGGGCTGGGACTGGGACTGGGACGGGGACTGGGACTGGGACTGGGACTGGGACTGGGGCTGGGATTGGGACTGGGATTGGGACTGGGGCTGGGATTGGGACTGGGGCTGGGATTGGGATTGGGACTGGGGCTGGGACTGAGACTGGGACGGGGACTGGGTCTAGGACTGGGACTGGGACTGGGACTGGGACTGGGACTGGGACGAGGACGGGGACTGGGACTAGGACTGGGGCTGGGACTGGGATTGGGACTGGGGCTGGGACTAGGACTGGGGCTGGGACTGGGACTGGGACGGGGACTGGGACTGGGGCTGGGACTGGGACTGGGACTGGGACTGGGACCGGGACTGGGACTGGGGCTGGGACTGGGACTGGGACTGGGACTGGGACTGGGACTGGGACTGGGACTGGGGCTGGGACTGGGATTGGGACTGGGGCTGGGACTGGGGCTGGGACTGGGACGGGGACTGGGACTGGAACGGGGACTGGGGCTAGGACTGGGACTGGGACTGGGACTGGGACTGGGGCTGGGATTGGGATTGGGGTTGGGGCTGGGACTGGGATTGGGGCTGGGATTGGGACTGGGTTTGGGACTGGGATTGGGACTGGGACTGGGACTAGGGCTGGGACTGGGATTGGGGCTGGGATTGGGACTGGGGCTGGGGCTGGGATTGGGACTGGGATTGGGACTGGGGCTAGGACTGGGGCTAGGACTGGGACTGGGGCTGGGAACGGGACTGGAACTGGGACTGGGATTGGGACTGGGGCTGGGATTGGGACTGGGACTGGGGCAGGGACTGGGATGGGACGGGGACTGGGACTGGGATTGGGACTATGGCTGGGACTGGGGCTGGGATTGGGATTGGGACTGGGGCTGGGACTGGGATTGGGGCTGGGATTGGGACTGGGGCTGGGACTGGGACTGGGACTGGGACTGGGACTGGGGCTGGGACTGGGACCTTGACTGGGGCTGGGATTGGGACTGGGATTGGGACTGGGACTGGGGCGGGGACTGGGACTGGGACGGGGACTGGGACTGGGGCTGGGATTGGGATTGGGACTGGGGCTGGGACTGGGACTGGGACGGGGACTGGGGCTAGGACTGGGACTGGGACTGGGACTGGGACTGGGACGGGGACTGGGACTAGGACTGGGGCTGGGACTGGGACTGGGACTGGGGCTGGGACTAGGACTGGGAGTGGGAGTGGGACTGGGACGGGGACTGGGACTGGGACTGGGACGGGGACTGGGACTGGGACTGGGGCTGGGATTGGGACTGGGATTGGGACTGGGGCTGGGATTGGGACTGGGGCTGGGATTGGGATTGGGACTGGGGCTGGGACTGAGACTGGGACGGGGACTGGGGCTAGGACTGGGACTGGGACTGGGACTGGGACTGGGACTGGGACTGGGACTGGGACTGGGACGGGGACTGGGACTAGGACTGGGGCTGGGACTGGGATTGGGACTGGGGCTGGGACTAGGAATGGGGCTGGGACTGGGACTGGGACGGGGACTGGGACTGGGGCTGGGACTGGGACTGGGACTGGGACTGGGACCGGGACTGGGACTGGGGCTGGGACTGGGACTGGGACTGGGACTGGGACTGGGACTGGGACTGGGACTGGGACTGGGACTTGGACTGGGTCTGGGACTGGGATTGGGACTGGGGCTGGGACTGGGGCTGGGACTGGGACGGGGACTGGGATTGGGACTGGGACAAGGACTGGGGCTGGGACTGGGATTGGGACTGGAGCTGGGACTAGGACTAGGGCTGGGACTGGGACTGGGACGGGGACTGGGCCTGGGACTGGGACGGGGACTGGGACTGGGACTGGGACTGGGACTGGGGCTAGGACTGGGACTGGGGCTGGGACTGGGATTGGGACGGGGACTGGGACTGGGGCTGGGACTGGGACCTTGACTGGGACTGGGACTGGGACCGGGACTGGGACTGGGGCTGGGACTGGGGCTGGGACTGGGACTGGGATTGGGGCTGGGACTGGGATTGGGACTGGGGCTGGGACTGGGGCTGGGACTGGGACGGGGACTGGGACTGGGATTGGGACTGGGGCTGGGATTGGGATTGGGACTGGGGCTGGGACTGGGGCTGGGACTGCGATTGGGACTGGGGCTGGGACTGGGGCTGGGACTGGGGCTGGGACTGGGACTGGGACGGGGACTGGGACTGGGATTGGGGCTGGGACTGGGACTAGGGCTGGGACTGGGATTGGGACGGGGACTGGGACTGGGACTAGTGCTGGGATTGGGACTGGGGCTGGGACTGGGACTGGGATTGGGACTGGGGCTGGGACTGGGACTGGGACTGGGGCTGGGACTGGGGCTGGGACTGGGGCTGGGACTGGGACTGGGGCTGGGACTGGGGCTGGGACTGGGACTGGAACTGGGGCTGGAACTGGGGCTGGGACTGGGACTGGGACTGGGACGGGGACTGGGACTGGGACTGGGACTGGGACTGGGACTGGGGCTGGGATTGGGGCTGGGATTGGGACTGGGGCTGGGACTGGGGCTGGGACTGGGGCTGGGACTGGGCCTGGGACTGCTTTACCTCCTTCCACATGAAAGCTGGCAACTTCCATTGTTATTCCATACCATGTGGTGTGTGAAGAGGTAGGGAAGTTCAAAAGCCAACAGATGGATCCAAACCACAATGCCCTATTTTACATTCATGCCATGAACTTGTTCAAGATTAACCTTTAGGATAAACCTTCCTGAAAACAGCTGAGCAGAGGCATTTTCTTGTGTTAACAGAAGGTGATAGAATTGTGGACTGTGCTGAAATGGAAGGGATCCACTGGGGTCATTGAGTCTGACTTCTGACCCTGCACAGACACCCTAACAATCCCACCCTGTGCCTCAGAGCTTTGTTTCAATGCTCCTGGAGCTCTGGCAGCCCCGGGGCTGTGTCCATTCCATGGGGAGCCTGTGCAGTGCCCAGCACCCTCTGGGGGAAGAACCTTTGCCTGATCTCCAGCCTGACCCTGCCCTGACACAGTTCCAGCCATTCCCTGGGTCCTGTCACTGTCACCAGAGCAGAGATCAGTGTCTGTCTCTCCTCCTCTCCTCACAGGAAGGTGTAACTGGGATGAGTCTCCCTTCAGTCTCCTCCAGCTGAAGAGAACAAGTGCCCTCAGCCGCTCCAAAAGACTTCTCCTACACCTTCTTTGGGCACTCTCCAAGAGCTGAAATAATACTTTAATGTACTTACCATGTTTCTGTTTCTGCTCCCCTCCTGGAGGATTTAGGTGTTGGTTCCCTGAAGCCCTGGTTTCATACACTACATGAGTCCAGAGCCTCTCTGAGCTGCAGCAGAGCCTGGCCCTGGACAAGTGAGCAGCCACATGCAGAGATCCTGTGGAACATCCTCCACTCTCGGCTTCCTTGGACCCAAACAGCTGCTGCTGCTGGGCACAGATCTGGAAATGCAGAACATGCCTTGCTCTCAGCCAACAGCACAGAACTGAGCCGAGTGCATCCCAGAGATCTGTTGTTGAGTCTCTGCCCTTTGGATGTTGTGTTTTTTTTCCTTACCCAGTAAATGTCAGATGTAAAACACCTAAACAGTCAGAGCAGAACCTCAAGGCATAGTTTTTTCCAGCAGGTCCCACAGAAGAGATTTCCCACCTGCTTGTTCCATAACGTGGATTTTATGCTCGGTTTCAAAACACACACACAATGTATTGATGTTCCTTTTCCGACTCTAAATGCTGGCAGACAGTGAGGATGGTGGGGGGAAGTACTGCTGTTCTCCCTTTCCCAAATGCTTGCAGGGATCCCCCAGGTCCCAGCAGGGATGGAGGATTTGCCCTCTGTCTCTTGAGCAGGTGATCTCACTGCAGGATACGACACAGCCATACGTGTTTTATGAGAAGACAGAGGTCAAAGTGTCTAAACATAGGAATAAGTTTCATGCTCCAAATCCCAATTTCACAAGTTGCATTAGTGTTGATCTTGGACAGACACATGAACTCATGTGGAAGAAACTCCACACAACCTGTGTCATTGTCATCTCCAGCACAGGGCCATGGACATCCCTGTGCTCAGCATCATCCCTGCCACAAGCCCTGCTCTCTGAGCCTGGCCTTTCCCTTTTCACTCCACTGTGTGCAGGTCCTCACACCTCAGCATTGCAAATTCCATCCCTGGAACTGGGCTGCTGCTCCTCAGTTTGGGGAGTGCTGCACACCACAGAGCAGGAGTCCATCATGAATTTAGCCAGAAGAGTGTTGTCATGATGAGGGATGAGCGTGGAGGAAGAAGGAATTGAACATTAATAACAGTGGACAAGACTTGTCTGCATTGATGGATGGTTCTACTACCAGGAAATCAAAACAATTTAGACTGGACTTAGGATAATTTGCAAACTGGGCCAAAGCAAATGAGTCCACGAGAACCGTTTTGCTTTTCTGTGCCCTCAAAACAGCATTGCAGAAACATGAAAAGAAACTTCTTTTCCCCACTTGGATCCCAAATTGCTGTTTCAAAAGACAGACCTCCTTTGAACAGGTGCCTGTGGGGTGTTTTTGACAAGGTTTTGGTGGGGAGAATTCCATGGGAGACCAGGAGGTCCCTGCTGTCCATGCAGGACATGCCCTGGAGCAGATGGAGGTTCCTGGCAGGAAGCACAGCCTGTGGAGGAGTCAGGCCAGAGCAGAGAAAGGAAGAGAATAAGTGAGAAAGGAGCCTCTACACCCAACAGTGCAGTCCTGTGCTGCAGTGAAGGGCTTGGATGAGACCTTTGGTGGCAACAGCAGGGGCAGAACAGGACTTGGAATGAGGTCAGCAAAGGAAAGGAGAAAGAAGGTTGTTTCCCTTTGTGGGTTAATAATTGTCTTTCTGATTCCCACTACCTGAATCAATAATTCAAAATGTTTAAAAAGTATATATTTTTATGTTTTTATATATAATTTGGCACTAAAATAATTTCCCCAAGCTGAGTCTGTTTAGTCCACAACAATGGGACCCTGAGTAACCAGATCTAGTGGGGACCATCCCTCCTTGATTATCTTTGAGGTCCCTTCCAACCCAAATAATTCCATGATTTCTAGGATGATTTCCATTATATTTGGTAGGAGGTCTTCCATCTTTATTTCAAGCTATGAGTTTTCTCATTCCTAATCTTCCAAACCCTCTCCCCTCCTGCTGCAGGGAGCAGTGAGTGAGCAGCTGGGCAGGAGTTTGGCCTTTTACTGGGACCAGCACACCAATGTCCACTGCTTCTTACCAGTGGTGTAAGTCTGCCTACATAAAAAACATTTTTCACTAGACTTTGTCAAATGTTATTTGCTCCTTTCTGCCTGTATCTGCTCATCAGTGTGTAATTAATTAATTGCCACTCCAGCCAGTGGTTCACCCACCACAGGTCTGAGCTGTAACACCCAACTTGGCTTCAGTTCTCTGAAGAATTGACCACAAGTTCTTCCAGCGCTGACCACAAGGATGTTCAGCAGAAAATACTATACAGCTTTTATTGGAGAACTAAACTTTGAAATGCCAGCTTGGTTTAAATTGTAGAATTCTAGACTGGTTTGGGTTGGAAGGGGCATCAAACCTCATCCTCTATCACCCCTGTCATGGGCAGGGACACCTTCCCCTGTCCCAGGTTGCTTCAAGCCCCATCCAACCTGGCCAAAATCAAAAATTATGAAGATTCCAGTAATATGACATGAAGGAAGTTTTTCTACCACCAAGGCTATTCATTCAAAAACAGTTCTCTAAGAACTCCCTATTAGAGCAAACAATCCTCTTTACCAACAATAAAATGATCTCATCAATGACATAGTGTTCTTTAATCTGCTTTTTCCTGAAATACAGCACAAAACATGCACACACACACACACACACACACACACACACTTTTTTTTCATCCTTATTGAGCAATTCTCACCTCAAATTGGATCTGTGTCATTACCAGAATTTTGGTTGCTAATGTACTTGAAAAACTCCTTTGCTCTATTGACTGCAGCTGTGGATTTTTCACTGAGGACCTTAAAGCCCTTTATCTATTTTCTGTTCTGTTAAGTGTCTCCTTTGCAGAGATTGTCAGGTATCACCCCCTCCTCTTGTTATTTAGAGCTTTTCTTTTTCAGTAGTTCAGCCCAAGTCCCTGGGAGGTGGGGACTTAAGCAGCAGGAGCTGCTGTTGCTGCAAAGAAAAGATGGGCCCCGAGGAAAGCAGAATGTGGGACAGACAGATGGGGCAGGATGGAGGGGGGGGTTTGACTCAGATACCTTGAGGGTCTGGGAAGAGAGGAGATGGATGGGTGCCTAAGAGATGAGATTGCTCTTGGCAGCATCACAGGCTGGGGAGTGAGGAACTGAGACAAGCAGTTTA
Source organism: Haemorhous mexicanus (assembly GCF_027477595.1). Lineage (NCBI taxonomy): Eukaryota > Metazoa > Chordata > Aves > Passeriformes > Fringillidae > Haemorhous > Haemorhous mexicanus. The sequence goes on along the minus strand of NC_082363.1, from coordinate 1,026,335 downwards.
CAAATGTGAGCCATGGGTGGCTCCCCTTGGTCTGCAGCTGTGCTCCAGAGCTGCTCCAGCCACTTGGGAGCTCTACAGCTTGTGGGGCTGGGGACACGTTGTCACTTCACGGATCAAGGCAAAGCTGGCTGGCCACAGGGAGAGGAGGCAAACATGGGGAAGGAGGAGGGGGAATGGAGAAAGATGCTCAAGGAGCAATAAAATAAGTGTTGGACACAGATGAGAAGAGAGGAAAACACAAAACACTCATTAAGAGGAGAAATGTCCAGAGGTTAAAGAAAGTAAAGTGAAGCATGAGCAGCATGAGGTGTGGGAGGGTCTGGGAGAAAACACAATTCCAGCAGTGGTATCCTTCCCATCCCCCAAACATTCTTCAAATTGAGAGTAATGAATGACCCCATCTAATGAGAGAATGAGGTGAGGAACTCCTGCACAATCCCCCTGCCCTCGCCAGGTTTCTGGAACACTTTCCCTACCCCACAAAGGAATTGTCTTTGCAGCCTATTGTAGACAATGAAAAGCCTCAGCCCAAATCCAGAGAAGGCATTGCAGCACTTTGTGCAATATGCGGAACACATCCCTGTGGATCCCAGAGCTCCAATGCCCCTATTCCCGTACTGAAAGATGGAATTTGTGCTCTAAGGCCGGTGCCTGTCTTGTTCCCTAATGTCTTCTCCTCCTTAGAGCCACAGAATCCCAGACTGGTTTGGGTTGGAAGGGACAGCAAAGCTCCTCTCATTCCATGCCCTGCCATGGCCAGGGAAACCTTCCACTATCCCAGGATCCAAAGCTTGTTGATCCAACCTGGCCTTGGACACTTCCAGGGATGGGGCAGCCGCAGCTTCTCTAACATTCTTGTGATGCTCTGCTCTCCTGCACAGATCCCCTTCCTTGGTCAACCTATGTTCCTCACTCTTTTCCATCACAACCAAACATCTCCCTGCAATTTTCCTTACAAGAGGTTATCAGAGGAGCACCAACATCTGAGCCTGTGAGAGTGGTGGTGAGCCTCTGATCCCAGCAAAGCAACCTGTCACAGACAGACACCTCTGGCCAGGAAATCCTGCTTGGAATGTGGCACACCTGGAACTGAGCCAGAAATTGGAACTTGCAACCAAAACCTGTGGGTCCAGAGTTGTTCCAGCTGCACCTGCTGCCCGTTGAGCCTGGTTCTGCACAGCTCCACACACAGCGAGTTATGCAAATTATACCTTCAGCTACTTCTTTTTTATGTTTTCAGACTGTTTATCCACAGCTTTAGGCATAAAATTGTGGAAATGGGAAATTGAAAAGTTTCATTTGGTTCATGGAACATCTGGATTCTGCACATGTTGCTCCTGTCTCATTCCTTAGGATGAGGACCCACCCCAGAAAACAAGGGGCAGGACAAGAGGAAGTGACCCCAAGTTGTGCCAGAGGTTGTTCAGATTGGATAATAGGAAATTTTTTTTCATGGAAAGACTGGTTAGACATTGGCACAGACTGCCCAGGGCAGTGGTGGAGTCACCATCCCTGGGAGGGTGCAAAAAAATTTGTAACTGTGGCATATGGGGACATTTAACAGTGAACATGGCAGTGCTGGGCCAATGGACTTGATCTTAGAGGGCTTTTCCTACCTAAGTGATTCCACAATTCTGCAAATTCCAGAAGACAGCAAATGCACAGGATAGCAAATGTTCCATGTGGGAAAACACACACAGAAAGCTGTATCCCATCCCCCACTGGTGTGTGCAGGGGGTTTGGTCTCCTTTTCTGTCTATTTAGTCCCAAAATCCCTGTGCATTTTGAGAAGTAGGACAAGGAGGAGGCTTATGCCAACAAAAGGTGCATCTGGAGAGAGAGAAGGGAAGAGGAACACGGAAAACAGTCACCCAGTCCATAGGGGGAATAATAAGAAGTGTAATTGTCCTTTGCAAGCAGAACTTTCTGGGGTTTTTTGAGGTTTGTGTTGATTGTTTCAGGTATTTCTGTGTGAGTTTTTGGTTGGTTAGTTTGGGGTTTTTTGGTGCTCTTGTCCTGGTTTGTTTGTTTTAATTTTGTGGTTTTGTTCCAAAAATATGAATTTGACCTTGAAAGAACTTTCAACCATTAAAATCAAAGCTATGGAGCTGTGTAAGAAGCTGCTAACCAGGAGCAAAAGATATTTCCAGATGGGTTTCCAAGTAGTTCCTGAGGCTGCTTTACCAGTGGACTTTGCATCAGTCCTTGCATCTGAACCTGCAGCAATTACCAAGATGAGAAAGCTGCCCATTGGTGTCAGGAACAGCAGTCCCAGAGAAACAGTCTAATTAAGAATCAAATAATCCAGCATTTAGATAAACCCAGAGTAGCTTGATTGGGTCAGACCATCAGAGCTGCTGAAGGGAGAAGTTCGTCTTGTTAACCTGGAAAAGTTAATAAAATCCGAGAGCAAGGTGACCCAAGTGCGTGTCATTTCCTTGGATTTTAAAAACACTTTTTATAAGGTTCCTCATAAAAGCCATAAGGAAAATAAGCAGGTATAGGAGAGAGGGAAATGAGTCATAAGAACTGATTTCATTAAAAGATACAAATCAAAGAACTGCAGTGGAGGTTTGCTCCCCAGAGGAGCAGAGGTTTTCTCTGTGTTGTTTTTTATGGTCTTTAATTAAATATTAAAACCAATGTTAATTATATTGTCAATGGAAAAGATGAATTTAAAATACAGGAAATACCAAAAATCCAGCTGTCTTTTGTAACGAGGCTCTGAACTGTCCATAACTTTCAAATGGATTTCCTTGGTCCTTTTCCATAAACACCCAAAGAAACTTCTCTTAAAAGCAGAACCAACAACAAACCACAGAGATTTTATCTGAAAAAGAACAGGAACAAGGAGGATTTTTTTTTTCCAGTCTGCCTGCCAGATCCAACAACCTGATCTACTCTGGGCTGGAATATCCCTGCCCAGGAAAAGTCATGCCAGCCACAAAGTTTGATGTCCCCTTGTGTCTTCTGGAGCTCTGGGGAATGAGGACTGTCCATGAATTCACACATTAAAAAAGTTGATAGACACACACAGAGAAATGTCCTGGTAGTGCAGTTTCTCATGGGTTCACCTAAGCAAACAGAATATTCTGAATATTGGGAAAAGAGGAAAGAAGATGTGTGGTTATCTGCACTCTGGTCACTCATGGAGAAAAGCAGGATTCAAAGAGGGGCTGGTATGTGAGTGTTTCCTTTTACCTTCACTGAAGATGGTGAGATGTTGAAGCACAGCATCTTTTATGGCCAATAACAGAAGCTCAATGAGTCTGAATTATTTCATCTATCCCATCCAGGTGGGTGTTGTGCAACTTTTGGAATTCCTGGGGAAAAAAATGCAACAAAACCAAAACAACAAAAAATGAATCCCAGAATGGTTTGGGTTGGAGGGGACCTTAAAGTTCATCCCATTCCATGCCTGCCATGGCAGGGACACCTTCCACTATCCCAGGCTGCTCCAAGCCCAATCCAACCTGGCCTGGAACATTTCCAGGGATGGAGCAGACATATCTGCTCTGGGCAACCTGTTCCAGGGCCTCACCACCCTCACAGGGAAGAGCTAGGAAATGACAGATACATCTCAGAAATGTTTCAGTAGAAATAATGAAATATGAGGCCCCTGCCTTCTCCATGAAGATTGTCAATACTGTAATAACCATTCACAGGCCTCAGATGTTTCCTGAGACAGGAATAATGACAAATGGTCAATCATTTTGTATAACAACAGACAAATCCAGGGTTGGAAAGGACCCATGGAGATCTCGTGGTCGCCCTAAAGTCTGAGCAGGTCTTTAAAGACCCATCCTGCTGCTCAAGTCCCGTCCAGTCATGTTTTGACCACCCCCAGTGACAGAGATCCCACAGCCTTTCTGAACCCCTGTGCTGGTGTCTGGCCAGAGTTTGCTTGCCCACTGGTCCTGGCAGACTGCAATGACAGGGATTTAGAGAAACCAGAAGTTTATGCGATTGCATGAAGTACCTGCTCTTCGTTCCCCTTTATAGTGATGTTTTTACAATAAGTTTCATGTCTGAATTTGTCTGCAGTGTGACTGATACCAGAATGATCCCAATATTAGACGATAAAGAGGACTTCAAATAGAATAAAGAGACTGGTAACTTCCTCAAGTGCTCTTGGGAGATGGAACACAATTGCAGAACCAAACCCAACCAAACTAAGCTTCAGCCGAGAGGGAACCAAGAGAATGGAGCAGCCTGGGAGCCAAGAATGAGGGAACAAAACCTTCTGCAGGTGGCAGATTTTCAGGCATTCTGCTCTTGAGGGATGGACCACAGGAGACCTGGTGAGACACTGCCCTGTTGCCCTAGCACCAGGAGTCACAGTGCCTGTCATGGTGTTTCTAATCAAGTAGCATGGAGGAATTTGTCAGATCTCCAGTGACAGTGAGGGAAGACACAGCTGATACATCAGACTGATTAAAAGGTTCTTTTTCTCAGGGCATAGCTAATGATGCAGGGCTGCAGCAGTTTGACTGTAAGAATTACACTCAAAATCACTGCTCGTTGTTTGTGGGGTAAGGATGCCTTGGAGGGGCCTGGGGACCACATTGTGATGGTGCTGCATGGACATGTCCAAACCACTTTGAGAAACAGGGATGTAAAGAGACAGGGAGACAGCGAGAGTGGGAGGAGAAACCGAGGCACAAAGGGAAGAAGAGCTTCCTGTTGGTCATTCAGGCTTTCAGCTATGAGCTGAAACCATCCAGGTCTCCTGTGCTCTGCCTACCCTGCTGGGGATGATGCCTCAGTCTTTAGCTTTTCTATTTTTTAGATTCTGTGCTGCTTTAGTGTGTGGGTCTGGGCTTCATATAAAGAGATGGTGAGCTCTCTGCACAGAGCAGGAAGACAAAACAATTCCTTTCCTAGCCTGGGACCAAGGACAACCGACCCAAATTTCAGACGAAGAGCATAAACAATGTGGACTGAAGAGAAAAAAGAAGAAGGATGGGACTTGATGGGCTAAAGCTGTAACTGGATAATTAACTCCAATATGCAAATGGAGCAGAACTTATAAAAGTGCGAGACCCCATGACTGGTTGTGTGTTTTGTGACCATTTTGGTTCATCTTGGGTGTAGCCCTGGCTGGGCTCTTGTGCTGCCCAAGATGTATCTCTTTGAGGCCTCCTAATAAATCCCTACTTTATTCTTTAGCTCTATCTAGTTTCTGTTCTAAGTCAGCCTTCACAAGGCATCAGGGGAATGGACAACATCCCAGCTTTGAAAAAAATGCCAATTCTCCTGATTCTTTGGCCAATATTCTGGCATTTTAGGGCTTAGAATGTTCTTTTTGCTAGTTCTGACTGGAAAAGGTGAACAATTCCTATTCCATTCTACATCAAAATACCATTTTCATGGTCAGTTTCTGGTTCTTTGATACTACTCATGGTGGCTTCTGCACTGGAAATAAGAATATAACAGACCATGAAATTGCTAAAGATTGCACAGAATTTCAGAGCTTTGCCAGAAAGCTGAGGAAAATCCTTCCCTGTTCCAAGCGAGAAGAGCATGAAAAGATAAAAGTTCTTTGATTTTCTATGATGTTCTAAGGCCAAGGGCAATTTAAGGCATGAAAGTTGTCTTTCAGAGAGGATGGGTGATTGGAGAGATGGAACACCCCTCTCGTGAGGGAAGGCTGGGAATGCTGGGGGTGTCCAGTGTGGAGAAGTGAAGGGATACTGTCCTGGATTGCCAAGCAAATTGTATTCTATTTGCCATCTGTATGGCAGTTGTCTTCTGTTAAGTGGGCAGTTTTCCTTATCTCTTCCACAACCACTCCTCCCTCTGGGGAGACATCTGCTGATAACAGGCTATTGAATGTCACTGCATGACATTGGGAGATGCTCCACCCAGAAGGAGGAGCAACACATTCCTACCCAGATATAATCTTGAGGTTCTGGAACACCAGCAGGGCTTTCTCCACTGGATTTCCCAGAGGAACAGCTGCCTCTTCCACTGGATCTTCAGAGGAAGACTACACCTTTCTACAGGATCCCTGCTCCAACAGAACCACACCTGACACTCCAGGAGGACTGCAGCCTCAATTCCAATTGGACTGCTACCAACATCCTGACCAACAGGGTGTCAGGTTGTATTCTGACTCTGTCAGTGGTGTTTTGGTTTACTGCATTGTTTATTTTATCTTTTTATTTTCTTCCCTAATAAAGAACTGTTATTCCTGCTCTCATATTTTGCCTGAGAGCCCCTCTTAATTTCAAAATTATAACAATTCAGAGGGAGGTGGTTTACATTTTCCATTTCAGGGGTGGCTCTTGCCTTCCTTAGCAGACATCTGTCTTTAAAAACAAAGACAGATATTTTAGAGCCCCTTCCAGAGCCTAAAGGGGCTCCAGCAGAGCAGGAGAAGGACGTGGGACAAGGGCCTGGAGTTCCAGAACAAGGGGGAATGGCTTCCCACTGCCAGAGGGCAGAGTTAGACGAGATATTGGACAGAAATCCTTTCCTGGGAGGGTGGGGAGACCCTGGCACTCATGAGATTAGAACACATGAGAGCCTTGCTTTCATGAGGTTCCAATACCACAGTAGGGTCTCCTGAGCTCCACAAGGCCCCACTGCATCACCCTGGAGCATTAGTTCTGTGAGGTTCCATGCCTTCACTATGATATCCTTGGTTCAGTGAGACTTTTCTGAGTCACATTTGAGCCCTGGTTCTATTGGGTTCCATAACCTCACAGTGCTCTCCTGGATTCCAAGAGGCTGTGCTGTGTCACACTATAACCTTTGTTTCAAGAGATTGCATGGCCTCACCATGTCTCCTGGGCTCCATAAGGCTGCCCTGTGACACAGAAGAGCCTTGGTTCTCTGCTTCCCTGAGAGCCTGCTGTGTCCATTTAGAGCCCTGGTTCCTTGAGATTCCACACCCTCACTATGGCTTTGGGTTCCATAAGGGCCCCTGATGTGTCACTTCAGCATTTTGGTTCCTTGTGACTCCATAGTGTCAGTGTGGTGGTCTGGGTCCCATGAGGCCCCACTGTGTCACACTGGACCCTTGGTTCTGTGAGGTTCCAAAAACCCACCATGGGCTCTTGGTTCCCTGAAGCTCCTCTGTGTCACATATGACACAGAGGGTGTCACATTTGTCACATTTCTGTAACCTCACAGTAGTCTCCTGCATTCCATGGGTTTCAAACTTCAGTCCCAGTTTCATGAGGTTCCATAACCTCCTTGAGGCTGCCTGGGCCCCATGAGGCCCTGCTGTGTCACATCAGAGCCTTGGGTGCAAGAGATTCCATGGCCTCCAAATGGACTCCTGGGCCCCATGAGGCCCCACTGTTGCTCAGAGAAGCTCTGGCTGCCCCATCCCTGGCAGTGTCCAGGGCCAGGCTGGACAGGGCTTGGAGTGACCTGGGACAGTGGAAGGTGTCCCTGCCCATGGCAGGGGGTGTCACTGGATGGGATTTATCGCCCCCCCAACCCAAACCATTTAATGATTTGTAGGATTCTCTGATTCCTAAGAGGTAAATGGGCAGAACAAGGCCTCAGGCAATGGCCAAGGTGCAGACTGAGGAAATGATGGACCCCCAACACAAAAGCCAATGACAAGAAGTGAACCCAACACCCCATGAGTCTTTAAACAGTGACACATGGTGATAATGTAAGAACGACCCAACTCTGAGGGACACTTTGAGCTGCTCCTGTACAGAGCTTTGCAGGAGTCTGAACCCCAGAGAGGGTCATTTTGGAAGGAACCACAGTGGGGTCCTCTGGGCCAACCTCCCTCTAAGCAGGGTCATTCTACAGCGCCTGGCCTGTCCCAGCCATGGTGTGGCCACAGGACCAGGGCAGTAATTGTCCCCTGTGCTGGGCACTGGTGAGGCCCCACCTCGAATTCTGGGTCAGTTCTGGGCTCCTCATGACAGGAAAGACATTGAGGAGCTGGAGCATGTCCAGAGAAGGGAATGAAGCTGGGAAAGGGTCTGGGACACCAGGAGCAGCTGAGGGAGCTCCTGGAGAAAAGGAGGCTCAGGGGGTCCCCGGAGCCCCGCACAACTCCTGCCAGGAGGGGACAGCCGGGGGGGTCGGGCTCTGCTCCCAGGGAACAGGGACAGGAGGAGAGGGAATGGCCTCAGGCTGGGCCAGGGCAGGTTTAAATGGAATATTAGGGAGAATTTTTTCATTGGGAAGGGCTGTCAGGCCCTGGCACAGGCTGCCCAGGGCCATTCTGGAGTCACCCTCCTTGGAAGTGTTCAAAGGGGGTGTGGCACTTGGGGACATGGTTTTGTGGTGGTGCTGGCAGTGCTCGATGATCTTCGAGGTCTTTTCCAACCTTAATGACTCTGTGATCCTGTGAGTTCCTCCTTGAGGGAAGCTGGCAGTAACCCTGCAATTCCTGTGCCTTGTGGGACACAGATGGTTTGGTGTCCCTTCTCTCTGCACTTCTTCATCCTTCTGCCCCACCTGCCTCATGTGGAACAACTGGTGCTCTTTTAATGGGAACCTCAGGCATGGTGGAAACCAGTGGATGGAGGGAGCTGGTGCCTTGTGTCAGCAAGGAGAATCTGGGGAAATGAAATGCTGAGGTATGGCAGGGGCACAGCAGGGCCAGGGAGAAGGCTGGACAGGGCAGGAAAGTCTCAACAGCCTCCTCTGCACCCCGAGCACCAACCTAATTGTGGTTAGTCCCCTACAGTTATCAAATGCATGGGCATTGATGGGAATTATGGGAGCCTTTAGTGTTTCAAAAATAGATTGAAAGGTAATTACTGCTTATATTGGCTCAGGTATTTTAGGTGATGGATTTCTTTGCAAAAGTCAAGTATAACACTGCTTTAAACCTTGTTCCTCTGTGGTTATAAAAGTAGTAAAATTTGAATAAAGTGCAATCTTGAGATGCCTTTTCTCGCTTTAACTTTCAAAATGGGCAAAAGTAAGTCTAGAATAGGTTTGGAAGCTTAGAAAGGCAAACTTTGAAATCCAAGGAAATGAATTATTGAGTCTGACTAAGCAGCTCTGGGATCTGTGAGCAGAGAAGATACAGGTACTTAAAATTCAAAATTCAAAAGGGAGAGAGAGCAGTGAGAAGAGGAATGTTTGAGAGGTTAGAAACTGAAAAAGAAAGTTAGAATGACCAAAAAACCACCTCACATAGGAAATTAAAATTAATAATAGTAAATGGCACTTAAACCATAGAAACCAAGAGAAGCCAAGAGAAAATTAGGACAGTTGCACACTTGAGACAAAAATAGATCAGAAGTTACCTGTTGGCATGCCTGAAAATCTTATTTACCACAACTAACAGCAGCACCCAGGTGTTATCAAGGGCATTAACAGAAATCCCAGGGTAAATTAGGGTGGGTCATGAGGCCTGACGTCATCTAAGAAGAAGCCACAATTTGGGCTGACTCAATTGAAAAATAAAACACTGATTTCTACCTGGACCAGTAACAGCACTGTCTGAACAACAGATCGAGCAAGGACCATGGACAATGATTATGGAAATCAGGGATAGTCCCTATAATGGGGTAACAGATAAAACACCTCTGTCAAGAACAGGGTGAAGCATGGTTCACTCAAGTACAGGCTCTTAGTTGGAAGTCAAAGTTATGGAACAAGAACAGATAAAGCCAGGGGACCAAGGAGAAATACATAAAGTACAAGATAATTTAACAAAGCTAAATTGTTTCTGGCTAATTTAGCAGCATTTCCTGGTAGGATCAGTGCTGCCATGCATAGGACATACATGAACTAAATCCCTCTCATGTTCTGTGATATTCTAATAAATTAGCCATGGATTTGGGCTCTGGAGCTGAAAGTGAATAAAAGGAGTCTGTAAGTGTTCCCACTGAAGAGGGAATTACCACAGAAAAGAATGGGGTCCTCAGAGACAGTTCTGAATCCAACAGGACATTGACTCCTGGGGAAAAGTCTCCTGGGAGAGATCTCTGGAAAGAAAACGCCTCTTAGGGCATAGCTGACGGCAAAGGGAAATCTCTTTAGTACAGGATGGTGAGCAAAGACTAAAAATCAGTTCTGAGCTTCATCACTGGAATGTGACACAAACTGGAAACTGCTACCAAGACTGGCAGAAGAGCTGGATCTCACTCTTTGAAATGGGTCACCTTTTGAATGAGACATTCAGGAACACAAAGCAGACTCATGTCTTTAGAGTGTCTCAACCAAGGCTATCTTTTTTGATACCTGCTGAAAAATAGGGGGCCAAGAGTTAAGAAATAAAAATTCATGAACTACAGGCATAAAGAATGTGGAAAAGTTTTAAGCATTTATAGATTGCATATGACTTTTTATTTTTAACACTGGACCAAACAGCTCTGACACTCATTCGAGACTTCTTGTACAGTTAAAGAATCCCAGAATGGTTTGGGTTGGAAGGACCTTAAAGCCCATATCATTCCACCCCCTTCCACAGTGAGGGACACCTTCCACCAGGTTGTTCTGTCCCTTATGCTCATAATTGCTCCAGGGGGAAATGCTTTGTGACAGACAGACCATGAATCCCATGTATGCATCAGTATGAACTGAGAGGTTGGGTCTGCAGTGATGGCTGGAGGTGGATCAGGAGCCAGTTTGGACTGAAGGAGAACCTTCCCATTTCAAGAATAAAGTGCACCATGGGTGTCAAGTCAGTATTCACCTAAAATCCAGGGGCAGAGTCACAAAGAATTTCCCAACTCTCTCAGCAGCTGCAGTGGTCTGAGAGCAGTCCCTGAAGCACCTGGGTGTTCTTGCAGCATGGTCTTGGTGACATGGCTAAAATATTACAACAGCATTTGCCAAGAAGCTCTAGGGCACCTGGATGGTCCCAGCCATGGTGTGGCCACAGGACCAGGGCAGTAATTGTCCCCTGTGCTGGGCACTGGTGAGGCCCCACCTCGAATTCTGGGTCAGTTCTGGGCTCCTCATGACAGGAAAGACATTGAGGAGCTGGAGCATGTCCAGAGAAGGGAATGAAGCTGGGAAAGGGTCTGGGACACCAGGAGCAGCTGAGGGAGCTCCTGGAGAAAAGGAGGCTCAGGGGGTCCCCGGAGCCCCGCACAACTCCTGCCAGGAGGGGACAGCCGGGGGGGTCGGGCTCTGCTCCCAGGGAACAGGGACAGGAGGAGAGGGAATGGCCTCAGGCTGGGCCAGGGCAGGTTTAAATGGAATATTAGGGAGAATTTTTTCATTGGGAAGGGCTGTCAGGCCCTGGCACAGGCTGCCCAGGGCCATTCTGGAGTCACCCTCCTTGGAAGTGTTCAAAGGGGGTGTGGCACTTGGGGACATGGTTTTGTGGTGGTGCTGGCAGTGCTCGATGATCTTCGAGGTCTTTTCCAACCTTAATGACTCTGTGATCCTGTGAGTTCCTCCTTGAGGGAAGCTGGCAGTAACCCTGCAATTCCTGTGCCTTGTGGGACACAGATGGTTTGGTGTCCCTTCTCTCTGCACTTCTTCATCCTTCTGCCCCACCTGCCTCATGTGGAACAACTGGTGCTCTTTTAATGAATCATAGTCCTGTGGCTCAGTTGTCCTCTCTGCCACACGTGATACCAGGGAAGCAAAGTTCCTGGTGGAGCTGCTGGCAAAGATGGAATAAAAACCTTTCATTTTGATAGTGGAGCATTTTCTGAAGCTTTTATAATTCAGTATCACTGTGAAACTGCTACCGGAGCTGCTCTGCGCAACCCATCAACCTGGAGAAAATGCTTTTCCCTCTTGAGTCACATTTAGTGTCACGAAGCAGGAGCAAATGTTTGAGTGAAAATGCTCACAATAATAGAAAGGCATTTTATCTACTAGAAAGAAGTACAAGGTGGTTAGCCCATTATCAAGTTCTTAATGTAAAAAATGCTTTAGATGGAGGGAAACTGGCAAAATGGGAAAATTACTCTTTATCAAGATTATGAAATGCTTTCCATTAACTAGATCCAACATATGCTCCTTGTTCTACACAATCTATCAGATTTAAAGGAAGATTTCTTCTAAAGCTAATAAAACCGTTTTTGAAATATTCACTCGCTCATTTGCATTTGCTTACAGAAAATTGTGTCTACTGTAAAGACAGCAAAGTAGTAATTATTTAAATTAGTTTGATAGATGTTTAGTAATGCTTTGATTAAAATATCAATTTTAGATACCAGTGAGTTTGTGAAAAGCAAAGCGTTTAAATGATAATGAACTTTTCTTCAAGAAATAGTTTCATTCTGCACAAATGATTTGGAATGAAAAGCCCTTTTCATATAAAAATTTCAGGCACTCAAACAATGGAACCAGAGCAGAACTGAGGTCAGTCTGGTGACCCAGCTGGATCATTATAAGACAGAAAAGGGGCCCATCTCTGTCAGATGAAATATGGGTGGATCCCCCTCCACAAGAGAAGAGTTTTATTTTGTGGGTGATGCCCAAGTAACACAGACTTGCCTGGAAAATTGTCCTGTAAGACTGACAGGCTTTGCTCAGGGATGAAGCTGAAGGTCACTGGTAAAAGGCAAAGACAAACCAACACATCCCTGGGAGCATTTCCTTTCTCAGGCCACACCAGGGCTCCTGCTCCAGCCTGCAAGGGGTTGGTGAGCCCTAGAATCAGAGAGCAGGAATTTGCAGGGATCTGCAGCCTGTTGGTCCAGCTCTGCACATTCATCTCCCTGGATAAATATTCATCTAATCTCTACATCATAATTTTCCACAATCTCCCTGCTGACTCTGACCTAAATCCTGTTATGCAAATGAAACTGAGTCGTTTCTGTCCTAACCATAATGGGTTTGGAACCAAGGCTATTTGTAAATCAGCTCTTCTCTGGATAAACATCTCAAATCCTTTTTCCCCCCTTGTAGTTCTCTATCCAACTGCTCTGCCTCCTCCCCAGCTCCCTAAACTGGCAGTATCATTCCCACTGTGATCCTGCCCTTTCTGAGCACAGCACCATGAGCACTGCACAAGCTGAAAGAAAGGCAGTGAGAGATTTACCCAGAGCAGCTGTGGCTGCCCCTGGATCCCCGGAATTGTCTAAGGCCAGGTTGGACAGGGCTTGGAGAAAGCTGGGACAGTGGAAGGTGGCCCTACCCATAGCTGGGAGTGGAACGAGATGGATTTTAAGTTCTTTTCCAACCCAAACCACTGTGGTATTCTGTGGTTCCATGATTCTAAGATATATATATCAATGCTTTTTTCCCCTGTGCTCTCTTCCAGCAGCAAGGTGTTCATGCACCTTAGGAGGCATTACTGCTTCTCAGCTCTCTTCTACAGTGTTGGCACCAAGCTGCATTTTTCCTGCCCAATATTTTCTGGAGTATTGATTCTTACCTGGAAAGAACAGCGTGTTGGATTGGTGGGTATCAAACCACACCTAAAATTTTCAGGGCCTTTTCTCATCTTCTCAGGGTTTTGCTGAATTTCAAGCTTTTTCCCCCACTTTCAAAAGGAGTGGGCAGAGAAGATATGGTGACACTGGTAAAATTCTCATTTGGAAAATGTAAGGCACTGGTGGGAGATTTGAACTGCAAATGGGCAGCCAGGGGTAGATTTGGTCTCAGTATTAAAATGATAATGATTTGAAGTTCAGAAATGTTGTGAATGACAAACCAGGAGTGACCCCCTCCTCCCACCTGGCAATTACTTTAATGTAGAGGGACACAAGCCCTGTTACCTATTGCAGCCTGAGGAGTCAGCCTGGGAGCAGTAAAATAGATGTGGAGCTGGCCAGAAAAACAGGATTTCTATCTTTTCTCAATAAAACTGTGCTTCTGAGACAATAAATTTCGGAGCAAACAGGAGCAGTAAAGGTGATGTAGGTGTCTGCTGCACTAATGAGCAACATGCCAGGCTCTGTGCCATGATCATGAACCCAGGCAGGGGTGCACCACGTCCTCACCAGACATTTAGTGCAGCAAGCCTCAGATCCTCATAAGCAAAACCCAAAATGGAAATATTTAGAGCTTAGTAGAGGATTTTTTGCTAACGAGACTTCATTTAATTAGCAAATCTGTGAGCAGGGCTGATCAGCTATGAGAAAATCCTGTTTGGCTCTCACTGTGCTGATGTTTGCTGTCGGGTAGGAACACCAGGGAAGTGAAACAAGCCCACAGCCAAGCTGCAGTAATCACTGAAAACTGTCTGAAAAACTGTCTTTGCCTGAGAAAAAGATGGGGAAATGAAATTCAGTCGTCTCCCACGCCAGTTTTCAAGTGAGGGCTAAGCAACATTTCACTGATCCTCCACAAACCAGCACCTTCAATATTTCCTTCAGTGCACAGCTAAAGGCGACCTTGCTGCATCAGACTGCACCAAACAATTGTGGAACAGAGAGGAGCAGACAGATGCTAAAATGAAAATAATTCAGCAACAGCAAAGCCATTTCCATTGCCATGAGCTCGTTGTGAACCTCTGGGAGTTTGTGCCAGCAGCTCATGTCTGCACAGTCCCAACCACAGCAGAGTGAGAATCTAAAGCCATTCAAGGGGAAATACCTTTATGCTGATAAAGCATATCCCATTTAGATGGGGTATTGGGAAGGGGTTCTTCCCCATGAGGGTGGGCAGGCCCTGGCACAGGGTGCCCAGGGAAGCTGTGGCTGCTCTGGACCCCTGTCAGCATCCAAGGCCAGGCTGGATGGGGCTGGGAGCACCCTGGGCTATGAAAGGTGTCCCTGCCCATGGCAGGGGGTTGGAAGAAGATGAGCTTTGAGGTCGCTTCCAACCCAAATAATTCTGTGATTCTGTGACTCTAAGAGATGTCAGTGCTACACCATCCTCACAAATGACATCATCATGGAACGTGGTAAGAGATTAATCACTGTTGTGTCTCAGAGATTGACTCCCACTGATTTATCCTGTTTTTTTTTTCCTAGTGAGCTTTGCATTCTCCAGAAAGATCCATGCAGGTATTTTATGACCAAATCCACCATCTCTTGTTTCAGCTGTTGTTTGAAAGATGCAAATTGGCTTTAACAGGCTCATTATCACAGCTGAGGAGAGGAAAGAAAGTACAGCTTGTGATGGTGGAGCGAGACAACATATCTCCTCTTGACCTTCAGCCCTCTTCACCCCGCCACCCTCTGGCCCTGGAAAAATCCCCACCCCATCGTGCCATGGTGTGAATCAGCACCTTTCTCTGGAGCTCTCCAATTAAGATTCAGCAATGCTTGGAGAGCAGCAGTCGGCCCACACTGGACTAATTAATTTTTCCTGCCTGAGTAATTACAGTCCAGAGGTGACCATGAAAGCCAAGCAAATCAATTTGTGTTTTACTGAGATCCTCATCAGTCACGGAGCACTAACCAAGAAGAAAAAAAATGACCAGAGATGGAGCTGGCCCCTGAACAGCAACCAAAAAAGGTTGCTCTGAAACTGCTACATTTCAGTGCTGGCAAATGCAGTCTTCAAAATATTTTTGTTTTGTTTTGGTTTGGTTTGTTTTCTTTTTGTTCTGTTTTGTTTTTCTTTTGATTTGGTTTGGTTTGGGTTTTTTTGGCCCAATCACTCTGCTGCTCAAAAATTTAAACTCCGTCTCCCTCACTGGCACTCACATTCCCTACAACTGGCTCATTCCAGCCAAAAATCCTTCAAAGCTCAGTTTATGAAGATGAGCACAATCATTTTGCAAATGTCTCAGCAAGTGTTGGGAGTGAGTTTCCCACTTTCCAAACAGAGGCAATCTGCTGCTCTGCTGAGCCAGTGCGGTACCACCAGCAGCTGAACCTATCTCCCAGGAAAAGCTTTCCCAAATGTGCCAGGAATGCAAACAGACAGCTGTCTCCACACACCACTTGTTGATACCCTTGTGAATTGTCTTGCTCAGCCACAACAGAGAACATCCCAGAGAAATCTTGTCTCCTGAAGCCAAAGATTCCCATCTAAATGTATCCACAGAGTTCATGCAGTCCTAGATGAGTGGTTTGACTGGTGGTAAGATTGAGAAGATCAAGTTTTTCCTACACTGCAAAGAACTGGGACATGGCTCTCCCAGGGGGTGTGAGGATTTGTGGATAGGAGCTGTCTCACCTGGTGCAGGTGGAGTGGAAGTGCCAGCTAAGAATGACTTTTAAGGTCTTTCCAACTCAAACCATTTCATGAATCTGTGATAGGATTGTGGAATTCTTCTGCCCAAGCCAAAGCAGGTGGGGTGCACATGTCCCAGAGTCACTCCTGAACATCCACTCAACCTGTGTTTTTGTGTTTTCATGGCCAGCTGTGGCAAGGGCAGTCCTGCTGACACAGTGTGTTTGGGCTGTCCTGAAGGCTGTCCAGGATGCCTCATCCTTCGAAGGAGTCAAGGAAGGAGTAACAACAGCTGATGTAGGGAGAGTCACTGTGGAAGTGGAAACGTTCCAGCTCTTCTCCAAGAGAAGCAGCACCAACAAACACAGAAGCAGCATCCAACCAGAGTCCTTTTTCCCAAACCCCTTGGGTACCAGCAGACACCTGCAGACCCTCCAATGAACATTGTGGCAAAAAGAGTTCTGTCAAGGGAGATGTGAAGGTCCCTGAGCAGCCACACGATGCTGTGCTGGAGCCTACAACCTGTGTCAGGTCCAAGTGCCACCCCTCGAGCTCAGGAGGGGCCGGGAGGGCTCTCTGAGACACATCACAAAGAGAACAAACTCAGAGAAGGGAGCAGGAGCCACCCTTTGTCCTGGGGAAGATTTGGGTCTGCCTGGCTGCAGAGATGTTCTTGGTGATCTGACAGGAGCTGAGGTGTTGCCCAAACAGCATCCCTGTTACTGTTGGTGTTCCTGTTGCTGTCACTGAAGGAGGGTTTGCTTGCAGGTATTATAACCTGGAAGTAGAAATTTAGGAATGTGTTATCCCTAAGGAACAGCACAGTCTCTTCCTGTGCAGTCAGGAGCACTCACAGAGGGAGAATGATTAAGAAGAACACAAGGAAGCTCTGCTGAGCTCCCCATCAGAACTCTGTGACGTGGATAATACTGCCAAGAGCCCAGCAGAAGTCCCTGTTTCCAGTACAGTGGTCAAGGCACATTCACCTGGGTCCAGAAGATACTGCAGGTGTGTTAAAGAAGATCTGATTGAAAAATTTGCCACAGACTGCAGAGATAGCTAAGTTAGAGATACAAGGCCTGGGTAATTACATAGAATTGCATTGGAGAAGTTAAAAAGAGAAGGGCAAAACAGAAGATGGGATGAAATGGTAAATCTGGCACAAATGTGGCATTCCGGACTTTTCAGGGAGAAAGAGGGGATCAGAATGGGAGTCAGAGCGTTGGAAGGGAGTGGCAGGACAAAGCTTTGTCACACCAGATCTATGAGTAGCCAGAGGAAGATTTTGATGATCAAAGTTTTTGCGTGTCATGGGGGTGAGGCCCCACCTGCAGTGCAGGGGAGTGGGCTGCTACTGGTGTCCAAAGTGAACCACCTCAGCAGCAATGTTTGGCCACTGCCCCTTGCTGTGTTGTTTGGGCTCCATCCTCTCTGTAACAGCCTTGGGGTTGCTGCAGCTGCTCCTTGGAGTCCCCCTCGTTAATCCAACCCACCTCTGTGTCTGCCTGTGGACCTGGAACCTGGGTCCAACCCTTTTCATCACTGTCTGGCCTCTCTTTTTTCTCCATATCCCTCTGGAAGCTGGAGCCAGTTCCTAAAACTGGCCACAGTAAGTCCCATTTGTCTTCCCCAGCACTGGTCAGAGAGGAAGTTACTTTCCCTCAGTTGGCTGGGCACAGCCTTCTGATGTTGCCCAGGCCATGGTTTGTCTGCAATGGGATCAGGCTCTTGGCAGATATCCCACATGAAGTGCACAGCTCCCTCAGCAGGACCTGTGACCTTCCAGTAAGACTGAAAGAATCCAGCACTGTCAGAACAGAGAGCTGGCCTCGTTCACCTCTGCCATGTCACAGTGCATGGACCTGAGCAAGTGGGCAAGGCTGCTCAAGGGTATCTGACTTTACCTTCACCTTTAAAATAAATGTGTGTGCCTGCAAACATGTCTGTGTGGTGTGGGATGAGCCTCCCAGCCCCTAATGCAAGGGCAGATAGTTGTCTCTGCCAGTTACTTCAAGGTTTTGAGGGTGCTCAGATGTGGCATCAGCTGCATGTTTTATTTGGGCTGGAAGCAGAGTGCCTTTGGAGCTGTTGTGCATACAGGACAATTGCTGCCAAGGCTTTCCAGGATGCTCCTGTCTCTAACAATCCAGCTTCAGCCATTTCCATCAGGACTCATCAAAGGTCAGTGGCAGGGATCTCGAAGCCAGGGTCAGTCAGGAGGAGAATGGGATGGAGGAAGAACACTTCTGCCCAATACTGATCTCCACAGGTATTGGGCAGTGGGGCAGCATTGGCCTGACAGATATCACTGGACAAAACCACCCTGCTACACCTTGAACATGGACTGGTTCATGGAGAAAACACCTCAGGTTTGTTGCTGAGGTCCCACAATGGGGCTAGATGATGATCAAAGTGACTATCAGGGATTCTCTGCCCAGATTTGCACAGTGTGATGAGGATTGCGTCATCCCTGGAAGTGTCCAAGGCCAGGCTGGATGGAGCTTGGAGCAACTTGGGATAGTGACAGATGTCCCTGCCCATGGCAGAGGGTGGAAGAAGATGGGCTTTAAAGTCCCTTTCTAACTCAAACTGGTCTGGGATTCTATGATTCTCTTAAAGTCCATGTCCCATTGTCCAGAGAAGCCACCTTCTATAAAAAGCTGACCCTATTAACTGCACTGCAGTTGGCATTTGGGTTTTTTGTTGCTTTTTTTTCTCCCCATGCACGGAAGCTGCTTGGGCTTTTATTTGGCCACCCAAAATGATGGCTTTTTTCCAGAATGGACTTTTCCTGCCAACACGTTTATTTTTAGACATAATTGCTCTTCAGTTCCTCCCGATGAGCGTGCTTTGAGGAAATGCTGCCTTCGGAAAGGCCCAAGCCCCGAGTTCAGTGGGAATTTGCAGAGAGGGACAGAACTGTTGGGATTTTTCGCTATGCTCTTTCTCCATGCTTCCTTCCCATCATGCCCGCTGCTGTCAAGGCAAAGACCTTGTTGTTTTGACTCTCCCAGCCTCAGCAAAGTGCAGACTGAGGGACCCCGAGGCGCTCTTACCGCAATGAATGGCGCACCAAGAGCTCTTTGTCCTTCAACGCAAGCGACTCTGAGCATGGCAAACCCACCCCGTGGGTCATGGATGGTGATAAAAACATGACAAATAATTCATCAACATAGTCGTGTGAAAGCCAGTTGGTGGTGACAATTACCAAACATGCACCCCAGAATAATTATCTCTCATTGTAAGAGAAAAATCTCCCCAAAATTCGCCCGCCCCTCACGCAATGGCGCCAAGAAGATGATTTCTCTTGACGCGCTGAACTTTTGAACCTGATGAAAAAAATCTTTTTTTTTTACAAGAGAGTCATCGAAAGTTCATTGCCCTTTCTCACATTTGCACCACCAAAGGGACATAAGGAAAAACATCAAGTGTAATATCCGTCAATGTTAGTGAGGCATTCAGAATATATCACCGATGCATAAATAACCCCCATGAAACTCCAGTGGCAGGGGGAGGTTCTGGAAGAAGGGAGATACACAAAAATTTTTAATTATAAATTGCATCAAAATGATTGTCTTTACTCATCAAAGGGCATCTCACAAGCATTCCTTTGGTTCAGATGTGAGCCTGAAATCCTGGATGCCCCCATCCAAAAGCTCGGGATTTTTCTTGGTTGACTGGCTACTTTTTCCTGCCAAAGCTCATAAAAATCCAGACACCAATTTACTTAACACGAGGGGTGTGAAATCCCCACTTAGGGAAGGTGAATTTAATTGGAAAAGAAAAAAAAATCATAAATCCAGGCCACTGAGCAGTTTGAATTGGCGAACTCTCTTGTGACCTCGATTTGTTGTGGTTTTATTTTCCTGAAATGTTTTTCCCAACACATGTTGGGTGGAAAAGTTCACTGGAATCCCCAAACATTGGGTTTTCCTACCTTTTGTACAGAGCAGTGGGTGTGTACTCTTTGTCCAAGGCAAAGGCTGATGGAAGATGCTTCCTGGTAGGAGCAGCAGGAGGAACCCCAACCCTCTCTAGGGATTAAAGACTTGGAAGCCTTTTGTTCTCTTCAAAGTAACATCTCCCACTGTCTTTTCTTGACTTAAAGCTGTCAGGGTCATCTGATCCTTTGCACAAGACCAGTCCATGGTCACCATCCTCCTGAGCTCCCCTCAGCCTCCCTGGCACTATCTGTGTCTGGAATCTCTGCCCCACTGGGGTCTCTGGGGTGTGGAATCACAGAGTGGTTGGAGGGGACCTTAGAGATCATCATTCCCATTCCATCCATGGCTCTGTGGGCCACATCTCTGCAGCAGTTTTGTCTGAGAGTCTCCAGAGTCTCCCACCACAGACAGCGTTGGCACACGGGGTGTTGAGCAAAGAAAATTCTCTGGAGTACTTCCACTGCTATCCCAGGAGTTCTGTCAGGGATGACCCACAACATGTGCAAGGAAGAAGTTCAGGCTGGCAGGCCCAGCGCTGTCTGTGGTGGGAGACTCTAGAGACTCAGACAAAACTGCTGCCACAAGGCTGTGGATGGAATGGGAATGATGATCTTTAAGGTCCCTTCCAACTCAAACCCCTCTGTGATCCTACACCACAGACACCCCAGCAGAGCAGAGATTCCAGTCACAGACAGCTCTAGGGAGGCTGAGGGAGGCCCAGGAGGATGCTGACCATGGTCTTGCACTAAGGATGAGATCATTCTGACAGCCTCAAGTCTAAGACAGACTGTGGGAGATGTTAATTTGAAGAAAGCTAAAGGCTTCCTAGTCTTCAATCCCTAGAGAGACTCTTCTATTCATTTCAAACACACACACACAACTTAAACAATGTGGGTAAAGCACCATCACATGGAACTTGGAGGAAGCTGAAGTTACTGCACCCCCCATTTCTGTACCACTGCTTGGAGTGTTTGGGGACGGACCCCTTCACTGCTTCCATGTCCTTACTGCCAGCAACAGCTCCTACTCTCACTGGTGAAAGTGCACATTTGCTCTTTGCACAACAACTTCCCTCCCATGAACCTGGGAAAGGGAAAGGAGGAAAGAAGCTGCCCCAGCTGGAGAGAGCCCCACGTTGCTGCCCTGTTGACAGACTCATCTCCCAAGTCTTGTCAAAATATATCTGGATGGGGAAGATAAAAGTCAACATGGAAATCTTACTCACAAGGTGTGAATATTCCGCTCTCTGGGAGTCAGGCACCACCTCCATGGCTTTCAGAGGGAGAGTGATTGGAAAAGAGGCAGGAGCAGCTCCAGGCAATTCTTCCTGTGGGAGTATCCATGTGCTGGCCTGAGGCTGTGATCAGAAATCCTGTGGGGTCATTAAAACCCCCCTTATCCCGAGCTTTGTGTCAGTCTAGAGCAGGCAGCTCTGACAAGGATCTGCTGTGGGAGAGGGGCCACCAGCACATCCACAGAATCAGCCTGGGATACCCAGCTGACATTCACAGCTCCATAATGAAGATAGGCAGTGGAAAAAAGGGAAATAGAAAAGGATACAAATGCAGCACAAAGAAAGCTGAGGCTCAGTGTGGAACACTAAATTATTAGAGAATTATCTGGCAGATGTGCAACAAGCAAAGTACTGAAATGGAGATGCTGTGCTTGGACAGGGATGTACTGCAGAAGGCACAGGAAAGATAACACAGAGCTTTGAATAAACTTAATATTTTGATATAAAGAGCAAGACACCTTAAATCATTATATCTGATTGAGAGAGGCAAAATAACTGAGCGGGAAATTTTCAAGCAGGAAAACCAGCTTCTTTCTAAGTGATACAGAATGTAATACCTTTTTTGACATTTTGAAAAGTTGCAGAATTTAAGTTAGGGAGGAAATAAAATCAGAGCAGCATCTCCAGACACCAAGGCAGCAGAAAAAAGCCTGAAATGTATGCAAATAATTATTTCCTATTTCCAGGTATTTTAGACATCTTTTGTTTATTGAAAACCAAGTGCAAACTCAAACTTTCTTTCCATGTACCAGTGAAAAAATGATTTAAGTTTACAACTTTCCAGTGAAAGAAATTAATTATTGTTTAATCTCCTTCCTCTTTTCCCCATCCCCAATAAATAGCTGTAAAAAGGACATTTTAATCTGAACAAAAGGGTTTCCCATATTTAGTCCCTCCTGCCATTTGCACTCCAGCAGGCTGTGCTGTCCATGTGGATTTATTGTCACGCCACAGCTCACTGAGACTCGCTGGCTGTTACCAGGGTTTGAAGCATGTTTTCTTTGCAATAATCCACTGCCATTTCCTACACCATCCCTGGATTTATGACATTATTTGTTCTCTATAAATTCACATTGCTTTTTTTCTCATGGCAATTTCACCCTTTGTTTCCCCCAGCAGTCTCCCAGAACTGAGGGCTGGGGGTGCAGCACTGGGGGCTTGTTGCACTCAGTAAATGCAATTATTGACACGCCCCCAGCACATACACACCCATATGTGTCCAGATTTGCCGCTAAAAACACATTTGCAAAGGAAAAAGGAAGAGCTCAGGAAGGATGGGAATCAGTAAAAAATTGCATTGTGTGGCAAATCTTTTCAACCAGAAAAACCAGAATTTTTTTGAAGTCCAACCAATCCTCCTCCAACCATTGCAGAGAGAATCATCTGCCTGACCAGCCAGACCAGTGACTTGTGACATTTTCACATGAAATAATCTTACCTTTGACTCAGAATAACATCTGTAAGATATTTACATTTGGAAAACAACAAGAAGAATTTAAACTTGGAATTTTTATTTTATTCTACTCTTACTCATGGGATACATGGATTTGTGGAACCAAAAAGGGTCCTTTTCAGCCTTGTTAAATTCCTCAGGGATGGTGTGCATGGTTTTATTTTTTAATTTTATTTAACAAAATAAATTTAACAATATTTTTTATTTTATTTAACAAAGCCAACAAAACCCAGCCAAAAAAAAAAAAAAAAAAAAAGATTTCATTTTGATTTGAGCATCCTGCCCTCTCCCCTTGGTTTAGAAAATGAACAATTGAATATTCCCTTTCTGCTGCACGACCACTGACACTGCATTTATTTCCCACTCTGCAAATCTTCCCATTGAGAGCATTCCAGCTCCATAAATTCTCATGAATAATGTACTAACCAGCATAAATGTGACACATTCATATATGTGGCCTGATCTGATTAATTGAGAACCACAACATCCTATTATCTATGTTATCTTATCCTGGCAGTTTATATATATGAGATTGACCTGAAATACACTTTTAATTGATTTTTATCAACAAATCCAAAGAGCTGTGGTTTGATTTTAGTGTGCTTGTAGTCAGCCTGGATCTTCACTTAAGTTGAGCTGCATTTCATACTTTGATGGATTTTCCATTAAGATCACAAGAAAGAACCTTATTTAGACATTAAAATGTTAAACAAAACATGGAATAAAGGACTAAGAGAGGAGAATGCAAACCAATACGGTTAAATTCTTACTAAAATAAATATATAATGACTAAAAGAAGTTGATGCAACAGAAAATAAAATTAATAATAGTCAGAACTGTGAAACAGCTTGGTTAGGAATTAAAAAAAAACAAGGAAAAAAGACCAAATTCAGTGCTAATATTCAGTGAAAGTGTGGAAGGAAGAGGTTTAATAGAACACTACAATTCTTCATTTGAGTCACTCTAAAGAAAAATCTTTATCTCTGTTTATGTGAAGGCTGGTGGCCAAGGAATGAAGCCTCAGAATCTGTCGTTGGAGTTGGGAAAGGGTCATTTCTGAGGGGGTGCTGCAGCCCCAGGGAGGGGGAGGGATGTCCCTATTTGGGCTCCCAGACTCACCTGCACAAAGCCACGACTGCCCTGGGATGCCTGGGAGCACGTGGGAAATCATCTTCACCACGAGGAAATTGCAGATTTCCTTGCAAATGTGCCTGGGAAGACCTGAGGAGTCAAAGTTTCATCGTGTTTTGCCACCAAAAGTACCCTGGAAAGTAGTTAGAGCTCCTAGAGCTGTTGGAGGAAATCCACGAGCACTTGGTCTGTCTCTGAGCAAAAACATCATGGAAAAGGTGAGCTTGTGGTGGAAATGGCCCAACAAGGAGCCAAGATGCTCCTGGTATTTGGTTTGGCTGCTGAGTGCCCTGAAAGCAAAGAATAAAGGGCAAAGAAACCTTGATGAGAGCAACCAAGTCCTTGATGAGAAGAACTGCGGCTCTCAGTGACTTCTCTTGGTGGCAGGGGGATGACGGTGAGCACAAGATAAAGGGGGGCAGACCCAGAGTGAGCTGGAGAAAACATGAAAATATTGGATGTCAGGAAGGAATTCCTATTCCTGTGAGGGTGGGCAGGCCCTGGCACAGAGTGCCCAGAGCAGCTGTGATGCCCCTGGATCCCTGGCAGTGCCCAGGGCCAGGCTGGGACTGGGGAAGATGTCTCTGCCGTGGCAGGGGTGACACTGGATGGGCTTCAAGGTCCCTTCCCACCCAAAACAGTCTGGGATTCTGTGCAGCAAAAAAAGCATCAAAACTCTGAAAAGAAAATAAGAAAATATACAAGAGGGGAGATAAATATGCAAAGAAGGAACGTTGCAGACAATGGCTAAACTGCCTTAAGAAAAATGCCTTGTATCTAATAATAATTGGAAAATCAACTATTACACAGGGGGCTGCAGACCAGAGAAAACCAAAGAAAGCACAATAGAAGCAGTGCCTCAAAGTATCAGATTTTATACATTTATGACACCAGCACATTCCAAAAAGGCAGACTTTTTTTTTTTTTTTTACAGCTCTAGCACCAGATAAGGGAAAAAACAGGCAGAGGAACACAAACAAGCAGGAAATTGCATGGGAAGTCAACATCAATGCTCTGTGAACGAGCAGAGCTACAAAGGCTTCACCGCATTGTGCTGAGGGAGAAAGCAAACCCAGAGCTAAGCAAAGAGAAATTAAAATTTTCTGCAGAGTCTAAGGCAGTGTAAGACACAAACAGACCAGAAAGGATATTTATCAGCCAAACAACACAGGAATCGTTACTTTCAGCAGTAAATTAAAGGAATGCTGACATGAAATCAGAGAGAAATATTCCATACAAACCCACAGGAGTGAAATGGTTAAGCAAACATAAAATATTCAGTCAGGATGATGCATCTACAGCAAGGGAGAAGTCGTTTCTGCTACCCAGAGCTGCAGCTATTGGTGTAACTTCAAAACCAAGAGTTCCAAAAGGGAACAGATTCACTTCCCTTGAATGAGGCTGTGAAAATCTTGACCTGGCAGGAACTGATGTCACAGAGCATCAATCACAGCAGCTGGGGCACAGGGGGTCTGGGAAACCCACCAGGAGCATTGCTGGGATCTTTCCAGGGAACTGTGGATCTGGGAAAGCACAGAGAGAGTTGCCCAGGGGGGTGGCAGCTGCCCCAGTCCTGGAAGTGTCCAAGGCCAGGCTGGATGGGGCTTGGGACAACCTGGGATACTGGAAGGTGTCTCTGCCCATGACAGGGGGTGGAACAAGATGGGCTTTAAGATCTCTTCCAACCCAAACCAGTCTGGCACTCTCTGATTCCATGGTTATTGCTGATTCCACGTCTCAGCACAGATACCAGGACTGGAGGGATCACTGCTGGCATTGCAGGTGAGAGCAAACATCACCTGATCTCAGTGAAGGAAAGAGGAACTCTGTTGGGAGCACAGGAAAACCACTCCAAGCTTCAGGCTGACCCTCAGGGTGGACTTGGTTATGAAAGGTAAAAGTGACCCCAGCAGTGGCTTCCTACTGGCTGGAGCTGAAGTCTGGCAAATCAAGGCTCTCCTGGGGCAGAAATCTGGGTGCTTAAACTGCAGTTTTGGTGCTCATGACTCAGCCCTTGGGGCCTCAGCTCACATGTGGGTCTCAAGCAGGGATTGCTGAGACCTAGAGCTGGATCCTCTTCAAATTCACTCTTTAGGTCTCTATAACTTCTGGAAATTGCAGCCCTACACTCTCAGGATAGATTCTGATTACACAGCAGTTTCCTCTCAGTGTTTTTCCACCCATTCCCACTGAGTTCTGCCTGAGTTCTACTTGCATCAGTGTGATGGGAGGGAATTCTCAGCTGCTCAGCACTCACTGCTGTGTCTTCCTGGGGTGTAGCAGAGAAGCTTGGGGGGGATTTGGGGCTGCTGTTGGCACTCTTTTCAAAGCAGATCAGTTACTGGGGGAATGGATGGTAGGTGCCAGAACAGCACGGTGCTGCCACCTTCCCTTCCTGGAACAGGAAACACTTACAGCCTGGGAAGTTTAAGTTTTTACATCAGACCCATCCAGCTGAGATTCCTTTTTAAATGGTACTCTGAGATCAAGGAAGCAGTCTGGAAACAGCCCAGGCAAGACCAGTTTCACATTTGGACAGCAGCAAATCCCCTCCCTAATGTCACAGAACCAAGAATCACGGAATCTTCAGAGCTGGGATGGACCCACAAGGACCACAGAGCCCAGCTCCTGATCCTGCACAAGAAGGATTCCAGAGTTCCCATCCTGTGATTCCACCCTGTGCCCAAGAGCTTTGTCCAAACACTCCTTGATCTCTGTGCCAGATATTTTGCCTGTAGCTACAAGATCCATTGCTCTGTTGTTATTACCAGCTTCGAGTACAAGTGTTCCCCTCCCAGAATGTCCTGCAAAGTGTCACTTATCTCAGGTTTGCCAAATGGTTCTGGGCTCAGGAGCCTCCCTGAATTGTTCGCAGGTTCTTTCCCCACTACTGCAGATGGAGGAAGGTGTGCAGGGCCTCACAGCACTGGACATCACAAAGGCACCTCAGAGAGGGAGTGACCAGGTGCTCATGTAGGGCTGGGAGGAGAAACAGGGAGCCGAGAGGGCTCCTGGTCCAACAGGAGAGCCTGGAGGAGCTGCCTGCCCCAGGCCAACCTGGCACCACCACAGCTGGATACGTTGCTTCCTTGGGAAGCATTTCAGGTGTGCCCAGAGAAGTCCCTGGGGGCTGATCCTGACCCCATCATCTGTTCAATAGGTTTCCAGCAGAGATCAGGTCTCACCCCAGATGAAGACAACAATGTTCTGGAGTGGCCAGTAGAGTGGGAGGGAGCTTAAGTTTAATTTAAGGCAATGAATGCCTTTAGTGCCTTCCTAGGCCCTCCTCTGTGCTTGTTCTGCTTGCAGGCTCAGGGTCAATGTCAGGGTGGGCAAACACCAGCTGCACCCACTTCCCACAGCTCAGAACGACCTGGGCCCTCCCAGGGATCCCTTGTCCCCAGTCCTGCTCCTGTGACTTGTACCCCTTGCTGCTCACCAAGGGCTCTTGGGAAGAGCTGTCCCTGCAGGAAATAAGGCTCCCTCCCTCCCTCCCTTCCCAGACACCTTTAGGGCCTTTCCAGGACCCCCTAAAAAGGAAGAACCTATGCCCTGCCCAGCTGGGTGGTGCCAGGACTGGGGCTGGTTCACAACCAGAGAAAAGCCTTGCTGGGCTCACTGGTTTCAGTCCCAGGCTTCCCATCCATCCCTCCTGTTGCCATTTCAGGGCTGTGTGGGCTGGTCCTGAGCAGAGATCAGAGCTGACAGGTTCAGGCTCTGACCCAAAGATCCAGTAGGGCCCCCAGCTCCAGCTCTGCAGAAATATTTGCCTCAATTGCAAAATCAAACCCAAGCTTCTCCTGACAAATCCATGCAGAAATTCCTTTTTCCTTTGGAAAAGAAGTAGGAGGGTGACAGAACCAGACACACGGATCTGTGACTATAAAGTAAATTATTGATGTTCTCTTCTTATGAGTCAAACTCTTTATTGCAGCTGAATGCTGGATTATGACAGCCAATGGTCTGTGCAGACTGTTCACTGCATTATTTATATCAATCATCTGAGCTACACCTTGTTCTCTTGATGGGAGCTCTTTCAGGGTTGAAAGATCACTGCAGAGAATAATTTGTGGATAGTAATTAAAATAAAAAGTCAATAATAAATAAAATAATAAGTAAAATATAAAAATAATAAATATAAAATATATAAAATAATTAATAAAATTAATTTCCATAGGACTTGATCCTCTCAAGGATCCTGATTTACAATAATCCCTTATATATGTGATTTTTTTGGGGGGGTTGTTTTGTTTTGGGTTTTTTTTTTTGTTTGTTTTTGTTTTTTGGTTTTTTACACACAAAATTGTCAAGGGATCAAGATTCCCATGAAAACAGCTGTGATTTACTTCCAACACAAAGTTCAAGCTGGGGGTTGGTTGCTTAGACACTGAAATGCCTTGAATTTCCTTCTCTTCTTTACAATTGCTTGTCAATCCATTGGGCATTGATACCTCCATGAATAATGAAGAAAGGAAGATCATCACTGAAATTCTAAGCTAAAACACTCAAACATGTACATATAAATTTGCAGCACATTTTAACTAAAGAACAAGTAAATGACAAAGAGAGTGAGTAATTTATTGCTACACTTGAGGGTTAATTATTCAGATTAAATGGTTTAAGTGGGGTAACAATGGTATCTGTTTATCTTGCAGTCATTTACCAGGCACTAAACAAGTTCTGGGCATGTTTTCTCCCTTTTAAGTAATCAATATCTCTCTTGTTTCTTTACCTTCATATTTACACCCAAGCAGGATTATTAGGAAGGGGAAAAGTTGGATAAAGCACCTAGAAAGGAAAGCCACAAGCAAATGCTTCAAACTTTACAATTCACATTTATTTTGAAAAAATGTTTTGTTAAAAATACTCCTACAAAGGCATTGGAGCAGCAGGTTTCTGTTTCCTTTATAAATACATCTGATTTATTTATTTATTTATTTATTTCTTCTCAGTAACATCGAAAGACATCTGACAAAGCCAGGGAAGCCCTGGGCTGAATGGAAGACACATCCCTGTGTAACAAGGACCTGCACATGATCTCCCCATTCACAATTAAAAAAATACAAATACTGTCATGAAAAGTGTTCTGTTGTCCTCAGGGTCACGGCCAACACACAGAAAGAGCAGGAAGTCAGGGCTGGGGACACCGTGGAGCCCAGCTGATGGATCCTGGCACTGGTGGCAGGGGAGGACAGGATACAGTGCTGACACCCTTGCCTTTGGGTGGCTGAAGGACTCACCCCATTTTCCCATCCCACTCTGCAATTACTTCCAGACCCGTGGCCACGAGGTCAGAGCCTGGCAAAGGCTCCTCTCCCAGCAAACCTTCCAGTGCCATCAGCAGCTCTCCCACAAACCTTCCTGGGAAGGACATTTTCCAACAAATGCTGCCACATCATGTCCTATGGGAGGACCCCATGAGCAGATCACAGGATCTAATGCCCTGATGGACAAGAGAATTCCCTGCCACATCTCCTCCAGTACCTCACTGCCACCTGCCACCTTACTGTCACCCCTCCCTTCCCTCTGGGACCTCCTTGGGATTTGGTATCTGAGCTAGGAAAAGATCTTCCCTGCAAGGAGTCTTCTGGAATGGGAGCATGGACAGCTACCTTGGCTCTTCAGTTCCTCAGAAGCCCATGGGTAGATGTTGGCACAGGAAGGAGGTTTGGATATCTGTGCCAGCTCATCCTGAGAGGAGATCTCTGAGCTCCCAAACTCCTGTTTCCTGCTCCCCAGTGCTCTCAGACCACAGCCTGGGGAAGTGAGAAGGGTCATGCCTTTATTTGGGATGTGCTTGGAAGCACCTGGCTCATTTATCCAGCAAGAACTGGGACTCCTCAGCTCTGGCTTCAGGGGCTGGAACTTAAACCAGGGCCAAAACTTAAACCAGGGCCTCAAAGCACTCCCTGGGTGGACTGAGCTCCCACCAATCCAAACAGCATGGCAGGGAGTGACAGAAGATCAGCAAAGCCCTTCCAAAGCAAACCTGGAAATACAAATTGTGTTCAAGCACTGATGGATGTGCTCCATCTCCTGTGGCAAGAGGCAGGGCTGGAGCCTCTCCCCTGAATGCCCCAGGGAACACTGGCCAGGGATCCTGACACACCAGACCTGCTTTCACACAACCTTCTACTGCTTTACCCAGGAAGATCTATGATGTCAGGTGGATGTTTCCAGAAAGAAAGGGAGGCAAAGGGGGGATTTTTTAATGGGGAGAGATGTAGCTAAGCAGAGGTTCCCTGCAGAGACCTGCTGAGCCAGCTTCAAGGAAGAGAATCCCTGGCCTTGGCCAAACCTGAACAAACCATGCAGCCCTTCCATACTGGGGAGAGGACAGAGGGCAGAGAAGCAGCAGAGAGAGAGAGCTGAAGGTGGAGGACAAGAAATGACAAAGAAAAAAGTGCAACAGTCACCGCCTGAAAAGTGAATGGAGAAGTTGCTGGAGGAGGGCACCCAACAGAAATCTCCAGTGCAGGGGCTGTGGATTCACAAAAGAAGAAGCAGATGCAAGCCCCCATCTCTGATCCTTTATTTCTCCCCCTCCATCTCTAGCAGGATGGCAGGGGATGTGATGTGGGGTCTTGGAGGATCATCGTGAAGAGGTGTGAAGCAAAGCCAGGACCCAGGCAGGAGAAATGGGGGATTCAGGATGACACCCACAGGGATTGTTCTTCTTGTCAGGGCATCCACAGACTTGCAGCTCCTGCTTAGTGTCTACAACTCCCTCACCCTCCAAGGAGGCTTTCCTTCCTTCCCTGCTCAAACCAGGCTTTTCACTGCTCAGATCCCACTGTTGGATGGGACAGGAATGACCACACTTGCCTGTCCCTCTGCCCATGGCTGATCCTGGGCAGGGGGAGCTGGGCTGTTTCACTTGCCTCCACTGCTGAACAGCTTGAAAGAAAACTCTGGAGCTTGCAGGATGGATGGTCAGTGCTTCTACAGACCTGAGGGATCCAGCCACACCTGACAGCCTCACCCTGAGCATGTTCTCACTTCAGAACCCTGGAGGATTTTGGGAACTCCTGCAATCTGAACTTTATTTCTCTGTACTTCTGAGAATGGCCAACATGAAACCCACAGCCCTGAACCTTGGCCACCTCACATGAGGACTGGACTGTCCTTCACTAAAAGCTGGGATATTCCTATGATCCCAATGCTCCTGGGATCCTAGACTCAGAAGCTGGGACTTTTAGAGGAAAAAAGAACCATCAGAGAGCTCATAAACCCATCCATTCCTCCTGGAGACCAGAGCCCAGGTGGGGCCAAGCAAGAAGCACTGGTGCACCAACCTGCCCCTTCCCTGGTCCCCTTCAGCTCACAAGGGTCTGCAAGGGCCAGGAATGCAGTCAGGGACCCTTCAGCTCCAGCCTGGCCCTTCTCCCACATTCCTGGGCTGCTCTGCAGAGGGACAAAAATCCCTGCCTGTGCCAAAGACCTTTTCACTCGTGCCATCAAGGCAGACCAAGCAATAAAGGGTTTTAATGTCTTTTTAATGTCTGGATCTAAGTTGACCCCAGGACATAAAGAACAAATTCATCTTCAGAGCCGTGCCAGCACTCAAAACCAAACCTTGCATTTAATCCCTGCCTGGATCTTGTCCTGGAGCCCTCAACACTCAGTGCCTGCTCTGGGGCCCCTCTGGGATTTCCCTGTACTCTTCCAGCCCAGCCCTGAGTTCCTCCATTGCACCAAGAGCTTTTTGCCCATTTTAGAAGCTTGTCCCAGTCTCTTTTCCTGCATTTTAACCCTTTAGGAAGCTCTGACACATGCATTTGGACTCGTGCTCAGATTGCCAACCAACCAGCAGGTCACAAGGCTGAGCCAGCCAATGCAGAGGGACAAATCTCACTGTCAGAAACCTCTCTAGAGCAGAGGAGGGCAAGGACAGGGATCTCTCATACCCAGCACTCCTACGGTTCTCTGGGTCATGAAAGAAGGTTTGAGGTAAGAATGCTTCCACAGAGAGCTTCTACATCCAACACATGATAGATCACTCAGTCAATCTCTCTTTTTGTGCTTTTCCAGTTGTTCGAGGCACTGATCTCCCACTGCACCTCTGAGCCCCAGGGATGCCTTGGGATACAGAAGAAATTGGGAGGAGGAAGCAAGTGGTTTCTTTTGACATGGGAAGCCCTCTGGCTCCACACAGAAATCCTTCCCCAGAAAGAGTGAAAATGGAAAATCAATGATGCTTGATGGAGTGTTTGGGCTTTTAAGAGATGTAGAATGTGTCAGTCCCAAGAATACAATAGAATAAAAGAATTTCTGCAGGAATCCTGTTATATACCCTGTTCCCCCAGGCATCCATGACCCAGAGAAACTGGAAGAGGTATTTTTGTGTCAAGATTAGTCTTTTAAAAGTTTGTCCAGTCACCTTTTGAATCCCAGAATGTGTTGGGTTGGAAAGGACCTCAAAACTCACCCAGTCCTATCCCCTGCCATGAGCAGGGACATCTTCCACTATCCCAGGTTGTTCCAAGTCCCATCCAGCCTGGCACTGGACACTGCCAGGGATCCAGGGGCAGCCACAGCTTCTCTGGGCAATCTGTGCTGGGGCCTCCCCTCTCTCACAGGGAAGAATTTCTCCCTAAACTCCCATCTAAACTTATCCTCCTTTAGCTTAAAGTCATCTCTCCTTTTCCTATCAATCCATCCAGTGCTGGCTATCCATGTTCCAGCCATGAATTCCACCCTCCAACCACTGTGCTCTGTACCAAGGAATATTCTGCTTTCCTTGCCCTCAAGCTGTTACTGTCAGAAACAGTGACTGCTGCTTTCTCACCTTTCTCACATCCTTTCTGATTTAAGGGCATGAAATTTTTATCATTGTGGTTTACCTCTGCCAAAACCAAGAATCAAAATCTATTTATCTTTTATACTTCCCACAGACTTCTGGCTGTTACAGAAGCCCTGATCTGGCTGCACCTATCTGTATATTTATTTCTTCATTTCAGTGTATCCCTTTTGAGTGAAGGAGAACAAAAGCATCTCCAGCATTTGCAGAGCCAGCACATCAAAAATTCACTGGCACGTGACCTTGTGTGAAGGCTCCTGAATGCCAATATCTGATGGCAATCAGAGATTTCACATTTATTCTCCACCAGCAAAGGCCAAGCCAGGCTGTGGGTTTGCCACACCATCTGTCCCAGACTGGTGATTTTAGCAACCTCCATCTTCCAACCCAGCCCACTCAGCCTGGAGTCAGTGAGCTGGAAGTGCAGACCAAAGGCAATGTGGGGAAAAGGGGGAATCTGACTGCCAGCTTCACCCTCAGGTAGAGTAACACACTTCCCCCAGCTCTTGTGGAATCCTGGGATGGTTTGGGTTGGAAAGGACCTTAAATATCATCTTGTTCCAACTCCCTGCCATAAGCAGGAATCCTCCTTGAACCCCTTCCATTAGTTTTTCATAACACAGCTGTTTGGCTCTTACAGACCAAATTTATTCCTTCCCTCCCAGACTTAGTTGGAATAACCAAAGGATATGGCACGACAGCTGTGCAAGGGCTCCAGACCGACCCCAGAGGTAGAAGCTGAAGCTACAGTTGAGGCAAATGAAGAATTCCTGAAGTTTACTGAAACAAAAGAGCTGGAAATCAACCAAGTGTTTGTTGTTCTTTTCTTCATGAAGGCAAAAACAGAGTTCCTGACAAAAAATGAGGCACGTGAGGCTGAGTGTGGTTTGTTTGCAGGGCTGGCAATGGGGGCACTGGGATGTCCCAAGGAATCAGACAGGGAGACACAGTGGCACTGCTGCTGCACTCCTGCAGAGCTCACAGAGGAATTTCTCGCAGAATTTAAAAAGGAGAAAAAAAGGGAGAGATACTGCGGAATAGGTTTTAAGACAGCAGGAATGCAGATTCAGGAAAAGATTTGTGGGGAGAGAGAACTTCTTGCTTTCAGTCCCAAATTTCTGCAAATAACATTTGTCAGTGGAGTTGGCAGGAGTTTACACAGGGACAGCAAGGAGGTAAATTCCAGAAAATATTTGGAGAGTGCAGGGAGTTTTCTAGGAGAGCAGTGGAAGATTGGAACACATATGGAAGCGAACACAGGCCAAGGTTGTGTCCTGGGAAGGGCAAAGAATTACAAGCAAAGATGTCCTGAACAAGTTTAAATAAAAAAAGCCAAAACATGACAGCAGATAAAAAAGTTGAATCCTGTATGTGAAGAACTTGCAAATACGTAACATTTTTGAGGATGGAAAAAGACCTACATTAAATCAGCCTCGAGTTAGACATGCAGGAAAGAAGATGATTTACATTAAAACAATAAACTCCACTAAACCAAACCAGACAGCAGTGACACTTCCAGGACTCTGTTGTACATCCAAGGCAGTCCCAGATTTATTGCATCATCAGAGGATACAACTGTTAACGATGCAGCAGAGTTCAAGCCCTGACTCCAGGATTCATATAAATCAGCCTGGCAAATAGAACAAGAAGTTTCCTCAGCTGCTCAAACCCTCCACGAGGTTCTCTCTACAGGCCACTTCTAATCCACAGCCTGGGTGATGATTCCTGGGAAAGAACCTTTCCTTCAACCCAGATTCCAAGAACAGCTTCAGGGAGTGTGGGAAAAACCCTGTAGTGCTGCCAGCAGCTGATGCTGATGAAGGTCCCTCAGCTCAGCTCAGGCCAGGAGGGAGCTGCTCTGGGTAGTGCTCAACAGCCAGTGCAGAGAGCAGGATCCTGGTTTGGGGAAAGGGCTCACAGGAGCCAGCACTCCCTGTGTGGCTGATCTTGCAAGGCAAGGATGAAGCTCTGCTGCGTCCCCAGGTCCTCCAGCCCCTGCCCTGCACATGGCTCTCCTTCACCATGAGCTGACCCAGCTGTACCACTGCAGTAGAGCCATGGGATGGATCTCATTCCACCCTGGGATTAGAGCACTAAAGGAACCCTGCAGCAGTGGGGAACCCTGGGACAGCAACGTTTATCTGGCCACATGGAAGCCCAGCATGGGTGGAAGCTGCTGCTTGGCAGTGAGGATGTTATGGAGAGGAGAAGCTCCTCAGCTGCTGAAAGCACAAATCCCCACTAATTCATGAAAGGCAGTTCTGAGGGTTTACTGGGGAGGAGAGCAGATCCTTTAGGGAGGGGATGTGCAGCTCACAGTGCCCTGTTGCCTGTCCCCACAGCCACTAGGACAAGTGATTCCTCATGGCACTGCTGTGTCTTACAGGGCTGTTTTTCCTCTCTTCCTCACAACCCTGGGCTGTAATTCCAGCAAATGGGCTGGTGGCAACAGCTGGAAATGACCCACAAAACAGATTTTAACTTTTTACTGTCCACATATGCTTTTCTTCCTCTGCTCTGCCTGGGGATGCTCTGCAAGATTTGAACTTATCACTGTCCAACCAACTGAGAAATTCCAAGCTGCTCAGCATTCCCATTGAATGTCATCCACAGGCTGATCCTCAGCAGGAAATGGGAAGGGGAGCAGGGAAGGGCTGGGAGGTAGCTTGAAAGGTACAGGGGAAATGTGAAAATTGCAACAAGCTGCCTGCAAATCTCCATGTGATGATTTTTGATACGTACCCACACATGCACACATGCACATGCACAACAGCAATTCACAGTGTCAATGTTAGCAAGTGCCTTTTCCCCTTTTCCCCTTGGAACACGCTGAGTTTTCCATCAGACTCCCATGTTGTAGCAGTACAGTGAAGACACATGAAATAAATACGTTATTGTCACTCCAGTGCCTCTGCCCTCATTCTGCAGCATGTGCCAGAGGCGTTTACAACCAAAGCACTTGACAGGAACTCAGTTCCTCGTGCACCCAGGAGAGCTGAAGGATGCAGAAAACTGCAGGGTTTTCTGGACCATGCCTATTTTGGCCCAGCTCTCCATTAGTCCTACACAGCCAAACACAGATATCACAGCTGTGTCTGGTACAAACAGATGGGAAGGTGTTACTTTTAGTACCACCACCATCACCACCATGTGATTTTTGGTCAGAAGAAGAGACAAGAATCTGCTTTCTCAGTCCTGCAGATGGCTGCCTCAGCTCTGGGGGCTGTGGCATTGGGACCTGTCCTTCACAGTGGGCTGGGTCTGGCAGGTAGATGTGTCTGAAGCAGCCAGCAAGGAGATTCAGTGCATTGAGACAAAATGTCTCCAAATGAAGAAGACCTGAAGTGCCCTTCCAAGGCCTGAGTGGCTCTGTAGGGATGCTGTCTGGGCATTGCTCCTCCTTAGTGTCTGCAGGAATGTAGGGGGTGGCAGAGAACAGTCAGGAATTGTCTGGGGAGGACAACTGAGGGGCATCATGTGCTCCTTCCACATGGCTGCCCCACAGGAATCTGCTGGTGAGTTTTGTAGGCAGAGCTCTCCTGGCAGAGCTCTGGGGCACGAGGTCACTCCTGGCTGTGGCTGGACATTGGTACAGCACCATCCTGCCCTCACCCTGCACTGCCTCAGAGAGCTTCACATGCCTTTGGGGCACAGTGACAACTGCTCCTTGTCAAAGCACAGCAGCCACAATGTGGGACAGACACACCAGGGGAGGCTCCCACACCACACTGGGACTGGGCACACCCTGGAGCTCCTGGTTTCCCTGTGTGCCCTCTGCAAACACTTCCTGTGGTTAAGTCAACTCCAGTGACTTTTTATGTCCTTTCAAA
This sequence comes from Haemorhous mexicanus, assembly GCF_027477595.1. NCBI lineage: Eukaryota > Metazoa > Chordata > Aves > Passeriformes > Fringillidae > Haemorhous > Haemorhous mexicanus. The sequence goes on along the minus strand of NC_082363.1, from coordinate 989,917 downwards.
GCTGAGCCCATCACCTGACCAGGAGCAAGTACTTTTTGGATACAAAGGCATTCCAAGTATCCCTTTGGATACACAGGCTAAACCAGGCTGGATTTGGGGCAGAGCTGCCCATCCAGGTACCACCTGCACAGTCCATGCCTACAGCCCACTGCCCCTCGCTCCACACCACTCTGTGCCAGCTGCCAGCCATGCAGGGAGATGCTGGGGCTGTCCCAGGGGATACCCTGTGGGCACTGAGCTCAGGACAGGACCCTGGCACCCAGCACACACCTCCTGCCAGGTTCCCATCACTACAGGCAAGCCCAGAGCTGCAAACCCAGGGCTGGGCTGGATGCAAACACAAACACAACACTGCACTAGAGATTTTGGATTAACAGTGGCTGGAGGGACAATTGAAAAGTCCCTGCTGCTGGAGCACCTAACCCTGGGACAGGGCAAGAGCTCAGGAGAGAAGTCTCACTTGTAGGGGCTGCTCTGATGCCACTTGCAAGGGCTTTGTTGTTGGATCTACTCTGGCAGCAGAAAATGCTAGAAGTATTTCATAAAGGGCCTCATATTTTACAAGCAGTCTGGGAGATGATGTCTGGCCACAGAGGTCTAGACAGCTGGGATTTTCATGCACAGCAGACACACTTCCTCTTGGATTCAGCTCCTGGAAAATACAGCCAGGCAGCTCCCAGTGAACGTGCCTTCAACACTCCTTGCTGCCAAAAACAAGAGGAGGAGCCCAGGAATGACATGCAATGGCAGACAAGGGCTTGTAAACACCAGTCCTGAGGCCATGCCCAGGAGATGGGTGGGAAAATGCCACGTGTTGAATGCTTCAGAGGCTGCAAGGTGGTGTTGGGCACAGAGAACGATACGATTCTCATCTGCACCTCCCTGCGTTCAGCTGGTGGCATTCACACATCCCAAAGACCTGGTCAGTAACTAAAGGATTTTTTTCAGTTATTTACAAACACATTGATTGATTCTTCAGCTTCACCCACAGCATTTTGCCTCTGGAGAGCTGGGATTGGAGTTTTTGCTGTCCCAGGCTCTCTTTGACATGAGGGGCTGAGCCTGAAGCTGCATCACCCAACAAAGGGACAGGGTCCGCAAGGCACAGAGCCCACCTGCACAGCCTGGCACCTGCAGGGACCCATCCCCACCTGGAGATAACACAATCCCCTCTCCAAAATGCTGTGCCACGAGCTCCTCTGAGAGGACTGGGCTTGCCCTGCCTTTCCCATGCACCAATCCAACACCTTTCTCAGCAGCCAGACACTTCCAAAGGGCTCTGAAGCCACCTGTGGAGTCATCATTCTCTCACAAAACTCCTCCACCCTCCCACATTTCCCTCCCAATCCCCCTGTGATGCTGCTCACCCTCAAGTTGAGCTGGTGGCCATTTCACTTTGGCAAACACCTGGAACCTCAAGAGCCACAAACATCTGTCGTGCCACGACCAATTGGAAAGAACAAATAAGCAAACAGGAGGAAATGTGCATATAAAAAACCTTTTTCTCCTGACATATGGTCAATAAGCTGCAATTTTTCCTTCCACAGGGAAGGGATTCAAGTTCTTGGATGATATGATGCTTGGAGATGTCATTTCTTTTTCATTAAAAAAACCAAACCCCCAACCAACCGAAAATTTCCAACCCCAAACTCACAAACTGATGTTAACAAAACAATGTAAAAGGACAAATCTCCCAACAATGACAACCGAAAAATAAAGGTACACGTCAGCATTTGTAATCAAAAACTACTACATACTGTACTTGGGAAGTCTTCTGGGAAAAGATCATTGGCATCTAGAAAGGATATCACTAAAGTCTTGAGCAATGATATGTATGAGACACGATGCCATTGGAGGGTGGATGGACGGACCCTTAGGAAACTGTCACTCACAAAACTGTTCCATGACAGGAGAAAATAAGAGATGTAAAAAGGATTGGTTTTCCCCATCCCCACCCCCCCAGGCGTTACAGATTCCTTCTCATTTGTCGGAAACAGCCTCCTCTAGTCTTAGTTTATTTGTTGTGGTTTCTTTTTTTTTTTTTTTTTTTAAAAAAAAAGTCTTCAGCTTTTGAAGGGAGTCCGTCAGTTTCTGAGATGCACTTGGTTTCACAGCACCAAAGAGCTTCAGCTCTCCCTGTCTGATCTGCTCACAGGGGCTCTGGGGAAGGGCCTGGCTCACGGCATTCCCAGAGCCCACGGGAGGAAGAGATGTGCTTCTCGTGGACTTTCCTTGCATTCCTCTTCCTGGAGAAGCCCCACTGCTCCAGAGGTGCCTGGCTCCAGCTGCAGCAGCCTTGTGCAAGAGGAAACATGAAGCTGCTCTTTTCTCTTCCTTTGGAGACTCCCATTGGTCTTGGAGCCCTTTTCAAGAATGCAATTGCTTTATTATTATTTAAAAATATTTTGTAGTTTGTTCGTTTTTTGTTTTTTTTTCAAAATAGTTGTCTTTTTTTTTGTTCCCTTTTTCCATTGCTTAAATTCTAGAAGCTCTTGGCAACTTCTCATTGTTGAGGACAGGGTGTTCCCTCATGCTGCCGTGATCCTCAGAGCAGCTGCCTGTCTCTGGTCCATGCAGAACACTCAGGAACTGGAGCTTGGACATACAGGGGCAAAGGGGAGCAGGGCCTCGAGGAGGAGGAGCAGGAGGCCAGGCAGCTATCAAACCTCCACAGACTGGATTTGGTTCATCTGTGCTCTCATCACCTGGATACTGTTCAGAATTTTCTTCTGGTGTCCTGCTAAAGTGACCCCAACTCGCAGAATGTCCCTTTGGGAGGAAAGGAAACAAACACAAATATCAGGAGGTATTTTCTCACAGCAGAACAAGATCATAGATGGTATTTAAAATTATCTTTAAGGTCCCTTTCAACCCAAACCATTCTGGGATTCTATGACCCCCTGATTCTATGAGTCCATGAGAATGGTATTTAGAGAGCTGAAGTATCCACAGATTTCTTTCATGAATGCAACAAACAGATGCAAACCTTGTCAAACCTCTACTCTTTCACTTTTTCCTGCTTATTGTCCAATCTTTGCACTTTCTACCCACATGCAGCACCCTCAGAGTCCTGAACCTCAACAGAGAGTGTGGAACAAAATGCCACAGGCTCTGCTCTCTGCTTGTGAGTCAATTTGTCTTAAATTTTTTACCTATGTACTGTTTTGGATTTTGGATTTTCTTTCATTTTGTGACACACTAACCCGTTTTTTCTACCCCTGGAGACACAGGACAGGGATGTGCTGCCCCTCCTCAGTGTAGATCTGACCCCCATATGCAGATGATGCTGTTCTTGATGCTTTTCCTTTGAGCTGATAAAACCATGAAGTGATCAATTTTTGCACTTATCCTTTTGTTAAATCATGGCAATCTCATTTTTGGACAGCTTATATTTTTATAGATTTAGACGTCTGAGAGAAATCAAAGTCATGCCGAGAGCATGAGTGTGGCTCTAAATTGGTCCTGTCTGTGTCTCCAGCTGAGTTTGCTCTCATCTCCCCCTTGGCAAATAAACCTCAGTCATGAAATCTTCAGATCATCTTCTTCCCATCAGGGGATGGGAGGCCACATGACCCAAACCTGACTTGAAGGAATTTCAGGTGCCTTTTGTCCTTAAGTTTAGGGGAAGAGTGGCAAAATCTTTGCCATGTTTGGAGTGGAGGCTATTGGGCAAAGAAGGATAAAGAGGAGCTCCAAAGGGAGGAAAAAAATCTTCACTCATGTCTGATGCCAGAATAAGACTGTGGCTCTGCCCAACTCTGTGATTCTGAGCCTTCTGGCCTGGACATTAAACATTTGATTGGATATTGGGAAGGAATTCTTTGCTCAGAGGGTGGTGAGGCCCTGGCTCTGGTTGCCCAGAGAAGCTGTGGCTGGCCCTTACCTGGAAGTGTCCAAGGCCAGGCTGGATGGGGTTTGGAGCAAGGTGGGATAGTGGAAAGTGTCTTAAAGCCCATGGCTTTAAGATGAGCTTTAAGATCCCTTCCAACTCAAATGGTTCTGTGACTACTGAAAGATAATTCATGTCCCAGGTGTCCCAGCCTGCAGACGAACCAGTGAGAACCCTTTAGAGCAGGTCAATGTTGAGACCATGTGGATTTGGGGAACTGAGTCAGTTTTCAGGAAACATTCACACTTTGCTGGCTCTCCAAATCTGGATGAACCAGCAGCTCCACTGACATTTCTATCAGCTTCTGCAAGGGCCAGTGAGCATCAGAGGGTAGTGTCAAGTCCTGTTACACCACAATTTTCCAAGGAAAAAGGACTTGGACTGTCCTCTCTACTGTACATTCAGCCAAGCAGGTGAGGAATGTGGAATGGAAGTTTGCCAAAATCAGTGGGACATGAGCTGAGGATGCCCTTGGAATTGTGGTGAAAGCTCTTGGAGAGGACTTGAGGGACACGGTAAAGGACTGGGAGAATTGGCATTTAAGTGACACTGAGGATGTCTGTGAAAGAACAGCCAGCATTAGCTGGATTGTCTGCATCCTGCCTGCTGTCAGACATTGCAAATAGCCGAACCCAGGGGTTGATTGTGGTCTGATACCTCTCTTTGATCAAAGTTCTTCCCTACCATTCCAATTTCATGGACTCTCTTTTTGTTGTATCAGCCCAGCCAATATTGTGACAAAATCATCCCCAGGGCCTCGGGATTGCACCACAAATGTCCCAAAACAGTCAGAACTGCCATGGGAACTTCCCAGCAGCAAATAAGAACAAAAAGCCAGAGAAAGTCACAGTGGCTGTTTGAGTGAATGGATTCTGACTCACTGGTAGATTTAAGCATCTGGATTTAAGCACAAATCCAAAAACGTCCCTGGCCACCAGGCTCAGACATCGCAGCCCTTACAGATGGCTCTCATGCTTGGCCCCTTCTGAGGGTTTCTAGAGATACCTGCAGCCAGCCATAACTCTTTCAGCAGAAGCATCAAAGTCACAGCCAGCCCCAAGGTTTCAAAACCCTCCAGAAGTGGGTCTTCAGCTGCCTGATTTCTCTGAAGGGCTTGCTAAGAATCAGGTGCTGATTGTCACTTGTCAATTGTCACTGCAGGATAATTTCTGTAGATGCAGGACATTTTTAATGGATGCAGCACAAACTTGAAACCACCCCCCCACAAGACGATCTTATTGAGGTGTGTGAGGAGATGTGGCAGAGGCTGGAGACAGGCAGGGCAACAGTATGAGAAGCAATGGGAAGAAATGAATGCCCAGAAAGATCCACCAGAACACAAGGAAGAACTTCTTTACTGTGGACGTGGAACTGACTTCCCAGAGAGGGTATGAAATCTCTTTCCACAGACATAATCCTGAGTGAGGAGCTCTAGAAACTGAGCAGGAAGGTTGGACAGCAGGACCTCCAGTGGTTCCTTTCAACTGTAACCACTCTGTGATTCTGCCTTTCTTAGGCAGAACTTTGCACCATGCTTGTCTCCATCAATACATCAGCCATCCAAGAGGAGTGCAGAGTTCAGAGGTGCTCTGGAGAATTGTCTGATGCCAGCCTGAAATCTGTTTGTCCCATGTAGGGGTTTGGACACGCCTCACAGGGGTGTTAATTTTCACAGAGTGGTAGTGGGGAGAGGAATTCTGCAGGTGCAGACAGACACACCGTCTGGAGACTAAATAGAAGTAGCTCCACAAAGCAACAATTCTATAAAAGTAAAACTACATCATATGAAAATAAAATCTAATTCAACACCAATTGTTGCAAAACTGCTGGGACTTTTCCTTGTCCTTTGGGACTCAAAGCCTGGGCACTTACTCTACAGTCATCTGAGATACTACATCAAAGGTGGTGAAACCAGCACTGGCAAAGCTCTCCTTGTACTGGCTCATCTTGATGGCATCCAGCCATTCATCCACAGTGTTGAAGCTGGTGTAATCTGGGATTGTGCGGTCAAGGAGGGGGAGGTTCATCCTGAAACACAGAAATGGGCAGTGACAAACCAAGAGCTGCAAGCACAACTGTTCCTGCATCCTCCAGCAGATGAGGCACAGGATCAGCATCATTCACAGTGCAGACACTGCCCTGTAGTGTGGAATTCCACCCAGAAATCACTGTTCTGCCAGGGAAGGACTGTGCAGAGCATCAGGGAAGCCCTTCTGGATCAGTTCCTGCAGGAGAGGCAGGAGCCATCACAGATGATGGGATGCAGCTTAAAATCCTTGCTGCTCATGGGGAGAAAGGTCACTCTCATATAGGGCCAGTGCTTCCCAAGCTGGTGCAACCCACCCAGCCCAGGGAAACTCCACATTGCCTCAGGGGCTTTATCTGCTCCCAGTGCAGTGGGACTGGAACACCAGAACAATCCCACCACCCCAGAATCCCCATGTACATGAAACCAAAGTGCTCCTCTATGTGCAGAGTGCACTGTCCAAGAGCTGCCTGTGCTCACCAGAGCTGCCCAAGGAGAGGGACCTTGACATCTGCATCCCTGCTCTGTGGATGCCCCAAGCCTGGCAGTGTCCAAGGCCAGCTTGGATGGGGCTTGCAGCAACCTGGGATAGTGGAAGGTGTCCCTGCCCATGGCAGGGGTTGAATGAGGTGGGCTTTAAGGTCTCTTCCACCCCAAATTGTGACTCTATGATCTTTTAATGCTCTCCCTATAAAGGATCAAACAGAGGCCAAGCTCTAAAGTAGCTCCTGAGAGGCGCAGGGATGGTGCCATCAGGACCAGGAGGACACCAGACCTGTTCAGAGGAGCCAAAGGACAAGAGGAGGACAGAGACACATACCCAGAGGAGAGAGGTGCCATGGCTTTCAGGCTGTTTGGATTTCGGATCATTTTATCTAAGGTGTTGACAATTTGCCCAAATTTGGGCCTGTGGTTCCGATCCTTCTGCCAACAGTCAAGCATCAGCTGGTGAAGGGCATTTGGGCAGTCCATGGGTGGTGGCAGCCGATAGTCCTGCTCAATGGCATTTATCACCTGCAGGAAGAGAAAGAGGCATCAGAACAGCTGTGATAAAACCTATTTAATTCAGAATGTGCCTTTTCTTGGATCCTGAGAGTGACTGATATGACTGATCCCGCAGCCTGTACTCACTGCTGCCTTCCCATCTCATCCACACCTCACACGGTAACGAGCAGGTCAGCGCAACTGTGAGGTGTCTTGGGAAGTGCCACCAGCTTTACTCAGCCCTCCAGCCTGGGTGGCTGTCAGGAGCAGTCTCCTGATCTGGGGAAAGGAGCAGCCCTGCTGCCCTGACAGAATGTGTGATCCCACAGCTGCAGGCAGGGGAATCAGAGAGAAGGGATCATGCTTTCCTTGGACATAGCCCAACAGCTTGCTGGGAAAACATCTCCATCCAGAGAAGGGGGGTGAGTTACAGACAGGGAGCCTGTCCCTGTGCTTTCCATCCCCCAGTGGTGTTTTGCACTCCTGACACAAACCAGCTCGTCCAGGTGACAGGGTCGTGCTATGGTGTGGGTGGCTCAGTCAGCACAAACAGCAGGATCTTTCTGCAGGCCTGTGCAAGTGCAAAACACCATGGGGAAGACTCAGACCCCAGGCAGCACAGCCAGGCCCAGGAGAACTTGGTTGCAGTGCGCACAGAAGAGCTGCAGCACACTTTGACAAAGCTACATTGCACCTCCAGGCTCATTCAAAAAGGCTTTGGTCATTCCTTACTGCTCCACACAATCCAGGAAAATGTCTGGCCTTGCAATGTCCACAAGAGCTGGAGCAAGGACTAGAGGATCTTCTGGAATGGAACAAGGGCTGAAGGATCTTCTTCAAGGGGAATTCCACCTCCCTGCCACTCTGCACCTGCAGCTCTCAATCCTCTCCTGGGTGACAAACACTTCTTCCAGGAATATCTGTTCCTCTGACAGGGGCATGTACTGGCAGGATTCTCCTGCCTCCTTGGGCACACACAGCACAGGCACTGAAGGATGAGCAGAAGGAGTCTTGAACACCAGAGATGGGCTTGTGCATGGCAACAAAACCCAGAAGTAAGGACAAAAACCAGAACTGAGGATACTGCAGGAATCAGGAGCAGATCTCGAAATGACGAAGTCTCCATGGGAATGATGGACAAGGGAAGGAAGAGTGCCAGAACCTCCCTCAGGGATCCTGAGGAAGAACCTCCATGTCTCTGGCTATTCTCACCATGGGATCAAGGCTGCCATGGCTTTGTCCAGCCATGTCTTGCACAATTCCAAAGACAGAGATCTTCCTGGTGGGATTCCCTAGGGTTGTGTCCCCATCCTGGGGAAGTCTAGACATACTCATGGTGGTGGACATTTTGTTGAGTAGGGAGACTACACTGAGAAAATTAAGGATACTGGGAATGGGAATGGGAGAGAAGCAGGGGAAGAGCTGGTGGCTGATCCATGCCAAACAATCCAGAGTGTGAGAACGGCACCTGACAGGGCTTGAGACGGTCTTGGCTCCAGGCAGAGAATGGACTGGGAGGTGCTGCAGGCACTGCTGTGTGGCCAAGGTGCTGGGTGACCTGAGACACGGGGCTGGCACTGCTGCTGCCAATATATGCCAGATGAAAGAGCCCTCCCCCAGTTCTGCTGCCCTGGCTGGACATGGTAGTGGCCCCATGGGGCCTGTGAAGGTCTGATCAGAGGTAACTCCTCTACAAATCACTGACAGGAGGGTGGAGCCAGGGAGTGTTGGTCTCTTCTCCCAGGTAACAAGTGGCAGGACTAGAGTAAATGGCCTCAAGTTGTACCAGGGGAAGTTTGGATTGGACAGTAGGGAAAGGGTTGTCAAGCATTGAAACAGGCTGTGCAGGGAAGTGGTAGAATCACCATCCCTGGAAGGCTTCAAAAGGTGTGTGGATGTGGCATTCGGGGACATGTTTAGGGTGAACATGGCAGTGCTACATTGACGGTTGGACCCAATGATCTCAGAGCCTTTTCCAGCCTCAAGGATTTTATGGCTACTGATGTGCTTTGTACAGCTCAGGGAACTTCCCAAGGGGTGCTGAGCCCCAGCCCAGCTTCCTGGGTTCAGGTCTGCCCTGGCCAGCAGCAGGGGAGGCACAGGGTGGGCACCAGCTCCACGCAAACACCAAGCACTCCTCTCTGTTCCCAGCAAGTCCTGCTGCCATCAGTCACATCCAGAGGCAGCCCCAGCTCTCTCCATGTCAGCCTCATCCCAGAGGCAGCCCCAGCTCTCTCCATGTCCTCCCCAGCCACCGCCCCAGGCGCTCACACCCCAGGGTCAGGAGGGTAATCTGCCCTCAATATCCGCCACGCTCCTCCACAGCAGGACCAGCTGTGTTTAAGTGGTGACAGCTTCTAGGGCACCATGTCCTGCGGCATGGAAAGGGAGCAGGGGCTGGGGACAGCGACGTGCAGCGGGAGGTGCCAGGGACAGGCACAGCTCTGCCATCCCTGGCACAGTGAGTGGTACTGCCACAGCAGCGCAGCTGTGGCAGGAGAAACCAGCAAGGGAAGAGCTCCCAGAGAAGTAAAAGGGTCAGGGAAGGTACAGAAACATCTGGTGCAGGACATGCTTGAAAGTGCAGTGACAACAATGGCTTAGCAGGAAGGGAATTGTCCTTGCTGAGAAAGGCAGACCCCCAAGTCCCATCCCTCTGCCTCCAAGAACTGATGGAAACATTTTCCTGGTGTAGCAGAGGCTGTGAACAGCCAAAAGTTCTAAGGCATCATCCCCCTGCTCCAGGCTTAGGAATTCATATTAATAAATTTCCCACCAGCCATTAGGGAGGAAACAGTCCCACTCTGGAGAAACCTGATGTGGCACAGATGGAGATCTATTGAGATTGAAAAGGTCTGATCTGCCATAGGGACAGGAGGAGGGGCAAGAGTCAGAGAGGAGACAGGAGGGACAGGGAGCTTGGCTCTCACTCTCTGCCTGTAAGGCAAGGCCTTAGGAGCCCACAGCATGGTGGAGATGAAGTGCATGTCTGAAGGCTTCCAAGGGACTCCCCAGAGCTGCTCTGAGACACACTGGAAGCTAGGCAGATACTGCAAGAGCCAAGACGAGCTTTCTGCATCCCCTAGGTCCACCCAGGACCTTGGCGTTACATCCCGAGTATTCATGACGTGAGGAAGAGCAGCTGTTCTGAGAGACAGAGTTAAAAGTGGCCTTCTGGCACACACATGCAGGTGCAGCATCTTCACAGCACTCACTGCCACTGGCCAGATGGGCTTTGAGCCCCAGGTGCCACATCAAGAGGACCAGGGAGAATGGAAATGGCATTGCTGTGCTGAGGGCAGGGACTGCAGCCATGGGCCATCCTTGCAGGAAATATCCCTGGAGCAAGGAGTGCATGTAACTGTTTGACCTGAATTAGAGCAGAGGAATGAAATATTTAAAGTTGAGCATGTTATGAAGTACCTCGTGGTTTTGGTTTCTAGCTGTGTCTAAGTTACTTGGCTTCTTACAAACCACTGTTCAAGCTTCCCAGGGGAGATTTAATGACCATCTAGCAGATGTCCTTGACCATGGCAGGGGGTTGGAAGGACATGATCTTTAAAGGTCTCTAACAACCCAAGCCATTCTGTGGCTTTGTTACAGACTTTCCTGGAGTGTCTGTGATCCCAGCAGATGAAGCTCTGCTCCAGAGGCTCTCAGCTTAGGGACATCTCCTTTTTCACCCACCTGCTCCTTCTCTTCCTCAGCACCTGCCAATACCCCTGGGGTGCTCCCCTTAACCCTGTGCAGTTGGTGCTGTGCCATCCCAATCTCTGCTACAGTAGCACCATAGGGCCTGAATAAATCCCCAAATTATTCCTATTACTGCTTCCAAAGGTGTTGACCTTGGACATATCTGCCACAACAGAGAAGGCTCTGGACATGCCACAGAGAGGGAGAGGCTGTGGACATGCTTTGGCCTTGCAGGGCTCCCCGTTGCAGTGTTTCTGCCCCTGGTTTCCCAAGAACTCACATCCTGGTTGGTCATGTCCCAGTAGGGCCGCTCTCCGTAGGACATCACCTCCCACATGACTATTCCATAGCTCCACACATCACTGGCTGAGGTGAACTTTCGGTACTGAATGGCCTCAGGTGCCGTCCATCGGATCGGGATCTTCCCACCCTGCAGGACAAAAATGGGATGGTAACAGAGAGAGCAGGAGCAACTGAAAAATAGCAGTGTCCACAATATTTGCCTGTGATATTCCAGTAAAATCCCAGAAGAAAGGAAGCACAGGACTGTCTGTCCCTCAGGGTGGATGTGGATTGTCCAGCCACGCTGGAAGCCTTCAATGATGATGATTCTCCCCATTTGGTGACCTGTCCCACCACCCTCCTGAGGAAGGAGCTTTTCCTGTTGCTCACCTAGAACCTCCCCAGCCATGTTTTTGTCTATGACCCCTTTATTGTATCATCTGATGCCACTGCAAAGAGTTTGGCTCTGTCTCTTCATTACTGCCCTGAAGGTCACTTAGAGGCGTCCCCTCAGTCTCCTCGTCACCATCTTAACCAAGGCCAGCTCCTCCCCCCTTGCTCCTGCTCCTGCATGGCAAAATGCCCATGTGCTAAGAGGGTCTTTGGTAGAAAGTGAATGGCCAGGAATGTAAAAAACAAAACTGATCTTCCTCTACCCTTTTGCTGTCACCTGGCTACCTGTAGAGGAGAATAAATGGAATTAGAACACCTTCCTCTTCAGCCATCTACAGCTTCCACTCTTTGAAGTCAGCAATAGACCATTTCTGGCCTGAGTCCTGGTGTCCCAGCCTGTCTGTGGATCTACACCTGATCCAGCAGGTTCTGATCCTTCAGTATGGGATGGGGGGGTCACTGTTGAAAAATGGGATAAGACTGGGTGGGCACTGGGGTCTCTGTCATCCAGCTCTGGAGCAATCAGTATTCTCCACTCCCACTGAGGAGTTAAGCACAGGAGTGGCACACACAAATGGGGACACAGGGATTGAAGGCTCTGCTTAAGCCCTTCCTGCCTCCTGATTTTCTACCAGGAGCTTTGGACTTGAGCCATTCACTCAAGGGACCTTCTGAAGGGAAAATCTTCCCCTGTGCTGAAAAAATAAGCAAAAGCATCTGTGTTTTGTGGCTGTGAGAAGATTAAAAAACATTATATTTTGTCAATGAACAACTGCCACGTCTTATTAAGGGTCTCTCAGGACTTTACAGGACTCAGCCCCAGGACATGCCAGAATAATGAAAAAAGATAATGTTTCTTCATCTTTTCACAGCCACAAACCTCAGACAAAATATTGTTTTCCACAAGAGGGAAGACGAAGCAATCCATACCAAACAGGATGTCCTCTCCACCAGGCAGACTCCTCACAGAACTCCTGGCAAGCAATGGATTTTAAAAATGGCTAAAAAGAAATCCTAAAGTAGAAATTAGACTTTGGTGGATTCTTTTGGGAACTCACTTCAGTGAGACCTGCCATCTCCGTGGGGTCTGACCTGGAGCTTCACCACTCCAAAGACTTTCCTAAGGTCCAGCACGAACCTCCCAGGCCAGAACTTGTGGCTTCTGCTCACCCATGGACACAAGGTCACTGACAGAATGATGATAAAAACCATTTTGCAGAAAAAGATTGTCGTGGTTTGAGGGGAAATGGTTTTTTTGGGATGGTGTGGTCACGCCAATCGGTGTCCAGATTTTAATATTGGCACCTGGTTTGTCCACTGAGGGCATGGATACGCCTCTGAGAACACAGGGGGTTAAAAGCTGTTAACTCCCACTGGAAGTTCTTTTTGAGTTCCGGTCCTGGACCAGAGGAGACCTCTCTCCTGTCCAGCTCCGAGCTGGGCAGGGGGGAGGGGAGCCATGCGGCCAGAGGGAGGTAGGCCAGGCCTGGGCCGAAGGGTGGAGGAGCATTGCACTGCGAGGGCTTCGGGCAGCCATCCCCCATTCCCCCCCGGAGGGAGAGAGAGCGAGAGCAGCCTGTGCTTGTGATAGCGCGGCTGGAGTGAAAGAGAAGGGGGGGGTGCCCAGCAGGGCAGCAAGCCGTGGGAGTTCATGAACCAAACCGGCAGAGCCTGGGACTTTTAACCCTTCTTGGGACGATGGAAACCTTGCAAATGCTGATTCCTCCTGGAGTTGGTGAGATTGAGAGAAGTTGAGAAGAATTCTAGGTGGGAGGAGATGATGGAGTGGCTTTTGGCTGGACTTTTCTTGGATAGCTATGGACAGAACCCTTGAGTTCCTGTGACACAGAGACTGCATTCTAGGGGGAGGCAATGGCTCAGAGCCAGGAGAGTGCGGTGATGCGAAGGTGTGTGAACAGAGACGAAGGGTGGAGGAGGGTGGTGGTGGTGCCCTCCGTTTTCGAAGAAGAAGAAGAGGAAGATGATCTCTGTTCAAGAGACCCCTCAGCCCCAAGGGGTGAAACATGGTGGGGACAGGTGTCCCAAAAGGGAGAGGGACTGTGCTCTTTTTTGGAACTGGACAAAGCATCCTTAAAGGGAAAAACCCTAGAAGCAGCTCTGGTGCATGTGCAGTGGTGAGAGCACTGGACATGGAAGGAAGAGGTCACGATGGCAAAATGTTCTCCGGGCGGTGCCAATGCCAAACGTGACACAGAAACACGAGAAGTTTCGACTGTTTCCTGGGTGAAGTCTGTGGTGCAAGAGGGACTCCTCTCTTCTCAAAGAATTGAGAATTGATTATCCAAAGGGTGGTAACGGAATTAGGAAATTTGGTGGGGGGAGGAGGAGAAAATTTGGAAGGTTTTCATCCTGTGTTCTGTGTGTTTTTTCCCTGTAGTTTTATGTTAATAAAGTTTTTTTCCTTTCAATCGTAAGTTGGAGCCTGCTCTGCTCTGTCTCTGATCACATCTCACAGTAGATACCAGGAAAAGAGGTTTTCTCATGGAAGCACTGGCATTTCGCCAGGCTCAGACCATGACAAGATACTTCTGATTCAGATGGTGCACATAGTCTGTCAATATCGATAATAAATATCCTGCTACAGTGCACAAAGTTCAAGGAGAATAAATTAGGGATGACGAATTTTTTATTAGAGAGGAAAGCTAGAGGCATAAAACCAGGGACAGAGAACAGCAGTAAACACCATGTATTTGGTTAACAAAGGGAAATTTAATTGGCTGTAAGGGATATATGAAAAATAAATGTTATTAGTGTTTGTAAAAACCATTGATGGCTGTGTGAGATGGATGAGTTGATGTCTGAAGCTACACGGATGAGAATAAACCCACACATTTTTAGGTGTTTGTTAGGTATTTAGCTACTGATAAAATTTACTAAGAGTTATTTCAGGCATCTCATCGCTGCCAGCTTCAAAAGACCCAGGAGAGGTGATTTCCTAAAGGTCATGCCCCAGCTCTGTCAACACTGATTTCCAAGGATTCCTGACATGGACATTGATCCTGATGCACTGTGCGGAGCATTTCTATGTAGTATTTATAAGAACTCCTGGCTGAGCTCTCATCGAGCAAAAACAAACAATCCTCTGGTCCTGGGGCAACTTCTGCAACCTGACATGAGTCACAAGTTCTTGGTGGCACTTGCGTCTATGGCACCAAGGTGTTCCTGGGAAGTTGTTACATGAACATGAAGTCATTTTAAGGAGTCTTTTTCTGTTTAAATTGGATACTCTCTGGAAGATCAGTATCTAGTATCTGGCACCCACCCACACTTCCTACACTTTCAGTCTATCCTTCTTGGGGCTGACCCAGTGAGATGACATGAGGAAGGACAGCAGGGCATCACGACTGGACAGTGAAGGTAAGAAACCCAGACCTGCTGCCCTGGCAACAAATCTGTCAGGGCTGCATTGCATCTCAAAGGATCCCAGGTGAATCATACAGGGAGAGCGCAGAGCATGATCCCAACCAAGGGCTTTTCAGGGACACGTGTGTGTTTGCAGACATGTTTGGAGGAAGGCTCAGCTATCCACAGGAATGACAGGACCTTGCAAGGGAAAATATTCTACAGTTTATTTCATCGCTCTTTCTCATGTGGGACCTTTTTGCTGCTGACACCCTGAAAAGGTGTTCCCTGCTGTCAAGGGGAAGGTCCCTCCTTCCCTCTCCCACTCCTTCCTTCACACCTGCCCCTGCCTGGCTAAAGAGCAGCATTACCAGAGCACTGGTGTAGGTGGGGTCGGAGGTGTCGTCCTCCAGGAAGCGGGAGAGGCCGAAGTCAGACACCTTGCACACCAGGTTGCTGTTGACCAGGATGTTGCGGGCGGCCAGGTCCCGGTGCACGTAGTTCATGTCTGCCAGGTACTTCATGCCCGCGGCGATGCCCCGCAGCATCCCCACCAGCTGGATCACCGTGAACTGCCCATCGTTTTGCTGAGGGACACATGGACACAAGTGACAGGAGCAGATTCACCGTCCAGGCAAAAGCCAGGAGCCTCTTTCCAAACCCGTGGCAGGATATGCCACGAGTACATTCCCTCCCAGGGAGGGTGGGGAGTGCAGAGCTCACAGGGGTTGGGAGTCACCTCACACATCCCAAGGGCACCACTACGGCAGCTGCTGTCACCTCAAAATGCACCCACCCTGCACAGTAGAGCTCAGAAAGGACAATCTATTCCCACTAATCAGGTTACTTCCCTTCAACAGAGTCAATTACCCACTTCAAAGCCAGAACTAGAAATATTTAGACAGAGCAGCTGGAGGTGGGGTCCTGCTGGGTTAAAGCTGTGTTAGACTGTCCCTCCCTGGGTGTCCATGGGTCAGTCTGGATGTGCACCTGTGGGCAGGCAGGCACAGCCTCTCGCTAGGATGCGTGGACAGACACATATGAAATGACAGCCCTGGAGATGCCATGCCCAGCTCTGTTCCCAAAACACAGACCTCTGGACAATGCAGCAGCTGCCCCAGTGACAGGGAATACCAGGCTGGGAAGGCCACTGGAAAGAGAACCTTCCCCCCAAATCCCCTCTGTGCTAGCACAGCCTCTAAAGCTGCACACTCCCAGATCTCATACCCGCAAGAAGGAGTCCAGTGAGCCATTCTCCATGAACTCAGTGATGATCATGACTGGAGAGCTCTTGGTGACCACCCCCTCCAGGTGGATGACGTTGGGGTGGTCAAACTGCCCCATGATGCTGGCCTCACTCAGGAAGTCCCGTCTCTGCTTCTCCGTGTAGCCAGACTTGAGGGTCTTGATGGCCACAAAGATCTCCCTTTTGCCTGGAAGCTTGAGATGCCCACTGCACACCTCACCAAACTCCCCTGTGAAGACAAGTAGGGCCTATGAGCCTTCCCCACCTCTCCTGTGCCCCCCAAGGGACCCCTGGCTCCAGCTGTGCCCACCCTGCCTGTCCTGAGCTGAGCACCCACCCCCTGACCTGTGTTCCCTCCCTCTCCCACCCTCAGCTGCACTCATCCATGAAAAGCACTGCCCATGGGATCATATGCACATGGGAACTGATGGTCTTGATTCTCCTGCACTGGACTCCCCTGCTCCTTCTAGTCCAGCCTGGGGATAAGTAAGATCTTAGTGGCATCAGTCCTAGTGGCATCAGGCTAAACCCTCCCAAATCCTGGCACCATGAAGGAGCCTGTGCTGCTGAGGGCCAGCCAGCCATTCCCAGGTCACCTACCTGCCCCAATCACCTGCTCGATTTTGACACAAGAGATATCAATTTCTTTTGCAAATTCCCTGACAGCCTCATTGGGATCTTCGTAGGTGAAAGGATCGATATAAATCTTCATGCCTGGAGTCACTGCAGAAAGGTAAGGGAGAGAGTCAGAAGGATGGATGCAACTGCAATGGTTGGCATCAATGAAAAGAGAAAACAGTTTGAGTGATGGTCTTTTACCTCAGCAAGTTGCATAATCAAGGCACGAAGCAGACAGAAACAGTTTGAGAAAGAACATGCAGAGCCATGTTTCACAGGACTGTTAAGACTGATTTTAATGAACACTGTCCCACAGGTCATTGTTGGGGCAGTAAGGAGCTACATCATGAGCCTGGACTACAAACTGTAGACTCCTCCATGGGGGATCTGTGACCCTTCCAGGAGCTCTGCAAGCAGGAGGGACAGTCCAGTCTACCCTGTTCTCCTAAGACACACCCCTGCCCAAGGCTGTGTTCCCTCTTGGGAGCCCCAAGAGAAGTAGTGGAACACACTAGGAAAATCACAAAAGACAGGTTTCTCTTGCTAGGCCGAGCAGGGACACAGTGACATATCATGGGAAAGGCAGTGGCCAAGGGACCTGGTGAGGTTGGACTGCTGCTGCCATATCCCAGCCACCTGCACTGTGGCACAGCCCTCACCTGTACCTCACCCCTTTCTGTACTCATTTTCTGGTCCCTGGCTCAATCCAAAATGGGCTATTTGGAGAGCAGAGCTCAGAGCTCCCTAAATAAGGAGCCCCACAGAGCACCAGACTGACTCCCAGCTCCAGGATGCTGGTTGTATTCAGGGAGTTCTGCAGGGCTCACAGGTTCTCTGGGCCTTGGCAATTTGCTGCAGTGTCTGCACAGCAATCACTGCTGGGGACTGAGCAGGAACTGAGCCCTGGCCAGCTGTGTTAGGTGAGGAAGGGGCTAATAGGCATCCAGGCTCTATCAGCTCTGCTGCATCCTGTGGCACCAGGCCTGTTCTGAGTGGTGCAGGCACAGTGATTAAACCCATCCCAGCCTGGAGCTGTCACATCCTACACCAGGCCCTGGGAGAATGTGTGAATGTGTGTTTGCAGCCCAGACTGACAAACAACTGAGAGCTGCATTTACATAATGTCCCCTGAAAAGTGTCATTTTTCCTGGTAAGTGATAGCGAGGCAGCCAGCACAGGCTGCTAGGGCACAGGGCTGCAGCTCTGCCTTTTGAGACATGTTTCCCAGGTAAAAGCAGGAGCAACAGTGAGTCCTGAGTGGAAACCATACTGGTGTTTTCCATGCTCTGAGCAAGGCCTAGATTTGTACAGGAATAAGGTATTAAAAGGGCAGAAATCCTGAAGCTGCAAGTAGAGCACGAGAAAAATCACAACTGAGATTAGAATAAAGCAAGATTAGAGCAACAGGTCTCTAGTGATGGGGGAGAAAGGAATTTCAGGGACATGAAGGCAGGGGTTAATCAGAGAATCATGGAATGGTTTGGGTTGAAAGGAATCTTAAATGACCTCATCTCATCCCACCCTCTGCCGCAGGCAGGGACACCTGCCACTATCCCAGGTTGCTCCAAGCCCTGTCCAACCTGGCCCTGGACACTTCCAGGGATAGGGGAAGAAGGATGCGCTGAGATGAGGCACGGTGTGCAGTGAGGCTGAGCAGGAATGCTGGATGTGAGGGAGTGCCTTGCGCAGGGATGTTGGAAGAGGGAGGCTACAAGAGAGGGCATGTTAGGTATTGTATTATATACCTACACATAGATATATCTCATATCTGCTGGGAATCTGGGAGCACTGGCATGGGCTCTGGCAAAGGTCTGTGGGTTCCTGCAGGGAGACAGCACTCTACAGGACAGGGACAGGTCAGGGAAGGGGTCTCACTGCTGCCCAGGAGATGGGCAAAGCTCAGGAGCTGGACGAGGAAGACATGGTGTGGTGGCAGATGCTGCAGCACAGAAGACGGTGATGCTTCAGGGGGTGTTGGTTGCCACAGAGGTCTGGAGGAAATGCTCAGGCACCTGACAGTGTGCAGGGCTGAGAGCAGGGCAGGGATCAGGGGCAGGGGGGATCTGGAGCTGCCCTGCCCACAAACACACGCACACCCTGCCCAGAGCCCTCCCCACAAGCCCCGAGTGAACAGGAGCACGAACCGAGCAGCGAGTGGCCCCCCACGGCCGGGGGGGGCCCCCGGTACGTACTGTGGCCACTGGTGTAGTGCTGCAGCTTGTCCGTGTACTCCGAGTCAGCCCGCTCGAAGCCCCGTCTTCTGGAAGGGAAGGGAGACCTAAGCACAGCATGGGCCCCTCGGGGCTGGTGCTGCGCTGCGGGGACACCTCTGCCCCCTCCGTGCCATCCCCCGTCCCCAGTGCCCGCGCCCTGCCCGGCCCTGGGTGTCTTAGCCTGCCCTACCTGTTGCACACGATGCCGATGACCACCACAGCGATGAGGAACACCAGCCCCGCTGCTGAGGAGCCGATGATGAGCGGCAGCTTCTCCTGCACACTGGTCTGGTACTCGGCTGGCACGGGGGAAAAGGGAACAGGTTACTGTGGCATGGGATGTGCCATTCCCCACAAGGTCATTGAGGTCAGAGGACAGCCCTGAGCACGGGCCACGTTTGATTACTGGCATGGCTTTGGTCTTGGACAGTCAGGACTCCCCTCTGGCTGGGGGATGTGTCCCAGAAGGAAGGTTGGATGGAGCTATTCCTTTTGGGAGAAAGGTTTAGTCCTGTGGATGCATGCTGTGCCTTGTCCTTGGCCCCAGGGCCAGAAAACTGGCTTGGTCTGTTTTATTTAGCAGCACAAATTTAGAAAAGTAAGACATGGCTCTGCGTTTGTCATCAGCAGCTGTGCAGGTAAAAAACATAAATTTTGCTTCTTCTACATTCAGCTGAGTAGACACATCCCCACAAGAGAAAGGCTGGGCAGAAACTGGGGCCTTCTCTGCATGGAACAAGCACCCAGGCCTCTCTCCAGGTCTTGAATGTGATTTCTCAACACACCCTTGAAGGGACTGACAGCAAGGCGACCAGCTGTTTGTCTATCTCTACATCTCTCTAGACCCTGAGTCACCTTTACAGAGCAGCTGCAAACTCACCTTCAGTCATGGTCTGGAAATACATCTTCCCACTGTAGCGGCCGTAGCCGGCCACGGTGCGTGCCCGCACCTGGAACACGTAGATGGTGCCTGCCTTGAGGTTCTGCACTGCCACAGTGTTGGTGGGGCTCTTCACTGTGGTAGAGTTCAACTCGCTCAGATCCTGCCAAGAAAAAACAAGTCTGTCATCAGAAAAACCAGTCCAGAATCAGGTGGTGTGCTTCTGGAAGGAGGAAGGGCAGGAGACCACAGTGGAGAGACCACCAAGGTCTGAACAAAGAGGTCTTTCCTGCTGGCAGGGAGACACAAACTCAGGGATGTGAGTATGGATATCCCTGGGCTATTCACCACCTCTCAGGAAAGGCTCTAGAGAAGGCAGTAGCTACAAAATTCACGTTGCTTCTTTAAGCCTTGAGGTCCATGGAGATGGGAAGATGGGAACTTCTTCCCTCTTCTGTGCTTTCCTCTTAGCACTTTCCTCCTCCTCCACCCTCTCCTGCTGTGCCTTAGCCAGCTTCAGCACAGTCCATCTGCTCTTCCCCAACTCCCATCTCCCTTTGCCAGGAGGTAAAGCCCATCTGAACCACTTCTGAACTTCTCCTGAGGGTTTTGGACCTCAGGAGAAGTTCCGCTTGCACCCCACTGCCCAGAGCCTGCTTCTCCAGGGGCCACAGCCAAGTTTCCAAGGCTGGGGACCCCAAGAGCATATTTCAAAGTGATAATGACTATTTCCAAACTTTCATTCTGCCCTTTGTCTGCAGTTTTGTAGCTGAGGACTGGAGCAGTCACATAGTGGTAGAGGTGATGGTTCCATCAATGCCCTGAGGAACTGTGCCCTTCATCCAGAAGCACTGGTGGATAGGCAGAATTTCCTCATACAAGAGAACAGGTAGTCCCTGTCTCCCAGGGACTTGCAGTCAACAGAGGACAATGACAGAGGGTTCTGAACACGGCCAGAGAAAGTGGCTGGGAGCCTGGCTGCCATGAAGTCCCAAAAGTCAGAGCAAAACAGCAATGCCAACAGTACAATGCTTCTGGAAAACAAAGAGCTCTTAGGAAAGCCCAGCTGTGAGCAAGCATCGGAGAAAAGGAGGCGCAGGCACAGATTTTGGAATCCAGTGGCTGTAGTGACACTGAAGGTGCTCATCCATCCTGGCTGCACCTCGGGTCTGGCAGGTCAGGCTGCCCTGGCAGATTACCAGATGGAACAGAGGAGCAGCAGCTCAAAATCTGAGCTGGCAAGTTCCCAGTGAGTCCCTGACTTGAAGTCATTGCACAGGATGCCCCCTGCACCCTCAGTGAGGAAGGGTCACCTCGTGAGACTCTGGCAGGGACTGGCAGAAAGTGAGACAAGAGGTTTGGGGAACACTGTATGTGTGACTGAGGGTGTGAGCAAGGGATTGACCTCTGTCCCAGCTCTGAAATGACATGGAGATGGAGATGGATGCATGGAGACATTTCTGCTTTTCCCATGGGAACAAGAGGTCAGTGTGAAACTCCCAGAAAAGAGAAAGCACCTCCTCACCAACTTCTGCAGTAAAGTGCTGATGGACAGAGGGTAATGAAGGGGCAATCACGCAGAAGGAAGATCCCACAGAATCATTAAGGTCAGAAAATTCCTTCCAAATCATCAAGTCCAACCTTTGACTGATCCCCACCTGTCAGCAGCCCAGAGCACTGAGTGCCATGTCCAGTATTTCTTGAACACCTCTGGGGTGGGAGCTCCACAACCTCCTTGGGCAGCCCCTTCTAATGTCTGAGCACCCTTTCCATGAAAAAATTCCTCCTGCTGTCCAACCTGAACCTCCCTTAGTATACCTTGAGACTATGTCCTCTTGTCCTGTTGCTTTTTTCTTGGAAGAAGAGACTGACACCCACCTGGCTGTACCTTCCTGTAAGGGATCTTGTGGTCGTAGAATCATGGAACACATTCAGTTGGAAGGGGACCTTAAAGCTCATCCAGTTCCACCCCCTGCCACAGGCAGGGACACCTTCCACTAGACAAAGTGTCCAACCTGGCCTTGGATGCTTTCAGGGATGAGGCAGCCACAGCTTCTCTGGGCAACCTGTGCCAGGGCCTCTACACACCATCCAACCTGGCCCTGGATGGAGTTAATTTTGTGTCTCAAGCTGCTGGTTGAGCAGTGCTCTGGTGTGGTGGTAAGAGAGGGGCCTGGCAGGAATGTATTTCTTCAAGTGTGTGGCCAAACCCAAGGAGTGGAGATGCTGATGGCAAATCCTTCTGCAGGGAGTGCAGGGGAGCTCTGCGTTACATGTAGGGGCATGGAGGAATATGACAAGGGAGAGTGGCTTTAGACTGAAAGACAGCAGGGCTAGATGAGATATTGGGGAGAAATTTCCCTCTGTGATGAGGCCCTGGCACAGGGTGCCCAGAGCAGCTGTGGCTGCCCCTGGATCCCTGTCAGTGTCCAAGGCCAGGATGGACAGGGTTTGGAGCACCTTGAGCTATGGAAGGTGTCCCTGGCCATGACAGGGGTGGAATGAGATGGGCTTTGAGGTCCCTTCCAGCCCAACCATCCTATGATTCTGTGAAACACCCGGGAGACCTCCACTATTAACACTGTTCAGGAACACTTTTCCCTTCTAAAAACTACAATATCTGTTGCATGCATCTGGACTTGGTGCTGAAGGTTCCTGATTGTCACTGGGGTCTCTGGTAATAAGACTGATGACAGTAAAAAGCTTAAGTACAGATACACATAGACCAAGGAAAGATGAGCACACAGAAAACTCACAGCCTCGTTTGTCTGATCAGGCCTCAGCACTCCCTTGGACCTTTCCCAGGCAGGCGAGGAGAGAAATAGGTCAGGAAATGTTTACAGTTTTAGAGCTCATGGGCTTGGATGAATCCTCCCAGGCCCTTGGAGGGCACTAACAACACAGTGGTTTTAAAATAATTTGTCCAGCTGTTTTGGAGAACCTCATCCCTGCTCCTGGAGGATTTTAAATGGAATGTAATGGCCAAGTGTACAAGGTGCTTGATAGCCTGGGAAATTGACATCTGCCTGGCTGAGGAAGGTGTGCTGGTGATGTGCTCTCCTCTAAACCCAGACCACAAGGAAAAACCATTTACACCTCTCCACCCTCTCTTATCAAACCTGTTCTTCCTCCTTGGTATAACCCCTCCAGAACCTGCACATTCACGTCAAACACATTTCCCCTTTCACCTCTCTGGGCTCCTCCAGCCAAGTGCATCCCAGGTGGTTTAAAGCAGAGGTTTGTGGTGTTTGGGAGTTTTTTCCCTGCTGATTTTCTTTTGAGTTTGGAGATCCTAATTCAAAATAACACACTGGTTTGATTTTGAGTCCTCATCTGATTCTCCCTCCCACGAGTCAAACTGAACCTGAAACCTAAGTCTGATCAACAAAGAAAGAGTCTCTTGAAACATGGATAGGCTGCGAGACACCCAAAGGATTTTCAAAAATTGCTTCAAAAAAGTTGCATTAAAAAAAAAAGAAAATTGAAAGTGAAAAAGCCAAGAAAAAAATGTCAACCGACTGAATTTGGCAGAGTTTCTATGAGCCTGCACAGCGACAATCTGCCATGGCCCTGGGGCAAACACAGCAGGACACAGCCACGCCAGGGCCCGGTGCCAAACCATCACATAGCTGCATTTCGGGATGCCCATGTGTGGGAGCAGAGTCCTGCCAGCCACACTGGGGCTGCCTCTATGGCATCCATAGCACCTGGAGTCCCATAGGGATCCATCACTTGTGGGGGCAGCCCAAGAAGATTTGTGCCCCCAGCCAGGTATCCCATGAAGTGGGGCAAGGAGAAATGGCCTCAAGTTGTGCCAAGGAAAGTGCAAGCTAAAAACACTTCTTCATTAAAGGGGTTTTCAGGCATTGGCACAGGCTGCCCAGGGCAGTGATGGAGTCCCCATGCCTGGAATTGCTCAAGAAATGAGATGCTGCACTTGGCAATGTAGCTTGGGCACTGGGTGGAGGTTGGGCTGACTGATCTTGGAGGGCTTTTCCAACTGTAATTATTCTCTGTTTGAATGCCTCTCCCAAACCCACTGAGTCCTGGAGAGTGCCCAGTCCCAGTGTGGCCCTGGGCAGCGACTGGGACTGCAGGTAGGCTATCACAGGGCTCCCTGATAGGATTTCTTCTCCATGTCCTTGAACTCCCAGTTTTCTGGGGACAGAGACCCCTCCAAGGGTTTGGGAAGCACTGGGTGGAGGGGCAGCCCCACCTCATGACAGGTGAGAAACACCAGGCAGCAGCTTTGGCTCCAGACTTGGGGATTCTGGTATCCAACACAGCAGGACAGACTCCGGAAAGTCAGAGAATCATGGAAGCCCAGGATGGTTTTGTTTTGAAGGCAGCTTAAAGATCATCTTTTTCCAACCCCCTGACATGGGCAGGGATGTCCCCTGAGTCAGTCTGGGAGCAGCACCTCCAGCATCCTTGGTCCAAGCCCTGGGAACACCCTGTCCTGGGGTGCTGGGCTTTGGCCAGAAGCTCCTGGGCACCAGGAGAGCTCTACTTCTACCTCACTTCCATATCCACCCTCACAGGTCCTCTCCCTGACCCTTCATCCCCCAGCCAGCCCATGCCCGTACTCCAGCACTGGAGACATCAAAGGGCTCCTTTACCTCCTAAAGTCTTGCTCTGGTGACCAAATTGGGCTGAATGTCTTCAAACAATTACAAAATGGGTGAATTTGAGCATCATCAAACTCAATCATTTTGCATAATGAGGAGGGCTAATTACTCTTTGCTGTGTCTGACACTGCAGTGGGTCTGAAGCTCCCATGCTCCAGGATGAGTTTGGCAACTTTGGATAAAAACTGCTACGCCCTTTCCAAATGAAGACAACATAGACTTTTTTAATAAGACAAACACTGGCAGGTACCTCTTGGAAGAGAAAAAAGCAACACATTAAGGTGGGGGCTACAGAGAGCAGCCACGTCAGGCAGTGTTTGTGCAACAATCTGCACAGATTTGCTCCAACTCCACGTGAAAGAAACTCAAAATGTTGCCTTTGTACAAGCATTTTTAATGGCATCTAAGAATAGCAGTGTTATAAATAATCTGTGAAAGGGAAACAAAAATACATCTTTGTTTCAGGTATTGTGAATAGCGCTTTTCTGTCAATGCTAAAATAAATTCTTCTATTTTTTAAATTTAATGTCTGTATATAGAAGAGAATCCATTAAAAATGAAGAGTCAAGGTGCTTTTTATACACAATGTATATGGTGCTATTCTTCATTTGAGCTGTTTTCATGAAAATAAAATTTAATTTTCGACTGGGGGAAAAAAAATTCCACCAGAAAAAACTTAACCAGCTCCAGAGACCTTCGCTGAGCATTCAAAAGCACATGGGACAGTTTGTAATGAAATATTTGGAAGGAAATCACCTCTGCACAGACTGGCAGTGGAGTGAGAACACACCTGGGATGTGTCAAACACCATGTCCAACTGCTGGATTGATGGGAAGCAGGAGAGGAGCATGGCGGGGCCAAAGCCCTGGCACAGGTGGCCCAGAGAAGCTGTGGCTGCCCCTGGATCCCTGGAAGTGTCCGAGGCCAGGTTGGATGGGGACTGGAGCAGCCTGGGACAGTGGAAGGTGTCCCTGCCCATGGCAGGGGGTGGGGACTAGATGAGCTTTAAGGTCCCTTCCAACACAAACCATTCTGGGATGCTTCCATGGTTCTCTGAAACCAGGACAGGGAGAACCTCAGCCCAGCTCTCCCCTCTGTGCCAGACTTAGTGCTCCATGAACAGCACTGCCTGAGAGTGGAGCCACTTGTCCCCATCATCAGGGACATGTTGTGCCCGAACTCTGACAATGGGACAGGCAGATGTGGTTGCCTGCAAAGACTGGCCACCAGCAACAGCACTGTTTTTTAGACAAAAATTCCCTTTATTTACAGCCTGCCTCAGAAAACAGAGAAGAGGCAAGAAAGAAAAAGGGTGAGAGACTAAGATAAAGTAAGAGGAGGAGAATGTACTCCCTGAGATCTTCTGCCTCTACGTTGAGGGTCCCCAGGGAAAGGACCCCTCTTGCTTCCCAGATCTGTCTTGTTATCTACTCATCCATCTTGCCACGTATTCTGGGATAATTTCCAAGGGTCAAAATAAATGGCTGTGATTTATGCAATATAGGTCAGGACCTATTTAACAGCTTACAAAGGAGTGCCCCCCCCCCATTCTCCCTCTGGCTCTTGGTGATGAGAAAATAGGTCACAGGCAGGCACTGGGGGGGATTAATCATTTCTTCTGGCAACTGCTGGGAAAAATATTTTCAGTTCCATTTAATCATAAAGCTTTTTAATTAGTTACTTTGCAATTTATAATGTATAGTTTATAAGCTCTTGTGCAAGGGGACAGATTCCTGGAAGGAGAAGTCTCCTGCTCCCCATCTCACCTGGGCTGCACAGATGAAGTTCAACCTGGCAGGGCCTGGCAGGTCCTAGACCAACCTTCATGTGGTCCTCATGTCTCTGAGCAGCCACTGGTGAGATGGACCTGGGCACAGTCCAGATGAAATCCCTCTGTCTGCCTGGACAGGGAGGTTATGGAAGGAGCAGGTTCCTCAGGGATGAAAGAGCTGGAGCTGCAAGACCCTGTCAGGCTGCCTCCATAGTGCAGCATGAACCCTCCATGGGAGCATGGGACACCTTCTCCCTGTACAACATCTGGGCTCAGGATGCTGAAGGGATGCTAAACTCACCTTTGGTGTAGATGCACCCATGGACAGCACTCCGGAAAATCTACAGGACTGGACACCCACTGAGCGTGCTCCAGCCTGGGACTGGATGTTCCCTGTCATTCCCATTTCCTACTGATGCCACAGCACACAAAAAGGAAAAAATAGACCCTGGACCTTGTTCTCCCTGCAATGGGTCCACTTGCCACCAGTTCTGAGGAGGTGACAGGAGAAGCTCCTGAATAACCAGTAGATGTTCTACATTTGGGCCACTGGAACCATCACTGAACCCCCAAGGATTGATGGCCACGTGCCATCACTGGATCCCAAAGACTGATGGCCACCCCAAGGATTGATGGCCACTGTCACCCACGTGACCAAATACGATGAGAGAAGTCTCCTACTGAACAACCACTGTGTGCCCTTAAGTGAAGTCTGCACCCCTCCTCCCCCCAAATGCTGCGGGTGACCCCCGTGAAGGTTCCTCAGTACCTTCTCGTAGTACTGCAGCTCATAGTCCAGGATGACTCCATTTGGCTGGTCGGGCTGGGACCAGGACAGGGTGATGCTGTCCAC
Source organism: Haemorhous mexicanus (assembly GCF_027477595.1). NCBI lineage: Eukaryota > Metazoa > Chordata > Aves > Passeriformes > Fringillidae > Haemorhous > Haemorhous mexicanus. The sequence continues at coordinate 963,078 of NC_082363.1, read as the reverse complement.
GGTGCGGCTCACCTGGTGCATGATGGACACGGCAGAAGGGGCTGAAAGAGAGAGAGAGGGGGACGGACAGTCAGACACCTGCACAAGGTAGGACCCTCAGCCTGGCAGGAGGTGGGCAGGAGGGTTATTGCTGTTTGGAATTTGGAATTCACTTCCTGCACGGAGAGAGCTGTACAGAGGTCAGGAGATCCTGGATTTTGTTGTTTGTAGAGAGCAGTGAGGGGAGAAAAAATGGTTCTGCTGAATTGGTAGTTAGAAAACATGTAGGACAGTGCCTCAAGCAGGAAAATGGCAAAAGGAACCCACGGTTGGAGCAGGCGCAGCACTGTTCCACCACAAAAAGCCCCACCAGCCCCATACCATGCACTCCTCCCTGCCCACCATGGGGAAACGGGTGGTTTTTATGTTTCCATTCGCACAGAGCAGCTTCCCAAGGCTCAGGCAGGCTGGGGCTGCAAGCTGCACATGCCAATCACGGGAGGTGCATCCAGCAGCCTGAGCAGACAACACAAAGCTGACCTGACACGCTGACAATGGCGAGCCGCTCTGCCGGCCCCCGCTCCTCGCAGCAAGCACAAAGGGCCTGGCCAGCCCGCAGACACCCGGGCCGCTCTCGCTGCTGCTGCTGCTTCAACCAGGCCGGACCCTCGGCCGGGCCCGTCCCGGGAAAGCCGCCCCGGGCGCTGGGCTGACAGGCCCACGGGGCAGGGAGCTGGGTGTGGAGCTGCGGCCGCCCAGGGAAGCCCTCAGCGGCCCTGGCCCGGCCTACTGGGGAGCGGGGTGAGCCAACAGCCCGGGCTGCTCCACTCCTGCAGGTCAGGAAACTCATCGGAGCCTGCAGCTTCTCCTGAGGGGAGCTCCCATCTCTGCTCTGTGAGCCCGGACAGCACCCAGGGAACGGCTGGAGCTCTCTCAAGGGAGTTTAGGCTTGAGATCAGGAAAGGTTCCTCCTCAGAGGATGCTGGGCACTGCCCAGGCTCCCCAGGGAATGGACATGGCCCCGAGGCTGCCAGAGCTCCAGGAGCATTTGGACAGCGCTGCCAGGGATGCCCAGGGTGGGATTGTTGGGGTGTCTGTGCAGGGCCAGGACTGATGATCCCTGTGGGCCCATTCCAAGTCGGGATATTCTCTGATTCCAGGTGCTGACAGCAGAGCAGCCGACAACCCCACCCCTGCTGCAGGGCTGACACCCAGGGCTGCCTGCGCTGCCTCCTCTCCCCGCATCCCAGGGCAGTGAGAGGAGCCCTCCCGGTGCCCAGCCTGCTGCTGGCTCTGCCAGCACATCCACCTCAGTGCAGGGCTACCCCAGACCTCCCCTAGGGCCAGCCCAGCCCTGGAGAGAGAGCTCGAGCTGCAGTGAGCTTTAGCCCTGGCACAGCTGCCAGCACAGGCTCACCACTGCAGCAGCTTCAGGGCACAGGAGAAGCCTCACAGGTAGGAGAGGACTGGAGAGTAGCATGAAAGCATGAAAGCTTTCCCATCACATGCATGCCAGGCCAAATGGATGCAGAGAGGTTTGCACTCAGATGGGCTTTTCCCAAGTCCAACCCCTACAATATTTCATGGAAGAACAACTCATTCGGCAGCTCTGAGAAACAGCCTGGAGGAGGAGCACCCAGAGTAAGGCACCTCTCACCCATCTCCAGGCTGGCTCCCCTTGGCATCAGGGGCAGTGACAGGAACTGCCAGCTGGGGTTGCAGTGGCAGGACCGTGGTGCTTGGACAAGCATGGCCCCAGCATGTTCCTGCACATCACAATAAATTACCACTGAGCAACTCCTCTCTAACACACCAAAAAAAGCCATTTTTCTGGTCCACCGTCTGCCTCTTCACTGCTGGTTTTCTGACTCAGAGCACCACAGTTCCCAGGATGCTCAATGTCTGGGTGCCAAGGGGCTGGGTTTGGCTAACACAAGACCTGCCACCACACTGCTGCCCCATTTTCCTTCACCTGCCTGGGCTTCCCCAGTCCTGAAGGAAGGTGTGATGTGGATTAGCCTCAGCAGTGTTGTTAAGCTCTAGTTTTGTCCAGGAGAACAAAACTAGAAGGACAGCAGAGAACTTCTATCCCTGGAAGAAGTGTCCCAGGCCAGGCTGGATGGGCCTTGGAGCAACCTGGTCTGGTGGAAGGTGTCCCTGCCCATGGCAGGGGGTGGGGACTAGATGAGCTTTAAGGTCCCTTCCAACCCAAACCACGCCATGATTCCAACAGATCCTGAGGCCAATCCTTCCACCCATTTCTGCTTGAGCAAAGCCCCATTACCCAACAGTCTGAAACCCTCTGTGTCACCTCAGCCTTCCCCTCACTCTGTGGCACTGCTCCCCTCCCACCTTGACATCCCTGTCTCACTACTTCAGGCTTTCCAAACTCCTGGGAAGAGTTTCTCACGCTGGCATGAAGATAAAACACAGGTAATGTTTCTGGAGCCTGTCAGCTCTTGCTGGAGCTCACTGCTTCCTTGTTGAAACAGATTCTCTAGGACATCTGCAATTTTCAAGACAAACATCTGTCTCTGGAGACCAAGCTTAGAAGGAAGATGTGACAGTGCTGTGGATGCCCTGTGGCAGGGATGGCACTGGACTGAGGGAAGCACACAGCCCACATCTCTGCCACCTGCTCTGGGAACTGATCCCACATTTACACACTGGGCTTTTCCAGGACAGGGGCCACGTATGACCAGAGCCATTCCACCACAACACCAGGATGTGGCAACATCCCATGATTCAGGCACAGGTTCAGTGGCCTTGCAGCTGGAGATGCTCCTCAGCTCCAGGTTCCTCCTGGTACGAGTGAGGTCTCTGGGATGTTCTTCTTCCAACTCCATGCACTATACCCTTGCCTGGGAGTACAGGACTTCTCCAAGGCATCTCCTGCCTCTCCTGAGGGAGATGTACCAAACAACAGCTACAGCAGGATGTGTGTGACTCATGTGCTGCTGGTACCTGGTGAACCTGCTCTTGCTTGTCTCAGCAAAAGACCCAAATGGATGAGGTGGGGTTCATCTAACGAGCTTAATGAGGCAAATGTGCTGCATGGTGGGAAGAGGCAGGGGAGATGAATGACTACAGCAACCTCAGCACCTTTCCAGCACCTGGGGCAAGGGAGGGGCTCCAGAAGAGCAGGAACCTCCCCACTGCATGTCCTCAGTAACTGCTGCTCTTATCACAGACACCAGGGAGTGCACAGCAATGAAATCACAGAAGGGACCTCTGGATGTTTCTGGTTCCATGGGCTGGCAGAGTAATTACAAAATCAGATCGTTTTGCTCAGGACTGTGTCCAGATGAGACCTAGTGAATCTGATCCCCATGGATGGAGCTCTCACAGGCTCTCTGAGCAGCAGCCCCCAGCTGCCTTGGTCTTTGGGGCAGAAACTTTCCCTCACATTCCACTGGGATTTTGCTGGTTATGCCTTGTGGACGTTGCCACCGTTCTCCCCCTCAATGCCCCTCAGCCTCCTCCTCTCCAGGCTGATCAGACCCAGCTCTCAGCTGCCCTCACCTCTGATGCTTCAGCCCCAGCATCAGGTTAACCTCATTGTCCTGCTGGACCTGCTACAGTTTGTCCATGAGGGTGATACTGGGAGCCCCAGAGGACACAGGAGCCCAGGTGTGGCCTCAAGATTGTTTGTTTCCTGCTTGTTCCAAGCAGATGGAAACAATCAATCCCTCTCCTGGACTTTTTGCTAACAGAGCAAAAAAGCACTGCAGTGCCACAAAACATGGTCCTTTGTCACACCCTTTATGCCAGGTGAGGGCCTGGGGTGCACAGAGAGGCTCCCAGCCCTGTGAATCAGGGATGGGCTGGCACTGGATGTCTGAGCTTGAAACCAGTTTAGAGGAGCCAGTCGGACTCAGAGTGACTTTCCCAGGTCCAGTCAGCAGGAACAGCTTCAGCTGGATTCTGACACAATGCCCAGGCAGCTGACTGTGTCCTGTGACACACAGAGGAGATCAGATATGGAGAGTCCCCACTCTCAGAGCCTTGATCACCCTGTGATGTCTCCATGAAGGTGTGAACAGAGGTGGATTTATCCCGATGGGGTCTCCAGGGGTAGGTGTGTCCCAAAAGTGCAAAAAACAAACAGACCTTTCTTCATTCCACAGCTGATGGAAACACTGCTCCTGACTGAATCCATTAAAACTCAATGCCATTTGATTGCACAGATTTCACAGAATAACCTGAGCTGGAAAGGATCCACAAAGATCACAGAGTCCATCTCTGAAGTGAATGGTCCAATATGGGAATCAAACCCACACCCTTGGCATTATCAGCACGGGGCACTGAGGCAACCCCAACCACTGCAGTCCTTGAAAGGCACTTTCTGCATCCTCTTGATCAGGGATGGCCTCAGATTCCTCAGATTCCTCAGAGTGCAGCCCTGTGGCTTCCCTGAATTGCTGGAGAAATAAACCACACCAAAACCACCACTGGAGTGTAAAACAAGCTTAATGAAAATCCACTAATGTACAAAGCCAACATGTACCACACGGTGACCCCTCTGCGGCAGAGGCACAGGAGGGATGCAAGTGACACTTCCGTGGTCACCACCCTGAGCCCCTGCACAGCCACACAACACTGGTCACAGCCAGACCCCTACCCAGGCTGGGCTGGGCATTTGGCAGTTTATCTTAATCCAGGGAGCAGAGCAGACTTCTGTGGCTGGGGCAGCTCTGCAGGATCAGTGTGGGGGTGCTGACAGCTCTGCAGCACACACAGGGCACTGCCTGAGCTCAGGAACTGGAAGTACTTGGGGAAGGATGGGGTTCAGGAGGTCCCCCCATGCTCAGGTCTTGCCAGCAGAGCTGCATGGCCATCACCTCCCTGAAGGGATCACCCTGAGCTTTGCCCGGGCTGGAATGGCAGACACCATCTGTGTCCTGGGCTGATCCCATGGCATGGGCAGCAGGTCCAGGGAGGGGTTTTCTGCTCCTCTGCTCAGCTCTGGAGAGACCCCCCTGCAATTCTGCCTCCAGCCCTGGGGTCCCAGCACAGAAAGGACATGGAGGAGTTGGATCAAGCCCAGAGGAGGCTATGGAGATGTTCCATGGGCTGGAGCCCCTCTGCTCTGGAGCCAGGCTGGGAGAGCTGGGGGTGTTCAGCCTGGAGAAGAAAAGGCTCCAGGGACACCTCAGAGCCCCTTCCAGGGCCTAAAGGGGCTCCAAGAGAGCTGCAGAGGGACTGGGGACAAGGGATGGAGGAACAGGACACAGGGAATGGCTTCCTACTACCAGAGGGCAGGGCCAAATGGGATTTTGGGAAGGAATTGTTCCCTGTGAGGGTGGGGAGGCCCTGGCACCGGGTGCCCAGAGCAGCTGTGGCTGCCCCTGGATCCCTGGCAGTGCCCAAGGCCAGTTTGGACAGGGCTTGGAGCAGCCTGGGACAGTGGAAGGTGTCCCTGCCCATGCCAGGGAGTGGAATGGGATGGGCTTTGAGGTCCCTTCCAACCCAAATCATTCTGGGATTCGAAGACACCTCAAGACATTGTCCTTTCAAACCAGGCTGGCTCAATGTCACAAGGTGGACATAGCCAGGCAGGTCTCAGATCCCACTACACACCATATTTTCCATAAAGGCATCCTTATGGAACAACTGGGATCTTAAGTCCTGCTTGACTGACTGTCTCCCAGGAAAGCTCAAATACCCACTGGGAAGGAAATGTGTGGTCACAGTGGGGTTTGGCAAGGAAAGCACCAAAGCCACCAGACTGGTTTTGACCTCCCCAGAATTAGTGTAGCACCTTCAGCCTCACAGAGGCCAATGCTTCTGGTACCTCGAGGTGGGTCTAGCCTGTGTCAGAGTGGGGCTGATATATCCTGACGCTCTAATCTAACAAAAAGGGTAACAGCCAAGCAAATGCATCCTGTGCTCTTGGCTTGGTCCCAGAGCCATGGTGTGGGGTCAGTACCAGCAGGACAGACACAGCCCAGGCTGTGCTGCTCTGGCCTCTCCCACATTCATTATCCATGTCTAGGTGAAGCAGCTGGACTAGATGATCATTGTAGGTATTTCCAACTGAAATATTCTATATTCCATTCCACAGACTGTGCTGAGGAAAGGGATGACCCAAGAGGCCCAGGTGCCTCCACACAGAGCAGAGAAGAGCTGTGAAGGCTGACAGGACTGAGCCCTCCTCTCCCACTGCCCCCTTCAGTTCCCTAGAGCACCAAATCCCAGGAATGCTGCTGGGATGGGACTCCCAGAGCTTCTGGTCTACCACCACACCAAGGAAGGGAAGCTGTATTAGGTGAATCTTTAAACCTCCAAGAATGGGGCTTCCCTCAGTAGGCCCTCTGTATCAGCACCCCTTAGCCTTTCTGATTAGCTCTAGATAAAATCCCAATTTTTGGTCATGAAACACATTCCTTCTCTGCCACATCCCTGTAAATGAGCCCCACCATGTCCTGCTTCCCAGGCACTGTAGCTGAGGCACATCCAGAATTTAAAATATGTCTTCTAAAGGGAAAAAAAAAAAAAAAAAAAAAGGAAAGATCACAAGTGAAGGTCTGGGCCCTGATTATGAAGCTGAATCCACTTTTATGAAAGAGCTGTGGGGTTTTTTTTTTGAAAGAGCTTTTGCTAAAGATCCCATCCAGGCACATCTCTCTTTACAGCTTTACATCTTTGACTGAAAGCATGTCCAGGCTTGCCTGTGACAGAGCTGCTCTCTGAGGATGCTGTGACATGAGGATAACACCTCCCTGGGCATGAAACCATGGCTCCAGAGCAGTACCTCAAGGCTACTTCAGCAGCCTGTCCTAAGGGAAACCAAACCCCAGGTGGCACAGATCCATCTCACAAAGGCAGCTTAACCTGCACTGATCCTCCACAAGAGGCTTTGGGTTCTGTAAGTAAGGATTTGCCTGATCTCCTGCAGGGACAAAGGGGGGTGTTGGTTGCACCACAAAGCCTCAGGCTTGGCATAGCCAGAATTTGACTTTTATAAAAATATTTGCTTCTTTGGGACTTGCTGGAAACAATGAAAAGTATAAAGGTAAAGAAGGAAATGGAAGAAAACAGGAAGGAACAAAATGTAAGTTTTCCAGGAGAAACAATCACTATTTAATCACAGGAAAGCCTGAAGAAGGTCACACCAAACCCAGGGCAGTGCAATGAGACAGCGCAAGAGGAGAACAATTTAGCAGAGAATTGGGAAAAGCTCCATAACACCCAGGTCTGAATATCTGCACAAACCCAGGCAGAGCTAAAAATAGCCAAAACACTTGTGTTTGACCCCCTGAGTATGCTACAGACACACCCCTTGCCTCCTTTGAGGACATGAGATGATGCTGAGCCCACCATGCCTCTGGGGAGGTTTCCCTCAAGCTCTCTTTGAAAATGCATTTTTTATTTTCAGGTTAAAGTTTATGGACTTCAGTTTCTGACTGCAGGAACTTTTCTGGGTTTTGTAACTAAATGGAGGAGGAGTCTAGAAAAAGAATATTGTCATCATGGACGAGCTGAAAGATAGTGAAAATATTCCCTTTTGTCTGTAGAGTGTTGGAACTGGAAGATCTTTAAGGTCCCTTGCAACACCAATCAGCCAATGATTCTGTGATTCCTTTCTGTTTTCCAAGTAGTTTCCTGAGCACTTCACACATTTATCAGCCTGATGACTCCCTCCTCTACCTTTTCTAATTTTGTGTTAATCTCCTTTTTCAAACATAAACCTCAAAACTGAGTTCAGTACCCAGGATCCATCTCTCCAGAGACAGCATCCATCTCCTTGCTGAGGTTTGATATTCCTCTGAGTGTGTCCAAGGTGACACTTCCCTATCTCAGCTCAGCCCTACAGAGCTGCTCTTCCCTCTCCCCTGGGCACTTCCACTGAGTATTTTTGGCTGTGCCCCCCTGCTCAGGGAAGGGAGGAGGCTGTTCCTATCATCCCAGTTCTGCTGGGAGTGGGGTGAGAGATCCTCGATGCATCCAAAGTTCATGTAATTGGTAAAACTCTCTCTAAAGCTCAGTGAAATTAATTAGGAGAAACCTGACAAAAAGCAGCAGAAGGGCATCACACAATGAAGCATTGTTTTGGGGCAATGAGAAAGAAATAGGCCCATTTTCCTCTTTGCTTCTATGCCTCTGAGTTGATTTGAGGGTTCTTAGGCAGCTCATGTGTTTGTCTCTCTAACCCAACTCCACAACACCACAACTCTGAGCAGTTCCAGGAGCCCCAGGACTCTCCTAGGACATCTTCCTCTTTTGTATTCAACAAAAGCTTCCATCTGGGAGCTGTTCCTTTCTCCCAGCCCTGCTTTTTCAACATCCTGAGCTCACCTCCCTCCTAATCCCACCTCTATCTGCCTCATCCCTGGAAGAGTCTAAGGCCAGTTTGAACAGGGCTTGGAGCAACCTGGGATAGTGGCAGGTGTCCCTGTCTATGGGAGGGAGTAGAATGAAATGATCTTCAAGGTCCCTTTCAACCCAACCCAGTCTGGGACTCTGTGATTTTATGATTCAGTATTCTGGTTCATCCCATCCCAAAGGACACATCAGGGCATACTTTTCTAATAGACTTTGATAGCAGAGGCCAATTTTCTGTGTCAGGTCCTGACTCTTGGGCCACCACCACTGCCAGTGTTTTTTAGGAAGTCTGGCTCCCAATAAACCAAGCCCACATCCAGCTACACACTGGACAAATGTCCATTGCACTCCAGGGCCACTTTGCAGCCTTGGTGCTGCTGTGACCTGTGGAAGCTCACAGTGTACAGGCTGGGAAGCTGGACCACTGCTGTAAAGGGAATAAAATGGGAAAAGACTTCCACCAGTCAGGGCAGCACTGCAGGGAGAAGCCCAGGGACTCACACTCTGCTGGCAGCATCCTCTGGGAGCGTCTGGTGGGACTGTGTGGCTCCAGCCTGCAGGGGGGACACAAGGATCTTTCCAGCTTCTCTTTCATCATCTTTAGACCCATTTGAAAGGCTGCCATGCAATCTTCCTCCCAGTCTGCAGCCAGCCCCCCCTCACCTGCCAGTCCCAAGGCTGAGCCCCTACTCCTGGCTAGTGGGGCAGTGCTATTGAGATCCTGGTAAAATCAAAGTATCCATTCCTCTGCTGGCTTAACTGGAAGAATCAGGTTACAGGCAGCAAACCCACTATCTCTGATCACTTTAATTCCACTAACCCATGTCATGTCAGACAGAGTCAACATTTGCTCTGGAAAACACTCATGACTCAGAGAGAGCAAAGCCAGCCCAGCCTGTGGCCTCTCCCTGGCAACACTTTGAAATCACCCAGGGGAAAAGGCGAGGTGAACAGCTGGGATCTTTCCAGCATCTCCTCGGAGCCCTCCCGACAGATCTCGGTCCCTGGAGTGTCAGGTTACTGGATGGGGTTGGGGGGGGGGGGGGAACAGCTTTTATTATAGGAAGGTCAGCAGGGAATTCTGGCATTTTCAATTACCCCATGCAGCAGCGGCTGTGATCGGGGTCAGGATTAACTGCCTGACCCGTGGCTGAAGACAGAGTGGCAGGGAAATGCACCATGATGCTGCAAGGCACCAGCCAGTCCAGAGGCCACGGGACAGGGCAGGGAATGGGGAGATGTGGGGGAGAAGGTTCGGTCAGAGCAGAATTTCTGTCAGAACATCTGGCAGGGGATACCTGTGACTGTCCTGTGTGAAGGGGGAGACTTGGAAAGCCTGGGGGGAAGGGGGCAAGCTTCCCTCTCACTGCCTTCACCCAGGGACTCAGTCTGAGTGGGTAAGCCAGGTAGCTCCAACATGTGGGGAGCAGGATTCCCTGTGGGTCCGGAGCAGGGCATTCCCCAGGACAGTGTTCCCACACCCTGTGCAGTGAGGCTAGAGGTGATGCTGTGCAGCAGCCAGGACAGTGCTGTGATCAGTCACAGAGCAAGGTCTGTCCCGACCTTCAATCCACAGGGCTTGGAGACTCTAGGCTGGGGATCCAGGCTCCAGCAGTCTGGAAAAATGTGTTTGAAGTGGAGGAGCACACATGGCCTCTGTGCAAGGCTTCAGGCAGATGGAGCAGGCACAGGGGTGGGGGTGAGCTCTGTTTCTCCAGCATAGGCAGAGGGGACAGACGGGACAACTGACCCCCACATTCCCAGAGACCTGGATGTCTCTCACCACTATCTCACCAGCAGGACACCTAATCCAAACCAGCCCTCCCTCCTTGCCCCACGGCACCCCAGTCCCACACAGGCCCCACTCCGGGTGCCACCACTGACCCCAAGGCCCCTGCTTTTTGTGCTCCTGTTCAGCTCAGAGTCCAAACCAATCCAGGTATTGAACTGAAAATCAGTTTCTCTGGCTAAAACCTCCTTCATTTTTTGCTTTTCTGGCTAAAACTCTCTCTGGCCATTAAAGTAGCACAGGTTTTCACACCATGGGCCCTCCTGGAGAATGCATTTGAACTCAGATGCCTTCCTCCAGCACAAGCACTGAATGCACCACAGTGGGGAATACCTGGATGTGGAAGGGAAGAAGGGAGGATTCTCCTGACCTGCCCTCCATGGTGACCCTGGTGACCCTGCTTTGCATGGGAGGTTAGGCCCTCCAGAAGCCCCTCCAGCAGCAATTGTGTGTCTGTGACTCTCCTGCTAAAAGGGTTCACTATTCCTTGGACTATTACAACATTTGTCCCCCTGGTTCCATTCCCAGTTCTGCCCCTGTGATGCCACGTTCAGGAGCCACACACTTTTGGAACCAATTCTCTCCAGCAGAAGCTGAGGAAAGCAAGGAATGGCAGAACTCGGGCTCTTTAATAAGCAACATTTGCCCTTAAAGGAGTAAAAATTCTCAGGTCTGGGATATTCCTGGACTTGCTGGAGCTCTGGAAAATTGGTGTTTCACAGTGTGTGAGGTTTTTGTTCTGAGGTTCTTGGCAAGGTGGCCCCATCAGAGTGGTACCCACTCTGTGTCAAGTGTCTGGAAAACTTCCCAGTGGGCCCAGCTTGCAGCTCCTTGAGTCTGTAACTACAAACCCTGGAAAATCTTAAAAACATGGCAAAGCAGCCCAAAGCTGGTCCTGGCTGCAGCCCCACTTAAATCAAGGCAGGCTTTGGTGTACATTACAGCCTTTAAAGCAGTTGCTAATGCCACAAGCCCAGCGACTTGGCCCAGGCAGCCGAGGGTTTGGCTGTGTTTGAGCTCTTTGTTCAGCGGGGTTGCATGTGACCCATTTGCATGTGTCACCCAGCCTGCAAGGCTTTGTTCCCACACAGAGGAGCTGCTCCAGAGGCTCCTGGCACCCCCCGCACCGCTACCAGAGCAGCTTTGGGGTCACAAGGTGCCAAGGGTGTCCCCACCTCCTGGACCCCTCTGCACGTGGAAAACTCATCTGCTCCAGATCATAGCATGCCCCCAGCAAAAGGCTGCTGGGAAGCAGGAACACAGAGGGAGCCAGACCCCCCCACCTCCAACCTGCCCCCCATATTTTCCAAAAAATGATACTTTCCCAAAAAGTGCCAATTAATTGCTGTCATTAATTGCTGTCATTAATTGCAATGATAACTGTCCTTAGGAACAACCTGACTTCAAAATTTCAAACACAGAAAGTTTAGAGCTATAGTCCTTACAAGAGTGATGTCTGCTACAGAGCATCCATGGAATCACAGAACAGTTCAGGCTGGAAAGGACCTTTCCACCCCTGCCATGGACAGGGACACTTTCCACTGTCCCAGGCTGCTCCAAGCCCCATCCACCTAGCCTTGGGCACTTCCAAGGATCCAGGGGCAGCCACAGCTGCTCTGGGTACCCTGTGCCAGGGCCTCCCCACCCTCACAGGGAACAATTCCTTCCCAATATCCCATTTGTCCCTGCCCTCTGGCAGTGGAAGCCATTCCCTGGGTCCTGTCCCTCCATCTCTTGTCCTAAGTCCGTCTCCTGCTCTTTTGGGGCCCCTTTAGGCCCTGGAAGGGGCTCTGAGGTCTCCCTGGAGCCTTCTCTTCTCAAGGTGAACCCCCCCCAGCACTCCCAGACTGGCTCTGGAGGGTGGCTACAGCCCTTGGAGCATCACTAAGTCTTACTAATTTGTAACTGAACCTTTTCCCTTGGCTCTCTTGCATGGCAAACTCCACCAGGTTCCCTGTGTAGGGGAAAGTTTTGGAAATACCATTTTCTCTTGGGAAGAGAATTCCTTGCCAGCCCCAGAGATGCAGCTGCCTCCTGCACCCCTGCCAGGGCAGGGATGGCCATGGACCAGCCTGTGGAGGGCCAGGCACTGTGAGCATCTTCCTGCTTGCACAGGGGCACACAGAGACTCATCCCTTCCCACAGGGACCCCACTAAAAGGACACCGAGCCATGAGGCTGCAGTAACCCCTTTGGAACAACTGCCAGCCTCCCCACCTGCCCCAGGGCAGGGCCCCAGGGCTGTGCTTGCCAAGGGCAGCAGGAGACATAAATCAGCCATCTGGAACACAGGAGGAAAAGGAGAGCCCTGGAGCCTTCCCATCACCTCCCAGCACAGAACAGAGCAGGGATGGTACACTGAGGGAGTGAAGGGACTTTCCACCCCATCCATCATGGACAGACTGTTGTTTCTGACCAAAGTCAGCTCCAGATGCACTGGAATAGGTTTCTGAAGCCCCAGAGAGGTGTGGGAAAAACGATCCTCAAACTCATGGTGTAATTTATGCAACAGGGAAGCCTGGGAGTCAGCAGGAGGAGGAGCCCACAGAGATGGAGGTGGGCAGGGAAGGGCATCTGCTCGGGAAGCTCCAGCAGTGCAGCCCATCCGCTGCTCTGCCAACATCCTCCCAACTGCCCACCACAGGAGTGGGAAGAGGCTCCTGAAGAGCCAGCAGCTGACAAAGCTCCTGCCATCTGCTGCAGAAGGTCTCCAGTGGCAGAGGAGAAGGGATTTGGGCATGGCAGGATCCCTCCTGGGCACTTGCTGCCAGCTGCTGCAGGCTGGCGGGGGATGCAGTAAAGGCAACAGGTTGGGCAACAAGAGAGGGGAGGAGGGCAGCAAAAGCAAAACCACATCATGTTTCGATGGCCATCAGGGTGAAGATGGGAGCTGCGGGTGAGTGGAAGAGGGTGAGAAGATAGACAATGGAACCAGGATGGTGACACGGGTCCATGGAAGGCAAGGTCTGGATCTTAACTGGGGTAAGAGAAGCAGCCGTGAGGATGTCAAGGTTTCAGGAGGTTTGGAGCATGGGTGCAGGCCAAATTGTCACAGAAACACATCCAGGGAAGTCTCCAAAAGATGAAACCTGGGATTTAAGTGACCTCAGGACCCTCCAGCTTGCTCTGTCACACAGAGAAACAGGCTTTGTCCTGGCTCCTCCATGTGTGAGATGGCTCCAAAGCTCAGGAAATTTCTGCTTTTCCCCCTTTTGTGTCAGTTTTCTGCACAAAAAGTACCCTACCAGGTCTTGAAACATCAAGAAGTGTGAAAGTGCTTCTCATGGATCTCAGTTACATCAGCTCAGCTGAGGCTTCCCCACTCGGGTCATTGTGGTCTCCCATTTCTGCAGTTCCTGGACAGACTTTACAGAAACGTTTCCAGCTTGCAGTTTCCCAAATCAAATGTTTTACTGGTGTCCTGACAGACAGAGTCTCCTGTATTTCCTTAGAAAATCAGTGATTTCATTGGGAAAAAAGGCAGAGATCTACACAGGCTCATGTACAAGGACCTGATGGGCTGCCTGTCTCTTGATGGCTCAAGACTAATTCTCTTCCTGAAAGATGTTTTAGCTAAAGCCAGGACTGAATTGGAGGAAAATTCCCATCCCTCGAAGTGTCCCAGGCCAGGCTGGACAGGGCTTGGAGCAGCCTGGTCTAGTGGAAGATGTCCCTGCCCAAGAGAGGGGGAAGAACGAGCTGAGCTTTAAGGTCCCTCCAGCTTCTGGGATTTTGGGATTCTGGGATTTGAACTGGTATTCAGGCTGATTTAAAACATCTCTGGCCTAGAACCTTTGAAACTTAGTTGAATGAAGAGCAATGGCCATAAATCATACCTTGGGAGGGTCAGGTTGGCCATTGGAAGAAGTTCCCTACCCAGGAGGGTGGTGCAGATGTGGGAAAAGTCAGTGGGACATGGGGAGAGCTCTGCCTTTGGAGATAACCAACAACTGTCTACCCAAAGCCACGACTTTGCTTATGTACTGCTGGCAGCAGCCCTGCTGTAAGTGGGAAGTTGGATGAGGAATCTGAGATACTCAAATGTTACAACTTCCTGCCTTTTACTCTGCAAGAAACAGGAAAGTGGAGTGTCAAAATCTTGTTGAAGTTCAAGGCCAGCTTGGATGGGGCTTGGAGCAACCTGTGCTAGTGGAAGGTGGCCCTGCCCATGGCAGGAGGTGGGACTGGGTAATCTTCAAAGTCCCTTCCAACCCAAACCACTCTGGAATTCCATTATAAACAAATACTCAGAGCTTTGAAGCTCTGGAAAGCTCATTCCAGCCCTTTGAGGTAATTTCTGCACTTTCTCAGGTTCTGGTTTCACAGACACTCACTCTTGGCTGCAGCAGGGCCCAGTTGAGCAGCACGAGAGAGAACAGGAGGAGCCACTGCTCCTGCTTGTGTCCAGAGCAGCATGGGCTCTCCTGTGCTTCCCTCACAAGAAGGGAGCCAGACGCATCCTCTGACACATAGTGAAAGTGAGAAGATAAAAGCAAGACTCCCGTGCCCCAGGCAGTACAAGTCTCCTGTCCCTGTCTAGCCAGCAGCATCACTAATGTGACAAGCAAACAGCAGGCTGGGATGGCTGGTGAGAAGGTCTGGTCTTGCCCACCTCATCCCTTCACCTCTCCTGCTCCCCGACCTCTCAGTGCCCCTGCTGCCTCTGCCAGCAGAGCTCCAGGGCCATGGCTGCAAGGGAATTGTTTTGATTGAAGGTGAGGAGAGAAAACCCCTCCTTTCTGCACAACCTGGGATCTGTCTCGCCTGTGCTCCATCGCTCATGGATGAACTCCTCAAGGTTTGTAGCAGGATCAGGCTGGGCTCAGTCCAGTGCTAGGACACCCCCTGCAGAGCAGGGCCATGGCCCATGTCCTCACTTTGGATTGTGGTCACCTGTCCTTGAGCTCATGGGCTCCTCCAAGTCCTGTTGGAACAGCCCTCCCTAAAAGACCCTGCGTGGCTGGGACACAACCTGGGCTGTGCCAGCCACTGAAATTCAAACCCTACTGATGCCTGGCATGCACCTGGGACAGAGCTGTGAGCTGCACATCTTCCTGGCCAATAGACCTAGAGAATCATGGAAGGTTGGAAAAGACCTCCAAGATCATCAAGTCCAACCTTTGACTGAATGCCACTTTGTCCACTAAGCCATATCACCGTGTCGTGACATACTGCTGGAAAATGCCACCCCAAATAATAATGCAAATAATCATAACTTTTCTGGATCTGTAGAAGGGGAGAAATCATCCTGATGGGTTTATTGGGACAGTGGATTGGCTTCCTTCAGCACACACTCCTTTTATTCCCTCTCTAAGGGCCCTTTATGGCTCTCTGTGGCTCTGTTTGCAGCCAAGAGCCTCTGACATCAGCACTAATCCTCCCTCCTTATCCCCTGTGACAAGAGTTGCTCACAAAAGGGACACATTCCCAAGAGCCTGGATGCTCTCTTACCCCCACCGCTGGGAGGTCTTGAATTTTTCTCTGGATACTCCAGAGCCCAAGGCTTCTTCCTCCCTCCTCAGGTCACAGAAGCCAGTTACCAGGAAGTGCCCTTCCCACTGCTATTAACACATCCCTGACCATGGAGCCCTTTCCTTCAGCTTTCCCAGGGCACTCAGCCTGTCCACAGTGTGGACAGAGCCTGCAAATCCTCACAGCACCAAGGCTCTCCCCACTCCCTACCCCTCCCCAAAGAAAGGCCACAAATTAGTAGTCAGGGGCTGCCAGCAAGAGCTGGTGCCTGGCAAGGCTCTCAATTAGTTAAGTGTTGTTATCCAGAGCCCCGGGCTCAGCTCCTTGACCCCTTGGGATGCTGGCAGAGCTCTCAGCCACACTCTTGGCACAGATCATTTGTTGAGGAATGGCTGGGAAAGGACTTTTGGTGGCACCCAGGCTCTGTCATGGTCCCTGCAGAAAGGACTGTGGCACATGGACTGTCCTGGATTTCACTCCTGAAGGGACGCTGAGCTTTGGGGGATGAGATACTGCTCAGCTGCAGGGTGTGAGAAGCAGCAGTGCAGGTGAGCTGGAGGTCAAGGAGAGCCTGCTGAGAAGAGCAGAGAGAAAACCTAGCCTGGGCTCAGAGGTGACAGAGGGTATTGCCCAGGAAGGCAGGTGGATCAGGTTTATGGGGATCCAGTTTGCTGAAAGGGGTCATGACCATGGGATGATGGTCACCCAACCATCACCCAGCATGTGCCACCCACCGGGCCACACTCAGGACCTTCCTTCCCTCTGGCTGCTCTAGAGGAGTTGTTTTCTTACTCTCACAGGAGATTTCTCCTGGGTTCCTAGAATGGTTTGGATTGCAAGGGATATAAAAGCTCATCACCCCTTGCCATGGACTGGGACAGCTTCTTCTATCCCAGGGTGCTCCAAACCACATCCAACCTGGTTTTGGGCAATTCCAGGGATGGGACAGCTACAGCTTCTCTGGGCAACCTGTGCCAGGGCCTCCTCACCCTCCCAGGGAAGAATTCCTTCCCAATATTCCATCTAACCCTGTCCTCTGGCAGTGGGGAGCCAGTCCCCCTTGTCCTGGCACTCCATGCCCTTATAAAATATGGGTGCTGAAGAACTGGTGACACCTGAAGGTTTTGGATGGTGCTGATGATGGGGCATCTCTCCTAAGTCCTGCAGTACAGAGGGTCCCCAGCAATCACTCTGTCTCCCTTGGGGAACCAGGGGGATTTTCATTGCTTCCTGCAGGGCTGCAGGACCCGAGGGTAGGTGGGCACTTTGCTTTGTCCAGCTGTGGCAGGAGCACAACCCCATCACACATTCAATGTTTGAGCCCCAGCTGGCTCCTCTATCCAGAGCCAAGGCAGAGGGAGGCTCATCCTCCCTCTGCTCCCTCTCCTCTCCCCCAGCACCCCCATTCTCCTGTCCCAGCTCTGCCTTTGTGTCTGCAGCTTCTGTTACCAACTGCTAA
Organism: Haemorhous mexicanus; assembly: GCF_027477595.1. Lineage (NCBI taxonomy): Eukaryota > Metazoa > Chordata > Aves > Passeriformes > Fringillidae > Haemorhous > Haemorhous mexicanus. The sequence continues at coordinate 946,055 of NC_082363.1, read as the reverse complement.
TGATCTCCATCAAGGCTGCCAGGCGGTGCCTGTGCGAGTGTAAGCAGAAGAATCCAGAGCCTCTAATTACAGAGGAATTAGCAAGCAGACAGTTAGTGTTTAGTGCTAATGAATAGATACATTAAGAGAGACATCACACAGGCTGAGAAGTGTGAGCCCTGATAATAAAGGAGTGTCAAACCAGGAAAACACAAGGAGGAGGATGCAGAGGACTGAAAAGGATTTGCCTTCGACTCAGCTCGCTGGTTTTGCTCAGGTGGGAGCAGCCACGGGTGATACATGAAGGTTCAAGCACAGCAGAGAAATGCAAGTATGAAATATGAGCATCAAATGATTAATCCATAGTACGGGACCACAGTGGGAGGGTGCAGAGCCCCTTCCTAGCTCCAGGCAGCATTACAGCCACCCCATCTCCATCAGGTAAAGGAAGCTGGTCATCCAGACCCGTTCCCCTCTCCTCCTTGGGGCAGACCTGTCCCTGCTTGGAGCCAAACCATGGCTCAGCCTGTGTCAGACCTGCCTCCAGGGCTTCAAAAACACCCTGGCCCCACTCCCAAGCTAACTCCAGATCAGAGGGCACCATAATAATTCCCCCAGGCATTTCTGCAGGTTCCCTCTGTCCTCATGCTCTGGAAGTGATGCCCAAGTGATGCCCACCTGCCCTACTGCTGTTTTACCCCACCCACCATCCCTGGCAGCCAGAACACACCACGGGCTCCAGGTGATTCACTCATGACTGCCAAATTCAGCCCTGGGGTCAGGCAGTGTCAGGGCACTTCAGAGGGACCAGAATCTCTCCTGCTCCCAAGCAGGGCTGTGCCTCACTGGCATCCTTCCACCTCAATCCCATTCAGCCAAGCCCCAACCCTGGCCTGTGCCCAACTCCAGATGGCTTCCAGGTGGGCTGGGAAGGCAGCCCCTGGCCAGCAGCTAGTGGGGCTCCCTGCCCACCAGCACAGCTGCCAGGGGGCTGCTGGGGACCCTCCTGGGAGCAGCACTACCAGCCACTCTGGCCATCCCTCCCCCCAGCAAAGCCACCCTGCACAGAGCTGAAGACCCTGACTGAAACCCTCCCAGTTCTGTGCTTCAGCTGCTTCACCAAGTGACTCTGCAGTGGCACTGGAATTGGAGCAGATTCCCAGATCATTATCCCAAATATTCATCTCCCAGCCCCTCTCCTGTGCAGCTCTCCTTTGCTTTCTCAGACTGTCATGGCTCTCTCTACAGTCCAAGCAGGGACTGCAACTCCCATCAAAATGCTGGAGGCACCTCACCTTCCCTCCCCAGGAACCAGGAGTGTGTCTGCAACACTCTGATGGTGCCTGCAATGATGCTTCGAGGCAACAGCCTCAGGTCCAGCCACACACAGTGCTGGAGAGTGATACTGTGACACCAGGGGACAGTGCCACCAGCTGTTCTGGTGCCATGATGGGGAGGCAGCTCTGCCTTGGGGCATCCTCCAGCTTTTCACTGAAATAAGGGATATTTTGACACCCAGGGCTTGGGATTCACTCAGGCATTGCCAGGCACTCATCACCACCAACATTATGGAATAAGCAACACCTCACCCCACCTCTTGTCCCCTTCCAGCCCACAGGGGCTCAGCCAGCACTGCCCAGAGACACTGCCCAGCCCTGATGCCTCAGGCTTTAGCTTTTGCATTTTTCAGATTCTATTCTGCTTTAGTGTGTAAGTCTGGGCTTCATATTAGGGGATGGTGAGCTCTCTTCACAGAATAGGTAGATAAAACAATTCCTTCTCTAGCTGGGGACCCAAGCACAACCGATCCAGATCTCAGGCCCAAGAGCATAAACAACGTGGGCTGAAGAGAAAAAACAAGAAGGATGGGACCTCATGGGCTAAAGCTGGAATTGGACAATTAATTCCAATATGCAAACGGAGCAGAACTTATAAAAGTGTGAGACCCCGTGACCTGTCACCCATTTTTGTGGCCATTTTGGGTTGTGCTGCCCAACTATTTGAGGCCTCTTAATAAATCCCTACTTTATTCTTTAGCTCTTTCTAGTCTCTGTTCTAGCTCAGTCTTCATAGGACATCACCCCACCCTGGAGTGGGAGCTCTGAGGGAGGGGGACCGGGCCCTTACCGGCCTGGTTGGTGGTGATGTTCACAGAGGCGAACTGCGGGGAGAAGGGGCTCTGGTCGGTGACGCCGTTGACGGCCTGGATCTCGAAGGTGTACTGGGTGTGAGCCAGCAGGTCGCTGATGTAGATGCGGGGCTCAGTGAGGCCCAGCTGGCGCGGGGCGAACTGCACGTTATCCCCGCAGCGCGTGCAGGCCCCGCGGCCGGCCCCGCAGCTCTTGCAGATGATGTTGTACACCAGGTCCTCGCGGCCCCCCGAGTCCCGCGGGGGGCTCCACTCCAGCATCAGCGATGTCTCGTTCACGCTGGAGATCACGGCCTGCGGGGCCGACGGGATGGCTGGAAAGGGAGCAGACAGGAACGTGTGAGACAGCTGCAGCCCTCCTCCTCCTCCTCCCCATCCCTGGGCAGGACTCTGCGTGAGCCGAGCCCACAGGGGCTTCCAGCCCACAGGGGCTCAGCCAGCACTGCCCAGAGACACTGCCCAGCCCTGATGCCTCAGGCTTTAGCTTTTGCATTTTTCAGATTCTATTCTGCTTTAGCGTGTAAGTCTGGGCTTCATATTAGGGGATGGTGAGCTCTCTTCACAGAATAGGTAGATAAAACAATTCCTTCTCTAGCTGGGGACCCAAGCACAGCCAATCCAGATCTCAGGCCCAAGAGCATAAACAACGTGGGCTGAAGAGAGAAAACAAGAAGGATGGGACCTCATGGGCTAAAGCTGGAATTGGACAATTAACTCCAATATGCAAATGGAGCAGAACTTATAAAAGTGTGAGACCCCGTGACCTGTCACCCATTTTTGTGGCCATTTTGCGTTGTGCTGCCTAAGGTGGGTCTCTTTGAGGCCTCTTAATAAATCCCTACTTCTCTTGGTGTCAGGAATGTGTGTGGCAAGCTGGACATCCTAAGCAAAGAGGGAGAATGAAACCAGTCCTCTTACCCCAGGCTAATTTGATTGTGTGAAAGTCCTGGCAAAATTTACTGGTTAAGTTTGTGTAGTGTCCCCCAAATCCCCACTGGGACAGACACCTTTGTCAAGCATCCCTCAGTGCTTTGACTGAGGACCATGTCCTTTCCCCTGCACGTGGTCCCCTCCCAGGTGCCCAGACCCACATACTGGTGCACGGCATGTCCACGGGGTCGGCGTCTGCCCGGTAATATCCATTCCGGCACACGCAATTTGTGGCCCCTTCCGAGGTTGTCCGGCTGTTGATGGGGCAGTGGACACACCCTTCATCCCCCTGGCTGGCCTTGAATGTTCCCGAGGGACAGCCTGGAAGAGAAGAGAGCAGTGGTGAGCAGTGAGAGGGGGCTGGGGGGATGCCTGGAGCCCAGCACTGCTGCCCAAACCACCCCTGGGGCTCTGCAGAGTCCAAAGGAAATCCTGACAACTGCAGGTGGGCACCATAGAGAAGGAGCAGCTGATTGGAAAGCCCTGAGGAGGCACCTGCAGAGATGGGTCCCCATGTAGACACCTCTGTCCCTGTTCCCCAAGCACGAGTGCAGAACAGGGATTGTAGGATGCTGAGGGAATTTTTAGCCACTGCCACATAAGAAGACGTCAGTGGCCGTACCAGGTCAGACCATGGACACCAGAATACTCCCCCAACAGTGACTGTCGGGGGGTTTAGGCTGGAGATCAGGAAAGGTTCTTCCCCCAGAGGGTGCTGGCGCTGTCCAGGCTCCCCAGGGAATGGGCACAGCCCCAAGGCTGCCAGAGCTCCAGGAGTGTTTGGACAGCGCTCCAGGGACACACAGGGTGGGACTGCTGGGGTGTCTGTGCAGGGTCAAGGGTTGGATTTGTTCCCCATGGGTCTCTTCCAAGTCAGGATATTCCATGATTCCATGACCACCCAAGGAGCAGGGCATGAACCACCATGTTGTCTTGCCCACAACACTTCCCCACTCCCTTCCGAGACGCACCTCCTTGCACTCAATACCCCATGTTTCTCCCACTATGTTACCAACTCAGTTTTTTATTCCCTGTAGATGTCCTGCACCTGTTTTACCCCTAAAGAGCCCTGTGCTGTAACCACACGCTGCAGGAAGAAACTGCTGCTCTCTGCTTCGAGGCCAAGCTGCCACTCTTGATGCCATCCCACATTTCCATTGCTGATGGACACTCAATCACCATCTGCCTTGTCTAGGACCTCTAGAGTTGTCCAAATCTCTGTCATGCTTCACACTGCATAACAACATCCACTGTTTTATACTCTTCTTTTTTCAGCAATGCCCACATTATTTTTTAACCACTGATTGTGAAAGCCCCAAGATCTGAATTGTGAGGAACATTGGGCCACCTCATGCCTGTGCAGGTGTGTGGGAATTGGTCTGCTGAAAGATGCCCCATGGCAGATGGTCTTTAAGGCACCTCCAAACTCAAACCATTCTGTGATTGCACCATTTCATGAACCTGGGGCTGTTTTCTCCCATTTGTATCACCTCAAGTCTTTTGAATTCCAATTGCCTTCTCATTCCCTGGTCACACTGTCTCATAGGGTCCTTTTGCAACTCTCCACAGAGTTTTGTCTTCATGACTTTGTAGATGTGGCACCTGGGGACATGGCAGGGCTGGGTTGAAGATCCTAGGGGACATTCCCAACCTTAATGATTTTATGACTCAATTTCACAAATAAATTGTTGGTTCTGCTGAGCAGTAGCAGTGGGCTGGGCTCTCCCTCCAGGCTCTGAGCCCCTCACAGGTGAAGAAGATGCTCCATAAGCAGCAGCCACTCAACCCCATGTGTGTCCAGCCCCACAGGGTGGGTGAGGGGGCCAGGGGGATGTGTGGTGCCTACAGCAGACAGTGCTGAGGGCTGGACCACACTGTGATCCAGCACTAACAGATTCAGCACTCCTGGATAAAAGCTTTCAACACCACAAAGTCCCTTCCAAGCCCAGGATCACCAGTGCCCAAGGAAAGGCTAGGCTCAGCCCGTTCCTCTGTGGTTACTCCTGTTATGACTTTCTGTTCCTGTTAATTCTTACACAGCCTGAGGAGCCTGGGGGGAGGCAGGTGGTTCCTGTGCTGAAACAGGTTTAACAAACTTCTCCTTCAGTCACCTGCCAAGGCTCCCAGGAATGAAGCAGATCAGAAAACAGCCTGGGAAAAACATTCACTAGGGTTGCTGTGAGCAAGAGCCACTGCTAAGAAGCAGCTATTTCTTATTTGGGAAAAAAGGAAAATAAGAAGGTTGGTTTTTTTCTTCAGTTGTCATCTCCTTTCCTCCAGAAATAGCCTGAGTTTCCAATGAGAAAAGTTCCACAGAGAAATTCCATCAGCCTTCCTGCTTGCATTGTCCCTCCTTCCTCTTATGGTCAAAGGAGCTGTTGAGAACCAGGATCCTCCTCATGTTCCTGGATCTTTCCATCGATCCCTCACCTGTTCCATTCCATTCCTGACCCACTTCCCTTGAGACCAGCCCATCTCAGAGGGTGTTCAGCTGTTGGGAGAGGTGATGGCTGGGCAGTTCTGCATTCCCCAGAAGCAATGGGGACATGATAACAGGCTTCCTGCAATAATACCAATATTTGAGGCACACAAAAGACCAAGAGATAAAATTGCTCTCATCTGACAGCCCAGGCAAAATGCAGGGTCATTCCAGCAAGGATAGTTTCAGACAGGGGCCTCTTTCACCTTCCTGAGGTTTATTTTAAAAATAGATACTTTCCTATAATGCTTCTTCTGCATCAAGACAGAGAGACATCCAAAAAGCGCTCAAGCTGTGGAGTGTAGTGACTACTCCAAGGGATAAAAACATTCCCCACATTGGCCCTGGCACAGGTCAGTGGCTGGAGAGGGATAAAAACTGAGGCTCAGTGGTTGCTCCTCAAAAATGCCAAGCTGGGACACTGAAACTCTTTGCATGAACCACCAAAACATAGCCAGGAGTTTGGGCAAGTCCCCTCCTCCACAGCAGGTCCCGCATGGGACAAAATAATCCTGAGAAAATAAGAACTTCTCCGAAGTTAAATGTTCTGAAATCATGTGTAAAGACAAGAAAATCACTGAAATTTGATGGAAAGTCCTTTTTCCTATTGGTTTATTTTTCTCCAGTAATGACAACCTCCAGAAATAAAATAAATGAACATTGTCTTCAAAACTGTTCTGCTCCCTCCAGGTCTTCCTCTGGGTGAGAAAACAGATTTTCTTTAGGAAATTACCCAATTTCTTGTTTCCAGAATAAATACCAAATCAAAAGTGAAATCTTCATACAGGGGCTAAAGCCCCTCCTGCCTGAACAATGGAAATGTTCTCACCATGTGCTGGAAGCATCACAGAAACATGGAATGCTCTGAGCTGGAAGGGACCCACAAGGATCATCAGTCCCACTCCTGGCCCTGCACAGATACCCCAGCAATCCCATCCTGTGCCTCCCTCACAGCCTTGTTCCAATGCTCCTGGAGCTCTGGTAGCCTCAGGGTTGTGCCCATTCCCTGGGGAGCCTGGGCAGTGCCCAGCACCCTCTGGGGGAAGAACCTTTTCCTCATGCCCAGCCTGACACAGACATGAGGACATCCCAGTTTTCTGCCCTGGGAGGTGACAGCAGCTTTGGGACATTGCTGCTTTTCCTTAGTCTTGCAGCAAGGACATCCATAGAAATTCCTGTTTGCCAAGAGGGAAATTAAACAGTGAAAGCACAGAAATTTCTACCTTATCCAAGCATTCCTCATGCCTGGAGGGTGATTTTGGTGCCAGTGGCTCTGCTCCCATCACTGCAGCAGTTTCCCCCACCTCCAGCAGTGATGGGATGCTAACAGGGCTCACAGGGACAGAAGGTCTTTTAACTGCCTGGCTGCTACACGGAGCCATGACTGGCTGTCCTGCTGGGGTACAGCTCTGGAGGCAGCCTGGAGCACTGGCTGTGGCTCTCTGCAGCAAGGCTGGGGATGCTGAGCAGCACTGGGGCTCCTTGCTTCCCACTCCCTCACTCCCAGGTCATGGAAAGGTGCTTGTGCCTGGGAAGGCAAGAGGAGACCCACAAGGATCATGGTGTCCAGCTCCTGAAGGGAAGAGAATGCCATGGGAAGGACCCACAGAGCATCCTGCCCTCCTGCAGAGAACCACACCAGGATGTGGGAGGCAAGGCCACCTCTGCTGCTGGCACCAAGCTTCCAGCCCTCCTGTCCCAGGGCAGCTCAGCAGGGAAAGACATCCCATGGCTCAGGGAAAGCCTTTAGCCAAATGTGCAGGAGGGGCCACACAGGGGGTCCAGGCTCCTTCCTGTTTCACTGCCCTTCTCTAACCAAATGTTTAATTAATCCAGTGCGAGCTGGGCAGGCTCCAGCCAGGCTCTCCTGCATCCCAAACTGCCCTGGCCTTCAGAGTCCACCCCAGGCTCCTCCTGGAAACACTCTGAGCAAGCAGCTCCCTCCTGCAATAAAAGTTCCTAAAATGGCACCTTCAGCCCATGCTGAGGACTCTGAGGAAGGAAGGATTCTTCTCACCCCCTCTGCCTGGCTCTGTTTCTCCTGGCAGCAAGGATCCCTGAACTCCAGTGAGGCATTTTTAAAGGCTGATGGAAGCCAGGCAGCCCTGGCTGTCAGGATCTGCCAGGAGCCTTAAATCCCCAGCCTTATCTCTCCCCTGGCTCCATTCTCCCTCGGGGCTGGGGCTGGGGGCTGGCTCTGCAGCTTCCCTGCTGCTGCAGGACCCAGGGCTGCTGCCCTTAGCCACATCCTGCCTCCTGCCCTCCTCTGGGGCTATGGGGGTCCCTCTCCATGCTTTTGGGATTCCTCCTCCATCCTTCTGGGGTCCCAGCCCCACAGCCCTCTCTGCTGCCACTGGCACCCTCATCACCCCACAAACCCCAGGTGGGTGCCTTGGCCCCACACCACAGTGCTGCTCCCACTCCAACCCCAGATAAAATGAGTCCCACAGACATGTTCTTATGGAGAATAAAACAATGTCCTGGGCCAAGCCAGGAGGAGCACTGCCAGTACACTGGGGGAGGTGTTTTCCTTTCCCTTGCCAGGCACGGGGGATGCTGCCATGGTTAGCCTACGGTTGCCCACTTCAGGAGTGATATGAAGAAGCAGGAGAGTCCAGTGGAGAATCACCAAGATGATCATCCATGGGGCACAGGGCATAGGAGAGGTGGGAAGAGCTGGATGGGGTAACTGGGGATACTGGGGTAAGGGGGGATCTAACTGCACCTGCTGAAGATAGGCTCAAACCCTTCTCAGAGTACCACACTCTGCCACACAGGACAAGGACCACAAGTTCATACAGGACGTTATGAAAAGCTACTTCTCCAAAGATGGCTGTGACCTGAGAGAGGGGTGGTAGAGTTTCATCTTTGGGGTACATTGAGCACAATTCCATGGCTGTCTTGAGGTCATCTGGTGGCACCCTCAGTGCAAATGGACATTGGACATGAGACCTCAGACCCTCCCTGATCAGTATTTCTGGCTCTCTGCTGTCTGTGGTGTGTGGGGGATTTCATGGAAGTATGGAAAGGCAGGAGGATTTGGGTTCAAAGGGACCTTAAAGCTCATCTCAGGTTCAATTACCTTCCACTGTCCCAGGCTCCTCCAAGCCCCATCCAACCTGGCCTTGGACACTGACAAGGATGGGGCAGCCACAGCTCCTATGGGCACCCTGCACCAGGGCCTCCCCACCCTCACAGGGAAGATGTCTTTACCAATATCCCATCTAAATCTACTCTGTTCCAGTTTAAGGCCATTGGTGATGTTCTGTGCAGAACTATTATGTCTAACCAGCTCTAAATTTCCCCCTGTTTCCTTTCATCATACCCTGCTTGGAAGATGAGGTGGCTGCTGCAATGACATTGTCACTTTTCCCATATTCTGCTCCATTCTGTCCCTTGCACCTTGACCCTTGTTTTCAATTCTGCATCCAAACAGGTATCACTTTGTCTCACTTGTAAATTTTTCCCTCCTCTGCTTGTTCCTGTCCCCTGTCCCTCACCCGATGGGGTTTGTCCTCTTAGTGAAAGGGTGGCCTTTGGACAAGCCAAAGCATCAACACTGCCTTGGATCCACTTCCAGCTCCCCACTGTGTCCCCAGCCTGCAGAGGGCTGCAGGGCAGAGGAGTCAGTCGGGCCTTGAGGAGGCAGTGGTGACACCCTTGGATACTGGGGCTGGCTGCAGCTGGGAAGACTGAGGAGGTGGTACCTGCAGGTGCCAGGGGCCACACGGGTCCTCCTGTTTCCTGAGGGATAAATTTAATTAGCAGCCTGCACTGTTACCTCATCCTCAGATAAGCAATTAATGCCATTGCCAGGTGCTGTCACTGCCAACAGCTCTGATAGCATCTGCAGAGCAGGGGAGGGAAATACAGGAGGGAAAACAGGGTTAAATGAGATTAACTGGAGGGGAACCTCCAGGATGTGGATTACAGAATTGTCAGTAAAGGGAATGGTCCCAATGCAAATGTTCCTGTTTAACCTCATCATTCTCCATGGGATGGGAATGGAAGCAAGACAGCACAGGCTGCATAGCATCCTCCTGGCCCACAGACACATCCCCACTGACTGGGCCAACACCCTGCACCTCACCAGCAGCTCCAGGAGATCACCCGGGTCCCATCACCTGCCCACAGGCACTGCTGCTCTGGCCTCACAGCTGGAAGTGCCAGCACTCTAAACCCCACGTTCCCTGCAACAATGCTCCCCACCAGCCACCCCAGCTGCCCCCAGGCACTCCCAGGCTCCCTCAGGCACAACTCCCTCAAAAGTGCCCTGCCTGTGCTCAGCTCATGGTAGTTTAGGAGCTCACATCTTGTTCCCAGCACCATCTCCTGTGTCCTTCGGTCCCCAAGCAGAGGAGCAGAGCTGGGACAGTGTGGGGCTGTGACAGGACCTTAGTGCTGGGGTGTCACAGAGCTTGGGAGAGGACAAGACAGGGCAGAGTGATGACCTGCTCTGGGAGCTCCCCAAAACAGACCACACTGGAAGGTCTTGCAAGGGCCAAATACACCCTGACCTCTGGCCAGACTGTCCTCGGCCCAAAGCTCCACAGACCCAGGCCAAGGGCCAAGGATCAAAGATCCAGCCTTTGGGCACCATGGGACAAACCAACAGTGCTCATGACACACCAAATCCAGGCAGGTACAGTTCCCTGCTCTCCTGAGAGCATCCCCAGCCTTGGGCAGGACCAGCCTGGCCCCAGCCCTGGCAGCTCTCTCCCAGTGCTGTGCTCCAGAAGCAGAGCTCAGCTCTCACCTGGGAAAGGCTTTGTACCAGGGGCTTCCCAGCAAATCCCCCCTGCAGGTTCCAAGGGTTCACAAGGTCACCTCCCTTCCAGCACTGCTCCCAAGTTCAGGCATCTGGTGAGCCCAGCACACCTGTGGGCAGCACACCTGTGAGTCCCCAGTCCTGCTGGGGGGGAGGACACATCCATCAGGGCTGATGGGATTCGCTGTCACAGAGAAATGCCTGGAATTTCTTACCTGCCCCATCAGCCTGGTTCAGCCTCCCCAGCCTGTCACAGCTCTTAAAGAGAAATGTCAAGTTTTCTGTCCCTGCCTGAGCATGTGGGACTGGGATGTTGCCAACATCCTCAGAGTGCAGATGGAGAAGACCATAACCCAGCATTTATCCTGTCAGGGCCATCCACACACCAGGGGAGAGGACTTCCCTGTCCCTGTTTGGGGTCAGTCTCCTCTCCCAGGAAACAAGAAAAAGAACAAGAGGAAGGAGTTTCAAAATTGTACCAGAGGAGATTTAGATTGAATATTAAGGAAAATTTTGTCATGGAAAGTATGGTCAGGTATTGGCACAGGCTGCCCAGTGCAGTGGTGGAGTCACCATCCTTGCAAGTGCTCTAAAAACATGTGAGTGTGGCAGCTGGGGACACAGGTTAGTGCTGGGTTAATAGCTGGATTCAATCCTAGAGAGCTTTTCCAACCTTAATGATTTCCTGATTCTCTGGTTCTGTCCCAAGGAGACATGGATCTGTGTGTCCATCATGCTGTTGTAGACCAGGACTGGCTGCAGCCCAGAAGCTCAGCTCACTGCACACTTCCAGAAGCCACTGTGGGAAGCTGAAAGCAGGGAGTGAGTTCAGAGCTCAGGAGCACAGTGCTGGTGGCAGCAGATGCCTTCAAACTCCTGGCTTGTGCAGACACCTGAAGAGCAGCTCAGGCTGCAGCTGCTCCAAGGCCAAGCTCAATAGCTCAGAGCTCTCCTGAAGCAGGACATTCCCACCCCAGGAATGCCAGGTGATGCTGGCCCAGGAGCAGTCCCAGTGCCAGGCATGGGGACAGCAGGAGCCTGCACAGTGTCAGCCTCCCAACCTTGTCTGGGTGGCCTGGCACATGCAGAAGGAACAAGAGCTCCAGGGGCTGGACAGCAGCATGGTCTGGGAGCCCTGTGGTGACTTGCATGTAGCAGGGAGCACTGGGGCACTGCTTTCATCTCTGGGGTCCCAGCACAGAAAGGACATGGAGCTACTGGGGTGAGGCCAGAGAAAGCCAAAGAGAAGTTCCAAGGGCTGGAGCCCCTCTGCTCTGGAGCCAGGCTGGGAGACCTGGGGGGTTCACCTGGAGAAGAGAAGGCTCCAGGGACACCTCAGAGCCCCTTCCAGGGCCTAAAGGGGCCCCAAAAGAGCAGGAGACGGACTTAGGACAAGAGATGGAGGGACAGGACCCAGGGAATGGCTTCCACTGCCAGAGGGCAGGGACAAATGGGATATTGGGAAGGAATTGTTCCCTGTCAGGGTGGGCAGGCCCTGACACAGGTGCTCAGAGCAGCTGTGGCTGCCCCTGGGTCTCTGGCAGTGTCCAAGGCCAGGCTGGATGGGGCTGGGAGAAACCTGGGATAGGGGAAGGTATCACTGCCCATGGCAGAGGTGGAATGGGATGGGCTTAAGGTCCCTTCCAACCCAAACCATTCTGGGAGTCTATGATTTTATATTTTTATTTTAAACATGCTGCTCAGGCCAGCAGCAAATCCCTTTTCTCTTGATGTAAACACTGAAGCACTGCAGACTCATGCTGTGACCATTCTGAGCCAGCTTTCTCCAAGAGGCTCCCTGAAGAATTTAGGACCTTCATATTTTGTTACTTTGTTTGGTCTTGTTTAATTGTTTCCCAAAGCTTCTGCCTGGGAGAGCTGTGCCTCGGGAGGAAGGCCATGTCAACTGTCTCAGGAACACTTCCCAAGGATTTAACGCAGGGAAAGGAACAAACCAAGCAGGCAAGTGGTGTCATCAAAGTTGCACTGATGGAAAACCCCTAATCCTATAAACCCTTCCTGCTTTAATTGGTGTTAAAACAAAGATAATCTTATCTCAGCCCTATAAAAGAAGGGATAGGATGTTCTTTCTAAAAGCCTCTCTAAAAGCCCTCGTAAACTTGACAAACATTCCATGGTTCCAGCCCAAGGACAGTAATTTTAATCCTAAAGGAAACAGGAAAGCAAAAAGTGACCTTTTCCTGGACAAGAGTCCTTCAAGTGTCCCCAGCCCTCCTGGTCCTGGGGCCAGTCTGGAGTTGCACCCCCAGCACAGTGGGGCTGCTGGGCACAGGCACAGAGCCCCAGGAGCAGACCCAGGCTGGCATGGACCAGGCAGCATCTGCACACTGCCAGGCCTGAGCAGAGCCAGATCAGAGCTGGGACAGATTTGTGCCTCCCCCTCCAGGTACTCCAGGTGCATCTGGGGCTGCTCACTGTTTGTAGCTGTCTCGTCTGCCCTCCCTTGTCTCAGATGTTGGAGGAGCAGTTTCAGAGCCTGAGATGGGGTCTCTGAAGGAATCCCCAGCAGCCCCAGCCCAGGGTGCAGCCAATGGCACTATTCCCAAACTGCTCTGCCTTGGCTTCCCCCAGCACCAGCAGCCCTCACACCCCCTGCTCTCCTCCCCATATCCAGCAGTGCCCTGCAGACCCCCTCCAGGTGCCCTTCCCAGGGCACAAGCAGCTTTCTAGGAGGAGCTGGGGGTGGCCAGGAACCCTTGGAATGGAAGTGGGCATGTTTAATCAGCACATTTTAATGCTCCTTAGCACCCAGTTGGGACAAGTTCAAAGTGCCAGTTGGTTTGGTGCCAGGAGCCACTTTCCAGATGACAACACTGCTCTGTGTCAGCTCTTGGTGCTGAGTGGAACTGGCAGAAGAGTGATTAAAAATGGGCAGGCATTATGGTGGGTTAAGTCACTGGAGGAGCTCACAGAACCTTTCCTTCCTGGCCTGCAGTGAGTAGAGAAGCAGTGGGGAGGCAGCATGGCCTGGGAAGGGCACACAGTGTGCTTCCCAAAGTGCCCTGAAGGAGACCTTTGAAAGGCAAAACCCAAGGAGAACCAACCTTCCTCTAAAAAAAGCTCCCAAGTGCACTGGCAATGAAGAGCTGTTCCAGTCTGGGCTCCCCAGTATAAGAAAGGAATCCAGGGAAGGCTCCAGGTTGCTGGAGCATGTGGTGGGCAAGGAGAGGCTGAGGATGGATGTGAGCCTGGAAAAGAGAAGACAAAGGAGAGACCTTGCTGCTGCCTGCAGGGTGAAAGGAAAGTGGAGCCAGACCTCAGAAGGAGGGCAAGACTCAAGCTGGCACATGGAAAATTCCAGCTTGACACAAGAATGTTTTTCACCATGAGGGAGGTCAAGTACTGGAAGGAGGGACCGGAACACAGGGATCCACATCCTCAGAGATGGTCACAGCCACTCCCTGGGAACTGAGCTGCTTTTCTGTCACTCCAGCTGCCTACAACCAACTGAGCTTCCACTCCTCAAAGCCCAGGAATTGTTTGTAGGAGCAGACTGGGAAAAAATTCCCTTTTCCCTTTGCTAAAGCAATCCCAGTTGAAGAGACATCCCTTCCCTACAGCAGAGCCCTCACTGCTGTCACCACCATGGCTCAGGGACTGCAGTGCCAGCCTGAGACTCCAGCTCTGCTCCACAGCTCCATCTGGCCCTGCCATCTCAGATTCCCTCACGTCCCAACTGCCTCACTTCTGGTGCTCAGACATTTTCAGAGCTTCCCCAGGAACCTGAGCTGCAGCAGCTCCACTGGCACTGAGCTGAAACTGGAACACTGTGCTTGTTCTTGCAAAGCCAACTGCAAGGGTTACCCAAAATCACGGTGTCTGCAGGTACCTGGTCTGCCAAAAAAGCTGGGGCTCCACTGAAACAGGCCCCTCATGGCTGGGATCAGTAAGGCTGGAAAAGCCTTTTGAGATCCTCGAGTCCAAGTGTCAACCCAGCACTGCCAGGGCCACCACCAAGTGCCACATCCACAGATCCACTGAACAATTCCAGGGATTGGTAATTCCACCACTACCCTGGGCAGCCTGTGCCAACGTCTGATCACCCTTTCTGTGAAGAAATTTTCCCTAATATCCAATGTCAACCTCCCCTGGCACAGCTTGATGCCATTTCCCCTTGTCCTGTCCTTGCTCCCTGGGAGCACAGCCCATCCCCTCCCAGCTGTCCCCTCCTGTCAGGAGCTGTGCAGAGTGAGAAGGTCCCCCCTGAGCCTCCTTTTCTCCAGGTTGAGCCGTGCCAGCTCCCTCAACCTCTCCTCATGAGACTTGTGCTCTAACCCCTTGACCATGGAAGGAAGACAAATCACTGTAATCAGCACAAGAATTTTTGACAGAAAATAGGAAATACGATGTGGGGCTGTACAATGAAGTCTGAGAAAACCCCTGTCACCTGCAACTCATCCCAAAAAGCAGCTTGAACCATCCTGCACCTGAGAACCATCAGGTGGCCATGTCAAGATCACCCTGTGCCATGCATGCATGGCACAGGGGCATGCATTGGGACATGCATGTAAGGAAAGCTAAAGCAGGGATTTTAGACATTATTTCTGAGGAAATCTTTTCTAAAGCCTCCCTGTGTTGTATGAGTGTAATGACTGCCACAATTCATGGCTGAACAAACACCCAGGAGCAATTCCCACTGTCTGCATTCCCTGTGCACTCCATGTGTCATAGGGCTGTAGTGCTCATGCAGCACCAAGGGCTGTGAGGGATCAACATCAGAGGGAGGAGGCTGAGCCCTTGGTCCCCAGGCCCCCATTCCACTGATAACTTTCTCTAAAAGGATGCCCTGATGAGGGAAAAACATCAGCAAATAATTATCTCTCTAAATCCATCAGGAGCAGTGCTTAATGGAGGGATCTGAGAGCCAAGCATGCCAGAAAGCAGATGGGAAGAGGCAATTTTCAACAGCTCATAATTCCCATTATTTGGGTGGGTTTTGCCTGCATCCATCAAAATGCACCTTCCACATTTGAAAGCTTTCTTCCACCAGATTTCATACTTCCAAACTCCCAGACTTTCCTACTCCCACTGGAAGGCAGTGCAAGGAACTTGAGCTGCAAAAGACCTGAGGTCGCTCAAAGAGAAGGTTGGGAGCTGCTGGCTGGTGTCAGCCATAGGAAGGCTGAACCCAGCCCCTGCCTCTGTGCATGTAGAAATAACTCTGCAAATCAGAGTAACTGTAAATCAGGGTCTTCCCTGCTCCCTAGATCTCCAGGGCTCTCCCACTGCACTCCAGGGCTGGCTGCCAGCCCCAGCACAGAACAGGTTCCCAGAGATGCCACCAAGGCCATCAAGGACAGAGAGTACAAATGAACCACTGTGAATAATAACCAAAATAGCCTCAAATAAAGTTGCTGCTGCCCCCAGGAAAAAGACAATTCATATTTTTACAATAAAAATTAATTCTGAAGCAAAAATTACAGTGAAGGAGTAAAAGTGCATCTTAAAAAGTCATGAACTGGTAGCAGTGGCTTTAAATTAGTCAGCAGAAAATACAGCAGTTGGTAAAAGCAGTGGAAAGAACAAGGCCCTTTAGATTAACAGCAACAAGAAGGAAATCAAGAACACAGGAAAAATGAAGCCACAGTCAAGAGACGGGCCTGTCCCAAAAATAGGGGAAAATCATCCACTGTGCCACAGAAGGAAACAGATATTTAATCACATGGTGTGTGCATGGAGAGGGATTCTTTCATAACCAACACTTCCCTAAAATTTTCCATTCTTCCTGAAGTAGGAGGAATATCAGCTATGGGCTCCCAGAGCAGGATTAGATAACTGGGACCCAAGAGCTTTCAGGCTCAGCCAAGGAAACTCTGTGATGTGGCTGCTGGTGTTGATGAAACCCAGCCTTGTGAGGCCACTCTGGGGAAGCAGACACAAGGGTCACACCATGCCAAAGCATCTCCAAGGGCAGGGGAAGCAGACACAAGGGTCACACCATGCCAAAGCATCTCCAAGGGCAGGAGATGCTCAGCTCTCCTGGCCAAGGTGATGGCATCACTGCCAGGGGTGAAAAGTAGAACAAGTGACTTGAAGTAAAGTCCCCTGATACATTTTTTGGGGTTGTTTGGCTCTGCAGGGTGGACTCAGACACTCAGAGCATTCTCCCAGCCACATTGTACACAACGTGGTGTTGGCATTGTGTGCCACAGAGAAAGCAGGATGGGAAACAGTGAGGGGGCTGCAGAGACCAGGCTGAGTGTGAGAGCCCAGCATGGAGCTGTAGCAATGGATCTCAGATGGAGAGGGTCCTCTACTCTGCGCTGGTGAGACCCCCACTAAATGCCGCCTCTGGCCCTAGAGTCCTCAGCACATGAAGGATGTGGAGCTTCTGGAGTAAGCCCAAAGGCTGGAGCCCCTCTGCTCTGAAGCCAGGCTGGGAGAGCTGGGGGTGCTCACCTGGAGAAGAGAAGACTCTAGGGAGAGCTCAGAGGCCTGAAGGGGCCCCAAAAGAGCAGGAGAGGGACTGGGGACGAGGGCCTGGAATGTCAGGACAAGGGGAAATGGCTTCTACTGCCAGAGGGCAGGGATGGATGGGATATTGGGACGGAATCCTTCCCTGTGAGGGTGGGCACGCCCCAGCACAGGGTGCCCAGAGCAGCTGTGGCTGCCCCTGGAACCCTGGAAGTGTCCAAGGCAAGACTGGACAGGGCTTGGAGCAGCCTGGGACAGTGGAAGGTGTCCCCACCACGGCAGGAGTGGAATGAGATAAGCTTTAAGGTCCTTTCCTACCCAAACCATTTTGGGACCCTTTGAAGACAGAGAGTGCCCAGCACCTTGGATCAGGCCTGGATGTGATGTGAGAACTTGCACAGACAGTGTGGCACAACCAACAACTTCCCTCTGTAGCCATGTGAAAACACAGAGATTTGGGCTTCTTAATCCTCAAACTGCCCAAGCATCAAGCTCACTTCGCTAAGAGGGGTCCCAGCAGTTGTTCTCCAGGGACCTTCAGTGCCTTTGCCCAAGGTCAGCCACTCTCAGAGCCCCTGGCACGTCTGGGGCTGACCCAGGATTTGCTCTGTCTGCAGAGGAGCAGGGGAGGGCAGCCCCGCTGCTTTGCTGGGAGCAGCTGGTATATTTGGAAGAGGGGCTGCGGTTGGAGAAGGGTTTTCTTCAAAGCACGAGGCTCCTGGAGCAGTTCCAGGCAGAGCTGGGAGCAGGACAGATGGCAGAGCCCCCTAATCCAGATGGGCCAGCCCAGCCCAGCCTGGAGCAGCTCCCTGGGACAGTGCCAAGCGCCAGCTCCACTTGCAAGGCCCCACTTGCTCACACAGATTAACCCAGCCCTGAGA
Organism: Haemorhous mexicanus; assembly: GCF_027477595.1. Lineage (NCBI taxonomy): Eukaryota > Metazoa > Chordata > Aves > Passeriformes > Fringillidae > Haemorhous > Haemorhous mexicanus. The sequence continues at coordinate 928,434 of NC_082363.1, read as the reverse complement.
GGGTCCCGTGGGGAGACACTCCTGTGTGGGAAGATTTGAGCTCTGATTGATGAAGGATGTGGGACTGAGGCAGAGAGAGGAGAGCAGAGCCAGGCTGGAGCAGGGGATGCATTTTGCAACCCTCTCCTGCTGTAATCCTTCCCAGCAGAGTGCAAACCCCTGAAACTGCCCAACCTGACACATCCTCATCCTTCATCCCAGCAGGAACGTGCTGCAGTGCAGGGATGTTAACAAGGAATTGCCTTATTAGTAGGGGAGGACCTCACTGCTCTCAACAACTACTTGTAAGGAGGCGGTTGCAAGGGAGGGGTTGGACTCCTCCCAGTAACAAGTGATGGGACAAGAGGAAATGGCATCATGTCATGCCAAGGAAGGTTTAGATTGGAGATGGGGAAAAATTTCTTCACAGAAAGGGTATTGGACCAGGCTGCCCTGGGCAGTGGTGGATTCACCTTCCCTGGACATGTTCAAATGAGGTTTAGACCAGGAAGGTGTCCCTGCCCATGGCAGAGGATGGAATAGGATGGGCTTTAAGGTCCCTTCCAACCCAAACCACTCTGTGATTCTCTGACTGGTCCCTCCAGGCAATGAGAAGGAAATCCAAGCAGGCACAGCTGTTCCAGGGAGCCCCTGCCTCTCCGTGTGCCCCAGAGCAGGGATCACCACAGCACAGAACAGGCTGCATGCACAGACCAACAGCAGGAGAGGGCTGCAGGCAGCTCCTGGTGTGTCCCTCAGCCCCATCCAGCCCACACAGCCTGGCTGGGGGCACAGGATGGGCTGGGGCTGTGCCCTGGGAACTGCTCACCCCTGGGAAGCAGCAGTACACAGAGCACAGCACGGCCCTGTGCTGGCCACCACTGCCCTCCAGTCCATCCCAGCACAAGCAGTGCCATGGAACTGGAACCCAGATGCTCCCAGGACTGCTCTCGCTGGTCTAGAGTTGAAAATTAAATTAAAACCACGACAGGGACAGTTAATTAAAGCAGATTAGTGCGAGACTAATTAGGGACGCTGACACTGCAACCATCAAGCCCTGTGATGTTAATTAGCTGTTCATTAATGTCAGCTCCCCGTTCAGTACAGAAATATGAACTGCTGATCTCCTAGGCTTCACATGCAGCAGAGCACACAGGATCACTCGGTCACCTCCTCCAGGGGCACGTCCTGCCTTGTCACCACCCTGCAGAGACACTGTCACCAACAACATTGGCACCCCACACCACTGAGCCCCCCACCACCATCAACAGAGAGACCCTCCCCACCAGCCAGCACAGAGACACAGCCACCAATGTGCTGTCCCCAGCCTGTGCCCATGGCCAGGAGGTGCCCCCACACCACCATGCACAGCAGGACACCCCAGCACCCCTGTGAGCACTGGCCATGTCCCTCATGGACACCATCCCCGTGCCACTGTCAGGAAACAGAGTGGTGCCCAGCACCCACCCGCAGAAGTCCCTCAAACTGGCACTCACTGACCTCCACAAGATGGACAGACCTTGTTTCTCCTCATCCTAAACCTTGAAAAGAAGATAGACCTGTGGAATTGTTCAGGTTGGAAAAGCCCTCTAAGATCATTGAGTCCAGCTGTCAGCCTAGATCTGCCATGTTCACCACTAACCCATGTCCCAGGTGCCACATCCACGTGGTTTTTGAACACTTCCAGGGGTGGTGACTCCACCACTGCCCTGGGTAGCCTGTGCCTATGCATGATCATCCTTATCATGAAGGATTTTTCCAACATCCATCCTGAATTTCCCCCAGAGCAGTTTGAGGCCATCTCCTCTCCAGCTGGGAAGAGGAAATGTTCCTGACCCCCTTGGCTGTCCCCTCCTGTCAGGGAGGTTCCCTCTGAACCTCCTTTTTTCCAGGCTGAGCCTCCTTTCCCAGCTCTCTCAGCTGCTCCTGGTGCTCCAGCCCCTTCCTCACTCCATTCCCTTCCCTGGACACGATCCCACTGTGGCCAGAGCTGAGACATAAAGAGAAAGCTGAAGGAGATTGGAAAACCAGAGATCCTTGGTAGGGACAGCACTCAGGAGTACAGGGAGCACAGCTGGTGCTCCAGGGAGGGCAACCTGGCTGCCGGGAACAACTGCTGGGAGAACACAGGGAATGTGTGGGGCACACCAGGGCTGCAGGAACCACGACACAGGAGCTGAGGCAGGCACAGGGTTCCAGGGGACACAAAAGGTCACAGGGAGCTGAAAGAGTACACAAGGCAGGAACTGCACACGTGCTTGCAGGAACTCCACACACAGCTATAAGAACTCTACACATGGTTGTAGGAGCTCCACACACAGCTATAAAAACTCCACAGATGGTTGTAGGAGCTCCAGACGTGCTTCTAGGAACTCGACACACAGTTGTAAGAACTCTACAAGTGGTTGTAGGAATGCCATATGTGCTTGAAGAGAGCCCATGTGGTGACTGTATGGGGCACAGCAGGGCTCTATGGGGCACACACAGGGGGAGTAGGAAGCACAGACAGGTTATGGGAAGCACACATAGAGTGTAGAGGGCACAAACAGACTGTAGGGAATCTCCAACACACACACAGGGTGTAGGGATATCACACACAGGGTGTAGGGATATCACACACAGGGTGTAGGGATATCACACACAGTGCAGGGATATCACACACAGGGTGTAGGGATATCACACACAGAGTGTAGGGATATCACACACAGGGTGTAGGGATATCACACACAGAGTGTAGGGATACACACACAGGGTGTAGGGATATCACACACAGAGTGTAGGGATACACACACAGGGTGTAGGGATATCACACACAGAGTGTAGGGATATCACACACAGGGTGTAGGGATATCACACACAGGGTGTAGGGATATCACACACAGTGTAGGGATATCACACACAGGGTGTAGGGATATCACACACAGGGTGTAGGGATATCACACACAGGGTGTAGGGATATCACACACAGGGTGTAGGGATATCACACACAGGGTGTAGAGATATCACACACAGAGTGTAGGGATATCACACACAGGGTGTAGGGATATCACACACAGGGTGTAGGGATATCACACACAGGGATGTCAGGATATCACACACAGGGTTTAGGGATATCACACACAGAGTGTAGGGATATCACACACAGAGTGTAGGGATACACACACAGGGTGTAGGGATATCACACACAGGGTGTAGGGATATCACACACAGGGTGTAGGGATATCACACACAGGGTGTAGGGATATCACACACGGGGTGTAGGGATATCACACACAGAGTGTAGGGATACACACACAGGGTGTAGGGATATCACACACAGGGTGCAGGGATATCACACACGGGGTGCAGGGATATCACACACAGAGTGTAGGGATATCACACACAGAGTGTAGGGATATCACACACAGGGTGTAGGGATATCACACACAGGGTGTAGTAATATCACACACGGGGTGTAGGGATAACACACAGGGTGTAGGGATAACACACAGGGTGTAGGGATAACACACACGGGGTGTAGTAATATCACACATGGGGTGTAGGGATATCACACACAGGGTGTAGGGATATCACACACAGAGTGTAGGGATACACACACAGGGTGTAGGGATATCACACACAGGGTGTAGGGATATCACACATGGGGTGTAGGGATATCACACACAGGGTGTAGGGATACACACACACAAGGGTGTAGGGATATCACACACAGGGTGTAGGGATACACACACACAAGGGTGTAGGGATATCACACACGGGGTGTAGGGATAACACACACAGGGTGTAGGGATAACACACACGGGGTGTAGTAATATCACACATGGGGTGTAGGGATACACACACGGGGTGTAGGGATACACACACACAAGGGTGTAGGGATATCACACACAGAGTGTAGGGATAACACACACAGGGTGTAGGGATAACACACAGGGTGTAGGGATATCACACACGGGCTGTAAGGATATCACACACGCGGTGTAGGGATATCACACATGCTGTATGGATAACAGAGGCTGATGGGAGCTCACACAGGGGTGCAGGAGCACAGAGGGGGCTGAGGAAGCTCACCAGTAGCTCTCAGCCTGCTCCCACTCAAAGTGCAGCATGAGCCATGGGTACCATGCACCCCACTGCACCCCCAGTCTGCTGACTTCAGCCCCCTGTGAGCTCTTTGGCTGCCTGCTGTCACCCCAGCCACAGAGCCTGCCTGCCCCACACGGACCCTAGCAATGTCTTGGGGACAAAAGAGTGCCCCTGTGCCCGGGGACAGTCCCTGTGTTGAGTGCTGAGCTGCCACCCAGAGGAAATGCAGCTGCAATGGAGCATCTCCCAAAGATATTCCAGTGCTGGGCTGTACCAGCCCCCAAACCTTGCACATCCCTCAAATACAGCCACATTCCCCACCACACACCCAGAACCAAGCTACACCTTCACATCTCACCATGGAAAACACAGGAGGGTGCTCACACCTTCTCAAACCTGTATCCTACTCCAGCACCACCAGAAACTCTTTGGATGATGCCCCCAACATCAGCACCCCGGGATACTGGAGGGCGAACCTGCCCATGGCAGTGAGGGGAACAAGATGAGATTTAAGGTCCCTTCCAACCCAAAGCATGCTGTGATTCTGTGTTTTAGCCAGCTCTGGAGGAAAAAGGTGTCTCCTCTGGCTGTGCAAACTGGTGATGAGTGGGAGCCAAGAGGGGATGTCCTAATGGGAAGCAATCAGACTCCACTGCTCCTCCTCCCCCAGAGCATATTTAGAGCTTTCAGAAAGAAACAAAACTTGTTTATCTTAACGCTAATCAATTTATAGCAATCAAAATAAAACCCATTAGGAGCCACTCTCCATTTGAATTTCAAAGAGGCTTCTGACCCCAGGAGGCTCCCAGCTGATTGATTAGAAATTTCTGACACTAATGTGTGTCTTCGAAGGGTCCAGTGTGGCTTTAATTCCTCTCTCCTGAGACACTGATCGTGTGTTAACATCTGTCAGCCCCTTCCTGCACTTAGGGGAGGGGAAATTCATGAGCACATGGAGTTGCCTGGCACAGCTGGGGAGAAAGCAGCATTTGCTGGCTTAAACAGCTTCCAGGAATCCCTTGGGGCAAATCATTTGCATGATCCTTTTCTCCTTGGGCAAAAATAGAGCTGGAGTGCACGAAGAAATGAAAAGTAGTGATGCAGAGCAGGGGCAGAGAGTGGAGGGTTAGAGCTCAGGGCTGGGATTTGGCTTTTGCATCCCAGCTTTGCCCCTGACTACTTGTGTCCCTTAAAGCCACAGGAAACACAGGATGGGTTGGGTTGGAAGGAACCTTAAAGATCATCTCATTCCAACTCCCTTGCCATGGGCAGGAACACCTTCCATTCCTCCCTGTCTCCTACAGAAACACCACAGATGGCACAAGGGGAAAAAAATCTCAACCTCAAGACACATTTACATTGTTCCAGGCTTTTCTTTTCAACCACATTCCCAGTTTGGAAGTGCAGCCTTCACTTTTGGTGGGCAGGAATTCATATCCTTCAAGGGTATTCCATGACCTAAAGTGGATTTGGGTCAGTCCTGGGCAATCTGAAACAGGGGAACAGCAATGAAACATACAGGAGAGATGATTTTTATCTGGAGAGGTGATTTCTGTTTGGAGATAGATGTAGAGAGCAGCCTTCATCCTCCAGGATGGAGCACACTTGGTCCACCAGTGGTTCGGAAAGTGGTGATGAGCACACCTGTCCCCACTTGGGGACAGACTTAAAGCACAGAGCTCCTGGTCCTGGCAGGGGTTCTGCCCAGCTGGGGAACATTTCCTATGTGTGCAGGCACCTATGCTGCCCTGGCAGACCTCCTTCCTTGAAGACACCACCCTGATGACCACAGACCTGGCTGGGCAAGAAAGGGCATTATTTTTTGTGGGAAGATTGAAATAATTGACCCAACAAGGGAGGAATTTGACCCACTACCCCACACCTCTTTGTCTGATGCAGAAAAGCTTAGGGTGGTCAAAACTCAGGCTGGGGATCTATCCATGGAGGGAATCCATGGGGGGATAGCACTGGAACAGCATAATCCCTCGAATGCTTTTCATCTGCACAAAGGAAAGGGTGGAGAAAGGGTGGGAGGAGAAGGGGTAAATCTGTCCCTGCAAGAGGAAGCAGTGAGAGCAGCAGGCAGAGGCTCCCTGCTGCCTCCACCCTGCTCCCACTGCCATCCATCCATCCATCCATCCATCCATCCATCCATCCATCCATCCATCCATCCATCCATCCATCCGTCCGTCCCCTGCTCGACGCTCCCAGGGACCGAGCAACTCTCACTTTCAGCAGATTAAAGCAGCTAATCTGGTTAATGAAGGCAAATCAGCCCAGCGCTGCTGCCCTTCCCTGCAGCAGGGCGGGGTCAGGGAGCAGAGCTCAGCCCTGCCGGAGCCCGGGGCTGCAGCGGCCCCAGGGTGACAGCCAGGCTGGGCTGTCACCGCCTGGCGGGAGGGCAGGGGCAGCACGGGTGACAGGAGGCACCTGGGGCTCTGCCCCATCCCACCCAGGAGACACTGCCAGGTGCTGGGTGCCAGGTGGGACACGGGGAATTGGGGTGGGGTTGGTGGAGCGAGGGCAGGGATGCAGCAGCAGGGCTGGGGGGGAAGCAAGGGCCATCCTGGGCTGTTGCTCTGGGTCTGCATTACAGATGGCACCAGAGCAAGGAACGAGATGAGCTTTAAGGTACTTTCCAAGCCAAACCAGTCCATGATCCAAAGGATGCTGTGCTGGGGACTTGCTGTCCTCGTGCCCCCCGCAGCCCAGCAGGCAGTGCAGGGGGGCATCTCTCCACCCTGACACCAGAGGCAGGAACTGTTGCTGCTAAGGCTGTCACACCTGCTCATGGACACCTGCCTCCTTCTCCACCAGTACCACCAGCTGGGCAGCCCAGTGCCTGTGATGTCAACGGGATGGGGAGGAATGGGAAGGGCTGCTGGCTGCACAAAGGTCCCTCAGTGGGTGCTGCCAGCAGACCAGGGCAGAGAGGACACTGCTCTCACAGGCACTGCTGGGTCTTCTCAGCACCTCTGGGGCTGGGCCCTCCCCAGCCTTGCACAGATTTGGGGTTCAGGGTCCTGCCCCTCATCCAGGTGCTCTTTGATACCCCAAGGGCTGCTCCTCAGCTGAAGCCCAATGAACACCCAGCAATGAACCATCTTGTCTGACATGCTCCAAAACATGGAGAGCTCCCTCATCTCATTAGCTTGCTCTAGTGGTTAATCACTTAGAAACACATGCCTAATTTTTTAATTTGTTTAGCTTCAGTTTAACCCTAACAGCTCTTGTTATCCCTTCCTTTGGCAGATCAAAAGCCCTTTAGAGGCTGAGCTTTCCTCTTGGTAATCATCTCACCTAATCTTCATTATGGGAAGTCACTGAGCTACTGAGCTTTTCAGTCCCCAATGGAATGACATTTTTCATGGCTCTTGGAACCACATTTGTCTTTCCCTGCAGCATCCTCCAAGTTTATTTTTCATATCCCACTTGAACCTTGAAGAGCAGGGTGCTCTGCTCACCTGGAGGCATTTTTCTGACCTCAGGCTACAGGACAGGCAAATTTTGCATTTAAATTCTTCATCTGAAATGTGGCTTGGCCCTTGCTGCTCACTGTTTTATCAGCAGAGATTTTCCACTCCCTACCAGTTACAGCAGGTCTGGGTGCTGCTGACCCATGTTGGGCTACTCTGTTCCCTAATGCACCTAAAGATCCTATTTAAAATCACAGAATAGTTCAGGATGGAAAAGTCCTCTGAGATCACTGAGTCCAAGACAGCACTGCCATGTCCACCACTTAAACCATGTCCGCAGGTGGCACACCAGCAGTGACTCCACCACTGCCCTGGGAAGCCTCTTCCTGTTTAACAACCCTTTCAGTGATGAAATCTTTCCTAATATCCAATGTGAACCTCCCCTGGCACAATTTGAGGTTTTTTCCCCTCATTTCACCACTTTTTACTTGAGGAGCAATCTCAAGAGCTCAACCTAACCCCAGCACCCTACCAGGGTTCTCTCTACCCACAGAGCAGAGGTGGTGCTCGGGTCAAGTTGGCATCATGGTCCTGGCACAGAAGCACCCATGGCAGCCCAGCAGGAATGGCGGGAAGGTACCTCTGAGGTCTCCAGGCCATTCTCCAGCTCACAGAAAGGCTCAGTCCTAAGGGCTCAGGGCAGCTGTCTGCAGCCAAGCCTTGGAAATCCCTGAGGATGGTAATGTTCAACATCTCTGGGAACTTCTCTGTTTTTCCAAAGCCCATCTTGAGCCTCTTAAGCTGCATCTTGTGGCTGCTATTTCTTACTACAGGACCTGGCACCACCAGTGGGGGCCTGGTTCCTTCCTTTTTTAACAGCCCCTCGCAGAGCTGTGGCTGTGTTGAGATCCCTTCTTGTGTTTCCTTCTCCAGGTTCCCTCCACTGTACTGAAATCAGCTTGGCCCAAGTCCAGCCAAAGCAGCAGCAGTTCAAGCCACATCCCTCCACCATTTCACACAGCACATGATCCAACCCTGCTGCTCAGGAGTTGGGAAAGAGCATCCTGAGACACAAGATAAAGGCCTCTGGCAGCCCACGAGCACTGAGATCTGGAACAGAGGTCAACCCATCCAAAAATCCCCATCCAGCCTGAAAACCAAGGAATATGCTGAGCTGGAATGGACTCACAAGGATCATCAAGTCCCACTCCCGGCCCTGCCCAGGACACCCCAACAATCCCACCCTGTACCTGAGGGCTTTTTCCAAACGCTCCTGGAGCTCTGGCAGCCTCGGGGCTGTGCCCATTCCCTGGGGAGCCTGGGCAGTGCCCAGCACCCTCTGGAGGAAGAACCTTTCCTGATATCCAACCTAAACCCCCCTGACACAGCTTCAGGCCATTGCCTCAGGTCCTGTCAGTGCCTGCCTCTCCTTTGCCCTGTGAGGAAGCTGTAACTGTGATGAGTGTCCCCTCAGTCCCCTCCTCTCCCAGTGGCACCCATCAGGCCCACCAAGGGTGATCCTACTGCACAAAGCATGGATGGCATCCCCAGACAGACACAGACTGAGGTGGATGCCAAAGATATCAGTCCTGATGGTGCCGAACAAGGGGCTACCCTGAGCACCCCAGGGGCTGGGGCAAGGGGTGACGAGTGATACGGGATAGCCCCTGGTGTCCCCAGATCAGCCAGTCTGCCTGGCTGCAGTCACTGGCACTGAGTGACAGGAAGATCTCCAGGTGAAGAACACGGCAAATGAAATTCAGCAGCGACAAAAGGAAACGAATGCACTTGGGGGAAAGAGCCCTAATTATACATACACAATGATGGGCGCTAAATTAGCTATTAACATGCAGGGAGGGGATCTCGGCAGCACTAGACATAATGCTTTGAAAACATCAGTTCAAAGCTCATCCATCATCAAAAAAAAAGAGAGAATGTAAGGAATGATGAGGAAAGGAGCCCAGTGCAGAGCAGGAATGTCATTAAGCCACGCGTGGAGCCATGGCTGGGACATGTGGCAGTGGCATCACCCTGAGACAAGGGCGTGACGGAGCTGATAAGAATGATCAGGGACACAGAGCAGCCTCCATATGGAGAGTCAACCAACTCAGAGCTTCCACGTGAGAAGAGGCCACCCAGGGAGGGATATAAAGCCATCAGGAATATGGCGGACATGAATGGGAATAGATTGCTTGCAATTTCATACAGTGTGTAAGGACATATTTTTTTAACATGCTGCATAATTAAATTGCGTGACTTACTGCCACAGGCACCCTGGGCACTGGAAATATGAACAGCACATAGGAGGAAGCATCCCTCATCCAACCCTTATTTCTCTACTGCCTGGCCAGTACAAACCTCTGTAGACCAACCAGCAGCATGGTGCTCCTGGAAAGGTCATGGTTATTCCTCACACATTGTTCTGCCCAACACATGGGGGACCTCTCCCTTGGACACCTCTGGATCTTTCTGGGTTTGCCTAGATCAACTGCTTGGCACCCCAGGACCTCCAGCTACCAAGAGCTGCAGCCAGCAGCTTCCCAGGAGACACAGGCTGGTGGATGTCCATGCTCCAGCCCCACACACAGCTCTGGTGAGACACATCAACAGTGCCAACACCTGGAACTGAATGTGAAGGGGCTGCCAAGCAGAGACTGCGGGGCAAGGGAGAGATGCCATCTCCCAGGAGAGCAGCAGGACCCTCAGCACTATGGAAACTGCACTGAGGAACCTGGACTCTGTCCCTGGAACCCCAGCATGACATCCCATGATGTCACACTAATGGAGGGCAGCCTATATCCCCAGAGCCCCCAGCATTCCCTGGTGTCCCACTATGAGCTGTGAACTCTGTCCCTGGAACCCCAGTTTCCCATGGTGTCACACTATGGACCAGACTGTGGCCCTCAGCATCCTGTGATGTCGCACTACGGAGCGTGGACCTTGTCCCTGTCACCTCAGCTTCTCACAGACATGACCACAGCAGCAGGATCCCTGGTCCTTGCCCCTGCACTGTGTGTCTGACCCTGCCCACCCACCCCCTGTGCTAAACACATTTAAACCTGCACAAACATTTAAACCTGTCCTAGGAGGCTCCAGTCCTCTGATGGCCTCCCAGAGACTTCTGTGGAATAAGAAACCACCCCAAAACAGATCAAAGATGTCCACAGAGAGGCTGTTTAAGGGGAAAGAGCTTCTGGGCTTCCCATTTCAGGGGTATGTTTCCCTTCATGCTCAGCCCAGTGATTAGTGCTCTCCAGGGACTCGGAGCTGCAGAATGAATTTGAGAAGACAGAGCAGTGTCAGGCTGCTAGAGGCTCAAAAAGGATCTTGGCTCCCCTGAGCCCCAAGGCTGAACACTTACCATTCACATTTAACAACCAAACGCTTCCAGAGGCCTCCCCGCTCCCTGTGCCTCCCCGAGGACACCATTAGCACCTGGAAAGGGAGAAGGCATGGCCTTGGCAGCGCTCGGGGCTGGCCCCGTGCGGGGCGGGGGCTCCAGACAGCCTCACGCGCCACGCTCGTATTTTTGGAAACAGCATCCCAGAGGGCTACAGTGGATGCTGCTTGTTCTCCTGCCAGCCCTGAGTGCTTTGGAAAGTTTGGTCGAGCTCCATTTGGCTGCCTCTGAGTTATTCAAGCACAGAAAGGGGGGTATTGCTTACAGGGGGGTTCAGATTGCTTTTTCCCAAGTGCGTTTGGGGTGAGGAAGCCCAGATCTGGGCTGGCCATGCAGCTTCTGCAGGAAGGCCATGCAGAGTCATGGCTAACCCAGTCATGGCTAACCAATCAGCTCACATGCATGCATGTTGAAAAGCACACTTTGAGAGCTGCGGGTGTGCTCTGCAGCCGGGCAAGAGGCACCTCCTCAGCAGCCCAACCACGTCCATTCCCACTCCCCTCAAATCCCTCCCCGCCTCTGGCAACAGCCGCCGTGCCCAGCAGACGGAAGGTTTGGCAGAAAAATCTGGGCAGGAGCAGGCAAGGCACTCCAGGCTGCACCACGAGCCACCCCAGGAGGCCGGGACACCCCCTCCTCTCCCTCACTGCTTGCCAGCCTAAGGCTGATCATAAAGCAACCTCTGTGCGTCTCCAGGGAAGCGGGACTCGGAGAGGGGCACAAAGCCTCCCGCAGCTGTGTGTTTGCAAACAACCCAGCTGAGCTGTGAAGAGGGGCTGAAAGCAGTAATTGTCTTTAATTAAAGGAGGTTGGAGGCATCGCAAGCTTTGACAAAAGACATTTCCAGTCTGCTAGCAGCTCCAGCACTCGGTGCCGCTGCAGCCGCAACCCGGCTGAGGTTCAAAGGCAGCGGGTGACAGTGGGGACATGGGGACCTCAGCCCTAGGCTGCAGCTGCAGCAGTGCCGGGGCAGTGCCACACACCTGCAGGCCATGAGAGAAGGGCACACCCGCACCCCAAGGAGGATGCAGGCAGCCAGCAGGTTTTAATACCTGGGACCCTGCAAACCTTGTGCTCGGCACCAGATGTGGGCCAGATGTGCCTGTGTGGGGACCCAGCAGCGCCTGAGGCATCCCACCCTCCTGGGGGACCTGCTGCACGTGTCTGTGTCCAGGGGTGTCACCTCAGCCCTGCTGGGGTCTCAGCCCTGCCCTGGTCCCCCCTGGTGCACAGAGCCAGGCCACAGACCAGACACCAAGAGCACTGCTGCTACCACTCCTCCTGGCTAATTAATGAATCCTGCTTATTAGTGAGCTCCCTGGGCTGGCATGGAGCTCTGTCATAGTGCTGCATCCTTGCAAGCTCATGTTGGGCTCCACAGCCGGGCCCCCAGCCTGAGCTGACAGGCACCAGACCCCCACCCACATGGATGCTGCCCCCACAAAGCCCTTTGCAGGGCCAGCCCTTGCTCTCAGCCATGCTCTGAGCACCAGGGAGATCACAATGGCTCCCTGAAACCCAGGATACCACAGCTCAGGGTAGCAAAATGTCCTCCTTTCCTCCTCTCCTCCATCCTCTGGGGCTGAGGCTCCCCAGGGAGGGCTTGCTTCCCACCATCCTCTGCTTCTTCCCTCCCACCTTTGCTTTTGGCCTTCCAGCACATCAGCATGCAGGAAATCACTACTCTGGTTTCCACGGAAACCCCATCATGGTGGGGGGGCACACCCAAAATGTATGAAACAGTCAGTCTGGTGCAGCTTTGGTGGTCCCACGTGTCCTGCTACCCCAGCCCTGGCTTGGCAACCCCCTCCTGGGCTCCCCTGCAGCCCTACTGAACCCTGGGGTCAGGAAAGCTGGGATGGAGGGAGGTATTCTGCTGCCAGAGAAACATCAGTGCCTCTCTTCTGGTTTGCCCTTAGAAGCTGCACCTGCCCCATCCCTGGAAGTGTCCAAGGCCAGGCTGGATGGGGTTTGGAGCACCGGGGACAGGGGAAGGTGTGTTGGAGATTACCTGGGACAGGGGAAGGTATGTTGGAGGCTGCCAAGGTAAGGTGCCCCTTCCCACAGCAGGGGAACACTGGATGAGGTTGTTTAAAGTCCCTTCAACCCAAACCACCCCAGGACTCTAAATTTAGACAGGAGCCTAAGCTGCAAACCTGCACCTGGGTTTGAATGAGAGGTCTGAACCCTCTGCTCAGCTCTGCACACTCTGTTCCAACTGCTGTCCCATGTATCCCCTTCATGCCATGCCCTCACCCAGTCCATGTCTGCCTTGCACCTGGAATTGCTGGAAAACCAGCCCTTGGACTAGGATAAATCCCTACCACAGCCCCTGCAAAGGTGCAGAGAGCCAAATACACCCAAAATCACATCCCAGAGCCAAGTACACCCAAAATCACGTTCCAGAGGACCCACCCTGCCTGTTGGGCGGGTCCCCATGTGAATATTTTTGCCTGGGAAATCCTGGAAAGAGCAGCCACACTCTAATTCAAGAGGCACAAAAACAAATTGGGATCACTTCCATCTATGCCAGACAGCAAAACTTTCAAGAAGAAGAAGAAAAAAAAAAAAAAAAAAAAAAAAAAAAAGGACCAGTTCTAATTATAGGGTATCATGAAGATCCACACACTCAGATTTGTCACTCTGTTTCCAGATTAGCCCTCCACATGGTGACAACGTGAGTGAGCGCCAGGCAGAGTGACATTCCTCTCCTGCTTCATAATCCCCTTTGGAAAGCAGGAACACCAAGCAGAGTAAGCACTCACTGAGGGTGAACCAGAGCCTCCTGCCATTTCCTTTTATAGAATCCCTGTGGCTGAAAAAGCCCTCCAAGATCATCGAGTCCAATCATTAACCCAGCACTGTCAGATCACCACTAAACATGTCCCCAAGTGCCACATCCAGCTGTTGTTCAAACACCTCTAGGAATGGGAACTCCACAACTGCCCTGGGCAGCCTGTGCCAATGCCTGACCACTCTATCCATAAAGAAATTTCCCTTGTACCCACCTAAATCTGCCCTGGCTTAGCTTGAGTCTGTTTCCTCTTGTCCTGTCTTTCACTCCCTGGGAGCAGACCCTGACCCCCATCTGGCTGTCCCCTCCTGCCAGGGAGTTCTGCAGAGCCAGAAGGTCCCTCCTGAACCTCCTTTTCTCCAGGCTGAGCCCCTTTCCCAGCTCCCTCAGCCACTCCTAATCAGACTCATGCTCCAGACCTTTTCCCAGCTCCATTCCTGTCTCTGGATATGCTCCAGGAAGGTTCTCAGGCTGGGATTTGCCTGGATGGAAAAGCAAACTGGAGAAAACCTAGAGATTACTTTTCCTACAACACCTCCCTTGTCTCCTATTCTTCAGTTGGTGCCACAGGTTCACTCCCAGGGTGTAAACTGAGAGTAAAACTCCACCATTCCTGCCTGGATCCATGCGGCAGCTGAGGCAGGTCATGGTACCTGTGCAGGTGACAGGGTGGCAGTGCTCACTGTCCCCATCCCAGGACAAACAGCCCTGCAAGGGCAAAGGAAGGCAGGCTTTAATCCATCATTGGGGTGCACTGCAGGGAAAGGGGAATGAGAAGCTTCTCTGTGAATGAGTCATTCCCCAAATTCTTCTATTCCTGTTTTCCCCCTTTTCCTCATTCTGTTTTATTAATGAGGCTGCACAGATGCACTGAAAGGCTCAGAATTAATATTGCTCACTGTGCTGCAAGGGAAGGTCTGCCGCAGGAGTATTTCCACTGGGATAAACCCTCCTGAACTTCCTGCCTTCAGCTCTGGGAACCCTCTGGGCAATGGCTGGCACGAGGGAGAAGCTCCAGCATCCACTGCCTGGGCAGCCTGAGGAGTCACCTTTTCCTCCTCCTCCTTCCTTGAGATCTCTGAGAGCCAAAGGTGATTCTGTAGAATTCCAAGGATCCCAAACCATCTAGGTGGGAGTAAACAGGGAATCTGCCAAAATAATCCTTTGGGATCCTCTATGGTGACAGCAAATTGGACAGACCCTGCAGAACTGCCACCAGTACATGAGATGAGGGATAAGGTAAAAGGAAGGGGAGGGAAAGGGGCAGAGAAAGCCTCAGGAAAAACATTTCCACTGAAATGTCTCAGGAGAGAGACCAGCCCCTCAGAAATTCTAGGTTAGGGGTCTGATGCCCAGCAATGTCCTGCATCCTGCCTGTTCCACACACATGGGCACTTGGGGCCACTGCCTGCAGCACCTGCCCCCATCCATCCATCCTGCATGTCCCAGGGGGATGCAGACACCCTGCCCAGGAAGGGCTGTCCTGAGGGGCAGGCACAAAGAAGAACAGTGTGATGGAAAGCACTCCCTGCTGCCCAAGAGCCAACACAGCCCTGATGCTGCACAGCCCCTTCCTGCCTCCCCCTGGAGCCTCCTGGAGAGCCTGGGCCATAGAAAGGCAGATCTGGACCATCCCATGGAGTGTGCTGTCTGCTGATCCTGAAGCCACTTCAGAAGCTACTACAATCTTTTCCAAAGCCTGGCAGAAATGCCTCGGGGAGCAAAGCAAGAGTGTTAGCCTGCTCCACGGGCTCCACTTCAGGCTGCACTGGAACTCCGACAAACCTGGACGGTTTGGGCATTTTGGTAGTTTGAATGATGACCCCTTTCTCACATGATCATTTACTGTTCACTCTGCTCCTGTTCCTGTCCAGCTGTGGGTGTAACAACCACAGGACTCTTGGGATCATAATGTTTTGGAAGGAAATTGCTGGCTGTGGTTTCAGCCTTAACAATGGTTTGAACACATGGTCTCTGTGAGCTCCAGAAGTGCCAATAGTCTGAAAGTGCCAACAGACTCTAAAAGTAGGAGGCTGTCATTGATGAAAACTGTCAGTGCCCAAATCCTGAAGATATTTCCTCAAAATGCAGTTGGGATTTGCTCCTGGTCATAGGAGCTATTTCCAGCCTGTGGATCTCCAAGGGGGCCCTCACCTCAGGGTGCAGGGATGCCCATCCCTGGCTGCTGCTGCAGCATCACTGTGGTATCCACAGCCCTTCATGGAGCTGGGGGCCAGTCCAAGTGTCTGGGGAGCAGAACCACACACTCAAGCATCAAGACTCCACTGGCCAAGTGAAAACATCAGTTTCTGCTAAGGTCTCTCTGGTTTCTGACACAAGGAGCAGAGTCAAAATCTCTGGGTTACCTCAAAGGACTCCGTGAAGATGCCAACTCCTTGGCAGGTGTCATTTCAACATGCTGAGGAGAAGAGATCTCAGATTTTGAAGATCTTGCTGCAGAAACCTGGAAAGGCTTCACAGGTTGTCACAATGTGTTCACACAGGTCCCCTTTTGGGTGCCAGACCACAACCTTTTCCTGCCTCCCCCTCCCAGGCTGCTTTCCAAACCAAATGACTTCTACTTTCCTGCTCATGCTATTCCCTGTTCCCCATTTTCCAGTCTCCAGGACCTGCCATTCTGCAAACTGCCAGTTTCTCTGGTCCTTCAGCCAGTTTTCCCACTCCTTGGACTCCAGAAAAAGCATTCAAGCCAGGTGGGCAGGGGGCTGCTGACCTATGGGAGGAAAACTCCTGCTGGAGCCCACAGGATGTGGTTCAGAGCCTCTTCTGTTTAAGCTCTTTGGAAGCATCCAAAGAAGCTCCTTAAGGATGGGGAAGGGTCTGGAGGGGAAGGCAGGAGGTGTTTAAGCTCCAACCACCCACACAAGAACTGGGCATCACAGAGCAGCATCACCAAACTTAAGGCCTCCTTCAAAACATGACAGTAAAAGTGAATTTTCCTTGGCCAAACCTAATTAAACCTTGTTTGAAGTTTGGTCTGTGTTAACAGAGCCATTGTATGAGCTATGAACACTTTGATTCAATTTCCCAACCTTTACGGGGACTTTTCTGTGCACTTCCCAGTGACAGATTATGTTTCTAACGCATAAGGGGAACAATAACAAGTTTCCTTGGAGCTAATTAAGCTAATCATGGTTTATAGATTAAATTTTCTGTAAGGTTTTTACCTAGTGTGGCTAAAATCAAAGAGCTGTGCTCTAACTGAGCACATCTGACTCATGTGACATCAGAAAAACTTTAAATCAGCACAGAGAACGTCGGAGGGTATTTCCCAAAATTAAATGTACAACACAATCTCTTGGCTTTGGCCCAACTTGCTGAAAAATTTCAAATGAAAAAGAAAAAAATCCTCAAAAGCAGTATTTTCTCCAATCTTCCTCAAGTTACATACGATGAAGAATACTCTCTTCTTGCCCCATGAAAATCCAGCACTGTGAGGAGTTCAAGGAAAAATCCTCCTTCCTCCCCAAGATCTCTGAGAGCTTTCAATCAAAGGAAAAAAACGAATGGCAAAAAACTACATTCCCTTCATTTTATGGCAATAATGAGTTAAAATCCTGGAATCCTGGGCCTGAATCACAGCTATTCATTCGAGCTCCTATTAATGTTTACCACTTTTCTCAGAAAAAAAAAAAAAAAACCCAAAAAAAAACACCAAAAAAAGGGGGAGGGGGGAAAGGGAGGCCAAGGAAAGAGAGAGAGGAATAAATGAATAAATGCTGCTCTCCCACCAGTACACGATGCTGCCAGAGCTGCTATTCCCTGCTCACATGGGTGTAGCAGCACCAGGAATGTGGTGTTTGATCCAAAATGCTGTTTCATCTGTAAAAAAAAGTCAGGGGGAGATTTTCTCCTGAGTACACATCAGCTCCAGCAAAGCACCCGTGTCACTGAGTGTCCCTGTGCCCCAGAGGGACAGAGGGGACACCGGCCCCAGGTCTGCTTTCACTCCCTCCCCACATCTCCTCGTGGATCCCAGCACAGAGGGATGGAGAGAGCAGCCCACCCCAGGAGGGGAAGGGGGGCAGAGACCATCCCTGCAGTTCTCAAGGTCCCTTCCAACCCAAATCATCGTGAGACCTCGAGCAGAGGGATGAAGGGGCTGGGGCAAAGGCTCTGGGAAGCAGCAGCTGTGGCAGATTGTGGCAATGTACAACTCCATCATGTTTCTCTGAGGAATGGCCATCAATTCCATCAGGAAACTACTGCTGGGCTTTGCTGGACCTGAGATCTTCATCCAACCCAAGGCATTCCTGACCTGCCCACACTGATAAATGAGAAGAGGCTGTTCCCTTCTGGGCTCCCATGGGCTGTTCCCACATCACCTCATGCATCCTGCTGAGGTCCTTCCTGCACCATCACAGCAGGGCTGGGAGAGCTCTGCAACATGCTGCTGCTCAAAATCCACTCTCATGTCCTGGAAATCCTCATCTCCTCCCTTTCTCTGCAAAGAAAATACTTCTGTGGAAGGTCTCAGTCCATTCCTTGCCTTGAAAGCAAAATGAGGAAGAACTCTCACTTCCTTAGTTTCCCAAGGAGGTGTAGTTCCTCAGAAGCTGCATTTCCTATTCAAGGTGAGTGGTCCATATCCCTCCTCTGCTAGCACATCTTCTGCCTCACTCCTGGACCATGTGTGACCCTCCCTGTGAGATCAGCATCTCTTGGGGTTTCACACCACCAGCAAATCAATGTCTCAACCCCCCTGTCTGACACCCCCTTGCTCTGCCAAGCTCCCCTGGGTCCCGTTCCAACCTCCCAAAGCCCAAACTCCAACAGGAATGTGCAGAGGACAAGCACCAGGCAGGTGTGGAGTGGCTCCCAGTGAGCAGCTGCAGTCTCCACCACAGCCCTAATTGGACTCACAACATGGAGAGGTCAGCAAGAAGAATCAAAGCCATGGAAAGAAAGACTCTGTATTCTTGCTTCCCAGACAGAGAGGGAGGAGAGGGAGAAGCCCCAAAAGCAGAATCCAACAATGCCACTGAGCCCCAGCCGGCTGGGAGCATTCAAATTGTCAACAAGCTTGTAGAAAAGGCAGACAAATTCCTGTTTTGTACTTGGGAAGGAGCCAGGTGATGTAATCATCTTTGAGGATGATGGTGGAATACTTTCCATTCCAGCAGTAACTCAAGATGTTAAATAGCAGCCACTAAAGTTAAACATTGCTAAATTGGCCTGTCAGGGTAGCACCTACCTAAGGGGGTGTAGGTGATGGACTGGGGCACACTCAACGCTCACTTTCTACACACCGGGAGGCAGCAGGGTGTTTCAGAGATGGAGGAAAAAGCTATTTGCTAAACGAGGCAGTTGTGACTATTTTAGGGCTGCAACATCAGTACCAGTCAAATAAGGAAGGCTGCGACAGCTCCAGGACTGGGTCAGCGAGGGATTAAAGGAAGGCAGAGATAGTAGTGCCAACCTGTGTGCACTCAGGGAAAATAGATTAAGGCAAATTAGCCTTGTACGGGTTTTTGATGCAATTACAAGATTGACTGGGAGGTAATGGCATTAATGTCACCCACCCAAACCTCTGCAGAGCCTTTCCCTGGCTAACACACAGGATATTTTGATTCTGAAATCAGTGGCTCCACTGACACCATGGGACATCCTTGATGAATTAAAACTTGGCAGGCAGACATGGCGCGGCCGGAGAGCCGAGTGGGGCTGTTCCTGCTGCAGCTAACAAATGTGGTTTGTGCCTCTGGGCTGTTTAACATTTTTATCAATGACCCAGGAGAAAGCGCAAAGTGTTCCCAATAAAGTTAGCTGTTGACATTGAAGCTGTGGTGTGGTAAATACTGAGAATGATGAGTTCCCAGTACAGCAATCCCTGGGGAACTGGGCACAGGCAAGGAATGTGCATTTCAGTGCAAACGTGTCAAATCACACCTACAGGGACAAGGATGCAGTCCCACAAGAAAGGACAAGAATCCTCCAAAAGCACACAGAGAAATGCCATTGCCAAAGTGGTTAAACAAAGGGGGGATGCAGGCAGAGGGAATCTCAGCATCCCCTCTGGAATGCAGCTGATTGCCACAAGCAGCCTGTATGTGGGGAACTGGATCTGCCAAGGGAAAGACTAAAGCTGTGCCAAGGGCTGGGGAGAGCCAAAAAAGTTGGCTGAAAACCTTACCAGAGGAGCAGAGGCCAAAGATTACTCTCAAACAGGCACACAGAGCACAGAGGCGTGGTGGTGGATGGAGGTCTCTGAGGTGCGTGCCAGGCCTAGCAGAGTAAGAAAGCAGAGACAGCCTCGGGAAGCATTTAACGGGCAGTTCTCTGTCTCTGGAAACATTTCCAGAACAATTGGCTGTATCTGCTCCAGTTCAACCAGGAACGCTTCCTGGAAGAACTCGATTACCCCATGAGCCTTACAATTTATTGGCTAGGTCCAGCTCTATCAGAGGAGGCCCAGACCCAAAACAGGCCCAGAGCCATAAATAGTCTTTTATCAGGAAAACATCACGTCCTCATGGGCTGTGACTGTGAGACAGCTCGGACAGGCCCAGCTCCAGCACATCAGGAAGCTGCTCTCAGCCCTCAGCACATACTTGGCCCCCTCCAAATCCCAAGTACAGTTTTGGCTGCTTCCCATCCTCTGTGCTGGAGGAATGGCTTGGGGTCCTTGTCACACATGCTTGTCACGCCCGAGCCCACACCACCCACACATGATGGGGTGGTGGCAGCTCTGCTGCCCTGGACATCAAAATCATGGCACAGAAGGGGACCCTGCTGAGTCACGGGACTCCCCTCAGGGGAGGCCCAGCTCCACCCTAAGCTACAAAATCAGAGAATCCCAAAATGGTTTTGGTTGAAGGGACCTTAAAGCTCATCCAGTGCCAACCCCGCCATGGACAGGGACACCTTCCACTGTCCCAGGCTGCTCCAAGCCCCATCCATCCTGGCCTTGGACACTGCCAGGGATGGGGCGGCCACAGCTTCCCTGGACAACCTGTGCCAGGGCCTTACCAGCCTCACAGTGTTGAATGCCTTCCAAATATGCAATCTGTTCCTCCCTCTGTCCATTTGAGGCCATTCCCCCCTGTCCTGTCCCTCCATTCCTTGCCCAAAGTCCCTTTCCAGCTCGCCTGGAACCCCCTTAGGTACTGCAAGGGGCTCTGAGGTCTCCCTGGAGTCTTCTCCAGGGGAACATCCCCAGCTCTCCCAGCCTTGGCTGCAGAGCAGAGGGGCTCCAATCCTCACAACAACTCTGTGGCCTCCTCTGGACTCACTGCAGTAGCTCCACATCCTTCTAATGATGGGGACCCCAAAGCTGGAGGCAGCATTGCAGGAGGGTATCACAGAAGCAGAGTAGAGGGGCAAAGAACAGAGAAGAGAGCCAAGGAGAAGACAGCTGCCAGCCTGAATATGACTTGGTTTCTCCTCTTCCCATCAGCTCACCAGCTCCTCTCCTCCTCAGAAAGGTCTGTGACCCTAAGGGACGACACCAGATGTCTCTGACAGCCAAAGAGTGTCACCACCAGCTTCTGCAGGGCAAAACCATCCCTTGTCACCCCAGCAAGACCAGGACTCCCGGTGCTCAGTGCTGTAGGAACACAATAAAGAGAAGGCAGGGACCAGAGATGCCCCGCTGTGATAGAGAGGAGCTGCAGAAGGGATGAAGGGCTGGGAGCAGCAGCCATCAGCTGCTGTCCCTGAGCAGCAGAGCCGTGCAGACATCGTCCATCCCCTGTCCCTGAGCAGCAGAGCCATGCAGGCAGTGTCCATCCCCTGTCCCTGAGCAGCAGAGCTGTGCAGACATCGTCCATCCCCTGTCCCTGAGCAGCAGAGCCATGCAGGCAGCATCCATCCCCTGTCCCTGAGCAGCAGAGCCATGCAGGCAGCGTCCATCCCCTGTCCCTGAGCAGCAGAGCCGTGCAGGCAGCGTCCATCCCCTGTCCCTGAGCAGCAGAGCCGTGCAGGCAGTGTCCATCCCCTGTCCCTGAGCAGCAGAGCCGTGCAGGCAGTGTCCATCCCCTGTCCCTGAGCAGCAGAGCTATGCAGGCAGTGTCCATCCCCTGTCCCTGAGCAGCAGAGCCGTGCAGGCAGCGTCCATCCCCTGTCCCTGAGCAGCAGAGCCGTGCAGGCAGCGTCCATCCCCTGTCCCTGAGCAGCAGAGCCGTGCAGGCAGTGTCCATCCCCTGTCCCTGAGCAGCAGAGCCGTGCAGGCAGTGTCCATCCCCTGTCCCTGAGCAGCAGAGCCGTGCAGGCAGTGTCCATCCCCTGTCCCTGAGCAGCAGAGCTATGCAGGCAGTGTCCATCCCCTGTCCCTGAGCAGCAGAGCCGTGCAGGCAGCGTCCATCCCCTGTCCCTGAGCAGCAGAGCTATGCAGGCAGTGTCCATCCCCTGTCCCTGAGCAGCAGAGCCGTGCAGGCAGTGTCCATCCCCTGTCCCTGAGCAGCAGAGCCGTGCAGGCAGTGCCTATCCCCTGTCCCTGAGCAGCAGAGCTGTGCAGGCAGTGTCCATCCCCTGTCCAGCCAGCCCAAGGGCAGCACAACGGCTCTGCTCCCGCTGTGGCTGAGCGGAGCCAATGGGCATGGGAGGCACAGGGAGAAACGCTTGATGCGCTGCATGGGAGGGACGGGGAGGGGAGGGGGAGGCGCAGACAAAGAACAGGGAAATGGAGAGAGGAAAGCAGGCAGGGAGCAGAAGGTGAAGCGGGGAGGATGGGGCTGGGGTGTGTGCAGCCCCTTGCAGCGAGGAGAGCAGAGAGCAGCGGGCAGCCAGCCCCTCGCAGGGCCTGCAGGAGCGGCGAGCCAGGCCCAGCCAAATGTAAATCTCTTAACCACACTGAATTGTTAACTGCCCCCAAATCCTTCTGTGCTGGGGCTGCGAGCTTAGAAGAGCTTAAGCTGTTAGATGCATGAACTTCCTCCATAAATATCTCTCGTGCACACTGCCGCGAGCAGGCTGCCGTGCTATTAGCCAGATGAAAAACCCAGCGGAGAAAATGAGCAACTCCTTCCAGCTGCAGGGAGGGGTTGTCCATTCCTTGGGATGCCCTTCTCCACCTGGACCCTTTGGTGGGGCAGGACCGTGGTCCCCCATGCTCCCTGCCACGTCCTGTTTGGGCGCCTGAGTGTGTGAGAGAACTTCACCCCCAAAGCCAGCTCAGATTTGCTATTGTTTTGCTTCTGGAAAGGGGCCCAGATTCCCTCCCACCCCTGGAAACACGAGCAAACCTGCCAGCCACATGTAGGAGTGAGTCCCCCAAGCCAGGCAGCTCCGCCACTGCCCCCACAGGGACTGGGACAGGGACCCAGCGGGAGGAGGGCGGGGATGCAGGGACACATCCTGCAGTGACACATCCCGCAGCTCCTTCCCGAGCAGAGCTGGGGTGAGCAGCCCCTTCCCAGCCCTTTGTGCGGCTCACTGGGAGGGCTGGGAGAGGATGGGGATTCCATGGCTGTCCTGCCAACTCTGTGTCTGGCTCTCCTCCCAGTCCCCTGTCCTCTTCTGGGGGCTGCCAGGGAAAAATGGAGGGGCACAGTCCTGGGGTGCCATCCAGCCCTGATTCCACACCACATGAGAAGGGGAAGGGAAAGAAGGAACGGGGGAGGCAAAGACAAAGACCGAAGGGAAAGGGAAAGAAAAGAAGAGCGGGAGAAAGGAATAGGAAGGGGAAGGAAAGGGAAAGAGGAAGGTAAAGAGGGAGGGGAAGGGGAAATGGAAGGGAAAGGGGAAGGAGAAAGGAAAAGGTAAGCAGAATGGAAAGGAGAAAGGGGGAAAGAAAGGGAAGGGGAACGGGAAGGGGAAGGGAAAAGAAAAGGCGAAGGGGAGGGGAAAAGCAAAAGAAAAGGGGAAGGGGAAGGGGAAGGGGAAGGGGAAGGGGAAGGGGAAGGGGAAGGGGAAGGGGAAGGGGAAGGGGAAGGGGAAGGGGAAGGGGAAGGGGAAGGGGAAGGGGAAGGGGAAGCAGCCCCGAGCCAGCTGCCCCACGGAGACGATGGGCTGGCGGCCACCGCGTGATTGATGAGGGCGGGGAGCGCGGGGCCGGCGCGCGCCAGCACCGGCTGCAGGAACAGCTGCCGAGGTACCGGACCTCCCAAAATCCTGCTGCTGCTGCTGCTGCTGCCGCTGCTGCTGCTGCTGCTACCCAGACAAAGAGGGGACCGGCCCCTCCCTCCTCTCGCTCCCCCCGCCTCGGCCCCCGCTCCTGCCTGCCCTGCTTCCCCCAGCCCAGCGGGGACAGGGCTCTGCAGGAGCCGTCCCGGGAGCCCCGGGGCATGCGAGGGGACTGCCCCTTGGCTGGGCTCGCAGAGGCACCGGGGAGTTCCCCAAGAAACCCCGGCTGAATCAGAGCAAAGCACTGTTCAGGGCTGGGTCTGCTCCGGGAACAACAGGCTGAGACAGAAAAGCTGCCATGAATCACTGGGGCTTTCTGGTGTTGCCGCGATGCTTCACTTGGGAGTTACAAAAGCCCCGTCTGCCCTCCGAGGCAGGGATTAGCCGGGCTCAGTTTCCAGCAGTACTTCCATCCCCAAGTTTCCAGCAAGTCCCCATCTCTGCTAAGGCTGTAAGACACATGATCTGCCCGAGCTCGGTGGGAAAAGACGTTCAGCGGCTAAGCGTGGAGTAGCTGAAATAATGGATATTAAATGATCCCCACTGCACACCAGGACCTGAATTTTGGTGCATGAGCAGCCCAGCCACTAGCAGAAGACATGGAGCCCTCTCCAACGGGGCCATACAGCCTGCAATCCCTACTGAGGACAATCAGATTGTCCATTCCCCTCTCCAGTGTGTCTGTCTCCCACTACCAGCACCTTCCCCATGTTTTGGTTCTACCTGGCCAACCCTTCACAGCCAGAAGAGAGGAGACACAGCTCCTCCCTTGGCTCTGCAGAGGACACCAACGTCTATAGTGGATTTCAGAAGCCCTGGCTCTGCTTGGAGTGTGCCAACGCTATCGGAATTGCAGAGGGATTTGGATGTTCAGCCAGGACAGGGGAAAAGAGGATCCGGTTTGCCAAACTGTGGTTTGCTCAGTGCATGGCACACCTGCAGGTGCCCATCACACAGCTCTGGGGTCCCCACCTCCCTCCCAGCAACCCCAGGAGCTCCTTTCTCAACGTTCCTGAGCCCATGTATGACCGACAGGGGCACAGACATCAGCTCAGGGCAGGAACATCTGTGGGGGAGGAGAACATCTACCGAGGCAGAACATTTATAGGGTGGGAAACGTCTGGCTGTTGAGGAGCACAGGGGCCAGGTAGCTCTGAACAGGCCATGACCTGCCCATGGCCATTTGCACCTCACCAGGAAAACACTGTAGACAACTTGCTCCCTCCCACTGCACCCTTTTGAGACCCTTCATTCCCACTCCTCTCATCCAAGAAGAAATTCAGCCCATACCAAAGCACGCAGCAAAACCAACAGCATAACAGCCCCAATATTCTGGGAGGCAACTGCAGGTGGGTGACATACATCACACGTGTGTGCCTCCAAAACCTGGAGAGCATGGATGGCACCAGCAACAGGTGCCAGCCCTGAACCCAGTGGCTCTGGGGACTCGGAGGTCGTGCACAATCTCTGCAATGGACGGATGAGCCTGGGGCGGGAAGTGAGCAGATGGGGAAGGGATCAGCCTCCACACATACCCCTCTGCCACCCCGGCCCATGGAGGTCCCTCCCAGACGGTTCATGCAGATCCCAGATGCAAATCCCAAGTGCCCCCCAGCAGAGGAGAGCCTGTGGTTACCTCTGCAGATGGTCCCATTCTCCACGGACTCGTAGCCAGCCCGGCACATGCAGCGGCCAATGGGCACCAGCCACTCGCCATCACCGTTGCAGTACAGCTTGATGGGCACGTCCACCTCCTCAGCATTGGCAATGCACGTGCCCCTGGCTGCCACCAGCGAGGTGCTCTCTGCTCCTGACAGGGTTTCTTGGAAGACGGCCCCGTTCTGGATCACACGGGGACATTTGCGGTAGAAGACACGGACGGCAATCAGGGACATGCAGCCCCCATAGTCCTGGAAGGCCAGATAGAAACCATTCTTGGAGACGGGCCCAAAACTGCGCACCTCAGTGTTGATCTTCATCACCCGTCCACCTAAGTCCACCTGTGAGAAGCTCTCGTCAGCAGCAATCGTGTCCACCTTCATCCAAGGATTCTCCATCCAGTTAGGAAAAGTCTTGGTGGCCGAGTCCAAGTCTGACTCGAAATAGTACAGGTTAAAAGTCTCCTTACAGGAGCCTGGGACATTTGGGATGCTGCTGCAGTCCCGGACAGAGAATTTCATCTCCACGTGGATGCGGTGTGCTCCTCGCCTGCGGATGTACTTGGTGCGGAGCCAGTTGTTCTGGCTGGACTCAAAGACGTTGCACACCTGGTAGGTGCGGATGGTGTTCATGTTCTCATCGTACCCACTCACCTCTTCCCACTGCGGGCAGGACACACACACAGTCAGGGGGCTGCTCTGAACAGGCGCTCCCCACCCTCCTCACCTCTTCCCATCCCCACAATGTGCCACATAGGCTCTGCCAGCCCCAGCTGCCCCTCTCTGTGCCCACCCCATCCCACAGGCTGTCCCAGAGTGCCCAGCACCTCCTCCCAGCACCCCCCTGCAGGTGCCCTGTACCTGCCTGGGCAAAGTTTGCTCACACCATGCCCCAGGCAGGCTCCATGCTGTGCAGACAAGGCCCCTCAGGGCCACCTTGCTGCCACTAGCACCATGCTCCATCCCTGGATTCAGGGTCAAGCCTCTCTGCTCCTAGAGGGACAGCAAGGCCACTGCTCTGCAGAATTGGTTTTAGTAGGGACCGTTTCCATGGCTGTGCTGCACTGCTGTGCCTCTGGCAAAGGAATACAGTGCCTTTTCCCACCAGGGCCACTATGGTTACAGACATGGCAACAGGACCTGCTTCCTCATAAGCCATAAAATCTCCTGCCTGGCTGCGGCCAGTACTTCTTCCCAGGGGCAGGATGGGACCATGGCCAATCCTGCTATGTTCCCAAAAAGAGAGGTGCTGGGTCAGTCCCAATGGAGCCCTCATCCCTGCTGCTTTGATGGTCAAATGCTTTGGGGCTCCTCCAGCAGGTGCACTCAGGTCCCAACCCCAGCTGTCCTGAACTGGATCTATGGGATGCAGAGATGCCTGTGAGCTGTGCCATAACAGCAACATCCTCAGCAAGACAGATTTCCCCATGGGACGCTCTGCCCAGCTCTCCCCAGCTGATTGACTCTGCCAGCTCTGGAGGAAGCTTCGTAGAGTTACAGAGGAGAACATCCTGAGCTGGAAGGGACCCACAAGGATCATCAAGTTAACCTCGTGGCCCTGTACAGTCACCCAAACAATCCCATCCTATGCTTGAGAGTGGTGTCCAAACACTCCTGGAGCTCTGGCAGCTTTGGGGCTGTGACCATTCCCTGGGGAGCCTGGGCAGAAGCCAGCACCCTCTGAGGGAAGAACCTTTTCCTAGCATCCATCTAAACCCCCTTGACACAGTTCTAGCTGTCCCCTTGGGTCCCCACAGAGCTCAGGGCCGCTGTGACATCATCTGGCTTTCTCCAGCTCTCTGCCCATTTCCCAGGCTGTTTTTTCCCCAAAGCCTCCAGTGCTTATTGTCTCCATTCTGTGTAGGATGGGGACACCTCAGAGAGGGGGATGCAGGGCATGAGCTGCAGCCTGTAACTGGCCACTGCTCTTCTGCAGGAAGCACCAACAGGGAAGGGTCTTTGTGGGAGGAGAACCCTCAGCTCACAGAGCATCTCCTCGTGCCCAGCCCCTGCCAGAGTGCAGAGCATCTCCCTGCAGTCCCATCCCCACCCAGGGCACCTGTGTGATGCTGGCAACAGGGACCAGAATCCTGCTGGAGTGTGACACAGTCCCAGCCAGCTGGAACTACTCCTTCTGAATTTGTTCAGAAAACTGCTCAAGTGAAAGCTGAGCTGTTTCCCAATGGATGTTACACCCCAAGCACAACCCTGCCCTGGATGCAGGATCACAACACCCCGGGCAGGGCAGCAGCACAGCTCAGATCCAGCACCAGTGCCAGGACCAAATCCAGGGAAAATCCTGCAGGAGCAGAGCACCCCCAGCCTCTCAAGTTGTAAATGTCCTCATAAGGGCACCCAGGACTGGAGAAAGAGGCTCAGGAGATAGGAGACAGATTGCTCCTAGCACATCAAGGCTCACAGCCCAATAGAAGGCTGTCAGGGAAGATCCCCAACAGCTCCAACCACTTCAGTTTGGCAGTAGCTGTAAATCTGCTGCCAGGGCTGGGGGACAAGAAGAGCATCCTTAAAAAACACAGCCACAGCATCTGCTTTGTTTTCCAGAAACAAATTTGGTGTGTTAGTGGAAAATTGCAGGATCTCCCTGCTTTTCAGGGCACTGGTTGGGAGGGGAGTGAGGGAATCAAGGACAAGGCATGTGGAAGCAATTCCTTCTCTTGCCCCACCTCTGATGTGGCTCTCCCGCACCTGGACCACTCCAGACACTCACCTTGGCAGCTACCAAGACCAAGGGACATCTCCACCCACACCTGCCCAGCCCCCAGGGAGGGTAAGAACATGAGCCCTGAGAGCTCAGCCTCGGTCAGGCAGGAGCAGCACATGGTGGAATGAGGGTCTCCAGAGCTTGGGATGAACAGGGGATGCTGGAGGCAGGGCTTGGGGACCTATATGAATGGCACAAGAGCTTCAGAGCCAGACATAAAGCAACTGTTTGGGCTTTGGGGTCTGTAATAATCCCCAAAAAGGAGCACACAGCAGCTTCTGTCTTCCAGGTGATGCTGGCTGCATCCAACCTGGCCAGCCACCTCTGAGTGGGATGCACTGCTTTGTCCTGCCCGTGGACATGAGGCCACGAAGGCACCGCAGAATTGTCACCCATGATGAGCACAGAGCAGGTCATGATGCACCCCCCAGAGGTGCATTCAGGAGGTAATCCCACTATCCAGATGGGCATCTCCACCCTGATGGGGGACCTGGGAGCACTCTGGGAGCCAGGCTCGGGATCCCCAGCATTCTCCCACATCCCTGCCACAGCGAGTGGCTGGCTCCAGACTTCCCTTTTTCCAGATGGGAGAGAAAGTCACCCCCACGCACCAGCCCCTGCGCTTCCTCGACACTTAATTAGAAGCCTCTCCCTTTCTCTTGGCTCTCTAATTAACATGCCGGGAGCTCAAAGGAAGGCAGCAGCACAATAACCCGGGGAGAGGCTTCCAGCAGGCCCCGGCCTCATTACGGCCGGGCTGGGGAGCGGGAGCAGGGCGTGCTTCACATATGGAAACACCGCAAACAAGAAAGGCTGGGCCACAAGAGAAAAAGACTTGACCTCTTCTCCTCTGCATTGTGTGCCCATCATCCCCCTCGGCGGGCACTGGCGGGGCCGGGGCAGCTCTGCCCTTTCTCATGGTGATGGGCAGTGCCTGTGCCTGGCGCAGCACCGTGGCCATGCTGCATAGCTCGGTTTAATCTCCCCAGACAAGGCTTTTCTGGGCTCTTTCTTTTCTTCTGCCGAGTCGGCTCAGACTGGGGGCATGCTGTCAGCCTGGGGGTGAGTGCCACAGAAACATCTTCATCCAGTCCCTGCAGAGGGTGGATGGAAGGCAGGACAGAGCCTGAGCCATCACTGCCATGCACGGGCGTGGGAAGCATCTCCAGGCTTTGGCCAGGCTGGATTGGGCCGCCCAAGTGCAAGGGAGCAGGTCTGGGTGGGTTGGACACTGTGGCTGCTGCTGGTTACTGCAGCCAGAGGTGGACAGCATGCTCTGAAGCACCTTGATGCCCCACGTGGGACACAGAGGTGGCTCCATTCTGGTTTTCTCTCATGAGTGGAAGGGTGCAGAAATTACAGAGTCACAGAATGTTCTGAGTTGGAAAGGACCCACAGGGATCATTGAGTCAAACTCCTGACCCTGCCCAGGACACCCCAACAATCCCATCCTGTGCATCCCTGGAGTGTTGCCCAAATGCCCCTGGAGCTCTGGCAGCCTTGGGGCTGGGACCATTCCCTGGGAACCTGGGCAGTGCCCAGCTCCCTCTGGGGTATGAACCTGATGCACTGCCTCACCCAAGCTCTTCTTTAAAGGAGGTTCTTCAGGGTGGTCTTTGAATGTGTTTCAGGGTACACCTGGCCCTGGTAAAGAAGACAGGTAATTCTGCTGAGCCAGCAAACATCTCTCTGTGAGATGCCAGTCCTTTCAGGACCTGAGCCTAATGCCCTCATCTTGCTACAAGTGACAGGCAATGGAATAACAACTGAGACACTGGGGACAAATGATGGTGGCCTTGGCATATTGGTTCTTCCTCTCTTAATTTTTAGATGGCTGCATGCCAGCTCTATGGAGACTGTGCTTCCTCTAGCACCACACTGTGTTACTTTGTGGGGTGGGAACTACATCCCACCAACACCAGGGTATTTTTTGGAGTATCATCTCCCAGAAAACTACTGGAAACCTCAATTGTGCTCTTCCCACATGGCCAAGGCACTTTGCATCAGTGCCTGACTTTTCCTGGGCCAAGCCTGCCACATTCACATGCAGAAGAGACCCCAGAGCAGCTCCAGGTCCCTGTCAGGGTCCCTTACCCCTGAGGGAGGATGCACCGTCCAGCCCAGCTCTGCTGTCGCCGTGGTGGAGTCCATCAGTGTCTCTGTGGAAGGAAGGGGAAACAAGGAGTCACTGGATGCTGAAGAAAGGACTGAAGATGGAGACATGGAAAAAGGTAGAGAGGAGCTAGCCCAAGGCTGTGGGGCTGGAGCCCATCCCACATGGAGCCTTTTGGCCACATCTCAGCTGAGGGACCCAGGTACTGGTCCCTCCACCCAACTGCTCCCCACCCGCTGCCCACTGCTCCGTAGCCCCCATGCAGAATCATGGAATTAAAAAATGTTAAGGTTGGAACTGACCTCCAAGATCATCAAGTGCAACCACGAGCCCAGCATCAAAACAATGTTCCTCATTAAACCATGTGTTCATCATTAAAGCATCATTAAACCACTTGTGGACCACTTGTTCACAAGTGCCACATCCACCCATTTTTTTAACATCTCCAGGGACGGTGATTTCACCACCGCCCTGGGCCAACGCCTGACCATCATTCCCATGAAGGAACTTTCTCTAATATCCAGTCTAAACCTCCCCTGGCACAGCTTGAGGCTGTTTCCTCTTGTTCTGTCTCTTGCTCCTTGAGAGCAGAGCCCAACCCCCACCTGGCTGCTCCCTCCTGTCAGGAGTTGTGCAGGGCCACAGGGTCCCCCTTGAACCTCCTTTTCTCCAGGATGAGTCCCCCCAGCTCCCTCAGCTACTCCTGGTGCTCCAGACCCTTTCCCAGCTCCATTCCCTTCTATAGAAATGCTCCAGCCCCTCAATGTCTTAATTTTCATTAGGGGCCCAAAGCTGACCCTAGGATTTGAGGTGGGACCTCAAGGTGCCCAGCACAGGCAATGTCTCCTGCATTGAATGGGGACTCTTCCATCGATCACCCAAGCTGGATTTTTCTCCTCTCAATCCTAAATTCAGGTACACCCAGTCCAGTTCTACCCCTGCATATGAGGAGCAGCCTGAGCAGGAATCCTCCATCACCTTCTAGTTTCCTCTGCCAAAAGCAGGATTTTTTTTTTTTTTCTCAGCACTTTGCACAATAGGGAGAATCCTCTGAGATGCAGCAGGATGTGGGGAGGAACAGCACTTTTAGGACTTAAAAGTACTAAAAAATTAAACCACTGTTAAAGCTTGTTTTCCAGATGATTTGGGTTGAAATAGGTCAGGTGATGCTACCACCAACCAGCACAGACAAGAGCTCCTAAGCCAGGCAACAGCAAAGCCTCCTCACCCTTACTGCAGCTCATGATGCTTCCAACACTGGAGCTCTTTTCATCCCAAATAGCTGTAGGTTGGTTTATCTCCACTGATGGCACTGAGGGCTGCTCACGTTATGGCATCCCAATATCTGGGCCAACAGGAGCAGGTGAACGTGCCAGCCAGCCCCATCAGAAATAAATGGGACAGACACTTGGAATCATGGTTCAAAAAGCCGTCAAACATCGAGTCCAACCACTACTGCAGCACTGCCATGTTCTGCACTAAACCATGTCTCTAAGCACCACATCTATTCACTTCTTTAACACTTCAAAGGGAGTGCTCCAAAGTCTTTTTTGGACACTTCCATGAGCGGCTTCCAGAGTCTGGGTAACCCTCTGTTCCTCTAGGACTGCAGCCACATGCTCATGGCAATACAGGGATTTTTCTGCACCACACCCAAGGCTGACAGTTTGAGAAAACAGCACAATATTCCTGAGTTTAGGAAATGGAGTTTAGAAATTCTGCCCAAAGGCCTCAAAACACCGAGGCTGAACATGAGGGGAGTGTGGTGGGACACACTGCACAGGACAGCACATGGCCAGTGATTCTGTGCTGAGACCATGGTCATGCCCAGAGGGGAAATTCTGTCCCTCTGCTCTGCAGGGACAATGGGAATCTGCCCTTGATTTCAGCACACGCCCTGGGGATGCCAACTGCACTTGCAGGGATGCTGGGAAGTGTGCATCCCATACACACTTAGAGTCCCAGAATAGTTGGGGTTGGGAGGGACCTTCAAGACCATCCAGTCCCACCCTCCTGCCATAGGCAGGGACTTTCCACTATCCCAGGTTGCTACAAGCCCCATCCAACCTGGCCTTGGACACTGCCAAGGGTAGTCCCAGAATGGGAATGCAGAGTTACTGGGTGCAGCCATGTCCTTCTGCTGTCCTTCTCCCCACCAGAAAAACAAGTATGCTGCCACAAGCCCCCCAAGAGCATCTCCACCTTCTCCACTTTCACTCAGTTGAACAAAAACAAAGGAAAAAAGCTCAGCCTTGAGCAGATCCATCACTGAAGAGCCAGGCCTGGATGCAGAGATGACAACTGCTCCATGCATGTGACCTCCAGTTCCCCACTGCACCCCAAAAAGTGCCTCGGCAGCACTGTGCTCCCGGCACCTACTCCTGGCAGTAAATCCTGCTCAGACTGTGGCTTGTTCGTTACTCCTGGTTCCAGCCAGCGGTTTCCAGTTCACAGGAAACCAGGATTTCAAAATTTGGTTTTATTCCAATAGTAAAAAGCAAAAAGTAGTTCTTTTCAATTTTTCCCACTAGGAAGAGTTCTGGAAAGCAGCTAATCCTGAAATGTTGTGGGTCAGATTTACAAAATTTCTTTTTAAACTATTTGTTTACATGGACCAATAATAGTGTTTACTTTATCAGAGGATCTTGCTTTTTCATTAAAACACCAGTGGTGTTTGATCTGAAAGGAAAACAACATTTTTTACACAGTGCTAGCAAGAAACTTTAAAAACCCCCTGAATTTGTTACTTTGTCTTAACTATCAATGACAGTGGTGCATAGTAAGTACATTAATAGCAGTGACTAAAATGGAAAACGAGATATATTCTAAGTCATTACAAATAATTCCCCAAATAAAGTTCATCTTTTGAAGCATTTTGCATTTTTAAAAGCCTTTTATTTAATGAAAACTCGGTGCAGTGGAAATGTTGTGCTCAGTACACCACTGCTCCCACCCCCTTATCCTCTGCTGAAGGATCCCCTTGGAGCTCTGCATCCATTCTGGCTGGCCCAGAGAGAAGGAGGAGAAGAGATTCGCAGGTTTTAGGCAAGTTTTTCCAATGGCAAATTATCTTCCCATAAAAAACACCAGATATTCCATTAATTTTAGTCTGGATTTACACCATTTAGCTGCCAGCTATTGGATTTCCTTTTCCTTCTACAAAGACTCTGCAGTCCAAAACCTTTCTCTCTTGTGGTGCTCACGGGTGGCAAATGATCCATCTCCAAGACAGCTAAATTAGCTCAGCTTCCTTCTTCCTCCCTACGCCAGGTTCCTGTTTGAGGCTCCTGTTTATCACCCTTCATTGTGCAGGGGGTCCCAGGGCTGTGGTCCCCATCACACACAGCTGTAACAACCGAATGTGCCCCTGTTGGGGCAGTTTTTGCACCAAGCTGCTGCCCAGGCTGAAATGCTTTTGGAGATGGGGTTACACTGGACAGAGAGCACCTGAGTTATAGAAAATTGGGAATAACTGGTCCCCATGAAGCACGGTGACCCTGCAGGGTTAGCACAAGGGGATGTGAATCAGAACCATAAAACCACAGAATGGTTTGGTTTGGGAGGGACCTTAAAGCTCATCCAGCTCCATGGGCAGGGGCACCTTCCACTGTCCCAGGTTGCTCCAGGCCCTGTCCAACCTAGAATTATAGAATCATAGAATAGACTGAGCTGGAAGTGACCCACAAGGATCATGGAATCCAACTCCTGGCCTTGTACAGGGAACCCCCACACCCCCAGACTGTGCCTCAGAGTGTTGTCAAAACGCTCCTTGAACTCAGGCTTGTGACTGCTGCCCTGGGGAGCCTGTTCAGTGCCCAACCAACCTCTGCCTGAAAAACCTTCTCCTAATATCCAACCTAAACCTCCTCTGACTTAGCTCCAGACATTTCCTCAAGCCCTGTCACTGCTCATCAGAGTGAAGAGATTGGTACCTGCTTCTCTCCTGCCCTTCAGGAGGATGTTGAAGAGCATAACAAGGTCTCTTCCTGTCTCCTCCAGGCTGAACAGACAAAGTGCCCTCAGTATCTCCTCATACGGCTTTCCCTCCAGACCCTTCCCCATCCTCAGGGTCTCTTTTGGATTGGATGCTAATGGCTTAATGTCTTTTTAATATTGTGGTACCCAAATCTGCTCCAGGACTCGAGGTGGGGCTGTCCCACTGCAGAGCACAGCGGGGCAGCCTCACCTTGCCTGGCTGGTGATGCTCTCCCTGATGTCCCCCAGGACACGGGTGGCCCTCCTGGCTGCCAGGGCACTGCTGACTCAGATCTAGCTGGCCATTGACCAGGACGCCAGGTCTCTTCCTGCAGCTGTTCTCCAGCCTCTTGTTGCCTAGTCCACCCACACATCCAGGGTTGCCCCATCCCCAGTAAAGAATCTGGCACATTCTCTTGTTGAGCTTCACATGATTGGTGATGGCCCAGTCCTCTATTTTGTAGAGGTCTCTCTGCAGCACCTCCCTGCCTTTGAGGGAGGCAACAGCTCTTCCCAGTTTTGTATCTTCTGTGAACTTGCCTCATATTCCTTCCAGTCCTATCTCCAAGTTATTGGATGCTGAAGAACAAAGGGCAATGACAAAGCCCTGCAGTGACAGGTCACCAGTCTGATGTCACCCCAGTCACTGTCACATCCACTGTGCCTGACCTGTGACCCAGTTTCTCACCCATCACGTGATGTGTTTGTCCAGCTGGGGGCTGGACAGGCTGTCCAGAAGGATCCTGTGAGAGACAATATCAAAAGCTCTGCTGAAATCAAAAAAGATTCCACCTCCTGCCTTCCCTTGATCAACCACGTGGGTTTACCCTGTCATAGAAAGAAATCAGCTTTGATAAGCAGGACTTACCCTCATGAAGCCATGCTGGCTGTGATCAATGACTACGTTGTCCCCCAGGTATTTCTCAATACTTCTCAGAATTATGCTCTCCATTGATTTTACCAGCAATGAAGTGAAACTGACAGGCCTTTAGTTTCTAGGGTCCTCCTTCTTGCCCTTCTTGAAAGTTAGGACAGTGTTTGCGGACTTCCAGTCAGGTGGGACCTCTCTGAAATCCCAAGACTGCTCAAAAATCACCAAGAGAGGCTTTGCAATGACATCAGCTCTGTGAGGATCTTGGATGAATCATGGAATCCCAGAGGAGTTCGGTTTGAATGGGAACTTAAAGCTCATCTCATTCCACCCCCTGGCATGGGCAGGGACACCTGCCACTAACCCAGGTTGCTCCAAGCCCTGTCCAACCTGGCCTTGGACACTGCCAGGGATGGGGAGTCTGGGCAACCTCTCTGGGCAACCTGTTCCAGATGCTCATGGACACTTCTGAGTGACAGGTGACTCCAGGCCCAGGGACATCATTTGGACAAAGTTCTGCCACAGCTGTGAGCTCCACACAAAGTGTAATAAGCCCCAAGGCATGGGAACCCATCATCCTACTGAGGCAGCTCCTTCACCTGCAGTTTCCACTGGGCTGCCCTGCCCCTGCCACTTCTGTGCCCACGGTGACCTTGGTGGGCTGTCACAGCCATATTGCCCCCAGCAGCTTCCCTGGTCCTACCTGGGGCTGCCCCAAGCTCATACAAGCACATGGCCACATAAACAGGACCAGCTCCTGTGCTGGGGACAAAAAACACAGACCAATTCCACGATGGGCAACCCCAAGCCTGACTGTTAATGCCTTGACCACCACCTTGGCAACTTCATTCACTGTCACAGCCACTTTCATGGTGCCATCCTGCTGGTTTGGCAGCACCAGATAACAGGGTGAGAGGCTGATGCCTTGGCAGCCTCATGAAGATCCCCGTGGCACCCAGGCCATGGAGCAAAGCCATGTGGGAGTGGCAGGGGTGGGAGCTTGGCCCCTGGCCCACCTTTGGTGGCTGCAATAGCTGCAGCTCAGTGCAGCACTCCTGCCCCAGGAGCATCTCCTCAATGTTGTTGCTTCTGTTCTCCCCTCCCGTGTGTTTATCTGCAGCTTCACATGCTGCCCACAGCATTGTAAATAAATCTGCAGCTGCTCCACACCAGCAGACATAGCTCTGGCCGCTTCCCACTGGGAACCGTGCTCTCCCCACGGGACACCTGGGGCCAGTGCCTGTGCTTCTCACTTTGGAGATGTTTTCTCTGAGCAGCTTCCCCCAGCACTGGGGCTGTCCCCAGCACTGCTGCCTGCTCTGAGGGCACACCGTGCCTCTGGAGGGACACTTGGCATCTCCAGTCACATCATCACCCCCACCCCATCACTTCCAGATGCTCAAAGCCGTGCTAAGACAGAGTTGTGCAGAGGATCTGCTATGACAATGCTGGGTGGGGGCTCCTGTGCTTCCACATGGTCTTCTTGCTGCTCAGCCACAAGTGAGATCAGTGTGGGCTTCTTAGCTGCACCAGCTTTTCCCATCTGGCCACATCAGGAATGAGACTGGTGGATAGAACTGGGAGGGGAGGACAAGTCTGGGATCATGCTGGGTCCTGGTGGCAACAGGATGGGCTGGCCAGGAGTGGGGATGGAGGGTGGCAGGACCAAGGGACAGGGGCAGAAGCTGGAGGTGGAAGGGTTTAACAGAGGAGCTGTGCATGTTGCAGACACACTTCCCTCCATCCGGAAAAATAACTTGCATGGAGTTTTGCCAATTCAGACCAATTTGGAGTATCTGGACCTGAGTTTCTCAGAAGTCCTGGCAAATGCTTCACATTCACAGGCTCCAAGCTCATCCAGATAAAGAAACAGCTGGACAAATAAATAGCCCCACAGATAGCTGGAGCCTCCACCCTCATTTTTCCACCCACAACTTTTTCCCTTCCCCTTTCACTCCTCACGAAAGCTCCTCTCTCAGGGTAGGACACTTGCCAAGATCGTAATCCTGGTCCAACATTATCAACACAGGGAGCAAGCTTCTCGTGAACCACGACCACATCAGCTGTGGCCAGTGCTGGATGTGCAAAGCAGACAAGAAGCTTCCAGCCCACTCTGATGGGCTGGGGGCAAAGTCATCCTAAGGCAGAGACAGTGGGAGATCATTCCTTGTCATCATGTCCCATGTGACCTGGAAGCCGACCTAAAACACCGCATCAGCTCCAGGCTGGAGGGACACACAGTGCTAGAGCCCAGCCAAGTGGAGCAAGACCAGGATCTGCACTGGAGACACCACAGGTCAGGATGAGCTCCTCCATGCAGTAACATGTGCTTCTGGAACCATGGACCCACCCTGGCCTCAGGCACAGCCCTCACATCCCAGGGCAGGGGGGTGGCTAATGAGAAACCCAGCTGTCCCCACCCCAGGAGCCCTCAGCACAGACCTCTACCCTTCCCCACGTTGAAAGGCCCCTCTCTGCCTCCTGTGCTTTACTGGAGCCTGATTATGATATTTTTGCCAGCGTGAGCTGAGAGGGGCCGAGCAAAGCCAGTGGCCCTTCCCTGCAGCCCTGAGCTTTGCTTTGCCTGGCTGGGGGCCAGCGGAATGAGCTGAAACCCAATCCGCCCCCCCCCCCCCCCCCCCCCCCAGGCCGAGCCCTGGCGCGGGAACAGCTCCCTGCATTGTGAGCAGTGGTACAGGATCCTTGGGATACTGCACTCAGGGATCCACTCACACTCCAAGGGGGACAGTGATTGATGGGGAGAGAAAAGAGGAGGTTGACTGAACTGGGATATGGACCCTGACCCAGACCCTGATGCCCCACTCCCTCCAAAAGGCACCCCGAGGTCAGGCACAGCAGGTCATGCTGGTGCTCCCGGTGCTGGGAACCCAGCACTGAGATACCTGGTCATTCATTCAGTGCCTTTCCCTGAAAAAGTAGGTCCAGCCAGACTCAGAGACCTAAAAATTAGGATGATGTCCATCATCTTCATCGCACAGAGTGCCTCTGACCTGCCAAGCAGGATCCAGGCTGATAGTCCATGGAGCAGGGAGAGCTGACCCCAGAGATACCACACAGCACTGGGAGGGGAAAGATGTCCTCAGTTTGGGGGAGTGACGGAGCCAGGAGCCTTCCTGGCTTCTCAGCTCCCTAGGACAACTGTCACAGCTTCTGCAAGCCCTGTGAGACAGGAGCCAGTCCCAGAGCCAGCAGGGGAGCAGGGGATGGAAGCCGGTGGGGCTCAGCAGAACCTGCTGGGTCACTCTCACCCGGTTACTGGGTGGTGCTCAGCTCCTTGTGACACTAGGGATCAGGACTGATGTCAAACAAGGGGATGGTCCCAATGCCCTGCCCTTGGCACAGCATTTCAGCAATCCCAGGTGAAACTCCCCTTGCATTTCCATGAGGGAAATGCCATGAGTTGGACTATGCTTTCCCATTCCCAACAAAATCCCTCCCTTA
Organism: Haemorhous mexicanus; assembly: GCF_027477595.1. Lineage (NCBI taxonomy): Eukaryota > Metazoa > Chordata > Aves > Passeriformes > Fringillidae > Haemorhous > Haemorhous mexicanus. The sequence continues at coordinate 889,875 of NC_082363.1, read as the reverse complement.
CTCTGATTACCCACACCTTGTCTGGACCATTCTCAGGGGACCAAACCCAGGGCTGATATTTCTGTGCAGAAAGAAACCACTGGTCTTTAGCTCCCAGCCTTGCTAGACCAGAAAATACAGAAAGCTGGGCTTGGGGCAGAGTTGCACCTGGCTACGGGGGCTGTGGCAATGTCATTGGGTGAGCCAGGGCTGAGCACGGCCACGGCCCAAATCCAGCAGCTGCCAGACCCTCTTCCCAGCTCCTCCTCTCCCTGTGAAGGCCTGGCTGTGCAAGCACTGCCCTGCAGGGTGCCCCACTGCTGGAAAGCTCAAAGCATGGAGAAGCCAAACTCAACAGCCCACGGGGTCCTGCAGGTCACCCCAGTACGTGTCCTGCTTTCAAGCACTCAGCCGACCCATCCAGGATTGTCCCTCTCACCTGCCTGCCTGGGAGGAAAATGAGAGCTCCAGGTCCCAGAAGGGAATTCTGATTTTGTGACCTCTCAGCCCCTGCTGAAGAAGCAGGTGAGGCTGGATGTGAGGCAGGAACACTCTCTATCCGGCTGCCACATTATCCCACTCATGGCTGCAAATTCATCCTGTCTGTCCCAGTTTCCCCACACCAGCTGCTCCACAGCTCAGCAGAAACAGGAAAAGCCCACCAGAGCTCTCTGGGAAGCTGCTTCAGCAGCACCAGGGACCCAGTGGCAGCATCTGTCCTAAAAGGAGCTGGGACTTGTAGGTGGTCTGAGTTCAGGCAAGGGAAGGCTGCTGGGAGGAGGCAATGCAGATGCCAAATGCCAGCAAGCAGAGGCCCTCCTGCTGCTGCTGGGAATGCAGGAGCCACACAGAGGAGACACAGATGAAGGCGTTTAACAGCCACTGCTACTGTCACTGCTGATGGCTCTCCATGGTGGCACTGACCCCACCGGCTGGAAGACACCCTGAGGGAGGGAGTCCCAGGGTAAACTATTGCATCCAGTCTCATCCAAGCCCAGCAGAGACTAAATTCCCCAGTAAGCCTTTTACCAAGAGGATGGAACAGGGCCATGTTCCTCCTGAGAGCCTCCAGGTCTCTCTTCCTCTCTTGGGCATGGATACAGGGGTGCTCTGGGAGGTTGGAGTCCCATGCCCAGAAGCTCCTTCTAAAGGTGCCCCAGCACTAAAGGAACCATCAGCCTCCACCACACAGTGCTCTGGTCCAGCTGAGTGTGGCACAGCCTCATGGGGGATGGACACTGGTGTCACCACTAGGGCCCAAACACATAGCCACTGTCACTGGTGCGCAGGAGCAGGTGCCATGTGCAGCTCCTGGCTGCAGCATCCTGGCAAAGAGCTGCAGTATAACATAATAACCTGCTCCCACCACCCTACCCTCAGGCCACTGGGACAGGGTGTAATGCCCAGGGTGCAGGGCAGCACTGCCCAGCCCCTTTGATACCCACAGCCACTCTCCTGTATCCTAGACACAGCATCCTGTATTCCCAGACCCACTGTCCTGTGTTCCCAGGCACAGGGGGCGAGGTGGCCTCAGGAGATCTGGGATGCAGCAGGAAGCCTGGAGGCTGCAGAGCATCACTGGGTAAGGAGTACATGCTTGGCTCTTGGACAACATCATCCCTTTCCTCACTGAGCCCTGCCCATCATCTGATGTGAAGAGCATGGAGGGGATGAGGAGGGGTCACACACACCCAGGGCATAGCTTTGTGGCCAGCTCTGTCCCTCTTTTCCTTGGGGCCACCCCCACCCACAGTGGGGACAGTGAGCACAGCCAGTGCCACCTCCTAGCACAGCTGATACTAAATGAGGTTTTGTCACCCTGCTTGGTGGCACAGGCTGCAAGCGATTCGCTCCCAGCAGGCTCCAGAGTCCTTCTCAGAATCCCAACTGAGCTACCCTTAATGGGCTTCAATTTTAATTTGCTTTTATTGGAAAACACAGATGGTGACCCCCCTCTCTCCCTGGCCCAAACATATACAGGATAATAACATTTACAGGGAAAGATGTTATCTCCAAACAGCCAAAGCTGCAGCAAAAGCCCCACTGCCCTGCAGTGATGCACAGCTGTGCCCCACAGCCCTGCCCGGCCACTGAGAGCCATCAGTGGGGGGAAGCAGGAGCAGGGGCCAGTGAAGAAGAATTAAAGAGCAGGATGAGTCCCTGGTGCAGGCAAGCTTCTCAGACTGACCTGGGCAACTTCCTCTGTGACCGGGTCTCTGCAGAGCAGCAGCAGGCATCCCAGGGCAGAGGGATGCCCACAGCTGCTGCCAGCACTGCTGTCCCCACACCTGGAGCCAGCCCATGCCTGCAGCCCATCCAGCTGCTCCAAATATCCCTCATTCCAGCTAGCCCTGCAAGAAGTGCATGTCAGAGCCCAGGATGGCTGTGGGGAGGGGATGGCAGTGCAGGGACAGACAGGGACAGGCATGGACAGGCAGTGCTACAGGCATCGGGCTACACCTGCACCAGGGACCCAGCATTAGGGTTCCCCAGCAAGCAACAAGCATCAAACGCCTCTGGGCCTCTGCCACATTAACCCAGGCACCCAACCCCAGAGCCTGTGGATACTCCTGCCCCTCTGGCACTGCTGGTGCCACACAGAGCCAAGCCCCCTTGTGCACGCCCCCAGACCCAAGCACGGGGTGAGTAAGGATGCCCTCTGTCACACACACTGGCTCTGTGGATCTACCTGACATTTCTACTTTTGCTTGTTGTTACTGACAATCCAGAAATGTGCTTCTGGTTGGCAGTTCCAAGCAGGAATGGCTTGGGAGGAGCTGCTGCCTTTCGTCCAGCATGGAAGGGATTCTCTAGGCAGCAGGGGGCTTTTGCTCAGGCTCCTGGCTGGAGTAAGCTTTCTCCAGGATAGATTCAGGAAAGCCCAAAACTCCTTCAAGAAGCTTAGCTTCCCTCCAGTCCCTCCCAAGGCCAAAGCATCTTCCCACTGCCACCCTTTTCTATCTCCAAGGGTTTGCTAGGAATGCAAACTCTGCATCTCCTCCAACCCCACCATGGCAGATAAAGCACCAGAGGAGCCAGCAGCTGCAGGCAGGAATTTTTAGTCAGAGGCAAATGTTTCCTTCCTCGGGAAAACCCATCTTCAACACCTCGCCATGGAGAGGGCTTCTATCCCCTCCTCTAAAGCAGTGGGTTGAACTGAGGGATGCTCTACTGGTGGGTGCCAGTGGTCCTGCTTGGGCAAGGGATGTGCTGCATCCCTCCCTCCTCCCTCCCTCTTATCCATCCATCCATCCATCCATCCATCCATCCATCCATCCATCCATCCATCCATCCAGCATCCATCCAGCAGCTGCCTTCCACTGGAAAAGCAGCTCTGGAGCAGGCAGGAGATGGGCTGTGGGACCACAAGGAGAGAGAAGCCCCTCTGCCATCACCCCCAGGGGCCATAGCAAGGAGCTGGGGGACCAGGAACTGGCACAGGAGTGGGAAATGTCCCCTCTGGGATGCATCTGCAGCTCTGTAGGCCAGCCTGGCCAAGGTGGCAGCAGCTTGTGGAGCAGCTGTGCAGCTCTTGGAGCTGGAGGAGAGAACACACGGGGTCCAGGCTGCTGCTGGGATGGAGTCCTGGAGAGCCCAGGGCTTGTGGAGCCTCATTCCCTTGGGAGAACAATGGATGTGAGCAAAGCTCCCCATGAGCAGAGGAGGAGCTCTCGTGCAGGTACAGACAGCCCTGAGCTGGCTCCACGGCTGTGGGAAGGGATTTTTGCACGCATCAAAAGAAACACACCCAGAGGTGGAAAAAGGGCAATTTCCACAAGTTGAAAGGGATTATTAGCAAAAATTGATCAGGGGGGAAATGTAAACAAAAACAATGAAGAGTAATTACAGCTTATGGCGGCTTTGCCAAAATCTCATAAATCTGCGATCATAAAAGAAGGCGTCTTGAGTTCAAAATTATCTTGGCTTGGAATAAAAGGAAAAAATTGCAGTTAAAAAAAACCATACTCTATAAATTAAACCCAGGGGAAGTTGGCAGCAGTGAATTAGCAGCTCTAAGATGCAGACAGTTGCAAAAGGATGTATCAATGAAAAAACTGACTGCCAGGAGACAGAAAGGAAGGAAAAAAGTGAAATTTTAAATAAACCAAAATCAAACACAATCAGAGCTGTGGAAAGGCAAGTCCATGGGGATGCTCAAGTGTGAAGGCAGCAAACACAGACACCCCAACCAACACAAGGGCACAACCAGGAAGGATGAGCAGCCGTGGCAGCTCCGGGGACCTGCAGTACCCAGGAGATGCCCAGAGACAGACACACCTGAGACCCCTGGCTGGCAGCATCCCACTGCCCACTGGCAGCTGCCCACCCTGTCTGACCCAGGAGCAAGGGCTGTGAGGTGGTGGGGTTAGGACAGCAATTCTGGAGTTGTTTCCTGACGGTCACATCAGCCCCAGAACAACCATTTGCTCTCCTGCAGCAATGTGGCGTGGTCAGCAGAGCCCTGCAGGAGGATCCTAAAGCACCAAGTGCTGCCTGCAGAGAGGCCATGGTAGCTCTACAAGCACTGCTGCAGAATCCACCCTGGTCCCTCAGGAATGATCACCAAATCCTGGGAGGAGAAAAAGCCCAACAGCTCTGTGAAAGAAACAGCAGTCACCCAGACAACTCAGCCAACACACTGGCAGGTAAAACCAGAGAGATGACCAGGGCATTAGCCAGGATACAGGACAGCAGAACAAGCATCAGGAAGGGCAGATCCAGTGCTGAGAGCTCTGCAGGCCAAAATCCAGGTGGTTCACACCCTGCAGGTTGCACTGGAACCTCCCTGCTATGCATCTCGAGTGCTTTGTGGAGGTGCAGCAATGGACCCCCCACCCCAAACAAGCTTTGAGGACAAGGCAGCAGAGACATCAGATGTAGCCATGAACCTGTGGCTCCTCTCCATGACTGGGGCCACCCCCAATAGCACAGACACAGGATAGCAAGGATAGTGTCAGGAGTGTCCTATGGGCAGGAGCTGAGGTGGGGAAGGACAGACCAGGGCCACTGTCTGTCCCCCTTCCATTCCGCAGTGGAGCATGTCCCTCTTTCACTGCCTTTTCTCACTGTGGGTAAAAGCTGTGCCAGGAGGAGAGACTGCTCTTCTGCAGAGGCTGCCAGTGGAACTGAGGCACAGAGCCCCTGGCAGTGCCTGGCTGGAACAGGCTGTGGATCAGTGAGCCTGGAGCACCCTGTGCCCTTGGCACCATCAGCACCACTGAGCCTGCCAGCACAGGACACTGAAGTGACACCACAGGAGCTGGCACTGCCTGTGCCCAGACACACCCAGCACCTGCAGCTCCTGCTGTGATGTGTCCTTGAGCCAGGCTGTGTCTTCAGCCTCTCCCTGGCACCCCAAACCCCCAGTACTCTCTGCATGGATGCATCGTGGGGACCCTGGAAGGATCCTCCAGTTGCATCGCTGCTCCCTCCCCACTCTGCCAAGAGAGAGCATCCCTGCATCTTCTCAGGATGCAAAAGATTCCCAGACAGCCTCTAACAGCTTTGCAGAATTTAGTGTTTGCTGCCCGAGCCTCATAAAAGTACCTGACTTCCAAAATTTAGTTTACAGGGTGACTGAGGCATTACCTGACATCAGCCTTGACATGGGAAATCAGGTGAAAAGTGCTGTGCAGTGAATGCCCCATCCCCCAAATTCCCTATTCAGCATGAAACAGGCTTTATAAATCAATGTCTGCAGGAGGAAAACACATGAGGGAGGAGCAAGTTTATCCTCCCCTTGCTGCTGCACTCCTGGGGATCCCTGAGCCCCACAGTGTGATGGAAGGGATCTCTCTAGGGCTGATGCCCCATCCACTGCTCAGGGACACTGTGACCTGTGGGATGTGCTTGAGTACCCAGGGATGCACCCAAATCTCAGGGAGCAATAAAAGGACACTGCTCCTCTCCCATTTCCTAGCACCACACTCAGTCCTCTGGCACCCCAGCACCCCCATCCTCTCCCCTCCTTCTAGGACATGGAGCCCCTGGGAGCATCCTTCAGGTCCTGCTGCTGGTCAGCCAGCCCTGGTGGCCAAGCCCTGGGAACCCCCCAGGACTGCTGTCAGTGATGCTGGAGGGGGATGCACAGGGAATTTGTGGCAGAAATAATGTGCAGCCTGGGCTGAGGGGCCACACTGATGTAGTCAAGACCAGGCAGAGCAGGAGGCTGAACTCAGCTCCCTGTGTGGGCATCACTGGCACCCCAGCATGTCCCAAAAACATTGATGAGCCACCAGTGCCTAGGAGAACCCAGAAGCTGCAGTGCCACCACAGCCCAGATGTGACCCTCTGGTCACCTGTGCCCAGGGCAGAGTGCTGACAAGGGGAGCACAGCCAGGGGCTGCCAGTGCTGCCAGGCCTACAGGAGGTGCCTCTTGCCATAACACAGCCCCAAATGCACAGGGCAAGGCTCCCCAAACCCCATGTGCTTGGTAGGCAGAGAAGGGGGTACCAGCCAGTCCCAGCCCTGCCAGAAGGATTGATTTAATTAGATATTGAGAAGAAATTATTCCCTGTGAGGATGGGCAGGCCCAGGCACAGGGTGCCCAGAAAAGCTGTGGCTGCCCCTGGATCCTTGGAAGTGTCCAAGGCCACTGGAGGACAGGAGTGGACAGGGCTTGGAGCACCCTGGGACAATGGAAGGTGTCCCTGACCATGGCAGGGGGTGGGACTGGATGAGCTTTAAGGTCCCTTCCAATCCAAACCATTCTGGGACTCTATGTCTGCACCCCATGGCACTGCAGCAGTCTGGGCAGTGGAAAACATGCCCATGGGGTGAAAAACACCTCCTTGATCCATGAGCAGCACCCCTCCCTCCTGCAGGGGATGCAGCACACCCCCCTGTCTCCTGATTTATCCTGCCTGGAGAACAGGGGCACCAGGGCCAGTGGGATGCTCTGGGCTGCTGGCCCCCTCCACCCTCTCATACTACCCAGGATTTAGAGATGAATAAAAATCCCTTGGCTGAGCCTTTGTTTACTTTGCTCACAGAAAATAATTAACTCTTAATGTAGTTCTGGTGTTCCTTCCCATGGCAAGGGAGTGGAATGAGATGAGCTTTAATATTCCATCCAGTCCAAATCATTCTGTGATTCTCTGATTCAAGGAACTTGGTGAAACCTTTAAGCTGCCCCACTCCCAGCACAGCACACATTATAATACTCCCTGTACCACAACATGGCAGTGCCAAGCTCAGCTCCATACACCCACTGTCCCCTTGCCATGATGTCCCCAGGCTGGGACTGATCCCAGGGATGGTGTGCAGGGAGCAAAGCCCTGCACCCTGAGCCTGGCAAAGAAGCCTTGGAGTGATGGGAGAGGTGGGGGCTGGGGGAACATCCTTGCAGGAGTCAGCTGGGATGGCTCTGCAGAGCCAGCTGGCCTCCTGCACAGAGCAGCTGGGAGGGTGTCAAACGAGACCATCAGACCTCTGGTGCTTTTCATCCCTGGTAACTTTTTTTGCCTGCAGATATCATGGATTTACTCAAGGTCACTCTTGTGACAAAGTTCCCAAAGCAAAATGTTGCACTACAGAAACACAGGGGACAGGAGGGGACACCCAAAGAGTTCTGCCACCACCAACCAAGCGGGTACTGCGAGGAAGCACGTGGGATGGAGCTGAGCAGTTGGTGCCTGGAAGCAGAGCCCCCCCAGCATTCTCTACAGGGATGGCAACAGGCTGGCAAATTCTCACTCAGTGCTGAGGGAAGTACTTGCTTTGGCCAGCACACCCAAAACCAAGATGTTTCTGCTCCCTGCAGAGCAGAGAAACATCAGACCCTGGAAAACACCACCCTGAGCACCCTCAAACATACATGAACTAAAGAGCTTTACCCCCTCTCTGCTACAGGGCAGGGAAGCACCAGGCACTGACCCACACAGGCAGGGGCAGCAGGTCCTAAACCCTTGTGGCCAGGAGCTGCTGGCAGCAGGTCTGCCTGTCCTGGCCAGGAGCAGCCACAAGGACAGGGGAACAAAGGCCAGTTCCCAGCTCCATGGATCCCGAGGTCACAGGGGTGAGAGGGAACATCTGCCCTGACCCTGCCCAGCTCTGCTGCAAGGATTTCCCCATGGTCATTCAGGCAAGGGTGAATTTTCAGAAGGAAGCAGCCAATACTGCTGTTAAAATTCCCAGCATGGAAAGCCCCAGCCACAGTTTGTGCCCATAGGGAGGAACCAGGAGCACAGGGTAAGTGCCAGTGATTCCATAGTGGTCAGGATCCACATGGCTGGAAGATGACAGAAGGATAACCCAGATCAGCAGCTTGTGTCCAGGTATCTCCAGCCTTCCACTTGAAGTGTTCGAGGCCAGGCTGGACAGGGATTGGAGCAACCTGGTCTAGTGGAAGGTGTCCCTGCCCATGGCAGAGGGTGTCACCCAGGCTGCCTGGCCAGAACGTGCCTGGGATGGCTGAAGATGGAGCAGCATTAGCCAGAGGAAAGAGCCCTGGGGGTCAAAACCAGTTTATGAGAAATCAGGCACCTTTGATCTACAGATTTGAGCAATAGTGAATCAACTCCACCCCTGGGTGATCTGCTATACAGTTAATTAGACACGTTATTAAAAATATGCCCCTCTACCAGGCTGAAGTAGTCCAGCTTCCAAGCCACAGAGTCCTGCCCTGTCTAATTAAACAGAGCTTCCCCATTAATAGTCCTTCCTCCAGGCTGCTACCAGCAGACACTCCTCAGTCTCCTGAATAAGGCCAACAATGGGCAGGATTCCACACCTTGAGTCATGACCATTAAATTGGTTTATATTTATTTTGATTCTCCTTTGGCTGTGGACAACAGAAGCAGATCCAGAGGCCCCCAGGGCTGGCCTCAGTATCACAAGGACAGAACATGCAGGTATGTCCTGGCTCACCGGTCAAGGACCTGATCAGCTCTTTCACTCCAGGAGTATCCCATTTCCAAAGTGTTTTCAGAGCCAGAGATCTCCTGGTTGCCCTGGTTATGCCCCATAGCTGAGGACCACACTGTGCTCCCAGATACAGCGTGGCCATACTCAGACCCACTTCTGCTCCCTGATGTGCCAAATTCCCCCAGGTGTAACCAATCCATCCCCTGAGCCTTTACTGCTCTCCCAACACTGGCAGTTGCTGAAGATGGGAGTCTCCCACTTGGAGTATTTTCCTCTGACCAGCCAATTTCAAGCCCCTCCAGGACACATCTGTAAATCCATTTCCTGCTGGAGAACGGTGGGAACCCCTCCTACCTTCTAATGCTGTGGAACTGCACATTAAGGTGTGAATCCCCTGCTTACCTCTGCAACAGCTCTTGGGCTGGTGACTCATCTGTTCCCTGGTTTGAAAGCACTAGGTGCTGCCCATGTGCTTTTCTCCCGGCTGAAGCCCTGTGCATCCCACATCTCCATGCAATCCCCTTCCTGAGGCCAGCCTGAGCTGCAGCTGTATCCTCAGGGCAGCTTTGTGTCCCATGATGATGCAGAACACATCCTGCTGCTGCCCTGTTCCCCCAAACCCCACATCTGAACCGGAGAGAATGGCTGAGGCTGTATCAGGGAGGTGTAGCTTGGCTATCAGGAAAAGGTTCTTCCCCCAGAGTGTTCTGGGGCACAGACCAGGCTCCCCAGGGAACAGGCAAAGCCCCAAGGCTGCCAGAACTCCAGGCACAGGGTGGGAATTACTGGGGTGTCCTAAGCAGGGCCATTGTTGTACTCAATGTTCTTGTGGGTCCCTTCCAGCTCAGGAAATTCCATGGTTCTGTGAACCCCACATGTCCACTGGCAGCACAAAGAAAGTACAGCCCCCCTAGGAGAGCCTTTCTGTGAATTTATTTTTCCCCTTGGTTCTTGGAAACCCTGTGGGTTTCCAGAGCTGTTTCCAAGTCAGCAGCTCCACCTCACAGGAGACAGCACAGATGCCCAAGAGCCTCGTGGGGACCAGGCAGGCTGGGCCCACCCTCCCCAGCACCCTGACCCTGCCAGCTGGGAGCCCTGCCTCACTCCAGAGGCTTTTATTAGAAACACACAGTCACCAAAGGCTGCAAGTGGAATCCATTACACAGCCTTTAGTACCAATCATTTGTATTTCACAGCCTGCAATCCTTCTGATTTCACAAGGAAACGGCTGTTAAAGACCTTGCTGCAGCCAAAGGGGAGGGAGCAGGTGGGAGCAGGGATGGGGGAGCATTCCCAGATCTGGGATGGACCTGCTCCCACACCTGGTCATCATTCACAGCTGCATCCTCCATGTGTGAGATGTTTTGGAATGTGGGAGGAGGCAGCTCTGCTACCTGCAAATAATCACCCCCATCTGAGTCAGGAGATTTTGGAAGCTGGGATAGGATTTCCTTGCACTGCTCCAAGGAAAAAGAATCCCAGAATCATTTGGGTTAGGAGGAACCTTAAAGCTCATCCCGTTTCACCCCCTGCCATGGGCAGGGGCACCTTCCACTGTACCAGGCTGCTCCAAGCCCTGTCCTACCCGGCCTTGGACACTTCCAGGGATCCAAGGGCAGCCACAGCTTTTCTGGGCACCCTGTGCCAAGGCCTCCCCACAGTCGCACTGAAGAATGTCTTCCCAATATCCAACCTAATCCTTCCTTCTGGCAATGGGAGCCATTTCCCCTTGTCCTGTCACTCCCTGCCCTTGAGAACAGAACCTCTGATGCTTCCAGTGTTTAAAGCAGCATTCCAGCAAGGAGTTCTGGATGTGTGCAGACATTTCCAGTTTGTGCACACAGGTTGTGGGCCCTGCCTTACAGACAAATAAACTTATGGATTAGCTCCTTTTCCACCTCCTCCCATGTGCTTCTTTCCCCAGCCTTTGGGGACAGGATCCCTGGGCAATGGGGATCCATGGTCAAATGGGATTGGCACCATCAGGCAAAGTTATTTGTGTACCATTGGCACCTGGGCTAGAATGAAAACCAAAAACATGGTTTAAACCCTGAACACAGCCATTCCCAGAGAGATGCAATTTTGTAAAGGAAAAGATGGAAGTAATGAAGGAAAAACACAGCCCTCACCCACACTTAGCTACATAGAAGGGATCTCATCCCATAAAACAAGAACAGTGACTCATGCCATAAAATGAGAACAGCAAGTCACTCCAGGGTGGACATCTTGACCCACAAGAGACCATTTTAAAATAGAAATCGTGACTTGGGATGTTCAAGTTGGATATTAACTGATCATTTAGGACATTGTTTCCCCAGGAAGGCTGTCCAGCCCTGAGTCTGGCCACCAGGGACCTGGGGGATCTCCGGCACTGGAGGTTTCCAGGAACTGGCTTCCCAAATCCACATCACCTTGATCACTGCTACAGCTGGGCCAGGGTGACCTTGGGGACAGGGAACCAGAGCTGGACATCTGCTCTGATCACAGATGGAGCTGATAAATCTTGCTCTTCTAGAAGGTGAGACACAGCAGGACCCCAAATAGCTAGTACACAATGATCCCAGCCACTATCTCATTCAAACACCCAGTGCTCCCTTTTCCTGGCAAATGGAACTACAACTGCAGCCAGGAAGGGCTGGGAACAGCATCATTCCTACACATCTCCACATGAGCCACCTGAGTATGCAGGAGCTCCCACAGCTCACTAACAACACCCCTCCTCAGACTAATCCAGGATGTTCATCTGCTGAGTATCAGAACTTCAGTGGGGGAAAAGCACCTCTTTATTGTGCTCCTTTTTGGAGCAAAAACCCAGCAGATGCATTAAGCCAGCAAGGCAGGAGTGAGGCAGGGGCTCCCTGGACTAACACCAGGCTCAGGGACACAAGCAAGTCTGTGCCTTGGCATTCCATCCCAAAAATCCAGAGGCTTACCCACCCTCCAGTGGTGCCAAAAGGACTCTCCCTCCTTAAAGAGCAGCAATGCATTGAGACAGCAGGGCTTGCACAGCCCAAAACCAAGAGACACCTGCAAATATCTGGCAGGTGCCGCCTTCACAGGTGAAGGCTGGTTTTGCCAGGGCAGTGGGTCCTTCTCCAGCAGCTAAGCAGGACATGATTCCTGCTGACAAAGGTCATTGCATGTCCTCTCAAATCCACCATCAGTGTATTTTTCCTCAGTCCTAAAACATCCTGTTAGCTCACCTGATACTGTGCCTCAACCCAAGGCTGAGGAAGTCCTGGACTCCCCTCTGCATTTCAGCAGGAAATCTGGGCAGGGCTCCTGAGGAGGAGGATGGTGAGAGCAGGAGAGGTGAGTGCCAGGTGACCAGCATGCCTGACCCAAGCTGCCACAGACTACACTGCCACTGCCCCACACCACACGTCCTCCAGCTCCCTGTAAAGGAGGGGATCCACCCACGTCATCAATCCATCAATCCATCAGCTGGGACTGCTCTACACTGCAGGCCTGGAGCAGCTGAGGCAGCTGGAAAGGGACTCAGCCTGGAGAAAAGGAGGCTCTGCACAGCCCTGACAGGAGGGGACAGCCAGGGGGAGTTGCGCTCTGCTCCCAGGGAACAGTGACAGGATGAAAGGGAATGACCTCAAGCTGTGTTGGGGAAGGGTCAGGTTGGGTATTGGGAAGATTTCTTTATGGAAAGGGTGATCACACATAAGCACAGGCTGCCCAGGGCAATGGTGGAGTCACAACTCCAGAAGTGTTCAAAAACCACGCGGACATGGCACTAGGGCACATGGGTTAGTGGTGAACACGGCAGAGCTGCGTTAGTGATTGAGTCTGGTGATCTGGAGGGCTTTTCCAACCTCAGTGATTCTGTGATTCCATGAATTGGGAAGTTCAGCAGGAGAAGATGCTGGAGAAGACTCCTCAGTTCACACAGGTTCAGCTGAGCCCCCACTGCACCAATATAAACCACAGACCTGCTCAGGACATGCCTGTCATGACGCGCAGTGACACATGTGATGGAAAGCCAACATATGATGACACAGCGCCCATGACCCAGCTCTCACCACCACTTTTCTGCCTCTGCCCTGCCTGGAGACCCTGGTACCTGTCAATATCTGTCACTGCTCCACTGTATCACACCCTGCCAGCAGTGAGACAGGCTTGTTACATAATTTTAATGCACAGAGTGCATCAAAGACCCTGAGGTCTCCAATTTTGGACCTCCTAATGACACGGAATGAGGGCTGAATCACTGGACTGGAAGCACGGAGCTGCCTCAGCACTGATGACCTCAGTGTGTGTGGGCCAAAGGGAAAACAGGCCAAACCTGAAACGGCTTTGCCTGTTCATCCAAATGTATCAATTTCCAAAAGCTCATCAAATTTACAATCAGAGTCAACCAGGAAACAGGAGCAAAAGTACAAATGGAAACCAGAGGAGTTTGGGAGTAGATCTTTAAGGTCCCTTCCATGCCAAACCATTCTATGATTCTGCAACAAAAGTTTAAACTATTTTTTTAATATTTATATAAAGGCAATCTAGGAAAACAACAACTTCAACCAAAACCAGCCTCAGAGGAACAAAGTGTTTGTGACAACCACACACACAAAAGGCAATGCATGAGAAATGGAAGAAGAATAAGCACAATTCATATTTTATTGTGACTGGCAGGAAGTGACTAAAAGAAACCTCTGGAAAACCCACATCTGAAGACAAGAAAAAGTTATGATGATGTTCTTTTCAGCACATAGAAAAAATGCTAAGTAAAAATGTTAAAATTCATAGAAACATAGAGAAAAGCATTGAGAGGCCAGGGCTGGAGGGGCTGTCACTGACTCGAGCCCTGCTCCACTCCCAGGGTGATTAACAGGTTTTTTTACTTTAGGCACAGTCAGAGCTTCCCTCACTGCAGTTCCTGGTGTGTGAAGGGTGGCCATGGTCAGCCAGTTTGTGTCTTTATTAGGAAAGTGGGATGTTATTCCACAGCCCTCCAGAGGAAAGGGCTGCTTCCTCCCCAGAGTACCCAGGATTCCTTAGCTCATACATAACTAATGAGCCAGGGAATGTCTGGCTGTAATTCCTTAAAAATCACACACGTTTGCAAGCATTTAGCAAATAACTGAGACTTTGGAAAAGATGCAACAGGGCCACATGGTGCCCAAACAACTCAGCTGTTTTCTCTACAGACAGTGGCCTTGTGGAGGTGGGAGAAGCCCCAGCCATCGTTTATCTTCATTTCTGGCCATTTCAGCGATGACACTTCCATAAACAAGCCCAAGAAACCATGACCACATCAAATTTCTGTGTGACACTTCCACAACAGACATGAAAAATCAAATTCTGGGACAAGCCGCTATCAAACTGGGCGAAAATCACAAGAAAACTTCACAGCCTGGTTCCTGTACTGGTCAAAGTTTGCAGGAGTAACTAGGCAGTGGAATAAACCTGGGCAGCTCTTTCCAGCACTGTTTCCAGAGAGTATCAGCATTCCCTCTGTCACCTCTCCTGTCTGAGTGACCATCACGATAGACAGAGCTCAAAGTCATAGACCTCACTAATTCAGTGGACATTTTCTGGACAATTGTGGACATTTTATGGACATTTTACAGGGATGGCCCACAGTCTAAGGGATCAGAGAATCACCAGGGCTGGAAAAGCCCTCCAAGATCAACCACTAATCCAGTACTGCCAAGTTCCCCACTAACCCATGTCCCCAAGTGCCACATGCACATGCCTTTGAGCATTTCCAGGCATGGTGACTACACCACTGCCCTGGGCAGCCTGTGCCAGAGAATGCTATCTGTGTGTTATATCTGTGTGGGGATGAGCTGCCAGTTGCCATTAAAGCACAAGAAAAGAGAGAGAACTAGAAAATCCAGCACATTTCACAGTGACAGACCCAAGACACCCCAAGGATTAAGAAGCAAGAGCCCATGAGGGGATGCCTGGAGAAGAAGAAAGCTGGGAAGTCCTTGAAGACACTAATGCAGAGCATCTCGGAGCAGAGGGATCACATCTAGTGGATGCACCAGGATTACAACGTGAGGGAATGGCAGGCACTCAAGGTCTCGCTCGGTTTGAAACCACTTCTGGGGAAATAATGAAAAAGCTGATGTATTCCAATCATAAAGAATTAAAGAACAGGAGTATAATTAGCACCAGTCAACATACTTCTACAAGAAACAGGTCTTGTCAAACAAATCTGATTTCATTCTTCACTGAGATTACAAGTCTGATTGGTGAGAGGAGCTATGTAAGAGGCAGGGGAGTGTCTGAGTGCTGGAATCAGGAGATGTGAGGGCAGCCTGGGGAACAGAGCCACTGTGCCAGCCACTGCCTGCGCTCCAGACCAAAAAACATGCTACAAAAGGTGTTAAGAACTGATTAGGTGGCCTGTTCCAAGCAAGAGTTCCCAGCGCTGGACCTCAGTGGGCTCCACAGGAACCAGCCCTGGATTCATTTCTGCCTTAGTCAGCATGATGGAGAGGGATGAAGGAAACCAGTGCTCAGGTGGGTAATGCCCTTGCAGCCTTGCAGAGCATTCTCAAGTGAAGGATATGGGGATTCACCTTCTTTGGCATTCACCATATGAAAAAATAATGCTCCCACTTTAATGCAGTTGTCAATTTTCTCCAGACAGCAACAGAGAGAAAAGGGCCTCTGAGGACAGGCTGATAATCGAGACCAGCCAGGCAGGCAGGTGAGCTGAATTGCCCTCAGCAAGACTTTGATGGGGGGGTTGCTTCCAGCTTACATTAGAAATCCTATTTTTGTGATAATGATTAAATTGTTCAAATCATCTTCAAAGAAAATTTAGGGGGGTAAAAGCCTTAAAATGAATTAAACTCAGCAGTCAAAAACACTGGAAAGCCTGATCTCCTCCAGCAACTGCCCTGGAGCTGGTGTGGCTCAACAGATGTAAGCACCAGGCAGGCAGGAGAAGCTCCAGATGGTCCCAGTGACATGGTGGTACTGATCAGGGACAGCCCCTTGTGCCCAACTCTGGCACCACAGCACGGATGCAGTTCCCACCCAACAGACGTTCGCTATGCGTGGCTCCAGTCCTTTTCCAAGCAGGCAGGTGTCACCCACTGCCACCACAGCTGGGACCTCCTGGCAGCCAGCAGGGTTAGGGCTCTTCCTTCCCTACATTGCTGGGAGAACAGGAGCATAACCATGGCTTTAAGGTTTCCAGGAGAGATGACAGGCAGGAGCACCTATCTACATTATCCCATGCATCACCAGCCCCAAGGAATGACCAAGGTGTGCACACCTGCCTCAACAGTGCAGCAACCAGGATAAGGAACACCCTCAGCACCACCTAAGTCTCCCACCTGGGTATCCATCCCTTCCCTGCCCCTTTGGCACCCCAAAGGATGAACAAAGCTCAAAAGCACATCAAGAAAGTCCCGTGGATGGTGTTAAACTAGGAGCCCTTCCATGGCTGGCATCACACAGGAACGGCATGGTGAGGAAGGTGAAGGTGGGAGCACACCTGAAGCTAGAAAGAGACCACTTGGTCCCCAGACTGAGCTTTAGGTTTGTCAGAAGGATTGGGGAGCTTTAACTCTGGAGCCTTACTCAGCTACAGCAGAGACAAGATAGGTCTGAAGTGTGCTGGGAGATGGGAGAGGGAGTCCCAGGTCCTTGCCTGCCCCAAGATAAGGGAAAATTCTCAGACTGCAAAGAGCAAATCCCTGCAGAGAAAGCCCTCAGTGATGGGGAGGGAGGAGCTGCTGCTGTCACTGCCTTCAGGGCTGCCTCCCCAGCCAGATCCTCTGACATCCAACACTGCCTCTGCCAAGCCAGCCCAGCTGGGTTCCCCCACTGAAGCAAGCAAAACCCCATTCTTTGGGGGCTGCTTTATATCACTGCCTCTCCCCAAAAAAGGTTTAGTCAAAGCAAATGTCAGAGCCATTAAGTGCGAAGGACCTCACAGCCAACCCAGGAATGCTAGGGCTTGATGGACTGTTTATAGAGTCTTTTATAGGAAGGATGGGTAACCTAATCCCAACTACAACATTTTTTATGCTGCTCTGTGAGGGTTCAGCTGTGTGCTGGCACAGTCCCATGCCACATAAAACCACGGAGACCAGCCATGTCTCATCCCCAGCAGAGCCCTGCAAACAGGCAGCAGAAGTAATCCAAGCATTAAAGGCTGGAGAGCCCTGCTTTGGGGATCCCTGCTCACACCTCCACTGGCCTCGTGAGCCTCAGACACCAAAACAAAACATCTCTAGTGAATATTTACTCTGACTACAGCCCAGAGCAGGGCAAAGGGTAACCACCCTTGCAGGACTTGGTCTGGGTGTAGGAGATGCAACAAAACCATGCTCTCAGCAGCAGGGTTCAATGTCTTCCTCTCCCAGAAGCAGCCCCAGAATGAGCACAGAGCCCTCCACCACCCTCCTGAAACACTGGAGAAATCCCACAGCAACATTTCCTGCTTCATTAAAACACTTGATTTTGAGCCAGCCTCACTAAACTGAGATGTTCCAAGTTGTGGATCACCTGCTGTCTCTACCAGGCTGGTGCTCCATGGCTGTAGCTAAGATTGCAGTCCCCAGCACAGGCAAAGTCCTCCCTGGGAGAGGACATCCAAACGTTCCAGCAGACATTGACCCAGGAAACCAAGCCCATCCAGGCCAAACCACGGGGGAAGGGTGTGCAAATTTAACTGTCTGAGAGGGAAACAGAGATTTGCAGGTGGAGAGACTGGAAGGCTGGGAAATCCCAGCCCAGGCTTGGCACAGGGTCACGCCAACTCTGTGCTGCAGGACAGGCAGGTGTAGCAAAGCCAGGCCCTGCTCCAGACCCTCTTCTTAGCTGAAAAGGGAAGAGCCTGGGGGGCTGGAGCAAGGGCAGAGCTGTGACACATTGATGAGGACAGCATAGGGGATGTGCATCATCAGAGTGTGATCGCTTGATGTTGGACCAGCAGGGCACTGCTGGTGGGTGGGATTTCTTCAGACAATGTGAGCATGAAGTTTGTTTCATTTTATTTTTATAGAATTGGAAGAGAAGCCAGGTTTGCCTTTTTCTTATTTCTATTTTTTGGGTCTGTTGACTCATCCATCAGTTTGTCTGCTCACCCTCATGACCCTTCCCTGATATGATGCATCGTCTCCCTCATGGCCACCACACACCCACACATGTCAGCCCACAGCCCTCTCAGGAGTTACAGCTCTGGAGCATGCCAAGCACAACAGCTGACCAGTGACTTCTGCAGTGGACAAAATCCACCAGCACCTCAGAAGCCCTCACTGAGCATGCCCACCACAGCAGCCAGGAGAGGAATGTGTTCTCCCCAGGCTTTTTCTCTCAGATGGGACTTGGACAGCAGTTTTATTTCAGTCCTGGGCAAATGTATGGCACATTCCTGCCACCAAAGGGAAGGAGACTCCAGAACATGTTCAGGTGCATCACCTGAGCCTGTGCACTCACAGAGCTTCTCTTCCAGCACAGACCTCGACATGCCACCAGGGAAATGGGCACCTTGATGGTGACACGTGGGGTGGGCATGTCACCACAGCTCCACGACCTGCTGGCATCCCCTGGAGACCCATGGAGGGCTGAGCGCTTCTCCACCCTCTCTGGCCACTGAGCAGTTCAGGACTGGTGGATGACACACCCAGGGCTGACCTCACAAATCCCTTTTTCTTCCCTTTTCCCTATGTAGCCCACACACTGAGGACCTCCCAAACACAGTAAAACACCAGGTCAGCTTTCCAAGGGCTCAGCACCCACAAGCAGGAGCTCAGGTCATATTTAGGCCACCCAAATTACAGGGCAAGGCTTCTGCTGGAGGGTGACCTGCCTGGTCTCCCCCAGCACAAAACCCGATGGGCAGTCCCTGCCATCCCATCCAAGACACCACAGGGACATCTGGGCTCCACTGGTCCCTCCTGTTGGTGCCAAATGTGCTACTCCCAAAGCTACCACAGCCCCTGGCAGTGTCCCCTGACACATCCCTTACTTCCCAGTCCAAAATTCACCTCCCCTCCCTGCAGCCCCACCTTTTCCTATGCAAGGACCAACAGAAACTGGGAGAAGCAAAGCAGCACCGTGGGACCCAGCCTGGAAAGACTGAACTTCACCCCCAATCCCCAGATAAGGAAGGATGGGCTCCTGGAACAGCAGGGATGAAAGGGAATGCCGCAACGGTCAAGTTGGCTGGCTCAGCTTTGGGCTTGTGCCCATTTTCCTGCCATGTGCACACCCATGAGCCACGAGCATGGGGACAGCCACTTGCCCTGCAGCCCAGAGGGACCAGCCTGGCAACACCTCATCTGCATGTGCCTGCACCTTCTGCCTGTCTCAAAACCCATAAACCAGAGCAGCTCAAGAGATCTCCCCAGCCACTGCTCAGAGCATCAGCAACCTCCTGAGTGATGCAAAGTTTAGCCAAACCTGGGAACAGGGACCAGGCAAGACATGGGAGCAGCTGACAGTAAACTCAGCATTTCCAGAAGATTTGTTTGTATCAAAAGCTGCTGCTCTGAAGCCAGAGCAGGTGCCAGTCACACCAAAATCTCATGGCAGCTATTCAATTTGATGGCATAAGTTTGACATCAGATTAAAAAAAAAAAACCCAAAAGCCATGTGAGCAGCTCCTCTACTCTCTATTTCACCTACAGCCATGGAAAAAGAAATGTGAGGAGCCAAAAGGAGGTTAAAAGCAGGTGTATCAGGGCTGTGTCTGTGTAACAGCAGCACAGCCACATGAAGGAAGCAGCTCCCCATCACTGGGGATGCTCCCAGCAGCCTCAGGACAAAGCCATATCAGTCTCACCCAGCTGCCCCACGTGGGCCCAAAGCAGCACCCACCTACCCCTGGATGGCTCCATCAGCCCCGAGCTGGCCTTGTCCACCCTGCAGACTTGTGAGCAGCCTGCTGCCCTGAGCTTTGTACTGAGCGTGACACAGAGCAGAGCCCACGCTGCCTCTTCAACACCTCCCACCAGCCAGACACCAACCCCTGCTAATACTGCCAACATCCTAATTAGCACCTTCCCTGTGCCCGCCCTGCTCCCAGCTGCGGGCTCTCAGAGGTTCACCAAAGGTGACAGGGGATGGGGACGAGTCCTGGAGGTGCTGGGCACTCTGTCCCCTCTAGCCCATGGCAGTCCCATGCCCTCCTGTGAGTCTGTGTCAAAGGATTCCCATACAGCACCACACCCAGCCTGAGTTTACCCTTCCAGAGCCTCTGGGACCTTCCATCCCCCTGCAGGGGGCTGATCAATACCCTGCCACCAGCCATTCCCCATTTCCAGGCAATGAAAATACTGGAATTGCTCCCCCGGCAATGAAAATGTAACATCCCCAGCTCGCTTTCCCTCCCAGAGCAATGCCCAGGGAGCCACAGGCCTGCTCCCATTTGCCACAAAGGTGTCACGAGGTGCATACAAAAGCTGGAGACATGTAACCAGTGTTCAGACACCTGCAAAGGCATTCTGCAAGCAGCCTTGGAGGTACTTGGATCCTTCAGGAGAGATCCCTCAGCAGAGATGCACAGGAAATGCTTTCCCAAATTAAGTCCCTGCAGCCTGGCCAGCCCCCATCCCTGCAGGCTCTATCAAGCCCGGACATCTTGTTTCACTCCATCCATGCTGCCCCCAGGTCACGCATTTCTCCTGATGGCTTTATCCTCTGATACCAGACAGGCTTAAAAGTAAAACAAGGCTAAGATTTATGAAGTGAGGCTCCCTGTAAAGGTTTGTGAGTCACAGTGCTGGAGCCTGGAAACAGGATTACAGCAAAGCAAATCATGGAACGCCATCGTAACCTCGGCACGGGGAGATGAGACCCTCACGTGCTCCAGCCCAGCTCGCTCCCAGCATGTGCTGTGCACTGCCTGGGGGCTGCCTGGCCAGCACAAACCTCCTAGTGATGGCCGAGGGCTTCTTTGACCTCCCTTCCACAGTCCCCAGCTCATTTGGGTGGCCCAGTCCTGATCCTCAGCAGACTTTTTGCCACACCTCACCTCAAACCAGCTGCACAGGCATTTGTCAGAGCAGAGCACTCCCAGCTCTTCAAAACCACAAACAGGTGCTTTGGACACCTCATCATTCCACAGTGACTTTACTGCAGCCTTCCAGTGCCTGAAGGGCCTCCAAGAGAGCTGGAGAAGGACTCTGGTCAAGGCATGGAGGGACAGGACAATGAGGAATGGCTTCCCACTGACAGAGGACAAGGACAGACTGAATATCAGAAAGACATTCCTCTCTGAGAGGATGTTGGGGCCCTGGCAGAGGCTGTCCAGAGAAGCTGTAGCTGCCCCATCCCTGGCAGCATCCAAGACCAGGTCGGACAGAGCTTGGAGCAACCTGGGATAGAGGAAGGTGTCTCTGCCATGGCAGGAGTGGAACTGGATGAGCTCTAAGGTCCCTTCCTACATAAACCAGCCAATGATTCTATGATTCCAGGACCAAGCCCCCCTCCTGGGGCATCACTCCCACCCAGAAGTCTACTGCCAAGGCAAAGTTTTCAAGAAAGATGGATCTCATGAGAAAGGCTTGAAGCCAAACTCACAGAGGCATCACCTGAGGACAATGACCAGCAAGTGATGGGAGCCAATAGCAGGGAATGATGATGCCAGCTCCATCCAGGAGTACCTGCCATGGCCACACACCTGCAGGCATCTCAGCAGCCCATTCCCGCTTGCTTTGTCCTCAGAGACATCCTGTCCCACCGTCCAGCCATAGGTTCAGTGGCCACTTTGAGGGAACCAGTGGCCTCCTGGGAGGCTCAAAGAGCAGGATCTCCTCTGGAGACCAAGGAGCATCCAGAGACTCCATGTACCCTGCTCCAAGGCAGAGTGCTCCAGTCAGTCCTCCCCTGCTCTGAGAGACTCTGGGATAGGCAGAACCTGCACTGTCTCATCCCAGTGCTTCTCACACACAGCCTGTGCATGAGGACTACACAGGATGGAGATGCCTTCTGTCTCTTGAGTCCCTCTTCTGAAGTTGTTCAGGCTCACAGCGGGTCCTGACAGGAGATATGGAGGATCCAGCCTCCTCTCTGACCCTTTTCACCCTCACTGGTTCTCCTCTCCTCTTCTCAGCAGAGCAGTCCTGCAGAAGCCTCCCAACACAGGTCCCTCCAAGCCATGACATGGACATGCAACCAGAGCTCACCAGGCTCCAACAGGGCTCCACACACTTCGGGGACATATTTAGGGAGCTGGGATGACACCTCCCATGGAGCAGGACTCACCTCAGCCTGCTGCCGGACAGACAGAGCCTGGCTGGGCACAGCTACCAAGCTGCATCACCAGCCTGTGCATCACCAGGGGCACAGCTTGTCCTTCAGCCTGCTGCAGCTGGGTGTCCCCGTGTCCCCAAAGCCTGGCTGGGAGCAGAGGGGATCCTAGACCTTCTGCCTGCCCCTCCTCTCCTGGGTTGGGGGCTTGGAATCAGCCACAGCCTACCCAGGAGCCCAGCAGCTGAGCCCGTTGTTCCCTTTGTCTGGCCCTGGGAGCACCAGCCCACAGCAGCTTGAGGTGTCCCCCCTGCCCAGGGACACTCACACAGCTCGAGGTGTCCCCTCTGCCCAGGGATACTCACACAGCTCGAGGTGTACCCCTGCCCAGGGACACTCATACAGCTCGAGGTGTCCCCCCTGCCCAGGGACACTCACACAGCTCGAGGTGTCCCCCTTGCCCAGGGACACTCACACAGCTCGAGGTGTCCCCCTTGCCCAGGGACACTCACACAGCTCGAGGTGTCCCCCCTGCCCAGGGACACTCACACAGCTCGAGGTGTCCCTTCTGCCCAGTGACAGACACACAGCTCAAGGTGTCCCCTCTGCACAGGGACACTCACACAGCTCGAGGTGTCCCCCCTGCCCAGGGACAGTCACTGAGCTCAAAGTGTCCCCCCTGCCCCCTGAACTTTTGCCTCTGAGGATGTTCACATGCTCAGCCACATTTGCCTCCTCCAACCCTCACAGCTGCTGGGTAAGGACCGGAGCTCCTCCCCTAACCCAGCCAACAGGCCCCAAGGTGAACCTGGGGCTCGGGGAAGCTCCTCTCCTCCCCAGTTCCAACCAGATGCTCTTGGCCTCTGAAACTCCGAGGAGGGCAAAGGCAAGAACCAACAGGCATTTTCCAAGGGACCTTCGTTGGCTGTCTGGACAAAATCAAGAGCCTGTGGAAGGTTAAAGGTGTCCCCCAGACACAGGTGCTCAAGGCCATGAGCACCCAGAGCGATGTGGACCTCCCCAGAACTCTGCCTTGGACGCCGCAGATTTTGAAAGCCAAACTGGGAGCTGGGGGCCAGGGAGACCCCACCAAGCTTGGACATTCAGTGTGGGAGCCCAGAGAAGGCACCTTTCCCTGTTTCCTTTCCAATGCCACATCTGCCACAGGAGGCTGAGCCAAAGGGATTCCTGGTTTCCATCCCACCTCCTGCAGCGCACCAGGATGCTCAGGGAGCACACCAGAATCAAGGGTACCCAATGGCCCGGGTACCCAGGACGGGGGAGGGCTGGACTTCACCCTGCCCTGCCTCCACCCTCCATTGCTCCTGGTGTGAAACCTTCTGCTTGAGAACTGCAGAGAAAGGGAAAAAATATAAAATAAAGGACCATCACCCTTTCATCAGCCGCTTCTTTACACCTCCCACAGTGCAATGCATCTCTGTGCCCCCTCCCTCCCCAAGCTACATCTTTCCCCAGGCCCCTCTCCCCTGTACTTCTTCTGTACAAGCATCTTCACTCCCTTTCCCAGTCTTTCCCAGGTCAGAGCTGATGCTTTCAAAGAGCCATCCACAATGACTTTAGGATCTCTTTCTCAAAATGCTAATAAGTAATTTAAAGACTGCCACTGTGCATGCATGGGTTTAGGGTAATTTTTTCCATGTGAATCCCTTTTCATTCATCCCTGACTACATTTAATCGGCCACTTTATAGCCCGCCTATCCAGTGTCATGAGAGCCTTTTGCAATATTTTCAAGACAACTGTTGTTTTTATCATCCTGAATAATTTTGTATAATCTGCAAACACTCTTTGCCTTCCTATTCCCACCCCTCTCTACTTTATGAATACATCACCAGTGCAAGCCTCACACTGACCCCGTCCAGTGGGAAAACTGACTCTTTGTTTCCCCTTCTTTAAGCACATTTTAATCCATAAGAGAGTCCTTCCTCTAAAATTACTGCTCTGGAGTCTCCTGGATCACCCAGGGAGGTCTTCTTAAAGGATGCTCGTCTCATTTACTCTGGCTCAAATATTCATTTTATTGACTTATTGTAAAATATGAGTTCTCCTGCCATCACTTCAGAACAATCTCCCAGCCCTGTCCTGGGAAGGAAACCTCCTTGGCAGGAGTCCCTCTGGCCACTTGGGGTGACACTGAAGTCATCCCCCTCCACGCCAAGGGCTCCATCCTGCACATTTAACATCCCAATACCCTTTTGTTGAGGGGAAACTTGGGGGATAAACATTTTCTTCTCTCAAGTCATTTTTTAAACTCCTTTCAGCCTGCTTTATATGGCTTCACATTCACCAGACCACAATTTCTGAATTTTTTATTTTCTCCCTTTAGATACAACTTCCACTTTACGAAGAACATTTTTTTACCTCAAATGACCTCCTCCAATTTGCCATTTAATCAAGTTTGGTTGGTTTTTGGTTTTTTTTAGGAAACTCATGTTAAGTGGCTGCATGAATTTATTCTGAGGTTTAATTTAATTTTCTACATCATGGGCAAGTATTTTCATATTTTAGCTTCTCCCTTCAGTCATCTCCTTCACTTTGCTTTACTCAGAGACCATTACTATGTGGTGTTTTTAAGTGCTGGTTGCTTTATGGATGCCATGGTCTGACTCTGAGAGAGGTAACGTGGAAAGAAGATAATTTATTGGACCAACTGAGAAAACTTCACCAACTTGTGGAGCTCCCCAGCCCCTCCTCATGCCCATTGGGAGATTGAATCTGTTCCTGTGGAGCAGATCTGATGTCTTGTGTGTGGTTGCTCAGGTCTAAATCCAGAGTTCATCCTCCTGTGAGCTCTCCAAAGAACCACAACTGTTCTCAGCCACTAAACCCATCATTTCTGAATGGGACATTTGGGGACGCACAGACGAGCCCCAATTACAGTTGTGTTTTCTGCCCTCATGGCCTGCTCCATCTTTCTTTAATGCTTGGCAGTCAGTGCCACACTTCCTGTCAGACCTGATACTGCTCCCTTCATCCCAAGCAAGGAAATTCAGGAAGGGGCGAACAGCATGATCCTCACTTACTCCTTTCTCTCCTCCTGATTATCTCAGGGGGCTGGCATGCCCTGCACAGCCACCCGTGTCTGCACCCTGGCACAACCTGCCATCCATCCATCCAGCAGGTTCCTGAAGCAACTGACATTGATATAAAGACATTAACAATATATGTCTGCACAACATCTCCAGGCACCTTTCCTTTCTCACAGCCTCTCTCCTGCTGTCACCTGGCCTCCAAGGGGTCCCTGCCTACCTCCAGCATTCCCAGTGCTCCCTAGGGCTCCCTCATCCCTGGCTACAGGTGGGCAGAGCCCCTTGGAACTCCCCCACGCCCTCCCTCCCTCCCGCCCAGCCCAGGCCGCACTCAGCCCCTTATCACAGGAGGCCCCATCCTTTCCCTTATCTAATGGCTGAATTTTTGCCTCTGAGGATCTCCCTGCTCCCCCCATCCCTACGAGATCCAATTGGCAGCTGTGCTTTACCCCGGTCTCTCTATAAACCAGATCCAGGTATGGGAGGGATTACAAACCAGGGTGGGAGCTGACGGGTCTCTTCCTCGGTAAAAATGGGATTGTGGCAGGATGGGAACCCCACTCCCAGCCAGAGCCACCCTCATTCCTATCCCAGCAGGGCTGGCGTGCGGGGAGCAGGGGTGGAGGGTCAGGCTCTCACTCATCCCTTGCCCCAAAGCACTCAGGCCTCGGGAGCTGTCACAGCCTCCACTATTTACCCAGATCCTCAGGCAGTTTTCTGAGTTTCCCACCCCTCTTTCCAGCAGCTCAGGTATGTGCACACAAAGGGCCCTGACTAGTGCAGGCAGGTCCTTAGCCCATCTCCAAGGGGACGGCTGCTCCCATCCCTTGGGGACAGCCCCAAACCCCTCACAGCATCCCCAAGGCACAGCTGTGTCCCCTTCACACCCTCTGTGGGGTGACCTGAGGAGCGGGGGCACATCAGTGGCCACGCCAACCCCGAGCCCTTGTCCCCTACAGCATCTCCTCCCTACGCTTCTGTCACCCAGAGAAGCTGGAAGTCAGCAGGTATTGAGAGGACTGCTGCTCCAGCCTGGAAAAGCCACAGAACAGAATAGTGAGGGCAGCAACATGGATATTTAAATGAGGCACTGATTTATTTGGTCTCCAAAAGGAACTTTCCCTTTTGCTGCCCCTATAATGCAAAGGGTAGGTGGGTGCAAGGAATGTGTCTTGTCAAAAATTAACCCAGGAAATGGAGGGGAGGGGAAAGCAGCAGGAGGGAGACGGGTGGCACAGAGCCAGGCCAAAACCACAAGCTCTGCTCTGCTCCTCAGTCCCACTTGTCCCAAAACATTTGCTCCCCTCTCACTCTTTGGAGAGCTTTTGCAGATCTGGAGCTCAAGCTTGCAGGAAGGATCAGCTCCTGACATATCCTGTGTTTTTTCCTTGGACCTGCTGCTCTGCTGCATCCCTCCAGAGCATGCTAGGCTTGCTGGGAGGCTCTTGCAGCTCCCATGCTTCTGGCACACCTGGAACATCCACCTCCATGGAGCACCAAGGTCAAAGCAATGCTCTGGTGTGACTGTAACTGTGAAGAGATGGCTCAAGTCTTCCTCTACGGAGACCCAAAAAAGATGGATACACAAAGGCCCAAACCAGCCCTGTGTCCCTGGTATCTCCCCGCACCCCATGTGGAGGTGCTCAGCATAGGTACTGGAGAAGACACTATGTTTTAACATTGCACTATGTTACAGCATAAGTGAAATTTAACACACTGTATACTACAGAATCACAGAATATCCTAAATTGGAAGGGACCCACAAGGATCATTCAGTCCAAATCCTGGTCCTGAACAGGACCCCCCAACAATCCCACCATGTGTCCGAGAGTGCCATAAATATTATGTATATTATAATTCACTATTAAATGTGCAGAAGCACTGAAGTCCTGTCTCCAGCTTGCTTGGAGGATGGGCAGGGATGGCCGTGTCCAGCACCTCAGCCACAGCACGCCCTGGGAATACCCACACCAGGAGTGGATACAGCCCTCCTGCCCCAGCATCCCTCTCCAAGCCCAAGACTGGGTTTAGGATTAGGATTACTCAGCACAGTTGATGCTCAAAATCGAATCCCTTCACCCGTGATCCTGTTTCCCAGCAAAACTTGTGCCAGGCAATTCTCCATCGCCCATTGGAGCCTGTTGCTGCCTCCGTGCTGCTGGCTCTGTGCTGCCCACACCCTCACTGATAGCAGGGCCATCTCATGTCTCCTTTTGCATTTTTGGCACAGGGCTGGCTCTCCTCCAGTCCTCAGGAAGCTTGCCAGCACTACAAGGTTTGTGAAAAGTTAACTCCACCAGGGTGAAGAGCGCCATCGGCTTGGTTTTCCCTCCTTGCACGTGAGTTAACCAGGCTGTTGATTTTAAAATACCTCCATGTCCTTCCCAGCTCCCCCCAAAATACCTCGGGAGCGTCAGTCCCGCGATCGGCGTGCAGCCTACGCAGCAGGAATACAAAGCGGGGCCGTTAGCGATAGCGACATTGCCAACTGGTGTGGGATCCAGACCCCTCCAGGACTCCTTTGTTCTTGACTTTCTGGTTTGGGTTTTGTTTGGTTTTTTTTGGTTTTTTTTTTTTTGAAAAACACACAAAAAACTTTCCTTTGAGAAGCCTGAACTTTCTCAGCTGCAGACACATTACCTTCCAACTGCCTTCACAACTATAGGCAATTCCTAACCTCTGCTTTATGTATGTTGTCATCCACCTCCCTGTTTTCCATACTGATTTATGTTTCACGTTCTTTTTACATTTCCTTTTAACAGAGACGGTTTTAACCAAACAGCCTTCCCTCCCGAGCCCGAACCATGCGTTTTGCTGGCCAGTGAGCAATCAACTTCCAATTTCCATGCACACTCCTGTTTATATTTCCTTCCCTATTGGCTTTGTTTCTAATTAAGGTTTCTTAAATGCAAGTGAATATATATAGCGCACAGAGAAATATAAAGCATGTAGATAAATAAACACCCCACACACAGCCACACTGACTAAGGCTGCGCTTTCAACCACGGATCCCAAAGCACTTTGTCATGTTCATTAACAAAACCTCGCAGCTCCCTTGGGAAAGATGCTTGGATTATTTTACGCCTTGTAATTAGGAAAACTGAGGCATGGAGGAGACAAGTGAAATTACCAGCAGTACAGAAACGCTCTGTGACAGAGCTGAAAACAAGACTCAAGAGGCAGGATCCTCCAGAATTGTAGTTTTCCCCTGAACAAGCTTTTCTGCCCCCATTTTGGCACTGGAATATGCTGGCGCTGGTGATGGAGGGCATTGCCACCGTGGAGGTTCCCTGCAGCCACGGGAACACGGTGGGTCCAGCCACCACATCCATGGCCAGCAGCTACTGTTGGGTCCATCTGTCCACACCAAAGGGATCCAGAGCATTCAGAGGTGCAGGTGGACACCACATCCAGACACTTGGAAGCGGTGGGAAGAGGCAGTTGCAGAAAGGAAGGAGTAGAGGCACGCCCAAAGAGCTGCATCCCACACGTTTTCACCTTGCCAGCTCTCCAGAAGCCTTTTCCTGGAAGGCTAGATTAGGGATCTGGCTGCCCACACCAGCCCTGAGAGTGACTATCACAGCCCCGTGACACACACAGGGCAAGAGGCAACAGCAGGGGCATGGGGGGACCACGCCAAACCCAAACCAACACAGTCAGCCCCAGCTGGGAATGGCCGCTGGAAGTCCACTGACCATCTCCCTGGAAGCGTCCCCATCCGTGGAGGAGCACACCTAAGAGCAATCATCTCGAGCGGGTGAAACACCCCACCTGCACTGACCAGCCCCTCATTCCTAGGTATACTCCCCATCCCTTGGCACTCATGCATCCAGCGCCTGCCACTCCTGCCATGATGGTGGGAAAGTCACTCATGCTCCACGAACACATGCAGGAACCCCAGGAGCCAGCCATTGACCCACGGCACCGGCTGGCAGCACCTCCTGGGCAGCAGGAGGAGCAGGCTGGGGTGGAGGTGTCACCCCATCCCTGCCCAAGGCAGCCAGAATGCCACAGCTGGCAGCATCAGCTTGTCTTGGTCAAGTGCGCATGGGCCCCGCTGGCCGAGCCCAGAGCCCCGTGGAAGTGTCAAGGCCACCAGCGGATGGGGCCAGACGTCCTGCATGGACACGTATGCTCTCACAAACACACTCCTCACCCCAACCCTCCCCCCCATAATTAAAACCATGCTGGGCTCATTTGAATAGCAGAGCTGGCGAGCACTCTCCGCTGCAACGTAAATAGTCCTATTTATGCCAAGCTCCCATATTGTAAATATCACGATGTATAGCTGGCCAACCCATGAGTCATCTCCCAAAACTCCAACTTAATAAATGGTGCCTCATCCATGTTCCAGACAAACACCGTCCGAGTGGCTCCCACTGCCCGGCACACACAGGGCCAGCACTGGCCACCCAGCCTGTCCACCAGCCCAGTGAAGCTGGAGGGACAGCGGAGCCACCCAGCCCCTGCAACACAACCGTTCCACAATGGACAGGCATCCCTGGACCACGCCACTCCAGGACAAGCCGGTTTTTGGCCTGACACCTTGCCCTCGCTCCTGCCCAACCCAGTTCTTTGGCACTTCCCAGGGTGTCCATGCAGCGAGCGGGTGGGAGCAGGCAGGAATGGCCGGGATGGTTGGGGAGCAGGAGAACGAGTCTCCCCTTGCACGGACCCCACCATGGGGCTCCCACCCAGCGCCGTCTCCGCACACCCAGCCCTGGAGCTCCCCACCTGCCGCCTCACACTGCTTTGTCTGAGCACCGGGGACCTCGGCGGGGAGCTCGGCTCCTCCTGGGGACGCCGAGAACGCCACGGTGCCAACGGGGAGCCGGCCACCAGCTCCAGAACGCTGGTAAGGCCCGGCGGAGGGGCACCCCAAAGACTCCGCCGAGAACAGCAGCGGGCACGGAGTGGCGAATCCCGGGCATCCCTGGGGGACCCTCTGCGGTACCCAGGGATGCCCACTCCGGCGGAGGGATGGCGGGGAGAAGGGCGGCCAGCGTTCGGGAGGGTCTGGGGGCGGGGGGGGGGGGGGGGGGGGGGCACACGCGACATACCGGGCTCCGGCGGCGACACCTCCAGCCGGGGTAGCACTTGCCCAAACTTCGCCTCCCCTCCGAAGGGCGTGTGGCGGGGAGAGGGGCAGGGGGCAAAGTGCCACCCCCCAAAAAACGGGAAAAACCCGGAGGGGGCTCGCCCTACCCGCAGGGCCCCCGCCCCCCGCGCGCCCCCCTTACCTTCCACGGCGGCGAGCAGGGGCAGGAGGGCGAGGGGCAGGCAGCAGAGCCACAGCGGCCCCATGGTGCGCGCCGGGCCGGGCATCAGAGGCGGCGCGGCCGGCGCTCCATGGAGGCGGCGGAGCGCAGAGCGCAGAGCCCAGAGCCCCTCGCTGGGGCCGCCGCCGGCGCGGGCACGGCCGCGGGCACGGAGCGCTCCGCCGGCCCCGCCGCCACGGCCGGGCCAAGCCACCGCCGCCGCCGCGCGGGGGACGCCCCGCGCCGCCCGCCCCGCCCCGCCCGGGGCCGCGCTGCTGGCGGGGGCGGCCAGAGGGGGCGGCGAGGGGGGGGCAGCGGCGGAGGGGGCGCGGCGGGGCCGGCGGCGGGCAGGGGGCGGCGGGCGGCGAGCGGGCGGCGGCTCCCCCCGGCCCGCCGATGGTTTCTCCCGGAGCTGTCGATCATCCAGAGAAAGCCGTGATTTCAGCCCAAATCCGCCTCGCCGGGGCTCGCTGCGCCGCCGGCACCGGCGAGGGGGCGGAGGGGCGGGGGATCCCGGGGGGATACCCCCGCCGCCGCGCCCTTCGCGCCGCCCGCGGCCACGGGCCGGGCATCTCTCCCGCGGGGCTGAGCCCCCGCAGCTGCCCACCGGAGCCCGGGGGGCTGTGGCGGTGAGGAGATTCCCGTCTGGAGAAGGGGACGCGTACAGCAGGATATAAAGAAAGAAACAAAAATCCAAGGAGTTGGTAAATCCAAGGCTTGTTGTGGGCAGCCCTGAGCCCCCGCACACTTCTCCTCCACCATGCCACTGCAGCCAGCCAGGAGAGAACAGGATCCCCCCCACTTCCCACGTGGAGAAGTTGTGACTTGGTCACAAGCCCCATTGACACTGCTGGGGTCAAGCAGGACCTTCCAAGAAGGTGCAAGCTGAGACCCAGCTCCAATTATGCATCGCAGCGCTCAACAGGCCTCAACTTCCCCGATGCCTGGGAACCACATCTGCCCTGTGGGCACCTCATGATCCACACCCTCTTCAGGGCTTGCCAGGGAGGTTGGGCCCAGATGTCTTTAAGGTCCCTTCCAACCCAAACCATCCTGTGAATCCATGACATGTGGCTGCTGCCAGGACTCTTTACCCCAGGAGTTCCCCTGCCACCTGACATCGCACCTCTCTAGTATCCAGATTGTACCCAGCAGTGCCCTCTGCTCACCCCCCATAGCTGTGTCCCAGCTACTGGTGGTTGAGCAGAAGGTTTAGGTGCATCCCACAGGAAGCACTTGTGTCCTGGAACATCTACCTAGGGAGGTCACACCCTGCACATGGATCTCTACACAAGCTGTGCCAGGTTCATAGGCCAGGACCTGAAGACCCACTGCACCTCCAGGATGGATTCCTGTCCCTCAACTCCCCATGGAAGGACATGGAAAAAACAGTCTAGGCTCCACTGTGCTCTTCCTTATCTCTTTGATGCATCAGCAGCTTGAGCACCTTGGGTTCTCTGCCTTGACCTACCACAGGAAATGATTCCACAGGAGTGGTTAGTGGAGGTCACAGCTCCCTGATGGTGTTGGCCACATGCATGAGCCAAATGGTCTTCCCCAGCTCAGGCTCTGGTCTGCTTTGGGAGTTCCTGTCACTGCAGATGTTACTGCTCATCCAGGCTGGCCCCACATCCAACATGAGAACCCTATGGCCCAGCTCCATCATGTGTGGAGAAGCTTTCATCTTTAGAAGCTCTTTTGGGGTCACTCTTGCATTGAGGAAAGAGGCTGAAGGCCAGGACAGCCAGTGGCCTTGCTTCTCCTTCCTTCAGATGTGTTCTTCTCCACGGCAAGGATCCCAAGGACCCCAGCAGTTACCTACAATTCCAGCCCTGTACCAGGCTGCCCCACTCCCTGCTGCTCTGGAGCAGCCAGCATTTCCTATCAGATGTCTGAAAGCACTCACCATTTCCAAACTCGTCATATCCTCATTTCAGTCCTTCTGGATGCCAGGGCTGTTATGGTCCTGCATGTTCCCAAGGATCCATCAATGTTCCAGAGTGGAAGCCTGGAGTCCAAGAGCAGCAGCCCAGCAGTGTGTTTGCCAGTGCCCACCCAGACCCTCAGGATTTTCTTGAAGCTCTCCAGGCTGCACTACCAGACACAATGGGAATTTTGTCCCAAGGGAACAATCACTGGAGACCTTCTCTCTTCTCTTTTGAGCTCCCCCTTAGGCTGTTGCTGATGGAGATGGACTACGCAGACTTGTCTGGCTGCTGCACTGACTTTGAAGCTCTTACATCCTTTCTGGAATCTGGTTTGTGCCCTGAAGATGCTCTTCACAGCCAGTCATGAACTGTGAGCACTGGTCCCACCTCACACCTTCACTCTGCTCCCAGGAAGGGCTTTCTATGACTGCTGCATTTTCTGGCATATATGGGAAGGCCTGCCAAGGTTCCACTGCCACCCTCACAAAGTTGTTGTTCCCAGTATCCACCTTCTGACCTGAATCCCACAAGCTCCTCTGGTCACCATGTCTCAGTATCTGAGCAGACCAGCAAGTGCTGCAAAGCACCAAGCCATGACAAGGGACTCCAGGCCTCCTCCAATGTCCTTCTCTGCACCTTCCATTCACTCTGCACCAGATTTAGTGGCTGCAGTGGAGGCTGGCCATGGACCAGGGAGCACTGTGCACCCTCACTGCTGTCCTCAGCCACACTGAGAGCTGATGCTCTCCTTGCTGCCATCTGGTGACAAGTGGCCTTGGAACTGTGTCACATGGACATGGCCACCAGCAGGCAGCTTGGATGTGGCCAGTTGGAAGTCAAGTTACACTGGTTTTGCTTGTTCCTGCTGGCCACAAGTAACCCTGGGGCAGCACTGCCACAGGACACTCAAGCCCTGCTGCAGAGAGCATCAGATACAGTCTTGATGGGGGTCACATAAATGGGACAACCACCCCTCCAGCTGCACCTACATTTTGGTTTACATTAAAAGATGGTTCCC
Source organism: Haemorhous mexicanus (assembly GCF_027477595.1). Lineage (NCBI taxonomy): Eukaryota > Metazoa > Chordata > Aves > Passeriformes > Fringillidae > Haemorhous > Haemorhous mexicanus. The sequence continues at coordinate 856,611 of NC_082363.1, read as the reverse complement.
AGGCCGACAGAGCCAGGAGAGATAACGTCTAGGGGAACATTAAAACAGGTTTGATGGTCTCACATTTAATGCTGCATTTTCAGGTCCTGATGCAGAAAGGAAAAGGTCATTTGCACATGAAACCCTTGGCCCATCACACCTGGAGAAGGTGGCTCCCTCTCACCCTCTGTGAGGTTCAAGAGGTGCAGCAGGTGACAGCTGGGAGTCAAGGGAGGCCCCAAGGAAAGCAGCAAGTGGTGACACAGAGCTGTCAGGCACAGACTCAAGGCTCAGTGCAGTCATCTTTGGTGATTCCAAGGAGCCTCAGCTACCAGAAAGATTCAGGAGATGCTTCTTTGGTCCAAGGAAGCTACTTGGTCAGTCTCAATGCCCCAGCTGAGGGAGAGGGAGGTTTATGTGGGATGGGAGAGATGGGGAGTGAGTCCCATGCTGGCACCTAGAGTAAATCTGCCTATAAAGTCCCACCAAAAGCAGACAGGGAGCTGGTCCAGGGCCACCGAGAGATGTCCTGCAGAGAATCAGCACCCTTGGTCCTGAATCAACACCCTTGGTCACACCTCTGCACGCAAGAGGAGGAAAGCTTTCCAGGTCCTGGCTAAATCCCTTGGCCTCCAAAGAACCTCGAGCTTACCGGGGCAGGTTGGGAAGAGGAAAACACGAGCATATTTTTACAGAAATTGGAGTCTCCCTGCAGCAGAAAATCCGGTAAAAGCAAAACCCAAGTGAAAAGCAGCTTCAGCTGTTCTGGCTCTGGCTGTGACGGACTTGGCCCCAGGCCAGTGAGTTAATTCTGCCTATTAACTAATAGTATAGTATTGTCGGTAAAGATTCATTTCTAAACTTATGTTTTTAAGATATCACTTATCATTTAAACACTTAACTCCTGATCCCCAAACATGTACAGGCATCATGTAGCCCTGCAGCCATGCTGCAGATAACCAAAGCCACCACTGGCTGGGAAGGCCGGGCAATGTTTAACCCTTTTTCCCCTCTTTGTTTGAATGATAAATTGTCAGGAGTAGCACTTTCCAGAGGAGAGCAGGTCCTCCCACTCGGGGACCACTTATTATCACCTACTTAATGTTCCCCAGTTCAGCAGGGATGGAGGAACTGTTCCCAATAGGGGATTTTTCTAACCTCTGTGAAGGGTGTGTGAACAGCCGGAAACCCCATGGATATCTGTGATTGCAGCCTGTCACCACCAAGGGCCTCCCTCTGTCCTGTCTGGCCTTTCCCAGTCACCCCAAGTGCTCTGCAGGCTGGGGACAGGCAGGTCTGGTTCTTCAGGAGAAAGGGTGAGAGCAACAGGGGCTCCCCACCTCCAGGCTGAGCCCTTGGTGCTGCCCAGCACCTTTCAGCTCAACATCCCCACTCTGATCTGTACCACAAATCGACAGTTTCCAGGGATCTCCGAGCTCTCCCACACCATCCCAGAGCAAACCAGCACCTTTACCAGTTACACCAGTCACCAGCCACCACTCCAGTAGGCATTGGCTGCAGCCCCCACTCTGCCCACCCCACCGGGGACACTGTGGGGAGGTTTCTCTGCGCAGAGTTAAATAAAGTTTAACCTTTTACATCCCTGTATGCTTGCTGAGGGTACCTGGTCCTGGATGGCTTGTGCTGAAACGTGACACGGGACTGCCCCACCTCACTCAACCTGTTTATCCTGTTGCAGCGACCTGAGGAGGGGGAACCAGCGGCTCCCTCTCCCCTTCAGCTCTCTCCTCTGGCATTTCTGAGCAGAGGGATTCTGTGTGTACGAACCCCGAGCTCCCGGGTACCATGTGAAACAGAGAGGAGGAAGGGCAGAGGGTGGCACTGGGCAGCCGAGCATCCTCCTGCGTGGGACCCCAGGAACGAGGCAGAGGCACAGAACAGCTCCAAGCGAGGATTTCATCTCTGCGGGGAGGGGCTGCGCTGAGCAACGAGGAGCAAGGGCTGGAAGGTAACCCTGTTTCTGTTGCTGCTGCAATGTCTGAGGGTTTAGAGCCTTCAGCTAGATTAGGAAGGAAAAGTCAACTGGCAGATCACAGTTACGATTTGGAGAGTTCTCTGCTCAGAAAATGAATGAAACTTTTGAATGGTAGCCATGGGAATAAATTAAAGAGAAGAGGTACTTTTGAAGCATTTAAAATAGATTTTGAACCGTAGAATTGAGCAGGAAATTTGGGATATTTTGTTTGACAGCTAATTTGAACCCAGGTTCAGAATTAAAAGTAATTTTAGAAAAATAAAGTTCATAAAAGTGTCTTCTTGGGGACTGCAAAGATGTCAGGTCTTCCTGAAAAATTTGTTTTAGTCAATAAGCAGGATCATAGAGAGGCAGGAAGGAAAAAAAAATGAAAATAAGGCAAATTTAAATAAAACCATATATTATATATTTATTTTTAAATAAAAACAAGGATTTCCTCCTTTATAGACTTATATAATCATTAAGGTTGGAAAAGACCTCCAAGATCACCAAGTCCTACCTTTGACTGAGTACCACTCCTTTTCCATAATGTAGAGAAATGTGACAATCAAGTATATAAACTATTTCTCTATGTTTCAAAAAAAAATACGCCCAACATTTTAAAAGGCTATTTAGATGTACAGCAAAGAAAAGGTGGAACCATCACCAGAATATCATGTTATATATAGCAACTTAATCCAAAATACTTTACAGCCATGAGGCATGACTGGCAGAAGATGGGGTTTGTATTCTGGAAAATATTTTCATTTTAGTGCTTGGTTATAGCCAGAAATAACAATGTTAGAGAATAAATCTGCCCAGGAGATAACCTGTGATGAAAAACTGCCAGGCATTACCTACTGACAGGGGTAACGACATAAAAGGATGCTCGATTTAATTGCTGTCATTTGTAAAGGTTTGTAAAAGAAAAGGATGTAACCCAAGCTATTTTGTGGCAGGGAACCCAAGGTCCAGAAGTCTTCCAGAAAATAATTTTAAAGTTGTTCAAAGGAAGGTGGAAAAGCTGAAAAGTCACACTCGGGTCTGTGTTTAATACTATAAAATTACAGGGTGGCATCCTTGAATTTGAGAATGATGAAATGGCATTTAATAGGAAACTGGGGGAACCAGGGAGAAAACTACCTGTCAATGCTGGTGTTAAATACAGGAGCTTTGCAAATGCTTTAGGACACTATGAAAAAATGCAACGTTATGTGTTACAACTACCTTGTCAATGCTGGTGTTAAATACAGGAGCTTTGCAAATGCTTATGGACACTATGAAAAAATGCAAAGTTATGTGTTACATTGAAGGCTCTTGTGGGCAAAATCCCCAGTGCTTGGAGGTAGCAGGGGTTTAGGAGAAGGCAAATACAGGATCAGAGGCAATGATCTGGTGTGAAACTGCTCTTTCCTCCTCAGAGGTGCTACAGAAAGACAGACCTTAAGGAGGCACCACATCTCCTTCCACAGCAGAGGGTGGAAAACACACAGGTTGTCACAGCCAGGCTGAATGGGGGAGCCCTAAATGGAAGATGTCCCTGTCCATGGCAGGGGGGTGGAACTGGGTGGTCTCTAGGATTCCTTCCAACCCAAACAATCTGTGACTCTATGCCTCTATCCAGGTATTTCCAAAGGGAAGCAAGCCATGGGAGATATGGTGGCACAGAGAAAGCAGAGCTGTGTGCAGGCAACCCCTCCTACCAGGGTCTGGAGATGAAAGGTCAGGAGTCAGCAGGAACGGGGCTTGTGCTCTGTGATTTGCATTTCCCATTCTCCCTTTGGATATCCATCTAGGAATATCCATATCATTAGGGTCTGGGCTGAAATGGGACTGAACTGGAACAATTCCTGAAGAGTGATAGCAAATGCATACAGGCTCCTGACTCTGATATTGACTGACTTACCTTTTATTTTATTGAAGATTCATGAGAATAATAATCTCTAGCAGCAAGGTATCATAGAATCATGGAATTATAGAATGGATTGGATTGGAAGAGTCCTTAAACCACATTGCATTCCACCCTCTGCCATGGGCAGGGACACCTTCCACTGTCCCAGGTTGCTCCAAGCCCCATCAACCTGGCTTTGGGATTTCCAGGGATGGGGCAGGGACAGCTTCTCTGGGCAGCTTCTGCCAGGTCCTTACCACCCTCACAGGGAAGAATTTCTTCCCAATATCCCATCTAACCATTTCAGTGTGAAGGCATCCCTCCTTGTCCTGGACATGCCTTGTCCAAAGTCTCTCTCCAGGTTTCCCCCAGTCCTCTTTTAGGTCGTATGTGGCTGTAAGGTTTCCCTGGAGCCTTCTCCAGGCTGAACACCCCCAACTCTCTTGCCCAGGGACATCTGAGGGATGAAGATGGGGTGTCGTGAAGAAGCACAGGGCTACAGGGGCAGGAGCGTGGTGGGAAGGGACAGGCAGCACTTATGATGCACTAGCACTGTGGGGGTGGTGAACACATCTTCAAGGAGGGAGAGGCAGGGGCTTGCAATCAAAATGTGAGGAGGCCTTGGGGGTCATTTTGGGGCTGGGCAGAGGCAGCGGACACATCCCTTCAGGGCTTGAGGAGTGCTGGCCATGGCACAGGAGCAGGACCTGCTTCGTGTCTGTCCGTGGCTCTGGCAGGGAGTGGGAGGAAGCACTGCCCAGTTTACCAACATGGATGGAGCACAGCTGGCCCTGGAACAGCCTGTCCTGCGGCCCTTTGGGCTGCTGACCTGGCAGCAGAGGGACCTGCCAGCCAAGGGGTGCTCAGGTGCCTGCTGGCACCCTGGCACGGCACAGCCAGGATGGGGTAGTGATGGTGGCACTGCTCCCTGCCAGGAGCACCGGGCACAGGTGTGGGATTTTTGGGGTCCCCATCATTGGGAGGAAAGATGAATCTGACTCCATGTTCTTAGAAGGCTAATTTATTATGATTTGATATTGATATGATATGATATGATATGATATGATATGATATGATATGATATGATATGATATGATATGATATGATATTATATTATATTATATTATATTATATTATATTATATTATATTATATTATATTATATTATATTATATTATATTATATTATAGAATACTATACTAAAACTATACTAAAGAAAAGAGAAAGGATACAAACAGAAGGCTTTACAAGGTACTAATGAAAACCCCATGACTCTCTCCAGAGTCCTGACACAACTGGATGGGGATTGGTCATTAAGTTAAAACAATTCACATTAAACCAATCAAACAACCACCTGTTGGATAAACGGTCTCCAACCTCATTCCAAAGCAGCAAAACACAGGAGAAGCAAATGAGATAATATTGTTTTCCTTTTTCTCTGAGGCTTCTCATCTTCCCCGGAGAAGAATCCTGGGCAAAGAGGATTTTTCAGAAAATAGGATGGTGACACACAGGGGACAGTGATGGTCACAAAGGTCTTCCTTTCATCCACCCCTGCAGTGTGGCCCATTGAGGAGGGTCTTTGCAGATTCCCAGCCGAGACTTGGTCCTTGCAGCTGCTGAGACCCCGTTGGCCCTGGAATCAGCATCCTGCTTGGTCCCTGTGGAATTTCTCCTGGAGTGCTCCTTTGGGGATTCTCATAAGCACCTGGGACTACTGATTCCTCCTGCACTCATTGAGGTGTCCCTGCTCCTGAAGGGACCAGGGGCACAGCATCAGGGCTGAGCCCTCACCATCCTGTCCTGGCACCTGGAGGGGATGGGGTGCCTTGAGGAGTGCTGTGGTAGCCATATGAAAAGTTCCTGGGAGACATAAACTCCATGTATTAGAGGGCAGCTGAAGACGCCTGGGTCAGTGCTGTCGCCAGAAGAAAGTCCATGGGGCTTCTCCTGCTTCACAACCCTTCAGAGCCCTCCAGAGTGCTCAAACACACACGGTCAGTGCCATCTGCTTCTGGCATCTGCTAGGGGTTCCAAAAGCTTTCTTTTAAGTTCCTAGCTGAAAGATTTTAAGGAAAGCAGGAAGCCTGGGAGAGTCAAGGGAGTTCCTTGTCATTTTAATTGCATAAGAGATGGTTGCAGAGGGAAGTAAGCAGAGACAGGTCACCAGCCTGTCCTGCAGGAATAGGGGTGAGCAAGGAGGTGACAAAGGATAAGTGATGCTATAGGGAAAGCATCCATAACTTCACTTGCACAGCAACAAGGTTGCTCCCTACTCTGTCTTCTCCCAGGAATAAACCAAAGCCCTCACATGACACTTGTGTGAGGTCCAGGGCCAGGGTCTAAAGGATGGGAGTTTGGGATCAAAGAAGGTGATTCTTCACATGGATGGAAAATGAACTGTTGACCTCCTCAGCAGAACTGGGGACACAAAATTCACAGGGATTCAAGTGCAGGCTGGAAAAGTCCTTGGAATGAAGATACAGGAATTTAGAAGACACAGGGCAATCCATGGAAATTAAAATAGCTGGAAAGTCATCAGTACAGATCTTCCTGGACTCCTACAGCCCCCCAGTCTGTCCTCTTTCTTCTGTTAAAATCCTTCCTGGCCCCTTGGGAGATGTTGTGGATGCTTAGAGACTTGTCCTATGGGCTACACCACCCTCTGCACTGAGCCCCTGTAGGGGCTCTGCCATCAACAGTGCAGGATGGGGACCTCCAGCACAGCCCTGCCAGTTGCATTCATGCACCCAAGAGCTCTTTAATTTGGGTTTACTTTGCTTTTTTCTTTCTCAAGGTGTGTTTTGTTCTGTCTGGAGAGCTGGGAATGAAGAGCTGGTGTCGCTGTGCCGATGCTGGGGTGGGGACTCCAGCAGGAGCTGAGGGAGCTGGCACAGGGCCCCGAGAGAGGGAGCAGGAGCCAGCTCTGAGGGCAGTTGAGGGGTGCTCATGGGTGCTCCAGCCTTGCAAGCACAGCAAGCACAGAGCCATCCAGCCTTGGGATATTGAGGCAGGGATGAGTTGTGCTGGCGCTGTGCTGAATGCATTGCTCAGTAGGAATGCTGGGGAGGAAATAAATCAGCCCCTGATTTACCTGGGAGGACAGATACTTCTTCTCAACTGGTTTTTAATTTGGACTCAATTTCCAAGCACGGCTGTTCAGATGTCTCTGAGATAAGTGATCTGTGTAACGTCTGAGTCAAACAAGATTTTCCTTCTTTTCAGACAGCAAAGCTGTGCTCTGCAAGTGGATGTTCCAGCTAATGAGGTGTTAAGTGTAGAGAGAATCACAAGTACTTGAGGGCAGGATCCAGCTGGTAGTAAAACCAACAACCAGCACCAAGATTGTCCTCAACTTCCAGGAACAACTTCAGACAATAAAGCTGTACTGAGGGCAGGAGCGAGGGAAAACCTGGGAGATAGAACCACAAAAATACAGCCATATGTCATGCTACAGCTGCATCGCGTGTTCCCTTTCCTTGGGCCAATGGAGGATGATAAGGGAGAGACAGCAACAGTAGCTTTTAGCTGGCAATCAGGGGCCAAGTGGGATCAGCCCCGAGGGTCCTTCAGCATTTGCTGAAGAAATGTCCACAGAAGATGCAGTGAATCCTGTCAGGGAGGTTCAGCACAGGTCTCTGCTCCCAGAAAGAAGGGATGCTGTCTGGGCCTGAGCTACTGTGCCTTGCAGTGTCTGCAGTGCTGAGAGGAACAGGGTGAATCCTGAAGCCAAATTCATCATCTGTCCGTTTTGTTTGCCTTTGGAGCAGCCCAAAAGCCCAGATGAACACACACTCAGTAGCCCTGGTGTCCTTCCCTCCATAGCACAGCCACTGTGTCCTTTTGCCTCTGTGGAGAACAGGCAGCCCAGGAGCAGCAGGACCAGCTGGCACAAGGACAGAGAGGATGCACAGACTCCATAGTGACCTGGTTTTCAGGACACTTCCACACCCCAGAACCAAAAATCACAGTGATATTCTCTGAAAGGGATTTTCTTCATGTTCTGCTGTGGAGACAGGCTCAGCTGGCACATCAGATGGACATCAGCGTTAGGGAGCAAGCCCATGAGGAGGCTGGAGTAGACCAGGTGGGGCAGAGAAGCATGAATGTTCTACAAATGCAGTGTCAAGACACATAGATGTCTTAGCAAGGGACTGAGCAGGGAGGATCAAAAACGGGTAGGAGAAACACAGCAGGTTCCCTAGAACAGCAAGCCATGGCAGATGTCCTGCTTTGGACATTCCAACTGGTGCTGAGACACCCCCAGGACCTCATGGCAGATGGTAGAACACTGTCAGCATCAACACTCACTCAGTGTAAGAAACCCTAGGGTTGCAGGAAATCCCCTAGAGGGTTTCCAGAACCTGCCACATCCACCCTGACCTAGTGCTGATGACAATGCAGGAGGTTGGACCAGAGACCCCATATATGTTCCCACCACCACCTCCAGGATTTATGGCTATCTCCTGAATTGACCTTCTCTGGGACACAGGTTGTGCAGCAGCAAAAGGAACAACCTGCAGTCCCTGCAGCGATATGGATATGGATATGGATATGGTTTAGTGGGCAAGGTATTCAGTCAAAAGTTGGACTTGATGATCTTGGAAGTCTTTTCCAATCTTAGTGATTTTGTGATTCTATGATTCTATTGCTGTCCCAGTGCAGCAGGTGGATAAAGATGTATCTCTGGAGCAGGACAGATCTCAGAAGCAGGGATGAGAGAGCTGGGAGTAAGGTTCCAGCACCAGGACCCTCCCTGCCATCCAGCATGGGACAGCACTTGGTGTTGGCTGAGCAAGGTCACCAGGTGATGGGATAACACAGGACTGGCAGCAAGCCAGCATCTCTCACAGGACTGGAATATATCTTTAACAATAACAACGGCAGCAGCCTCACTTTGCTGGAAAATACCTGCATACAGTGCTGGGATCCTGCATCCTCAGGCAGAGCCAGGCATCCTGCGGGAGCTGAGCCGTGTTATCTGCCCGAGGGGGATTACGCTGCGAAAACGGCTCGTTGGGGATTGTATATTAACAGGATATGCTCGGCTGGTTGACAGGAAGCAATAAAGTAATTTGAAAGGGACTGGGAGAGAGTGTGTGAGTTCCTGCGTCTGTGTTAAATCATGGCTCTAGATAAGCAAACAGCGGCCCCGGAGCGGGAGGAGCGCTGCCAACAGGGACACGGCCAGTGCCAGAAATCTCCAGGAGCTGCCGCAAGTCCATCTCGGGGGCAGCGTGGAAACCACTGGGATTCGATTACAGCTCTCCCATGCCCTGCTCCGGTCTCCGCTCCTGCAGGGTCCCGTCCCTGTCAGCCCAGCTCTGCAGGGACGCAGGATTGCAAGGAGAGAATCCCTGGGCAGCGCAGAGAGCTCCATGCCTGCCTGCAGCCCATCCCACCCACCTCCAGAGCTCCGGGAAGGAGCTGCTCCTCCCAGCAGCTCCAGGCCTGAAGGAAGGGGAGGAGAGCCAAGAGGAGAAATCCGTGTGGCTGCAAGGAACCACACTGCCGAGAGAAGGGCGAGGCAGAGGCTGCTGCGAGGCTGAGCAGAGAAGGGGCTGAAGGCACTGGCGTTTGGCATCGGCGTGCATCAGAGCCCTGCTCGCATCCTGCCCGGGGACAGCGGATCCTGCCGAGGGGGTCAGCCAGCACAGCACCTGGCAGCCCACTCCGCCTCCCACATCCTGCTGGAATCACACACGGCAAAATATCAGCAGTGTTTATTGCTCTCAGAGAGGCTCTGCTGGCCTCCGACAGGGGATGTTTGAGGTCTTCTGATGCAATCTCTGATCTTTTTTGTTAGGATCCACTTTCACACACCGAGTGATTGCCCAGAAGCTCCCCGCCACAGGATATGAGCTCCACAGGATCAACAAAATGTGTCTGCACTTGGTGGGGACTGAAGACACACAAAGCACTGTCTTCAGAATAATAGAAATAAAAAATCACATATGCTGCCTTCCACCAGAGGCAAAAAAATCCAAACTAGGGCATGGATTGAACCTTTTTTCCCATGTGTCAAGTGCTCCTAGCTGGGTGATGGGCAGGAAGTGGGATGGGGCTTGGAGAAAACTGGTCTAGTAGAAAGTGTCCTTGCCCATGGCAGGGGAGATGGAACAAGATGAGCATTAAGATCCCATTGATCCCAAACCACCCTGTGATTCTATGAAAACTCCATGGCAGTGGTTTATGTCAAAAGCTGTATCTCACTCTGAAGCACCTCACACTGCCCTTGTCAGAGATCTCCTGGTGCATAGAGCACTGTCCAGTGTGCACTGGGCACCCCTGTGCCTGACCAGCACCTTCTCCAGGGCATGAGTCCTCACACTCCTGCAGCTCTGTTATGAGAAGGCTTCCTGGAAGCCGAGGCCATGATGCATGTGGACACCTCCATGCACTGAAAAGTAAGTCCATGCCAGCAATTTTCACGAGCATGTTTGTTGCATTCCCTGGGACATCACAAGCCCTCCCTCTGAGGAGAATGTGGTGGCTGGGACAAGGGTGAAGGTGACTGGAGCAGAAATGGTCAGTCAGAGACTGTGACGTAGTGCCACGTCCTCCACATGTTCCTCATTTGCCTTTTCAACATTCCCTCCCTGATCCCTGCACTAATGCTGGATCCCCAGTGGAGTCATTGATGATGTTCTTGCACCCCTCCTTTCTCCCACGCACCTCACAGATTTTGGAATATCCAGCTGGGACAAACACAACTTGTTCTCTGCCTGTGCAAGAACTGCTCCAGCTGGCTCTTCCAAATGCAGCCACGCCAGCCACAGCTCAGAGTTATCTGATGGTCACATGCAGCAGCCAAATCCCTGAGCCCTTCCCACAGACCTTTCCTACCATAACTGGAAGGGCCTGGGCTGTACTGGGGAGCCAGCTGGCACCTGGCTGAGTGCGTGGGTAGTCCCAGAGCCTGAGATGTCACCAGCAGCTCAGGTGATGAGCTGTGCAGCCCTTCCCACGGCGTCCCTCAGCAGACTGGTGTGGGTGGCATGTGGTGGTCTCTGGAGAGGTGGTGCCCTGCACCCTCCTCTCCCTGGGTCTGTCGCTGTTTCGTGTCTCCCACTGTCTCACCTTGCAGAGCCTCACACAGACTGACCTTCATCACCAGCTTGGCACCAGGAGTTACCTGACCTGCTCCTGAGTCATCTCTGCACCCAGCAGGGAGCAGCAGCCTCCAGAAAATGGATGTGCCTGCTGCTATCCAACCCAGTCAGGTGCCTGGGAGCTGCTTTGGAGCTCCCCAGGTGGGAAATGGCTGCCACTGCTTCAGTCCTGCACAATTTCCTCAGCCACATGCTTGGAAGTCTGAGGGACCCTGATGGGACTGGCCTAAGCAATCACATCCCAAGCTCAGGCCCACTCCTGAAGAGACCTGGGGCACCGTGAACCTCCTTGCCTCTCCAGCATTTTGTCCTCCTTCCCTTCCACCCCCAGCCAGCTGCAGAAAAGAGATGATCTCCCAGTGCATGACCCAACCACCTCACAGCAGAATTGGAAGGGCTCCTGGAGCCAGGCCACTGGAGAGGAAGGACCACGCCCTGTACTGGAGCTGCTCCAGGCTGGAAGAAGAGACAAGTTGCCTTGGCTGCAGTAATTAAATCCTTCACCCAAATGAGAGAGAACATGCCATCCTCCCCAGTCCCCCCACAGAGCTGCAGTGTGCAAGTCCCTGGCATCACTAGACAAGCACATCAATCATCCCCCAGGTGGGTTAGGCTGGGCTTAAGTTGCTTGGGCTTTGTCCTTGCTGTGTCTGAGATTAGGCAGGGCTCCCAGCTCCTCTGGGTCAGCTGTCCAAAAACTGCCACCACACTGACCTAACCTTTTGGATCTGCTAAACCAGGTCTGGGCACCTCAGCTTGTCTGCTCTGAACTGGGGGGAGCAGGGAGAGAATCTCTGGTGTAGACTGACCTGGTTTAGACACATGCTTGTGCTCACCAATGCACAAAGGCTGCAGGTAGGGCAGGAAAAAGAAGAGGCAAACCCATGGGAGACAGGACATTTGCCATCCTGCAGCACCAAGAACTGGGTATGAGTGTGTGTTATTTACTGAGCCAGCACCTCCTGCTGGGAAGGGACAGGTGTTTCCTCCCGACCAGACTAAGATATCCCTGGCATTCCCCTGTCTTGGGAAGAAATTCTGGTCCTGTTAACTTGGCTCAGCCTGTGTGGGATCAAGCCATTATTAAGAGCTCATTGGCTGCGCACCTGGCCGGGTCACCTCCATCCTCCTGCAGCCCCACCAGTTTCCAGTAGGTCTCCACTGGTGAAGGAACCTCCACAGAGGATTCCTCTGTGCCCAGGGTGCCAGCACAGCTCTGCTGCCCAGAGGCACCAGGCTCTCTCCCTGCCCAGCCTGCTCCCATCTCATCCCCGGGGACCCAGGGATGTTCAGGACTCCCACAGCCCCCCCTCCCCCCTAAGGCAGCCCCCCTCCCCGGCAGAGCTGCATTCCCCTGCCTCTGCACGGGCATGGCTCGGCCTTTCTTCCTTTTCATGCCTTTCTCCCTCCCTGAATGCGCTTTGCTTGCTTTGGCGGCGGGGCAGGGAGAGCCGCTCTCCCCCCTCGCTCCCGGGGATCCCCCCGGCAGATGGGGCCGGGAGATGAATGTGCACACAGCGAAGCCCTAAGAGGATTTGCTGGTGCCCCTTTCATTGCGAGCCTTTGTGTGCTGCTCCGCTGCGGTGGGACGCCCCCGAGATCTCCCCCGGCTCCTCTCTCTTCCACTCCAGAAGAAAAGAGTGCCTATAAAGGCCTTGTTTGTCCGACTTGTTTGAGAGGACCATATTGCTGTAGGTGCCGCGGGTCCCGGCTGACAGCGTCGCCCCTTTGAGAGCGGGTGACGAGCGGCTCCCTCCTGGGAGGGTCCGAGCGGGCGGCTTAGCCAGGCGCTGGGAAAAAGGTTTCAGTTGCATTTCAATGTCCATTGAACCCTGAATCCCCGGCGATGGTTTTTCCAGAGGCTCTGCAGACAGACAAAGGCACGGAGGAAGAGGCTGGGAAGATGCTTAGCGTCCAGCAGTGGGTGAAGGAGCTGCTCCCCCTACAAAATCCCATCCCGGAAAGCTGAACAGGGCTTGCAATGCTGCTTTTCCAATGACATCTAGTGGTGAAACCAGGGAAGGAGGAAAAGGTCGGCTGGGTTTTCCTGGCTTGAGCGCGGCACCTCTCGCTGCGGCGTTTTGCCCTTTGTATGGCAGCAGACAGTGAAAAGCGAGGCACAAACGAGCTGCACAACAGCCTCGGCAGCCCCGGGATACCAACCAGCCCACCCTGAAACGTACGCTGCTCCCTGCACCTCGTCCCGGATTTTCAGGCGCCCTGGAGCAGAGGCCTGGGCTGGAAATGGAGGTGCTCAGCAGCACCGCTGTCCCCTGGTCTGTGCTCCAACACATCCCCATGCGTGCTCCAGCTACTCCCAGGCAAGTATGTGACACACCGGGCAGGCCTGGGAATATTTCCAGTGCAGGCAGAGTGATGGCAGCAGCAGGTGCAGGCAGTGACCCTGAAGCACAGAATATAGCTCCAGGGATGCTCGCAGGGCAGGGCATCTCACCCCAGCTAAGGTGGCCCCCAGGACCTATGGTGGTCCTTACAGGGGGGTGATGGCATGGCTTGGGCTAAATAACAGCCTGGGCTGCTCACTGTTTACCAAAGTGTATTAAGATGTCAGGAAGAACTTCCATACCTCACCAGACACTGGAAACCCCACTCTGAGAGCACACACTGGAGAGGTTGGCCATGAATGTCTCCGCTACAGCATTTCAGAGCCATTTCTTATGGCTCACTGCACACCAGAGCACCCACACTGCTGGCCTATGAACTGCTGATGGATGTTGTCCCAAGCCAAAAGGGACCATGGAGCCTAAATCCTCTCCTCTTCTGCAGCAGATCCCTGCTACAGGCTACCCAGAGCAGCTGTGGCTGTCCCTTTCCTGGAATTGTCCAAGGCAGGGTTGGATGGCACTTGGAGCAAGCTGGTCTGGCAGAAGGTGTCCCTGCTCATGGCAGGGGATGGAACAAGTTCTCCCCCAACCCAAATAATTTGGTGATTCTCTGACTCAGCATACAATGCTGAAGAATGCACCTGAGGATGCATCAGGGAGTGAGAACTTCAGGACCATGCTGACAGCAGGACAAAGAGATCAGAAATACAGATGCAGGAGGTGGCTTTGATGGTCTTGCACAGAGGCAGAGCAGCTGTAACCTCCAAGGATTCTCATAGCTTGTGCCCAGAGCCTTTGCCACACTATGAGCAGCCAGATGTGCAGCTGAGCCCAGCCCATTGGGCTGGAGGGTGATCTTCAGCTAGAGGATGACAATTGCAAAAGGAAACCCAAGAGGACATTCCCTGTCTCCTGTGACTGTGATTCCATCCCCTCTGAGCAGTCCTATACAAAAGAGATGCCACAGCAAAACCAGGATCAAGAAAAAGCCCACCCACCATTTACTGCTGGGAGAGAAAAACTGAGTAAAACCCAGCAGTCAAACAGCTTTTAAAATGAAATACATTGAATCCAGAGTCACAGAGACCAAAATGGGTTAATAATAAATCGGTGATGCTTCCATCTTCCCGGGCTCAGGGTGCTCCAGTGCTCTGGATCTCTGGATCCAGAAATCCTTGTGGTCACCTGTGCACAATGTTCAGGCACATCCAATGCTCCTGTACTGGATTTTATCAGAGGTGAAATAAAATGAGGAAAAAAGCAGAAAAAAATGGAGACAGAATCACACAGAACATGGGAGATCAGATCCTTTGTGGGCCATAGGATGAGGAAGAAGCCTGTCCAAAGAAGGAGAACAAGCTTCCTGGATAACCTTTAGGTCACCTCTTCCTTCTCAGTCATGCTGTCCGTCATCCTCTGAGGTCTCAGCCTGAAGACCAGGAGTGTCACTCTCCATGGCTTTTTGGGACAGTCATTGGTGGCTGCATGTTGGAGCTGGGAAGGAAGAGCTGCTACAACATTTCCCAAACTCTCCTGGCATTAGTTTCTCCTTCAAAAAGGCTTTTCTTTCCTCTCTTTCCCTGCTCAGTGAGGACACAAGTCTGAACAAACACCAATAGTTTCAGCTCGTTGCTCTCCAGGTGCCTGAGGGACCTGTGCAATGGAGGGGGAGACTGAAGGACTGAGACAGAACTGCCTGGACTCATCCAGAGCCTGGGGCCAGAGTTGGAGCAACTGTGGTGGATCCACATGGATGGCAAAAGGAGAAATCCATCTACTCCTGGCCATCCAGCCCACCCCAGGAAACCATCCAGTGCTGGGGAGGGCCAGCTGATCCTTGCCTTCTCCAGGGAGGAGGTGTCCAGGGTGACCCATGTTCTTCCCCCACACCCTGAGGGACCATGCTCCTCTGCAGGCAGCTGGTGACAGCAGTGGCAGGACCCCCCTGGAGCTCTGCAGAGCTCAGGTTTCATAACAGGAGCAGAGTCCAAGTCTCAGTGGCTGCTGGGGGCTTCCCGCTGCTGGTGCCAAGTATCACCTTGAGATCTCCAGGAGCCAAAACTCTGTACAAAGCCCTGATGTTCCCAGAGCCTGACTCTGCCCAGCCCTCTTGGACACCCCCAGGCTGCAGGACTGGATGTATGACACAGGGTCACCTCACACAGCAGAGGACATCAGGCCATGCAGCCCATGACAGGGGTGCATCCCCAAGTGTCACCCATTCAGGGTAGGGCAGGGCTGTCCAGCTGCTTCCCAGGGATGTTCATGGCTGTCCAGCTCCCTCCTGGCTCCCCTGAAGTGCCACCAATGACCCATTGCTGTTCCAGACAAAAGTCCCCCTGGCATTTAATGGGAGCAGAAGGGAGCACTGGGCAGTACCACACAGCTCCCGGGGAGCTGCCACCCAAGCCCTCACCCCAGAGCTCCAGTCCCTGCTCTTTCTGAGGAAGCCAGGACAGCTTCCTGTCCTGAACCACAGATATTCCTTGTTTGCAAACCAGATGGGAATTCCAGGTATGTGTCCATGCATGCTGCATACACTTCCCTGTGGACCCTTCTTCTTCACGTGGCAGTGTCTTTGCTATGCTGTGGGCTTCAAGCTGCCTTATGTGATTATTTTTCCCCCTCTGTATGTAAATGTGAGATTTTAGGGCAGAGTGAGGCTGTTGAGTGCAATCCTGGCCTCTTCCACACCGGTACTGCCTGCCCACCATGTGCATGGCTCTGGCCCTGGCTGCTGGATGTGTGTTGTGTGTGCTCTACAGGCGTTTGTGTGGTTTGTGTTGGTGCCTATGCCCTGTGTGATAATTCAGTGAGCCTCCAGCCCACTGTGGGTGAGGCACATGGATCCATTTGTGATGGGATGGGGCTGGAGTTTCATCTCAACCTCAGCCTGTACAGCCAGCCGAGGGCTGGAACCCACACAGGGCTCCAGCGAGGCAGACAGGACGGCCTGTGGAGAGAGCAGGGCTGCTCCCCGTGTGGGGAAACTGAGGCATTCGGGGGAGAGTGTGGGTGTGCCACTGATTTGTCCCCAGCCACTGATTTGTTCCCAGATACCACCAGGAGCCATTAGTGGAAGAAAAAAACGTTTGCCATTCCTTTTTCTTGGAGAAAACCTTTGGAGATGAGAGCAGGGCTGTGCGAGGCTCTCCCAGACCTGCACTGTCACAACTTCAGCGTTGGTTTGGGGATTTTGCCAAGAGCCCAGTCCTGCGTCACAGCAGAGGATGCCCATCATGGCAAAGCATCCCCATCCTGGCACAGCATTCCCAGAGTGACAGAAGATCCTCAGCCCAGCAGAGCATCCCGCATGGCTCCTGGTCTTAATGGCTGGGGGACAAACCCGAGTTCATTGTGGTGCATCCCTCAAGGGGTTAATGACATGCACCGGGCCAGGCAGGCCCAGGCCGTGGTCTCACCCGTCCGTCCTCCATTTCCTCCCGCATCCCCTCCTGCATCCCCTCCCGCCGCTCGCGGGGCGGCACCGGGGAGATGCCGCTCGGAGCCGGGCGCAAGAGGGGCGGGAGGCAGCGGGAAACGGAGCGGAATGAGGCGAGCGCCGACGTCCAGGCGATCTGTGCCTGGAGTTGAAGCAGGCCAGGCTTCTCACCCCGAACATCCCCATGGAAACCTCGACCCCGCCGCCCTGCCTTGCCCCCCCGCCTGACTGTAGGTCACCAGTGGCCGCGCAAGTCCGGGGGACCAGGGGAGCTGTCCGAGGGGTGCTCCCCGACACCCAGGGGCACCTGCCGAGGCTGCCAAAGCTGCGAAAGCAGGGACTGAGCCCTTCCTCCCACCCCCGCCGGCATCCACCCTCTCCGCAGCGTTAGGAATCCCCGGCAGCATCCCCAGGCAGCATTCCCGGGGATCATCCCCGGGCAGCATTCCCGGGGATCATTCCCGGGGCTCATCCCCAGGCAGCATTCCCGGGGATCATTCCCGGGGCTCATCCCCAGGCAGCATTCCCGGGGATCATCCCCAGGCAGCATCCCCAGGCAGCATTCCCGGGGATCATCCCAGGCAGCATTCCCGGGGCTCATTCCCAGGCAGCATTCCCGGGGATCATCCCCGGGCAGCATTCCCGGGGATCATTCCCGGGCAGCATTCCCGGGGATCATTCCCGGGGCTCATCCTCAGGCAGCATTCCCGGGGATCATCCCCAGGCAGCATTCCCGGGGCTCATCCCCAGGCAGCATTCCTACGCCTCGGGATCCAGCCCCGGCAGCATCTCTGCCGCCCTGCTCCAGCCCTGGAAGGATCCCAGCCCCTCGATCGAGTCCGGGTTACGTGGGGTGCCCCACCACGGGGGGCTGCAGCCGCGGGATCGCCCCCACCCCACCCCGGTTCGGTGGTCTTTCCTCTCCTGCTCTCCCCGCCCAGCACGAGTCCCATGAATGCTCCATTTGAAGCTAATTCCGGCTGAAATCTGGTTTGCTTTCCAACGTTGCTGCTTTAAATTGGAGAGATTGACCTTGTAGCAGGAGGTGACATGCAGATGCACATCAGCAGCCCGTCAGAGCGGCGGCGGGGGCTGGGGGGTTACGGAGCCGCCTCGGGGACACGCCAACTATTTTATGAGTAATTTAATATCTGGAACACAGACTTTTCATTCCCAGAGATCTGCTGGGGAAAGAAAGAGCCTTTCTGCAGGCCCGCGAAGGCTGTTCCTCATAAGGAGGCAGAGCAGGAAAAAAAGGGCTGGGATTTAACTCCTTGGTGGCCAGCCAGCGCAGAGCCTCCCGGCTCCCGGTCCCTGCGGAGGGCCAGGAAAAGCAGGAATTCCCTGCACACCTCTAAGTGGAAGACAAGCCAGGCTGTGTTGCTCCAGGCAAAAGAAGCAATTACTCTTTTCCATTCAAATTCAAACGCAAACCTGGGTGAGGATAGGGGGAACAACCTTAACAGCAGCCCTGAAGTGAGATTTGGGGTTGGAACTGATGTCTGAACTCTCTTCCCTGCCCCAGACTGGTTTCTGCTGTATCAAACTCCCCAGGAGGCTCCCTGGGGTTGGGACCACCCTCCAGTGGAACCAGTGTGCCCAGGGGACCAATGCAGAGAGCTCCTGCCCTGCTGACAATGTGTCACCTGTGTGACCTCAGTGTCCACCGAAGCTGCTGTGTCCTGTTGTGACGCCTGTGACATCCCAGCAGGCACAACCCAGTGCCCTGTCCCAGTAATGCCTCTGCCCAGAGCATTCAAGCACCTTGGCACAGCATGAACCCACACAGGGATTCCCATATGGCTCCTGATTGATATTATGGTTTGGAGAAGGGGAGGGAAGGAAGAACACAAAAAACCTAGTATTTCACTCCACAACCTGGCTCAAGGGCAGAGGAGATGGCGGAGAGCAGCCACCAGCCTGGCAGCAGCAACTGTGGCTCAGAGCTGGGAGGCTGAAAGGAAGGAAACACTCATGGGCTGTTCAGGAGGGAGCTGCAGGGAAGGGAAGGGAAAAGCCTCCCTGCACTGAGGAGCAGTGGCATCAGCTACATGGGAGAAGAGCTGTTTGGAGGGGCTGGCATGGGAAGCTGATCCAGGAGGCCCTGTTGGGCAGCCTGGCTGTGGCTGGTGCTGCCAGCAAGGACCCAAACCAAACAAGGATGGTTTAGGAAGGGCTCTTCCTTGGTTAGAGCAGGTACTGGGAACTCGTGGGCTCAGTGCAAAGAGAGCAACACCTCTGTAATATCCGTGATGTTTGCTGGTGATGTTAGACCAGACAGTGGCACTGACATCCCTGGCTCCATCTCACTGACAAACAGCACGGCTGTTTGCTTTGATTCCTCCAGCCCAGCTTCATTTCCATGAACACTGACAGGCACACTCATTTCCACCTCATTGGATCCTGCCAGAGTCCTGCTTATGCCAACACTGGAGCTTTGGCACAGAGCCCCATTTAGATAATGCAGAAGAAACCTCCATGTGATCTTCTTGCTGGTCCCTATTGCTCTGTGCCTGGGAGGAGGAAGATTTTATTTTAACTCCCTGACAGCCCTGTTGGTGTCTTTGCCCACAGCTGTACTCTTGGTTCCCTCCCTGTCCCTCTTAAGTGGCCTCCAATACAACAGACCAAATTCCCCCACAGCTTCTTGGCAAAACACTGACATCCCTAAAACTCCTGAAGTCACCTTGAAACACCTCCTGCCCCAGATTCAGCACCGGCTGGGCATCTGGTGGCCTCGGCCCTGCCCTTGGTTGTGGCCTGACACCAAGGTGAGGGTCACAGCACCGCCTGGTGAGGGAAGGGCTGTGGCTAGGCCTTGGGGAGGGACTGCAGCTGCCTTGAAAAGAAACCCCAAAGGGAGTGACGAGGAGCAGAATGTGCATGTCAGGGGACAGGTCGGAACACACACAGAGCACAGGGAGTGTGCAGGGGCAGGGGGAATCACACAGGGCTGGGTGTGCACGGGGGGAGTGTGCACACAGGGGCGAGTGAGCACACACAGCACAAGCAGGAGTGTGCCCAGAGCCCCAGGCCAGCTCTGCCCACCCTGGGTGAGGACAGATCCTGCAGGTTTATTCCCTGGTGCAGCCATGCCAGGTTGAAGCACTGGGCTCAGGTACCTGTGGAGAAGGAATTAATTAAATATTGGCCCTTTCCTGGGTGCCAGTGGCCGTGGTGCTGTCCTGACCCACCCTTACCACCCACAGCACCTACCCCCACACAGGTTTCTCTCCAGCTCTCCTGTAATAGTTGTGTTGTTCCAAGATTGCCTGTTTCCATGGAATAATGCATCCCAGACCGAAGAGCAGGGCAGGAGATTCAGGAGCAGGGCTAGGTTGGTCCTGCTGCTCCTGGGAACAGCAGGCAGGACAGCTGGGACTGCCAGCACAGCACCCAACCACCCTTTGCTTTTGGGCTTTCCCACTGCGGCCCTGAGCAGCGCAAGGGACTCGGCATGGGGACTGATTGCTGCACACAGGAGGAAGCAATGCCAGCTCCTGTGCAGGGAGCCATGGCAAGGGACATTCTGCCTCTGGCCTCAGTGAGTGCTGTAACAGCTTGAGAGGAAGAGGCCTCTTCAGCTGGGGGTGCAGGCTGCGGCTTTGGAGCTTCCTACAGGGCCAGAAACGTGCTGCCCACCCTGAGCTGCCTGGAAAGACCTGAAGGGTGGTGTTGCATGGATCAACAACAGCTCCAGCACCCTCCGGGACCCTTTCCTGATCCATTTTGGATACCCAGGGGGTGTGAGTGTAGTGGCAGCCTCGGGGGAGCCGCCATCTCATGGGGCCGCTGCCAGAGGTGGCATTGCTGGGTGCTGGCTGAGACCCATGGGAGGAAACGATCCCCTCTGCACCTCTGGGCAGCAATGCCCTCTTCACTTTTAGGCAGCAATGCCCTCTGCATCTCTGCACCTCTGGGCATCATTTCCCTCTGTATCTTTGGGAAGCAGCTCCCTCTGCACCTGTTTCCCAGCTGTGCAAGCACTGTGAGCTGCACTTATAGCTGCTGGTACTGCACTGCCTTCTGACTTTCCCCAGGCACAGCCAAGCCCTCAGGACACTTTTGGCTCATACTGGTCAGACATCTCTTTTAAAAATAACTAGGTGTTGCCCTTACACCTTTTCAAAAATCAAAAATGATTACATCCATTACCTGGAAAGGAAGAAAGCTTCACCTTAGTGTCTAACAACATCCGAGGTCCCTTCCTACAGAGTTTCTGCTGCCAGTGCCTGTCTGCCATGGGATTGTCCCATGCCAGAAGAAGAACTTTGCATTTGTCTCCATCAAATATCAGTGGGCTTCTGCCAGCTCATTTCCCAGCCTTCAGGGCTCTTGGAATGGCAGCCCTGGCCTCCAGTGTATCTCTGTTCCTTGGTACAGTGTCTCCTACCTGCTGAGGGTTCAGGAGGCTCAGGCAGTGCATGCTACCAGCCCTTTTTTGGGTGTCAAACACCTCCTCTTTTACCCCACCTGCCTTGCCCAGCTCACTTTTATTTGTGATGCTGCATCTCCAGCTGTGAAACACCGTGAGTTTGGTGGCTGCACTGTAAGGGCCATCCAGTGCTCTGGCAGAGGGGAGCTTCAGAACACAACACCAACACCTGTGCTCAGACCTTTTGAGAGCAGCAGAGCTTGGGGACACGCGTGGCTGCACCCCGCGGGACAGAAGCCACAGATTTTGCTGCAGGAAGGATAAAGCTACGAGGTGGAGCGCGGATGATGCCGCTGCCAGGCGAGGGCTGAGCCAGTCTCCAGTGCCACCTGCCGGCAAATGGCCCCCCCGAGCGGGTCACAACAGCCTCGGTCACTGTCCTGCACTGCGGCGGGGACACCTGAGCAGCCCAGAGCTGGGGGGCTGAACTCACCAACAAACCTGGAGAGCTCAGGGGTGACGCTCCATTAAATCCTGCCCCTAGAACAGTCACCTCTCCCAAACCTTTTATCATCATCCTTTCCATCCAGACCTTTTCAAATCCCAGACTCCCACAAAAATTCCTGAATGCCCCTGTCCAGGCCCATGAGATGGGTTGGGGGCTGCAGGCAGCCCACCCACACGGGTGCAGTGCTGGGTTGTCACCTGCCCCGGGGCCAGGGCTGTCCCTGGGCTCCTCAGCTTTAATTCATCCTGGGTTCACAGCTCTGCTACTGATAAGGAGCAGGCTGGGAGGGTTTGGCTGTTCTCCAGGATGTGGAGCACAGTTCTGTGCTGGGTTTTGGAAGCTGTACTGGGGGTGTCCTCTACATCACACCCATCATGGCATCCATTTGTTTGGCCCACACTGACCTGCCCTGCTGTCCTAGGTTGACTATATGATGCTTTTATCCCCCATCATCTTGTTTTGTTTGTGCTGAATAACAAGTTTTGCACCTTTAAGACTTGTTCCAGGGATTGAAGGGGGGAGAGAAGAAGCGCGCAGTTTGTTTTCAGACACTGAACTCACTCCTCCACATTCCTGCTCCTGGACTGTGTTGTCTGCGGATGGACAGACAGCGAGACATTACTCTCCTTTGCTTTTAGTTAGTTTAGCTAGCTGAGGCAAAGAAGTTCCCTGGACTGTGTTTTTTTTCTTTTTTTCCCTTTTCTTTGGACCTGTTCAAACCTGCTCTGGACTGAACACCCAGCAGAGCACCAGCAGCTCGCATCAGTGGCCACCAGGCCGGGCCTGGGCTGCGGCATTTCCAGCGCCGGAGGGACTGATAAGGGAATGAGTGAGCTGAACTGGAATCTGGGGAGGGGACTTTCTGGGTTTGTCATCTCTTTTGGAGCAGCAAGGGGTTTTATGGCTTAATATTGTTTAGGTTTTATTGTTTACTAAACAATTTTTTTCCACTTTTCTCCAAGGAGGTATTTTCTCCCAGACCAGTTGGGGGGAGGGGCTGATTGAATCTGCATTCCTAGAGGAGCCCTTT
Organism: Haemorhous mexicanus; assembly: GCF_027477595.1. Classification (NCBI taxonomy): domain Eukaryota; kingdom Metazoa; phylum Chordata; class Aves; order Passeriformes; family Fringillidae; genus Haemorhous; species Haemorhous mexicanus. The sequence continues at coordinate 833,955 of NC_082363.1, read as the reverse complement.
GGGGGTTCTCTCCTAAATTTGCCCTGAACCAAGACACCTGCCTTGTCACAAGCTTTGACAATCTTCTGTGGGTATTTCTGTCACCACCACCACCCCAAAAAATGTCTGAGATAGGTTGGTGTCCTCAGATCCTGCCACTGCCAGGACTCTCCAATACAGCACCATCTCCAGCCTCTCCCCACCTACCACCAGTACCCAGTGGCCTTATTCGTAAGGAAAAAAGCAAATTCTATCCAGAAAGGGACCAATAGTGCGAAGAGCTGTCATTTATTGTGCAAGAATGGCAGCAGTGTGCTTCAAGCACCAATTTGGGAGCAAAGAGTTTCCAGGGGAGTCCTCAGCTCTGCAGGGACTGTAGAGATTGGCCACAGACACATCTCCAGTGGGCTAAGCCTCAGGGAAGATGAGGAAGCCAGAGAAGATGCTGTCAGACCCTTCCAGCCCTACCAAGGAGTTCTTCTCTGTTGGTTCCAGCCAGACAGACTCGTTCATGGCCATCTTGAGGACCACACCACCCGTGGTGACCTGGAAACTGTTATGCACATAGTCGCAGAAGGTCACCACCCTCTCACCCCTGCCCTGGCCCTTTTTGATGTTGAGGCACAGGTTACCCCGGGACGTGACATGGTAGGTGAAGTAGTAGGTGCCAGGCACGCGGCAGGTGAAGCGGCCATAGCGGTTCTCATAGTGCTCCTGCTCGTTGGTGAGGATGCGGTCGAAGCGGACGGGCTGCTCCCGGCGGGGGAAGGAGCTGATGCTCCTGGCAGCGGAGAACCCAGACTTGAAGGTGACCTTGTAGTCACCAGGTTCTCCCATGGGGCCAGGCAATCCTCTGCCACCTGGTAAGCCCATTATACCTGGGATGCCAATGGGACCGACCTTCCCAGGCTGTCCCGGTGCTCCTGGGACTCCCCGATCCCCTCTCCATTCTTCACTGTGGCCAGAGGGTCCTAGGAAAGAGGAGGAAGAGTCACTGTGGTCACAGTCAAGCCCCATTTATCTGCAGAGAGGGAGCATAAGCAAGGAAACCTGTGCTGGGTGTGGGTCAGTGGAGACCCTGCCCAACAGGCAGGTGTGACACACCTTGCTGTCATCCCCCTCCTTCCCCAGGTTCCTTGGGGTTCTCCATCATCCCCACCTGACAAGACCTCAAAGAACTGGTGGAAATGGGTTGCTTTCCCAGGATCTGGCACTATCGTTCTCTGCTCTTGGCAGTCACAAGACAGTGTTTTACCCACCTGCAGCCTCTTCCTTACCTTGCTCACCCTTTGGGCCATTCTCCCCATCCCTGCCATCGCTGCCAGGCTGTCCTGGTAACCCTGGGATGCCTGGGATGGTGCCATAGGTCCTGCAGAGCGTGGCACTGGCAGGCTGCCCTCCAGCCAGGCAGATCAGCATAGCCCACATGATCCACATCTGTGGGAGCATGGAATGGTGTCAGAGGTTTTCCTGGGTGGTGGGAGGGCTGGGGAAGGCACTCTGAGCTGTTTTGAAAGATGGTGACTGCAAGCAAGTCTGGGTAATACCATCAGGGAGGGAAAACATCCTACTGCTGAGCCAAATTCACTCTCCTGCTCACTCCCTGGAGCAAAGAACCACAACCCTTGGGCAAGGCAGGGTTTGCAGTCTCTCATCATTCTTAAATCCCCAGCTTACAAGTGACCACAGCTTCAGCCACATAAATATTTGGGACAGGTTATCTCAGAGATCTGATGTCCAATATGACCATGCTTCTGCCTTGCGGGAGAAATTCCCCATCTCATCTCAGGACCATACTTGCAGGGTAAAATTTTTACCCAACCAGAGCAGTTTTGTCATCTGCAAGGGAACAGGCCTTGCCTTCCCAGCATGTCTAAGGGACAGTGCCAGTCCTTGAAGGTGGTAATGAGCACCCAAATCTCCCTCCTCCATCCCACAGGTTCCCCTTGCAACCTGTCACACAGCTGCTGAATGCCAGAGGCATTTCTGTATCTAACAAGCCTCACTGGGACAGTTATCTGTGCTTCCATGCCTGGGGTCTTACCTTCTTCCTGCCCTTCCTGCCAAACTCCTTCCCCCAGATCCTGGTGTGGATGCATGTGGATAAGCACAGGGCATTTGGGGCTGGATCTGGACATCACAGCACCCCACACACCACACCCCCATCCCAGGTGGATTTTCCCAGCACTGAAGCTCTGGTGCCAGCAGGACAAAAGATTGGTGAGTTGGATCCTCCAGCCACAGCCGTTCTGATTTGGGTGCCGCAGGAACAAGGACCGATCCACAGGCTCCCAGCCATCAGAAGACAAGAGCTTCTCAGGGCAGGAGAGCACTCCCAGGGCACCTTTCACACTGATGCACCTTTCAGTCCCTGATAACCCTTCTGTAACTCTGCCATCTCTGCTTTTATGTTTTCCTTCTTCCAGGTGAAGCAGGAGGGGTCAGGGTGCCATCAGGAACCTCCACCACCCCCAGCCCAGCACCTCCACCCCCAGTTTCTCTTCTGCCCCAGGTCATAGGGAAGTGCCAGCAATGCAGGTGACTGTCACCCTGCCAGAGTTGGGTCCCCCATGTGCTCCTGCCTGCAGGGGGAACCTTGGGCTCAGTCTTGCTCTTACCTTGAGTTCCTTGTTCATCAGGTGGGGAGATGGAGCAGGACACCCCAGCGTCCTGCTCAGAAATGCCCGAGAGGAAAAGCAGAAGTTTGCCGCAAGGGTTATTGTGAAAGGATCTGGGACACATCCCCTTTTTATCTTTAGCTCCTGTCCTTCTTCCGTGGCAGTTTCAGATCCTCCACAAATGCTGTTTTCAGCTGAGCAGGACAAGCCATCCCCAAATAGCACCCCAAGCTCCTCCAGCCACAACTCTGCCCTGCAGGGTCCCTGGGTCCTGCTCAGGGGTGCTTTCTATGAAGAACACTCTCCAGATGAGTTTAAGGTAACCCATCAGAGCTGCAGAAATGTGCATGCACTCAGGCAGCACTCCTCAGGCTGCTCCACATGCTTCCAGCTCTGCAGGTCCAGGGGATGCTGCAGGGTCACAGCATCCATCACCTTGAGTTTCTGTCCCTGACCCTCCTGAATATTGTGTATGGGAGGTGATTTTACCCTGTGGGAAAAGCATTCCCTGCTTTGGCTACTGCCTTGTGGAAGTGAAGTACAGGACGTTTGGAGAGGAGACTGCCTTGTTCCACCCTTCAGTGTGTGACACCAGGAGAAATCCCTGCTGGGTTTTGGTGGGCTCTGCGTCCTCCACAACCATGAGCTCATTTGGTTTGGCTCAGGAAAGCCAGAGCGCTTCCCCTGCCCCATCCTGGTAGGGACCCCAGGGATGCCCCAGCCATGGTGTTTGGGTTTCCTTTGCAGTCTGTGCCTCTGTAGAGCTTTGGAGGGAAGGGAAATATCAGGGTCCTGCTTGGATGAGTCTTGGTGCCCTCTTGATAGGGGCTGTGTGGGGACACAGGAACCATCCTGTTCCTGCAGCAGCCAGGGGTCCCACGCCTCGTGCAAAGCCAGGTGTGGGTGGGGTGTGGTGGTCTCTGACGCTGGTGAGCCTTGGGGACATGCTGATGACACACAGATGGCCAGATGTCACGTGCACATTTGTGCACACCACATGAAGGAAACAACACACTACACCAGGTGCACTGGGGAAGGTTTTATTGACACTTTCCACAGCTAGGTCATGGCAAAGGCGCTGCTGCAGCCTGTGCCAGGACACCTGGCTGAACCTGAGGCAGCTCAGGTGGGGAGGGGAAAAACACAGGGAGACCTCTGAGGTGATGTGGGGTTAGCAGGGGGGATGCACATGGCAGTGCCAGCAGGACCAGGAGCTCAGCACCATCACTCTGGGTGCAGATGTAGCAGATGTTCCTGTTCCCCCTGTGCAGTAGCTACCAGGGCTCAGCCCCCAGACCGAGGGGAGGGTCTGGCTGCTGGGCTTGATGCCCTCCCTGCAGAGAAACTGGGAGCATCAGGAAGAGCCCAGCGGCCAGCAGTGTGTTCAGGGCAGGTAAAAGACGCTGGGCTGCTGGGGTGAGCTCTGCTGATCCTCTAGTCTGGGAAGAGCAGGAAGCCTGAGAAGACGCTGTCGGAGTTGGCAATGCCCACCATGCCGTTGTAGTCGTTCACTCCCAGCCAGACCTCATCGGCAGCAGCCAGGTGGAGCAGCGTCCCCCCCGAGCTGACCTGCACCGTGTTGGTCTTGTGGTCGCAGAAGCTGGCTATCCTCCTCTGGTTTTTGTGCAGGATGACACAGAGGTTGGCTGTGTGAGAGCTGTGGAAGACAAAGTAGTAGACCCCCGGGAGCCTGCAGGTGAACTTGCCCGTGGCGGTGTCGTAGTCGTGGTTGGTGTTGGTGATGACGTTGTTGAAAACCACGGGGACGTTCTTCAAGGGGTACTGGCTGGTCTGCCTTGTCACTGAGAATGCTGACTGCTGCTTCTGCCTGGAGCTGCCTGGCAGTCCCGGGGGGCCAGCACTGCCTGCCTCCCCAGGGATTCCCATTGGACCAGGGGCCCCAGGGGGGCCAGGCTTGCCTGCAGGGCCGGGGGGTCCTGGTGCCCCTTTCATGCCCTTGGGCCCTAGCTGTGTAGAAGAAGCTGGGATACCTGTGGGGTGGTGGGGTGTGAAAGGGAGTCAGTGTCAATGGCAGGATGTGGGGAGAGGCTTCTTAGCCCCTTCCTTTAGGCAGGAGAGTGCTGTTGCCTCTTCCACCTGACTACAGAGGATGCTCTCCACATCCTGCAAACCCAGGCAGACCAGCCATTGAGGACTCAGTGCACCCCTGCAAGAGCCCATGTGGTTTCCCTCTTTGCTCACTCACCTGGCTCCCCTTTGGCTCCCTTCAGTCCATCCCGGCCATCCCTGCCTGGTATACCTGGCATGCCTGGCAGGCCTGGAGCTCCATAGCAGCTGTGAGGGTCTTCTACAGTCACAGCAGAGCCCAGATTCAGGAGGAGGAGGGTGAGGGCCAGATAGAGCTGCTCCCAGAATCTCTTCTCCATTTTGGTGTTCTGTAGCATGGAAAGTGAAAGAAAGTGCTGGAGTGAGGGGTGACAGCAGGGTGGCTTGCAGGACATGGAGAAAAGGAGCCTGGATACACCAGGAGCACCTGGATGCTATGGGTGTGTCCTCAATGTCCCACCTATACACACAGCAGGACAGTGGGGAGGTGGATATGTAGAGGTGGGCCCCAGGCTCATCTCCAACCCCAGGGCAGTCCCTGATGGCACAGCGTGAGTTGGACTTTCAGTCTGGATGGTGCCATGAGGTCTGAGGTACCCATGGCCAGCCCCAAGCCCTCTGAGTCCAGGGTCCCCAGACGCTGGAGATGCACACACCACTGCAGACTGTCACCCCGTGCTGCACCGAGGCTGGAACTCCCTGCACACAGCTGATATCCCTCCTCCTCCAGCAGCAGCCTGTCCTGGCTCTGTCCATCAGGATCAATCCTTCCATCAGCTGGTGAATCCTGTCTCCATCACACGCGCGCAGCCTGTCAGTGCCTCTGCCTCCGTCCTTTCCTCCTCCTCCACCTCCTCCTCCTCCTCCTCCTCCTCCTCCTCCTCCTCCTCCTCCTCCTCTCTCATCCACATCCTCCTCTCATTTTCCCCCTCTCCAGCAGTGTGCCATGCTGCTGGACACCCAGTCCCACCGTCGAGACAGGGACCCTGCAGCACCTCTTACCTTTGGTGGGGACCAAAGCAGGGATCCCAGGCTGCCGATCCCGCTGGGCGCGTGGTCACTGCCAGCACAGCGCAGTGGGCGCGGCTCCCTGACACCCTCACGGAGGAAGTCACAGAGTTAGGAAAGGGTAAAGGGCCCTTGTGAACACAGAACCTGAGCTGTTCCCAGCTGTTTCATATCCTCCTGCCTGATGCTTTGTGCTGAGACAGCACTCTATTGTTCTCCAGCGAAACCTATACTGGTGCCACTGCAACAGGAAGGGCTGGAAGGAAAGAGTGGGACACAGCTCAAAGAGATGTGGCACAACTCCCCAATGCAGGGAATAGCCCTCCCCAAATCCCCTGCTCTCCCTCTTACTTCCCCTGTTTCTGAGCAGAAGGGCAGCTTGGGAGCAGAGCCTCAGGCCAGCTCCAGTGGACTGAAGATGCCTGTGGCACTGAGGGGCTGCTGCAAGGTCACTGCCTGGCTCTGATGGAAGATGCTGCACCCCTAAATAGGACTGGAAAATGTTTCCCTTTGAGAGTTTCTGATCTGCACCTTTCCCCATGCCCCACCAGGTTCTGCTGGGTGCTGAACTCGGTGAGGCCCCAAGATCCCACACTAGGGTGTTGCTCCCTGCAGGTGACCCAGCCTCCTCCTCATTGCTCCAGGAGTGGAGATATTTGAGTGGCCAGTGTTTGTGGAGCAGCTCCCCTGAGGAGCAGTCCCAGGGCATGGCATCTGATGGCAGCTCCACCACCATCACCCCACAACCCCATCTGTGTCCCAGTGTCCCTGTCTCTCCTTGCTGTAATGCCAGAGGACCACAGCTGCCTTTTGCCTTCCTGGGAGAGTTTGGGTGCCAGCTTGGGACCAGGAGGGTGAGGCACAGGATCTGCTGCTTGCGTTTTCTCTTGCAGGACAGCTACCTTGGGCTCAGCAGAGAAGGACACACATAGCCCTATCCCAGATGTTTCTTATTCCTCCCTGGAAGTGTCAGCTCTGATTGGACACTCAATTCCTCCCTGTCCTTCTGCATTTGCAGCACCAGGGACAAGCTGGAATCACTTCTCTCCCTGGCAGCTTGGGAAGGGGTCCAGGATATTGATGGTTTGGGGAAGATGCATGAGTAGAAAAGAAAACCCAAGGAGTAGTGGTAGAAGAGGCATTTATTTATACTGATGGGGAGGCTGTGACAGGATGTGTCCCAGTGCCAGGAAGGCTTTTGCAGTGGTTAGTGGAGCAGAAGCAGCAGCAGACAGTGATTTCCCACTCAGAAGCAAAGACCCACAGCTGGTGACAACTGGGAGTGGTGCTTGAGTGCCCAGAAGGAGAAAGGGATGAGAGTCCACAGCCTCCAGGACAGTGCAGGCAGGCTCAGAATGGAGGTGAGTGCTGCAGGGGTGATCCCACAGCTTGGCCAGTTGTGACACTGGGGAAGCACAGAACACTTCTGGATGCTCAGTCTGGAACCATCCCCATGCACTGTGGCACTAAAGCATCCCACACACCCACAGGGGAGCAGCGAGGCAGGCAGACACCCCATGATGCTGTGGGAGTCTCTCAGGCCGTCTCTGGGGACACCAGGAACCCACTGAAGACACTGTCAGCCTCAGAGCCGCTGTAAATGGAGCTGCCTTGGAGAGCGTTGGTGGTCAGGGACACGTTGTCACCCTCGGCCAGGCTGAGTACGCTGCTGCCCGAGTTCACCTGCAGGATGCCGCGGCTGTTGCTGTCGCAGAAGCTGACCACACCCTGCCCGTTCTTGGTGATGCTCAGACACAGGTCTCCGCTGGACACTACCTGGAAGGTGAAGTAGTAGAGCCCAGGAATGCGGCAGGTGAACTTCCCAGTATGGGGGCTGTAGGAGTTCTCCTGGTTGGTGATGATCCTGTCGAACACCACCGTGGTGCCTGTGTACGGTGGGGACAGCCTGGAGGCGGAGAAGGCGGGACGCGGGTGCTCCAAAACATTGCCAGCTTGCCCCTTCTGCCCCGGTGGCCCTGGCACCCCTGGCATCCCTGGAGGGCCTGGTGGGCCAGGTAGGCCACGCATGCCTGGTGGGCCAGGATATCCTGGTTTGCCTGCATCCCCTTCGGGTCCCTTGATGCTCGGGCCCAGTGCTGCTCTCCCTGGGGAGAAGTGGGGAGGAGAAGGAGTTCATGCACATCTGGCATCTCTGGCTCCCACAGCCTGGGATGCTCTGACCAAGAGGCTCCCAGGCCCCCAACATGCCCAGCTTCCTCTTACCTGGCTCTCCCATGTCACCCTTCTGCCCTGGCCTCCCATCACGGCCAGGGACTCCAGGGGAGCCATTCTTGCCATCCGGTGCCCTACACACTCCGTCCTCCAGCAGGGCCATGCCCAGCACTGCTGCCAGGATGCTGGCTGCCAGCAAGAATCCAGGTTGCATCCTGCTTCCTATAGCACAGGGATGAATTGGGGATGGAGGCAAACACACACAGATATGCAGGTGCCCTCATCAGATGCATCCACAGATTTACTGAATTGTTCAGTATGGATAACCAGACACCACATGCAGGAAAGGGTTTTGAGGCTGTGTGATCCAAAATCACTGATGGGACTGAAAATCTCTAGCATGCCCATGGCAGAGCTCTGGGATTAGAAAGCCCAGGACATGGAGCATGGCACAAACCCTTTCCTCCCTGTCCTGGGCATGGGTAGGGGCAGATGCCTGTAGAGGATGTTTATTCCAGTTTAGGGGGAGAAGCACTGCTGTGTAGGGCAGTGGCCCCATGGGATAGAGGGCACAAGGGAGGAAAGGATGCAAAGACACACAACAGTGCTAAACAGGAAAGGGAAAAACAGCAAATGGTATCCAAACCTCCAACATGCAGAGCTGAGAGAGAGGACATGGATCTATCCCAAAATCTGAGGTTCTCAGCCTGAGACAAGTCTGCAGAGCTCAGTGATGTCCACAATCACACAGAGCAAGAACAGATTCCTGCAGATTCCTCTTTCCCCTGCATCATCTTCTCCCCGTTTTTCTACTTTAAACCCTTGTGGAGGGGAAGTGAGGAACGAAGGAGGACAGGGAGCAAGGACTGGAAAGTGGTGGCAGAAGAGGAGAGTGTCCCCAGATGTTTGTGGTGAATTACCTTGGTGCAGAGGCTGAAGACAGGGCAGAATGATCGGCTCCGTTTGCTGGAAGCTCTTCTCTGGGAGTAGGAGGAAGAGGAGAGGGGTGGGAAGGATGAACTTGCATGCACTGCAGTTTGCCTGGGTTGGAGAAGGGATGTGTTGAGTTTCACTTTCTCTCTAAGAGAAAGAAACTTGTTCCCCTTTCCATGCTTGACTCTGGCTTTACTGGAAACAGCTTGGTCAGGGAGAGTGCAGCACCACTGGGTGCCTAGCAGCAGAGGCTGGTGGTGACTTGGCACAAAGCAACATGACTGGAGGATGCCCGCAGGCTGCTGGGATGGCAGGAGGGGACAGGTGATGGGAGTACCAGGTGTCACAGCCACCCAAAGGATGCTCAGGGCGGGAGATCACCCTTGGAAGCTTCTGCTCTGGGTGATGGGCATAGTGTTTGTGACTTTGTCATGGTGCTGCTGGGTGCTGACCCCTCCAGATGCCCACCTTGGTACTGCACTTGGATGGAGCAGGATCCAGCAAAAGGATCATCGGTGCCTGTGTGGCTCAGCTGGGCCTCAAGTATTTTGGTTGGATATTAGGGAAAGATTCTTCCCCTAGAGGGTGGTTGGGCACTGCCCAGGCTCCCCAGGGAACAGTCATGGCCCCAAGGCTGCCAGAACTCCAGGAGTGTTTAGCCAATGCTCTGAGACACAGGATGGGATTGTTGGAGTGTCTGTGCAGGGCCAGGAGTGGGACTGATGATCCCTGCGGGTTTCTTCCAACTCAGGATAGTCTGTGGTCCAACGATCTCCTTCCCGCTGCCCTCACTTCAGTGCTTTGGGGACCTGGTGATAAAATAAAATAGAGTGGGAAAAGATGAGGGTGTCTGGCACTGATGATGCTCTCAGTTCCCTTTGGGTAGCTGTGCCTCGCACCAGCCAGATCTGGGCAACCCCAGGAGCTGTGTGTGGCCTCGAGATCTGCCAAGTGAAACACCAGCACCTCCTATCACTGAATGCAGGGAATGAGTCCAGGGGTGCACATTCAGCTCTGCTGGAAAAGATCCCCCAAATGACACCCATCCCCAAACCCCATCACATGGGCATGGGAGGTGCCACAGTGACTCTAGCAGGTGAACATCCGTGGGACCCTGGGGACCACCCAGGCCCCCCCATGGGGGACACAGTGGGCAGTGAGGAGGGGCCTTCTCATCCATGTCCCCTTGAGTGTCCTTTCAGGAGTCCTGTGGCAGCTGCCCTGGCCTGGAGCTGGGGCTCAGGGAAGGATATCCAAGGAGGGTGGATGGTAAGCAGACCTGGGATTAGGGTGATTTCAAAGTCCAGGGGGGTTGACAAATCCCCTATCCCCTCCACCTTTTGCTTCCTGCATTCCCAGGGGAGGTGTTGCATTTCCAAAACAGCTGAAAAAGGCAATGACCAAAACTCAGTCCAGAGTCCCTTGCCAACAGACACCTGTCACTGAGTTGGTCTTTAATTCATTGACTAGATGCCTGCTTAATGCAATATGTTACACATTTTTAATCAAAATGTTACCCCATAATAAATCAGATGCCCAGAAGAAATGTGATTTTATTTTATCAGCAGAGTTCCCCTATCAACCCGACCTGTAACCATGTCAAGACAAGATGACAGGTAAGTTGGAAAGGACCTACCTCTGCCATGGTGTTTCTGGACAGTAATTGTATTTCTGTCCTATTGCCCTTTCTTAATATACAGCCCAAATTAGACCACTCCATCATTTCATCCAGCATTGACTGATGGCTGTGTCCTCATGCTCTATGTCGTTTGTCTTCTGCGGTCCCTTTAACCCCATTTAAATGCTCAGTTACAGGGCCTGGCGGTGGGTTTCTAGCATCTCCGAGAAGGGTCCCTGAGATTTCTGAGAAGTGTTTAGCCCCACTCACTTGACTTTAAGAGTTGCTGTGGTCAAGCCAAGCCTTCCTCTCCCATCCTCTGATCAACTCCTCCTCCTCTGAATCTACAGCTGACACATCCCAGACTGGTTTGGGTTGGAAGGGACCTTAAAGCTCATCTTGTTCCACCCCCTGTCATGGGCAGGGACACTTTTCATGTCCAACCTGACCTCGGACATTTCCAGGGATGGGGCAGTCACAGCTTCCTCTGGGCAACATGTGCCAGGCCCTCTCCACCCTCAGAGGGAAGGATTTGTCCCCAACACCCCATATGACCCTGCCCTCTGGCAATGGGGAACCATTTACAGCGACAGCCGTGGCTCCAGAACTGCCGGCCGCAGGGAGCCAGCCCGAGCAGTGCACGGCGCCACCGAGGAGGCTTCTGCAGGCCGCAGCTGCCCGCACAGGGATAGCCCAGCCCGGCACCCCGCGGGTGTTCCCCTCCCCCCTCCGGGAGCGGGGGGGCGCGGCGGGCCCGGCACCCTGAGGGTGTTCCCTCCCACCGGCGGGAGCGGGGGGCGCGGAAGGCCCGGCACCCTGAGGGTGTTCCCTCCCACCGGCGGGAGCGGGGGGCGCGGAAGGCCCGGCACCCTGAGGGTGTTCCCTCCCACCGGCGGGAGCGGGGGGCGCGGAAGGCCCGGCACCCTGAGGGTGTTCCCTCCCACCGGCGGGAGCGGGGGGGCGCGGAAGGCCCGGCACCCTGAGGGTGTTCCCTCCCACCGGCGGGAGCGGGGGGCGCGGCGGGCCCGCAGTGAGGGGACGCGCCGCGAGATGGCGCTGCTGCCTCGGCTAGCGCGGTGCCACCGCCGGCCCCGCCCTCAGCGCGGCGGGACGGCCCCGGTGGCCCCGCGGTTCCCGCGGTCTGTCCGGCTGCAGTGTCCGCCCGGACGCCTCTGCCAGGCACCCCGCGGCCGCTCGTGGGCCGGGATAACCCATCTTCCCCAGCGGCCCCAAAGCCCCTGTCCCCAGGCTGGGGGCGGTTTGGCGCTCCCTGGGACGGGGGGGCAAGCGGGGTTTGCTCGGTGACGATCAGGCCGTGGCGGGAGGTGCGGGGCCCGTACGGCCCTGCTGGGCTCTCCCTGTGGGGCAGGTCCAGCAGAGCGCCCCGCAGCACCGCGGCCAGGCTCCAGCATGGAGCAGGGGCTGACACCATGTAGGGGACCCCAGGCGGCACGGAATGGGGCCAGGCCTAATCCAGAGACTGCCTGCGCTAGCCAAGTGATGTAGATGCTCCATAGAGCCCCAAATGTCAGAAAATCATCCCCAAAGAGGATGCTGCCTTGGTACTTGGGGAACCTGAGCACTCAGGTGAGCATCCACATGATTTAGGGCACCTGTTATGGCTTCTTGGCACTGCTGCACACCCAGGAACTCTGCTCCAGATGATATTTACCCCGAGCACCCCTCCTCCTTTCAGCATGGGGCAGCTCCTTCTCCTCTGGCTGCCCTCCCAGCTGGGAGTGCCAGGCGAGACAGGTCAGTGCCCCCCCAGCCCTGCAGCCCTTCGTGGAAGGGAAGTGACCCCTTGCACAGCCTCCCCCTGTCCCCAGTGCCTGCAGGCACACACGAGTTGCTGACAGCAGACAACAGGGAGAGATGCTGCTGCTCTGCCTTCCCTGCTGGGCATCCCTGGGGTGCTGAGCTGACAGGCAGGAGCTGCCAGAGGAGGATAAATCAGGCAGCTGGCACCTACCTGTCCTGAATGGGAGGCAGCGATGATGGAGATCAGCAGTGCTGGCAGGTAGCACACACCCCTCTGCTGCCAGTCACCAGCATCCCAGTCGGCCACCTGCACCCGCTGGGAGGTGAGGACAGCTCACAGCATCCACCTTTCTGAAGCCACTGCTCGCTTAATGGTGCCTGAATAACCAAGCAGATGGATGCTGCAGCTGTTGAGCTGGGCTGTCCCAAACAGAATCAGAGAATTATGGAAGCATAAAGTTTGGAAAAGCCCTCTAAGATCTTGGAGTCCAAATATTAACACACCAGGTTAATGCCAGGTCCATCACTAAACCAGGCCCCCAAGAGCCACATCCATATCTCTTAAATCCCTCCAGGGATGGTAACACCACCACTGCCCTAGGCAGTTGTGCCAGTGACAGCCTTTCAGTGAAGGATTTTTCCCTAATATCCAGCCTTAACCTCCCCTGGCACAACTAGAGAACATTTCCTCTTGTCCTGTCACTTGTTACCTGGGGAAAGAGACCGACCCCCATCTAAATTCATTGTTCTGGCAGGGACTATTGCAGAAAGATGGTGCCCTGGAAGGATTTCATGAGATGTCAGGTGAAAATTGGGCTGCAAAGCCACTTGCCACGCTGTGTGACACTATGTGGCACACTGCCACATGTCTGAAATGTTTTTAATTGCTGTCCCAGGGGATGAGCTATTCCTATGATGGATGCTCGCACAGAGCAGGTGTGAGGAAGAAACACAGGTATGTGGTTTAAGAGCCAGGATTTCAGGCTCCAGCCCTTGCTGGCTGTCTCCTGTCATTGATGCACATCTCTGTTGGCTCGTGGGACGAGAGGAGATAGATGAGTGCTGAGCAGCCCTGGGCAATGCTGGGAAAGCTAGTCCCATCCCACTCTCTCTTGTTCCCTGTTGAGGATGTCAGGGCTTGTTGTTATTTGACATCTATTGGTTAATTTGGCTGATTGTTCCCCATTCTTTAATGTATCCGTTATTTATTTATTCTCTAGTGTAACAAGCAGTTCCAGATTGATCACTTTAGCATGTAAATGAGCTGCTCTAGTGCTTGTCACTGAAATTTGTAGATTGGGGGAGTTTGCAATCAAACACAGCCAGAATCTAAATTACAGCATTTCAGGCAATAATAGCAGGGAAAAGACAGGAAGGATGTGCCATAAATAAGATGGTATCAGAGCAGGGTGCCCTGAGCTGTGCTGACAACATGCCAGGAGCCCCAGGGTGAGCAGCAGGAGTCCCTGCCCTGCACAGCTGGGCTGTCCTGGCAGGGCTGGCTCCTTCCCCAGGGGAGAAGAGCAAACAGAGGGAGCAAAAAGCTTTTGGGAATGGTAGGGCCTGGCTGGGGACCAAAGGCTGCTCATGATGGTCTCTAAGGAGCCCAGCATGGGGAAAGTGTTTACAGGACTACAGGCTGCAGGGAGCCTCAGGACTCTAGTATAGAATACTGATTTGATTGCCACCACGGGGGGGATCATGTTTGGCATCTTCCCACCTCCACCAAAAGTTAATGGATGCATCCAGGATGAGATTCTGTCCGCCCTAAGGTCAGTAAGAAAGATCACACCAGGTAGGTAAGGGATCAAAGTGCCCTAGGCCTTCCTGCAGGCAATGAGCACAGCTGGGATGAGGTCAGGGAGCCAACCTGGGGACCTTTGCAACATCAGGGGAGAAAAGCCTGTATCCTTCCATGCCAGGGTATATCTGGAACAAAGTCCTGCCAGAGAGCAGTGATGTCCTGCAGACAGTGTGCTGTGGATCCCAGCAGAGCAGCAGAAGGGACCTCAGGGATCCCCAGTCCAGCTCCCTGCTCATGGCAGGACTATTCCAGCATTAGATTATGGAGGATGTGGCCTTGCCTGCCTGAGTCTGGACCCCTCCAGGGACAGAGATCACCACTGCTCCAGTGAGCTGTCTTAGAGCTGGACCACACTCAGGTGAAGAAATGTTTCCTGATGTCCATCCCAAATCTCTGAAGGACCCGTGTGCCCACCATCCCTAGTTATGTAATTTGGCATCACAGATGTGTTTGGCTCTGTTTCCTTGCAATTATTCCCATGCAGCTGCAGCAGAGATCAGCTCCCACCTCATCCTCCCCTTCCCCTGGCTGACAGCAAGGTGGTCTCCCCACTGCTGATCATAAGGATGAACAATTTCTCTTGAATTGGCCACACTCTCCTCGGTGCAGCAGTTTAGCTCATCTGAGCTTTGTTCACTTTCAGCCTGGTGTCCACTGATCCCTACCCTAACCCTTTCCCTACTCCAGCAATGAGTCCGTCCTGAGCCTGTTCACCCCTTAAGGAGAGTCCATGGTAGCTCCTAAACACCCCTAAAGGTTTAAAAATAGCTTGAAGTGCCATTTTTACAAGGCAACAACAACAACAACAAAATCACAATTCTTGTCCTGCCTTTCCCTCTTGGCTTTATGCTATGGGTTCAGGAGATGAGGCTCTGAGACAAATCCTGGACATGATGGATTCCCTTCAAATCCCATGTGATGGCCATACTGGAGGGGAAGCATAGGATGCCACTCTCTGGGCTGTGAGTTTTGCTGCCTCAGTTCTGGTTCTGTGGGGTTTGGACTCTTTGGGGCCTTTAGGCCATGGTCAGACCATCAGGAATCTCTCCACCAGTCAGGGATGTGCTCATCCCAAAGGATTGGGAGCCATCAGGCAGTGGTTTAAAGCAATGTTGTGCCTCCCCACTGGGATGACCAGTACAGATCCTCCCTGCACCCTGTGCCCAGACAGTTCTGGAAAGTGCTGGAGCATCATGCCACCTTCCCAGACTTATCTCCATGCTGTGACCTGCTTTTGCTGACATCAGGCCTTGAAAATGCAGCAGCAGTTTCCTGCAGGTGAGCATCAGTGTTAACTAGGTCATGGCAGCTGGATGTCTGTGCTGGCTGCAGCCAATTACACCTCATTTCTGTTCAAGCTCACTTTCCTCAGGGGCTTTTCTGGGAACTCAGCTCCCCTCTACCTGCCCTTGGCTGCCGGATCGGTGGGAACTCCCAGGCTCACTTGTCTATCTGCCCAGCTTGGAGGGCGGCTGATTGCTGATCCTGAGGCTCTGATTGCCTCTGCTCGCAGCCAGCAGGGCTCCAGCATGTGCCTCAGGCTCCATCATCCAGCCTTGCACTCAGCTTTCCCAGGGAATACCCCAGCAGTGCTGAGCACAGCTGGGATGGATGTTTCCAAGGCAGGGAGGTGTTCAGGCTGCGTTAGGCTGGGGGCCACGGTGCCCCCCCCCCGTTCCTGTGCTCTGAAAGCCACACACCTTGAGTGGAGGGAGTCTCAGCCCATGGCAGGGGGTTGGAAGGAGATGGTCTTTAAGGCTACTTCCAATCTAAGCCATTCCAGGATTTGATGATCTTGGTCTGATGAACACAGACCTTCAGCAGCTCTGATTTTGGTGGCTCTCTGGCTTTGCTCCCAAGCAGAGGGCAGCAGTACCTGTGTCCTCAATCCTGGGGTGGCCCACACGCTTCTGACATCCTCTGAGGCACTTCCATCACGGCTCCCTGCCCTGCATGGACACATCCCAAGCTCTCTGCTTCTGCTAGGAGCTCACCCTCCTCAGCCACCTCCACTGCTTCCCACCAGGACACAGCACCTTCCCAGCTTGGACAGACACTTCCACTTGCAGTGGTATGAGCCACTCAGGATTCACTCCCATCCAAATCCTCTCGTGCATGCAGAGGTCAAACCCATGTCCTTGCTGCCAACTCAGAACCAAATCAATCAACACCTCAGAGGCTTCTCCAGACTCTTTGTGTGGGGGTACTTGTGTGGCAGCCCCAGCACTGACTCCTTGGCCTGGAGTTATTCCTGACCTGGATTTTTAATTTCAGAGCTGCAATGAGGGATATGAAGAATCTCAGCTTCTAATTAATTACTGACTTTGCTGTAATTGATGCAAGTTACTGCCAGTGTGTCTGGTTAATTGCACTGTGGGGAAGGTCACTCTGAACACTGTTTTTCCAAACACCCCAGTGGGTGGCCCAAAGTCCTGAAACAGCTCCACTCTCCAGATCCTGAGGGAAGTTTGCACTGGTGGCAGAATACAGCTGTGATCCTGTGGCCTGTGTATGTCACCAGAGTGGGGAACCACAGAGCATCCTGGAAGGTGGCTACCTCTGGGTGGTGGGTCCTGGTCCTCTGGATATTGGGACCTGTGAGGGTGGACAGGCCCTGGCACAGGCCAGCCAGAGCAGCTGTGGCTGCCCCCAGATCTCTGGGAGGGTCCAAGGCCAGGTTAGATGGGGTTTGGAGCAGCCTGGGCCAGTGGAAGGTGTCCCTGCCATGGCAGGTGGGGCACTAGATGAGCTTTAAGATCCCTTCCAACCCAAACCATTCTGGAATTCTATGATTCCATGGTCTGATCTGTTGGACACAGAGGTCCCAGCATGAGGCCAAGCACAAGGTGATGCATGCAGCCTACAGCTGGGCTTCATGTGCCATTTCACGTGACAAAAAGACTGTGTTTTTATTTCCAGGTCAGATTCATCCTGTAATGGGACATATTTAGTTGCATTAGCCTTCATGATGAGGATTCAAGGCTGGGCAGTGGGATCTCTAAGGTGCTCTAATCCTTCCAGTAATGCCTGAATTTTTTCAATTTAATTTACTTGGAGAAGTCCAGTGAAGCCTGTCATTTGCCACAATGATACAAGGAGATTACAGCTTGTGCCTCCCATTCTCAGTTCTGAGCTGGATGAATATCCCTAATTCCCTAATAGCCCATAGTATTGGGATGTGTGTTTGTTCTCAAGTGTCTCCTACACTGCTCTGATGTAGGATCTCCCTCTACCCAGGGGATCCTACACTTGGAGCTGGATGTGCCTCACCAGGGCTCAAGAGGGGATTTACTGAGCCTTTCAAATTGTCTCCCTCACTAATTAACGACCAGGTTTCAGGTTCAAAACATGCACTTAAATAAACTGCCAAAGCGCATTTCATTAATCTTAATGAATGATTTAAATACTCAGAAGCCTCTGCTCAGGCCCTGTGTTTGATGGTGGCTCTGTCACCCTTCTTGTCACCCCTGCCTGTACCGTGGGGACAGGGACAAGGACCTGTCCCTTTGCTTGCTGCCTCGACATCCAGGCTGGGCACCATTCTGGAAGGTGTTTGATCAGAATGTGAATGAGTGACAATTGTTGCTCTCGACAGGAAAACTCTCCTGAATATAAATTCTGTGTTTTGGGTGTGCAGCCACTGCAGCAAAGCATGTCAATAGCCAGGGCTGGTGGAAAACAGGCTTTGCAAACTACTGGAGGGAAGAACTGGGCAAAGTGGGCAAGAAATTGCACTTCAGACCCCTGCAATGATTCGTCCACATTCCTGCAGGGCTGGGACAGCTCAGGGGGCACAAAGAGTATTCAGTGCCATGGCACTTGAAGTAGCACCAGGATCATTTCCCAGTGCTGAGATGCTGAGGGAAGACTTTCCATCAGATGCCCACATGGAACTGTGCAGATGGTCATGGAAATGTGAGTTAAGGGGGGAAGGACCCTCCTGCATTGCCAAAAAACTGCTGCTGAGTCTGAACCTGGAGGCTGCACCCTGGACTTGCTCTCTGCCTACTGGAGGATCTCTGCCAAATCTCTCGGGGAAATAAGGGTAGAGATAACTATCAATTTAGAGACCAGAGGATGTGATAAAAGCTTGTTTGCACATCCACAAAGGCGCAGGAAGAGACAATGGCAGGAGGGGGAGCTCAAACACTACCCTGGGGCAGCCCCAATAATCCCCAAAGGAGAACTATGAGCCCAGCAAATGTCCTGAAGTCATGGTGGGCACAGGGACACAGTGCCGGGTGGGGACCCAGACTGAGGACTCCCGAGGAACAACCACGTTACCCATGGCCCCTTCCTGAGGTGTCCCAGCAGAGCCATCTGTTCCAGTGTGGAGGTGTGAAAATCATCACTAGAAGTAGCTCCCGGGTCACCTTTTGGACCAAAGACGTTTCTGCCCTGGGGTGTGAGACCCAAAGTGGGATGTGGGGGAAGAGCATTTTTGGACTTACTGTGGTTAAACTGGGTGTCTGAGCCCCGTTGCTGGAGGAATCAGCGTTGCACATATGTGTGTATTTATATTCTCTCTATCAGACCTGCACCCTGCTCAGCCCCAGGAGCAGCAGGATGAGGCTCTTTGGTGCTGTTGATGTTCATGTGGATGCTCTGAATGTCTTTCTGTGAGCTGTGTGGCCAGGAGGTGTCCTGGTTACACAGGTATAGACGTGTGCGTTCAGTACAGGTGTGTGCTGTACACATCTTCAGCTTCACTACTGCTAGACCTGGGAACAGGCAGCTGCAGCAACCTCACATCCCTCAGCTGCTGGACCCAGACTAATGTGCTCCCACTAACAAAAAAAATACTGAAGCCAACAATTTAGTGAATAAGAGATTGAGAATTAGCAAAGGAACTACCCACACTTGTCTCTGCTGTGTCCCTGCTGCAGACCCTGAAGTGCTGCATCTCTGGGTGTATAGGCAGGGAGAGGACAAAATAATCTTTTTGGAGAGAAGACCAAGAAACTGTGCCCATGCTGTTGTTCTTCCAGGAGATGAGCATCCTGCTGCTCCTCTGAGATCGCAGCAGCTCAGTGCGTGACACGCAAAGCCTCCCCCAGCATCCCAGTTACCCTGAGGTTTGCAGCTGGAGGTGAGACAGAGCTGTCTGCAGAACTGCAGTGCTACCTGCTGGAGTTTTCACTGAGCCCTGGCTCCTCAACAGCAAAATCCTTGCTCCCTCTCTGGCCGTTTCCTTCTCCCAGACAAGAATCAGGAAGGGATGCTCCCTTGCTTTCATGAACTCTGATAAAAATGTATTTTTTAAAGCTCCACTTCCCTGAGTGATGACATTAAGCATAATACTCGGTTTCTGCCTAAAAGAGGTATCTTTTTTTCCCATCTGGTGAAGAAAAAAACCTCAAAAACATTATTAAAAGGCTACTGCCAGTTTAGACATCAAAAGCTGGGAGTGACAATCCAAAATCAATAATGGTTTTTAATTCAGACCTGATCTGAAGCTGGAATAGGTTTGAGGCAGAGCATGTGGTTTACCAGCACCCCCAGAGTGGTGCTGAGAAGCATTTCTAAATTTCTGGGAGACTTAGGGACACTAGACTATGGATGTCATGTAGGGTGGCAGCATTTCCCAGGTGGCTGTGGGGTCCAGATGTGTCCTGACCAGCAGCTGTGACCTTCTGACAGCCCTGTCCTTTGGCTGGGTGAGGATGGGGCCCCTTCCCTCATGCTGTGCCTTGGGGCTGTGGCTCTGACAGCCTGGTCCCCAGCCAGCTCCTCACCCTTTATTAAATATAACACTTTGCTTCACATGCTGATTAATTTCTAATCAAATCTGTTTTCCAGTGGCCATCTTCAAGCCCCCAGAGCTGCACTGCTGAGGATCCTGTGTCTCTGGCACCTCTGAGGTAGCATTTCTGCTGTGCCCATGTGCCTTAGCAACATCCTCAGCAGGGCTATCAGACAGTCACAGAAACCCAGACTGGTTTGGGCTGGAGACAAACTTAAAGCTCATCCCATTCTACACCCTGCCATGGGCAAGGACACCTTCCACTGTCCCAGGCTGCTCCAAGCCCTGCCCAACCTGGCCTTGGACACTTTCAGTGATCCAGGGGCAGCTACAGCTTCTCTGGACACCCTGTGCCAGGGCCTTCCCACACTCACAGGGAAGAATTTCTTCCCAACATTTAATCTAAATTTATCCTCCTGCTGCTTTCTCATCCAGCTCTACAGGGTCTCTGCAGAGTAGGACAGATGGGAACCATGACTGTGACATCCACCCAAGGGAACACTGGCCAGGCCACAGGCTGCAGGGGAGCACTCTGAGGTACCTGCCTTAACCTTCATTACTGTTCATGAGATATTTGCACTTCCCTGTGCTCTCAGGGGGCCCTGCTGTGTGCACCCCCCAGAACCCTGTGGGAAGGCTGCAGTCCGAAATGGTCCTTCATGGGATGGTCCCATGAGAGGAACATGGGATCATCATGGATCAGGCTGTTCAGTCTGGAGAAGTGAAGGGAGACCTTAGAGCCTCTTTCAGGGCCTAAAGGAGCTCCAAGAGTGCTGGAGAGGGACTTGGGACAAGGGATGGAGGGACAGGACAAGGGGGAATGACTTCCCACTGCCAGAGGGCAGGAATAGATAGGATATTGGGAAGGAATTCCTGGCTGTGAGGGTGGGAAGGCCCTGGCACAGGGTGCCCAGAGAAGCTGTGGCTGCCCCTGGATCCCTGGGAGTGTCCAAGGCCAGGTTGGATGGGACTTGGAGCACCCAGGGATAGTGGAAGGTGTCCCTGCCCATGGCAGGGACTGGGACTGGATGAGCTTCAAGCCCAAACTAGTCTTGGATTCTGTGATCCCTGCAAAATGCAAACAGTGTCCTGGAACCAGGCAGTGGGAGGACGAGCAGTTGCTCCCTGATTGTGCTCAGGGGGTGTATTTGGATCAGATTGAGGACAGATAAATCATCTGCATTCAAAGTGCTTTCCTTGTGCACAGCTGGCTCACATGACAGATCTGGGAGTCAGGGAGCCAGGGGGGAAGGTTTATCATACCTGAGATTAGAGAAGTGTCTGACAAGTGCTCACTCTGTCAGCCAGAAGTAAAGGACCCCTGTGTGAGTGAGCAGCTGCACTGAGGGAAGGCACTGCTGGGACTTGCTTTCCTTGCAGACCCAGGACTTGGCAGCACTAATGCACCAGGGGCCAGGGAGGAGCTGTGTGCTGGTGCCTATGACACCTGCACACAGCTCCCAGCCTATGTCCCCTCTGTGCTGAGGCACCTGCCTGCAGTCCCTTTTCTGTTTCTCCCAAACCTGCTGCCTGCACCCCTCCCTGCCTCCCTTCCCTGCCCAGTAACTCCTGTGACAGATGCAGACAGCACCAGCCAGAGAGGAGAGCCAGCTCCAGCTGGGTGGAGGAGCTGGAAATAGCCTTTTGTTAACCATTTTTAGCATCATTTGGAGATGCATTATTTTGCCAGCAGAAACTTCAGCGTGCTATTTATCCCTCTTAGGGGAAGGCTGTTATTAGTGCAAAATGAATCAGCGTGGATGTAGCTCCTCAGCATCTCTGAGCTGGGAGTGCAGCAGGAGGGATGCAGCAAGCACAGAGAGAGCCTTCAAAGTGCCATTATTAATTCATGCTCACATTCATTGGAAGAACACATTCAATTGTGGCAAATTCATCTGCTTTAGCCACTTGGTGCAAGGGGCTTGTGGGAAGGAGCTTTGTAAGTTTAGGTCCTGGCTTGGCCTGCAAAGACAGAGTGGAATGGTACTGGTTTGACTGGGACCCAGGGAGGGATCATAGCCTTCACATCCCACAGCTTGCAGTTCATGGGCACAGAGGTGGAGCCACTGTGACCCTGTAGGCAGGGATAGCTCATGGACACGGATATTCACAGAACCTCTCGGATCATCTCCTCCAGCATTCACAGCCTCCTTCAGCTCTCATTTCACAGATTGCACCACATAAAAGAAGGGTTACGTAACACCCCAGTGCCCCCCAGTCCGGTGCCTATCCTGTGAAGGCTGCATGGAGATTCTCACTCCATAGCAAGGCATCCTGGTAGCACAGATGGATCCTGGTCCTGTGCTGACCCCAGTCCCTTGTGCTCTGACTGAGGGACTAGTGCAGGGCACAGCAGGAAGGCTGCACATACGTGATGGGAACAGGAGGCGTGGGAGGAGCTGTGGCACCCAGACACACAAATCCTCTATGAATGCAGGTACAGCACAGACAGGCACCCACTCCCAAGCACAGATACACCACTTACTGTTCTCTGCATTTGTCACCCAGGATTGTAACTCAAAATACAAAGGGGTTTTGTATTTTTAAGAAAAAATGTGCCCAGAGAAATCTGCCCATGACACTGAGAGTGTTTGGTGCGGGTATTTTGGCAGCTGACCTGCAGCTTGTCTTCCTGCCTGATGCCTGACTGCTCTGCCAGCAAGTCTTGATGGGCAAACTTGGGAGAGAAAATTTAATGGCAGCCCAGGGATGCAGGATTCCCAACACTGGAATTTGGTGAGGGGTGGAGTTTTGGATAGTAGCAGCAGGGTGTCCATGCCCACCCTCCCCAGGCCAGCCATGGAGGGCACCTCCCATGTGCTCCATGCTTTGCTCTTTTTGCCTGGAGTATCACCCCAGCAGCACCTGGTCCCTCATTGCCAGCAGCAACGCCAGTACTGCACATGAAAAGGGAGGAGTATCTGGAAGATTTTCCCAAGTGGTGGTGCCCAGCAGGAGCAGGGTGGGTTAAGTGACACCTGAGCTGTCATAGGGAAGGGACAGCACATCCCAGCCAAGCCCAGAGTGATGCAGCTGAGGAAGGGAGGAGAAGGAGAAGGGAGTGTGGGAGACATCCTGCATTCCACTGGGGCTTAAACCTGCAGCACCGTAGACACAGGACTTTGGGAACACGCATGGGCCACATGAGAGGGGTCTCAAAGAGGAGGGAAGTTGGTCAGAAAGGCTCAGACCTGCGGCTGCAGCAGCACTGGGCACAAGGAGATGCTCTGGACCCAGCAGAGCCAGGCTGAAAGGATGACAAACCCTTCCCACAGCACAGGATGATTGGAATATTTGCTTTGTTTTCCTGGCCTTTGCTGAGGTACTAATGAAGTGCTTGGAGGCACAGCAGCAGTGATGGCAGTGGCTGTCGGAGGGGGCTGGTGCTGCACACTCAGCACTGGAATCCATTATCTATAGCAGAGAGCCAGACCTGCACTCAGATGCACAAACAGGCATTTAACAGGGCCAGAGGCAAGGTCACACCTGTCAGATGGGCTGTGTCCTGGAGAGCAGGGCCCTTGGCAGGGGACTGCAGGACAGCACTCCTCACAGAGGTGCTGTTGGTGTGGCCACCAGGGCAAATGAGGTGCTCGTGTGACTAAGAGGCACCATAGAGGGGAATGACCTCCCTGTCCTCATGTCTGACTGAGCTCCAGAAGGATTTGATGTGGCTGATAGATTTCTCAGTGTCCAGCAGAGGATGTTTCTGGTGCTCTGCTGGGTGCTGCAGACAGATGGGCTGGTGAAGGTCAGGCACGAGTGACTTTGTCATAAAGACAGACCCTCCAGACCCAGGCAGATGCCAGGTATTGCCTGAGGTGTCACTTAGACACCAGCCCCACAGAGGTGTGATCTGAGACCTGCTGTACAGCTGTCCCATCACTACCATCACCTCATCCACAGCACAATCAGAGCAAAGCAGGTACTCGTTCATATAATGGTATCAAAACATGGTCAGGAAGAGGCTCAAGGACCTGAAACTAAAATGTGCCCGGGGGAACAGAATATACCATGTAAATACGGATATTCTTATCTTCAGATCCATTTGCTCCTACAAACCTCTGTGTGCTACTCACCCACTGGATGGGGCTTGGAGCACCGGGGGATAGTGGAAGGTGTCCCTGCCCATGGCAGGGGTGGAATGGGATGAGCTTTAAGATCCCTTCCAACCCAAACCTCTCTGGGATTCTATGTTTCCTGCTCCAGGTCAGAGCACAGAATGGACAGGATGGGTGAGGGGAGACCAAAGAGGCAGGAGCGAGGGCAGGGAGTGAGGGCAGGGGAGTGAGGGCAGGGGACAGCATCTCTTGATCCCCATGGCTGGAAGGATGGAGGGATGCAGGCCACGCAGGGAAACCCCTTCCTCACCCTTTATCTTCCCTGTGCAGCTGGAGGCCATGTGCTGTGCTGGGTGCAGGGAAACCATTGATCTGGCTGTTTGGGCCTGAAGCTAGCACTTAGGATCAGGATGTCACCTCCAGGGAGGTGTGGGTGACACTGATCAGTGAGTGGAAAGCTCTGGCTTGGTCCGAGTGTTGCCTTCAGGCACCTGGAGCTGCAAGCATCTGTCCATATAGAGATGTTTTGCTGTGGTGGAGTCCCTCCTCTGCCACCAAAAGCATCTGCATCCCTTCCCTTCTGTGACTCCCACGTGCAGGTCTCTCCTCTCTGTCCTGTTTCTTGTTGCCTGAGCTGAGCAGAGCTCCAGGTCTCTCTGCACAGGGATACAGCTCAGCTTTGCTGCTGCAGAAGTTTTCACGGCAAGCTAATTCTGGAGTCACTAATTTAATGATGATTAATGACAGGTACACCACCTTTTCCTTCCTACTTTTATCGATTGGGGAAAGAAACCTGGAGCAGAGCTGGATATTAATTAATTCTCTCAAGTGGAGGGGAAAGTGATCAGACTGAAATCAGACTGAATTTAGGACTTGCAGGTGAGCAGGAGGATGTGCTGAGTGATGAAAATGAGAAATGGCCCAGTCTGGCTGGGCTGGGAGGGACAAGGCTGCTGAGCAGATTCCACTGGAAAGGCCTGGCAAAAGTGGATGTAAGGGACAGGTATCCAGGCTGGACCTGCCCACCTGGGGCACACAGCCAGGCCCCACACTGAGAGGGAGTGGGCATGATGTGAATTTGGTGGAAAGCCTGGCAAAGATTTGCCTGGGTGGCCTTATCTCTGCCCTGCCTCCACTTTGGCTGTCTTTCCTACAGGCTGCATCACAGCATCACATTACACCTCACTGGCAGTGTCCAAGGCCAGGCTGGAGGTGGTCTGGAGCAGCCTGGGACAGTAGAAAGTGTCCCTCTCCATGGCAGGAGTGGAACAGGATGAGCTTTAAGGTCCTTCCCAACCCAAACTAGTCTGGGATTCTGTGATTGTATGAGCATCCAAACCAGCTGAGCTGCCACACAAAGCCACATGTTGCGAATCTCTGTGATCGTAGATTTTTGCTTCACCTGGGAGTGCCAAGAGTAGGGCTAATCAAGGCTGGAGAGTCCATCTGCCAAGCATCTAACTGTTTTAAAACCACATATTCTCCAAGAACATCCATTTCACCTTGAGATGAAAGCCTCCTCCCCTCCTTCCCTGCAAATCAGTTCAGGGCTGCAGGTCAGGGCTGAGCCTCACAGCTCACTGAGGCTCAGGGCTCCAGCAATATCCCAAGTATTTAAGCATGACTAATTGGCTTGTGCCTACCATACAAGGGATTTAAAGCCTGTATCCTATTCAAGCACTGGTCAGACCCATAACTGCCTAATTTCTAATAGCATGCACACTCAGCCATCAGACAGGAGACATTCCAGAGTGCCCTTTCCCTTTGCAGTCCAGTGCAGTGTCACCTCACATTAGGAGTGGGACCATGAATCCTAAACCTGTGACCCCAGTGAAGCAGTCAGTGATGCCGTGTCAAAATCTTTTGACATTATGCTTCAAAAAAGAATCTTAAAGAAAATGAATCAAATTAAATAAATGCAATTAAACAGACATTTTTCATCAGAAGAGAGGTTACTGACTGGGTCCACTCCAGGATGTGAGCAACCTTGTGTTCATAAAGGACAAGAGAAAGTTTTCTGCTGAAATCTCCAGTTTGGGCAGGGCTTTGTGGGTCAGGTCAGGTTGGCCTGAGCCAGCAGTGAGGGCTGTCCTCCATCTCTGCAGGAAAGTGCAAGGCAAACACAGTCTTTGGAATGGCTGGAAAGAGAAACAAGGGCAAACCAGCAATCTAATTACTGCTCCTGCACCAGCAGTAGAGACTCATTTAAAAGAATCATGGAATATCCTGAGCTGAAAGGGACTCACAAGGATCATCCGGTCCAATTCCTGTCCCTGCACACACACCCCAACAATCCCACGTGTGCCTCAGAGCCTTGTCCAAACTCTCCTGGAGCTCTGGCAACCTCGGAGCTGTGCCCTCGGAGCCTGGGCAGTGCCCAGCACCCTCTGGGGGAAGAACCTTTTCCTGATATCCAGCCCAAACCTGACACAGCTCCAGCCATTCCCTGAGTCATTTCACTGACTACCAGAGCAGAGATTGGAGCTGCCCTTCCACTTCCCTGGGAGGAAGCTGCAGACCCCAATGAGGTCTGACCTCAGCCTCCTCCAGGCTGAAGAAGTCGACTGACCTCAGCAATTTAAACACACTGCCTTTAATGCCCTGGAGACAAGATATGGGAGTTTGCTGGATGTCTCTGGGGATGCCTCAAGGGCAGGACATTGTGGAGACAGCAGTGTGGAGGAGCACTTCCATCAGGCAGGAGACAGACATGGAGATGAGGAGAGGCACAGCTTTTTGTAGGGTGGTACTACAGAAAATGGGTCCAAGCCAGAGCCCTTATGTCCCATCATGTGTGCCATCACCTCCAGAGACCTGTGTGATAATGAATAATTTTCTCCTGTGTTTTGCGGAAAGAGCAGAGTGAACTCAGCCTCTGAGTCAGGTGCTGCTCTGCAATCCCCAGGGCAGCTCTGGGGATGCTCACTGCTGTGTGCCATGGGGACAGTGAGTCACAGAGGACTGTCCCATCAGCCCTGCCCTGCCAATGGCCACACAGCAGCAGGAACTGCCTTTGAGTTATGGGCTCTCTGAGAAGCCCTCACCAAGGTTCTGAGTGACCCAGTGCTCAGTGACCTCAACTGCAGAGGTTCAGAGGGTCTCTCGGAGAATGTGGGCTGGCATTTCTGAGCTGGACTTGGGCCAGGATGTGCAGGAGAATCACAGAATCATTCAGGCTAGAAAAGACCTCTGAGATCATTGAGTCCAGACAACAAGAAGCAGAAGGGAAGGTGGGAGCAGAGGGGAAGGTGGGAGAGAAGGAAGGGAGGACCATCCCTGATCCCTAACTGACATCCCAGCCTCCTGCCAAGGGAAGGAGGTCAGTGGAATGATGGCACTAAGAGGCAGAGGCAGGACCCCCTCTGGCTGCCTCCTGCAGCCCTGCCCAGCTGAGAGACAATTGTTAAGGGCTCTGAGTAGCCTGGTCTGGTGCAAGGTGTCCCTGTGCCAAGGTGCGTTGGAATGAGATGATATTTAACGTCCCTTTCCAAAGCAAACCATTCTGACATTCCATGATTCTGTAAGTCTAGAAGGGGTATGTGTTGGGGTTGACTCAAGATGAAGATGACTTAGAAATAAGGCCATGGGAAAACACCTCAGACCTATAGAAAACCATAGAAGTCTGTCCCAGACTTCCCCGGTTGTTTTATGCAAATTTGTACTAGAAAGTTCTCGGTTCTCTCCCAGTTACCTTGATGCCCTCGATTGGTTGATGTACCCCTGCAATGTTTTCCAAATCCTCTCCTATTGGGCCTTACCCTCAGACCCTGTCCTAAGGCCGCCCATCTCCCAACCTGTATGTACCCCTGCAAGAGCCTGGACCCCCAGCTGCAGCTGGGCTTTTCTAGTGTGCTTCCACGTAGTTTGTTCATTTTCCAGTTTGTGATTTTCCGGTTATTAAAGGGTTTAGCTCCCAAGCCACTGGACTGGATGCTTGTCTCTCTCTTCAAAGTCGCCCTATCAGACTCTGGACATAGTTGCCACAGGTCCAAAGCTGTCTGGACCTAGGACCATGTTATAGATGGATGATGAGATTATTGGCGCTTTCAATTAAAAGATAACAGTTGTGTGACTAGTAAGAAAAGCTTTAGTGATGTATAGTTATGTTACTGTAGTTTAAATGTCCTCTGTTCTCCCCACAGTTCCCTTTCCCCCCCTGTATTGTTGCCATCAGACAGCCGGGATTGTCTAGGACAGGTAAAATGAAGGCTGAACAGGTGTCTCTTGCATGGGGCAGTTAGTTGGGAATGGAAAAGCTTGTTGCTAGGCAGGCACAGCATGGCAACACCTGACTTCCAATCCAGTTATAAGAAAGCAATCTCCACTGATAAATGGCAAAGAAGAGCTGACTGACAGACTTTGGGAGGGGCCAGGGCTGGCTGATGCAACCCCAGGGGTATAAAAGATTGAGCATCCATCTTGAAGACAAACTGGCCACATGGTATCCATGAGGGCAGTTCCCAACACTGCAGCTTTTTCCTTATGTAGTCCTTTTGTTGTATTTTTGTCAAGATTTAGTAAACCTTTTTAAATTTTCAAAGTGAGCAGTTGTTTATCACAATTGGGATGCAACAGGGATGTGTCCTGAGGCTCTGGAAACACCAGGAGCACATCCCTACCCTGCCCTGAGCAGTGATGCTCTCGTAGGGGCCGGTCCCCCCAGCTGTCTGTGCTGCCACCTCTGCCCGCAGCATCCCTCCCTTCAACATGGAGGCTGTGCATGCAGGCAGGGCTCCTTCCTCGGAGCTTCAGCACAGGAGGCTGTGCATGCAGGCAGGGCTCCTTCTGAAGTAAAAGGGCAAGTAGCCCTGCTCTTTTTTTACCGCCTTTATGAAATCAGCTCTGGGTGGAGGCCCAAGGGGTTGCGCACCACTGCCGCTGCTCCCCTCGAGGATGTGGAGGAGGAGGTGAACAGCTTTGCTATGTAGCAAAGCTGGGGCTTCTGTCCTCACAAGCCTGCCTAGGAAGATGCCTTTAAATTCCTGGTCAGAAGTCCTCACCCTGGTCCCATTCTCTTTGTGTTACAGTGACTGCCTGGAATTATGCCGATGGAACAAGAAAACTGTTCCCAAGCGAGACATGTCACTCAGTCTCTTACACTGCAAGTTGGCTCATCTTTTAGGGTGTTATTCTTTCAAACAGTACCGGATGTCTCTCAATTTACATCTACGCCGGTGACGTCGCTCTCTCCTTCATAGCTCAGGCCATCTTGGGAAGCAGCGGAGGCAATACTCGATGGAAAAAAAGGTACAGGCAAGGGAAGGCACTGCTGGGTGATTAACAGTATTGGTAATCAACAGAACCAACACACTCAACTTGGTGATCAACATCCAGTGTTGCAGAGTGATTTCATGGTTCACCCCAGAACCCCAGGTTTTTCCCCTGAAGATTCCCTCCCAGGTGTGTCAATCACCTCTCCTTTCCCCACCCTGACCCCTGCCGAGCACTGTCTGTCAATCCTGGAATTCCAGAAGGGCATCAAGTGATTGGGCAGATTCAAAAGATGCCCTCTACCCCTGGCGGGGCATTGGGCCATCCAGGTGTCCTTTGTCCCTTGAGATCTCCTCTCCCGTACCTGGTTGGTGGGCTCCCCACCCCTTCCCTCCTCCCCTCCCCCAGGTAAAAGGGCAAGGAGGAGTTGCTGGATTCAGAGGCCTGTGGGCCTGAATAAAGCTCTGGATTGAAACCCTCCATCAGAACGGCTCCTTTCCTTCACCATCGCCTTAAAGCTTCTCCAGCAGAGGGAAACCTGAGGAGCGGCCCCTCCACAGGAGGAACCTCCATCCTGCCACCACCAGAGCTCCTGCATGTCTGGACTTGTCCCCACGTGCCCAGCTGCAACATCCTGTGAGCCAAAAGTGTCTCTGGGGTGAAACACCACAGTTGTCACTATTTGGTTCAGCAGCAGGGGCCAGACAAGCCAAGGCATGTCCCGTCCACAATATTGGTGATACCAATAATCCAACAACCAACAAACACAGTAACTTGTTCATAACAATTCCATGGAGCCTCAGGACAGGAGGCTGTGCCTGCAGGCAGGGCTCCTTCCTCAGAGCCTTGGCAGAGGAGCAGCCGTGCCTTGTCCCCATGCCTTGTCCCCGCAACCTGTCCAGCTGTTCCCCTCGGGGCCCGGCTCCCTGGGACCTGGCATGGAGCCTGGGCCCTGTGCAGGGCAGGGTGAGTTTGTAATTTATTATTGATTGTCAGGAGCGGGGAGTGCTCTGCAGGACACGGAGGACACAGGGAGACAGACTGCCCCTGCCTGTGCTTCTGCAGCAGCACTGCTTTGTGATAAAAGTTTAATAAATTGAAAGACACAGTTTCCATTCCATTGGTAATTAACTTCTGCTGCTGTGTTCCCTCCTAATTGTCTCTATTACTCCAGATAAAACTGAGATCAATAGAAACCAAAGTCTGGAGGCTGGGAAAGTTGCAATTAATTCATTATCTCTCTCTTGCATGCATCCTCCATCTGCTGGTAATCAAATGAGATTAGGCTGGTCCTCGTGCAGATCCTGGGCCCTCCATGACTGCTGGAGTCCCGTGGGGACTTTGCAGTGGGGCTGAGCAGTGTGTCCTGGAGCAGGAAAGGGCAGAGGGACAGCTCTCACTGTGCCATTGCATTCCTTCTAGGTGTTTGGCCTCTCCAGGATGGATTCCATGAGAGACCACTCAGTTTCTCCCAGGGTGGAGGCTGCCTGTCATTCCCTCAGGCTCTGCAGTTTGTGCTGGGGCACAAACACCAGGAAGCACCTGGAAAGCAATGGTGTGACACGTGTTAAGGCCTGTGACTGTGAACAAGGCTGAGAGCCAGAGTCTTTCTCACATGGTCTCCGAGAGCCTCCAGCAGTCTTTGGCATGCTCCATGACACATGGACTGAAGCACCTGTCCCCAGAGCCAGCTCATCTCTGGATCCTCTTTAAAGGCTGGAGTATTTCTCACACTCCCCCTATTTCTGCTGTCTGGGGAAAGTGCTTTTTTGGGATGTTGTCAGCTCTCCCAGCTAAAGCTCTGTCTGTTGGAGTGTGTCCAGAGATGGGAATAGAGCTGGGGAAGGGTCTGGAACACCAGGAGCCATTGAGAGAGTTGAAGGAGCTCAGCCTCAAGAAAAGGAACCTCAGGAAGGCCCTTCTGGCTCTGCACAACTCCTGACAGGAGGGGACAGCTGAGAGGGGTCAGGCTCTGCTTCAGGGACAGAGACAGGAGGAGAGGAAATGGCCTCAGGCTGGGCCAGGGAAGGTTTAGGTTGGATCTGAGAAAAGGTTTTCAGGCACTGGGACAGATTGCCCAGGGCAGTGGTGGAGTCACCACCCCTAAAGTGTTAAAAAACCATGTAGACGTGGCTCCTGGGGACGTGGTTTATTGGTGAACATATGAATGCTGAATTAATGGTTGGAGTCAGTCTTAGAGGGCTTTTCCAACCTTATTGACTCTGTGATTCTTTATGATTTTATACTCAGCAATGCCCTGCTGTGAGCCAGGACAGCAGCATGTCACATCTGCAGCCTGTGCCGACATGGTGGCCAGACCCCTCCTGTGTCTCCTGGGGCTCTCATAGGAGACAGCTGCTGCTGAGAGTGGACACTTGGTAAGGATTTGTATTAAGTTATTCCACTGCTCAGAGAAAATTATGCCTTACCTATGAAGGTGAACACAGCAGGCCTCCAGAAGAGCTGTGCCATGGCCACCATCCATCAGTCAAAGATGGTGGGACTTCCTGGCCCAGACACAGGTGCTGAGTCCTGCTGCTCCACTGCCAGGCAGGAGCTGGAGGATTCATTCCCATTGTGTACCAGTGGGTGCTGTCACGTTTGCAGTGTCCCTGGCCATGGCAAGAGGTTGGAGTGAGATGATCTTTAAGGTCCCTTCTGACCCAAACCTGTCTGGAATTCTGTGATTTCATCCTTCTCCATACTTTGAATGGCCTGTGTTCCAGGGTGTACAGGGAATCCCTGCAGGAGGGCTGATGCATGGCTCCCTGTGTCCCAACAGCCCATCAATATTCCCCTTGCAGAACAGCTCTCTGTGCTTTTCATATCATCTGCTGGGACATGGGTGCTGCTAAATTGAGAATTTAAGAAGCAGCACTCAGGTGTGCTGCACTGAATTTCAACACAGCCTTCCCCTCCCACCAGTGCCAAGGACCTGCCCCAGTCCCCTCCCAGCACTCATCTGTCAGAGGAGCCTTTGCAGGCACAAAGCTGCTTTGGGAGCCTTCCCAGCACAGCAGCTCCGTGCCTGAACCACTCCCGTGTGTGAGGGGAAAGGTTCAGGAGTTCCCTGGCTGCCATCAGTCTCCAGGGGACAAGCTGTCATCTTGTCCTACTCTTGGTGCAGACCCTTTCAGACAAAGTGAGTCTTTGGGTCACCCTAATCTCTTAATTTTCCTTTGGCAAGGGGATCCTTCCTGGTCTTGTGGGTTTATTTTGGTGTCTCATGAAGGTGTGGGATGCAGGGAGGAGCTGGCTGGAGTTTCAGTGTGCCCAGCCAAGTTCTGCAGTTCTCCAGCTTCTCCTATGGCACCTTTTATCTTCTTTAGGCTTTAAACATCTTCCGCCTTCTGGATTGCAGAAACTATCCCTAAGAATGCTGGCTGCAGCTCCACCCTATTCCACCTGTGGATGTGACTTCTCCTCTCTCATTGTCCACCTATTCATCCCTGATTGCTTCATCCAGGCCCCCGAAAGTCATCTTTTGCCCTCAGAGGTTCCTATACCAAAAACTGCCCTCTCAGAAGAGAACAAGGGGCCAAGACACAAGAAACCAGGCATCAAAGAGAGACTGGACTACCTGAGCTAAGCCCAGTTCCCCGCAGTCATGGCAGAATGGTTTGGGTTGGAAGGGACCTTAGAGATCATCTCCTTCCACCCCCCTATAATGGGCAGGGACACCTTCCACCAGACCAGACTACTCCTCATGGATATTTGCTCCAAAAGCACACTCAATGCACTTGGACTTGTAAAATATTAAGGAAAAGAAGATATTTTTGCAAAGCTTGACAGGTATCAAGGAAGAGAACTGACAGCAGACAATTTCTCTGGGGAAAATCCCAGGTAATCTCAGGAGAAAGTGTACAAAACCTATAGTTCAGAGGGAAAACAACAGTATCTCTGTCTAGGGGAAGCTTCATCCAGACCTCAGTTACAATGACAGATGTTTCAGGCCTAACTGATCTTAACCTGTGCATCATTCCAGATGTTTCAATGCTCTGGCAGGGAAGTGAACCAAGAGACTGTGTTAGGGGAAAGAAAAAAAAAATATGAAGGAATAGATGGTTTCTGGCCCTGCAGGTGGCCAGCAGGAACTGACAAAGAGATGCTGGCAGGCAGTGATGGACCATCCCTTTGAGCCTCTCCAGGGGATGCTGTTATTCTGTGTATGATGCAGACCAGCATTTCCAGCACCAGGTTGACTCCTTCCTTGACCCTTTGTTATGGAATTAATCCCAAACCTCTTTGTCCCATTCTCCCTGCTTGGGAACCCATTCCCCTTTGTGTTTTTGTGAATCTCTTAATTTTCCATGTCACCGTGGTTACAGGCAGTTTATGCAGATTTCATATGCTAACAGAATTGTCTCTGAAATTGGATAATCCCTTTCCATATTTAAGAGATGGTGATCTCCTTTCTAGACCCTGGTTGTGTCAGGCCAAGGTCCCTGTGCTCCTGCACTCCCCAAATCTTCCCAGCACTGCTGCCAAGAGCTGGAGCTGGAGATAATGATGTGAGTAAGATCTTAACACTGCCTTGTACGTCCCTGTCTCTGCTGCAAGCACTCTGTCTGCTGCATTGTATGCCCGCATTAGCCACAGACTATTGGGAATCAAATTAGATTAGAGGAAAAAAGAGATATCAAATACCCTTGATCTCTGAGGTTTGAGACCGATTGTTTGTGACTAAGATCTTCACTAAGCCTGATTTGAGAGGCACATATAATTTGCCTGGAGTGAAACAAATTAATGGAAAAGCCTCTCAAATGAGGTAAATCCATTTTGGGGTCTTGGTCATGGTTGTTTGTCCATAACTGCCTCTGCTATATTTCAGTATGATAAACCACACTTTTAGGGCAACACCAGGCTGCTTTATAAACCTATAAATGGAAGGAGTGTTTAAAAATCTGTAAAACTTCTGCACTGCTGTATGTTCAGGAGGAGAAATGCTCTTTTAAACATTGCACCACAGCACTGCTGGTTTGAAACATCTACCATGATTAAACTGCAAAGTGAACCAGTTTCACTGAAATTAAAAGAAAATAAGGTCCAAATGCAAAAGAGAAAATTGTGGCCAGACCTGGGCAAATTAAGTGTCAAATCATTATGAATGGAATGAAATATTTTAAAGAGCAACTTCTTAGCAGCTCAGCAGCTAAGAATGCAATATTCCCCACACATTAGGAGGTCACGCAGTCAGGAGTGTCACCTCTTCTTGGTGACATTCTAGTAGAGGACAGTGGGAGCACATGGCTCCACAGTAAAATAAACCTTTGCATGATGTTCTGAACACCCTCTGATCAAGGAAATTCCTGCACCACAAGGGCTTTTCCAGAGGATAAACATAACAAACAGCCTCAGAGAAGTGTCAGAGGAGGTGCTGGAGCAAAATGTGCCTGACTAGTCCCAAACAGTCAGGATTATGTGGGACTCAGACAAGAATTGGAGAAGAATCAAATCAGCTTCAAGCTCCAATGTGTAACCTCAAAGGAGTGTTGAAGGTGACACGTGACACTGAACCATACAGATTTCTCTGTGGCCACCTAGACAGCTTATCACCAGCAGGTCTAAGTGTCACACCAAGCAACTGGGCAACTGCAGCGAGGAACAGAACAGACACCTTGATGAACAGAATTTATTAAGAAAATGCCTGAGATTTTCTGTAGAGGGGAATCAGGTCTCTCATACCTTGCAGAGATCTTTGAAGTGGTGAAAAGGAATGTGGAGGACTATGAGGACAACAGCAAGTCCTTGGATCTCTGTGCCAAGGTACCACAGAAGAGACTCCCTGTGCTGAGGGGCCGTGGCTCGGCCCTGTGGACTGATAACGAGCCCGAAGAAGAGAACACCAGAACTGGGCTGAGATGTCCAGGTATATGATGGGAGAGCTCACCATCAGGCCCAGGAATTCTGGCAGAGTCCCAGGCTTGATAGTGTGTTTGTAACAATGAAAGGTGATGGTGAAAGCTGAGGCAGCAATACAAATTTATTGAGAATGTTTGGATCTGAAAGGGAATATGAAAAGCTGAAAAGAAAGGCAAAAAAAATGACTGGCAGGGAGATAAAATGACTCAGTCCATGCCCTAGACAGAAAGCCATTTAGGTGGAAAGGAAACCCAAGCTGAATGCAATAACAGGCTCCAAACTAGAGGCACATGGAAAGAATCTTGCAGCTATGTGAAGCTCCCTGATCATACCTTGAAACTGTCCAGTAGCAAAGGGAAAGGAAATTAATGAAGTAAAATATTGAGAGCAACAGGGAAACTTTGCTACAGCTCCAGTGACCTGAACAGCACAGGCAGTTCTGGCCTTGGCACCAAAAACTGGTTTCTTGCAACAAAAACAGGGCCAAAGGAGAGAGGTGTGATGGTGGGAGAGGCAGACCAGGTACACAAAGAGAGATGGAAGGGCTGGGGAGATAGGCTGAGGGACAGGGATTCTTTGGAGATCTGTGCAGTCCTGCTGGGTGTGAGATGATGAAGGGCTGTCAGCTGGAACTGGGAAGGGATGTGTTTCTGGAGGATGGATTTGCCAAAGGTGGGGTGCCGGCTCTGGGGGTCCCTGTCCTGCCAAGAGCTGTGCTGCTGTGGCCACTGCAGTGTGCAGCAGCAGGCCCAGCCCAGGCAGAGCCTGTTGGCTCCATGCTGCTCCTGGATTCAACTGCTGCATGAGGGACAGGTTGGGTAGGCAGCCATAGCCTGCTCAGTGCCCCACCATGAGCTGGAAGGGGACTGGGAAAACACACACCATGAGCAGGCAGCAGTCCAGTCAAATCCAGCCACTGAGTTTGCTAGAAAATTGATTCCCTGAATTGCTCCTTTGCTGCAGATAATGAAAATTAGAGAAGGGATTGCTAACAGGAGAGAAAAGCTGATTTGTTCTGCCTTGGGTTTGCTGGAGCTTGCCAAACCCACGGAGCCTCTGCTCCCCTCCCAGTGCACCAGCACCATCCCAGACTGGCAAAGATGTTTGCAGGGCTCCACAGGAGAGGGGTCCAGTCTGAGCTGAGCTACTGCTGGCACAGGACAACTTCTCACAGGCTGGAAGAGACCCCTTAATCTGTGCAGTCCTGCTGGGTGTGAGATGATGAAGGAGCTCCAAAATTTGGGCATCCCCAATGGCTTTTACAAACCTGCCCTAGTCCTGCCCCCAGCTCTGACTTCATGCACTCGTAAGAGCAGCAGCTGTATGTCTTTTTAAGTCACGGTTGTGAATGTTATTTAATTCCTAATTTGAAATCCTGTATCTTTTGTGCTCCTGGTTCCCATCCCTTCTGTCAGCTGTACCCCATTACCCCATCAACACTCAGCCTCTCTGCTCTCCTAAACAGGGATGTTTGTGTCTGGCTGTGCCCCAGACACCTGGTTTGCCTTATCCAATGCCCCATCTCATCTCTGCAGGCTTTGCCAGGCACTTCACCTTCTCTAAGACAGAAATTCACTGTCACAGCCATTTTCAAATCTGCTGTACCTGTGTCTTCCTTTGCTGCTCCTCTGGCTGTTCTCTTCCTTCCTTTGCACTCACCCCCTCCTGTCCATCTGCTGCCAGGCTCTGAATTCTCCTTGTTCTCTGTTCCCCCAACCCCTGTGGACATTCCCCTCCTTTTGTCTCACACCTGAATCACAAACCCCTAATTACTCCCACTGTGCTGCCCTCCTCTGATCTCGCTGTACAATGCCCTGCCCATGCCTTCTTCTCTTTCTTCCCAACAATTTCTCCTTCTCTTCTCATACTCTTCCTGACAAATATTCCCTTCAGATCCTGGAGGTTCTGAAGGCTTTGCTTGGCCTTGCCTCACCCATCCTCTCCACCTCTTTGGGACCACCCTTGCTCCCTGCTGCCCCATCAGTAACAAGACTGGGGCTCATTAAAGCAACAGACCCACAGCCTTGTCAGGAAATACCCT
This sequence comes from Haemorhous mexicanus, assembly GCF_027477595.1. Classification (NCBI taxonomy): domain Eukaryota; kingdom Metazoa; phylum Chordata; class Aves; order Passeriformes; family Fringillidae; genus Haemorhous; species Haemorhous mexicanus. The sequence continues at coordinate 797,077 of NC_082363.1, read as the reverse complement.
GTAAAGAACAGGCCAGAATGTGGCAGCTGAGCTGCTGGCAAATACACAATGGATTTGTGGAAACAGCAAAGCCCTTTTTTTTGTTTCAGTGTCATAAATTGGTTCCACTTAGGGGCCTTTATTGCTCTTCTCCCTTTCCCATCACCCAGCCATCATCTCCCGCAGTGGAGTCCCGTGGAGCAGCACGGTCACTGACCTGTGTTCGGATGCCATGGCATTGAGGACCCGAGGCCATGGGGCTTAGTGCCAGCTTAGAACGAAGCAATTAATTTTCACAGCTGAAAACCCTTCACATTTCATCTCATTCTGTAAAAAATGCTGATAAAGCCACAAATTCCACAAGGAAAAGGGTTATCTTGACAGTCAGTCTTGTTTGCTCTCCTCCTGTGCAACTCCCCCATCTCTGACAGGGCAGAGCTGCATCTCCCCTGGCACAACAATTCCAGCCCAGAGGATGCTGAGGATATGTCTGTGGGAAGAAGTGCCTGGTCGCATTGTGAACTGACAACATGTTGACATTTCCCCTCGGTGCTGGAAAGCTGCAGCTCACCAGCCAACCCATGCTGCCAGGAATGATGAAACCTCTGCAGCAAAAGTGGGGCTGTTTGTTCGCAAATATTCTGTTTTGCAAGGGAGCTGAACGGGGAGTGGGGATGGGAGTACTTGAAAAGCAAGTGAACTTATGTTTTATGCTTTTTAAGATGTCTAACAGAGTACAAAAGTTCATCTTTAATAGGAGGGCAACACAGGGTGCTTAGAGCTGCGGTTTGACACAGATACAGAGCTCAAATGCCTTTGAAGTATCTTCTGATTCCTCATTCTGCCTGAAGTAACTTTAGATTTATGCAGCAGATGGGAAATAGTCCCTCGTTACGTGGCTCTCCACTTCAGCGCTGACTCCAAGAAAAGGCAGCCTCGCTGCATCTGCACTCCTCAGAAGCGCTCTTAGCGCTTTAGTCTTCAGGGGCCTGAGTTTGTAGTTTGCATATTTTTTTCCTGTTTTTCTCTAAAATTAGTCTTGATAAGTCCAACATGTTGTGAGACTCTTCAAAGGAGAATGAGGAGGAGAAAAGTTTGTCTGTGGAGTAGAGGTGATTCATTACAATGCGTTTGAAAGCAGTTCTGTGTGTTTGGGGGAAGAGCTTTCGGAGAAGCGCTGGGGAACGGCCTCACGGTGACCCCAGCCTCGCACAAGCCGGCTTTGAAGGAGTCACTAAAAAAGCTTTAGAGTTACTCTCACCGCTGCAAACCCCACCGTCAGCCCCGGCGAGGTCCCTGCGAGGGGGTCCGCTCCCCGAGGGGGCTGCAGAGAGAGGCCAGGGCGTGCCGGGCCGGGCTGGGGACGCGGCCCCGTTCAGCTCCGCTGGGGCCTCGCCCGGCCCGAGCCCCGGAGCCGCCCCCCGCACGCACGGGCTGCTCGCACGGCACCGGGCTGCCGAGACAGACAGAGAGACAGAGAGACAGACAGAAAGACAGACAGAGAGACAGACAGCCAGACAGCCAGAGAGAGAGACGGACAGAGAGACAGACACAGCCTCCTCCGGCAGTCTGCTGGGCTTCCTTCTCCCCTGGCCCTGGCCAGCCTTTCTCTGGGGGTTCAGCGCTCCCAGTCTGTCCTGGGAAGGGAGGCAGAGCTCCGCACGCCCTGCCTTGCTCGGAGATGCTTCAGCTGCTCGAAGCTGCCCCTGCACCGCAGCCTGGAGGAGAGGAGGGACCTTCCCCTCCTCTACAGCTCCCTGCCAGGAGCCAGGATAGGGCTGGGTTCTGGTCCCAGAGAACAAGGAACGGGATGAAAGGAAATGGCCTCTAGCTGTGCCAAGGGAGGTTTAGATTGGATATAAGGGAGTTTTTTTCACAGAAAAGGTTGTGAAGCATTGGAACAGGCTGCCCAGGGCAGTGGTGGTTTCACTATCCCTGCAAGAGTTCAAAAAAATGTGTGGATGTGAGACTTGAGGTTCAATGGTGAGTATCCTGGTGGTTCTAGGTTGATGGCAGGAGTTGATCTTAAATGCCTCTTCCAGCCTCAACAACTCTATGATTCTATGATTTTCATGCACTCCTTAGTTCATTCAGCATGGTCAGGGCAAGGCTGATCAGTCCTAAGGGCTGGCCCATCTCCTGCCAACTGGTCCAACTCCCAGCAAAGCCCAAGCTAGCCTGACTTAGGGTACCTTCCCCACAGGGCTCTTCCTGCTCCCAGAGATGGTTTAGGGCACTCAACGTGCTCTCCTGGGGCTTGGATTGGGTTGTGCCTGGCAGGTGTTGGGTGGGGCAGAGCAATGACAGTTGTCACCAGATGTCCCAGGGTGACGTTATGATGCTTGTATCCTCAGCTGTCTGTTCTGTTAATGCTGGATATTATATTCTGTGCCTTCAAGACTGGTTCTGAGAGTGGAAAACACCAGGAAAGCTTGTATATTATACCACAAAGTACCTGCAGTAATTGAGATTGTGCAAACACCATTTATTCTGTCAGGACTTGCAGCTATAATGGAATTGTTTCCACCTTTGAAGTTTTCCCCACTGACCAGATGCTGAGGGTTGTGATGTTCACCCTCCTGCATAAAAGCCTTTTTTCACATACTGCTTGGCATTTCTGCTCCTTGCAAGATTCCCTGGAATGCACCATGCTGGAGCATTGCCCTCCTCAGATCCTGCCCAGAAACTTCCCAAGTCTCCAACGCCCCTTGCCCCTGCAGGGACCCATTCAGGCACAGGAATCCTCTCCCTGAGATGGTGCTGCAGGAGCTGCTCAGTCTGGGCAGCCAAAGGTGTCTGGCAGCCTCCTGAGGCTCAGTCACCACTGCAGAAGGCAGGTGGGGATGTTTAGGACAAGGCTGCCTGACACCCCTCTCAAGCATCTACTGCTGGCCCTTCTCCTGGGGTGCCCTGCAAAAACTCCAGGATATATATATATATAGATGCCATATATATTTATATATTATATTTGCATTAAATATAAATATATAAAATATTCATATATGGCATGACATCATGCTCAGCATCATGCCCTGGGCTACAGGACCAATAGAATCCCAGAAAGGTTTGGATTAGAAAGGACCTTAAAGCTCATCTCTTTCCACCTCCTGCCATGGGCAGGGACAGCTTCCACTGTCCCAGGTTGCTCCAAGCCCCATCCAACCTGGCCTTGGACACTGCCAGGGATGGGACAGCCACAGCTGCTCTGGGCAACTTCTGTCAGGGCCTCTCCACCCTCAGAGGGGAGAATTTCTTCTCAATATCTAGTCCTAATATCCTAATATCTGTCCTAACATCCTAGTTCTTAATATCTGGGATGGGCACTTTGCCTATTTATTGCTGTCCTGTTCCAGCCAGACTGTTCCTGCATTCTGCCCTTGGTTAAAATCCTTGGAATCCATCTCAGCCCAGGTACCCCAGGCATCCCTGAAATTGCCTGTGTGAGTGGGGAGAAGATGAGAGGGCTCCTGTAATTGGGACAATTCTTCTCTTAGTCCATTTCCTGTGATGTTTATGCCTCTTTCTTCGTCTCAGGTGTTTAGAGTTGGCTGATCAACACGGTATTTATGACTTGTTTGTACAGTAATTGCTGCTTAAGATAAATGATTCATAAAGTCCTACCATAGTCTTGAAAATGGTGTAAACAGGGAGAGCATCTGGAGAACAGCAGTGGGATGCTAATGAGGGACCACCATGGGGAAGGAAATGCAAAAAGACTGGGGAGGAGGGGGATTAAAGCAGCCCCTGATGCTGAAGAACATCCAGTGCTCATCTGCAGCATGGGGCAGAGCCCAGACTGCCCCTGCTCCAGTGCTGAAACAAGAGGTCTGCAAGAGTCACTTTGAGCAGTTAGGGCAGGAAGGATCTGACCACGTGAGCCAGGAGTGGCAGCTCTGAGATGGCAGGAATGAGCAAGGACACGGAGGGGACAGGACTGGAGAGCCAGCCCCAGGCCCCAGGAGGCAGGTGGGACTTGTAACACCTGGCATTGGGATCAAAGACACCCAGCTCAGCTGAGCTGAGCTGGAGCAGGCTGCTGCTGAGCAGGAGCACAGGTCCCCTGCTCAGCAGCTCTGCTCCAGCCTCTCTGCCTGGCTGTCAGCAGCTCTAGCTGCAGGTGTAACATCTGCATTGACAGGACAAAACAGATGGGGTGGAGGGGCAAAGAGTAGGGACAGCCCTGCTGCCAGGTGCTCAGAAAACACCTCGGGGAGTGGGAAATTGTAATCCCACATAGCAGCATATGAAATTCTGTTTGTCTCCTACTAAGAGTGTGAGTCATGGGGGTGCAGGGTGGGAACCCTAGTCCAGCCCTGGGACCAGTCAGAGGACGGGTTACAGGAACAACTTTCTGGGGTTGTGTTCCTTTGACAGAAGGCAAGAGCCACTTGAGGATAGGCATCTGAGCTGCCTCACTGCTCTCCTCTGGCTGCCCAGGGAGTGTGGGCACTCAGGAGTGCCCACAAAACATTCTTCTGAGCAACACTTGGAAGAGACCAGCTCCAGGGCAGCACCTGGAAACAGCTTTGAAGAAGATTTACATGTACTGAACATCCCCCATGACCACCCTCAGCTCCAACACAGGTGTCACCCCATGGGAAGGCAAAGGGCTCTCCCTGCCCACTGCTGTCCAGGCACCATTCACTAATAGCACAGAGGCTGCAGGGCAGGTGTGGTATTATTTAGCCTCTCATTGAAATTAAAAGAGCTGAAACTGGTCACTCTCTGATCCCATAATGACAGGAGCAGAAATACATTCCTTTACTTTCTACACAAAGCTTCAGCAGGCTGAAGAAGCCAAGCCCAGCCCTGTCAGCACCGATCCCTGAGTGCTGCATGTGGAAAGGCTGCAGGGGCTGTTCAAGGCTCGTCACTGTTGAAGAGCAAAAGTTATCATTTCATCACCTGGGCAGAGCAGCTTGGAAATGGGGCAGAAGGATGAAAATGTCAATGTGTGGGGCACTTCCACTGTCTCTGACTGTGGGGCCACTATGGAAGAGTCTGTGTACGGTGTGAGCAGAGTGCTGCACCCAAACATAGCCAGAAATGCTCTCAGTGCTCACCCCCTGCAGGCTCATCAGTGGCTGGATAAATAAACACATGTAGGAAGAAGATGGACTACAAATAACAAGCTCCCTGCAACACTCAGGTCAGTGACACAGGACAGCAAACCCCTCCTGCTGCAGCACATCACCTTTCCTACCTTGTGCTTTCTGGGTGTTGGGATGGTGTGGTGCCCCAAAAGGAGGATTTTGGGCTGCATGCTACCAGGATACCACACACACATCTCTGCAGCACCACCCCCTGATTCCAACGCCTCCAGAATTCTTCCAGTCCCCAAACCTCAGTGCTATGGCCCTTTGCAGAGCAGCTGGGACCTCCTCACTCCACACAGAAGCCCTTGGAAGTATCTGGGACAACACCAGAGCAGACAGTGATGGTGACAGGGCCAGCCCTGGGCTGCTGCAGGTTGCCATTCCAGGCCAGAGTGCAGGCAGAGGTGAGAAGCCAGGGTTGATTGCCAAGAAGTTCTTGCAAACCAGACCGGGGGCTGGAGCTTGGATGTAATGCAGAGATGAAGTCAAACTCTTTCAGATTGATTCCCATTTTTAAGGGCTCATGCTGTCAAGCAAACATGTGATGTTCAATGGCTGTGTGTGAACCCCAGGGCTGAGGAGGGAGGCAAAGTGTGGAGCTGTGCTCCTCAACTGCACTGGGACCAGAGCTGGCATGGGCTGAGGCAAATGAGTTTGTTTTCAGGGTGCTCTGCCCTGTGCCCAGTTGAATATGCAGGATTCCAAGATCATCCAGGTCACAAGGGACAGGACAAGGGGAAATGGACTGAAGTAGCACCAGGGGAGGTTTAGGCAGGATATTGGGAAAATTTCTTCATTGAAGTGTTGGTCAGGTATTGGCACAGGCTGCCCAGGGCAGTGGTGGAGCCACATTTTCTGGAAGTGTTCAAAAACGTGGATGTGGCACCTGGGGACATGGTTTAACGGAGAGCATAGCAGTGTTGGGGGAATGCTTGGAGTCAATGATCTTAGAGGGATTTTCCAACATTAACACTTCCATGATCTTATGAACAAAATTGCTCCCTGCAGGCTGCATCCCCCTGCCACCACCAGCTCTCTGTGTCACAAGACCAAGTATTAGGAGAGGACAAGAGGTGGCAGTGGCTCTCAGCAATGCCAGCATCCCTGTGGGACCTCCAGTCCTGGCCACTCCAGTCCAGGCTCTCTCAGCACCCTCCAGCCTGAAGCAGCGCTGGGAGCTGCTGTGAGAGGACACAGTGCTGGAGGTGCAGGCAGGCGCCAAGGCACTGCCATGTCCCTGTGCCTTTGGAAGGACTGGACCTGATGCTGAGCTAGAGGATCACCAATTCTCCCAGGGCAGCAGTGGCCTGCAAATCCAGGATTTAGCTGAGCTTCCAGGGAAGCAGAGAGCCCAGCCAGCCACCATGATTTAGCCTGAGGAGAAGGGACTAAGCATCATGCCTAGTGCTGGCTCTGCTGGACCCCAGGAGCTGTGGGACAAATGAAGAAAATGACAGACTAGAGGGAAATTAATAGAGCAGAAAATTTGAAATGATGTGGAAATAATTCCCCCAGCTTAAGGAGAGCTCCTTGTATGTTTAATTTCAGAATGCAACTGTTTTCATGTTGCTAAATTACAGTATCAAAGCAAGGGGCCCTGCCTGGAGCTGATGGGACATGGGGACATCCCCATGCCTGTGATGAGCTCTCCCACCTGGTGCAAAGCAAGGGCTGGGGTGACCTATGTTTGCCATAGGGTAGGGGGCAAGGAGCTGTCACGGCTATTTTGGAGAAGTTCAAGTGCTGCTTGTCAGCTCCATGAAGATTTGTCCCGTTAACCTTTCATCCCTAATTTGGGGCTGCCAGAAGCAGCTGAGGGGGAGGGCAAGGGGCTGTGGGGGCTGGGAGGTGTCTGCTGACTCCTTTGCCCACTCCCACACTCTGCTGCTCCTCTGCATGGGGATCTCTGCTCACTCTGCTGTACACAGCTAGGCTTGGGAGCTGGGGGAGCCAAGAGGGATGGAGGGAGCTGCTGCAGTGGAAAGGGAGGAGAGGGACACTCCTGTTTCTTGGAAGCCTCCTGAATCCATCCGTTGTGGGTCCAACAGGATGCTGCAATGCCCTGATCTGAAAAGTTCTCCCCCCCACCCCCTGCATCCACCTGTGGGCTCCATCCTGGGTGTGGAGCCAAAGTGGGAGAGAGCACCCAGGACCCAACTGCCTCTGCCAGGACCTGGAGGACTTGAGTGAAACTCTCCCTGGGCACATCCCAGTCTGGGGTTATGAGGTCACCTGGGCAGGGGCCACAGAAAGCAGAGACTGCAATCACCCAGTGAAGAAACAGATCCATGCCAGTGGTGCTCCCTGCATGCCAGCCCAGCCTGGGGACCCCCTACTCAGGCTCGATGGCAGCCATGGGCTTACACTGCCAGAGAGTGCCTGGGGAAGGGGGATAGGGAAGATGCTCTTTTAGAGGCTGGAAATCTATTGGGAAGTCCCCAGGAGCTTCAGGGAGTGAGGAATCAGCTTCTTTCCTGACAAAAGAAGTTTTCAAGGTGTCCTTTAGGCTTCAGAGCACAGAGTGAGATTGATCTGTACTCAGCCCCCCAGAGAAAATCACCAGTCTGGATTTTCTCTTTCCTCACACATAAATGGGCAGGAGCTGCCCACATGTCCCTGCCCGTGGAGCCAGGAGCAGGCAGCCCCAGGAGGCAGGGAGAAGGGAGACAAACAGGGTGTCAGAGCAACATCCAGCTCTGTCCCCCTCTCTCTGCCGCAAACACACCTGGCTGCAGACTCCTGACATGCAGGGTGTGCAGGGCATGGGCAGGGAGGGACAGAGCCCTGGGCTGTGGGCAGAAGGGCAGGTGTGTCCCGTCTGGACACGTGGCCTCTAATTTCCCCGGGCAGAGTGCTGGGAAAAGGGACAGCAGCGTTTTGCAGCTAAAGCCCTGCAGCCCTGCCCTGTGCACGTTCCAGCGCAGCCTCCAGCGTGCATGCAGCACCCACAGACCTGCAGCCCTGCTGGGACACTCCAAGGCAGCACCCGGGGGTGGGGAGGCAGCTGCTCTGCCCCCCACTGCCGGGCACCGGGCACCTGCACAGAAAATGTTCATCTGTCACGGGGGTGCTGCAGATTACCCTGGTGCACATGGGCAGTGCTGAAGGACCAAGCCGAGTGGTCTCTGTCCTCTTGCTGCTGAGTTAGAACGCTCCAGGCACTCTTTCTAATCAGGCTGAGTGGCAGTTTCAGTCTTCCTGGGAAATCCCCGGCCTTCCGAATGCTGCATCCACAGCCCAGTTAATCTCTGCCTGTTCTTGTTTCCGCCTGCTCAGTGCTGCGCGTTCCCCCAGCGCCGGGAGATCGGTGCAAGCTGCAGAAATTTCACTTTTGTTACAGCAGGTGGAGTCCGAGGAGAGGAGAGAGGAGAGACAAGAGAGGAGAGAGGAGAGGAGAGTTCCTCTGCAGCCACAGCCTGTGTGTGGGCTTGCCAGGCATCCGCCCTGGCCACTGCAGAGCACAGAGGGAGTGTCCTCCATGTTCCCAGGGTGAATATCTCTGCTCTGATGGCCTGGACACGGGTGACCAAAGGTCCCCCCCGGTCACCCCCTTGCACACACCAGCTTTCCCCTTTGGTACACAAACCTCAGCCACATGGGATAGTGCTTTCCCCTCTGGTTAGAACATTTCCCATTCCAAACCCCTGAATTTCCTTCCTAACCTCTGGGGCATCTCCTGTACTTGGGTGGCTGCTGCTGGTATTGCCTCCCAGTGTGTCTGCTGTCCTTCACTTCCAGCACTTGTAGCATGAAGAGGTGGCTCCCTGGCAGAGTCACTCACTCTGTCTGCAGGGGTGTCTGTCTCTCTTCCCTGGAATTCTAAGCCCCAAATTGAGCTTGCTGGAGAGCCCTGGCTGAGTGTGGTGCATGGCCAGCACATGCAGATGAACTGCACCACAAATGCATAGAGAAAAAAACACACAGTGAGCCCTCTGTGCATGTAAATGGCCCCAAACTGAAGTGCAGGAGATGGAAAAATAGCCTTGGTTTTAGGAACACCCTGTGACAGAGTCTTGTCACCCCCGAGGCTGGGTCTGGGAGAATGGGTGAGGGACCACGAGGAGCTGCAGCTTGCAGGGCAGGACCACTGCACCAAATTGCTCTGCCCAGAGCAATGCCAGCCACTGTCAGCTGGAACTGGAAGAAGACAGACAGACCCTAAAGCCTGGCCACAAGACCTAAGGCTGACAAATTCATGTTGAAAAAGATTCTCTAAACATTACTGGTGAGATGGGATTGCTATGGCTGGGACAGTCTTCTCCCACCAGTGACACCAGTCCAGGAGATGCTGCAGATGCAAAGCCATGAAGGCTTCACCGGTGGCCTGGGGCAGGTGGGCAGTGAGGGGTGAGAGGCAGAGTGACGAACCTGCTTGTCAGAACCCAGGACATCCCTCTGACTGCCCTGGCAGTCATACTCGAGACCCTGGCAGGGAGCTCAGAGACCTTGGCATGGAGTCAAAGACACCTGTGCCTTTGATTTTAGCCCATGGAAAAAATTCCCAACTTTGTGTGAGGAGTTACAAGCCACAAGGGTTTGAATAGAATGATAGTGAATTTATCACTGGGTGAAAATGTAGAATTTTGGGGTTTTTAGAATGGGGGTTCAAGAGGCAAGATGGAGGAATCTGGGCGTGTCCTGTCTTTCTCCTTCTTCTTGTCCTCTATCTTCTGCTGTGATGGTGACACTGTTTGATTGGTTTAGAACAGAGACAAACTGTCTAACATAGGTGATAGGTATTGGAAAATTATTGTAAATAGAGTACACGTAGTTTTTAGTATAAAAGATAACACTGCCCTGAGGGTGGTCAGTGTGCCACAAACCGACCTGCCAGACAGACCTCAGAAGGTCAGAGAAAGAATGTTATAAATAAGGAAAAATAAACAACCTTGAGAACAAGAGCCAAGGAATCCTGTCTTCTTCGGTGTCAGGGCTGGGAAAAAGAGACTTTCTAACACCTCGGGGTCATCTTGACTCCAGAGACCCGTCAACTGCTCTGCTACTACTCCCTGCCCAGCACAGCCCCTTCTGCTGTCCGCGGGATGCTGCCTGGGAGCAGGAGCAGCCCTGGGGATGCAGGGCGAGCGTGGCTGTGGCAGAGCAGCCGCCGGCTGCTCGCTGTGTTGTGGCAGCAATAGCGTGTAAAGCGCTGCCCGTGCGAGAGGAATCGCGTGTCAGGCGCTCCCCGGGGCCGCGAAAGGGGCCGGGAGCGGCATCTCCACAGGCAGCCCACCTGCCGGGCATGGAGGGCATGGCCCGGGCACAGCCAAGCTCCCCCAAACTGGGGACATGCTCCCCAAACCCGCCCTGCCAAGCAAGGGGGGGCAGTGGGAGTTGGGGGTAAGAAGTGGGTCAGTGCATTTAGGCTGCTCATCTCCTCTTATCCTGCCGTAACTCCCTTTATTCCAGCAGACTGGCTGGGACCTGTAGCATGTTGGAGCTCATTCCTGCTCCAGCACATCGCCTCCCCTGGGCAGTAGGTCGTGGAAATCCCTGTGCCCTTGGCTGAGGGCATGGAGAGCTGGGGGACATGATTCCCCCATGCTAAAGGTGCCACTGCCATATCTTGAGCTGCACCCAATTGTCACAGCACATGTAGGCAGACTGGAAAACCATTCCTGGAGCCAAGTGACAGTCTCTGAACAGCACTTGTTGAAGGCCAGTGGTCAGCCTGTAAGAAAGGCCAGAGCTTTTCCCAGAGCAAAGAAGCACTAGAGAGGATGGACTGGATTGTTCCAGCAGGGAAAGAGCAAAATCACACAGTCCAGGGGCTTTGTGGTGCTCGGGCTGTTGTGAAACAGGACTCAGCCAAAGATTTTTGTTGTAAGGGCTCCCTGGAGATCCAGAGTCCAGACCCCAGCTCCAAGCATGGCTACTTCAAAACTAGATCAAGATTGCCCTTGAGCTGAAAATCTTCACCAGTGCAGATTTTTTGGCCCTCACCAGTACTGCCTTGGAAATTTTACACATGCACACAATTAGCAGCACAGGTGCCATTCAGGGGGTCAAAGGCAGAGGAGAGTTTTCACCTCACCTGCAAAATTACCCATCCCTTTTCAGAGACCTGAGCATTAACATTTGTGCAGTATTGTGGCACCCTGGATGGGTTCCTGCAGCTGCTTGCCTGGGAAGAAGACTACCAAGATCCTGCCGTGCACGAGCCATGTTCTCAGGTGTGTGGATGGAGCTAGGAAGGAATGGCTACTCCTGCACAAGAAAAGCTGAGGTGACTTGGGTTGCACAGTTTCAAAACTAAAGGTACACATCAGCTCCAACGTTACCCTGGGAAAGCACAGGGACAGAGAGAGGCACAGGAACACTGCAATCTCTGCTGTGTCCCCTTCTCTCAGCCCCTCAGAGCAACTTTGGGAAGCTGCTAGCACTCACATTGTCCCAGAAAAGTGAAAATTTGAACAGTAGGAATGTCCTTGCTAGGTACAATTAGCTGCCTGAAATAGCCCAGCGGAATTCTCCAGAGCCAGGCCTGGTCATTAGGAAAATCATCAGTATCTTACTGAAGAGAGAGCATTTTTCAGCCTGTTTGGGAGCTGACACTGTGTCCCTGGAGCAGAAACAAGAACTCTGTCCTTGGTGCAGGAGGTCTCTGGTTGCACATCTTGAACTGCCCTCTCCACCCCAGGCAGGGTCCCACATCTCCTCCTGAGCAGAGCTGCTCCACGTCTGGCCCTGCCCAGTCCCAGCACATGGGAAAACCTCTCTGCATTTGTCTGGGAATGAGCCCTGGAAATGCCAGCTTAGGGACAGGGAGGCAGGCAGGTGCCAGCTCACTGCAGAGCTGCAGAGATGGCAGGGGACAGCAGTGCAGGGCAGGGGCAGCAGGCAGGAGAGGCCTGCCTGCAGCAGCAGCGGGGGGTTAATTAGCCAGCTGCTTCCGTGACTGAGCTCTGAGCTCACAGAAAAGAGCTCCAGAGAGGAAAAGGTCTCTCACTCATGAAAGAAACATCAGGGCTAATTGAATCCGGGTCCAGCCCAGCAGCACGCGACAGGCCACGCTGCCTCATTCATATTTCATGCTTTGCTCTGCTTTGGCAGCATGAAGCACAGTGCAAAAAGCAGGGGAGCCCTGCCTGGCACGGGGAGAACCCCAGGAGCATGAGGAGTGGCCAGGGGAGAGGGGAGTCAAGGGCTGAGCCACGTGTGGGCTGGGGCTGTGGGAGGGACTTGCCAGCCAGTCAGTGATGCCCCAGGTAAGCTCGAGGCAGTGCTCACCCGTTTCAGGTTCTGGCCTCTGCAGGTCAGTAAAGCAAGTGGGTGGAATGGGAGTCTGTGGCTGCTGAAGGCTTCTCCTGGCCCCTGGATTTGGGCAGTTGCTCCTCAGTGCTACTAGAGGTGGGTGAGAGCCCAAAGAAGTCCAAACAGATCATAGTTAGCAAGGTGAGGAGAAGGCAGCCCCTATGACAGACAATGACTGAGGTCTGTTTGCCTCCAAAACATCTTTTTAGGGGCTTTACCCTTGTCTGGAAGAGACTGGGGGAGTCCTACTGATGTGAGGTGGAGTGTGGGGCACAGATCCCCCAGGCACAGGGACATTGCTGGGGCTGGAGAGGCAGATTGCAGGCAGGATCCTCAGCAGGAGCTGGACTGAGGTGCTGGAGCATATCCAGAGCAGGGCAAAGGAGCTGGAGAAGGACTGGAGCACAAGTTTGAACAGAAACAGCTGAGGGAGTTTGGGCACTCACTTAAGAGAAAAGGAGGCTCAGGGGGTCTCATCCTTCTCTGCATCTACTTGAAAGGAGCTTGGAGCCAGGTGGGGGTCAGGCTCTGCTCCCAGCTGCCTGTGCCAGGGGAAGTTCTGGTTGGACATTACTGAAAATTTCTTCACTGGAAGGGCTGTCAGGCATCGGCACAGGCTGCCCGGGACAGTTTCTGCTGTGCAGCAGCAGAGAAGTTTCTGTGAGGGAGTAGCTAGGGGGGGGACTTGGCTGCAAACTCCCAGCAGGAATGGTGGAGGGAGGCATGCAGGGAAGGCTGATGAACCCATGATCAAGGCTGATAAGCAGGAAGAGATAAAGCAGGATTAAAGAACACACAAGCTGGAAGTTAGACAAACAGGCAGGGAGCCATCCCCACTCCTCTTGGAGCTCTGACAGAAGGCACAGAGGAACAAGACAGGAAACTCCCATTTTAGCTCCACTTGGCCCATTCCTGGTGCCTCTCCCCAGCATGCCCAGACCAGTACAGCAGCTGGTGGCAGCTGGTGAGCCTGTCACTGGGAGAGCCTGCTGCCTTTCCCTTTCCTGTGCCAGGTTTCCAACTCCCAGCAGTATTTCTGCTTTGGCCTTTCATAGAATCACAGAATCATTAAGGTTGGAAAAGCCCTCTAAGACCAAGTCCAACCATTAACCCAGCACTACCAACTCCATCACTAAATCATGTCCCCAGGTGCCTCATTCACACATCTTTTAAATCCCACCAAGGATGCTGACTCCACCACTGCCCTGGGAAACCTGTGCCAATGCCTCACCACTCTTTTAGGGAAGAAATTGTTCCTAAATCCAACCTACACCTTCCTGGCCCAACTTGAGGCTGTTTCCTCTTGTCGTATCCTATTCTTCCACGTGGCTCAGGGATGCCATGAAGATTGTGTGGAGAAGCAGCTGATTTTGTGTCAATGTCACTGGTGCTGGCCCAGAGCAACCTGTGGTTGTCTGCAGGACATTCCATCCATCCCACCACTGTAGGAATGTGCCCCCTGTTGACAGTGACTAAATTATTCTTTGTCTGTTTAAAAAGGCAAAAAGCCCAGAAGTTTGTCTCCCAGTTTGGTACAAAGACACCTCATAGGACCTTGGGGACTTCACCTCAGACCTGGGGCTGCCAATTGGACAGAGGCCAAAAGGTCCCACCAAGGTAATTCACTAGAAAAGGAAGAGAACAAAGGAGAGAATTGCTTTTGTGGGGTGTTTTAGCAGGAGCAAGAGCCTCTTGTCCCGGCTCAGTTTTTCTCCATAAGAGCTTTGTTATTTTGTCTTTTGTTAAACCTGTTTCTGTTTCCAACACTACCTCAGAAGCCATCCTGCTTATGTTATGCCATTTGAGGTAGCTGGGCTGCCTCAGGTGTGATGGGTTCTCTGAGAGCTCATAAGCCCTGGCTGGAGGAGAAACCCATCACACCCCCTTCCAACCCTGCCTTACTTCCACCCCTACTCCAAGCCTCTGTCAGGAGCACAAAAAGCAGCTGAGATCCTCCTGCAGTGCAGTGGCAGCTATGGGGTCCTGCCCTCCCCAGGGTGTGTCCTGGCCACCAGCCAGGTGTCCTGAGCCCTCGAGCTGTGCTCCAGGGGTGACCAGGCTCCTTGCTGTGGCCAGATGTGTGGTGGAAGCTCCAAGAGTAGAGTGCAGGCATGTGCCAGTGAAAAACCTGGGGACCCCTGCACAGCAGTGCTGTCTCCCTGGGACTGCAGCCTGCTTTCAGCCAGAAGCCACTTCCTAGGCTCCCAGAGCTTTCCATCCAAAACTCATTTTGGCACCAAAGGCACTGTCAGGCAGCTCCCCCCAGCTCTGTGGTGCCAGTGGGTCAGTGGCAGGGAAGACACCTTCTCCCCAGAGCAGATCAGTTCTGCATCAGGAAGACACTGAGGCAGGAACTTTGCCAGTCAGGGGTACCAGAGCTGTGCAGGAGCAGGGAGATACCATCAGGGGAGAAGAGCAAAGGAAGGACTGGCAGGGGCAGCCACTGAGGCTGGGGCTCATCAGGGATTGCCACGAGGCTGTGGCATCCCTCACCCTCCTCCCAGGGCCACAGAGGATGCTAAAATGTTCAGGGGTACATTTCAGGGGTGGCTAAAAAGGCAATTGAACCCTCCAGACTCCAGGCCTCTCACTGGTCTGGGGTGTTGGGCAGCATCTCACACTGTGACCTGTGCACAGGGAGAGGGCTGGAGCTGAGAACCAACAACCCCACGTGTAGCAAGGGGCTCACTTGAGGGCAAACCCAACCTCCTGGAGGTGACCAGGGCAGGGTGTTCCTCTCTTGGCCCCATAAGTTGAAGGCTAGCATCCCCAGCTCTGCCCCAAGGGAAGATACTGAAACCACAACAGGGAAAAGAAGGATTCAGGGCAAACAAACAAAAATACCAGCAATTTCCTACATGGCCTTCCCTACCTCCTCTTCCCACTGAATGTGAACTCACGACATATCTGCTCTCATGTCCTATGCTTGAGCTGCCAAAGCCCACACAAGCACACAAGCACAGGCAGAGAGAGCCACAGCAAGATCTGTGAGTAGTCAGCACAGGTGCCTCCCATAGACACTGAATATTCTTTAAAAACTGTGAACGTCACCCTAGCTGTGATGCTGGCCCTTGAAAACCTGTCCTAGGTGCCAGCCCTGTGTTCCAGTGTACCCTTTCCACTGCTCTTAAATTCCACAGGGTCCCTCAAGCCCCCCAACACCCCTTGCAAAGCTCTGGGATGTAGAGAGGCTTGAAAAGTAAATGTGGATATAGACATGGTAGTGGATGTGAATACAGACATGGTGGTGGACCTGGAAAATTGAAACAAATGATGCAGGACTAGAGAGTAGCACCAGGTATGGAGCCTCTTGCCTTCCAAGGCTGTTTCATCAGGCTAGGGGAGAACCGGGCCTGGTGCTGCTCATCCTTGAGTTGTTTCTTTTCACCCCAACAGCTTGATCCTCAACATGGGCCCTCCCCATCGAATCACAGAACCAAAGAGAAGTTTGGGTTGGAAAATACCTTAAAGCTCATTCCATTCCCACTCCCTACTGTGGACAGGGAGTCCAGCCTGGCCTTGGGCACTTCCAAGGACAGGGCAGCCACAGCTTCTCTGGGCACCCTATGCCAGCGCCTCCCCACCCTCACATGGAAGAATTTTTTTCCCAATATGCCATCTAAACCTAGTCTCTTTCAGTTTGAAGTTTTTCCCCTTTGTCCTGTCACTCTCTGCCCATGAAAAAAGTTTAAATCCCTCATTTTTTTAAGCCACCTTTAAGTACTGGAAGGCCACAATGAGATGTCCCAGTTACAGGTTGTGAGAATAAAGGTTCTCTCAGACTGCACTGGAGCTCTGGAACAGAACAGGATCCAGCTGTGGATTCTCAGCAAGGGCAGGGTGGGCAGGGAGGGCTCAGTCCCTGTTCCAAAGCTGTCATGTCAGGGGAAGCGAGGGTGTATAACGGTTGAGGATGAGATTTTGTCAGTGGTGGGGAGAGGATCAGACTGAAGGCACAGCTTTGCAGGGGCAGGGAGCTGTCAGCTGTCAGCTCTGGAGGGCTCATCAAAGCTCCCTGTGCTCCCAAAGCACACCCTGAGCATTGCTCAGCCCAGCCACGTCTGTCTGTCCATCCTGTCTTCCCAGGAGGTGGGTGTCTCTGACAGGCTCTCTGCAGAGAGAAAACAAAACCCAGCTCCCCCAGCCCAGTCCCCTCCTGAATACATGTGCAGGGAATTTCAAATGTGCTGCAACTCTGCTTTTGCCAGGAAGGAGCTCTGTGCTGCAATCCTCTTGCAGGCAGTGCATTGTCCCTGTCACAGCTGTCCTCCTTGGGCACTGCCCTGCTCACAGGACACTCTCAGGGAGGTGAAACAGGACTCACAGAATCTGAGACTGGAAGAGATCCTGCCATGGCAGGGACACCTTCCACTGTCCCAGGTTGCTCCCAGCCCCATCCAGCCTGGCCTTGGACACTTCCAGGGATGGAGCAGCCACAGCTGCTCTGGGCACTCTGTGCCAGGGCCTCCCCACCTTCAGAGGGGAGAATTTATTCCCAATATCTAGTCCTAATATCCTAATATCTATCAGAATATCTAAAATCCTAATTCCTAATACCTGAAATGGGCACGTTGCCTAACCCTGCCTTCTTTCATTTTAAAACCAGTCCCACCTTTTCCTATCCCTACATGAGTACCATGGAATCCCTGAGCATCCCAGCTGTTTCCCACCTGCCACTGCCCTCAGTGGGCTGTGAGGAAGCTGAAGGAGAGGAGGAGGAAGGCTTTCAGGGAGCAGCTGAACACAGGGTCAGGAGAGCAGGGGCAAGGGAAGGTATGGAAACCAGAGCAGGGGAGCTACAAGAACTCTCGTGGTCGCTTTCTTCCAGGACAGCGTCTCTAGGCTCCGAGCACAGCAAGACTTTGCCCGCAGGGAGCTGTCCCGGGTCCCTGCTCATGCCTTCTCCCGGCCATGTGCACACACAAGCTGAGCCTGCCACCGTCTTTTCAGCGAGGGCACTGCTGCCCCAAGGCTGCCAGCTCTCCCCTGCAGCCAGGGCAAACCCACAGCCAGCCCCTCCGGCTGCTGCCTGTGCCGCACCCAGGGAATGTGCGACAGGCACGGCTCGGGGCCTGCTGCTGAAGGGCCAAGTCCTTGTTGCTGAAAAAGGTGGGAGGTGGGGAAGTGTCTCACAAAGCTGTGTGATGACATTTAGGTACTTTATGTGCAGCATTTATCAATGAGTTCTGCTGCTTAGAGAGGTTTCACTGCCAGGAAATTTCAGAGGATGGGGCAGGGCTGGTGAAAGGGACCTCGAGGTTCTTCTGCATCATGTTTATGGTGTTGCTGTCACTTGTCACAGGTCAGGTTGTCCTGCAGCACTGTGTGTCCCATCCAGGGGGACTGGCTGAGCATGGCTGGAGTCCTGCCAGCCTCTCCTGATTACAGACTCCTCTGTTGCCTCTCCATTGCCAGCCCCCGCCCCTGGGGCTCTCTGAACAGGCAATCCCAGCCCACTGCAAGCACAGGTGTGTGTTGATCGCTGTCAGACACAGTGCAGGCAAAGGAGCTGAGGCATGAAGGGGCAAGAGCTCAGTTTCTGGCTCAGAAAGGAGCAGGACTCAGAAAGCACCAGAAAACAGAGGCAGGAACAGCACTGAGGAGATTCACACCTCCCCTCATGCTGGATGTCCCTTATCCTGACAAAGCCTGAGAGGAGCTGTGCTGGGAATGACAAACCACGTCTGTGCCTGTTCCCTGAAATATCAGAGCATTGATAAATGAAAGGGCCTGGAAAAGCAAGGATTCAGGGAGGAAGACCAGGTATTGATAAGAGCAAGGGCTGGGTTTTTTTGCTTGGTGAGACCATGCACAGAAATGTGCCCATGGGCAGAGAAGGGGCCACACACCAGCAAGTCCCATCCTGTTTTCATCTCTCTGAGCAGAGATGCCATAGATTTCACTAGAGCTTTTGTTTCCTTTGCAAAGCCTGTGCTCAATAAACTTTTGCCTCTACTTATGAAAAGCCCTTTTCCACACCAGGCACAGCTTGCCCTGGGCTCTTATTTCATCTATTGCCCCACTTAGGCCTACTTTGACTTCCCTGTGCTCCTTGTCTCCCTTTCCTCCTCCTCCTGCCCCAGCCACATCCTACTTCACCTGAATCTGTCCTATCCACCTTCCTTTTACCACCACCCATACCTCCATCTCTCCTGAAAAACTCCACTCCCTGGGCAATGTTTCCACCTCTCAGTGACAGAACTGCAGCAATGAAGCTGCTGGTGGACTTGTGTCTCCTCTGAATTATCTGGAGTTAAGGAGGCTGCTGCTCTGCTCCTGAGACCCTGCAGACCCCAGAGATTTCCAGGTCCCCAGCAGTGGGGACCTCTCCCCACACCCCAGCAGTGTCACATCAAAGAGCACAGCCTTTTTGTTTAGGCCCTGTTTGAAGTTTGCTGCTAATTTTTGGTATGCACAGAGCGGTATTTGGCTCCTGCTTGTTCCTGGAATAAATGCTCATTGCATTGCTCTTAAATGCAGGAGACCTCCTGTTTTAATCTTTTATTCATAATCTTCTTCCAGCTCAGATACAGAAAAAACATGTAAATTCAAAACCTGCAAGAATTGAAAATTTCATAAGTGCTGGTGACCCCTCACTGGCAGCTCTGAATGTGAGAGAAATAAAGGAATTGTAATGAGGAACCTCATTTTTGATAACAGGTTTAGAGGACCCAGGCATTATGGGGTTTCACATGTTCCTGCTCTGTGTCCATGAGAGATGTCATCAGTCCTGCTGGGCAGGGATTGTAATCCTGCTGCTCCTGCCTCTCTGTCATCTCCTGCCTCTCTGTCATCTCCTGCCTCTCCCTCTCATCACCTCTGTACTGAGGTGTGAGCTCACCTGGTGATCACCTGGTGACTCTGGGACATCCCTACCTGTGTTGCCTCACCTGCTGGTCCCCAAGCTCACGTCCCATTGGTCACCAAAGCCCATCCACCCAAACTGCCTTGGTCCTGCCATGTTCCCTCAGCTCCTGTCCAGGCACAAAGGCCACTGCTCCCCATGGCCTGCACCACATCCCTCACCTCTCCTTCTTAGAATCATGGAATGACAGAATCATGGAACATTCTCAGTTGGGAGGGACCCACAGTGATCATCCAGCTCAGCTCCTGGCCCTGCCCAGGACACCCCAGCAATCCCTGGGCATCCCTGGCAGTGCTGTGCAAACGCTCCTGGAGCTCTGGCAGCCTCGGGGCCGTGCCCATTCCCTGGGAAGCCTGGGCAGTGCCCAGCACCCTCTGGGGGAAGAACCTTTCCCTGATAGCCAGCCTAAACCTCCCCAAGCACATCTTCTGCCATTCCTTTTGGTCCTTGGTTCACCCATCCTCTGCACCATTCTGTGCTTGGGAAGGAATATTACCTGAATATTACCTGTTGTTACCTGCTCAGTGCCACCCCCTGCCCACTCCCTGCAAGGACCACTTTTCAGGACAGCTTTGTGAGAGAACGTTTGGAAGGCAGGGAGGAAATGAGAGACGTGATGAGTAATAAGAAATCTTTAAAAGACTCTGGGGTCAGGCAGACAACAGTGATTGCTGGGAACAATTTCACCTTCTTTCAGCATTAGCAAAATGAAAAAACTTGTCAAGTCTGGGATTCAAGATCAACAAGTTCCAAAGCCTTTACCCTTTCCACAAGTTTCCCATGTGGTGTGCAACCCCTTTGTCCTTTTAACTCAATAAACAAATTCTTTCTTTTTGTTTTTTTTTTCTTCCTGAAATGAGCAGGATGGTGTGTAGGGAGATACTTCCAGCTCTGCATCCAGAAACTTTTCTGGCACTTGCAGATTATCTGCAATTCTATTCTGGAAAGCCCATCATAAGCAGGAGATGTACACTGGGCTTTCCCAAAACACAGCTGCCTGGAGTTTTCATCCAGGAAAGTTAAGAAGCTTTGTTGTTTGACTGGATACTGGGGATTTTTTACAGCCTGTTCAGAAGAGGTCGCTGTATGAGGGCCCAACAACCTGCTGAGGGTGCAGAGATGAGGATCCTGCTCACAGGCACAGCAAAGCCTCCCATGCCAGGCCGTGGGGCTGGGACACAGGTCCCTGAGGAGCTGGGCTGTTGGGCTGCCCCTGGCACTCCCTGAGGAGTGGATGCTTCAGGGTGTGTCCCAGGGAGCGATGGGGCTGCCTGGGATGTGCATCCTGTGCCTGCAGGTTCAGTCAGGCTCCTTAGTCCAGGGTTACACCCAGAGGAGAGAGGCAGTCCCCCTCGCAGGAGGGGATGAAGGGCCATTGCCTTCCTCCTTTTTCCTCTCACAGCGGGTGACTGCTCTGAGATGTGACACCTACTCTCCTGATGTGAGACCTGCCTCTCTGCTCTGAGTCCTGCCCATATTCCAGGCCTACAGCAGAAGTCAGGGTGGCTGCAGTCCCTGCTCATCTCTCCCCAAGCCTGGCTGGCTTGAGGTGGGGAGACACTGGGCTGGTGGCAGAGCAGGCACATCTGTCATCCTGGGATGAGCTATGATGGAATCTCAATCCTTGATGGTGCTTTTCAAGAGATGACCTATGGGACACTTCAAAACCCATGCAGAACTTGACCCCTAATCTTTCCAAGAGTTAAGGCAGCAGCTGGGGCTGATATTTCTATTTTACATCAAATTATCCTGAGTAATTTATTTGGACATGATGCTAAACGACTGTGCTAAAAGCAAGGAGAGAAGGTGGTTTGGGAATACAGCCTTCTTGGCAGACTAGGCTGGTGTGTGATCAGACAGGAATCATAGCAGGAAATCCGAAGCCTAGTTCACCATCTGTTCCCGCCAGCCCTGGAACGCATCTGACCCCTGCAAACCTGCGCAGGGCTGGCACCGCCAGGAGCGCGGGGAGAGCCAAGCAGGGCTGCACGCAGGGCTCGGCAGGTGCTCTGCAGGTCCAGACTGCCACCTCCAGGCACACGGAGTCACAGAGCCTCACTCCTAATGACAGCCAAACCGGCCCGGGCAGCTGCCAAGGAAATGCTTCCGAGAGGAGTTACTGGAAGCCTGAGGTAATGCTGGTGTGAGTAGAAAAGAAAAGCTGTTTTACCAGGGAAAGACCAGCTCCCAGTGGTGCAAGATGGGATGAAATCCTCTTGGGGGACATTTAAGTAGGTGTGAAAATCCCGTGGTCTCTTTTGGTACAGGAAGGGGTTTATTTGCTGGTGTATATGAGCCAGGGTGTCCATCACCTCTCCTTGGATGGAAGACTTTGCCTCTTGACCAGCCCTTTCCCCAGCATCCTCTTCCCAAGGGGTTTCCTGCTGAGCCAGTTTCTCTCAGCCATCAAGGTCCCTGGTGCTGCCCTGGCCCCAGCCTGGCCAGATGGGAGTGCAGGAGGTCTGAAAACATGGCTGTGTGTCCTGGAGAAGTGTCTCCAGTGATGGACCTTTGCCAGGACAGCAATTTCCTGGCAATTTCTTTAAAAATGACACAACTGTGCCTCAACTTCCTGAGGCTGTGAGCAGGGTGATGCCCTGGGCATGATGCTCACAGGCTTTGACAAAGTGATGCTGTAGTGGCCAGGCCCCTCCCCACACAAAGCCATGCACAGCAGCCTTGCTGAGTGCCCCTGCCCCTGCCCAGGGAAGGAGCCAGGCACCAGCATCATCCACACTTCCAAATGTTTGGTCTAAGAAACGTAAGAAAATCTTGCACGTTTTGCTCAGTGTGGACACTGACTTTATTAATAACTGAAATACAGCAGTGAAATGTGTGCCCTCAGTGAACAGTAACAGGTTCCTGCATGCCCAGGCTGTCCCACTGTGCACAGTGGCAGCACTGGAGCATGAGCAAGGGATGATGTAGTTGCTGCCCCTGTCTGCATGATGTGATGAGGCTCTGAGCAGAACCTGCACAGGTGTGTGCACTGCACCGGCACCTGGAGGGGTGGGACGAGGTGACCTTCAGAGACTGCATCTAACCATATTTATCACAGAATGGTTTGGGTTGGAAGGGACTTGAAAGCCCACCTTGTTCCCCACCACGTGCCGTGGGCAGGGACCCCTTCCATAATTCCTGGTTGCTCAAAGCCCTGTCCAGCCTGGCCTTGGACACTTCCAGAGATGGGGCAGCCAGAGCTGCTCTGGGCACAGGAGAAGGATCTGGGAGAGAGTCAGGGTTATAGTGATGGGAAATGTAAATACAGAAATGGGGTAGGTGAAGGGGAATGCAGAGCACAGGATTTGTAAGCTCAACCCTCAGCACAGGGGACACTGACAAGGAGCAGCTTGTCCAGCCTGGGGGCCGTGCTTCTGTAAAGGGGCACCAGAGAGAGTGATGGGAGGGGGGACTGTGAGGAAGGAAGCTCTGGATGGGCTGGCAGGATAACCTGGCAGTGTGCAGGCAGGCTGAGCTGGCCTTTTCTCATGTCTGAGATGGGGAGCAGATGTGGGGCCAGTAAACAGTCATCTCTGTCTTTGAAGTGTGGCAAAGGTTGGGAGCACGTGAGCAGGCAGTGACAGCTTTAGAGCCAACCCCACCCTGTGCTGTGGGCCCGTTTGATTTTATAGGTCATTTCCTGAAAATGGTGCTTTCTTTGTCCTGCAACTCATTTGCTGGTAAATCCTTCTCTGAAGGGCAGCTGGAACACAGCTAAACACCTTCAGGAAGAGTTTTACAAGCAGACCTACAATATACTTCAGCTCAGACTTCAGGAGATGAGGGCTGAGGTTTTACTGGTTTGGTTTTTTGGTGTTAATTTTTGTTCTTTCTAAAAGAAAATAAATCTCCATCCCCAGAAGGTAAGGCTGAGTCCAGGAAAACCTGAGAGGAACCTATGCACATGAGATATCTTGGTTTTGCATCATGTCCTGCATGAGATGCTCCTACATAGGATGACTTGGTGGTTTTGGGGTGTCCTCTCCCAGCCCACAGCACCCCTCCCTGGGAGCCTACAAACATCCTCTAGGCTCTTCCCTGTCCGTGTGGGCCCATCCCATGGATACTCCTGCTTTGCAGGGAAGCATCCTTCACTTGTGGGAGGCTTTCTGGAGGTGGTGACTAGCTGAGCATCTCAGAGCTGGTCCCCCTGAAGCAGCTGGGGTGTCCCCTGTCCTCATTGTAAGTGGTGACAGCTCTGTGCAGCCCAGTGACAATAACAGGCAAGGAGATGGATCACGGAAAGAGGGATTTTTATTGTCCAGGGGGAAGCACACACTCTGAACATAAAAGGCAAACCCTGCCCCACCATCCCCACAGCCAGGAGCAGCCCAGTGACCCTATACTGCAGGATCTGATGCATGAACCACCTGGAAAGGGGCCATCTGGCAGCTCCCAGCCTCAGATCCTGCAGCCTACCTGACTGGGCTTGCCCAGCAAATCCCAAGGACACAGGTGTGGCACTGGTCTGACCTCTGCTCTCACCAGCGTGTCCATGACAGAGTCCCAAATGTTGGGAAGAGAGGCCAGGGCCAGCACCCAGCCCCCTGTGCTGCAGGGCTTGGATGAGCTTCATCACATGCTGGCTGTGGGGAGGGAGCGTGCCAGGGCTGAGAGCAGGATGCAGGGTGCAATACAAATGAAACAACACATTGCATCTGTCCCCCTTACAGAAAGCTTCCATAGGAAGAAGTAAAGTACCCGCCCTAGTCAGAGAATCCATCAGCACACAAGTGCTCTGCATGGATAGCCAATCCAGCCCTGGACAGGCTGGTTTAGCCAGGATTATTGCAGCTGAGAAATGGCTTTAACCCACCCCCCACCCCCCCTTTTGCCCCAAGAGGCCTGGCAGGAACAGCCCTCAGGCCACATCCCACCAGCATCTGCACTGGAGTGATGCTGGGTTTGCTGTGCCGTGGGAAGGACAGGGTGCTATGGGTCAGGCTGGACCCTGCAGGGAGTGTGGCTCCTCTCCAGTCTCTCTCCCCTCCTGTCACCCCCAACCCAGCCATGCTCCCAGCAGGTTTTTTTTTTGCAGTGAGTTCAGCCCCACAACTGAGGCTTCTGTGCTTTGAGACCATTTTGTGTACCTAACATCCTACTTCAGTAAAACAGCTCCCAAACCCATAGGAAATTGTACTTACACCAAAAGGAAACTCCCAGCCCACACCCTGCCCCACTCCTCAGTTCATCTGCACCTCTGCCCCCAACTCAGCCTCCTGGACCAGCTCCACACATCTTTGGAGGCCACTGCTCAGCACCAGCCAAGCTCACCCAGAGAGATGCTCCTGTGCAGGACAGACCACTCTCCCAGACACTGGGCTCACCAGCAGTGAGTTCCTGTGTGCCCAGAGCCTCTGTCCCCAGCCACAGGATGCTGTGATTGCAGCTGGAAACACTGCCAGGACCCCTCCTCTGCAGGTGACCCTGCAGCCCTGGGCACTGGCAGCCAGGTGATGGCACAGCTCTTGGGTTTCTCTAGGACAGTATAAGAACAAAGAAGAGTTGTTTCTCTGTCCCTCTATCATGTGACATGGGAGCACACTCTCCCATTCCTCTCTGTTCTGGGGGAGGCCAGGACGATTCTGCTGGCAGAGAAACCTGAGCTTGTGGCCCTAGAAAATATGCCTGGGCTGCCTGGAGGGCTGTGCTGGATCCGTGGAGGAGTAGTGCTGGTGGCTTAAAGATGTGGAGAGTGTCCTGCAGCAGGTAGAAGGCCCTGGACAACTCTCCTCCCAGCTGGAAGTATGGTCTGAAGGCAGAGCCAGTTGCTCCTGGCACTGCCACCTTGTATTGTGTCCCCTGGCCTCCTGCTCTTGGTAGAGGTGGACCATGAAGTCACCTTCAGGCTGGTGCAGTTCAGGAGGTCCAGGCTGGAGTGTGCTGGAAGGTACAGGGAGCAGGGCTGTCTCTGCTGTGGGCAGTATGTGGAGCCCTGCTCAGTTCAGAGATCCCAGGAGCTACCCAGCTGCCTGATCCAAAGGAGCTGTGTGCCACAGCAAGCCCAGCCCACTGCTCCTGGTTATTGCTGATGTGTCTGATACCCCTCCACCTGCAGGAGCAGCTGGACCATCCCACTGGGTGAAGGGGTTGTCTCCTGTCCTGCATAGCTGTGGGGAGACCACCAGTCCCACAGGGAAATAGCAGAGTCATGATGTGTCTGCTTGGAAGGCTGCTCCCCCCTTCACCTGGGGGAAGGAAGCAGCAGGACCACCAAGGTATCTGCAATACCATGTTTCCACCAATGCTGAAATCACAGATGCTGGCAGGGCTCCAGCTCCTGGTGCCCCTGTTCCTGCTCACCACCCTGCAGCCCCTTTGCCAGGGTAAGTGTTAAGGAATGCCTGATGCAGCTCTGCAGAGCTTTTGGTCAGAGATGCCTCCTGGGGCCATTTGTGTTCAGCAGCTGGGATCTCATGGCCTGGATGCTGCTCAAGATCTTCTTCTGGTGGCCCATCATGGTGATGCCCAGACTCCGAACATCCCTGGAGAACAAAGACACTGTCAAAGACACCTGTGCCAGGCCCCAGGAAGACAACTGCACTCCTGGACCAGCCCAGGAGCCTCTGCCTGGCTCTGCTCCACTTGCACATCAGCACAAGGCTTGTCCTGCCGAGGGTCCATGCACATCCTCCCAGGGATAGACAGACTGCCATTCTCTTCAACATGTCCTCCTGACAAGGCCACTGTGACAGCCCTGTGGGGAGCAGGAGCAGGATCCCTCCTGACAGGCTTGTAGGTGACAAGATTGATGCTGTGAAATTGGATTCAGTTTTAGTGAGATGCCCTCAGATAACCCAGTCAGAAGGATGGATGATGAGCCTTCCCCATTCAAAAGATTCTCTGATGTGCATGAGAAACAAGGATCACTATCAGCTCAATCCCAGAGCAAAGGCCCCATGTACAGCCCTGCTCAATGCACATGACAACTCTCTGTTTGTGTCTCTCTGCCTTCCCTTTCACTGCCACAGGAACCACTGTCCAGCAGCTCCATGCCTTTGGACAGGGAACAAGGCTCCTTAGAGGCTGAACAGGCTGTCACTCCTGGTGACAGCAGGGGATGAGAGATGTAAGCAGGTATAAGGGCTGGAGCTGGCATAGTTGCCTTCTTTTCTGGTACTGCTTGGATGCTCTTCCTTGGAAACCCCCTAAACAGATGGGAGATCAAGTTCCTTACAGCAGGAGGGTGATGAGACAGACCTTCTCCAGCTCTACTTACTTAACCCACCCTTGGTAATGTGTTAATGATCTTTCAGTGATGTCTCCCTCCTGGCTGCACTGAGCAGGGAGCCAGTCCTGTGCACAGAGGTCTGACAAAGCTCCAAGGTAATGCCCAGCTAAGATTGTTTTCCAGTGATCCTAGAGAAGCTGTGCAGAATAGCACAGCCACACTCTAGTCCAGAGGTGCCTTTTGCAGGGAAAACAAAGATGGGAAGCACAAGGAGAAAGCAACCTCATGCCTGAACCTGCTCTGACCAGGAGGTTGGGTTAGCAACCCAACCTGGAGCACCTTGCAACCTGACTTACCTCCTATGGGCCTATGGTGACATTAGAGAGCCACCACAGAGCACTGGAGGTGACTTGGAGTTCACAGCCTCTCAGTACAACACACACACCTTCCCTCAAAGCTCAGCGCAGCCTTGGACGATGTCCCAGGTCTCAACACTGAGGGCCTGGAGATACCTCTCCAGAACCAGGGACCAACCAGGGCGAGCCAGCAAAGGCAGGAGGTCACTGTTTGGGGCTGGTGGTTGGTGTGGGCCTTGGGACACCCAGACAACGCTGTTTGCTCCGTGCTACTCACTCGATGTTCATGTGCATCACCATGCCCAGGGAGGAGTACCCAGCCATGGCGAAGTTGTCCCGGTAGTGCCCCAGGCGGATGGAGTCCAGCCAGTCCTCCACAGTCAAGCAGCTGCTCAGGTCCAGAAGACTCCTGTCCAAGCGTGTCTGGGTGAACCTGGGAGCAGAACAGAAGGGGTTAGACGAGAAACGTTGGTCCAAGGTGAGCAGGCTGTGAGGGCACCTATGTAATCAGGAAAACATTAAGGTTGGAAAAGCCCTCTAACATCATCAACTCCAACTGCTGACTCAGCACTGCAAGGGCTACCACTAAACCATGTCCCCAAGTGCCACACTCACACCTCCAGGGATGATGACTTCACCACTGCCCAGGGCAGTCTGTGCCAGGGCCTGACCACTCTTTTTGTGAAAAAAATTTCCCTAATATCAAACCTAAACCTCCTGTGGCACAACTTGAGGCCATTTTCTCTTTTCCTGTCCCTCATTTCCTGGGACCACAGGCCAACTGCTGCCTGGCTGCATCCTCCTGTTAGGGAGTTGTAGAGAGACAGAAGGTCCGCCTGAGCCTCCTTTTCCCCAAGATGAGCCCCCTTCCCAGCTCCCACAGTCTGTGCTCCAGACCCTTCCCCAGCCCTGAACATACTCTAGCCCCTCCATTTTTGTCTTGTCGTGAAGAGCCCAGAACTGACCCCAGCATTCAAGGTGGGGCCTCACCAGTGCCCAGCACAGGGGGGAAATCACTGCCCTGATCCTGCTGGCCACATTATTCCTGATGCAGGCCAGATGCCATTGATCTCCTGCTCACCTGGGCACACAGCTCTGACACAGCTGATCTGCAGATTGTGCAGGACAGGACAGAGAGCCCTAGCAGGCAGGTAAAGGCAGGAATGCTGCTGCATGGGCACTGCTGCACTTCCTTGGCCTAGGCATGGGAATGCCATGGTGGGAGCAAGGGGATGAAGTGCAGGAATTTCCTCCCTACCCATTACAACCTCTGTCCATGGGCCCTGTGCATGTCCATGCTCCCAAGGGCAGCCATTGGTGCTACAGCCAGTCAGAACTGCAGCCCACATGCTCTGACCAGGATCAAGTCACTAGCCCCTGCTCACACAGGGGTCAGGGAGCCCTCACCTGTTGATGGTGCCTGTGCACTTGAGATTGTCGGGGTTGCGGATCAGCTTGTCCAGGATGCCAACAATGTGGGAGAAGCGAGGCCTCTCGCTGCGCTCCTTCTGCCAGCAGTCCAGCATCAGCTGGTGCAGGGGGCTGGGGCAGCCCATGGGGGCAGGCAGGCGGTAGCCTTCCTCCACAGAGGTAATGACCTGCAAGGAAGCAACAACCGCAGTGAGGCTGCACCCCCAACCCACTCCCAGCCCTGCCGATGGGAAGATCCATGGAAGCTGCTGGGGCCGTGGAATGGGAAGCAGAGGGATGTGCACAAGCTCCATGCTAAACAAGTGACTGGCTGCCTGCAGGCTCTGTGCAGAGCTGGCAGCAGGCTGGACATCACACACACACACACAGGAAATCAGTGCTATGACAACAGAGTTTTTTAGTGGTCCAGTGACCTAAAATATTGCAGCTTCCCTCCAGCAGACAAGCCATAAGGTGTAGAAGAATTCTTGGAAGAAAAAGGGCATGCTATACTCTTACAAGAATTGGACAACCCTGGCTTGCAGATTACAGTTACTCTGAAGACCATGTCCTGTCCATGGAACAAGATAGACCATGTACCGTCCTCGAAAGGATACAACAAGAAAAAAATGAGCATTGTGCCAAGACAAAGCCAGATGCCAGGCACATTGTGGGTACTGGTAATTTAGCACACCTTAGCTAAAAATGCTTATAACATGACAACCAATCAGCAAATAACATGTATGTGTGAATGCAGCCACTTAACCAACGAGCATTAAGCATTAGTGGCGTGAGACAGTGCATAGAGAAGCATAAAGATGCCAAAGCTGCTGAATAAAGCAGAACGACATGCAGCCACATTGGTGTGATTGTCGGTACTTGGTCGACTCTCTGTGGGACCCTCTTCAATAAGGGCTGCACTCACACTCAGTTTTTCTACAGCCAGGGTGTGGCACTGGTCGACAAGGCTGGAGGAAATGCTGCTTGAAGAAATTTTGTGGAGGAGGTAGTGTAAGCCACTGCATTCATGCCCTGCTGTCACCAAAACCACCACAAAATAAAAAAAAAATAGGAAGACAGGGGGCTCCCAGCACAGTGGGATATTTATAGAACTCCTAGGTAAAAAAAGGAGTCCTGTGGTTCTGCCTCCTTTTGAAAATTATGCCCTCAGGTTGTGGTCAGGATTATAACCTATATTTCCCTTCAGATTTTATGCTTCTCTTGAGGTGGGAGTGGCTCCACACAACTCAGACAAGCCCAAAGCCTACAGTTGGGTGGTGCCAGCCTGAGGCTCTCAGCAGCCTCATTTGGACAATGGAAGGGATGGACACTCAGCATTGGAACTAGCAGGCTGGTGCAGTGGGGCTGCTATGATCCTAGGGAAGCCCTGACCCTTTCCAGGTTCTGGGAAATGTGGCACAACATGAGCTGACTCTCTCCAGCCAGCAGAAAGGCAGGATTCCAGACAGCCACAGAGCACACAGCCAGCGTGGCAGCGATCTCCCTGCCTGCATTTGTACTGGGAACTTAAGTCAGTGTCCCCAGGATCGGGGCAGGATTGGGAAGGGCCAGCAGGTAGGTCAATATACGAGCTCTGGTCACTCCTGGGTGCCACGGCACTGCAAAGGCAAAGGCTGTGCAGTGCAGGGATGGACTGCTGTCGCCACAGAGGGGACGTGCACCCTGTGCACAGCCCTGTGGGGATGTGAAGGGAGGCAAGAGCTGATCGGCGAGCCCCTGTTGCCAGCCCCTGCCAGGCTGGGCTGGGGCAGGCAGGAGGAGGGGCAGTTGGGCAGCACTCACGTCCCGGTTGGTCATGTTCCAGTAGGGCCGCTCGCCGTAGGCCAGCACCTCCCACATGACGATTCCATAGCTCCACACGTCGCTGGCTGAGGAGAACTTGCGGTACGCGATGGCCTCAGGAGCCGTCCAGCG
Source organism: Haemorhous mexicanus (assembly GCF_027477595.1). NCBI lineage: Eukaryota > Metazoa > Chordata > Aves > Passeriformes > Fringillidae > Haemorhous > Haemorhous mexicanus. Next base: position 767,011 of record NC_082363.1, on the reverse strand, counting down.
GATTGGGATCTTCCCCCCCTGGAACAGTGAGCGAGAGTGGAGGCTCAGAGCAGGCAGGGCTCAGCATCCCAAGCTCTGCAGCTGGGACAGCTGTTGGACAAGCTGGGGTGGCATCTTCTGAAAAGGACTGAGGAGGTAATCTGCCCAAGAGAAGCCCAGAGGTTTATGTGAAGGACGACTTCAAGGTGTTTCCAGCAGAGCAAGGAGAACACTGTGCTCTTTTACAAGGTCTTCATGCACAATTTGGTTCCCCAATGCTCAAGAGACTAGGAATTCAAAGTGATGAAGAGGAGCCCTGGGCTACCAGAGCACACAGGCAGAGCTGACTCTGTGTACAAGCAGAGAGCCTGACTTGAGCAGACAGGGAGAGTAATGGGATGTGCTGTCTGTCCTTCCCCGCTTTGACAGGCAAGGACTGAAAAGGCAGATGCATTCAGTTAAAGGACCATGCTGACAAAAATCAGCAATATATGGACTAAGAATGCTTTTAAGCTGGAAATGTGGTTGCCAGCCATCTGAAGAGGAAATTTGCAGTGTAGGGAACATTGGGTGGGCTTCCCAGAGCATCTGGGGTAGGAATGGTGTGCTATCACCATTCAGGGATACCTGTATAGGGAGAGCTGCCTCTACCCAGCTAAGTTCTGCCTGCTCTGGCACATGCCTTGGTAAGAACTGAAGATGAACAATGTGCCTTTTGGGAGAGTTCCTTGGGTGAAGCAATCTCCTGAGCATGTTGAAGACAACACAGGACAAATACAAGTTTCTGAACTCAAAAGAAACCTCATTTGTGTGGTACCGTGATTGAGACCTCCCCAGTAATCCTGACTCTGGCACCGCATCCTTGTGGTTCAGCTCTGCCCACACTATACACTATCCAGTCTTCCTCCAGAGCAACCAGCTCTGGTGGGTTTCACCGCACCAAGGCACCTCAAAGCACAAGAACCCAAGCAGCAGGAACCTTGCCCAAAGTTAAATTATCTGGAATGAATGCTGTTTCTTGAGATACCAGAAGGAGCAGATGAATGCATAGAAACACACACACAGGGAATCCCTCTGGCTCAGCTTCTCCACTTTGCTGAAGCCAAGCAAAGACCATGAAGGGCCACGTTCTTTAGGCTGGGCCATGGTGCACTCATGCCTCAGAGCTACAGCTGCCCTAGGGCATGCTCAGCATCAGCTACCCCAAAGGAGCCTGAAGCTCTTTCTGCTTCTGTAGTCTTGGTCTTTCTGAGAAATGATGCTCGGATTCCTCTGCTACAGCTCCAAACTCGCCTCCATCTCCACAGTCTGTCCTCCAGATGTGTTCCAGAGGAGCACACTAATTCATTTAATGGCTAGAGAAGAGCAAAGAGAGCTCAATTTATTTAACATATTCTATGTATTTCATGAAAATGTATTTCTTTTTGCTCCTAATGACCTCCCATGGAAGAGGACATCAAGAAACAGAGCTGCCAGGTTGGCCAGAAAAATCTCAGCAGGGCTTCACAGACAAAAGTGTCCTGCATGAAATAAAACCACAGGTTGCAAAATCAATTCCCACCTTTTCCAGATCCATGAATGAGGCAGAGTCACATGGAAAAACCAGTGTGTGGCCACAATACTAAAGGGTGGATCAGAACACCCCCCTATGGATTGATGATGGCTCTAGAACAACTGCGGAGTGGATGGAGCTACACAGCCTAGGGAAGGACTCCAATGGGGATACAGAGGCCACACACACCCATGGGAGCAGTTGGTTGGGGATGTTTGATACCTCCCTGTCCTGCCATCCTGCTGCTCTTTGTTAACTGCACACTCAGTTCTGGGTTGTCCCTGTGTCAAGGACAATGCTTTAAGGCTGAGGAGTTCTTTGGGTTTGAACTGTTGGCCCAGATATCAGCAGGAAGTGACATTGCCATTCCTGCCCTACCTATTTTGACTTGAGAGTCTCTGACTTTTCCATGTGTCAGAGGCCTGGGGCAGCAACCAGCAGCAGGGACCAGCTCTGTGAGCCACCCACCGTGGTGGTGTACGCAGCATCGGGGTCGTCCTCCAGGATGCGGGAGAGGCCGAAGTCAGACACCTTGCACACCAGGTTGCTGTTGACCAGGATGTTGCGGGCAGCCAGGTCCCGGTGCACGTAGCCCAGGTCAGACAGGTACCTCATGCCTGCCCCAATGCCCCGCAGCATCCCCACCAGCTGGATGATGGTGAATTGCCCGTCGTGTTTCTGGAAAGGAAATAACCCAGAGTTCGCTTGTGGTGCTCACCACCATCCTCTGTGTGTGCTGCTGTCATTAAACCAGCCCCCAGTTCCTCTCATCTTTGGCTTTGTACCTCCTCTGACCCCACTGCCTCCTGCTTGTGCCCCTGCCCACTTCCTGCCCTCTCAGTGCCTCTGACATGTGCTCAGGCTGTTGTCCCTGCTTTTGCAGTGTCGCTTCAGGGAGCCAGACACAATGCCTGGAGCCTGTGTCTGCTGGAGAGGTGAGAGCCTAGCACCCACAGCTCTCTCTAAAACAAGAGGTTTCACTGGCTGTGAGGCTGAGGAGCAGGAACCAGCCCCAGAGGATGTGCAGTGAATGAAAATACAAACTCGCTCCTTACCCTGAGGAAGGTGTCCAGTGAGCCATTCTCCATGTATTCAGTAACAATCATCACCAATTTGCCTGCAGAATATAAGGGAGGTCAAGTTAGCAGAGAAGTCACCTTTGTCAAGGAAGCCCAGTGCCAGGTTTTCACTGGGAGAGACATGAATTCAGGTCTGTGCATCTTCTGCAGCCCCTCAGACTGGTGTCACCCCTGCACTGGGCAGGACTGACCCAATGATGGGGATGTGGCAACAACCCAGACAGGTATCCCTCCCTCCAGGTGCTATTGACATGGTTAGGTCAGTTTCGTTACTCTGCTGAAATTTGCATGCCATTAGTGTAAGGCTTTGCATCAGAATGTGCCTTTTTGGAGGAAGACTTCAAATTATGATTCAGTACAGGCAGCCTTTAAAATAAATGCCTTTGAGTAGGACATCTCCCAGCCCAACAATGATCTGGAGCACACTGCAGAGCCTGGTGTAGAACTGCCATGAGGAAGTTTGTTCTGGAAATGAAGGCAAGGGGGTGGCTGTCCTGGGTAAATGCACAAATATGAAAAGCCACTGGGGCAGTAAAGGATGGAGTGCACCCAAAGTGAGCCCTGACCCATTTTTTTTTTTTTCTCCCAGGTTGCCCGCAGGGAGATGCATCCCAGCTCCGCTCCGCCATACACTCCCTCCCCTCCCAGCCACATACTCCTGGTGACCACCCCCTCCAGGTGGATGACATTGGGGTGGTCGAACTGTGCCATGATGCTGGCCTCACTCAGGAAGTCCCGCCTCTGCTTCTCTGTGTAGCCTGCCTTCAGTGCTTTGATGGCTACAGGAATCTCCCTCTTCCCTGGCAGCTTCAGGCGGCCGTAGCACACCTCTCCAGACTCCCCTGCAAGGCAAAGGAAAGTGGGGGCATGGAGAGCTCCTCAGCTTCTCGTGCTCACCCGCCAACACCATGAATCATCCAGTCTGTCAGCATACATACAGCATGCCTCAGTCCCTCTGGGTTTTAGTCTGGATTTCAGTGCCCTCCAAGCCCTCCAGGATTCAATCCTCTGAAAGGATTGATCGGCTCTTGTTTCTAGTTCAGGAAGGATGGGAACATCTGAAACCACCTCTCTCTGATGCCTGTCACCGAAAGCAGTGGGCCAAGGGCAGTGATCACAATGGCATCATTCCTCTGGGTTCAGCCCTCAGGGTGCTGCTGGTGAAATTCCAGCTCCAGCTCTGCACTGTGCTTCCCCAAAAGCCCCTGTTCCTATGCAAAATTCCCTTTTGTTCTGAAAATGTGCCATTTTGCTTGCAATTTCATTTGCGTCTTGTCACCCCAGGTTTTTTCATGGGTGCATGTTGGGACACCCATGGGGACAGGCTGAGCCATCTGCTGTGTCAGCCTGAGCCGCCAGTCCCACACCTGCTGACGAGCAACCCCCTGCACCAGGCTGCTCCAAAGGGTTTATATCACTGCCTCAAAGCCCCACTCTATCCAAGGTTTTGATCTCCCAGGGCTACGGAGCAGACAAAGCTCTGCTGAGCACAGCTCTGATCCCAGCAGGCCAGGGGCACCGCTCAACCTCAGAGCATGGATTTCCCTGAGCAGACACCATGCAAAGGGGAGGCTGGGCATCAGGACTCACCAGACCCGATGACCTTCTCAATCTTGATCCGGGAGGCTTCTATTTCACGGGTGAACTCATGCACAGCTTGGCAGGGGTCCTCATATGTGTGGGGGTCCACATAGAACTTGGATTCGGGGAACTTCACTGCCAGGTTTCAAAGCAGAGAGAAGAGATCAGCACTCTCAGGCAGCCCTGCTGGGAGGAGGGACACCCAGCCGCAGGGCAGAGGGTGGGCAGGGGCAGGACAGGCTGAGGAGCCGTGGAGATAGAGCAGAAGGAACCCTAAGTCACGCTTTGGTGTAGCAGTGTTCTCAGAGCAGTTCAGGACCTGGCTGCCCAGGTGCTCTCCACATGATTGTCCCACTCCATCACCCCCCACCCCTGCCCTGCTGCTCTCTGGGATGATCCTGCTGCACTCTCAGTGCACAGTGTTCAACATTTCAACCCCATTACCAGGATGCTCCTGGGATCAGATCGCCCACTCAAGTCTCCTAAGACACGTTCCCAGAAGGAGGCAAGATACAAAACCCTTCCCCCTGGAAAACACAGCACTACCAGGGGGGTAACAGTCCATCTCTGCCCATCCATGGGGCTGGAGTTCTTCCCAGAGAGCATCCTACCTTGCCCATTCTGATAATGCATCTTCTCCTCATCAGAGTCCTGGAAAGCCTTGCTGTACCCACAGTGCCTGCCACAGGAGGACAAGGGTCAGAATAGAAGTCCCCATCCCTCACTCCCACAAGCATTCCTAAAACAGGGTAGAAGGCAGTGCATGCTGGAGCTGTGGGCAGCCAGAGAAAACACTTGGCCATACACCAGCTGCATCTCTGCATCTCACCAGCCTGACACTCTGGTACTCTGCAGGTGCTCTCCAAGGCTTGGCAGTGCTAAAAGCATGTCTGTTCCACGTGCCTGGTTCAGCCATGCTCATACAAAGCACACAGTCTCCCTTAGGTCTGTCTGCTGTAGAAAAGATCTCTCCACCCCTGACCTACCCACCAGTCCATCCAGTCAGCTCTTGTACTGGTAGTAGTTCTGGTACTGGTATTGCTATTGCTCGTGCTACTGATATTCCGTATATCATATATTATAATATACACACTGATTTATTATATTCAGCCTGCTGGCATGAGGGGAAGATCTGGAGACTGGCTCTGCCTCATGAAGTCTCTTGGCTGCCTATTAACCCTGGACCTATAGATGCTCCGGACAAACTGAAAGGAGAAGAGCTGTGCCCAAGTTCTCCCCTCCCTCCCGTCCCTGTTGGTGACCTCCAGAAAACCTCACTAGCCTCAACAAAACACTTACCTCTTCTTGCAGATCAGAACCACCAGCAAGGTGACAAGACCAGTGATGAGTGTCAGGCAGATCCAGACAATCGTCATCGTGTCGTACCGGAGAGACACTGGAAAAAGCAGAGTAGGAAGGGGGTGAGCTGGAGTGGGGAATTCACTGCTGAGCTCAGGGACATACCTACCCCATGGTCTTCAAAGACAAAGCCTTGGGCTGACAATGCAGTAATGGTCTTCAAAGATGAAGCACTGTCCCACCTATTCCCAGTTTTGAGCTTCTCACAGTGTACAGGGACCACTTACATTGGGGAAACCAAGGAGAGATCTGAGAAAGCCATGGTGACATAGCAAACATGTACAGACAGGAGACTGGAGCCTCAGGACCTCTCCAGGTCTTCCCTGCCCTAACTGCTACATCCTTCCTCCCTTTTCTTTCTAATGTATAAGCATAGAATCACAGAATCGTTAAGGTTGGAAAAGACCTCTAAGATCACTGAGTCCAACCATTAAGCCAGCATGGCCAAGCCACCACTTAAACATGTCCCCAGGTGCTATATCAACAGATTCATCGAGCACTTCCAGGCATGGTGACTCTACCACTGTCCTGGGCAGCCTGTTCCAATATCTTCTTTCAGTGAAGAAATATTTCCTATTATCCAACCTGAACCCTGTTTCAACTTGAGTCTGTTTCCTCTTGTTCCAAACACATCAGGAATGCAACCTCAAGCAATCCCTGCAGGCTGAAACACTGGGGGGGATGTGCCTTCAGGTCCCCTCCCTGTGTGGCAGTGGAACAGCGGCCATGGAGAAGGGCATCACCAGGCCCCAGGCTCCCTGCCCCACACTTCCCACACCCTACATCTGCACACACTCACCTGGCTTCCCTGTTTCCACCTCCACAGTCTGACTGAACCTCCCGCAGCCGGCAGAGGTGCGAGCCCGCACCTGGAATATGTAGCGGGTTGCAGGCTTGAGCCCAGAGATGGTGGCAGTGGTCCTCTTGGATTTCAGAGTTGAGTAGCTCTGCATTTCCTTGTCCTGGGGAAAATCAACAACAAAACCTTCTCTGCATTAGGACAGCAACCACGTCTTCCAAAGAAGCCTCTTGTGCAAGGCTGGCTGATAGCAGGGGGCTCTCTGAGAAACAAGCTCAGTTACCTTCTCATAGTACTTGATCTCGTACTCCAGGATGATGCCATTGGGCTGGTCTGGCTCTTGCCACAGCAAGGTGACACTGTTCTGGCCTGTGCTCTCCTGATGCACCACCACCACCTGTGACGGGGCTGGGGACCAGACAGGGGGTTAGGTGCCTGCTCAGGGGGGGCAGCAGGAGACAGCAACAGAGAGGAGTGGAACTAGAGCCTCAGGCAGGACCCATGGCTTAAACCAGGTTTCTGGTTTAATTAAAGCCATGTAGAGATGAGTGCTGTGATGGGGATTGCAAACAGGCTTTTACTTGTTTTGGCTGCACCAGTCTCTTTCCCATGGAGTAAGGCAGCTCTGAGAAGATGAGAAAGAAGGGCACTGTCCCAGCAGAGGCAGGAGGGGACACGGGTGATTTGCTGTGATCTGGAGCCAGAAAGGAGAAGGACCAGTGTGGTTTCAGGTCATAGAGAGTGTGGTGGCCAGTGGGCCTACACAAAAAGGGTCCATTACGGTTCCTTGGACGGACAGACTTTAAGTAGGAAAAATCTCCCCTGTACCAGGAATCAGAGCAAAGCCTCTCCCACGATGCTTTGTTGTGTATGCAAATGTGCCCCAGCTCTACCTCCCTGGTTGGCCCATTGGCCTCTCCACCCCTTTTTCCTTATATGCATATATGCCCTAGAATGTTCTACCTTCCCTGCTTACCCATTGGCCCCATATTGCCAGTGTCCCACCTCCTTTACCCTACTGGCTGCCACCCCTTGTCCTGCCTCCATACTGCCCTGAGCCCTCAGTCCATTGGCCCTCATGGTCTTCTCTGCCCCCCTTGTTGCCCGTATTTAAACCTGGACCCTCCACTATCCTTTTGTCTTTGTTCTTGCGCCCCTTCATGTGAGGCTGGAGTGAACCTCCTCCTCCTCAGAGCTTCATACAAAGACCCTTCCCACTTCTTTGTTGTTGGTGATTCTACAAGAGCTACGTGAAGTGTGTGCTGGAGTGACTCTGTGTGTGTGTGTGTGTGTGTGTGCGTGTGTGCATGTGTGTGCTGCAGTGACTGTGGGTGTGTGTGCCTGTGACGGTGTGTGACTCTGTGTGTGTGTGTGCTGGAGTGATGGTGTGTGTGTGTGCCTGTGCCACTGAGCGAGTGGCTCCGTTACTGGAGACGCTTCTGGAAGGTCGGGCGCCACGGCCAGCAGCTCGTGACTTGAGATCCCTACCGCACTGTCCCCTCTTGTTCTGCCTGCAGAAAAAGGAGAGGGGAAGGGGGAGAGGGAGAGGGGAGATGATAAGCATGGTCAGGGTTTGAGCAGCAGTCTGAAAGTGCCTGGGGCTGCTCTATTGCCTTGGGATATTTGTCATCTTCCCAGTCCTGGGCTGGGAGCCTGTGAATCTGTTCTTGTACCTGTAGCCATGCCTGAACTGTAGCTGTCACAGCTGAAGGAACCAACTCCCAGCCTCTTTTCCTGGGAAAATATCCACTGGGAGTTCCCCAGAGTGTAGTGGGTGCTGTGATGGCCAGGTGCAGCCATAGGGTCTGACTCATGGAAAGGTTTTGGGACCCACTTGTGAGCTTCACTGTCAGGTGAAAAATGGGATGTGGCAGCTCTGGGGAAGACAGAGCTGCAGTGGCCATGGCTGCAGTGCAGGGGTGTCACCAGAGCAGCACAGAGACCAAAAGAGGCCACAGGGACTGCAGCAGCAATTTTAGCTCTTTGGGCCTGGCTCCTCTGAGAAGCAGAAAATGCTGCTTGTACAGAGCACCCTGTACCAGATGGGGAGATGGGACAGGGTGGGATGGTGGGAATCCATTAAACTGCACAAGCATGGGCAATGCCTTTACTCCAAACAGCCGAGGGAATCTGTGCTGCATCTGCCTCAGCCATTGGGGCTGGGGGGACAAGGGTGACAGCACCCAGGAGGTTCCCTCATGCAGTGTCGGGGTCCCTCAGCCCCCTAGGAGGGCAGGGAGCTCTGTCACGGGCAGCAGCTGGAGCACAGAAGCTGAACTATTAAATTCCCAACACCGCTGCTTTCACAGCACCTGCTCAGAATCCATTTTGCAGCTGAATGGTCAAAATAGGAATACTCAGCGCTTCCTGAGAGCATATCCATCTGAGACATCAGGCTGAGGCAGCTCATCAGCACTTGGAGGGATTGTGAGGGATCAAGCCAGCAGGACTGAGCCATTTCCACATGCTGCAGAAGTGCTACAGGCTGGCATTAGTGACAAAGGGACATGTTCTCATGCCAGCCATGAACTATCCAGTAAGGCTGCCAAGTTTCTCCCACTGGTACCCCTGCCATGAGACCAGAAGGGGCTCAGGATCACGGGAAGTTCTTGTGGGCTCCTTTCAAACTGGGAGGACTGACAAGGAGGGTCAGTCCCTGCCCTGATCTCTCTGCTCACAGTGTGCTCCATGGAAAAATCCACGGAAAAAAGTCCTGTCCTACCTGGGCTAGAGCACTGCTCAGAGGAATTTCCTGAGGAAAGATCATTTTGCAGTGAGGAATTTGCAAAAGTGAGACTTTTCTCAGCAAACATTGCTGTCATTTGCCAGGGCCTAGCACTGGGGTGAGATAAGAGCAGAGTACGGACTGCTGCCTGGCCCTTTGGGAAGGGACAAAAGGCTGGAGGATCAGCCTGAAACATTCATAGTCCACTTAGTGCTCCCGTCAATAAACAAGTGTTCTCCGTGTCCCCTGTCTCTTGAAGAAAAGGAGCCTATAACAGTGTCTGCAAGCTGAAGTGAAGGGAACAGAGAAGAAAAAAGGACACCATGAAGCAGAAGCAGAGAAGGGTAAGAGTTACCTTGGGCTGCAATTTATCCCCAGCCGATTCCAGTTCCCTGAACCCACCTCCAGCATCATAGAGGACAGGGGTCCCATTTCTTGGCTGTCCCAAGCCCATTACAAAATCAGCCCTTCACTGCTAGAGCAAGTTCTGGCTTCTGAAGACACTGCCTGGAGCGATGCTGGAGCAACAGCAGCATCACCCGCACAGGCCAAGTCTGCAGGGGGGGGTCTGCTCTCCTACCTGCCTGGTTTGTCGTGATGTTGGCCACTGCGGCTCTCCTGGACTCCAGGCTGAGGTCAGAGACTCCGTTGACGGCCTCCACCCAGAAGGAGTAGTTGGTGTGTGCCAGCAGGTTGGTGACAGTCAGCGCTCCCTGCACCAGGCTCATCTGCTGCGGCACAAAGCGGATGCCGCTGCCACAGGCCTCACATGGCCCCGTGGCCCCCGCGCAGCGCCGGCACCGCACGTTGTACACAATGTCCGCGCGGCCGCCCTTGTCCAGGGGCGGGCCCCACTCCAGGGTCACAGAGGTGCCATTCACACTGGAGATCAGGTTCACGGGAGCAGAGGGGGGCCCTGGAAGAGAAGCAGGGATTCAGGCAGAGCAAGGGCTGCTGGAGTATTGGAAATAGTGGAGCGTGGGACCAATGGATGTTGGAATCCAGGACATTCTTCTGGCTGCCCTGGAGGACTTGAGACCCTGGCAGGGGGCTCAGAGACCTTGGCACGGAGTCAAAGACACCTGTGCCTTTGATTTTAAGCCCATGGAAAAAACTACCAACTTTGTATGAAGATGTACAAGCCGCAAGAGTTTGAAGGGAATTATAGTGAATTTTCCACAGGGTGGAAAAGTAGAATGGGGGTTTTTGGAATGGGGGTTCAAGAGGCAAGACGGAGGAATCTGGGCATGTTCTGTCTTTCTCCTTCTTCTTCTTCTTGTCCTCCATCTTCTGCTGTGATGGTGGCACTTACAGAGACAGACTGTCTAACATAGGTGATAGGTATTGGGAAATTATTGTAAATAAAGTACAACTAGTTTTTAGTATAAAAAAATAACACCGCCCTGAGGGCAGTCAGTGTGCCACAAACTGACCTGCCAGACAGACTTCAGAAGGTCAGAGAAAGAATGTTATAGATAAGGAAAAATAAACAACCTTGAGAAGAAGAGGCAAGGAATCCCATCTTCTTCTTCGGTCTCAGGGCTGGGAAAAAGAGACTTTCTAACACCTCGGGGTCATCTCGACACCAGAGACCCTGTCAAATGGAGATGTGTCTTGGGCAGCAGGACCTGAGCTCAGAAACACTGCTGCAAGGGACACAGAACTGCCCAGAGCAGTGAATGTGAGGGACATGAGACAGCAAAGACACAGGCAGGGCACAGGGTGAAATGCCTTGGAGGTAAAACGGTCAGGATCAGGATGCCAAATGCTAGACAGCAAGAGCTGGTGTTAGTTCTGGGGGAAGCAGGAACCAATGGTGAGGCAAGAAGATTTGCAGGGAGAGCAACAGTTGATGAGCTGGATATGCTCACCTAAAGGGAAAGGTGAACTCACATTTCCTTGGCAGATTAATAAACTTGGGTGGATATTCCTTAGAGAAATGCAAGTCAGGTGCTGCTTATCCCTCTTTCACCCTGGCCTCAGCTAGCAATGCCACACCTGTCTGTCCTCCTGGACCAATTGCAGAAAGGAGGACTCCCCCTGGGATGTTTTTGTCCCCTTTTAATAGCACTGGGCTCCTCAAAGCAGCCTATTGCAAAGCTGAGCTGAGACCATAAGAGAAACCCTGGTGTCGCTGTCCACCCACAGAGGAGGAGAGCACAGCAACACTTGAACAGACCCCATGGCTTCCCAGGGGTGCCTGACTTCTGGGAAAGGAAAGCTATAGTGGGGGGTTCAATCACTTCTACCAGGTAACAAGTGACAGGACAAGAGGAAATGGCCACAGGCTGTGCTACAAGAGGGTTAGATTGGGTATTAGAGAAAATTGCCTCATAGAAAGGACAGTCAGGCATTGGAACAGGCTGTCCAGGGAAATGGTGGAGTTACCATCCCTGAAAGTGTTCAAAAAAACGTGTGGATGTGGCACTTGGGAGCACAGTTTAGGGGTGAGCATGGTGCTGGGCTGATGCATGGACCTGACAAACACAGAGGCTTTTCCAACCTTAATGATTCTGTGACCCTCTGACACTGGTCAGCGGCGTTTGGAGAGCAACAGGATGGGGTTGACACAGAGGCAGTGAGGGAGTGCAGCTAAGGAGGGCTCAGCTCACATGCCAGACAGATACTCAGGGTTGTAGAGCTGGTGGAGCACCTTGGACAGCAGGTACAGGGCCAGGGGAGAGTGCTGGGCTCAGGCAGGAGCAGCAGCCAGGTCCGAGGATGCAACACACGTGCCCCAGTGCAGCACAGCGGGGCACAGGACAGCCAGAGTGTTCAGGAGGTACTCAGGGGATACTCAGGAGGTACTCGGGGGATACTCAGGGGGTACTCACGTGTGCAGGCAGCTGAGGGGGGGTCCTGCATGGCGCGGTAGAAGCTGCTGTCACAGTGGCACACACGAGCTGCCCGGCTTGCCGAGTGGCTGTGCAGGGGACATTTGGCACACAGCTGGTCCCCAGGGGCTGATTTGTAAAATCCCAGCTGGCAGGCTGCAGGGAGAAGGGCACAGGTCAGAGGGATGTGCCTGGATGAGGATCATCCCACAGCTCAGCAGATCCCACCAGCACAAAGCTCAGCTCTGTTCTCATGTAGTGCACAGCAAACCAGCCTTTCTCCCCTGCACCTGGGCGAGTCCCCTCCAGCTGCTCATCTGGAAACTGAGCTCCATTCCCCCAGCTGCACTTACTGCCATCCTGACACCCGTTCCCCACTGCTTCACAAGCAAACTTGAGTGCCTCTGCTGTTTAGGAGCTGCCTGCAAAGCTACAGGTATTCTTGCCCCTGTGCCTTGCCTGCTGTCCAGCCACTGTCTGCCCTCAGGACAGAGAGCACTGCAAGGATCAAACCATGGAAGCACTGGAAATCTATTGGCAACTACTCCAAAATACCATTTATGGGGCAAATTTACAACACAGTCCTCACTTTACGGTGGTTGCCACGAACAATGACTATGCCCAGGTTCCCAAAAGCATCTATGTGGGAAGTCTCCGAAATTAAATCTCCACATCTGGGACATGGTACATGTCCCTCTGCAAGACTCTGGGGTGCTGTCACACAGAGCAACAAGTTTTCTTGCACAAAATGATAGGGAAAGAGCCTCTCTTGTTGCATAGTACAGCAAAAGGCACTGCATGCCTGCTGCCCTCTCTCTGGAGGCAGAGGGACATTCAGGCCAAATGAGACAGCCTTGGCAAAAAGTTTTTTTCTGACAATACAACCTGCCTGCAGTTCCTCTGCCTCCTCCTGATACAGGAGCTCATCCCATGCCCATTGCTCTGGTTCATCCTACCCCTTCTCCAGCAGCCCCTCAGGTAGTTCCTTTGTCACACAAACAAGCAGCTTGTCTCTCGTTAAAAAATCGATTTCTTCAAGAGTGACATGTGGCATGTCAGGTATCTGTCTGGGGGTGGAAGGATCTGCCCTCTCCTGCAGACTTAGATTCCAAATAAGGGAAAGCAGGCTCTCTCTGGGTCCCTGTGCCATGAGGTACTTTTAGGACCAGTTCTAGTGATTCAAGGATTATTCCTGACTCTATCTCATCTCTGGTATTTTTTCCCACTGAGGTAGTAATACCTTCATTTTCTCATCTTTACCTCCAGTGGCCAGATTTGCATACAGCCTCAATCTTTGCTTTCAGGCATGTAAAAGGGGTTTTTTTTTGTGATCCAGCATCCTCAGTGGGCTGTGTCTCTCCGTGCTGTTTGTTCTGTTTCAAGGTGCTGATTTATTTTCTTATTAATAACACTCCTTTCCTTGCCACAGATCTCCCTGGACTGATGCTACCAGCATATTCCACCTCTCACACACTGTACAGTGACTCAAGGGCCTTTGTATAACTGAGCTGCTCTAGCAATGGCAGCTGAGGGCCGTGCTCCAGTCATGTGTCCCTGGTGTGGGGAGCACTTGCTGGTCCCTCTCTGGGCTCTGTCATCAGTTTCTGTGGCACTTTTACACAGTGCTCTGTTAACAGCAGGGGAGTGATACCACTGGCAGGACAGACATGTGCTGCATGTGCCAGAGGTGGTGGCACAGGCTGGTGTCACATCTTGGTATAGCAAAGACCAGCAGTTCCAGACTTTGTTCCCAAATTTCTGCTTCTCCACTCCCCAAAAGGCATCAGGGCAAGGAGCAGAAATGCCCAAATTTGAGGATGCAAGGGAAGGCAGACGTGAAATTGCAGCAGCTTGGGGCTGGTTTTTTTTCTCCAGCTCTTCTGGCACCTTTCACCTCCTCAAGGGCATCAGGAGAGGAGAGAACTCGGAGGATGCAGATTTTCAGGGGATTTCATGTCCTCCCTAGGACAGCCCGAGACATTTGGCAGGGTCTGATGCTGACTGGTCCTGAGGATACCAAGAGATTCAGGGACTCTGCCCTTGCCAAGTGCCCCCTGATGCAGCACCCTCCAGTCTGCATCACATGAGCACAGATACACCCTGTTCTCATGTGGGGACAAATCTGGGAGGCAGCCAGCTGGTGGAAAAAACCCCAACCAAACTCCCAAAATAAATAATAAGAAAGAAAATTTCCCAGTTTTCCTGTGTGGGAAAGGATGAAGACACTGCATGAGCACGGATGGGAGCTGAGCAATGGGACAGCCCCAGTCGGTGCTGGGCAGGTGCAGGACAGGAACTGCTGCCTTTAACTTGTGTGAATGTCCCTTGGACCTGCAAACCATCATCCCTACCCATGCAGCAACCAGCAACTTGTGACTCCAGAGGCACTGGAGTGGTTCCCTCCACCACTATTTAATTAAGGGCAGAGAAATCAGTGCTGCCTCAGGTACGAAAAGACAGGCAGCAGGAAAGATGGGAGCACGAAGCACAGCAGATTTGCATGGAACAATTGTAATCACTTAGCATTTAATGCTGTAAAAAACCCATTAATTACCGGTAGCAATGAGTCACAATTATTTTAGATGCACTCAAGGGGAAAATTATACTAAATGACAAATTACAGGTGAATTTGTGCACCAGGGCAGAGCCATCAGGAGCCAGCTCCCTGCACATGGATGGCATGAGCAGGCAGGGAGGGCTGGGGGGCACCTGGTGCTGGGACAGGCACTGCTCAGGGGGTCATGTACCTCTGAGTGCCTCAGTGCCCACTTTCGAGGGAAGCAGGACACAATGTGCAAAGCCCTCACGGGAGAGGGCACCACCTCCAGCCTGCTCATAGTATGAGACACCTTCAGTACAGGATGCCAGGCATGAGCTCTCTCATGCCATGCCAGTGACATGTGGAAGGCCAGGACCTCCCAGGTTAGCTCTGGGAAGAGCAAACAGCAGAGAAGTGACCAGTAGGAAAAATTCAATCAAATGCACCAGGTCTAAAACACACTGGGCTCCACAGCCGTGGTTGTGGCACACACAGAAGTCTCCTAGGTCTGCAGCCATCCAGCAGAGAGGTGCAGAGTGGTTGTTCTGCTGTCTTCATGGCAGTCAACTATAGCCACCTGCCAGAAGTGCCCTCCCTGGAGCCCTGGGGAAGGTGAGGGTTTCTTTTATTCCTATTATTTTATGTAATTGACACCCTTGCTCTGAATCTGAGGATCTCAGGTCCTGCCTCTTTGTGAGACACCAGAAGTGCTGCCATGTCCCCAGTGCCAGCCCCAGCTGCCTGTCCCTGCAGTTTGATCTCACATGCACAGTGGGGTTTTGCAGTGCACGTGGGACAGGAGCAGCTCTTCACCTGCCACTCAGCCCAAGACTTGTACACCTGCATTCTTCCTGCAGCCCAGACACTTGGGTTATCCTAGTGTCACCAGCCAAGCCTACAAAACCCAGTGTTGAACCTGTGCTTGGCAAAGCACATCTCTAGCCCTGTATTGCACAAGTGAGTCCCCCGTGATCACTCCAGACCTGTCTGGGTTTATCCCATGGGGCTTGCACTGATTCCCCCACCCTGCACTGCACACCTTGCCTGTTTTCCCAGCCCACCAGCCCCACTGTCACGTGTCACCTGCCCAAAGGACCCTGCAGCAGCAGCTTTGTCTCAGGAACAGTGATCATGGAGAGCCCTGCCAGCCATCTGGAGTTCGCTCCATTTGTTTCACTCCCCCTCCATCCTCTGGGGACAGGACAACATCTGCTAATAAGCTGGCAGAGCTCAAGAGATGATGGATGGACCTGTCAAGGATACACTAGCAGGGAATGAGCTGCTCCTCTCCCTCTCAAGTGGCTGCCTGGAAGCAGTGCTCTGCAGGTGGCCCTGGTGGGACCACCAAGGGCTGCTCCAGCAGGGCTGCAAATGTGAACACTGCCCCCATGTCAGTCTCTCTTGGCTCGGTCCTCTGCCCAGGAGGTCTGGGCAGGGTGAGGGCATGGCTGAGGGTGACATGGGGCAGCTCTGTGACACTGGTGCCACCCTTCCTGGCCCTTCAACAGATTTGGGCATCTGCAAGCAGCAGAAGAGTAGCCATGTATCTCCCTTTGGCCATGCTGGGAAGAGATAGAGATGGAAATAAAGGTGTCACAGCCACTGTGACAGCCAGAGACAGGCACCAGTCCCAGAGCCCCCCAGGCTGCACAAGCCAGCACAGAAAATCCCAGCCTCCTTTCCACCCAGTTTCAGCATGATGCCTCAAATCTCAGCTCCCGTATGACACAGACACTGAAACAGAAGCCAGTTATTCTCAGTCATGTCTTAAAATGACACATTTGCCTCATTGTCCAAAATCTTCTGTTTTAGCAGGGCTACGCTCCCCTTTCCCTGCAATCCCAGGTCAGCCCAGGCTCTGGGCTGTTTCAGTGGCCTGGAGAGAGTTTGGGGGCCTGGCTGGGCTGGTGCTCTCAGGAATCCCCTGGTTCAGAGGTCATGCCTTGCCCTATGGCCCTGCTGGTGGTCACATACCCTCCTTGTGCTGCTTGTCTCCACACTGCCTCAGGCCTGGTCGCCTCTGGCCCCTGAGCATCACATTAGCCTGTCCACAGCCCCACTCCCACCTTGCAGCCCTTTGTACAGTTCACAGATCTTCCCACCCCCAATACAACCCAGCACACCACTACACACCCCTGAACTTGTCTCCTATTGCCCCAGACTCCACCTCACATCACTTCCCCACTTCTTGGCCCTTTTCCCCACAATTAACCCACTTCACAGCCCACTGTACCCCTGAGTCTTCCAGAGGGGGAAACAGGAGGAGATTTTTACCCATGAAAGATTTGCAAAGCCAGCAAGACCCTGTGCTTGGGGCTCCCAGCAAACGGCACACACAACAAAGGACACCCTGCATCCTTCTTGGTAAAACCCAGATTTCACTGCCATCAGAACAAGTTGTATTTAGGAGGATCCTGGCCTTCCAAGTGGAGTAATTCCACTTGTAGTGCTGGGAAAACTGTAACTGCAGTTGTACAGACTGGCTGCATCCCAAACTGGAAATCTGCATGATGCTGCCATAGAAAAATCAGCAGGTTTTAGAGTCACAGAATCACTCAGAGTCACACCTCTAGCATAGAATTCCAGAATCCCAGGTTTGGTTTGGAAGGGACCTCAAAGATCATCCAGCTCCCCTGCCCTGCCATGGGCAGGGATACCTTTCTCTAGACCAGGTTGCTCACATCCTCATTCAACCTGATTTTAGTACTGTTGGACACACACCTGACTCTCTTCTCTTTCCCACATCTTAAAAAATGAAAAATAAAACCAGGAAACATCCAAGTCCCAGATTGCTATGAGTGCTGCTCTGCTGCCTGATGCAGACATCCTTCTGTGGGAGTGGGGGTGAGGCTGTGCAGACTTGTGTAGGTGAGACACCCTGACATGCTCAGAGCAAAGGCTTTTTTTTTAAAGCTTATCCAGGGACAGGCTACAGCTTGCTGGAGTAGAGTGGAAACTGGCAGCCTAGTGCCAGAATTAGAAAAAAGCTGTTTCCCATACTCAGTCTTGTCAAAGAGTTTTAGACAGAAATATCCAAAGCTTCTGAAAAAACCCCACAGATTTCACCAAACCAAAAGCAAACCCAGAAAACACAGTCTAGAAGAAGGGTTGTCACACCTGAAGGTGACAGTGCTGGAGGTAACTCTGTATCCATTGCAAGGCATGAAAGAGGAAAGGAGACACAGAACATCAAGAGCTTCATCTCATCCCTGGCAGGAGTTGGAGTGCAGTCTGGAGGGGCATGTGAGCCCTCTCAGCACATCCATATGGCTGTGGATGTGTAGAGAGGCTGAGCTGTAAAATGAGGGTGCCCAGACATTCCAGGGCCAGCACAGCCCTCACCCGCCACTGCTGAGCTCCACCAGTCTTTGGATCTTTCTCCTTCCAGCAGAAGGGGCAGCAGCAGCAGCTTGTTTTCAGAAGGGGAAGAAGCCCTGACACAAACAGTTACATAAGTGGCATCAAGAGCTCCTGCCAAGGGCAGAACAAGTTTCTGGCAGGGCCCCGCTGCTCTGTGGAATGAGGAGAATCTCCATGCAAGGCAATCTCACCAAGCCTCTGAATGTGCCGGTGGGGAATTCGAGATCCCCGCCCCGTGTTACACTATCCCCAGTGTAAGGACTGGTGCAAAATTCCAGGTCTTTCTCATGTTCTGTGTCTTAACTCCCCAACAACAGCTTCCCAGGCACCTGCACACTGGAAATCCAGAGGAACAACCTGTGTACACCACCCAAAGGCAGCCAAGTTTTATGGAAGAGTTCAAAATAAAAATCTCCTGAAAAAAATACACATTCCCAAACTGGTGAATGTCCTCATCCATCATAGCCCAGCTGCTCTTCACCACTTCTCAGAGGGACACAGAGACCTGCTAAGCACAAATAAAATTTGATTAATCCCCATCACTACCCTGAACTCCAGCTCACAATCATTCTCACCCTTCATTTCTGTCAGCACCGAAACACAGAAAACTCAGAGGAAAAGTGGCACACAGAAAACTCAGAGGAAAAGTGGCACACAGAATATTCAGCCAAGGACAAACCCTATATTGTTGTGTTGGTGAGATACAGTGGTGCTCTGCAGGCAGCTCCATTCTTTCTGTTTGTTCCTTAGCAGAGAAATAACTAGATGGGTGTTGGGGTTCTGCTTTGTTTTGTTTTCCAAGCAAATGCAATTAGCCACTGCATTTTAGAGGTGGGAGTGATGCTGGAGATCCTGGGATCACTCTGTCCTGCCTCCTGCCTTCTCCAGTGATCTCACTGGGCTGAATTAGCTACAGACACACACAGCCCAGCATCCCTAGGGTCCAAGCCTAGAAGTCAGGTCTGTGACAGTGAGCTGGAGGTCATGGTATGAGTCAAGTGTGAATCCAAGGATCCCACCCCAAGGCTGGATAAGCCTCTAGAGGAAGAAGTCTTTCCTAATGAAAAAAGAAAGAGAGCAGGTTTAGATGGTATATTGGGAGAAATTCTTCCCTGTGAGGGTGCTGAGGTCCTGGCACAGGGTGCCCAGGGAAGCTGTGGCTGCCCCATCCCTGGAAGTGTTCCAGGCCAGGTGGGATGGGGCTTGGAGCTGCCTGGGGTACTGGAAGGTGTCCCTGCCCATGGCAGGGGCTTGGAAGGAGATGAGCTTTAAGGTCCCTTCCAGCCCAAACTTTGATTCTGTGTTCCTGGATAGTCACAGCTTATGCATCTTGGAAGACAAACTGGCTTTTTTCTTTCTTTTTTTTTTTTTTTTTTCTTCTTTTTTTTCCTTTTTTTCTTTTTTGGTGGGAGGGAGGATGCAGAGCTTTGGGATGAGCAGCTGATAGCTTTGCAAACCACAATGAAAATCTTGAAATTTTGTGAGTCACCAACTTTTTTTGATTCTGTTGTCTGGCATCAAAGAGAGAACTTTTGCATAACTCCCACAGCACCACTTTGGAAATGTTTCTGCCCCTGGCCTTGAAAGATTTGTCTTACTACACTCATGGCAGAACCCCTCTGTGTGGGATACCTGGGGAATTGGTGCCACCAGCTTTGGATACCAGGTACAGCTTGGTACCCCGACAGCAGGCAGAGGATGCTGCAGGCAGGTAAGGCTGTGGCTTGGGCCTGCCATGTGTGTGCTGGGACTTGCACAGAAATTCCTCTTGAAATCCACACCAAGAAAACTGAAACATCTTCCAAGTTATTTGCTTGGAGCTCCCATAACAGGGTATTCTCATAGAATCATGGACTCACCAAATGGTTTGGATTAGAACGGACTTAAAGCCCATCTCATTCCACCTGTGGCTGGGACACCTTCCAGTAGACCAGGCTGCTCCAATCCCCATCCAGTGCCTTCTCCTGGCATGTTTCTCCTCAGGTGTTTCCAGGGCTTTCCCTGCTCCTGTTCCTGGCTTTGCCCCCAGCACAGTACATGGGGTGCAGCTGGATAGGGTTTCCCATCCTTTCACACAACTCTGCTCCCCCCTTGCCCCACCAGCTGTGGGACTTCCTTCCTAAATGTCCATGGATACAAAACTGTATTCACAAGCACATAATTACCAAGCTGGGTATTTTCTTCTCTTAATTAGCAATGCTGTAGTGCTTAAATTGCTTGATTAAAGTTGCCCACAAGGAAGTTTTAAGGTACATTAAATCTGCTGATTGGTTCATCAGCATGAATCCCACCAACTGGAAAAAAATTAACTAGCTTCCAGATTGCTAACTAGACTCTCCAGATCCATTTCCACCAGCTGTGTACCACAGGAGGCACGAGAGAGATCAGCAGTCCTTCGTCTGTTCCCACCTCTCCTTCATTTTGGGGGCTGGAGGGGAAAGGGTCCCAGCAGTGGCAGTGTCCCTCTCTTCGCTTGTCCAGAGGAAAAAGGCTGTTTTCTCGCTGAAGCAGAGCTGGGTAAAATCTAACCCAGGGCCAGATCCTCATTCAGCCACGTACATCAGACCTGTGTTTGGTGGCTGTTCTCACTCAGGCTACAAACACCCATCCTCAGGTACAAATTGGCTGCTGGCGCAGGAATTAGGAATTGCTCAGTTCCTCCTCCCTGATCACCATTTTCCATCTAAAGGGAACAGCCAAACTGAAGGTCCCAAGAATGAAGGGAAAGCATCCAGAGTAACCAGAACACCCAGAGGATAAGATGCCTGTTTCCAAACTTCAGATAAAATGTCTGAACAGCTCCTGAAAGCCATCAATATTCATCAAAGAAGCTTTTTGGGAGTGGCATTTCTGCCAAAAGCTCATCCACCCACTCTGACAACGGGAAAGAGGGCCTGCCTTCTTTTCCACTTGATTATTAACAAAAATCTTTCCTGGGAGATTCTGTGCTCCTGGGGGTCCCCGATGGCTGGATGCTGGGTGCGTTTGTGTCAACTCCCAGCGAGCAGCACCATGATCTATAGCCATGGCACTGCTGCAAACAAACTCCCTCTGTGTGTACAGCCTGTGAGCAGCTGAACAGATTTTAGCCCAACTTGAAGTTTTGCTCACTGATAGCTGGTGAGAGATGCAGCCCAAGAAATAATTGGGACTTGACTCAAAAGGGGGACCCTGATGCCAGGACCATGGATTTACATGGTCCAAGGACCAAGGTCTACCCACCAAGGACCACCACCAAAACCCAAGGTCCTGGTGTCTAAGGAGCCTGACAGCCCTCCCCAAAGAGGGCTGACCAAGGCTGGTAGGAGGGATGTGATTGAAGAGCCA
This sequence comes from Haemorhous mexicanus, assembly GCF_027477595.1. Taxonomy (NCBI): domain Eukaryota; kingdom Metazoa; phylum Chordata; class Aves; order Passeriformes; family Fringillidae; genus Haemorhous; species Haemorhous mexicanus. Next base: position 745,877 of record NC_082363.1, on the reverse strand, counting down.
CTGCCCCCACCTGCCTGACCCTCTGTGTCCACCTCTCCATCCATCCATCCACACACAGGATAGGGTACTCATGCCTCAGCTCTCAGCCTTTGGGGAGGTGGATTATGTGCCCTTCCCTGCTCACAGAAGCACAACCAGGCTCCCCTTTCCCATCCCTCTAATTGCACTGACCTTACTGAAATGGGTATCTATTTGTCCTGCACAGCAGTTGCATATCAATAAGGCGAATTATGCTGATTGTCTCCTTATCTGATAAATTCCTGGGACAGATCCCTTTCCCTCCTGCTCTTGCTTATTCTGCTGTTTAGGCAGAGCAGTTGCTATTTGCTGTCTGCAAGAGATGTTAATGTGTTGTGTGTGGACTGTTGCATTTCAAGGAGGAAAAGAGCAGTCCGAGGCTGTGGGTTAGGAGGTGAGTAAAGAAAAGCCCTTCAGAACCTTGAAAACAGAGGGAAAAACAAGTGAGCTGTGCTGTGCCAGGAGGAGTTTTATCCTTGGGGTGGCTGAGGCACAAGATGCTGTGGGACTAAATGCTGGGAATGTTAGGAGCTGGCAGATCCCAGGATGTCATCAACAGATGTAGGAATTCCAGCTCAAATCCCATTTCTGTTTAGTAAGGTACTGTAGCAAATGTGCCCAATCCCTTCTGGAGAAGGGGGTTCTCTGGAGAGGAATCTAGCAGAGGCATTAGGCACAGATATGGGGACAAATGTCTGGTGTGTGGGGGCTGTGACACATTCAATGCCAAGCCAGCTGGCATCCTCAGATGATCCTGATCCCAGCGCCCCTGGGCTGAGGTCTGGCCCCCTCAATCCCGTGGAAACTGTCCCTCACATCCTTATGGCAAACAGCAGGACATCAAAGCAAGGCAAAATGTGGATCCTGCTGGGATGGGTGCAGAAGTCAGAGACCCCAGCCACCATCCCCCTGCCCCAAAAAAGGGCAGTGAAGGATCCAACATGATAGATGACAGCAAAGCCCCATCCCTGCAAGGCCAGGCTGAACAGGGCTTGGAGCAACCTGGTCAAGTGGAAGATGTCCCTGCCCATGGCAGATGGTGGAAATGGAATGAGCTTTAAGATCCCTTTCAACCCAAACCAGTTTGGGATTTCAACAACTCTGTAATGGGGATGAGAGGCAGAGAAGTTCCTGATGTGTCTAGGAACATCTTTCACCATGTCCCACCTCACCCCTTCCTTCCCAGGTCTGTGTCACTGCCTTACTTCTCCTCTGAAGGGCTGGGAACAGCCCTGGCTATGGTCTGGTTTCCTGAGCTGTCTTCCACCACTCTGGCAGGCCCTTAGGAAAATGAATGTTAGAGGAGGGGAAGAAACCTCCATTGTTCAAATATCTTTAGCTTTGACAAATAAGGCGTCCGGCTGTGAAAGGCAGAAGGAAATTAATTTGGAATCATATTTTAAACACTGCCGTAGAGGCAAAGTATCTTCTCTAATTTCTCCCCCTCCACACCTCCTCTCCCCAAGCAAAAAATGAATTTCCCTGATATTTATAGAAAGATTATTAGGGCCACAAGGAGTGATTTATACCATCTCATCCCTGTGACCGAGAATGAAAAATTGCTGGGGCGACAGCCACTGGAATCCTGCTTTTGTCCGCCTGACAATTAAAACGGCTAATTTCCAGCTCCAACAGATCTGCTGGGCTTATAAATCATCCCCAAAAGGCACTTTTCAGCCTGAAAAATGAACTCTGCCCCAATCAGACATAAGATCAGAGATTTGCATCTGTTTGCCTTCATGTATAAATATATGTCCTGCTGCCACACCAAAGAGGATGCAGGAAAGAAGGTGCTGGCCCTGTTCACTCCATGTCGGGTCTGGAGCCAGAAAAATGGTACAGGGAAGGCAGGAGGGTAAGAAAACACTGATGTCAGAGAAAGTCCAGTGACATTTTTGTCCTGTTTCTGATGCTACAAGGCTTGTAGAGTTTTACCAGAGAGCATTGCTGGGTCTGAGTGTGTCTGCGGGGCCACCTGGGAACATATGCTGGACCACGCTTCCTCCTGTGCCATACCTGTGGCAGGAGCAATCCCACCAGAAACAGGCAGGAGGGCAGAGAAGGGGCTCTGCCACAGCTTTGCTCCAGGAGAGAGCAAACCTATCCAAGGAATCACATGAAAATGAGGCAGGCAGAGCCCAGCACCAATGCCACAGCCTTGCTCAGCCTCCTGCCTTTGGGAAGGGGATGTACTGGGACAGAGTGTGCAATACAGGACTGCTGGAGGGGAACAGTAGGAAGGGCTGTTTTGTCTGTCTGAGCCGACTTGCAGCTCCTTGTAGTGGTGGGAGCCACTGTGCCAGCCAACCAGGAGGCCCATGCCAGTGCCCCCTCCTGCAGTAGCACAAGCCTGGCCCCACACACATCTTTGCACCCACTCTTTAACATGATGGAAGACCTTTTCTGAGTTATTAGATCTATCCCAGGACAAGTTTCAAATCTGTCACAGACAGGAGGAGTTTCAGATAAAAGCATTTATTCTGCCCATCCTTCCCACACTGTAACTGGAGACCTGCAGGAGCCAGTGTGGGTCCCAGCAGCCCCTGGATCCATTCCAGTCTGGTGTTGGACGTCCTGACCTTGAGCCAAGCCTCCCTAACTTGATGTTACCACGAAACTCAAACAAAGGCCCCGCACTCATATTTGTGCTGCTCCCCCTCAACACATCCCATGAAGAAACAGAGAGCAAACAAATCTGTGTGGAGGGCTCTCCCGGGGAGCCCGTGCTCTGTATGCACACATCCCTGTGCTGCTGCTGGTCACCTCACCTGCTTATCACAGTTTGTTCAGTTGGCAGCTCAAAGCTGCCCAGTGGCACTGAGGGCCCCTGGGAAGGCTCCCCACACCCCTGCATGAGGGGCTCTGCAGCAGACCTAGGAGGTGAGGGATGGAGGCAATGACCTTGTTCCATGAAAGCTCAGTGTTTTCCTTTTTGCTTTTCTCCCTTTCAAACCCATTCCAGCAGTGGGTGTTTTGAGGAAGCCAAGTAATGCCCTGCTGGAGCACACCAGAGATCTCAGCACCAGTCAGAGCTTCTGAGGGCACTGAGCTGGGATCTCTGGGGCCAGTGATCCATGGTACAGAAAGATGGAACCAGAGCAGTCCCTGTCCTGATGCCAGCCAGTTCCTATCCCAAAGCCCTTCCCTGTGCACCAGGACCTGTCAGAGCCACAGGAACTCCCAGGGAGTTTGTCAGTCATACCAGCCACATATTTTGGAAGCATGAACCCAGCCAGCAAAGGCATGGACAGCCCTGGGCCTCCACAGAGACCAGCTATCCAAGTTTCTGTGAGCAGGCTTCTGTCTTCAGCCCTTCCCCAAAGAAGCAAGAGCCCCTTGCAGCCACCCCTTCCCTTGCAGGCACTGCAGGCAAGAAGTAGGGACTCACCCATGCAGGAATCCCGCTGCTCTTCATAGCCAGCACTGCACACACACTTTCCGATGGGCACCAGCCACTCTCCCTCAGCACTGCAGTACATTTTGGGGGTGTCCCTCTCCTCAGAATGGCCTACGCACTCTCCCCGCACTTCCACCAAGGAGGACGAGTCTGCCCCAGTCACAGCCTCGGAGAAGGACGCCAAGTTCCTCACAGTAGCCGGGCACTTCTTGTAGTACACGCGCACCGAGACGATGGCAATGCAGGCACCTATGTCCTGGAAGGCCAGGTAGAAGCCCCTCTTGCTCAACGGCCCCACGCCCCGCACCTCTGTGTTCAGCTTCAGGCGCCGCACACCCAGGTCCACGTTGGTGAAGCTCTCATCTGCTGCAATCGTGTCGATCTTCAGGAACTGGCTCTGCCGGGTGCTGGTGCCCAGGTCCCGGTCAGACTCCATGTAGTAGAGGTTGAAGGTCTCCTTGCAGGTGCCCAGCACACCTGGCATGCTGTTACAGTCCCTCAGCGTGAATTTGATCTCTGCATAGACCCGACGCGCTCCATCCCGCTGCACCCAGTTGGTCCGGAGCCAGTTGTTCTGGTTGGGGGTCATGACGTTACAGACCTGGTAGGTGTGGATGGGGCTGAAAAACTCATCCATTTCATTGATTGAATCCCACTGTAGGACAGAGAAAACAGGTCGTTCCAGATATTCCCAACCCCTGGGGGAGCAGGGAGCATGTAGGAGGGTGTGCCATCTCCCACCCCTCTGCTCCTGTGGAAGGTCTGGGTGGGAGGTCACTGCTGCCACAGAGCAAAGGGAAATGAGGAGCACTCGTTAGCTGCACTAATTTGGGCAGTGACACCCAGTTGTAGTACTGTGGGAGGTGCAGCCCTGCTTGAAGAAAGGAACACTAGCTGAGGTCCTGGCAGAAGCTGTTGGCAATGTGTGTTGGGGAGGGCTCCAAACCCTCCAGGTCATGCCTGCAAGTCCCTTTTCCTGGTGCTCAGCCTGTCATTTCCAGCAGCAGCAGGAACCACCTGCCTTGTGCTCAGCTGAATCTCCACTGGCTCATGCACTGTCCATGCACAAACTAAACTGGGTGCTTTCCATCTGGAGAAGGAGTTTCTGGGTGGATACCAGAGGGTGAAGGGGAAGCATGTACTGAGCACTGCACTGTCAGCAAGAAATGTGGATTCATGGGGGCTCAGAGGTCTCTTCTTCCCTGCAAGGTGGTGCCAGTGTGGCTCCTCAGTGTGAGCCCACAGTGCCCAACCCAGATGAGAGGCTGGATCAGGGCTGGCTCTGGGAACCAGAACGTTCATGGCTTGACAGCTCAGGGGTGAAAATTCCATATACTTGTGGCTGCAGGGCAAATCTGGGGAAGAGATACTGGCAAAAGCAGGTTGCAGCAAGCAGGATTGCAATGGAGGGTGGTCTGGATAAGTTTAGAGGGACAGGGACATGGGCGTCACACAAGGGAGGGATGCTAAATGGGTTTAAGTGATAGGAAGTGAGAAGAAGTAGTGATGTTTTGGATATGAGCTCCATAGGTGAAGAACAAGTAGAACTTAGCTGTTGGGAGCTACATGACACTCCTGGGGTCTCAGTCTTGCCTGGCATCTCCCTCTCCACTCTCACCAAATTCCTCACCAGGACACACAGACTTTTGCTGCACTGGGGGCTTCTCACCACCTCTTTAGCTCACATTTCTGCTCAAACCAGGTACTCCAATCATACCCCCATGGATGGGTCTGGGACCCCTGAATTCTTAGGAGAGAAGGGGAGGAGAAAGAGGATCAGAGGAGAACTTCAAACCATCTGGCTTTTCCCCAAACTTAGAAACAGGCTTTGAAGTGCCACCCCCATGCCCAAGTCCAGCTGTAAGGGACAGCCTCAGATGCAATGCTGCAGAAACTGGGGAAGGCACTGGCACTCCTGCTCCTTTGCCTTCCAAATGATCACCACCTTTCTCCCCACAGCCTCAGCATCCCCCTCCAGCACCTTCCTGGGGTCTTGGCTCTGCCTGGAAGCTGGCAGGGAGCAGGCCACCACCTCAGCCCCTGTGTGTACCCAGCTGTCTGTGGGGGTTGGGGGAGCCAAGTAAATCCCCAGCCATGCTGCACAGAGCAGGAAAACAAATCTTTTAGGCAGCATTTTAAGTACTTTAAAGTAAACCTCTAGGCTTGTTCTGACAGGGCAAAAATGGTGTCTTCTTATGCGAGTGGTGACTTGTGTTTCATTAGACACAAACCAGCAGTCCTGAGAGAAGGATGCTCTGCTCAAAGGAGGGGAGCCTCCAGCCTTCACCCCAGTGATGTGGGAGCTGACAAGGATGCAGATCCCTGGGACCTGCACCTGCCAGCCTTGCTGTGTGGCTGCCAGCAATGCAGGGACAGGGCACAGCTAGGAGAGGGCAGCACACCTCCAGAACATAAGAGATACAGGAAAGAGGTATCAGTGATACCTGTAAAACAGTCCACTCCCTTCTCCCCTCTCAGATGGGAATGTCCTTCCTTGTTTGACCTCCCTGACCTGCTACTTCTGGGGAGGTGTTGTCATGCCTTCTGCTTGTGTGAGGGTGGGCAAAGCAGTCACTGCAGTCATGTACATCTTCAGTTTTCTCCAGGAGCTCCAGTTTTCTCCTGCATTTAGAAGAAAATTCTGCTTCTCTGTCCTAAAGAGCTTAAAGCAACCTCAAAAAGGCAGCAGCTCCAGGTGCAAACTACAATGGAAGCTCATTTTAAGGGGAATATGCTGGCAAAGGGGGTCAAAATCAAACTGTTCTGAGGGAAGAAAAATGTTTTGTGATGCATTTAAAAAAATTGTCTTCTGAATTCCCAGAAATGCCCAGGTTTGTCCTGGGATAACTGGGAACATGCCCTGCACTCCAGTACTCAGGTGAAGAACATGGAAAGGGGCCAGGCTACAGGTCTGCTTGGCCAGAGGGATGAGGGCAGCAGCCCTCAGCTTCCCAAGCCAGGGATGAGCCTGTCAAAGGCGCTGTGACACCCAGGACACTGCCCTGCTGCTTGATGGGGGGGCACAGGGGTCCTGGCAGTGTATGCAGCACCAGGCATGGTCCAGCCCCTGGCAGTGCTGCAGAGCAGAGCAGCTCCCCAGTCCCACATCCACTGGCGCTCAGGCTGCTGCAGTGCTTCCGAGGGGGTGGAAGTCGCTGTCAAAATTAATTGAGCACAAATTAACACAACAGCTGTTTCCTGTCTTCTCCCTGCTGAGTTTCCCGGGGGAATGGAAGCAGAGCTGTGCATGGGAGGAGCCCCACAGTGTGAGGGCAGAGCTGTGGGGGTGAGCAGGGATGTCCCCCACAATGCATAGCCATCTCTCCTCGGCACTCCCTGTGCAGTCAGGGCTCCCTACGAGGATCTGGCAAGGTGAAGATGAGGTTATTGTGAGCACCAAAATGCTTTGGATCCAGCTCATCTGGTTGGTTTTGGTCTCCAGACATTCTCTCCTAAATCTGGCAGAGGAGATAGAGCTCATTACAGCCACATCCCCACATGGCAGTCCCCATGTGGCAGTCCCAGAGCTGGCAGCATCCTCCCTGCTGACAGAGCAGGAGATAAATGCCCACCTCCAAGTACCAGCAACAGTCGGTATCAGCCACACCTCCACCCTCTGGGGTGAATTTGGAGAGCTTGCATATGCACCATCACTCTTTCAAACTTAGTGCCGTTTTGTACAGCAGCTGCACTGGCAGTTCTGTCCCTCGGTCCCTTGGGATCCCAGTCTGAGACCAGCCCAAAATACCACACTTGGCCTGCAGGGAAAGTGCTCTAAGAATGGGGCAGGCTACCTCAGCTCGTGGCTCAGATGCTACAGATTCATCTTACCAGTGTGTCACAGATCAACCAAGGTCCCATAGGCCCTGCCAGGTCCCAGGAGTTACAGGGCCTTTGGGATCACAGAATCCAAGAAATTATTTGGATTGGAAGTGACTATCTTGTTCCAACCCCCTGCCAAGGCAGGGAACCCTTCCACAGCCCAGAGTGCTCCAGACCTGCCTGGCCTGGCCTTGGACACTTCCAGGGATGGGGCAGCCACACCTTCTCTGGGCACTCTGTGACCACCCTCACAGGGAAGAATTTTTTCACAATGTCCAATCCAAATATACCCTCTCTCAGCTTAAAGCCATTATCCCTTATTCTATCACTGCTTAACCTTGCATAAAGTCCCTCTCCAACCTTCCTGTAGGCCCTTTTAGGTACCAGAAGGGAGATGAAAGGACCTGCTTCAGGAATCCCCACGACTGGAGGGGTTTTTCTGTTTCACCTTAGTTCCAGGCTCTGTGGGCAGGAGGGGACCTCTGTGACACTGGGTACCACTGGTTCAGGAATGAAGGCAGCATGCACACCCCAGTCACTGCTGGCTCTCAGTTCATGGGCTGAGGTGGTTTTATGAACCAAAGATCAGCAGGGCCCCACCAGTGGGATAAGATCCCCCAGCGAGATGGAAATGAGGACATCATAATTAATGTGGTGAGCGCACGCACTGGGGGAGGATGTGATTGCACCTGCATTCAGGAGTTTGCCTAATAGTTTAAATTAAAGTCAACACCAGTTATAAAATATCTGCCAGATTATGAAAGGCAAGAGATGCAAACACCAGATATCTGGGCAGCTGAGTGAGGCCTTGTAAGTCTCCCAGGGCCTGTGTGGCACAGCAGAGGAGAGGGAGGAGGAGCAGAGGAGAGACTGTGTCCCCCTGGCGGCAGCTCAGCCTCCCTCCATCCTTACAGCGCAAAGGAATGAGTGTCCCCAGCCCTGGGACAGCTTGCGGGAGGAAAGCCAGGTCTGCCTGGCATAGCAAAGCTTTTGTGGCCACAGAGACATCCGGCACTTTCCTTCCCAGCACGCCATGGCACCTTCTCACACCATTGTCACTGGGAGAGGAAAAAAAGAGAAGGCTATTATTGAAGCTATAAATCATTATATGGGAAGCCTTAATGGAGATAATCCCCATGGAATCAGTGACTGCTGTGCCTAAGGAGGGATTTTTCAGGCAGTTAACTACCCTGAGCTTCACTGCAGGTGATTAACTACTGGTAGTGACCAGCATCTGGGGAATTAGCAATAACCCAGGATTTACTGAACAAGCACTGGGAGATGAGCTTTTATCTCAATTACCAGTCTAAATCTTTATTTTCCAATGTTCCCTTCCTACACTTTTTTTTTCCCCAAAGAAAATTAATTTCACCACAGCTTGAGCTGTAACTTGCTGGTACTTCTGGATCCAGGTAGAGGCTCCAGCTTGGAAGAGAAACCCAAGAAATACAACAGGAACATCAAAGTGAGGGAGAGCAGAGACATGGCCTAGGCACATGGGAGAGCCCCAGTAACTCTTGGTGGTCTGAGAAGAAGAGATGAACCTGAAGGGGGGGGTGGAATAGCCAGGACACAGCACAGCTCACACTGGGGATGGGATTTTACGGAGTGGGCTTGGGGCAAAGGGAGACCCTGCTTCATGACAGATGAGGCTCATACCAGCCATGTACTGGCTGTTGGCTGCAGGATCAGACCCAGGCAAAAAAAGTCCCCTGGTATGTAGGCATGGCTCTGCAAATAGCACACTCCCAGGGCTGAAATCCCCATTCTTAATGCACAAATAGAGCTGGGAGACCATCCTGTGGCCATGTCTGTGCTTTCAGATGGGGGTTGCAGCAGATCTGGTGCCTTTCTGACTGTGTTCTCTCTGTGTACTGTAGAATGAAGGAGGAGCACCCTTGGCTAACTGTGCCCAGGGGCCTCAGGATACATCCCTTTCTGAGGAGCAAAGGGGCAGGGATGGGGAGCTTCAAAGCCCTCTGAAGTTCTCTCATGATTCCCACCAACAAAGCCAACATGGAGCAAGTCAGGTGGGATTGCTGGGGATTGTACAGGGCCAGGATTTGGACTTGATGACCCTTGTGACTCCTCCCAGCTCAGGACAGTCCATGACTGTGACAGATGTTGGGGCAGCTGCCTGAGTGGCAATGCCCAGCAGCTCTCTGGGCTGACCCCAGCCCCTGCTGCAAGAGGGAAACTGTGGGGCCACCATAGAAGGTGCTGGTGGGGGTGGATGGCGAGGTCATGGGCAGCACTCAAGGTGCTCCCATCTAATCAGCTTTTGCAAAGCATCATTCAAGCTCCTTAGATACCCTGTGTCTGAACAAAATAATTTCCTGTTTGACTTTGTAAATCAAAGTAGACGATACAATTATTATTAATAATATGTTGACTTATCTCATCAGTGTTTTAATTAGTCAGTAGAAAGGCAATTTGCAAAGGGGCCGATCAGCTCCCTCTGATCCAGCAGGTCACATGCCAAGCAAGGAGAAGGGAGAGAAGGGCACTGGGCCACTGGGGCATTTTGCTGGGGAGAACTGGGATACAGGAGGCATGGCAAGGGAAGGGGTCGACCACACTGATAAGAGTTTAATTTTCAATGCAAAGGGAATTGTTCTGGGAAAGGAGCGAGCTGCAAAGCTCCTGGTAGCCCTTTGAAGTTATAATTGAGAGGAACGGCAGCCTGCAGGACAGGGATGCTCTCGGTGACCCTTCTGCTTCCTGCACGTGTCTCTGGGGTGGAGGTGAGGGGGGGGATGCAATTAAACCCCTGAGCAGCAATTACAGCCAATTACCCCTCAGTTAATTGTCTGTCAAGAGAAAACGTCAAAACAGGCCAGGCATGGCTCCCTGATGGCCTGACATTCCCCAGGGCCCACGGCACTGCTGACCCTCACTGTGCCAATTGCTCCCAGATCCTGCTCCTCTGCTCTTGCTGGCCGTGGCAAACCCAGAGAGGGAAGTAACCTTCCAGTGAGGCAGGTAACCTTCCAATGAGGCAAGTTCACCTTGCCCACAGGTATGGTAAAGACATCGGGACTTTGCAAGTGGTACCCATCCAGTTTTGCCTTAGCTGTGCAGGTAGCTCTGGGATCTCCCAGTCAGAGGATGAAGCCTCTGAAGCTGCTGCCTTTCCTCTGGATCCCCAGGTGTGACAGGACCGACAGGTGCTACAGGGCAAGCCACAAGTCAATGGGCAGTGAGCTAACAGACACAAGTCCTCTTCAGAAGCTCCTCAAGCTGGGGACCAAGGCTCTGTGCTGCTTAGTGCCATGAAAAGACCCAGGTAGAGCTACCCACCTCCTACTGTCTGTCACCCATGTCGTAGCCCTGGGGGGAATGGAGATGTGGGTAAAGCAAAATGAACATGATTTCAGCCAGCAGTTCTGTCCTGTAGCAGGCCCAGAGCCTGCAAGGGCTCCCTGGCGTTCAGCAGCCTAAGATAGGAAATGCCAAGTCATGATGACTGGACCTTAAAAGTCCCTCTCTTCCGTCTTCGGACCCTTGCTATCTCTGTAAGACTACAGGTCACTTTCCTTTAACCCTTGCTATTGGACAATTTCCAAAACGCCTGTATCTTATAAAAACCCCTACTTTTGCCCAGCCCGACAGAAGAGCTGTCCTTGGGAACCTTCCCAGAAGAATCAATAAAGACATCACTGTGGAACCCCACACAGACTTCTCCTCTCTCTCCCTGCATCTGCCTGCCTAGGCACCTAGCAAGCAAAGAGCTGAAACCACAATGAGCTGATAATCACTAAAGAGCTGGTATCACTTAATCTTGCTGAGGTTGCCTGTGGCTAAGAACTGCTTGGGAGCTCGGACAGGTGGACAGGCCGTGCCCAGCAGGACTGTGCTACCCAGATCCACTGCAGCCTGCTGGGGACACCCCGAAACCCAGCCAAGGCAGCATTACTGTCCCTTGGAGGAGGATGCTGTCTGTGTCTGCCCACAGATGGAGCTGACACATTGTGGGGAAATCCTGCACTGCGGCCCAGGCAGGACAGCTGGGAGGTAGCAGGAATGGGGGGGTGGGGGGTGGCACTGCCACCAATCTTTCAGCTAGAGTATCTAAATTAAGGAAATGGCAGCAAAAAGAAACGACCTCCATGAAAATCTGGCTTCACAGTACAATGCCTCTATACAACCCCAACCAGGCCTTCCAAAGCTATGGCACGGGGCAGGGGCAGGGACAGCCCCAAGGACACACAAAGCACCGGGCACAGATGGTGACCAGCAAAGGGAGCTCCTTTCTTAGTGCAGGGATCACACCAGATCTCCCCCACCTAAGCCTGAACTGCACTCTAGGGGCTGCTTGGGAGGCATCTGCTCAGAGCCAGACCATTGGCACTGCCAGCAAGTGTTTTACCCCAGCATCCCTGAGACACCAGCACCCTAATGCCTCTCCTGGTGACAGCGAACAGATCCAGGGCAAATTTTCCACTCAGAAAGGACCTGGAGGTGAAGGACCAGCAGGGAGGGAAAGGAGTGAGATGTGCTTTCCAGATTAGTGATACAATGGGCCATGGAGGAAGAACCATGGTCCAGACCAGTGTTTAGAGGAGCCATTAAAACATCCAGCTGGAAAAATATCTGCAAAGATGAGGGTGTTCAAGACAGTTTCCACACAGGTATGTGGTCATCCTGTCAGTAACAGTGCCACAATTTGGGCAAAAGCACAGGGTAAATGCACAGTGGAGTTACCCCACGACTGACTAAGGTCCTCTAGGACTCAGCAGCATGGCCAAGAGGTGGCTCTGGTGTTGGGTGTTACACAGAACTTAATGTTGTGAGCCTTTTTGGTTTTCTTTTACTTTTTTGGCATCCAGTATTATAATTTTGTTTTATTCTTTGTTATATTTATTTACTCTTTTTAAAATTTACTTACAGTTTTATTTAATTTATTATACATTATTTAATTTATTATATAGATTATTCATTGTATTATAATTTATTTTTAATTAACATCACCAATAAGATGGAGAACGCAGATGTACTAGTGTTCAAGAGCTGCTGGTGAAGGACTGCTGGGCATCTGCTGTAGAGAGCCCTGAGACTCAGCCCCAGCCCCTGTGGTCACCTGACAGTCACAGCTGACAGTCCAAATGGGGTGGGGTTCTGGATTCATCCCTGGTTTTGTCAATGTCCAGCACAGGATACTGCACCTTAGCTGACCAAGGAAGTCCCTGGTGTGGTGAGAATGAGGCTCCTGTAGGCTCAATCGTTTTGTCTGCTTTGGGAGTGCAAGGCCCTGCCCAGCACAGCCAGCTCAGGTGGATTCATCCTCACCCCAGTCACCTTGGTGATGCAATGGATTCCACCTGCATTTCTGACAGGGACCAAGGGCCTAGGCACAGTGTCACCCAGAAGGATAATCCTGGGCAGTCTGCAAGCAGCGGGTGGTCTGACTATGGGAAGGAATTGCCTGGGGAGGGATTAAGGACAGAACACTGGATGTGGACAATGGAAAACAGCCCCGTCTCCCAGAAAATCCCAAAAACATTCTCCCTTGCAGGAGAGCAGAGGAAGCCCTGAATGTGTGTCAGGCTCCTCAAGGATGCCACGATCTGGCAGCAGGGCTGGGATGAGTTGACAGCTGATCAGTGACAGGACAGCAGTGACAGCCAAGGGCAGCCATGAGGAGGACAGCATTTGCTTCATCCAGGCAGAGGCAGAAGAAGGTCCCCTGGCTGCAGACCGGAGGCAGGCAAACCCTTGTAGCGATCGTTTTTTAACACAGGCACAATAACAGCAACACCACAGGACCTGGAGGATTTACCAGCACCAGCAATTTTGCAGCCAAGGATGTTTTTCCCTCAAAGCTGGGCTGCTCTGGGAGCTGAATGAATTGACAGGTCTGAAGGCCCGTATTTATGCAGGAGATCACATCACATTAGTTCCACAATCCCCTCTGACCTTGCACCTCTCCGTCTCTTACATTCCCAGGATACTCATCATTGCAACAACTAACTGCTAAAATTAGACTTGAGTTAACGATTTAATATATTTACATATATGATAAAGTCAGATAGAAATCTGATCATTGGTATTATTATGAATTCACTGTTCTGATCACTCCTGTTCAAGCAGTGCGGGGACTGAAAGTCTCAAGCAACAGATCAATGAAAATTATTAGAGGCCTGGGAACATTTCTGTGGGAGGTGGAATTGAAAAGATTAGGACGGTTTAGTTCAGAGAGAGGATAAAAAGAATGGACATGAAAAATCAACACAGCCGCAACAGCCAGGTAGGCACCCCAATTTTGCACGTTTTGTGCCTGCAGAAAGCCCTACTGTGCCTTGCAGTTGGTCCTGTGGGTATTTATGGGATTGTTTCTGTTCACTAAATGAATGAGCAAAATCCTTCCAGCCAAGTCACCCTGACATCTGAAACTCACTATTTCCAAAAAGCTACTGTGTCAGGAAAACCAGGGCATGAAAATGCAAGTGAAGGGAGAGTGTGGAAAGGATCCAGCCAGTGGAGATGGCAGGCTCATATGGGAGTCACCATGCCACCATCCCTCTTGGACACACTGCAGGGCTGTGAGTTTGCACCCCCATTCCTGTAAGATGAGATCCACAGGGGAGGCCCCCCTGCCCCTCTTGCCCATTTCTCACAGAAATTTATTGGATTCGAGGTGGTTGGGAGCTTCCTGGTCATTTGGGGCTGTTCCCCCTGATGCTCACCTAGTGCAGTGAGGAATGAGACACTTCTTAGCATGTCCCAGCTCTTGAGTCCCTCCAAAGTTCAGGACCTGGTGACAGCCTGGCCCTTACCAGGGAACATGGAGGGTTAAGTGGCATTTCCAAAACAGCTGTATCCCTCTGCCAGTCTGTCAGGCTGGCATTTTCCCAACAGACATGGTCTGTTTGCCTCATCAGCACTGACTCGGGGCTGAGATGTCCATTCCCTACTCATCCCCTGACCCCTGCCACAGTGACCCATGGTGACCCATCCCACTGGGGTCCTCCTCTGCCAACAGTCCCTTCATACTTACCCCATGTGAGGGATAAGTCATCCAGCCCCAGTCTCCCAGGATTGTTGACGTGTCTAGCAAGTTCACTGGAAAACACAGGAGCAAAAGCTGTGTTAGAAAGCTTTGTCTCCATCTCCAAGGAGTGAGGAACAGAGCCACCATGAAGAAGCCCTCTTCACTTGCCACTTCCTTGAAAATGTCCCCCACCCATCAATCTTTCTTCAGGGACTGCCTGCCTGGATATGAGGCAGGTATGGAGTTTGGAGATGGCAATAAGGGATGCTCCCCAGAGCTGGTGGTTCAGGATAGATTTGAATCTTGGCCCCAGCACTGAGAGCAGTGTGACCTTTGGGGGAGAGGAAGCTGCAAAGAGCAGGTTGGAGGGAATGCAAAGCAAGGAAGGGTTGTGGAAACAAACTCCCAGCATCAGGTTGTCCACCAGTCCCACTGTGGGCCAAGACTGATGCAACTGGAGCATCATTCCTCGGATGTACACTTCTCCTCTGGAAGCCCTTTAGGCTAAGCTCCCTCTCAGCATCACTGGTTTGAAATCTGCACTCCAGCAGCTGCTGTAATTGTGCACTGCAGTGCCCAGTTCCAGCACAAAAAGACTCCCATGGTCCTGGCTGACACCCCACTGGAGAAGTCCACCAAAGCCAACCCCTCCAAATCCCTGCCACCACCAGGAGCCCAACTTAAAGAGGAAACAGAGGCAAACTACAGGCAGAGGGGAGCAGACTGTGTGGTAGGAGAGGTGAGGATGCCTTCCAATGTGCTCAGAAGCTTCCTGTGGAAACCTGTGCAGTGGCAGCAGTGGAGGAAAGCAGGATGCCATGGCACTGCTGCCTCTGAGCCATCTGAGCCCACAGCATCAAGCAGAGGAGAGCCTTGCCTTGCCTGATAACCTTGAGTTGCTCAGCACCTGGGGAAGGAGCCCAAGCCCCAGCTCCACGGTGCAGACCCAGAGGGATGGAGGTTTGGGGGAGGCTGCCAGCAAGGTGCCTGGACCTTTGGTGCAGTGGGCACCAGGACCCTGATGCCTCAACACCCCCCCAAGAGCACCAGGCTCCCACAGGGATCTCCATTGCCTCCAGCTTTCCCCATTCCCTTTATCCTGAAGCCACCCAATGAGGTCAATGCTGTGGGAGGCTTCATCCTTTCTGGCAGCCTTTCCTCACCCTTGAGGAGCACCAAACTGGACCTGGAGGCACCTCATCACAGCATCCCTCTGCAACAACAGCATTGGGCTGGTCCCTGGGCTCAGGAGGGATGGTGGTCTTGTTGCCAGGACCAGCTTGTCACAGCAGGGACAGGGCATATCAGGACAGTGGCTCCAGTCCCTGCAGAGCCTGGGCTCAGCATGAGGCTGCTCCCTGTAGCCTGAGGAACGGGTGCCACTTTCATTTACTATTACCAGGCAGGGAAGGAGAGGGGAGGAGAGAGGAGCAGAGACGTGAGCTGGCTTTGAAACACCCAGACGTCATGCTCCTGACAGAGCAGATCAGGAGCTTTTGAGGCATTTATTAATGTTAGCAGAACAATTTGAAAGAATTTCCAGGGTTTCTTGTGTGGTTCCATTCGCCCAACAGCAGGCCAAACCCCTCCACTCCCTCCGCAGCATTGCTCCCACTGCTAAAGAGGCCTCTTGCCCTCAACACAGAGTAATTACCTCAGAGATCTCAAATCCATTTTTATTTGTTATTGTTAATCTGAAGATTTTCTGCCTATTTTCCCTGGGTAATTCACCCAGCAGGAGCCTAGGCTTGGGAGCTTCCCCGTTCACAGTGCAGGACCACAGTCCTGGTGACCCTCAGCAGGCAGGTTGCAGGGAGGGGACAGCTTTTGCAGACCCTCTCTCCCCCCCCCACAGTGGTCTCTGCACCCTCTTTCCCACGCTGGGATGCTCAGCAATGGATGTGGCTGCCTCCCACTGCTCTGCAAGCAGCAGGAGGAGCCTGCATGAACTGGAGTCCAGCAGGATCATTGTGTTACGAGGGAATGATGCTGAGAGCACGTAGTGGGGTGTACCCCAGACTTCTCTGCCAACAGTATGTGGGACCTGGAGCCAGCTTGCTACACTCCATCCCACCACCCTGACCATGTGGTCATCACCCAGTCTCACAGAGATGTTGCCATGACCTGAAGGAGTCTTCTCCTTTCAGTTGCTTTGGTTCCCAGACAACCTATGCCAGCTTGCATCCCACTCATGGTCAGATTCCTCTTTGAAGGAAGAGGGATAAGTTTCTTTTATTCCCTCACTTCAGCCAAGTGCACAGAGTCCTGCGTTTTAAGCCCACACAGCAAGCACTGCACAAACACAAAGGCACTGTGTGTCCGAGAGCTCCTGTTAACTCATGGGATAGCACACGTGCCTGTGGATCCCAGTGTCCGTCCAGCAGCACTGACATGCTCCGATATGGGAACACCAACACTCTCCCAAAACCCAGCTGGTTACAGCCCAGGTTACTGCCCAGCTCCAAGGGAACCAGCCACACCTCATGTGACCAGTGCCTGTTCAGCCCTGTGCAGCGAGCTCCCGGCTGCGTTGCCTCTCCAGGGTGATGCTCAGAGCCTGCCTTCGAAGCCGCAGGGTGAGCAAGACTACCACAAAGGACCCCTTTCAGCTCCAACATTTTTTCAGAAAATCTGCTGGTTTGGGAGACCTCTCTCCTGCAGCTGGGCAATTCTCTCTGATGCTATGGACTGTCTGCACGTATCAGTCTCAAACCGTGAGCTCCATTTTGTTTTCCTCAGCACCATTTTGTTGTTTCCCTATTCTGTGCCTTGGCCTTGCCTCGGCTTATTGAGCCAAAACACCAGGAGGTGTCAGGGGAAATTCTCGCCCTGGTGAAAAAGCTGTCAAGCCTGATTGCCCATTCAAATGTAAGCACCTAGGAGCGGAGCAGGTCGTTTCCCAGCACAACTGGGGTCTGCAGACGGAGTCTCACATAGGGCAGACCCTCATGCTGCATAAAGTTGCATTGTGTAATGGTGCATGAGTAGTGGACATTGCAGCTTCTTAGATACAGACTGGGCAGGAGTCAAAGTGTGCAAATCAACATATGATGTATGTATATATTGTATTTATACCTATAACTCTATTGTTGGATCTATATCTGTATCCATTTCCATACCCCTATCTACCAAATTCTATATCCTGTTTGGGATAAGTGAGGGAGCTGAGACTGGGACTAGCATCCAGAGGATGTGCATTTTACTTCAGACCATATATCTCTTGCCATATATCTGTATCTATATCTTTTTCTATATCTCTCTATATCTATATATCTATATCTATATCACCTGTATATCTCTATTTTATCTATATATTTATATCTGTATCATATATATCTATATCTATATAATCTATAAAGAGTGAGTGCTTAGATACCCTTCCCAACACTTTCACTGGTGGCCACAGCTCCCACAGGGATGTATTGCATCCCTACAAACAGATGTGGGAGCACATTGGAATCTCACATCCAAGCATCCTGGGCTCAGGAATGGGCTTGTGGTATCTAGGGGAGCTTATGCATCCTCAGCCCATCCCAGGTTCATGGTGGGGTGGTGGAACAAGCCCGGGGGTGACACACTGGTGGATGTGCTGAGTCCCAGCCTCTAGAAAAACAGTGGGGGACCAAAGAGGGCTCTGAGCACCCTCACTAATTGTTAACCCACCATGGTCCTCCCTCTAATTACTCCATCATCTCCCTCTTAGGCAGGGGCTTTGTAGCGCAGGCGTGGGGAGGAAGGGTCACTGGGAGCAGCCCTGTTCCCTTGGGCTTCAATTCCTCTCCATCACAACTTCAAAGGCCTCCCAAGATTCACAGCAAGGCTCCCCCCCCCACATGCAGCAATGCCTTTTGCATCGATAATTAAACTCTTACCAGCACAGCTTGGCTGCTCCCCACTACCCAAAGACCAGCAGGCTCAGCTCCACAACTCCAAGCAGGTCTACACAGCCCACAGCAGCCCCACAGCGCCAGCCCCTCTTCATGGGGGAATGACACAGGGAGGGTTATCTGCAGTGGGAAGAGAGTCTGGGAAAGGGGCAGCAAGAGGCTTCCTGAGAGGAGGGGAACAAGAGCCAGTGGCATTCACTTCTCGTAATCTGGGTCAGAACTTGGAAGGGGCATGTGGGGCCAGGGCGGGTCAGCTGTTTGTGTCCCACCATTTAATGCAAGGGCCAGCTGAATAGGCAGCCGTGACCTTTCCAAATCGGGAGGCAAAGCTGAGACAAAAGTCTTACTGGCCTTGGAACATGGCAAGAGGACAGGATGGGAAGCTTCACATTCAGCCTCCTGATCCCTGGGACAGTATTTATCTTTAAGGAATGAAAAATAGCCATTTATTCCCCAACGCATGAGGCCAACATGGGTAGGGCTCGGAGGGAGGAGCGGCCTGCCTAGAGGGCCGGTCAGCTCTACCCTTTCAGGAGCTGTGTGCAGGAATGTATCCGACAGATCCAGGTCAGCAGTGGGTTGCTGCTCTGCCAGACCAGCAGCCAGATCCAGGCAGGATTTGTCCAGCAGCTGCTCATCCACAAGGCTGCACATGCTAAGGACACAGCAGGGATGGGGCTACCCTCGGCACCCACCAGCCTCGGCTGCCCAGAAAAGGAGTTTAGAAAAGCAGTGCGGGTAGATCCAGGAAATATCATCAAATCTGGCAGGAATTTTGGATTTTCACACTTCTGGAAATGCCAGAATCAGGCTGGAAAATAAAACAAAGCAAAATAAAACAAACAAACAAAAAAAAAAAGAAAAAAAAACAGAGTCGAAAAATACCAAACAAACAAAAAAAAGGAAATAAACACCAAAAAGAACCCCCAAGAACAACCAAAAAAAAAAAAACAACCCCAAAAAAAACCCAAAACCAAAAACCACCAAGCTAAAAAGCAACATTTTCAAATGAAAGCAATGCTGCTTTTTGGCTGTGCCCTAATTCCCATTTCAGGATTTCTTCTCAGACCTCCAGATTGTTGCTGTGAACTTTCTGCATTTAATTTTATATCATTTTGTAATGCATCAGGAGCGGCAATGCCCATAAGGACTGCCCAGAGGGTCACCCCTTTTCACTATACCCAGAGCAGGAGATACTTTGATGTAGGAAGAAAGCTTGTTTGTTCAATCAGTGCTAACAAAAAGCCTCAGTTCAGGTTTTAAAAATAAAATTATCAACCTGATCCTTCCAGCCCCTGCATGATATCATGTAAGATAATGTGCAGTGCAAGAGCACATTACCTACCCATGGTAGGACTGAGGTGTTGTGAAATAATGCAAAAAATGAAACAAAACAAAAGACCCTGAACAAAGTGTTTCTAAGGCTAAAAACCTTGAAATCATAGGGCAGGTTTTTTCTTCCCGGGGAAAAAAAAAAAACACATCAAAAGCTGAACAAAAAAAAAAGATGTTCCCTCTCAAAACTACAGGTGGGAAAATAGAGATGTAAAATGGTCATGTATCCTCCTCCATTTGAGACTCCCAATGCTTGTGTGCAGGACGACAGACAGGGAGAACTGGGCATGCTGGTGTAGGAGACCCAAATCAAACACACTACCCCCCACTGGGCAGGGTGTTACAGTACTGGTGTACATCCCCAGTACTGGTATGTACCCCTGGTACTGGTGCACACCCATCCCCAGTACAGGTGTGTACCCATCCCCAGTACAGGTGTGCAGCCTGGCACTGTGGCACTCATTGGTTCTGGTGCAAGCTGAAACTGGAAATGTCAGAACCCCCCGGGCTGTCCCAGGGCTCGAGGATGAGTGTGCAGGGCTGGACAGGGCTCTGAGTGAGGGTGAGCCCACACTTCCATGTCCCTGGTCCTGGAGCCAGTGGGAAAGTAACTATTTCAGGTTCTAGGGGGGACTGGGCTCGTTGTAATTCAGGGCAGAAGCCAGAGGAGGAGGTGGGAAGGCCCTGGGGATGGGGGGGTGAGCAAGGTCAGGGATTCAAGAAATACCAGGGAAACATCCAAAGTGAGCAGGGGAAGAAGCAAGACTGCAGTGAGGCTGGGGAAGGAGCACTGGGGTGCCTGTGGCCCTGGAGGAGGCACAACTGGTGCCCCCAGGTCTGGATTTGGTCATCTGGGAGTCACACATGTCTTTTCTTCCACAACATCCCCAGCCTGAGGGACAGCAGAATGACACAGCCCTATCCATCAGCAGAGAGGAGCCTATGCCTGGCACAGCCACACCTTGATATCTCATCTGGCTAAAGCCCTGTGAGAACAGATTTATTCAACAGATTTATTCAACTCCCACACCACCAAAGGGTGGCTCCTGGCATCCCTGACCAAAGCCAGAAGCTTGAGGAGCAGGTAAGGCACCTGCACCCAAACAGGGACTTCCCACTGAGCTGCAGTGTGGGTACAGGGACAGCCTAAACACCTTATGGTGCCAGTAATTCAATATCGTGACAGCCTTTAAAAGTTACACAGGAGTTTTCTAACACAAAAAAAAATCTTCTGCTTGCAGTCAGCAACACCTCTGTGGTACAGATTCCAAGAAAGGGGAGCTGTGTCCAGAGGATTTTGTCCCAGTGTCCTCACTCTAGTCCTGACTCCCTCTTCTCTTTTCTCACATCTGTTGGGTATAATAAAATAGACACAAATGGATTTTCAGCTTTAGTCACCGAGGTGTTTTCAACCTCTGCTGCATTTTTTGGACATTGAAGCTCATGCCACATAAGCTGCTAACACTGTCCCAAGTCCTTTTCCCAGACTATCTCACTCCCCACATGTAAGCTGCATGCCCCCTCAATTATCTCCTGCCTGCTTGGGATTTGGAAGATTTCTGATGCCATACTGCCACTTCTTCCCATGCCACCCACTGTGACTCAGGCAAACCTGGCACTGGAGAGCTGTGCCTGTATCAGAGCCAGGGCAGACGTTGCAGCACCCTGAAAATGCCATTCTGCCCTTCCCACCGATCCCTGTGCCCCTGCAGTCCTGGTAAAGCCTTGTGTAACCCTCTCTGGAATCCTCACTGGGGAAACGTGGGTTTTACAAATGTGCTTGCTTATCTGGATTATCTGGAGGGGCTTTGCATGGCAGTTTTTCAGGCTGTCGTATGCTTTCCCCCTAATTTCTCTGAGGACATCTTTGCTCTTGCACCAGTTGGCTACCCTAAACTGTGCTGAGCTGTTTGTACCCCAATGACATTTTTAAAGCATATTAATTTCTTTTAAAGGCTTTTTCCTTTGCTCTCTTAAAAATAGCTTTCTAAAATGGAACATTTTCATGGACAAAAATACCAATACTAACTGCCTTTGAGGGAACAGGCTGAATATCTCATACCACTGGTAATTAAATATCACAAAAGTCCTTAATAATTGTATGGAAGGTGCATAACACAGAAGGTATTTCTGCCGCAAGTTCCAGGAAAGACCCTGGAACTTGCAGCACCATTCATGCTGGGATGGAGCTGGGATGGATTCATCTATCCAGATGCAGCCAGCACTGTTGTCACTCACTAATGTGGTTAAATAAGCATTTTAATATATGAGAAACTGGACAT
Source organism: Haemorhous mexicanus (assembly GCF_027477595.1). Classification (NCBI taxonomy): domain Eukaryota; kingdom Metazoa; phylum Chordata; class Aves; order Passeriformes; family Fringillidae; genus Haemorhous; species Haemorhous mexicanus. The sequence continues at coordinate 724,145 of NC_082363.1, read as the reverse complement.
AGAGCAGAAGATGCCATAGGCACAACTATGATAACCAGGGCTGGAGGTAAAGAAAAATCACAGAAGGGAACCTGCAGAGCCCAATCTGCTCATGCCCACAAGGGCTGCGAGGTGCACAGGTTGAGCTTACCACTTTCATAGCCGAAAAATATGGGCTCTTTAATCCTGCAGGAAAAGCCTAGCAAGAACAAATGGCTGGAAGGTGAAGCCTGGGAAATTTGTATTAGGGAAAGAGGGACCTGATTTTCAAAGGCTGGGGCTGATGAGCCCTTGGAAAGGATTATTAAAAGCAGCACTGCCTTTGCCGATGTTTTCAGATAGACGGCGAATACTTTTCTGGCCACTATCCCTGGGCCAAGCACATTTAATTAGGCTTTATTGGTGTGCCTGGATCTGATCCATCAAGGAGTTCCATCCTTTACACAATTGTTCATGATACCGAGTACTGCGCACCGACACGGGCAGGACAGGGGGTTTGGTTTCGTTTTCAAGGTAATACAAGTGCATTATCTGACCACTGCCTTTGGGACTGGTAAGGCTGAAGGGGTTAATTGCCTCTGTGACAGAGGAATCATTTTGAGCGTTGGCCAGGCAAACAGGCTGGGTTAGAAGAATGAACTATCAAAAACTGTCAGGGTATGAATAGAGTTATCATATGAATGGATGTGCCCCTGGAGATAAAGGCAGCACCGAAGACTGCCAGTGAGGCCAGCAGGGACAGGCAGAACACAGGGCCTGAGCAGAACAAAGAGCAGAGGTGGCGGGATGTCTCCAGAAAACTAGTGCTCCCCAAGTCCTGCTGCCGGCACCCAGCATTGATGCTGGGATGTGCGGGATGAGCTTCCACCCTTCCTGAGCATCGCTGGGGCTGGGCTTTGCTGCTGGCTTGTTGAGGTTTTTTTGAGTAAAATATTTTGCTAACCACCTTTCAAGAATCTAAAAAATAAGGAATTCTTTCCTCCCTGAAGCAATTCATTAGGTTTTCAGCTGTACTTAAATTTGGCTTCATCAGATCCATTTCCACCATCACCAAAATGGGTGCTCATTTATTGTCACTGGAAACAACCCCTTGCAATTTCAGGAAACAAGAATTCAAGGAGAATGAAAAACCTGCCAAAGTAGGTGTGTTTTATACACAGGTGTGTTATTTTTCTGCAAATTTTGGAGGTTGATTTTCCAGAAGTTTTATAAGCTATTAATACAAAAGGGATGGAAATGAAGATGGCATCAGAAACATATCCTCGTAAGCCTACCTAAAATTATGCAAATATTTTCTTTATATCAGCATTTTGGGAGCAATCAAAAAAATTAAACACCCCCAGATTTTTTTTTTTCAGTATTGTAGCGTAAACCAGCTCCCTGTTTTAAACCAATGCTTCTCCATCCCTCATCACCAAAAGTCCATAATCTTAAACACTCTTGTTTCCTATCTTCAGAGAGGAACACAGACCCCCACAGCCTTTTTAAAACGGAAAAGGCAATTTCCTCTCCCTTTCAATGTCTTGCTTTTCCTGCAGCCCCGACTTCGGCATTGTTGCAGAGAAGTAGGAAAGAAGCATTGAATAAACATGCAGATTAGTTTTTACCTTTTTTTCTGTCTGAGCAGAGGGGCAATTAATGAGATTACAATGAGAGATTAGCGGGGGAGACCCCCATGAACCCTTCCTGTGGCCCCCGTTTCAGCAGCGCAGCAAGCGGCTGGGTTTTCCCAAGGATTCTGGCGCTTTCCCGCACCCATCCCTGTTGAGTGGAGGAACAAAACCCCATCACTGTGGTACAAGGAAAAGATGTGCATCCTCTCCTCAGCTCATCCTCCCCTGTATATCACCCCATCCCCATCATCAGCTGTTTGTCTTAGCCAGCCCAATGTGCCCCAAAATGCTGGGGGAAATGTCCCCAGATCCCCCTCCCCTGCTTCACCAGGTCCCCACATGGAGCTCTCCCAGCTCACCCACGGGCCATGGGGTCCATGTTGTGATAGGGAGGAAGGTCACCCCTCTCATGGACGAGGACAGAGCTGAGCTGGGGACATCACCTGGGAGGGAGTAGACCCCCAGCAGCAGCATTTGAGGTGCCATTTTTTTGACAGAAAATACCATTTTTTTACCCCCCCACCCAAGCTGCAAATGTGATGATTTCTGCCAAGCTGCAAATGTGATGATTTCTGCTCGTCTGATTTTCTTTCAATTTAACAAAGATATTTCATATTTTATTATTTAACTTCAATTTGTGGTATAATATAAAATACCCGCTTTAATATTTTCACCTATGCAACTCAGTCTGCAATAGTGTAAATATTTTTAGTCTGTCATACTTCATATTATTGAAATATCTAATACTGAAATATCATATATATTGAAAATAATGTTTCTACCTCCCTGCTCTAAAGCAATTTAATAATTTCTGACAATTCTTTTTTCAGTGCCCCAAATAAAAATCTTCCACATCCTACAAATTTTTACCCCTCTTTAAAAAAAAAAATCTGAGTTTTGGCTTTCAATGCATTCTGCAATGGCAGCCGTGCTGAAATGGGGGATTTCCCATGGAATGGCGATTCCCTTTTCCTCCTATTTCTCGGGCACGCCTGCACACAAGACTGAAAGGAATAAAAAATATAAGCATAAAACTTCTTGGAACAAATATTTCAGGAAAGTGAAAGGCACTGGGAGCTCTTGCAAAGAAAAAAAACTAGGTTGAAGCTGATTTTTTTAACAAGTTAATAATTGTTTTTATACACCAACTGCCTCCCAATACATGCATGCAGAGTGCAGCACACCATGGCCTGAAATTTGCTTTGTGGTTGTAATTTTCTACCTTGCAGCTCTCAAACCAGCACTGGGTTTGCTCGGCAGTGTGTCCAGAAATGCAGGGCACTGAGAGGCTGAGCAGATAGAGATGATGGGCAGCCAGGCTACACCCTCACAGCGTGCCTGTAGCCACCACATGCTCTGGGATGGGGCAGCCAAACCTGGCACAACTGGAGTGTGGCATGCACCAAGGCTGAGCTCTGCTCTGCAGCATCTCCCACACTTCCAGTCCCATCCCATGCCAGGGTGCTCAACGACTGGCACCACAGCCGATCTAGTGTGGACGCTGCTCCCAGCCCATCCCAGCACAGGGACACTGGGAACTGGCAGAGCCCACAGCCACATCACCATTCCTCTGCTCATGTTGGCGACCCAGCTGGCACTGGGTGCCCCATGCCAGGGCACAGCAGAGCCCCAGGATCCACAGGGCCATGAGCATCATCGCGGTGGTGGATGGAGCACCACTAGCTTTCTGCAGGCTCCCAGACCTTTTCTTGATGCCATTCAGTGCCTCCTGTCTGGTCTAATCAAGATCCAGCCTGCTTGGTCTGCCCCAGAGCCCAGCACATCCCCAGCTCTGTGCAACCTCCTGACCAAGGCTGTGATTGAGGATAGCTTTCTTTTCCAACAAGTTTTGTGGGAAAGCCAGGTCTCTCCCAGCTGGCAACAGGCAGACAGCAGTGCAGGGCCTGGCTGTCCATGCAGACACCATGAAGCCCAACTCAGCATCCAGCAATCTCCTCCGTAGAGTACAACAAGGAGGCACTTGCCTCACTTGTCAGTGCCCAGCGTGCGCCAAGTCCAGGCAGGGCTGTTTGGCTTTGCAGGGCTGCAGCACTGAGAGCCTGGCATTGAACAGGCAGCATCCTGCACCACTCCCTGCCCGGGGCATGGGGCAAAGGGCAGCTGCTGCATCCCAGAGCAAAGACCAAGCAAGGGCTGGGAGTGTCGGGGTGCTGGGGCCCCATTCTGCACCCTCACAGCCCACCCCCAGCAGTGAGACCACAATGCATCCCCCTGTGTGGGCAGCAAAACAGATGGGAAAAGGAGCAAGAAGAAGGCCAGGAAGTAGGCATTTGGCAGAAAACAGAGTTAGGACCAGCAAATAACTGGAAATTGGGAATAAAATGAGGGAAATGCTGGTGGATGTTGGACAACGGCAGTAAGCACAAGGACCCCACCCAGCAGGGTTCTTCTGCACAAGGCACAGGGGTGGCAGCCCTTGGGCCTCAGTGTGCTGGAAGGATGGCAGAGATGCAGGGGCAGGAGAAGGGAGAGATGCCATGGGGCAGGGACACCGGCCCCGGGACGCGCTTCAGAGCCTGTGCTGTGCTAGCCGTGGCTCTCAAGCACAGCAGAAGGGAGGAAGGATGCTGCTGCCGGTGCCAAGGACATGCTCGGGAGCGGGAGCAGCAGATCCCTGGCTATGAAGATCAGCAGACCTGGGAAGCAGCCGTGCCGCCGCTGCCAGCACAGAGGGAGACAGGCGAGCGGGTGGGTGGCGGGAGCTGGAGCAGCACTGCCAAAACCCAGGGGGCCTGAAATACTGGAGTAGGGACACGGACAAGGGCCGGGGATGAGGGCAGCCGGCAGCTGGGTAGAGTGGCTGGCTGGAGAGAGCAGGCCTGAAGTGGCTGACACTAAGATGTCGGGAGAGGATCCTCAGCTGCATCCCTGCTTCCTACTTCAGAAGTTTCCAGCCCTTTCTCTCACGAGAAGTTTCCCACCTGAATGCCCTTTCCAGCTCCCCTCATCCTCCACACACCTTCCTGTGCCCACCCTCTCGCTCCATCACAGCCTGCGCTGCTCGGCCAACACGCCCGGCCCCGCACTCCTGCCAGCTCCAGTGATGGGGATCGCCATGGCTGAGCTGGTGCCGGTGTCCCTGTCCTCTCTGCAGCCACCCCTGCACGCTGCAGCAGAGCCCGGGCAGAGGAGGGAGGCAGAGCTGCAGGCATTGCTGCAGAGTCAGGTTCTCCTGACCAGCTCCGAAGTTTTGCCTCTGGTGCAAAAGCTCCAGGATTAGCAAACTCAGGCAGGCAGGAACCTGGAGCTGCACTCCCCTGGGAGCACAGCGAAGCAAAGCCCGGCATGGCTGAGCCCATGTGGGCACATCCAAACAGCCACAGCAATCCCGCGGGTGCCCCTAACTCTGCCCCGTCACTCCAGGGCCATCCCGGTTCCTACCTTCGCTGGTGGCGGCCGAGAGGCAGGCAGTCAAGGTTATGACGACGGAGAGCGAGGATGTCAGATCCCCCTGTGCCCATGCCATGGTCCGGCGGGGGCCACCAGGCGCAGGGCCACCTCGGTTGTCCCAGCACCTCTGCGAGCGAGCTACCTCTACCCAGAGCTACGGCACTCGCCGGTAATGCAAAGGCACTTTGCGCACATTGCTCGCAGCCACACAGGCGGGCGAGCAGGGAGGGAGCAGCCTGCCCGTCACCGCTCGCAAGCCAATGGGCTGGGTGGGCTCTGCAGCGAACCCCCCTTTCCGCACCACACGCGCTCGCTGTACCCAGACCCAGCATCTGGACTCGGGCTCCCGCTCCCCGCTTTCCCCCACCCCCCTGCCCCCGGGAAGCTCCAACAGTCCCCGCTTCATCTTGTGCCCCCCATCCCGCTCCGCTCTCCTCACTGGCCGCGGCGAGAGACAAACTTGCAGCGCTGCGGGGGAGCCCTGCACTCGGTCGGGGTCAGGTGTGAAGGGGATGGGGTTACCCGTCCCTCCCGGTGTGCAAGGAGAGGAAAACCCCTTGTAACTGCTGCCCTTGCTTGTCTGAATGAGACAGGTAGGACACCCCCATCCCGATGCTTTCCGTGCCACATCGTTCTGACCTGTGGCAGTGGGGGCAGGGACAGCACACCTGGGCTCACAACGGCCTGTTTACTGTCACCTGACAGAGGGTCAACCCTTTCCAAAGTAGTTTGGGAAGACACAGCAATTGTGCCAAGGCAAAAAGGCTGGGCACCGGGCAAGGGTGTCCTGGGACAGGCTCCTGGGGCTCCCTAGGAAACACAAAGTATCCTTCCCACAGCCTCTGCATCCCTCTTGCTTGGAGCCACCAGAATCGCCAAGCCAGGTGAGTACTTTGCTCAGCATTAAACACTCGACATCTGTCAACAGACCCCCTACAGCCACTACTGCTTCCCCATCTAAATGCTGAACAATCATTAATACCTGCCCGTGGTAACCACAGATGCTGACTCCCATCTATACCACATGCAGTGACGTATTTGCTCCTTCATGCACTCGTTGCCAGTGCATTGTGACTGCAGCTCTACCCTGCCCCAGGAACTACCCCTGGCCAAGGCACACAGGGCAGGATAGGCATCTCTTCTGTTGTCTGTCAGGCCGTCCCTTGGAAAAGCTCATCCCAGACTTGCTCAGTGGGGACAGGAAGGAGAGGGTGTGTTGCACACCCTTTGTTCTACTCTGTGTACCCTGTAAGTTCCCAGGAGATGCTAGACCCTGTGCTGGGGCACCCCATGGTGCTACCAGTAGCTTTCTGCGTGGAGGAGTGAGAGGATCTCCCTGCCTGACTACCAGCATGTAGTGGTAACAATTTCTCATTCAGAATGGATGAGGGCTGTACCTACAGGGATGTGTCTCCACCACTCATCACCAGGACCTGGGAACAGCACAGAACATCGGGTGCCTCCAGGTTTTCTACCCTGCCCGCCTGGGAAGCAGTCAGTGCGGAGACAGTGCTGGAGAGATCCTGTCATCAGCAGTATCACAGGATGGGCTTGCAGAGTGGCTTAGGCAGTGACACAGCTGTGCCTCAGAAGGCACCAGACACTCCCAAGACTCCTGGCAGAGGCCAAGTGGTGCTGTCAGGTGACAGGAAGGGCTACACAGTGGACTTTGCAGTGAACCTTGGAGCAAAGGGGTCAGGGCTGATGGTCTCCAAAATCACAGCAAGCCACCAGGAAGCCCCACATGATACCACAGTAGTTGCACCCCTGCAGCTGGTGGGAAAGCAAATTTTTTGCCAGCTATCACATTGCTACTCCGACCCAGACATTTTCATTTGCTGAAAGGGCGTGTCACAGCTCCATGCTGGATCATTCAGCTTTCTGTCCCACAGTGCCCAAACAGAGCCAGCCATTCCAGAGGGATAATGTTCACACTGCCACCATCTGCTTGGCTCTTTTGAAACTCCCCTGCAGAGCTACCTCCAGCTTTGGTGTTCATCTGGAGAAGAGAAGGCTCTGAGGAGTCCTGAGAGTCCCTTCCAGGGCCTAAAGGGGCACCAGAAAATGGACTTTGGACAAGGGATGGAATGATAAGGGGAAATGGCTTCACACTCATACAGGGCAGGGATGGATGGGATATTGGGAAGAAATTCCTCCTTGCAAGGGTGGTGAGGCCCTGGCACAGGTTGCCCAGAGAAGCTGTGGCTGCCCCATCCCTGGGAGTGTTCAAGGCTGGGCTGGGTATGGCTTGGAGCAACATGGTCTGTTGGTTATGGGGTGGAATGAGACGGTCTTTAAGGTCCCTTCCAACACAAACAATTCTATGATTCTGTGATCTCAGACCCAAACTCTGGAAAAAGCTCTGGGGAGGCAGAAGCCAGCTTTGGCCTTCCAGCAAGGAGTGATTCCATTCCCAGTGCCATGCCCCTAACCCTGCAGACTTTCAACACATCCCAGCTACCCACATGGGCTCTCCAGTCCCCTGGTGCCATCCCAGCCCCAGGTGTGACAGGACTGTGGGTCCTCTGGGTATTGCAAAGGTACCAAGAGCCAGCAGCTATTGCACGTCCCCCCAGGTTTTGGGTTTGCTGTGCTCCAGGACTGCAGAGAAGCTGTGTTGGCTGTTACACACTGTAAAGCAGCTTTGCAGGAGCCAAGACGCAGCCACGCCAGAAATGCCCTGAAATCCCTGCCAGGGAATGGGAGGCCTTTTAGATATACTGTCAGCTCTGGGAGAGGGGATGGGGTGTAATGGGGTGCCTGCAAGCAGTGGTGGTTGCAGCAGGAAGCAGGGTCAGTGTGACCTCTGTACCACAAGGCAGCTCACACACACTGGGCACTGAAGGGCTGGGGAGGTAGGGGCAGACATTCTGGTTTCCCTGGACACTTGGTTTCGTGGTCAGGATGTGCCTTGAGTGTGTAATCAATGCATGTGCATCGAGGCTGGGCACTGGCAGGGGTGTTGGAGCTGGTACGGGATCAAACACTTTTGGGACGCTCCTGGCTGGAAATGCGGACCCTTTCCACACTAAGATCCATGTGCAGCCACAAGGGGTGGTCACAAGGCATCCCAGGAACCCCAAACAGAGCAGGAAACAGAAGCATGGAGGCCATCACACCAGGATCCCTGTCCCTCTCCCCACCTGCAGCCCTCCCCAGACTCCCATTCAGCTATCTCTGGCCTGAGCCCAGCTGCCTCCCCCTTCTTGCTGAGTGCTGCTGCCTCCTCTCCTTGATGAGTCTCTTGCCATGTCCCTCAGCCATGGTCCTGCACCTGGCTGTCACTGAGATGGGGAGGATGTTTATAGATGCAGTGGAGAGAGGAGAGCGCAGCTCAGACAGACAGATCAGCAAAGGAGGGAAACAAGCCTGGGTTTACCTCCTTTTAGCAGCACCCAGGTCACTGTGCATTTAGCAGGGAGGCCACAGCCTCCTTGTTAACACAGTAGCTCAAACCTGAGCAGTTGTTGCCCTTTGCATCCAGCTTTGCACGCAGGGATTGCCCATTGCAGCCCTGAAAGAGCAAATCTGTGCCTGGACTGAGGAGGACAGCCCTGTCTCTGGTGTTCCAGAACTTCTCTAGCATGTCCAGGCACTTCTGCTCTCCTGTAGCATCTGCAGGGCCACGTGCCTTAGAGTCCAGGCTGGTGGAGGCACCACTAGCAGTCATCAAGGGAATGGGACCGTCTCCACACCCCTCTCATTCTGTGTTGGGACACCAGCAGAGCCAGGACTCCCTGCTCCAACCCCTGCAGAGAAGGAGAGGCTCAGGGCAGGGACAGAGCCGTGGTGCAAGTCTCCATAACCCCTGACACCTGTTCATCCATCTGTACCCCACTGTACATCCCTTTCTGAGGAGGAGGAGACAGGATGGGACATGGGTGCCCTCTCCCAAACCCAGTGTTCTTCTCGCTCATCAGGTGTCTGCAGAAGAAGGACGAGGATGAGCTGTGTATGTCCCTGAGCAGTAACAACACTGCACAGAGGTCCAGGATCCTCCCAGAAAAGCACTGATCATTGTTGGTAGGGGGACAGGACTCCTGGGGGACTTTCTCCACCCAAATAGCCTTAAACTATGCTCCATCCACGTCTTGACCAGGCAACAGCCCTGAACCCAAGGAGCTTTAAAACCTGAGGTTTAAGAAGTCAGATTCCTACTGCCTTCCCCCCCTATCCTGAGCCCTCCATTCTGGCTCTACAGCAGAGCCCCAGAAGTCACAGGACAGAAGGAAGGTGCTGGACCCATGCAGGTGGGACATCCCCCTCTACACTTCTGGTGGCTGTGGCATTCCCCAGTAAAATTTACATTTGATGCCCCAGCCTGAGCTCTCAGCAGGAATTCTCAGGGAGCTCCAGTGTGCCCCATGTAAGAATGCCAGTGGAGAGCCCTTTTAACTGGCATCTGCTACATAAACACGCTGACAAGTTCTCTATACGCATATAACAATTCACCTGAAGCAATCTGGGTGCTAAATCACTGTAATTCCTTGTGCTGTGTCAGGGCTGGGACAGATTGCTCAGCTGCAAGGCTGAGGATCACAGGGACCACGTCTCACCTCCTCCCTGCCTCCTGGGCAGACTCAGGCTTTTTTCCCTTTCCAGTGCCTTGCAGTTGTACTTTTCCGAATGTGCCAAGATCCTTTTCAGCCAGGTGCCTTCCCTGCTTGCCCAATCCTCCCTGGGGCTCACAAGTATTCCCATCATTGCCTGGCCTCTTACCCAGGGGAGCAGCCGTTCAGCCAGGACCTTTCATGAGATGCCATGGCTGAAGATCTCCTCCAGTCCTTCAGCACAGCCAGGTGGAGGGTGCTGCTCCCTCCTCATTATCACAAGCAGGTGCCCAGGTGGTTCTATTAATGCCAGCAGAGAGGGCCAGCCCTTGGCATCACTCATGATGAGGTACGACTGTGGGAACCACTGGTCAGCTGAGCAATCAGCACACAATTAATTCAGGTCAAGGCTGGGGAGGCTGGGCATGCCTCTCCTTGTCATTATCAGAAATGCTGTGCATTAATATCTTTTATATTAAAAAAAATAATCTCATCATAATTTTTCCTCATTGAAAGAGACAGTTTGGAACTGGAATTGAGACAAACATAAGCCAGGAGAACCAGTTGCAGAAGGGGAGAGTTTAAGAAAGGTCTTTTGGTAATATCCATCGTTCCCTTATCAGTGAGGATATTAAATGTATTGAAATGCTAAGCAGCTCTTTAAGGGCTGTCTCTGATTTTCATTAAACAAGCGGGGGACGAGCAGGAGAGAAGGTGATGCAGCACTGTTCTCTCTCTAAGAAATTCTGATTGCTGGATATTAACAGCATTAGTCCTTTTATCCAAGGGCACCAGGGTTGTACTTGCCTTCTTGCCTATTCTGTGTCTTGCTGAAGTGGAACTGAGTCTCTGCTGTCTAACATGGGCACACAGTGGCTTTGGAACTGTTAAGGACCAGAGCTGTACAGAGATGCACAGCAAGAGTCTCCCAGGGATCATGAGTTGGGTCCCTGTATATCCCAGTCCCACCATGTTCCTACTGCCCAAAAGGAGGTGTTAGCTCATGCCTTGGCAGGGCAGTCTGGTCCTGAGAGGAGATGGGGATGAGCAGTCAGAGGTTTAATCCAAGTGAAATCACCCCAACAGCCCTAGGCCCAAGGTGGAAGCATCACCTGAGGGATGGTGAGGGAATGGGCTACACCCTTGAAATGTATGTGGCATTGAGTCCTGGTGATCCCCAGACATCTCCAAGCACGGAGAAAAATTCTTCTGTGTCCTGCCTGAAGGGAGGCCTGGGAAACACCTCTGCCCCACTCTGGGGAACACACAGTGCTGTAATTGCTCCAGAGACCATCCCTCGGCTTCCCAGATGGGGACATTGCTATGGGAATGTTGGAGGGAACCGCCACAGCAATGCAGTGCTACAGCATGGATCAACAGCAGGGCTGGGGCCACACAGGGCCACAGCAGAGGGTTTGGGGGGCTCTGCAAAGGGTCTCAAGCCTGTCTGCAATGCTGGCGTGGCCAGCTGAGCACTTGCAGGAACTCCAGCCAAAACTCCAACTCTGACACCCAGGCGGGGCTGTGACAGCCTCTGGATTTCTCTGCCTACAGCCCAATGATGCTTTGCTGGCTGAAGAAGCAGAGGTGCAACACAGTCAAGTCCAACCACTTCAAAGACACATCACAAAACAAAGGCCATGAATTACGTGCTAAAATGGCACAAGTGCCACAAGTACACCTCAGCACTCTTATATCTTTTCTTTGCCTTCCAGTTTCTAACCTTGGCGTGCCCCTGGCTCTGCTCTGAATGGTCATAGAGGCTGAAGGCTCTGCTGCTATAACACAGGCCTCCAGGAGCTGGGGCTTGACAGCACCTGAAAATTACAAGGCTACCCACAGCATTTGTGAGAGACAGCAGCTGTGGAGGAGGGCAGGCAACCCCCATCCAGTGTACACGCATTTGGAAAAGAAATGGACACAGGGACAGCCCCAGAGCTCTCAAGAGAAGGGCTGGTACAAACAAACAGAAATTAGCTGGAGCTAATAAAACAGGGGCTGCCACGAGCCCAGGCATGTGTTTAACCCCATCTCCAGAGCCCAGCCGCTCTGATATTGCCAAAGGGAATGGCTTTGTGGGCTAAGCAGGTGGTTTGAAATGCTCACGCTTTGGGAAAACACAGGGTCCCTGCAGGACAGCTGGAATCTGCAACCCAGCTCACTACCCCTCCCACACAGGACCCTGGCATCACCCTGCTCTGGGCAATCCCTCTTGTGTCTTTGGACCCAGCTTGTGTGTCTTTCCTCCCAATTTATTCCACACTTACCTTCACTCCCTTCTGTCCTTGCTCTTTCTTTTTTGTACATGGTTTGTTCTGTCCTGTCTCTGAGGCTTTATCCCACATGGACAGATGAACAGCTTTGTGCCTGCCAGATGGCTATGGCACCTCCATCCCCATCCCCTGCCACCCATCACCGCCTCCTCTGCTCACAGAGATGGTCACTGCTTCCAAAGAATCTCAGAACAGTTTGGTTTGGGAGGGACCTTAAAGCTCATCTTGTTCCAATCCCCTGCCATGGGCAGGGATACCTTCCCCTAGACTGAGTTGCTCAGAGGTTGCTTTGCTCCCAGCTCAAGCTCACCCTGCCCGCTCCATCAGGCTTCTCCAGCAGCAATGAGACAAGTGCTCTCCAAGGCACCCAAAACTCCTGATATTTGTGCCATGGGATACAAATCCTCCACAGGATCAAATGGGGCACTTCCATGGTTGTTTCTTCTTCTGATTTCTTGACCAAAATAATCAAGTCTTTCTTCAGACACTGTCATGAGATGGAAAGGAAAGCAGGACAACCACACCAGCCACTTCTAGAGTCCTGCAGCTCTGCCTTGGAAGCACATTATAGCAAGAAGCACCCTTTGGCATTCCCAGTCTCTGTTTGGCCCCAAATCACTGGTGCTAAGGGGCAAAGCCACAAGAGAGGCAGAAATATACCTCCAGCCCCATCTCAGGCGACCCTTGCACAGCCAAGAGAATGCTCTGATGCCGTTGAAACTGTCAGCTTCACTTCAAGCACATTGTTTCTGCTGGAAGTGGAAATTTCAAAGAGACTTAATTACAGAGCTGGGCAGACCCAGACATAATCCTTTTGAAAGCTGACAATGAGATGCTGTCCAAAAATAATTTTGATGCTATAAAAATAACCAAACAAAGCTACATTTTAAATGGGATGAGTAATGGGGGAACAATAGCAAAACATATGGGAACACCCACAGCCACTTCAGAGTCCAGGCAGGGTTTCCCTGTGCAGAGGGAAGTACTGGTCAGGCAGGAGCTGCTCCTACAGAGTGATACCCAGGTCCTACTTACCTGGGCTGTGGTTTCCCAGAGCTCTGTCTGTGCTGTCTGCCACTTCAGGGAATTTGGGAAGAGGCCATCAGCATGCAAAGGTGGGGCTGGCAATGGTAAAGGACAGACCAAAACCACAATTTTCCCCTCTGGTTTTGGTTACACATCCTGGGATCCCCAGCTGCAGCTTCAGGTTTAATATTTTCTCTGTCCAATGACAAAGTTCAGCTGTAGCAGGGACCATGCCACCAGCTGGGCCTATTTATTACCCAGCATAGTTCTCTGTGTATGCAGTGTGAAGCCAGCCTCCTGCCCAATAGCATTTCTTCATGTGGGATGTTGGATGCAAGAATATTTAGGCAGAACTGGAGCTATGCACCCAGCCCTGGCTATTGCAGAGTTATAAATAACCAGGTTACCTTGGGTCACCTTTAAAAATTGCAGCCTAATTTCTTCAAACATCCACCCCTTCACTTCATGTCACTGAGATTTAACTCTCTGTGGGGTGTGAGGGGTCAGTGAAAAGCCCTTCATCAGTTCAAGAAGATGAGAAAACAAATTGAAATTTCATAAAGAAAGTGTATTCAATTAATACCGTTTCAGGAAATAATTAACAGGTTCACTTGGAAATTGTCCAGAATATAACCTGTTTTTTAACAGAAGGTGGAAAAGGGTAAGGGAGGACACACATATTTCACATTGTTAGGACTCAGGTCTGGGACTCAGATGTAGGCAAAGCCCAGCCTTCAGCCTGGATCTGAGCCTGTGCTGCCCCATGGAAGCACTGTGTGTGACCAGAGGCAGGGGAGAAGCCACACGTCTCCTCTGGAACCTTGCCTGCTCAGGCCAGCAGGAGGCTGTTTGCAGCTCCCAAAGGTCAGTGCAAGCAGTCCCAGCTGCACAGAGGAGCCAGGAGCTGTTGAACAGTCACTGAGAAGTCGAGGCTGGCAGCATCTGGCACCACCAGCTGCCACCCCAGAGCCTCCTCACTGCTAGACCTGCCACCATACTGCTGGGTCATATCACAGCTCCTGGATTAGAGACCAGCTTTGCCTCTGGAGAGACTTCAAGGGCTCGACCAAACTGTGTTGTATTGCTGCCTGCTCAGCTGAAGACAGTCGGAGCAGCAGCCAAGTCAGAAGCAGGGGGTCACATTGCCAGATTCTGGCAGCACTTTTCCCCATGCCATGTTTTCAAACATTGTGAGATTTTCCTAGCCTGCAGCATGGGGGAAGTTTATTTCTCCCCTGGTTTGGGGAATTTGGGCTAAATTGAAGTCAAGTGACTTCAGATGAGAATGTCATCAAACTCCAGATATTGCAAGGCCTGACATGAAATGCCCAGGAAAAGGAAGGACAGACACTCCCCAGCCATCCTCCTCTTGCTCTGACTGACAGCAAGCTGTCTCTAATTTTTAAATATATACATTTTTTTCCCATTCTATCTTTGGAAAGTCTCTCTATAAGGCAAAATAAACAGAGCTCCAAGCAGAGTTGATTTAGTCACTCCAGCTTCCCTGTGGCTGTTCTCCTCTCCAAGTACCCCATCCCAAGGACACTGCAGCAAAGCTCCTCACTTACTGCCAGCAACCCTGGCTCGGGCCCTGTTTTGCTGTGTGAGGTCCCATGGGGCACCAGGCACTGGCAAGAGCCACCCAAGGCTTTGGTCTGCCTACAAGGCAAGACTGTCTCCTGCTTAGGCACCTCAGTCTACCAAGGCAGCATCCCTAGGTCCGTACCTTCTTTCTAAGCTCTCATTGAAAATATTTCTCAACAGCATAGTAATTCTCCTTCCTAACAGCGTATCAGGGGTCTTGAGGGAGCCTATTGCCCTAATTTAGGCAATAGGCTCCCTTTGAAGGCAGCTCTGCTGTCAGTTGCTCTTCTGACCGTATCATGCCCTGAGGGTCTCTCATCCCAATCTAGCCACTGAAAGCTTTGCAGTAGACTCCATGCCCCATGTTTTTGTCATCTGGCTATGCAGGGGGACATTTCCTAACACATTTCATTCCTTTGGTCCTCCAGTTACAGCACTCACGTGTTGATGTTAGGAGAAATAGGTTCTTATCTGGTCAGTGGCACACTCAGGTGATGTTCACACATAGCAGAGACAAGTCTCTTCACCACTCTCAGAGTGCTCTCAAATATCTGTATTCAAAGTAAAGCTAGTTGCCTTGACCTGGATATTTTGAGTCTGTTTGCCTTCTGCAGCAGCTCTTTCCCTCACTGCTTTGAAGAACTCATCTGAGCTAATAGCATGGGCAATTTTCTCTTTATCCTCCCCGTGCATCTGCTGGTGCTCACAGGCTCTTGCATTTGCTGTCTCTCCCAGCTGCGGGTGCTGTGCTTTGGGTGCTTATCAGAGCCCATGCAGCATTCAGGCACTGTGCTGGCTTCATCCCTGCTCTCAGATCTGCTCTCATCTCTGCCACAGGTCATTCTGGTGGTGTCAAGTGTTTTCAGCAGTTTATGAAGGTTCCACACTGTTCACCCTTCAAAGGTGTCACTCTGGATAGGGGGAGTTCTGCCTGGCAAATTCTAATTGCTGTGCCCCAGCATTAGCTCTGCAACCACACCTTGCTCACTGCCTCTGCCTCCCTCTCAGTTGCCTGTTCTCCAGCCACACATCAGTCACCAGCTCTTCTGAGATTTCCCTTTCTTTCAGTCCTCTTTGATTAAAGCATGTCTTTTATATGTTTCACTTTTTCCCATGGTGTTCCCACATGCCTCAGGTTTCTGTGCAGCACTCCTGTAATTAGCTTCCTCAGCCTCAGTCAGCTGAATGCTACCAGAGAAATCAAATGTTTCAGAACCAGCCAGAGTCAAAAATAAGGCCTTGACACCTTTGTTTTTACCACAACTTACTACTTCCAGTAGCTGTAAGAAAGCTGCTTGAAGCTTTCTTCCCATGCCAGGGAAATCCAGCATCCTCCCATGGACCCCAGGACACAGAGAAGCAGGTCAGGAGAATAAACACTGCAGGCATACAGCAGCACAAGTGACCAGCAGACTCACCTGTGCTGTGGGGCACAAGAGTCACACCTCCCTCTGCCCAAGAGGATTCAACCCTCACCTTTAGCCTCTCCAGACTGTGCTCCAGCCCTTTGCAGATGGTGCATGGACCCCTTGGGCAGATGTGAGCCTTGAGCACAGAGCCTCATGCAGCAGCTCATCCTTCTGCAGGGCTTGGGGAGACAGATTTTGTCCCAACAAGGTCCCTGGAGGGTCAGATGTGGAAACCAAACTCAGAAGACCACTCTGGAGCTAGGATCACACCTTCAAAAGAGTAGAATTTTTTACTTCTCTGCTTTTCCCAAGCTCCAGAAGACATCAGCCCATCTTGGCATTATTGCAGGTGCCTTGAACTGGGAAGGTGGGTTGCACCAATCAGGCTGGTTTTGTGGGGCCAAAATCCCCTTCAAAATGTTGCCTCCAGAGCTGAGGCACACGAGAGTGAACTGTACCACACTCTAACCAGCCAAGTAAAAATCTTATCTCCCTGCTTGACTGGGAAGTTCAGTCTTGCGCAGCAGACCATCCATAACATGATCAATGTTGAAGATTTCCAGACCATATTTTTCCTCTACCCACAAGAAAAGGTTGCTGTTCCAGAAGTTATTAAATAAAATGACTGAAGAGGAGAGAAGGGTACAAAGACAGAACTGCCTCTGCAGAGCAGATAGAGACCTGGGTCCTGTTCTCTCCTTTGCTTGCAGGTTTACTCCCCAAGTCTTGCTTTTCCTTGTCTTAAAGCCCAGGCAGCAGAGGTCCTGTCTCCAGTTCTTCCACATGCACATTACATGGAATGCCCTTGTCCTGCCCCATAGGGTTGGAAAATTATTTTATCCATTCCCAAGACACTGTGAGTATTTCCCATGCAGCAGAAGAGAGCAGATGAGGACAACCTGCATCCAGGAGTGGCAGATGTCCTAAAGAATGGGCTCCAGCCTGGCACCAGGGTCTCCCACAGAGGGGACAATTTCTTCAGTGGATGTGTCTGAGGAGACAACCTGTCTAAATAATTTGGTGAATGTGGATAAGACATACACATCACCAAGGAAAAGTTTCCAAAATCAATGAGTGAAGTTAAGAACCGGGCCAGATACTTTTTACATGACTGCTGGATCTGCTAACCACATCTCCTTCCCTGCAGGAGAGCTGATGTCCCAGTTGTCATCCCAGGGCAGTGTGAGGGCACTGCAGTAGGTACTACTGTTCATGGGAACAGCAACACAGAGCAAACAGCTTTAAACTGGAGTCAGAATTGTGATCTGAAATCAGAATTAATATCACTGTAGCTTTTTTATCTTCAGCCTGTCCCACTCTGGCTCAAAGCCGTTCACTTCCCACAAAGGTATTGCCTGCTCCAGCAGGTGGTGGGGAGTAAGGATAGGGGCTGCTGGGGCTCTTTGGAGACACCTGCCAGATTTTCCGAGCCTGGGAAAGCAGAGCAGCACCCCCGCAGCTCAAAGCAGTGTTTCCAGAGAGCGGAGGTCCCGGTTTGCCGAGGAGCTGATGCTGGCTGGAGGAAGCTGGGAGGTCGCTGCCCGCTGGGTGTGCTCGGGCTCCGCCGGCGTGCCTGAGCTCAGCTCTCAGCGGAGCACACACTCAGCCAGGCGGGGCGTCGGACAGGAGCTCCAAGCGCCGCAGGGAGACTGCCCCTTCCCCTGGAATGGCTGTCATACCTTCCCTGACAGACTTGTCAGAGGCAGAGCCCGAGGATGGGCTGACGGACGGGCGCTGCAGTGGGGGACAGAGCCCGGGGTGAGCGGCAGCGCCATGCCGGGGCCGCCAGGCTGCCCTTGCCGGGCCCAGGGCTAGAGCAGCCGCCCAGCGCTGTCAGCAGCACATCAGACTGAAGCACGGGCTGGGCTGATGCCGGCAGACACGTCCGGATATTCCTGCACTCGGTGAAAAACAAGTTCCATCTGATCCTGCGGAGGGATGAGGTGCCTGTGCAAATGTGCACAGCCAAAACCCAGCCGTGGTGTGATGCTGCCTGCACCCACTTGCTCCTCCTGTCCTTTGCCTCCTCACACACAGATGCTGAGGTCCAGCTTAGCACTCACCACTGACAGGTTTGCTCTGGGGAACTGCTGTCTGCCCACCCTTGGGGCAGCCCAGGGGCTGGGAAGCCTTGGTGGAGTGCTCCCTGGAAGATGACAGGTCTTCAGCTTGGCTTAGGGGATATCCCTTGCACTCTTTGCTGCTCCACCCAGCAGTGAAGAAGTTTAGCTGGGTTTAAACTGAGAGAGGGAAGGATTATATTAGATAATGTGAAGAAATCCTTCCGTGTGAGGGTGGTGAGGCCCTGTCACAAGATGCCCAGAGAAGCTGTGGCTGCCCCATCCCTGGCAGTATCCCAGGCCAGGCTGGATGGGGCTTGGAGCAACCTGGGACAGTGGAAGGTGTCCCTGCTCATGGCAGGGGGTGGAACTGGATGGGCTTTTAGGTCCCTTCCATTTCCAACTCAAACCATTCTGGAGTTCTATGATAATTACAAGTGATAATTTATTCATTACTGCTTAACTTGTTT
Source organism: Haemorhous mexicanus (assembly GCF_027477595.1). Taxonomy (NCBI): domain Eukaryota; kingdom Metazoa; phylum Chordata; class Aves; order Passeriformes; family Fringillidae; genus Haemorhous; species Haemorhous mexicanus. The sequence continues at coordinate 705,770 of NC_082363.1, read as the reverse complement.
ACTCTGTCTAAGCCTGTTCCCCCTCAGCTAGAAGACAGGGCCAGGGAGCAGAATGACACCCACCATTATAAAAGGGTTAATGGTCAGCAAACCACACCAGAGAGATTCACATGAGTATATGGAGTCAGATGCGATCTGAGGGATCTGGTGGAAGTGCTTATCGAGCCTCTTTCCATCATTTGTCAGCAGTCCTGGCACACTTGGGAGGTCCCAGCTGTCCCAAAGTGGTGTTCCCCAGGGCTCAGTAGTGGGTCCAGTCCTGTCTAACATCTTTACCAATGATTTGGATGAGGAGATTGAGTGTGCCCTCAATAAGTTTACTCACAACACCAAGGGGGATGGGAGTGGGATCTACTGAAGGGCAGGAAGGCTCTGCAGAAGTATCAGGACAGGCTGGATTGATGGGCCAAGGCCAACTGCACGAGGCCAAGTGCCAGGTCCTGAACTCGGGTCACACCAAACCAAGGCAGTGCTCCAGGCATGCAGAAAAGTCTGGAAAGCTGCTGGGCAGAAAAGGACCTGGGGATGCTGAACATGAGCCAGTGTGTGCCCAGGTGGGCAAGAGGCCAATGGCAAAGCAGGACCAGGGCAGTGATTGTTTCTCTGTGCTGGCCACTGGTGAGCACCTGCCTCAAATCCTGGGGTCAGTTCTGGACTCCTCATGACGGGAAAGACCCTGAGGGGCTGGAGTGTGTCCAAAGAAGGGAATGGAGCTGGGAAAGAGTCTGGGACACCAGGAGCAGCTGAGGGAGCTCCTGGAGAAAAGGGGGCTCAGGGGGGCCCTTCTGGCTCTGCACAACTCCTGCCAGGAGGGAACAGCCCGGGGGGGTCGGGCTCTGCTGTCCCAGGGAGCAAGGGACAGAACATGAAGTGGCCTCAAGCTGTGCAAGGGGAGATTTAGATTGGGTATTAGGAAAAATTTCTTCACTGAGAGGGTGTTCAGATATTGGCACAGGCTGCCATGGCAAGGGTGGAGTCACCATCCCTGTAATTGTTAAATAATGTGTTGATGGGGCATTTGAGGACATGGTTTAATGGTAAACATGGTGGTGCTGGGTTGATGGTTGGACTTAATGATCTTAAAGGTCTTTTCCAACCTAAATGATTCTATGATTCTAATTAGAAAACAGGGAACCAGCTGCCTGACCTGGGTGGTCTCTCTTTTCCATCAGCAATGCCCACTGCTAAGCAGGAATGGAGCTGCAGAAGCACTGCCCTCCCAGCCCAGTGGTGCAGGAATGAGGGTCTGGGAAGGAGCAAGGGACTCTGGCTGACTCAGGGCAGCCCTCAGCAGGACTGTGCATCACAGAGAGGAATGGGAGGCACCTCATTCATTGTGGAGGGATCTGAGAATCCCAGAATGGTTTGGGTTGGAAAGGACCTTAAATCTCATCTCATCCCTGCCATGGGCAGGGACGTCTTCCACTATCCCAGGTTGCTCCAAGCCCTGTCCAACCTGGCCTTGGGCACTTCAGGAGTGTGGTTACACCTTCTCTGGGCACCCTCTGCCAGGGCCTCACCACCTTCACAGGGAGGAATTTCTTCCTTACACCCAATCAAAACCAGTCCTCAATTAGTTTAAAATTGTACACACACACACACTCACACACCCATGTTCTGTTACTGTCTGCCTGTGCAAAAAGTCTCATTTCCTCCTTTTTATATACTCAGCTTATCAAAACTGCAGCTGCTTTGGGATTAGCAAACAGGAGAGGCTGAGACAGACCCTCCCTATCAGCAGCATGGTCAGTGGCTGGCACAAGGGAGGCCCTGAGCCCCTGGGCCAGAGCAGGAAAGCCAGTATTGATGCAGCTGGCTGTAGCAACCAGAGCCCATCTAGAATGGAAATGAAATGAAATGAAATGAAATGAAATGAAATGAAATGAAATAGAATAGAATAGAATAGAATAGAATAGAATAGAATAGAATAGAATAGAATAGAATAGAATAGAATAGAATAGAATAGAATAGAATAGAATAGAATAGAATAGCCTGAGGTGGGAGGAGTCCACAAGGATCATTGAAGTCTCCTGGCCCTGCACAGACAACCCTACCTCCCTCTACATGAACAAGGAGCTGTTCTAAAGCAGTGATGCCTGGGATCAATGCCAAGATTCCCTCCTCCTCCTCACCTCTTGTTCTCTCAGCTGCAGGATGGCCCTGCAGGGAGAGGAAGAGGAGGCATGTCTGGTTGCAGAAGAGCACCAGGAGCAGGGCTCAGCACAGCTGCCTGTGCCTGCAGCTTCCTGCTAGGCCACTGCAGTGGAGCCTGGCCTGCAGCAAGCTGTACACAGCTGCCTGCACTGCCAGGCCTCCTGCTGGATACCAATCTTCATCTCTTTGAAATTCACATTAAAATACATGAGCCACACTCTCTGGCCAGGGCTTCCAGCGCTGGATAATTGCCTTTTAAGTGCTTTCTAAGTGCAAACTGCATGTCATTCTTACCACCATTGCCACCTCCCCTGCACCAAGTCTTTGATCTGCTACATGTCATGACAATATTGCAATTACCGTGTCAGTGTGGGAAAGTGCAGGCACTCCCAGATGGAAAGTACAGGGATATGCTGGACACTGCCGTCCCATCTGACCCTACAGAAAAGGGGCTGGCAAGAGTCCTGCACACTGGTAGATCCAGAGGAGCATGTGGGGGTGACCAGTGAGGAGCACCAGGATAGATCCTCTCAGGTAAGGAGGTGACCTGCTCTAGGCTGAGGCTGGAAATGCAGTGCATCCCTGATTATGCAATGGATCCCTGGTGATGAGATGAATCTCCTTGTAAGCTGCGTGCAACTTCCTGGCTGTGTCCTTCCTCTGCAAGGCATCTGCAAAGTCCATGGCTTTTAAAACTCAATCAGATCCCTGCCTATGTATCCTTTTTCCTCAGGCCCATGAGCCCAAGATCTGCTGCATGCTGAAACAGCAAAAAATCACTCAATTCACCCCAAAACCAACTTACAGTCACAGAATAATAGAATCACTGGGGTTGGGAAAGCTCTCTAAAATCATCAAGTCCAGCTGTTAACCCAGCACTGCCAGATCCACCACTAACCCATGTCCCTAAGCACCATATCTACATGTTTTTTAACCCTTACAGAGAATTTTTCTGTCTTTTTGCTTTGTGGGAAATGCTGAAGGAGAGAAAGAGAAAAAAAAAAAAAAAAAAAAAAAAAAGAAGGGAGAAAGAAGCCAGTACCATTCTGGACTGGTTCCAGGTGTTGATTTAAAGGCACTATTTCCAGACTTGGCAGCAAAGCTGAACTCTGACCCACCCACCATATCCTGGGAGGACACAGCTCTGAAGGCAGCAGCAGCAGGCTTCTCCACAGCTCACTCCAAACCCTGTGCCAGCATCGTTCCCAGCTGCTGGAGGGCTGCTGGTGGGAACCTGCCCCTGCCACCACCTGCAGCTGCCCAGCCCTGTCATCCCCACCACAGCCAGACTGTGGGGCAGGGCAGATCCTTTGCAAAGAGGTGAGACAAGGTGCTGCTTACTAGGGTGTGGCTCCAAAAACCTTCGGGGATGCCATGTGGATGCAGTGAGGAGCTCTGCGGTCTTTTCCTTCCCCACCTGCTTCATCTGGCCCAAACAGGGATGGAGAGGCTGGGACACAGGTGGTCCCCAGCAGGGAACACCAACTGGGATGGAAACACTGTGGGAACCTTGCAGTGGCAGCAGAGCCTTTTGGACTGTCACATCAGCAGACCCAGGAAAAACACCCAAAATGATCCTAATACAGCTCTGTGGGAGCAACATGCACCATGTCACTGTCCACAGCATCATCCCCCTGCTGTCACTGTCACCAGGCAGGGTCAGGAGTAGAGGGCTGTGGACTGGCTCCTCCACCAGCTTTCAGTATGCCAGTGTGCTTGGCAGAGCAGTGCCCCAGGGAGAGGGCACAGGGAGCTAGCAGCTCCCATCTCCACAGAAAAAGGACAGAGCAGCTCCTCATCTATGGGAAGCCCCAGAAGGCACATTGCTGTCTGATCCTGGAGAAAGGGGACAAAAGCAACATAGAAAAGTCAGTATTATTGCTGCTTTCCTTCCCCATTCACTCTGGCTGGGTAACTCCCTTCTGACTGTTCCTAAATCCTACAGGGATCCTCTGAATACCAGCTTCCACATCACAGGCACCTCTGAGTCTCCGTGCAATACAACTCCCCCACAGCCATCTCCCCCTCTCCCACCACCTTTACTCTGGAGTACCCAACTACATCTCAGGCAGTATTTCCCAATTTCCAGAGCTCCTTGCCCCGTCATACGTGCACTGAGTGGCCAGGACTCAGCAGGGAACTGTCTTTGAGCTCGTCCCAGCTTGTATTCACTGCCCTGGGGTACAGCATGGCTGGGAATGTGCATCTGGGACATGGGCACTCCAAACCCCATGGATGTGCCCACTGTGTCTGCAGTACACAGTCATTTCATAAGACATTTGGTCCCAGCACTGGATTTCATAACTAGCTGACACATTAGCAATGTGCCAGGGCCCTGTGGTCACCACCACAGTCTTTGTGCCTATGACTGGCCACAGCCATAATCTGCTTGGTGCAACACTAGAGGGAAACACCACACAAGGAGCTGCTGGGCATCTCTGCCATTTGAGGAAGGAGACAGAGCAGAGCAGAGATCCTGCCTTGCTCAGTGCTGGTGAGAAGGTGGAGAGACATGGAGACATTGCAGGCAGAAGTGAGCTGGTGCTTTGTCCTCTGCTTCCTGCTGCCTTGGATCCCACAGGTCATTTGAACCCTGCTGCCCCAGATTCCACAGACAGATCACCTGAACCCGAAGAAAGCTCCTTCCTGCCTCCATTTGCAAGAAGGGCCCTTTCAGCTCCCCAGGTGCCTCTTGCTTTGTTGAGAGTGGCTGGTGGATGCATCTCCCCTGTCCCATTCATTATTCTCTCCATCTCACCCTTTCATTCGTCCCTTCTCAAACTAAATAGCTCCTTTCTCCTCTCTTCTCATGTGGAAATCACTCTCCACCCATTACCATTTTCATGATTTCACTTTCTGCTGTATCCACTGTGATGAGACACGAGGATGCAGGAGTTCTCTGTGCATTTCTGGGTGTGTGAAACATCTGCCCTCACGCTGGTGTGTCTTGTCTTAATGCATGTGGAAAAATTCATTTCCTCCCTTTTAGTGGCGATACTATCCCCTGGTGAGAGCTCATTGCTCTCTGTTCCCAGGCCCTGTCTCAAAGCGGGGGCATCAGAAACACATCTGAGTGTCTTGTTCCCAGCTTCAGATGATCTTCCTCTCAGCTGTTGCACTGCTATCTTTAATTTCCTTCTTTTCATCCTCTCATGCTGCTTTAGGAAGATGCACCATATACCTCCCCATGATTCCTCACCAATTTGCTCCTGGTTATCAGGAGTGTGGCACCATGGCCATCCCTTCAGAGGGATGCATTGGCTTGGAGGCATTTCCAGCTGTGGGTCATGTGTGGTGTTGTCCTGTCCCAGCCATCAGAGAACTGCCAGCACTGTGCAAAAAACAGGCCAGGCTCACACTACATGGCTCAGCCTCTCCCTTACATCCAACAGAGCAGTGCAGGGACCCAGTGCAGGCAGGGTCTCTGCCACCTGGGATCCAGCATCCAGCCCCCCCAGCCACTGCCAGCTTGGCCACTCCCAGAGTCAGCTGCTCAGAGAGCTGAACAAACACTTGGGCTGGTACATTCCTGATAAGGCTCTTTTTTATTCTGCAAAACAATGTCACACTTCTTATCTGACACAAATCCTTCATGTTGCTCCAGTAGCTCTCCAAAGCAGCAATTTAACCCCAGACACATTGGTGTGAACTTGGGTAATTATAGCTGGGGCTGCCTCCAGCTCTGCGAGGGCTATGGGTGTTACAGGTGCTCTGTCTCAGCAAGGTGAGCCGGATTAGAGACATCATCCTCCCAGGAGAGGGTAGCTCAGTCCTGGAATATAAATCAGCCTCTTCTCCAGGCTGATATGTCATTTTCCTGACCCCCGGAGTGTCGTGCAATGCTTTACACCAGTTCCCCTATGACTAACCAAGGCATTAGCAATGGCAGCTGGGCTTTGCGCTCTGCCCATTCATGGCCGAGTGTTTTTTATTATTTAGTGTGGTTTCCACATCATGACCAGGTGTCACACCAAGCCGGACCAGCACCACCAGCAGAGCCTGGAATGGTGTGGCTCAGGGTGGCTTCTCCTTCCACTTCCCTACTTTCAGCAAAATTTAAGACTGAAAGCACAGGTGAACCCTTTCCACCCTGTCCATTTCCTGTAGAGCCAGGTAAGGAAAGGCCACCACCAACCGTCCATCACAGAGAGAAATTGCCAGCCTTGAGGACAGCCCAAGGAGGTGCCTCCCTGCCCGAGTGCTTGCTGGGATTAGGGAGCCTTTCTGAAGGGCAGACCTTACAGTGGGGAGCATCCTAGCACTTCACAGGTGATCAGAGAGCTTAGTGCTCCTCCACAAGGTGGGAACAACCTTTGTGCTGTTTGTCCCCAGCTGTCCTTGATGTCTGAGGTTCCAATCATCATGGGCAAGTTACCTGGGCTGGGCACAGTGGGGAAGGGGAACACCATGGCCCTTGCGGTGAGCCTAAGGGACAGTGACATCTGCAAGGGCATCTGCACTAGCACTGCCCTACTTGGGAACCAGCTTGAGACCCTGGGCAACTGGAGTGGGGCCACACTGGCTCTGCCCAGAGTCCCAAGGCCACCTAGGAACGGGCTCCTGGTAGGGACAGCAGGGGACATGTCTAGGCTGGCGGACAGGACAGAATGACCACGATGCCACAGTGACATTTGCAGCCTGATCCCAGGAACGTTCTCAAATCCTGACACATCCCTTAGCCACCGTCTGGTGGCAGACCTTGCTGCTTGAGAGAAAACCCACTCATCCCCCAGGCTGTGGGAGAGAAATGGGAATTTCCAAGGATCGAGGACAAAAGGATGTGTAAGGAGCAGAGCATCAGCATTGTACATAGGTCTGGGACGAATTTCAGGTCTGATCTCTGCCTGTCTAATGGAAGAGAAGCCTCCCCACACAGGCTGTTCCACTGCAGCAGGGACAGGTTCAGATGCACGCCAAGGGAGGCACGCAGATGCCAGCATAATTAGCCACAAAATAGACTTTTCAGTATCACACAATGACAAAGGAAAAAAAAAGCTCTGCGTGCTGATAATTCCTCAGTGCGCCTCAGTGACAAGGAACTGGGACAGACCTGAGCTTCCACTGAGCCAGAGGAAAAGGTATTTTTAAAAAGCAGATTATCTGGTTAAACAGAGGGCAGGGGGCTGAGCGGGAAGATAATGGGGGTGTCTGTGACAGCTTTATTAGGAAGTGCCTAACGTCGGAGTGATTTCACAGAGGCTTTCAGAGCAGAGGCTAACTCTGAGAGCTGGATCCCCACCAGGGAGCCATGGCAGCACTGTCGCATGAGATTAGATGGCAACTGGCCCCAGCTCTGTGCAGCAGGGGAGAGTGGGAGCAGCAGGGATGTGCTGTAGGAGGTCCCCACTTGCGTGTCCTCCTGGGGTACCGCCTGAGGATGGCAGTGGGTGACTGCTGTACCCATGAGCCATCATCAGTAGGAGTAGCTCTACTACGCCAAAAGAGGGGAATGCTCAGAAACACAGGGGAATGCCATTGCCTCCATCATCAGGACTGGCAGCCCCAGTCCAAACATTCCCAGGCTTGGCAGGAGCAGGATACAACCCTTTATTGGCCTTGCAGCTGCCACTCAGGACATGCTCACCTCCATTTTACAGGGTTTCCTTGTTGCTTCTGTCTCATTCCTTTTTGTGCCATGTTCCCTCATGATGCAAAGACTCCTCAAAGTTGGCATGGCACTCGTGCAGCTGACCCCAGCCAAGGTCAGTCATCAAGGGTGCTGGGCACTGCCCAGGCTCCCCAGGGAATGGTCATGGCCCCAAGGCTGCCGGAGTTCCAGGAGTATTTGGACAACACTCTCAGGGAATGGTGGGATTGTTGCGGTTTTCATGCAGGACCAGGATTTGGACTCAATGATCCTTCTGGGTCCGTTCCACCTCAGAATATCCCATGATTCTATGATTCTCATCACATCTCCAGCACCTTTTGCATCCAGGGTCTGCAGAGAGTTACTATCTCCAGCTTTCAGGGTCCTTCTGCTCACCCTGGCAGCACACCATGTCTCACACAGACACCTCCCAGCACTGACCCCTGTAGTGCTGGCCTCCCAGAGGTTTGGGAATGCACAGCTCCAGAGTGCATGGGCAATACATTGATGGGATGGGTGCATGGGGATGGGGCACATCCTTTCCTTCTACAGGCTCTTCTGTCAGGGCAGGGACTCAGCCTGGCATCGGGGTGTCACCAGTGTGCACTAGCAGGATGCTGACCACTGAGAAACCCAAGCTGTGATCATCCCATTCCCAGGGACCAGCCAACAATGCAGGGCAGCAGAGAAAAACAAGGCTTTGCTAGCGTGACTCCTGGCCTATGTCTCTGGGAGCAGCTGTAACTGGTAACAGGGGCACTTGAAGGCATCTGTAATCCCAGATTTTACATGAGCTGAACAGGTCCTGCCACTTGCCTGGGGCTTACAGTGGGAGTGACAGCCGCTCCCATGCTGCCCGCATGCCCTGGCCAGCCAGAGCTGCCCCAAGTGGCTCCCGTCATCCGGGCCAGGGCTTCCCTGTGAGAGAAGGGCAAGCTCAAATGGTGGGACTGGCCTTGAACATGCCCGGCCATGGCTCTGTCCACAGGCATCAGAAGGCAGATGCAAATCCAGGTCCCCAGGAACAAAAGGCTGCGGCGCCTCTGCCCCCAGAGCTGCCAGCTCAACGTGAGAGGACACCCCAGGGCTCAGGGGAGACAGCAATGAAGCTGTCTCTGACAAGGGAAGCTAAAGATGTAAGAGGCAGCATGAAATCACAGGTGACAACCATAACAGGCAGCTCCAGACATGCGAGGGGGAGCAGGAACTGTGCTGCATCCAGCCAGGAGGCACAGCCATGATTGTAGGGAGTGGTGCATGGTGGTGTGGTGCAAGACTGACAGGAGGACATGAAGACAGGCCCTGTACTGGCCCCATTGCCTGGTCAATCTCTGTCCTATCTCAACAGCACAGGGACCGTGTGACATGTCCTAATCCCAGCTGTGATTCCAGCTGCTGGATCTTGCTGTCCAATGCTGCAACCTGAATGAAATGTATTTAACACAAAGGGGATCGCAGCACCCAGGGGGCTCCACCTTGACTGGGCTGTCAGCCTGAGTGCCCAGCTAGGACAGAAAACACTTGCTAATTTGCTTCTGAAAGTATTTCTGTTCCATTATCAGTTTTACCCAGAATGCCTGAGCCAGTGCACCACCTTGTCAAACCCTGGAGCTGTAGACTGCCTGTGCAAGCAGGGTGCTGCCTGGGCTGGGATGTTACCTGTGCTGGGGTCCTGTCTGTGGTGTCAGTGATGCTGCCCAGCTGCTCCCATCACTTCTCACCACCAGCTCCACATCTCCCCTTTGTATGCCTCTGCATAAGAGCACCAGAATTTAGCCACCCTCTCTTTCAACTTTTCCCCTCTCTCTTTTCCCCCATTCTGTAACAAATCAGTGAAAAGAGGGAAGAGAAGAGGCTCCAATGACAGATGGAGCTGGCACTATCATCTCTCTTAACTGTCACAGAGAAAATCACGTGGCAGCGACTGAAATTCAAATTAGAGTTTTGCTGAAGCTGCTAAAACTCATCAAAAGATATCTTTGAAGTCCACTGTCAGGCTGGTCATTTCTTTTAAATTAGTCCCTGTTGAAAATGAAATTGCAGGGAGTTGGTGTATTAGCATATTGGAGTGAGAGAGACAGCATAATGCTGCCTTTCCAGGGAGCAGAGGCAGTTTGCTCCTGCACAAAGCCCACACTCAAACTGGGCTCTTACTGCATTAGTTTAAATGAGTGAGTAATTTCAAAGCTCCCATTAAGGGGCCGGGCTGGCGCTCACGGGGAAGGCGGCAAAGCCACGTTGGCGCTGTCCCCGTGTTGTGCCTTCCGAGCTCCCGGCCACAGCACAGCACCATGCAAATGAGAGCTGCCTCGTTAGATGAGCCAAATTGATACCCAGGGGACAGGGGCCCTCTCCAGTCCCAGTCTAGGGACTGGCTTTTGCCAGAGCTGATGTGGTGCTCAGGACATGCAGCTCATCACAGCCCTCTGGGGGGATGCAGAGCCAGAATCAGTCCCACAAAAGCAGGGGCAGTTCCTTCTCCAGGCTTCTTCTACATTGTGCTTTATTCCAGCACCTTCCAGACAGACTGGAGTCAGCATTCTGCTGTCCAAGAGGTAGCTAAGCCCCAAGGAAGGGCTCTGGAGAACCCCAGACCATGCCTGGAAAGCTGCAGCAGTGCCAGCAGGAGCCCCAGACAGACCTCCTCTGAAAATTTGGCCCTGAAAAAGAGGATCAGTCCCAGCAGTGGCTTCTCATCACCTGAACGCCAGGTGCCTTGCATCCCAAAGGTGCCTATTGGAGGTGAGTACAGGCATTCATGACCCTTGTGAGCCACAGATTGTGGTGGGACTCCTCTGAGCCATGGGAAACCAGTGAACTGGATACAGTGGGATGGTGGGCAGTAGCCCCAAGAACAGCTGCCATTAGCAGATTTTTTTCAACACAGACAAAATTGGTCTGTCAACCTGCTCCAGCTCAGTCCAACAAGGATTTGTCTAGAAATACTGAGTTTTTAGGATAAGTACCAGCCCCCTTCTCATTTCCCAGGCCCTGCACCACACCACTCTCCCCTCTCCTGTGAGACCAAGCAGCATTCTCTCTCTTCAGGAGGTAGCCAGCCACTGCTCCTTCTTTCCCCAGCTCCACTAGCCCAGAACATATAATTTCCTTTACCTGCCCTGAATCTCTGAGCAGAGGTTTCCCTATCACTCTGAATCCTTAGGCAGACAGTTGCTGTTGGATAGAACTGCTTCTTTCATTCCCAGGCTGATGTGATGGGATTTAGAGCGGCACTGGTCACACTCTGGTGTCTTGACACTGAATGTCTTTGAGCCAAGAGCTATTGGCTGCAGATTTCACAGGGCTCTGAGACGGGTTGGGAGCAGGTCAGAGGTGGAGAGTGGCCAATTCCCCCCTGAACTGCAGGAGACAGAACAGAACTTGCCCCAGAGCATGTAATCTGTAACATTTTCCTGAGCCAATGCAAATTGCACCAACCCCCAGGCGGAGGAGCTCCTGCTGTCACCAGCACACTTGGCACAGGTTGAGCAGGGGCTTTTCTGAGGGTTTTGTCAGAAAGGTCACACAGTCCACGGCTGAGCCTGTCCTCCAAATTGTTAGCTCCTTACTGTGATTTTCCCTGGATTTCTGACAAAGAGGCACAAGGAGGCACAGATCCAATTTAGCAAATACACCATTAGGGTGCATAGTGAGAAGGTTTTTCTCTACCACCTTGGCTAGTTTATGGCATTTAACTACATTTCCCAGCCTTGACTGGGCTGAACACTGAAGTGTTGGATGGGGCGGGGACTCTGAAGGTCATGTAGCCTGTGCTGTGGTATAGCCCAGCATTCCAACATCCCAGGCAGGAGAAGCAAACAGGAAGCCCAGTGCCAGGGTTCTGAGTGTGTGTTTCTGACATGTAACCCCAAATCCCCTGCAAGGGAGGAGGCTTGAAGCAAAAACTGCAGTTTGGCCAAGGTCACCAACCTCCAACTTGGAAGGAAAAACACTGTCCAGGGATCACTGGGAACATCCACCATGGTTACTTCTCATAGTATCATAGAATCATGGACTCATAGAATATCCTGAGATGGAAAGGACCCACAAGCATCATCAAAGTCAAACTCCTGGCCCTGCACAGACTCCCCAACAATACCACCCTGTCCCTGAGAGCATTGTTCAATGTTTCTGGAGCTCTGGCAGCCTTGGGGCTGTGACCATTCCTTGGGGAACCTGTTCAGTGCCTGACCACCATCTGGGAGAAGAACCTTTTCCTGATATCCAGCCTAAGCCTCCAAAGCTTTGATAAGCAGATGGCCAGTTGGTCTGCAACTGGTGGGATCACATCCCAGTCACCTCCTGCAGGGCACTGCCTCAGCTGGAAATTCAAACCTCCAATCCCAGTTTTCAGGATGTCATCTCAACCTCTTGCATTTCCCCAGAAATCCTGTCACTTAGCTATCAGGAATTGTAATAGGATGGCCAGAAAGCCATGACAGAAACAAAACTTCTTCAACTCTGGGCTGTTAATTACCCTCTCTCTAAAATGCCAGAAGCTGGAATACTGTAGGCTCCAACAGCTTTGCATTCCCCCAGCAGCTCTTCATCCCTCCACAGGCACCAGCAGGGCCAACAAGAGTGTGCCTGGAGCAAGGGCAGCAGCCTCCTGCCCACCTGGGCCAGATACCTCCATTGCTCACCCCAGCACCAAACCCCATCAGTACCTGCTGAGCTCCTTTTTGCTGCCCCTGGAATGTTTGGCTCAGAGCGTGGCTGCAGCAGGAGTGAAGGAGGCAGCGCAGGGGCTCTGTTCCCACCCCAGCCACGGGAGGATCGCTCCTTCCAGCTGCTCCATGCGCCGAGAGCAGCAGCTGGTGCCTTGCCCCACCCACCCCTGCCCCGCCGCCCCCTGTGCAAGCAAACGGGCCCCAACTCAGCCATCCAGATGGGGAGCAGAGAGCATGGCAGGGAAGGGCAGAGCCCAGAGCCTGCAGGGCACAGCCGCCATCATTAACTTCTTGTTGTGTGTTCCTCTTGCTCTTAGGGAGAAAGGTTTTAAATGTCACCATTTTTTGCTGTAACAAACCAAGAGGTTTGGTTTGCACAGAGCAGTCCTTGAGTCGCAAGCCCTGGTCAGGTTTCCAGCCTGTGGTCATTGCAAGAGCCGACAGGGTCCCACCAGCATGGGCATCAGCTCCTGAAATATCCATTTTCTGAGCCCAGAGAGCCCTATGTGTGGTGGGAGGCTCTTCTCGGGGTATTTCCTGAGGGTTTTGAAAAGCCCCTAAGATGGACAGGATTGTTTCCTATGGGATCACAGGAGAAGTGAGCTGGAGGAGGGAGTGGGGAACTCGTGTCCCAGACACAGACACATGTCAGTCCAGGGACCAGCATGATGGCACAACTTCCAACAAGGCTCCCATCTGAAGTTATCTTGACACTTCTCCTTTTGAATCTGCTTGTTTTACCTTTTGGTAAGATCAAAAGTGATGTAAAACCTCAGTGGGAAATTACATTGGGAAAGGGATTTATTTAATGCCATTTCCAAGATGAACCCATCCACTTGCCCTTGGCACCCAGCAGTGTCCAAGTGGTATGAGCAGAATCCCTTGTGTGTGACAGAAGGGACGTGGCATGTCAGTCAATGTACCATCCCCAGCAGTAGTGAGAACAAACTGGCTTTAACACCCTTTGGGAAGCAGTGGGGACTCCAGGGTCATCTCTCACCTCAGGATCTTGTTTATCCCACCTCACAGATCATGGGCCCAGTCACTGCCTGTTGTGTTGGTCGTTGTGTCCTCATTCTGCATGGCCATAGCCACAGCCAGAGGTCTTTTCCAATTGACCCTCTGCTGCTGGCTGTTCCCAGGGGAGGGCACAAAGACTGTTTTGCAGGATGGATACAGGGGGAGAAGTCCAGGTCATGAGCTGTTTTCAGGGCAGGGATCTGGTCTTAGCCCTGTGGGGAAGGAAGAACTAATCTGAATTTCTGCAGGTTGGTGAGGATTATCTGCTGCTCCAAGGGGACGTTCACACCAACACACACAAACTGCAGAGTCCCCTCAATGTCTTGCCCAAAGAAAGATCTGTCAGAGAGGCAAACACAGTTTCAAGTGTTCTTGAACAGCTTTATCATCCTTTTGTATTTGTCATCTGCCTTTGTGCCTGGTGGTGAATAATCCAGGATCCACTGAGGCAGTTGGAGAGACAGAAATTGAGTGACTGCCCCATGAATCCAGACAGGTAAGTAGGAAATGAAGATCTTTTTAATGCTACCCAAGAATCACAGGAACCTTAGAAGGAACCTTCCTTAGAAGGAACCTTAAGGCTCATCCAGTCCCTCCCCCTGCCAGGGGCAGGGACACCTTTCACTATCCCAGGTTGCTCCAAGCCCCATCCAGCCTGACCTTGGACATTCCAGGGATGGGGCACCCACAGTTTCTCTGGGCAACCTGTGCCAGGGCTTCACCACCCTCACAGCCAGGAAGGCTCCCTTTCCTTCCTTGTATATATTCTAAATCTGCCCTGATTCGATTTAAGGCCATTATGAAAGAAAGGATCCACATTCTCTGGAAGGATTAATGGTAGGAGTAGCTCGGTCTCTGATGGGCTGAGGGAATCACTCTCTCCTCTTTCTGCTGGGCTCTGGCATTTTGTCTGCAAGGGGACAGTTGGGTCTGGGTGATGGATGGCCTCGCAGCGAGCTTCAAGAGCTGCATGTTCTTTAGGCTGGATCCCTGTACGGAAGTCTGACAGCACTGCTCAGGTGTGCTCTTCTGCTCAGCATTATCTTAATGAAGGGTCACATAAAAAAGAAAACTACTTATATCTTATTTTTCCATTCAAGAGATAACCCACAAATGTGAGTGAGCAGAGTTTGGAAAGGCTGGAGCAGAGTTTGGAAACACTAGTGCAGAGTCTGGTGGTGCATAGACAGGCTGGTGCAGAACATCCCAACTCTTCTCACTGGAACTAGGTCGCTGTTCTCCTTCCAGAAACAGAAACAACATCTGCAAAGGGCCCAGCAACCACCACAACCCCCACAGGCACGTGAATGACTGTGAAGGAGTTTTGCATCTCCAGGCAGGAGCAGAGAAATCAGTTTTACGTTTTGAAGCACAGACCAGCTCTGAACGAAGAGATTGTGATCTTCTCCAATCTTATGGCTTCCAAAGGAGTCATGTTAGAAATCTGGAACCTCCTGAATCCCACATTTTTTCTAAAGAAGTATTTTATCCAAGATAATTTTAAATGTCTTCAAGATCAGCAAAACAGCATTTTCTATAGAAAAAAACCCAATCTGTCCAGCCCTAGTCATTCCTCTGCATCCTTGATCCCTCTAACGACACTATCAAATCCAGCAGACACAAAGCATGAAGTGGAAGCTTCCACACCAGTACCATGTGCCAATGCAGAGTTCACCAGATGTGTCACCAAGCATCTCCTCATTTCCTGAAGCCCAGGACACAACAGTATCTTGGACTTCTCTTTCCCACTCCTGCACTGCTGAGGGCTATCTCAGACGCTCGTGTTCTAGTTTTCTGCAGTTGGCATTGCTGAGTGAGGCCATCAGCCCTGGCCCTGCTGCACCTGCGGGGATGAGGACCTTGGTGGCCCTTGAAGCAGCCAACACCTGAACAGCCTGCTAATGCCAGAGGCTGCTCACAGCATGCATCCCTCACATGATGACAGGGCCAACCAATACAGTGGCTGCTCCTCAGCCATCCCTGGCAGGCTGTGACAGCTCTCCCAGCACTCTCTGCCAGGCTGGGAGGCAGCCACTCGTCTGCAGGATGGATTAGGGACAGTGTGACCATGAGTGGCTCTTACCCTGCCTGTGCCACCCATGCACTCACATCTCAGCTGTGCTGCATGGAGCAGCAGGTGGCTGTGCATGTGGGGATCAGGCCCTGGGACAAGGTCACAACCTGCCACACATGTGCAGCTCAAGGCTGTGTGGAAAGAAATGTATGGCTTGCACAGGGGCCTTCCCAAACATCTTCACCCATATGATCTCCACTCAGATCATCCCTTCTCAGACCTTCCTGCCCAAATCCATTCCCAAATCCTCCCTGCCCATACCCTCCCTACTGAAACATACCATTCTCAAATGTTCCTTTCCCAAATCCTCCCCCACCCAAAACTTCCCTTCCGAAATCATTATTTTCCAAATAATTCATACCCAAATTATCCCTTTCCAAACCCTCTGTACCAAAACATTCCATTCCCCAAACAAACCCATCCCACCTAAAACTTCTCTCAAACCTTCCTTCCCCAAATCCTCCCCACCCAGATTTTCCTTTCACAAACCACGCTCCCTCAAACCACCCCTGCCCAAATCAGCCATTCCCAAAGTATCCCCACCCCAACCACACCTGCCCAAATCAGCCCTTCCCAAACCTTCCTTTCCCAAAAGCTCCCTACACAGACCATTCCTTCCCAGATCATCTGCACCCAAATCATGCCTTCCCACACCTTCTCTACCAAAACCATCCATTCCCAAATCTTCGTTTTCCAAAGCCTCCTGACACAAACATTCCCTTCCCAAACCTCCCCACCCATATCATTCCCACACAAATCATCCCTTTCCAAACATTCCATTCCCTAACCTTTTATTCCCAAATCCTCCCCATGTAAAACTTCCCTTCCCTAATCATTGCCACCCAAATCATCCCTTTCTGAAATATTCCTTTCCCAAATCATCCCTTTCCCAAGCCTTCCCTGCTGAAACCTGGCCACCCAAATCATTCCTTCCCACAGCCTCCATATGGAAACATTCCATTCCCAAATGTTCCTTTCCCAAATCCTGCTCACCCAAATCTTCCCTTCCCAAAACTTCCCCATCCGTATCATCCCCACCCAAATCATCCCTTCCCAAACATTCCATTTGCTAATCTTCCATTCCAAAGTGCTCCCTACCAAACACTTCCCTTCCCAAATAATTTCCAGCAAAATCATCCCTATCCCAAACCCCCCCTACCTAGACATTGCCTTCTCAAATCATCCCCACCCAAATCATCCCTTCCCACACCCTCCCTATGGAAATATTTCATTCTAAACCTTCCCTTCTGAATTAATTCCCATCCAAATCATCCCTATTCAGATCACCCCTACCCAGATCTTCCTTTCCCAAACAATCCCCACCCAAACCACACCTGCCCAAATCAGCCCTTTCCTTCTCACACTCTTCCTACCAAAACCTTCCATTACCAAACCATCCCTCTCCCAAATCATTCCCACCCATATCATCTCTTTCCCAAACATTTCCTTCCCAAACCACCCATATCATCTCTTCTCACATCATCTCTTTCCAAACATTCCATTCCCTAACCTTTTATTCCCAAATCCTCCCCATGAAAAACTTCCCTTCCCTAATCATTGCCACCCAAATCATCCCTTTCTGAAATATTCCCTTCCCAAATCATCCCTTCCCACAGCCTCTCTACAGAAACATTCCATTCCTAAATGTTCCTTTCCCAAATCCTCCCCACGCAAAACTTCCCTTCCCAAATAATTCCAACCCAAACCGTCCCTTTCCCAAACCACCTCACCCAAATCATCCCTTTCCAAACATTCCATTCCCAAATCCTCCCCCCCGAAAACATCCCTTCCCAAGTCATCTCTTCCAAAATCATTCCCACCCAACTCATCCCTCTCTCAAACCCTCCCTGCCCAAAAAATCCCTTCTCAAACCTCCCTCACTGATATAATCTCCACCCAAACAATCCCTTCCCAAACATTCCATTCCCTAACCTTCCTTTCCTGAATCCTCCCCACCCAAAACTTCCCTTCCCAAATGATTTCCTTCTGAAACCATTTCCACCCAAATCATCTCTTTTTCAAATCCTCCCTGTCCAAACCTTCCCTTCCCAAAACATTTCTTTTCAGATCCTCCACACCTAAATCATCCCCTGCCAAAGCTTCCCCAGCCATCCCCACCTAAATCATCCCTTCCCCAACCATCTGTTCCAAATCATCCTAACCGAGATCACCCCCACCCAAATAATTTCTTTCCTAAATCATTCCTTCCCAAACCCTCCTTACTCAAACATTCCCTTCCTAGATCATGCCTTCCCAAATCATCCCAAACCAGAAATTCTTCTCACAAACCTTCCTTTCCAGAATCAATCATTTCCAGACCATCCCTCCCATGCCAGTCTCTGGAGAGGCAGCAGAGCCTGTGCTGGTCCCTTCTCACAGCCCACGGCTGCAAAGTTTCCATGGGCATCATTTACTCCTTTTTCCTAAGTTGCCCTTGAAGATGGGAGAAATTGGAATGTTTCAATTATGGAATCATGGGATGGTTTGGGTGGGAAGGGACCTTCAAGCTCATCCTCTTCCACCCCCTGCCATGGGCAGGGGCACCTTCCACTATCCTAGGTTGCTTCAAGCCCCGTCTAACCTGACCTTGGACACCTACTTGAACTTCTTCATGACTGTCCAACCTGCCTTGAATCTCCATGAACCACCAGAAGAGCTGGATAAGTGGATAAATTCCATTGTTTTCCCCTAGAATGCCATCCCTGGCTGCAGCTGCAGCCCCTTAGCTTCCTTGCCTGTGGGAACCCAGCTGGAAACCCAGTGCTCCTCATCCTCCTTCACAGTTTGGAGCCTTCTCAAAGAACTGGGAGAAAGGGTTCAAAATCTTTCAAAAAATTTCCCAAGCCCTGAATTTTTTAAAATCAATACATGAGTTTCAGGAGAAAAAATGTAAATTATTTAAAACTTCATCCTTGTCATTGTTTGAAAAGTTTCTTATTTTGATAGTATTAGAAATTGGTAATAAGTTTATTACTAATTTTATTTATTACTATTTAGTAGGACTTGTAAAGCCAATCTGTCTTGGTTTGAAAAGACAGGTGTCTGCTAAGGAAGGTAGGAGCCTCCCCTGAAATTGAAAATGTATACCTCCTCCGTCCAGATTATTATTATTTCAAAATTAAGGGGCTCTCAGGCAAAAATATGCGAGTAGAAATAACAGCTCTTTATTAGGGAAGAAAATAAAAATAAAATTAAAAATTAAAAATGCAATAATACAAAACAACACTGATAGAGTCAGAATAGGACTTGAACACCCTGTGGGTCAGGGTGGTGTCACAGACCCATCCCAGGGTGGCTCAGCGCTCCTGCAGTGGCCAGCTGTGGTTCTGCTGGAGCAGGGATCCTGGAAAAGGGTGGAGTTTTCCTCTGAAGCTCCAGGGGTGGTGTAAATGGGCCTGGTTGTTCTCTGGGAATCCAGGTGAGAAGAAAGCTGCACCTCTGGGAATGCAGTGGAAAAGGCTGCTGTGCTGTTCCCAGTGTCAGATTATATCCAGGTAGGAATGCTTGGCTCTTCCTCCTGGGCAAAGCATCTCCCAATGGGAGGATGGAATTTTATCAGCCATGCAGGGACACTCACTGGCCATGAACAGAAGAGATCTCCTGGAGGGAGGATTGGTTGTGGAAGAGATAAAGAAAACTGCCCAATGAACAGAACATAACTGCCCCAACTCTAACAGATGGTGATAGAATAGACACCCCCAGCTACATCTTCTAACCTAAGACACCTTCCTAGGTGGAAAACTGCTTTTCCAGGGAAGTTCAAGAGCAGGAATAGTAATAGACCAGGAAAAGTGAACATTTTTATAGCAGGAATTCTGCTCAGGGAGAAGCTCTCAATGAATTGACCCAATCCCAATTTTTTGAAGGTTCAGTTGTCAAATTCCTGGGTTTGAAAGTCCACTCAGGAGTGCTGGAATTTGATGGTTCCCTCTGCTCTAAATGGCAATTTTTAAACTGGGGACGAGCAGTGGGAAATGCAGGAGACTCCCTGGACTGACATTGTCTTCCAGGTGTCACCCTGGAAGCCATCCTTTTCCAGAGAGAAGTTTCCAGTTGCCTCCACCTCATCTCCTTCCATGGAAATGCTGTTCATATTCCTTACAAATGTTGAACTTTTGCGTTCCCTGCGCAGAACAAGCCTTTCCAGGACGTTTGGCACCATTTCATCCTCTTATCTCTGGAAGAGTCCCTGCCTGGGAATTCATTAATCACCAAAAACCCTTTTTCCTCATAGAAGTCATTCAGACCTTCATCCAAATCTGCAAATAATGCAAACAATTCCGTGGCACCAGGAAGAGATGCTGACTCCAGAGAGCTGGGAATCAGGCCCCAGTGTTGGTTTAAACACTCTGCATCGGATTGTGGAGAGAGGAATGAGCCAGAGCAAAATGGAAGGAAAACATGGGCAACTAAGGACCTCAACAGGTTGATGGGCAGAGAAGAACTGTCTGGAAGTAGAGAACAGGGAAATACAGGTCCTGCACCTGGGGCAAAACAACCACCCCAGGCTGGGGGGGACCTGCTGGAGCAGCTCTGTGGAGAATGACCCGGGGACAACAAAGTGTCCCTGCCCAGCAGAGTGAACTGGGTACAAAGAGCCAGTGGGATCCTGGGGACCATCAGGGAGAGCATTTCCTGCAGGTCAGGCAGTGATCCTGCCACTCTGCCCAGCCCTGGGAGGTAGCTCTGGGGTGCTGTGTCCAGCTCTGGGCTCCTCAGCACAGCAGGGACAGAGAGCTCCTGGAATGGAGAACAGAGTCTGCGGAGCTGAAGAAGGGCCTGGAGCATCTGGATGCCCAGGAAAGGCTGAGGGAGCTGGGGCTGCTCAGCCTGGAGAGAAGCCCCAGCTGAGAGGGGCCCTCAGCCCTGGGTGTCTCTGTGTGCAGGGAGGGGCAGAGCAGGGCCCAGGCTCTGCTCCAGGAGCCCAACAATGGCACCAGAGCCATGGGCAGGGTCTGATCCCAGGAATTCCCCCTGCACAAGTGGCAGAACTTCTTCTCTGTGCAGTGCCCAGCCCTGAGTAGAGACCAGAGAGGCTGTGGAATCTCCTCCCTGGGGATATTCCAGAGCTGTGTGAACACAATCCTGCACCCTGTGCTCTGGGATGGCCCTGCTGAAGCAGGGAGGTGGCACCAGTGACCCACTGTAGTCCCTCTAATCTGATCCATTCTGGAGGAGCCGTCTTCCCATTCTGGGAGCACAGTGGGGCCTGTGCTGACCCTGGAGCCATTGGAGCAGTGCTGCGTTCCCATCCCTTCTCTCCTTCCTCACCTGCAAGGAGAGAACAGATGTATTTTCCTGCCATCTCTTGGGGCTTTTTCATACCTCACCAAATATCATTGCAGAGAGACAAATTACTGTGTTTACAGTGCTCTGTTTATAGAAGATGCTCTCAATTTAGGGTTTTTATTATGATACTTTATTTTTATGGCTCTCCACATGATTTGTTTGCATTAATTTGAGTCAAAGGTTTCATAATCTGATTATGGGGAGCAGGACTAGGGAAAAATTTATAAAACACTCAGAGTCCAGCAATGCACCTGCATTCCTGAGCACTGGCTGGGTTTGCTCCTTGATTCTCAATTTCTTCCTTTCCTAGGGCTTTTTCTGGAGAGGAAAAGTTCTGATGGATCTGTGGCCAGGAAAAGGGACAGTAAAGGTAACAGAAGGAGGACTTTGAAGACTTGTTCCTTAACTTTTAAAGGTGTTCCCTGGCCATGCCCAGTGACCCAGGACCTGCCTGTTCATGAGTTTAACAGGTCCATAGTTATGAAGCAGAGTGATGCAGACTCCCCAAGCAGGTGCAAGAGAGGGCCCTTTTATTGCAAAACCAGGACTTTTTAAGCAGTAGGGCCTTTATCAGTTGCATTCAATTTAAGCACAACAAATGTAACTCAACTAATCACCATAAACCACAATGTGAACATGTAGTGGGTATATAACTTATTTTTCTACCTCTAATTCAGCTGAGTCACTTTCCCACAGTCCTTTTCTACTTAGCGAAAGTAATAGGCCTGAGCCATATTTTTACAAGGGTAACAAGGCCCTTATTTTGTAAAGTTTTACCTTAATGCAACATCTCCCCCTTAGTTTTTTGTGCAAAGGGTCCATGTACCCTAATGCCAAAACAGTCTGCACCTATAAGGCCATAATCTTCTTAAGACTATTACTGGTCATCTGCTGAACACAGGATAAGATACAAGGAATGCAGATCACCATCAATAAAAAACTCATCAAATATAATCATGCCACTGACAAAGACACTCACAACAGAGGAAAACAAAAAGATGGTGTCCAATGTCCCCAGGAAGTGGAAATAAATGGCTACTGTTCCGAAGTTCATATCGCTGGAGCTCAGAGGCCGTGCTGTTTAGGTAGGAGAAAGTCCATTAGAAATGCTGTCTTCGACATTACTAAATGTTCTTCTGGAAGCATGGAACAGGGAATAACTGAAGAAGGTCAGCAGAAACACAATAACGTGACAGTGGGTGCAGTGGGACACAAGACCTCTGTTAGCAGGCTGCCTTCATAAGCTCCCAGACAAGGCCATGTCCTGGCAGTCCTACCCCTGCTCCTGCATTGGCCACGAGGGCTGGATGGCGATTAGGTCATATCTCCTCTCACTGGGCCTCATCTCCTCAGAGGCAATCAATGTTTGTCCAGACAAGCAGGTAACCTGTTGGCAATAAAAACACATGCCTACATCCTCCCCTAGGTTAGTAAATCAGCTAGGCCTTGCCATTGCAAACCTAATTGTGGATCCTTATGTAAAACTTCTAGAAATTGGTTCTGTCATGGTGGGCATTGTTCAGAGTGCCGCAGCCTTCTCGAAGAAGTGTCTTGAAAAAGACACCTTGGGGGCACACAGGCACGTCTGTGCTCACACCAGGTGATTTCAGCTCTTCTGTGATCCAGACAATGCAGAAGGAGAGATAGGATCATGGTGTGGGGTTCCAAGGAGAGCATTTCTTGAGCTTCTTCCTCAGATGGGTCCAGGGACAAAAGGGCCACTCAGGCAGGGAAAGCAAGGGTTTATATAGGGATCTCGAGGGGTGGGACAGAACACTAGGGCCAATGGGATAAGGGCACAGGTGGAGCAAGGGGGAAGGGCCAGTGTGATACAAGGAATCAACATAAAAAAACAAGGAGCGCTGGGGATGCTCTTTTTGCTCACCATAACCAGGGATTGTGGCTTAGGGTTGGGTCCTCCAGGGGAGTGCAGCAGGCTTTTGCTTGGCCGGATTTCCGGCCTCCACAGGTTCTGTATCTGAAAATCTTCAGAGCAGTATCGCTCTGCTGGGGATCAAAATTGATGATCTGCTTTCAAAAATGCCTATATAAGTATTGCATTATCTAAATGTTCTTCAGGAGCTGTATTGCCCCTTCTTTGTTTTTTCAACAAACATGCATGTCTCTCACTATGAACACAAAGGCAACATAAAAGTAAAGCAACAAATGTGGTAAAGCAATAAACTCACACCAAGCAAAAATAAGCAAGGTAATACATGTAATAATTAGCACACAAGAAAAATGATTGTGATTTAGAATGATACATTATCAATTGCCTATAAACTGTACCATCACCTAGAGTCTGCAATAGCTGCAAACCCTGATTCACAATGAGGACTCAGAGAACCATACCTGGGAAAAGTTTCTAGGTTTACCTCAAAAGGGGGCCCAGCTTTTATAAGTCCAAATGGACAAGTCAAGGTGACCTGAGTACAGTTTTAATGCAGAAAACACCTGGGTCTGTTGGCATACTTTCAACCACCTAGGGCTGGGGCTTGGCCAGGGTGAAGGCCTTAACTGGAAGGCTTTCCCTAACATATCCTATGAACAAGCGCCTCTAGTAATAGCAGTTGGGAAAGTTCCTTAATATTATACATGTCCTTCAGATAGCTACCAAGAGTATGGGAAAGTTTGTAAAGCAGCTGGCATTGTCATTCATCCTTAGCTAAGTAGTCAATGGTACCACAAACATACTCCAAACAACCAAAGCAATGCATGTGTCAACCTCAAATAATATCCTATGGATAATGCCCATTATGAAAAGTCAGTGAATTCACACTGTGACATCCACAACATATTCAGAATCAATAATACATCAACAGTAACTATCCTAAGAAGTTGAGAGTATGTTTTTCCACACATCTATGCATATATGAAAATAAAGCAAAATAAAAGCAAGAAACAAAGTTCTAAACAGCTTACAATTAATAACAGCCATAATTTGGAATTGTTACTCATTCCTCTGCACTACCAATGGAAGATATAATAGCAGAGATTGTTATGAATAATTACGTTAATTGATCAGTGTAGAATGTTTAAACCCATAGAATTTTCTTTGAAATTAAGGATTAATAAACTGCATCCTCACATATTTTTACACAACTTAGTATCTTATATTCTTAAACAGTTGCTTACCAAATTCTTCATCATAGTTGTTTCAGTCAGTTCCATCTTATCTCTGTAACAAAATAACTGTATCTTGTAATTTAAATGAGCATATTTCAACAGATCTTAATGTCACCCAAACATAACAAAAAGTACCCCTAACAAAACTTAAAGTTAACATTACTGAAACTGAACAGAAATTAATCTTAATAGAATTTAAACTTAACAGAGCTTAAAATAACGGACTTAAAGTGAACAACACTTAACTTCACTTAAACTTGACAGAAACTAAACTTAACAGAACTTAAATTTAACAGAACCTAAACTTGGCAGAACTTAAATGAATTTAAAGAACTTCAAATTACCAGAACGTAAACCTAACATCACTTAAATTTAACAGAACTGAAAATTAATATCACTTAAATTTAACAAAACTAAAATCAGAGTTGAATGTTCCTTTAAAAGTTTCAGATACAGAAGAATTTAACTCATTTTGACTCCATCATTACAAGAAAGCTGCTGAAAATTTGTCATACAACAGTTAAGCATCAATGAACAATATGCAGGAAAATTATTTGTAACTGAAATAGCAGCAACATGGATTTACTGGAGAGATTATAAAGGTGTGGCAAATGCATTTATGATGCATTAAATGATTTTATATAATTTATGTTTGAGAATAGCTCATGATAAGTGCAAATATTATTGAAAATCCTTGCTCATAGTCAGGACTTTTCTGCTGTAAATTTGTCAGGGTTTACTCAGGTGCAGTTTTACTCAGAAAAATGACAACAGTGTATATCTTGCCAAATTGTACTCCAAACCTGTTCAGTTCCGAGATGGTAAGACAGCTTTTGAAGCCTGTCTGTACAATAGATTTTGGACTGGTAAAGGTAATGAGATATAAATATTTTGGGGTAAAACATCGAGGACCTATGTAATACTGCCATGAGTTTTGCACAAGTAGCTCAGTTAGGTCAGTGGGTGTCTAAGACTGATATGTTGAACTTATCTGCTGCAAAGTCATGATTTCAGATTATTCTAAAGGAGTGAGCAACTGTTTACTGTACTTGTGGTCCATCAATTTAAACCGTTTTAATATCAAGTCAAATTTCAATTTATAAGTAGCAAGGAAGAATAACTATGTTTGAATCACTAAATAGCTGTACCTAACCAAAATGCTGTCACATGTGTCTTTATGGCAAAAGATTCACAATAACATTACTTTATCAAAGCTGTGAGGTAAAAAGCAAGCGAACAGGTGAAGCCGGCACAATTTTGCCTTCCTTTACAGTGGAGAGTCATGAGCTAATTTTATCTAATTCTCTAATAGCTTCTGAAGATAACACTCAGGGTTTTCCTTCAAGTGAGCACAGGAAGGCCTGATTTATGAGTGGCATTAATTGCTGTGGCTTAACATTGTGTTCCATTCATATCCACCTGAAATATTTCCAAGGAGGGATCTACTGAATTTTCTAAGGAGCCACAATATCTTACAAATATGAATCTTCCTGTCCACAAACTAAAATATTAGCCACATAGTGATAAATGTGGCTCTGAGCATATCAACTTGCAAATATTTTTCCAGGTATACAAATTTCTAATTCTCATGGCAACAGCTAACATCATTATAACTTAGCAAAGGATTGATATTAATTCAGTCCAATTAAACTTTTAAATCTTTTAAATCAAAATTCCTGAAAAGGCAGTATTCATCCCACACGGCAAGTTTTACCAATCATGCACTATATCAGCATTACTGCTGAAGAATTTAGACCTTGCTAAGCAGCCTCAAAGCAAGAAATTGCATAATGTGAACAGCATGTGGAATGACACTACCTTCACACAACCAGCCTTACATCTCTCCAGTAAACAATCCTGTCAAAATCCACAGCTCGCTGAAAAAACAAGGTTAGTTTTAACAGAATCTAATCTTACCAGGTTAGATTCTGGTAATGATGTCTGTGTTCTGGGGTTTGAGTGTGCACCATCACCTATTAACTGAACGACAGAGTCTTCTGTCCCACTCTCCACAGGTCTCTGATAACAGAGTAGCCTAAGTCCTTGTAAGCAGGTGGGCACACAGTAATAACCAACAGATTTCCATGTTTCAATGTGTCCTCTTGCCATTCTGACAGTGATTTGCTGCAGCATCAGCATTCCGGGTAGGCTGTAAGTCTGCCATATGCCCCTGAGTTACGGTTCCAGGGTTGGAAGAGTAGGCTGAGACAGGAGCTACATGGATGCTGTGTTCACCTGTGTGGTGCTCCTGGGACACTCATTGCTGCACTGAGACAGAGCATCAAGAAGGTGCAGTCTCTGACCAGGGGAAAGCCTCTTCCTCAAAGGGAGAGATGGGGACAGGAGGTGGTAGAGGATGAACCAAAGCAATGGTACTAGTTCTGGAGAGTGGGAGAAATAGCTGCAGATGCAGTTGGATTGCATCTCTCAGTGCAAATCCCAAACCAGTGCCAACATGTAACAGAATCACACTCCTGCTATTGCAGCCACATGACAGGGAGACAGACCAGCAGCAACACCATCAAGAGTTGCCCAGGAGCAGCCTGACAAGGAGCAGCCTGAGAAGAGCTGCAAATAGTGCCTAAGGTCTTTGCTGCTAAATGAGCCTTTGCTGCTAAATTCCAAAGGGCCTCCTTCCGTGGCCCTTAGGAATGATAAATTTGGCATTACTCAGCAAAGATCCCCAGCTTTTCCCCTGCGGCAGAATGGCACATGCCATCCTGGATCTCCTCTAAGGGGTCTGCAGCTGCAGACCTGCATCAGCAGGGGGGTGTTGAGAGAAAATAAGAGTTGGATGGGACAGGTAAACTGCACCTACAAGAAAAGTTTGGAATGGACTCCCCCCAGGACCTATGAGCACCCAGAAGCAAAATGTGTAGAATCTGATTAAACTGCAGAAAATCGTTTAAGTGCAACTGAGGTCCTTTGCACAATCTAAAACATAAAAGACAGTTCTGGACATCAGGTATCCAGGTCACATTCTTCTGGAGAAGCAGAGGCATCTTCCAGATCCAGAGGATCCTCAGCTGCAGTGAAATGGCCCTGGGAGCCTGTGATGCTGGATCTCAATCCCTTTGGGTTGCAGAAGCAGGGAAGAGGGAGAGCAACACATAATTAGCAAATTAACTTTGTGTCAGAGCAGAAAAACCCCTGAAGCAGCTGCTGGTCCACAGCTGGAGCAGAGAGCCTGCCCTGAGCAAGGCAAACTTTGCTGTCATGCTGCAGGCTTCATTTGAGGCTCGCTAGCTGGGTACCATGTCTCCTCCCCATCATTTCAAGAGACAGAGGGGATGGTTTCTTCCTCCTGAAAGATAAATGCCTCCAGATTGCAGCCACTTGACAGGTCCACTGAAATTCATCAGTTCTGACTTGAAATGAAAGCTGTAATAAATCTCCCTGTTGAATAGGAGATCAAAGGCAGATCATTAGAGTTCTTGGATTACCCAGTGAGAGTGCACTTCCATCAGCCACCATGCTGCCAGCCCCCCGTGTCCAGAACGACCCCTTGGACAGTGCAGTTTTGACTCTAAAGAAAAGGACAGCTTTCCTATGAGAAGGTCTGGGTTGTGCCCCTCTCCTTTATCCACCTGTTCCCTGACTTCTGTCAGACAGCTCTATCTGACAGAAGTTTGTGTCCACATCCTTGGCAGCCACAAGAATGGAGTGTGACATTGCTCCACCTCACAGGCACAGCAGAAGAATTTGGTGTTGCCCAAGGCCTCAGGGAAAGCCCTTCCCCACATCAAAAACTTCCTGCATCTTCTTTCCAGGGAAGGGAAGTCCTCCCCAAGACTTGGGAACTATCCCAGCTCAGCTGCTCTTCTTTAATTAAAGACAGACCTCAAAACTGCAAGGTAGAGCCCCGCAACCCTTCAGTGGGACCAGGTGTCCACGTCACTCCTGTCTCTGGAGGGATGTAGGATGTTGTACTGATTTTCCACTCTGTTCTGAGGGTTCCCAGCAGGAATCAGGAGCAATCTCTTTCTCAGCCTCTCAAAACATACTTGTTGGCAACAGCCTATGATATGGCCACAGTCTCAATAAGGTCCTCAGGGAAAACATCCCCGTTTCCCAAATCTGTGTGAGTTAACCCCTTCTCTCTGCTTGGGCCATGAGATCCCAAACTCAGCCAGCCCCCTGGGCTTCCTGCTTTCTCATTACAATCTCAGTAGCCATGTTCACACATCCAAGCTGGCATCTGTATATGGGTGCAGGGCATGGTTGTGCAGGAGGAGCATAAGGTAAGGAGGTTTCAAGCTGCAGGTGGTTGCATCCTATCAGCAATACAGCTGCTGGTCCACCCTTCCTGGCTCCTTGGTCCTGTCAGAGAGAATCTTCTCCCAGCCTAATGTTGATCTGGTGAGACAGCTGTGCCTAAGCCAGCTGGAGGATGCTGGAGAGCAGATTCTCTAAAAGCTAACAGCATAAGGCAAGTAGGTCTTTTCCAATGCCCTGACCTGTGGATTGCTAGATTTTCACCAGAACAAGCTGGAAAACATCCTCTGATGTCCCTGGCTCAGCACAGTTGGGACACAGACTTTGCTTCAGGTGCAGCAGAGCTGGATCTGGGATGTAGGCTGCATGCCCAGCAGTGCCTGGGGACAGCAAGGGGACCAGGTCCTGCAGAAACCACACAGAGGGAACTTTATCTCCATGCAAAACATGTTGCACACAATAGAATTAATTTCATCCCTGGATATATTTTTTTCCCCCTGAGACCAGGTTTGCTGAGCTTAGGTCTGAAATGAGGAACCATAATAAGTCCATTAGCTTCAGAGGAGTTATCCTGAGCTCATAGTTCAGCCTGTGATCCTTCATTTTACAAAGGGCTAAACATGGAGAGGATATAGCAGTGGAAGAGAGAGAACCTCTGCCATTTTGCACGGCTGTGATGTGAAAATCAGTGCTGAGGTGAAAGTGGGGTTATGTAGGACTTATTTCACTGACTGAAACACGTGATCCTAGTAATCAAGCTTCTCATGCTGTAGCTGCTCTTCTGTTCTGCAGGATGGGGCACAGGGTGTCTTACACCAAAGGGTGTCTGGGGACATGGAGTATGTGTGTTGGGGGTGTCCCATGACATCGGAAGTCCTGCAGCTGGGTGTCCTGTGATACACCCTACCACACAAGTCATCCTCAGTTGCAGGGTATCCCCAGAGAACTGAAAGTCCCGATGACACAAATATTGATACAAGACACTGAGCACCCTGAGAAGAGACACTTTGGGTGGACTTTTACTGGATACCAGCCTGGCTGGCTGCAGGGAAATATCTGCAGCTCGGCAGAAAGCCTCAAAAAAGGTCCCAGCACTGGGGCTCCCATAATGAAGAAACAACCCTGCAATGAAGCCTATCGTCTGACTTTTGAAGCGCAAACCAGCACAACAACCCCCGTTACCCAGCTCACCCTGGGAGCAGCCCCCCCCCCTTTATGTCACCTCCAGCACAGAAGGTTTCCTGGACCCCCAAGCACAGCTCCTGCCAGACACTCACACGGATGAAACTGCTGAGCAAGATCAAACACAAACCATTCTCCAGGCTACCCCCCTGCGACTGCTCCAGCTGCCTGATAATCCCTCTGACTGAAAGGGAACCTGAACCCTGAGTGGTTTTGTGCACTGGGAAATGGAGCTGAGCCCCTAAACCCTCTTTGTGCTGGGATAATGATCCCAGTGCCCTCCATCCCCACACTGTCCTGATCCCCACTGGCACTGACCAGCCAGGAAGATGAGCTCTGAAGCTGTCACCACTCTGAGCTTCAATCCAGCATAAACCAAACTTTTTGTTTGAGGTAGTAGCTCTAAAAAAAAAAAAAAAAAAAAAAAAAGAGGCAAAAAAAAAAAAAGCACGTCTTTGATCTTGAATAAAGCTTTTATCACAGCGCCTTCAGTCCCGGTGCGCGAAGGGGATTATCTTTCTTTCGCACAAAAGTTCACCTCCCAGTGCAGGTCAAGGGAGGAAGATTTCACTGGAGTGGGAGGCATTTTCTCCAGGGCATTCACCTAAAGTCCAGCAGGCAGCTGCTCCCAGGGAAACCTTTTTATGAGCTAACCTACTGCCTCAAATCCTTTCACATGCAAAGGGAACAAAAATAAGAACCCTCCAAAAGAAAGAAGCAGACGCAAACTCCCTGACAATCACTGCCAGCCTCATTTAGCAGCAAAGACCTCAGCTCAGCATCCTGCCAACTCTCCTAACTCCCAGTGAACAACTAGGACTCAGGGAAGTCACTTGAGATGGTATCCTGGCCCAAATCCAGCCTGCACGCAACCAGAGTAGGGACTGGATTTAGCCTTGTGCAGGGTCTGCTCTGGATCTGGCCAAGGGTGTCCCCATGGGGCTGCTCCCCATGTCAGGCAGGCTGGATCCATGAGGATCATCCCTTTACCCACAACAGGTTAAGGCCAGAGGTGTTTGCTGCCTGGAATGGGGCTCATTACCTGTGCTCTGGGCAGCCTCCCTACCCTCACCTGCCCTGCCTATGCATCAGACAGGCAGTGCTGGATAATGGGATTTACTGAGAGTGCCTCAAAACTGCTGCCTGTTCCTAGGGTTTGGCAAGAAGTAGGGGCAGGAGGCAGCATCACCAGTACACTGTAACCTGCCCATGGGGGCAAACAGGTATGGCAGGGCAGCCTGAGGTGCAGCACCCACCTCCACTCTCCTACAGCCTTCAGGAGCTGTGTGGAGCAGGGTGCTGCCTGGTCAAGGAAGGGTGCTGTGGTGGTAGAGGCCCAAGTTCTCCCACTCCCATGGACAGGGACATTAATGAAAGTGATGAATATGCTTTGACATCAATTATGTTGCTTTCTTGTTCCGCCAAGAAGTAATTAACTTAAGTGAAGCAATTAGGTAAACTTATCAAGTGAAGTTTGCAGCACCTTAAACAAGCAGTAATTGGGATAGGAAGGAGTGGAGATAAAAGGGGGTAGGATGAAACTCCCAAAAGGGGCCTGGAGATGCCCAGGGGCTGAGGCTGCTGCAGGCATCTGTTCAAGGGGGAAATTCTGCAACAGGGATGTCTGGAATGAAACATCCCTCCTCCCATCTGTATGTCTGAAATTGTCCCTCCTGCTCTTCTCACGACACAGACAAGAGGAAAAGACACAGCCCCAGGAGTCTGCTAAGAGCAGTGGTAAGAGATTAAGTGATCTATGGGGACCCCCACTGTGTACA
The DNA here is from genome assembly GCF_027477595.1 of Haemorhous mexicanus. Classification (NCBI taxonomy): domain Eukaryota; kingdom Metazoa; phylum Chordata; class Aves; order Passeriformes; family Fringillidae; genus Haemorhous; species Haemorhous mexicanus. The sequence continues at coordinate 674,675 of NC_082363.1, read as the reverse complement.
AGAGACTGTACAAGCAGGTCTCAAAGCATTTGCTGATAATAACAGGTAAGGTAGAAGATGGACGTGGGCACTCAGTGATGGACTCCCTGCAGGGACAGCAAAGACACAAGTGGCTGTGTCTCATTCTCAACCTTCTTCACTAGAGGAGCAAGAAGGGCTGGGGTGTTCTGCTGGGACAGATGGTCACAGGGCTCTGTCCCATCAAAAGGTGGGATAGAGGCATGGAGAGAAGTGTCATGGGCCAGAAATATTCCTGGAAGCCTGTGTGCTCCCAGGATCGTATCACTTTATAAAAGACATAAAATTCTAAAAAAGGTCCCTCAAGAATGACAGAGAATCAGCACAGCCACGCCAGGCACCAGCCCCATGTCATGTGTGGAAATGGATAGTGTGTCCCCCAGCCAGTGCCACTCCCTCAGGCAGTTGGTGCCACCATACCGCTCTGCCGTGTCCAGTCCACTGCCCTACCTTTCAAGTCAATGAGCTGCTACATTTTAAGATCTAATTTCCAGATTTCAGAAGAATCCATGGCACAATCCACTTCTAAAGGTTGCTAAGGTGTCAAATCAAAATGCAATACTATAAATCATTAATGCACCCCTGTGTCGCAATGAAGCTGGAATATTTTAATCCCTGAATAATGAAGTCAATACTCACAAATCTCAGCTGTCATTAGAAATTCACATGCCTCTGTGCACCCTGCCGGAGAGGAAATTTTGCAAGTGGACTGGATTTACGCAGAGGAAGTGCAGGCAGAAGCACCGCAGCAGCAATGGGACACAAGTGGGTGGGTTTTGCAGCTCAGTTTTGTGACCAGCAGTGAGTCAGCAGGCTGCTCTGAGCAGCATGATGGACTTGTTACAAGGGCATGTAGTGACAGGACAAGGGGGAATAGCTTTAAACTGAGACAGAAAATTTATATTATTAGGAAGAAATTCTTCCCTGGGAGGCTGGTGAGGCCGTGGCACAGGCTGCCAGAGCAGCTGTGGCTGCCCTATACCTGCAAGTGTCCAAGGCCAGGCTTGACAGAGCTTAGAACAATATGCGAGAGTGGAAGGTGAACACAGTGGGTAGAATGAGATAAGCTTCAAGGTCTTTCCAATCCAAATCTCTTTGGGATTCTGTGATAGCTAAAAGAAAGAAACTCGAGCTAACCCCTGATGTGGTCCCTGGTAGAAATAACAGTGGCTGGAGCATTCACAGCTTGGATGAGCACTGGGGTTTTGAAGTGAACGCTACAGGACTGCTCACCTTGGTACCAGGAGAGTTTTGTCCACTCCCATTGAGGACAGCCCAGAGTGGGAATGTCCTGCATCCAGGATCAGACACCATCCTAGAGCGGGAAAAGTCCTGGAGACAACAGTGTGGAGAGAACCAGAAAGGGCAGATCTGGAAGGTGGTGAACAGAAGGCAGAAGGGCAAAGTTAGAACAGTTCTGTGAATGCTGGGACACGCCTGCAGGCAGCACGAACCACTGTGTCCCTGGCACAGATGGAGCATGTGGCTTGGAGCTGCAGCAACTGTGTAGGTGGGAGGAGGGCTGGCCCTGCCAGGGAAAAGAGGAACAGGCATTAGGCACTACTGAGTAATACCAGCTTCCTCAAAGAAAGGAAACCTCTGGAAGTACAGCATCAGGATGGCAAACAGCCCCAGCAAGCACAGAGGCTGAACACAGAGAGAAGTGCTGATGTTTCTGCCTGCCCCAGTTAGGATGTTTACAGTGATGCACTGCTCAGGTGTGTGGTCCCACCACTTTTAGGACATACCTCATGGTGTGATAACAAGCCTGAGGCCCCAGCATCGCAATGGGTCTGCAATCCAGCTGGATGCTTGAATACTCATGGAACCTGCATGGTCAGATGAACATCACCAGGACAAGAGGGACAGAGGGACAGGACAGAGGGACCCATTGCTTGATAATTCCAGAGCTGGGTCCAAATCACATTAAGACAGAGCTGGTAGGACCTGTGGGAAATGGAATAGGTGAGAAACTGCCTCTTTGTTTCATTATAAAAGGAGGAACAGTTATAACAGTGCTCTCACAGGGCTATTGCAGCGGGTACAGAGCTGTCAAATGGTCACCTGAACCAAAGGAAACCTCCCTGGCTCTGCACAGAGCAGACTGAAGTACTGCACACCCTGGATAAGTGGCATAACTTTGAGTCAGATATTCCTCCCTCAGGAACCTGGTGAGACAAACTGTCCACCTTGAGTTGTCCTGCTCCAACCTGTCTTGGCGCAAGGATTGCACTGGAGCCCACACTTAAAAGTCTTTTGAATTGGGTCCATTTCTTCTCTAGCTGAAGAATGGAAGCAGCACTCTTGAGTTCAGGATTTGCTTAGACTGGATAGGGACATTTTCAGGGGCATTGTAGTGACAGGACAAGAAGAAATGGCCTTAAGGTGAATGAGGGTAGATTTAGATTGAATATTAGGAATAAATTTTTTCCTGTGGGGGTGGTGAGGTCCTGGCACAGGCTGCCCAGAGAAGCTGTGGCTGCCCTATCCCTGGAAGTGTCCAAGGCCAGGTTATATGGGGCTTGGAGCAACGTGGTGTAGTGGAAGGTGTCCCAATGGCACCCAATGGCAGGGGATGGAACTGCCACTGTGGAACTGGGTGGGCTTTTAGGTCCTGTCCAATCCAAAACATTGTAAGCTTCTATGATAGTTCTCTGACCCAGTTAGAGAAACACAGCTAAAGCCATGGATTCAATCCTCAGGGGATAAATTGAAGAGATCTGTCAAAAATTTGCAATCACAGAATCAGAGAGTAAATGGAGGTTGGACAGAAGCTCTGAAAATCACCTACTTCACCACAACCTTTCTCAAATCATTGCTGTACCTTTTTCTCCCAACTTCACTAAGCCCTCAGAGATGGCTCACTCCTGGTGCTGGTCACATCTCAGGGTGTAACAGCACAGAGGCACAGCAGGACACACAGCTGGCATCCTTCTATGGGTGACATCAACATCAACAGTGCCCATCAGATATCATTTCTGTTTCGCTCTTTTTGAGGTAATGATTTAACTGTTGGAGCTTCCTGGAACTGCCCTCCTAGGTAAGGGGGGCCTGGAGCAAGTCCAGCCAACCAATCCCTAAATTAATTCCAACCTGGACAGCACCATAGGCTTTGCAGCAGTGTAACAGGGTTTGGCCCTCCAACAGTGATAGCCAAAATATTTACTTAAAATCTGAGGGGATACAGTGGTCCACAGAGATTTCTTTCCCTCTCAGGCTGCTGCAGAAGTGTTCATGTGGGTGGCAGAGGATTTTCACCTTTAGTGCATGAGTCCAGTCACCTCTGAAGAGGGGACCCTGAGTGAGCTGGACCAACATGGCAAATCCCATTTCCTCATCGATTATCTTGAAGGATGCTTTGGATGTAGCTGGGTGTATCTATTTGTGTGAGCAAGGGATACTAGAGACTCATGCCATGAGATTACAACCAACACCAAAGGTGGTTCTCTCCTAAACCACATTTTTAAGGTGTTAACAAATTTAAAAAAACCCAACTCTTTGTGCTGGAGATGTCTCAAGCTTCATCACAGATTAAAGGTTTTTTTGGGGAAATCTGAGCCAAAATCTCTATGGCCATGCTCTGCACTATTTGAGCTTGTATTAAAAAAAAAAAAAAAAAAAAAAAAAAAAAAAGGTGAGGTGGAGGAAGCACACCCTGTTAATACTGTTTGTCATAATTCTCTTCTTCCATCATCCTGCCCAGCAACAGCCACCTGGGTCTGCCCCTGCTCCTCCTCTGAGAGCAGGCTTGTGTGTGCACCTTTCTGCTCCCCTCTTTCCCATTGGAGCCATCCAGTGCCCTGATCCACCTGTGCATGCATATAAGATGCCCTCCTAGACCATCCCTTGGGCAGGCAGCTGGGAAACTCTTGCCCCCCCCCATCACCTCCCTGCTGCCTCCAGGGCAGAGTGACCACGCTGACTCCCATTCTCAGTGCCAACAGGGCCATCAGCAATGCCAGGACAAGGCAGGAAGCAAAGAGGCTCAGCAGACAGGGAAATCATGCGGGCCATGATTCCACAGGGTTGTGAGGGGGAACCTCATCCAGCCTGTCCAGCACATGCAGTAAAGAGCATGGGGGAAGACTTCAGCAGGAGAGCTCACTGAAGTCAGGGAGTGACAGGGCACGCGGGGCTGGGCCAGAAGAAAATGGAGCAACCCTTCAATGAACAAAGACCTGCCCCAAACACACAAGACCAGAGCGTGGAGATAGCTCCCCTCAGAGCAGGGAGGAAGACTGTGCCAGCCCTCATCACTGCCCCAAATTAAACAGCTTCTGCAGGTGAAAATGCCAAAGCCTTGTTCAGGGTCCTCAGAGCTCCAGCAGTGCGGTTTCCTCCAAGGCACTACCATCATTGCTGGGGCTCAGCAGGGCACAGGGCCAAGCGAGCAGAAGTACTCTGAGGATGAGAGATCACTGGAGATGCCAATGTCTGAACCCTCAGGGCCCAGCCAGTATCCCCAAGGGATGAGAAGATCCTACAATTCCTGCTGGCGCCTATCACCAGCTTAGGGCTCCATTCATGGCCCTCACCTGCAGCCATTGATTGATTCCAGCAGCTTTTGGATTCTTTTTGCTTCCCATCATGGCAGACAGTAGTTTCCATATTTAAACCAACACCAGTTAGTCCCCACTCAAAATACAGCCAGGGGAACCCCCCAGCCCAGGGGGAAGGGATTGTTCCCAACAGGAGACCTCTCCCTGCAAGCACCTGGCCTGAGTGCAACCCCAGGAATGAGCTTGTGACACAGAAAAAGAAAATTGTGTTCGATCGCTCTGGCAAGATAAGCTGTCTGCTCCCTGAGGGGAAAGGGGAGTGCAGGATCCCTGCCGGTGTTGCAGGGTTTTAGAAGGGGGAGAGCAGCCAGGCAGGCTCAGGGACAGGAGCACAGCATCAGCAGTGTGTGGGGCTGTCCCAGGGCTGTGTCCCACATCCCTGTGTGGACTGTGGCTGACACATGGAGAAGTGCAGGGACCTAAGCACCCCATCACTTCCCAGAGCTGCTCCAATATGCTCAAAATAATCTCTGGAGCATCTGCAATTCTTTGCCAAGTGCTAAATCATCTTCCTGCAATGTTTGCATTAGGAATGCAGGAGTGGTAGAGCCCTTTGCAGAGAGCCAGGGAGGTGGGGACAGATACTGGCACCCAGCAAAGAGAGTATCAGCAGGAATATGCTCTCTGTGCTACCTGCTCTGCTGGCCCTCCTAAATGCCAACACTTGTCAAACATCTGGCCACATCCCAGAGGGACACAGGCTGAGTCTTGACACATGGCAAGGCTGAGGGTTTAGTTTCATTACCATGAAATGAGTCACTGTTAACCCCCAAAGCAAGTCCACTCTGTCCTCCTCCTCCACTAGAGCAGTAGGGAGACCCAACCTCACTCGTGCAAAGCTCCTGGAATCCCAAATCCAATCCCCTACCACAGATTCCCATCAGCTCTTGGCCTGCTGTACCACCAATGATGTGAACCAGCTCATCGGGGGGAACAGCAATGCCTCGCCTTTAAAACCCTCAGAGCCGCAGAGAAATGGATGAGTAAAAGGGGTGTATTTATTTAGACTTTGACAGAAACTTTGATAAGAATCCTACACTGGGGGATTTGAAATCCTTGAGCATATCCTGGTTACACACAAGGACACAAGAACTTGTGTGTATTTAATAGATCTACTGAGATGCGGCAGATAGCAAAGGATTATCTGGGTTAGTCCGTGTGAGAGGCTGGAAGGAGCTGGGGAGGGAGTTCACTGTTCAGAGAGACCGGCCATGTGGCAAGGGGAACGCAGTGGTGATAAACAGGAGTTCACACTCACCATGGGGATCATCTGGCTTGCTCCTGAGTGCCACCAAACACACCATCATCTATAATCTTGTTGGAGAAAGCCCCGTGTCTACCAGACAGCTCAATAATAACAGCTTTACGTGCTCAGAGGCAAAAGAAAAAACTTCAGGTCTGAAGTGCAATGTACTAAACCAAGGTGATATTAGCATGGCATTAAGGATCAACAGATGGGGCAGCTCCGCTCTAAGCAATGCCTCACTGGACCCTCTGAGCTGGAAAACATGAAAAGTTGGATAAAGGGAACAACCCCCCCACTTGTAATCGCTAAGGGTTTTTTCCCAGTCATCCCACCTATCTTCAACCCAGCACAGAGCCTTCCTTGTGACTCCTGCAGAAGGCCAGAATGGGAACTATTTACCTGCAGCTGTAGACTTTCCAGATGTGCCTCTACACATCTCTACAGAGAGCACAGCATGGGCAGACACATGTTGAGAGGTGCCACCTCTGCAGCATGAGCTTTGGGAAGAAGGTCTGGGTGATGACAGACCAGAGGAATGTGGGTGGAAGGCTGGGGTGAGCCAGCTGGGGACCTGGTCCAGGTGAAGGACAGAAAAGTGGAGGGACAAGGGTGGCTGGCAAGGGCTGGACTTTAACTTTTCCCTTCCAAAGTGGTGGCCAGAAGGCCAAGGTCATCAAGTAGGTGACTTATGGCCTTGGCCTCCTAGGGCAGAAAAAGGCAGCTTCACATGTTGGGGAAAGACATCACACCTGTCAGCAGGCTCAGCACAGCTGGAGGGGCACAGATTATCTCCCAGGCAGCCTAAAACCCGAGGGAGGGCTCTGCTTACCTTATTTCAGCCAAGAGGAGAAGGGCAAACTTGATCTCCAGCAGGAAGCATCCAGTGGATGGAAAACCTTTGAGTGGAGACAATTTTGCACAGTCCCAAGCTACATCTAATCTATCCAGACAGACCCATTTCTTGGCAGCTCCTTTGTGCTGCTAGCGAGGATGTGCATACCAGACCCATCCTGGCCAACCCTCCCCATCAGCAGGAGGTTCTGGGGCCAGCAGGAAAGCATGTAAGAGGCACAGAGAAGAGCTTTCCATATGCTACAGGCCTCTAAGCATCCCTGATCCATGGGATGAAGGAACACAGGCCAACAAACTTGATCCTGAGCTCTCTGGGAGCAAGACACGGACTGACTACTCCCATTAGAGGTGGAAAGGTCACTGTCTGGGCTGCCTGCAATGCTGGTCATCTCCAGGGTGTCCAAGACAAAGGAAATAAGGCCAGTCTAAACATTTGTGCTCTGCACAGATCAGCCCTGACTAGTGTTGATGCTCTTCAGCACTTGCCAGAGAGCAGAGATGGCAGTGAGCACCAGCACAGGGGCAAAGGCTGCCACCAGTTCACTCCCCAGCCATGCCAAGCAGCGTGAGCTCCTTCACTCTTGTACTCTTTGGCAGATTTCCCACCTCTTGACTCGTGCTGGTAGTTGTTTCCTGCACAGTCTCCAGTTTGTCATTTACATGTTACGTGCTGCTGTGGGTGAACAGCTGTAAGCAATGACATGTCATTGCAGCAACTCTCAGAGCAGGGGCAGCAGAGAATGCCTTCTGATGTGCCAAAAGCAGCCCACAAACATCACTCAGGACTCTGCATGCCTCTAGTTCTGACCAGCAGCCCTCAGGATGCGGTTACATGTTGTTCCAGATTGCAAGGCAAGATGTATTATATTGCCATCTGTATGGCAGTTGTCTTTTTTTGTCAAGTGGGCAGTTTTCCTTATCTCTTCCACAATCACTCTTCCCTCAGGAGGGGACATCTGCTGATAACAGGCTATTGAATGTCACCACATGACTGATAAGAACTATAGCATCCCATTGTGAGTTGCTCCACCCAGAGGGAGGAGCCAAGCATTGCTACCCAGATATAGTCTGGAGATCCTGGAATACCAGCATGGCTTCTCCACTGGATTTCCCAGAGGAACAGCAGCTGCCTCTTCTTCCACTGGATCTTCAGAGGAAGACTACACCCTTTATCTACAGGATCCCTGCTCCAGCAGAAGCACACCTGACACTTCAGGAGGACTGCAGCCACAATTCCAATTGGACTGCTACCAACACCCTGACCAACAGGGTGTCAGGTTGAGTTCTGACTCTGTCAGTGTCGTTCTAGTGTACTGCATTGTTTATTTTATCCTTTTATCTTCTTCCCTATTAAAGAACTGTTATTCCTGCTACCATATTTTTTTGCCTGAGAGCCCCTTAATTTAAAATTTATAGTAATTTGGAAGGGTGGGGAGGGTTTACATTCTCCATTTCAGGGGAGGCTCCTGCCTTCCTTAGCAGACTCCTGTCTTTCCAAACCGAGACACATGTCTGACCAGTTCCCTCCTGTCCCCATGCAGCCAGCATTGCTTCTTCCCAGGCACACGGTCTGACATTTAGCGGTGCTGAGCTGCTCAACTGTGCAATTCAGATCCTACTGCTCCTTACTGCTCCTTCAGCCTCTGTCTCAGCAAGGCCTTTCTGTTTCCTTGCAGGTCACAGAAACCAGTGCTATGGCCTGATCCATGGGTGTGTCCCAGCCCCACTCCCATTGTAGATGAGAGCTCTGTACCACAACTTACAGAGCATCTGTGTGTCTGCTATTACATGGACTAAGAACTACACATTATCAAGTTTGCTAAACATGATTAGAAGTTTGGGTAGATTTCCTACCTTGAGTGATCATAAACAGTGCAGGGAAAGAAAAGTGAGAGCTTCTGCTCCCAATAAAAGGAATTACTGTGTTAACACAGGAAATCAGGAATTGTGGTGACTAACTGAAGGGGGCGCCATGCAGCTGATAGTACTGGGGATTCAAGCATATAAATTGGAGAGGCAGCAGAGCACCCATCAGGCAGCCTGCTCCTCCCCAAGACAGAAGGTCACCGAGCCCATCTCCTGGGGACATGCCTCAGATCTCACTGTCTGCAGCAAACCACCAAAACTTGGGAAAGCGCCTCTGGCTGCTGAAGCAGCTCATGTCTGTGTTGTGAAAGGGCACTCAGGTTTGCTGAGCTGGATGGAGGCCACTGGAGACATCACTTCCCTTTTCCAGTGCTCAAATTAACTGGCGACATGCTGGCAGTCTGCCAGATCAATAATACAATTTGCCAAGACATCAGCATCAGCTGCCGGGGCTTGTCCAAATCACAAGGAGGGTTTTCAGACCTCTGGTATCCATTCTTCTCCTGCTCTCCCTCACAAGAGGCTTCAAGAAACATCCAAACTGCCTCTGTGCTCCCACCACTGCCATCCCTCACTTCTGAGCAAGCAGCAGATCTTTGCACCTAATTACAGACAGGATTTCAAAATAATAAAACTTTAACCCCAAAACAAAGCCTAGACATCAAATTTGCATAGACTGTGTTAAAATAACACCTGTGGGCTGTGAAATGACACTTTACATGGGAAAATGTCAAGTGAGGTTTGCTCAGGGCCACTAGTGTACCCAGGGCACTCTGCCTTCTTCCAAAGGATCCCACAGCAACAAGACAGACACCAGGTCACAAATGGCAGTTGTGCAGAAAAGAGACATTTACTAATGGTCACAGGCTTAGTCCTGCACCTTAAATGCAAGGAGATTGTGCTGGTTTTGGCTGGGATGGAGTTAACTGCCATCACAGTGGCTGATGTGGGGCTATGTTCTGAATTTGTGCTGAACACAGGGTTGATAATATAGAGGTGCTTTTCTTATTGCTGAGTGGGGCTTACACAGGGCCACGGCCTTTTCTGCTTTTCCTAAGGCCATGCTGAGGAAGAAGTTGGGGGTGCATGGGAGGTTGGGAGGAGGCACAGCCAGGACAGGTGACTCAAACTGACCAAAGAGGTATTTCAGACCACATGACATCATGCTCAGTATATAAAGCTGGAGGGAAGAAGTAGGAAACATTTGTGGCGCTTGTCTTCCCAAGCTGCTGTTCCATGGGATGGGGCCCTGCTCCCCTAGAGGTGTTGAATACCTGCCTGCCCATGGGAAGCAGGGAATTAATTCTATTTTTCTTTGCTTGTGTGTGTGGCTTTTGGTTTCCCTATTGAACTGTCTTTATCTCAACCTACGAGTTCTCCAGCTTTGCCCCTTCAAATTCTCTCTCCAGTACCACTGATGGGGGAGTGAGCGAGTGGCTGCAAGGGGTTTGGCTGCTGGCTGGGGTTAAACCAGGACAGAGATGTATAAATCAAAAAATCATCGAATGGTTTGGGTTGGAAAGGACCTTAAAGCTCATCCAGTCCCACCCCCTGCCATGGGCAGCGACACCTTCCACTATCCCAGGTTGCTCCAATCCCCATCCAACCTGGCCTTAGACACTTCCAGGGATGGGGCAGCCACAGCCTCTCAGGGTAACCTGTGCCAGGGCCTCCCCACCCTCACAGGGAAGAATTCCTTCCTGATTTCCATTCTAAATCTACCTTCTTTCAGCTTAAAGCCATTCCCTTTTGTCCTGTCACTCCACCATTACCTGATCTAACATCCTCTATGGGATGTCACTTCCCAGTTTGTTACAGGCACTCTACCATTTCCCCAAATGCATTTGGCAGCTGCAACAGGATACAGTGAAGGGCAGGATGGTCTCATGATCCAGCCTGACCTTAAAACATATTCTCTGCTTCCTCAGAGGATGGCACCAAGGTCAAGAGGGGCACAGTATTCTCCCAAAACTCAACAGGTCACCCAGCACCCAGGAAAAGACTTGAAAAAATCATGTTTTCAAAAATGAAGGATTTTTCCTTCCAGAGAATTGCTTCACATGAAACTCCACACCCACATCTCTCCTTCTCCATATTTTATTTTTACAGAGGAAAATAAAATCATAGTACAACAAGAAATCACCAGCAATAAGTATCTCCAGTGTGGTACACACCAGACCAGGACATGTCCTGGGAAATTCATCTCCCTCCCGGGTATAACAAAGGTGTTGCTAATGCTGCAATTTGCTCTGCTGTGTGTATCTCATCCATCAAGAAGGAACCGGAGGAGGGGGATGTGAGTTATTATCTCCTCGTAATAATATGGGAGATGCTCAATGGACTCTGTAAAGCTGCAGAGTTCTTGCTGGGTGTGTGCTGCTGGCAGGACTCTGCTGATGATACATCCACACAGGATCTTGCTGGACAGGACGGCAGGAGAGATGGCCCCAAACCAGACAGGTGAGCCAGAAACACTCCTGATGTAACACCTACATTGTCCTCTTTCAGCTGTGATAACACTCCAGCAACAAGGCTCAAAGGGCGCAGCCAACAGGCCCCATGCTCATGTTCTGCCCTGTCTGAGCTACCTCTGCCCTAGGACAGGACTAGAAATAAAGCAACTTCTCAAACCCTGCTGAACCTTTTTCCTCCCTCCACAGTTTTCCAGGAACAAAGAGAGATCAGATTCATTGTAGTACTCCCTGCAGATATTCACTGTAGTGCTCTCTGCTCACACATAACGGCCAGGACACCTGTAAAGTACTGTCTGTACAATCCATTTCCCATGCCAGAGCACTCCCACAGCTTGTGCAGGGTTTCCACAACTCCCAGCCCCCACAAAGTCAGAAAATGGGGAACAGCTTCCAACTTCACCAGCCTGTGGGACAAAATCCACTGCTTTCCTCCCAACACATCTGTTCTGAAACCACCGAGACATAGTTACTTGTTCTGTCATTATCTGCATTGCTCATCCAAAGTGCTATGCACAATGCCCAGGCAGGCATGAGATGGGCTCCAGCAGTTCACCCTCTGGCCCCTCTCCTCCTGGTCAAGGGGCATCCCAGGTTTTTCACCTCTTCACCTCAGTAACATGTGCATTTCACTCTCTCCACAGGTGGCCAAGGCCCAGTTTCAGGCTCTTTAAGCAGTGATATTCAGGGTTTGGAGGTGAGCTGTCCAGGGCTTGGAGTTTTCCTTCAGCCTGGCAGTAGCTCAAGATTTCTGCACAGGTGGTAGCCCAGGAGCTGGGGAAGGCCTGGGAAGGCTCAGAGGAACTTCCACAAAGGTGCACCTGGGCACTAGCACTAATCCTCAAGGCCTTGAGCACCATCTCCTGGTCATTCATGGATTTAGTGGCAACTTAACCTCATTTCTCCCTCCATGTCACCATCCCCACAAAGCTTGAGGGGACCACACATGGGAGCCCTTCAAGACGTGCAGCACTTCAGCAGGGTTACTTATAAGCTTGCTGCCACACACGCAACATGCCATGAGCTCCCCCAGCCCCTCTCCTGAGAGCTCTGCTGCTCTCTTCTTCCCTCCAAGTTTTAACAGGAACAAACTCTCACACCGACACAGCCACATTGGCACGCTCCTGTGGCACCATCTCTGCCTGGTGGCACTGAGCAGCCAGAGCAAGATGCTTCTGGGAAGCTCCTCTGTGTCCCCCTCCCACACTGCTGTGGCTCTGGGCAGCAGGATACAACAGGCACTACTTACAGCGTGTTCCCGGGCTCCGGGACCCAGCAGGATCACCCCTCTGTGGGTAAATATCACAGTGGCAGGGCTCAACCTTTTGGCATGAGGAAAAGGAAGATAAATGCTACCAGTCCCCTCAGAGCCACAGGAAACCTGCTTCTAATTGCACTTCATAATGGATTCAGCAAGCCATTAATTATCAGATTATATTTTAGGAAGCTGCAGATAAAAAAGCTTTATGAAATTTAGTCTCAAAGGAACTGGTGTGCACAATGAAGCTGTTGCATTATGCCAGCACCAGAGAAGCAAACTTTACAGCAGGTACTGAGTACATTTTACAAGGCAGTGCCCCATGTGCCAGGGGAAGGATCACGTGCAGTCATAGCAGCTATCCCACACTGCAACACCTTCACTAGTGCCACGCCACAAGGGACACTGGCACACAGGCACAGCTCCTTCCCTTTTTTCAGAATGGCCCCGGTGAATTAGAGGGTGGTGGCAGATCTCAGGGCTGTTTGCTCACAGAAAAGATGGATATGCCCAGACAAGCCTGGAATCCTCCTTCCTAACAGACCCACAGCAAAAACATGGATGGGATCAAACCTGTGTGGCACAAGGTGCCATCCAAACAGTGCTGAAGTAATTTAGCACAACTCCCAGGAAGTCTCTGCTGGAGAAGAGAGGCCCAAAGGTCAGCTCTTCAGTTCTGTGCTCTGTTTTCTCTGGAGAAGTTCTCCAGCTGCACAATAATACAGGTGAGAGCAGAAGGAACAAAGCAGCCCTTACACCCTGCAGAAGAAGACACCTGTGAGCACATCACTGATTCAGCCATAAAAATCTCCAACCTAAATTCTCAGGACAGTGGGGTTTTTTTTTTTCCCTTATCCATAAGCCCCAACTTTGTCCTGTACCAGTCCTCTGCCCTCTGTTCACAGTAGTGGAGGATCACACCTGATTCCCATCTTTTCCTCTTCTGCTTTTATTTCTCATGTGTTGGAGGAGATAAGTGTTCTACCAGCAGCTGACTGCAGAGAGACTTCTCAGGCAGAAAATGTCTATGAACCTCCCCTGTCCGTGGTTATGCTGTGCTTGCTGCATGCCTGGGATTGCTTTCCCAAAGAAGCCCCAAATCTCCCAGGTGGAGCAGCACACTGGGCTCCTGAACAAGCCTAGTGGATACCAAGTGCTAGGCACAGGCAACCTCCCCTGTCCCTCACTTGATTTCTTCACACATCAGAGTGACTGTTATCAAACAAATTCTCCACAGTCACCACCTCAGAGCCAGTTTGTCTCACTTGGGATTTGGGCAACGTCACAAATTTGGCATTATCGAAAGAGATTATGTGCTCTGCTTCTCCTTGCTGCAATGTCTGAGTCACCTGTGTGGAAGGAAGATGACCCAAGAGTCAGACCTGTACAGCACCGCTTTCCCCTGGATTCCTTTGCTGCTCACACCTTTCTCAGCCTCAGCTCAGGTAATAACATTTAGCTTCACACTACAGCTTCTACAATTACAACAGGCATGAGAGTAACAGGAAACACCAAACCACACAACCAATGATGAAAAAGAAGACAGGAGAGTAATTTAAATATTTCTCTCCACAAACTGCTATTATTTAGCTCCACAAGCAATTGTAGACAGTAAACTTTCTGTGATTATCCACTGGAGGAATGCCATCCCAGGGAATCTTGCACACTGGACTCCCTCATCCAAGGAACTCTTCTTGACTGATGGATGAGATATTGAAGAGGATGAGGCTGGTTTCAAACCTAGCACTGGGCTTCCAACAAAACAGCTGCAGTGTCATGGGACATCATCGAGGTGTTAATAACTCTTGAGTAACCAGGCACCTCCACACACACTGCCAATCCTCCTCCTCAGCTTCTTAAAGTCATGAATGAGCATCTTTCCCTCCAGCAAACATGCTTTATGCCAGCACAGAAATCCCAGAGTACCGTGGGCTGGGGGTTTGCATCACAGACCCCCCCAAGAATGGGAAATCACAGAGCAGAAGGGGTAACAGGGCCGCAACAGGGCCCACAGAGTGGATTTGGGAAGAATAAGAGCGTAGGAGAGAAGGATGGGTGAACAATGCAGTAGCTGTGACACAAAGCAGTCCTTATCTGCACAATCTGGGCAGTGGTGGCTTGGGAGAAGGTCACCTTGGGATACCCAGTGCTGAGATGCCCCTCCAGCTTGCCCTGGGAGGGGAAGAGCTCACCCATGAAGGTGCTATCTTCTGTGTGAAATGCTGGCTGGTGACATGGCTCTGCAGGGCCCCAGGGAGGGGAAGGCCATGAAGCAGTATGAGCAGCACAATGGTTGGGAAGCTGTGGGAGAAGCACTGTCCAAGTCTGGCCTGGGACAGCAAGGGCCAGCCTGAGAGGACAGGGAGCTGCAATGGCCAGGGCACACAGGGCTGAAACCCAGGAGGAACTGGCATGTGCTAGTGTCCCTTCTCCTGGCTGCACCACTGGCTGTCAAACAGTTTATGGCTGCTTGGGTTCCTTTTGGCTCCCTGCAGCACCGGCATTAAGAAGCTCAGCTGGATTACCTGCAGCTGGAGCTGACCCTGCTCACAGGAATCCCTTCTTCCTGTTCCCTCACACCATCCAGCACTCTTCCTTGCTGGCCTAGCTTGCATCTCTTGATCCAGCTATTCCAAAATCATTGCCAAACTTAGTGGTTCTCCACTTTCAGAGAGAGCTTTTTCTAGGTCTTCTTCCTCCTTCTCTAGGCTGCTGTTGGCTGCCCCCTCCAATGTCTCCTGATTTATATTCTCTCCTGCTATCCCATGCTCTGCCATGGGGACCCACCATTTGTTGTAGCCTGGTCTGCCAGTTCACTCTGCCCTTACAGCTTGCAAACTTGCCAAAGCATGGAACTGGATGATTTTTGAAGTGCCTTCCAACCCAAACCATCCTACAATTCTATGATTCCAAGGGCCCGTGACATGATGTCCCCAAGCCCAGGTTTGTCTCTTATCTTTCTAGTCTCTACTGTACTGCCTTTTTCTTCAGTCTCCCACTAGCTGTGTAGACAAACCCAGTGCTTGGGGTTCCATCCATCATCTCCTCATGCTGTTGTGTCCTCACCTACACTTAGCTCTCTTCTCTACTGTAACAATCAAATCCGTAACTTTCCATGATTCCAGTAGGTCCAAAAGCTTAACATGTCCCAGCCTCACCAAACCCAGTGTTTTTCCAGTTCATCCTTACTTTCTGTTTCTTCACACTTTTTCCTCACTATGTCCCTCTTCACCCTCCTGTTTACATTTCAGACATCACCAAGAGGAACCATCACTGTTCAACAGGTAACCTTAACAGCAGCAAAGATGACAGACCTGAGTGCCTGCACTTCACTGAACCTGCAGGAGAGCCAGCATGGGGAACAGCTCCATGCATGACTCACACTCATGGAACTTCACATCTGCAAGCAAAGCCAAGAACACAAAAACATGCTCTCAGGGTCTTTTACAAGAGACCTTCTGGACCACAGCTCTCCAGTATTTCATCACCACCACACCTGCACACAGGCATGAGGAGCATCCTCAGAGGAGCAGCCAGGAGCAAGCAAGCTGCAAGATGCTGAGATGAGCCAGAAGAGACTACTACAGTTCACAAGAATCTACTGTGACTTGCAGGAAAACAGGATGTGCAGTCTTGTGCTATCAGAGTTATTACTGCATTGGTCTCCTCTCCCACATAAGTGATGGGACAAGAGGAAATGGTCACAAGTAGCACCAGGGGAGAATTAGGCTCTGTGCTCTTCCATATTTTCATAAATGACTTGGAGATAGGACTGGAAGGAATATGAGACAAGTTCACAGAAGATACACAACTGGGAAGAGCTGTTGCCTCCCTCAAAGGCAGGGAGGTGCTGCAGAGAGACCTCTACAAAATAGAGGACTGGGCCATCACCAATCATGTGAAGCTCAACAAGAGAATGTGCCAGATTCTTTACTGGGGGTGGGGCAACCCTGGATGTGTGGGTGGACTAGGCAACAAGAGGCTGGAGAACAGCTGCAGGAAGAGACCTGGCGTCCTGGTCAATGGCCAGCTAGATCTGAGTCAGCAGTGCCCTGGCAGCCAGGAGGGCCACCCGTGTCCTGGGGGACATCAGAGAGAGCATCACCAGCCAGGCAAGGTGAGGCTGCCCCACTGTGCTCTGCAGTGGGGCAGCCTCACCTCGAGTCCTGGAGCAGATTTGGACACCACAAAGTAGGAAAGATATTAAACTATTAGAGTGTGTCCAAAGGAGGGCCATGGCAATGGTGGAGGGCCTTGAGCAGAAGCTATGCAAGGAAGTGCTGAGGGCACTTTTTCTGTTCAGCCTGGAGGAGACTGAGGTCAGACCTCATCACATCTACCACTTCCTCATGAGTGGAAAAGGAGGGGCAGATACTGATCACTTCTCTGTGGTGACCAGTGACAGTACTTGAGGGAATGGCCTGAAGTTGTGTCAGGGGAGATTTAGGTTGGATGTCAGGAAATAGGCTTTTCACCCAGAGAGTAGTTGGCACTGGAATAGGCTCCCCAAAGAAGTGGTTCCAGCACCAAACCTGAGAGTGATCAAGAAACATTTGGAAAATACCCTTGGACACTCTTGGAGATGGTGCTGTGCAGGGCTAGGAAACTGGACTCAATGATCCTTGTGGGTTCCCTTCCAACTCAGCACATTCTGTGATCAGGGAAAATTTCTTCATGAAAAGCATGGTCTGGCATTGGAACAAACTGCCCAGGGCAATGATGGAGTCACCATCCCTGGAAGCATTCAAAAATGTGTGGATGTGGCACTTGGGGACAGGGTTTGCTGGTGAACATGGCAGTGTCGGGTTAATGGTTGGACTAGATCCTGGAGAGCTTCTTCAATCTAAATGATTCGTGATTCTCTCTCTCCAAGCAGTCACTATATCACTTACAATGGGTTCTTATCTGTGTGGTCTGCCTTGACATGCTTTTGGTGAGCAGCAGTGCTGGTAAAGGTCTTGTCACAGCAGCTGCACCGCAGGGAAGAGAACTTGGAGGAGCAGTGATTCTGAGCTGCAAAGACATCAGGGTGGTGGGTCCTGTTGTGATAACATAGCCCTGACAACTGCTGCAATGACAAGGATCAAATCATGGTTACCATCCAAAGCTGTTGGCTTTAAACCGAAAGAAAGCAGGTTTAGATGGGATATTGGGCAGGAATTCTTCCCTTGGATGGTGGTGAGACCCTGGCACAGGGTGCCCAGAGAACCTGTGACTGCCCCACCCCTGGAAGTGTCCAAGACCGGGCTGGATGGGGCTTGGAGCAACCTGGGCTAGTGGATGGTGTCCCTGCCCGTGGCAGGGAGTGGAACAAGATGAGCTTTAAGGTCCTTTCCAACCCAACCCCCTCTGACATTCTATGATTCTGTTGCAGGGACAGAATGACAGCCAGAAGCCATGTGGAAAGCAACAGAACAGGGGAGTTAGGCTCAGCAGGTACAAGACCTGCTTGTCCTCCCACTGGACAAGCACTAACATCTCACTCCATTGTCCCTGATGAGCTGAATACAGCTGAATCCCTGATCCTTGTCTCATTCACTGCAAGTCTCCTTTTGGTGTGAATTCTTGTTCCCTTGCAGCAATGTGGAGGTCTGCCGCAGTGAGGGAAGTCTCAGGACGCTCAATATGAGAATCAGCAAGCTTTGTTTATTGATTAGAGCATCAGACATTTATGCACAACAAGTAATAAGCTCATGCATATTCTGTAAGCTAAGCAATCTATTGGTTATACTATAGCTATCAGTTCCCCCCCTTATTTCTTCATTCTTTACGACTTATATCTCTTTTTTCTCATGTCTCTCTCTCAGCTACAGCATCTTGTTATCGTACTACAGCTATGCTCAAGGCCACAGCAGCCTTGCAGGTGCAGGGACTCAGATTAGCTGGGTCCAGTACTTTTCCAATTCTTGGTCAGCTAACCAGAGCATGTCTACGTGACCTTTGTCATGTAGTTAGCCCTCTACAGAGGTCTGCCACAACATCGTGAGCTGCCCTAGGAAGGGCAAAGAGATTTGGTTCCTCACACGCATCCTGCTAAAGCAGCCAGGAACTGGAACAGCTTGGTTATTTTTGGAGACTTTCAAATTTACCAGTAGCCCTACTTTTCCTTGATGAGCTACATGGAAAACCAATTAGGGAAGAACTAATGAGAAAGTGGTTGTGCTCAGTGGGGCAGGAAAAATGAGCTGAGCTGTGTTTCTCACACATGGAGCACATGTTTCTCACACTTTTCTCTCACCAAAAGCTGAAGGGAAGAAGAGGACAAGATTTCAGACTATTACTTTACTATATTGTCCAAACTGCCATCTAAACACCCCTGCTCCCAGCAACCCTACCTGAGGCATGAGCAAACTCTCTTTCAGATGTCACATGCCATGGGGAGCCTCTTCTTCTTCTTTTTCTTCTTGGCCATCCCCACCATCCCATAGACCTCCAGCTGATGCTTCTCCAGCTCATTGTCGACTCGACCTCACCACAATCTTTACGCTGGATCTGCTTTCCTCTGGCAACCTGACAGCATCTCATGTGCACCTTCAGGCAGCAGTAGAAGTGAAAGATCTTTGCAACAGGCTTTGCAGACAAAAGTCTTCTTGGAAGAAGCTTTGTCCTAGGATTCCTTTGCTTCTTTGGCACTGACACCTCCTGCCTTGTCTTTATCTTTGTCCAGAACTTCAAACTGAGATTCCCTGCTCACCTTCCACCTCCTGATCCCA
The DNA here is from genome assembly GCF_027477595.1 of Haemorhous mexicanus. NCBI lineage: Eukaryota > Metazoa > Chordata > Aves > Passeriformes > Fringillidae > Haemorhous > Haemorhous mexicanus. Next base: position 655,692 of record NC_082363.1, on the reverse strand, counting down.
GGTTTCTGCCCTCTTCCCTCAATCAGGAGACCTATGCAATTACTCAGTCCTACTGGCGGTGACCAGTAGGACTGAGTACCTGCCCCTCAGTCTCCCATCTCCTGAATGCTCCTACATAGTTTTCCCTGTTCAGACACAGCAGACACACATCAGACATGCTGTCCCATCACAATGGTCAAACAGCCCCAGAAGTGGTTCTGGCCATGCATGGCTAGAAACATAAAGACTGATCCTTGAATTTCTCCACCACACATGCAAGAGTCTGCATGAGATGCCAAGAACCAGAGCTAGATTTTCCTAAAAGCTTGTTTCTCAAACTCTTGCTACCAAGCATTTGCCTCCTGCTCAGACACATGAAGTTACAGCCATGTTTGCAGACCTGAGCCTCAGGTATGATACTGTCAAAATCTGCTGCTAAGAGTGGATATCCAGCCCTTAATTACAAGAAAACTCAGAAACACTTCCCAAACACAATCCCTTTGAAAAGGAACAGATAATCCTGCTGCAACCCTTTTGAGTCCTCTGCTCAGGGCCCTGAAGTATTTTAAACCACTCATTATGTTCATTTCTTAGAAAGCACAAATGCCTTCCTGAGTCCCTCTAACACCATCACCTCAAAAAGCACAAGCTGGAAATTTCACCCAGGATCTCAATCTACTGAAAAGACCCACAGGAAATGTATGTATGGGAGAAATCAAAATACAAACAGATACATTTGTCTTCTTTACTATAATGAGAACCCAGAACTGTGTCACTGTGGAAACTGATACAGATTTCTCCTTTTGCCACTGTACAGGAAAACTCAGCCTGTACTTGAAAAACTTCATCTTAGCCTTCCTCACTATACGAAGAGCTCAGCACAGTGTCCCCTTGCACAGCACCACTGCCCCACATTTCCAACCAACTAAAGACCAGACAACATATTTCAACGGACCTGGAAATCTTAAGACATGAAGTGGTGATCCATAATCTGCAAACATATCAAGGGGGAACAGCAGACTGGAAAACTGGTTTCCAATCTGTCCTGTTCTGTCAAAGTCACTTTGACTCGTGACCTCTAAGATTTCTTTCCACATCCCTTCAACCAACCCTGTCAGTTTTTCTGACCTAAGCGAAGAATGATTTTTCAATCTACCAGTGAGATGGTAAATGTCTTTTTTTTTTTAAACATAGCCATGTAAAGGAAAAGCCTTTTTTATTGAGCTCTTGACACATTTCTGATATTTGAGAGTAAGACCAATCTTGACAAACATGATCTCCTAAATGACTGTAGAGAGCCCTGGAAAGCAGAAGGCTAGGGAGGAGGTTATGGAGTTGGTTGAAAAAGCCAAACCCATGCATGCACCAGCTGCCAAGAATGACAGTACTCTGACTACAGCAGGGTTCAAAGGAGAACCCAAGAGATTCCATGTTGTACCTCCACCAAAGAAACCAATCCATTACTTGCAGTGCTGAGCATGGTTGGAGATGGATGCAGTTTCTTCCACAAGAATGCTCTGTGCCAAGTGCTTTGGTTCACCTATCTTAGTTACTAGAATTTTTTGAGGTTTTTTTGCAGTAGAGATGCAAAAACTATTGTTTTACTGTGGATGTGCAGATGGAATGGATGTCCACGCAGCACATACACTCCCAGAAACATAAGGTCTCCTCAGTTTTATAATAGGAAGCTCACACCTCCCTGACATGAGGCCTGTAGTTATCACTCATATCTCAGGCCAAAAGCTACAAGGTCTATAAAGTCACTTGCAATGTGTGGGCCCGGTAAGCCGTGATGTCAGAGCTGAGTAGACTGGCCTCAAAATTAAGATATGTAAATTCAGTGCAAAGATCTGTAGGATGCCAGAAAGAAGCTGGTATCTGGCAATCCTCCTCTGGACACTTTATCTAGAATAGATGTTTTTGCCAAGTAAATAACATTTTGCAAGTCTTTTGTTTTTGATGATGCTTCTTGCTTCATTTCGACTCAACCTTGGCTTGAAGCCCTGAAAAGCCACTCAGTGGCAGCAGTCGGCTCTATTTGGTACTGCTGCCAGAGAGGCAGCAGCTGCCAGAGCAGTCACACTGACTCCCCAGGCCCCTCTGCTACACACACCAAGGTGTCCAGGAGTTCACTCAGGCTGCGCATTCACAGACACATGAATTGTTGGCTCATCTGCTCCAGAGTCATCAGGGCATCAGCCCTGGCCCATCCCACGGACACAGAGAGTCAGGGAGAATGGGACAAGTGCCTGCAGCATCAGAAGGTGACAGAATCAATGGCAGATAAGAAAGAATCACACATTCTCTAGAAATCAAAGCCATGACCAGGTAAAAAAACCAGCTGGATTGGTGGCAGCTCTTGGTACAGCTATAAGAGAGCATGTAGATCTGAACTGGGAATGAATATTGGATTAGCAGTGTAGGACCTCTCTCAGGAGACCACTGAGGCAAGGAACGGGAGTGGAGCATGTGCTGTCATCCTCCAAGCCCTACAACTACAGCAGTCATCATGTGTTGAATATAGGTAAAACCTTATAAAAGAAGGGCTTTGTTACCCTTGTAGAATCAGGGCTCAGGCCTGCTACTTTGGCTAAGGAGAAGGGGGCTATGGGAAAGTGACTCAGCTGAATTGGAGGTGGAAAAACAAGCACACAACCATTATGTGCTCACATCGCTGTTTATGGTGGTTGGTTGAATTATATTTGTTATACTTCAATGGAATGTAACTGATAATGTCCTAACTGCTGAAAAAGGCCTGATTTTTGCAATGAAGCAGCTCTCCTTTGCACCTGCCTGGGGACTCTGCATCACGTTGCTCTGTACAATCGAGATTCTTGGTTTCTTCTACCTGTGCCCCGCTCCCAGTCACCCACACCCACCTTCCACCCCAGCAGCATTTCCTCACTGCTCAAGACAATAGGCGGGCCAACAAGACTAGGGTTCAGAGGGTGACCTGCCCCCAGCACATGGGAGACAGGCTTTGCCTGTCTCTGCCACACATGAAACGATGGCAAGTGTCAAAGCCACGAGGCTTGTGTTCATTCACAAAGACTGACAGCCTTGACCCGAATTTGCATATGAAGTAATCAAACCTCCTATCCCTAAAAAACCCCTACACATTAACAGCAAACTGCTTTTTCCTCTAACTCCCCAGCAATCTGATGGCATTTCCACACTGCTTGTCAGCTAAGCAGCTCTGGCACCATGAGAAAATAGGAATGGATTTGGCCTTTATTTGGCTAAAAACCACACTGTGCACATCTCAGAGGACTTTGCAGTCCAAATAATCTCAATATGCTGGGAAACAGATGAAAATATATGTAAGCAAACAGAATAAGCAAGTCACATTTGCATCCCTTCCAGGAGAATACACACCTGCAATTACCTTCCTGACCCTCTGGTATCCTTGTCATTAAAGCACCAAATTCAGTTAAGCATTTTTCTTTCAAATGATGGATGCAAAGTTACAATTGGGCTCAGCTGGAAAGCCTCCCACAGCTCAGGGCAGGACTCACATGTGGTTATTGCTCTACATTTGTTCTGGAGTTAACAAATTGCTATCTGCATGTGTATTGTCCACAATTTTGCTAAACTAGTATAGCAGGTAACATTGTCCTGCTGCTGTCAGACCCTCATAGGGAGGTATTTATCTGTAAAGTGCATACAGAGCAAGACTAAAGTAAAGCATTCTAAGAAAATTAACTCAGAAAATTGTCTAGGACTACCAACTGCATTGTCATGGTCATCTTTGCACTAGACGAGTGTGCTCTGTCATGACCTTTCCTCCACATATCAAATCTGAATCTGCCTTCTGTCAGCTTAAGACCATTTGGCCTGGTCTTGTTTGCAAGACTGTTTGCCCCTACAAAAAGTCCCTCTCCAGCCTTCCTATAGGCCCTCATTTTTATAAAATACCCAATAAAATATCCGGCACACTCTCACTTCAGCAAAGGGGCACTTCCAACTTCAGATGGCTTCCCAACTTAAGCAATGACCCTTGATCTCGGGCACATTGGGACCTGCCCACCCTTTGAGTCTCAAACCATGCCCACTATGAGAACATCCCATCATACCTCTTTCACTGCTTCCGTGAGCCCTGCCTACCCCAAAGCCAAGCCCTTCAGGTCCTCTCTTTGCTGGATGGCTTGAATATCAGCTTGCCATGCCACTGTGTTCTCACTGATAGCCACTGAAGGTGAAAATAAAAAGCAAAGCTATTAAGAAACAAACCCAAGAAGAACCTGAAGCTGAGCTGTTAACAGTGACTTCATGGCACAGAAAACACCAAACTACCACATTCAAGCTTTGGCTGTACTAATTGCAGCATGAGGTCCTTGCAGACCTCCCTTCTCACTGGTTGTCCAACTCTGGGCAAGAAGATCAGGTTTTCTAAGGTATGTTGCTGACAGAGACAGTGACAATTTCAAAAGGCAAGGCATGGTTCTCCCAAGATTCAGGATTTCTTCTCTCCCTAGTTATAGAGATTCCAACTTCTGCGGAGAACAGGCATTCCTAGGCACAATTTGCCTCATCTCAGGACAGCCACATGAAAATTGGCTGGATGCACCGGGGATCAGAGGCACTGGTTTTTCTAATCAGAACAGAGGGGATGGGGGAGTTCAGATGGAGGCACCTGGATATAGGTGAACCCCAGCTCTGTGCCCACAGGGCCAGCACACAAAGTCAGGCTCTGCTGCAGAGACCACCAAACTGACTACTCCTCATTCTTGTGCGAGAGTTTGACAAGAATTTAGAGATACAAGCACAGTTTAGGTTTTAAAGCAGGAAAACTGAAAGCTAAGGTGATGGGGAGGACAGAATAGTGGCTGCACAGAGACCTCCAACGAGCCCTGGGCTCTCAGACTGATGCACCTCCAGCTGTTACCACAGAATGGTGGCCAGCTCTCAAAGGTTTGCTCGTTATAAAACCTGTATGCACAGAGCCACAAGCAAAGCAGCTGTGTTTTCCAAAGTGCTTTTCCAGCTCTAACTGTTTCACCAAGGACATGGGTGTTGAGAACCACTGAAAGAAAAGAGGTTACTGGCCAGGGAAGGATGAGGAGTTAGAAAGCAGTTGCTGCCAGCAGCAGGAGAAACTCAGGGAAAGAGTAGGAGGACATTTGTGAGGAAGAAAAATTCTGAGCTGAGTTGTTTCTAGATATCCTTCATGAACAGTTTCGGGGATGCAGATTCCTGCACAGCCATCAGCTGCTGCCAAACAGCAGAGACAGACAGGGACTGCTGCTCCAGCACTGCCAACACAAGGCAGGTGAAACCACCACCTCCTACTCACAACCTGCTCCATCATCTTGGCGAGACCCTTAGGTGTAAAATAATGAAGCCACAGGGGCTAGCTTCTTCAGCTGGTTCCCAGTAGGGTTAAAGCGCCCCAGGCAAGTAGTCTTAAGGCCGGATACCTCAGCCCTTCAGGGGCTGAGTGCCCTAGCCCAGACTACCACACAGCCGTGGCCTCTTAGCAAGCTTAGTGATTGTCAGCTCTTAGTGATATCAGCTCTTTTATGGTTTCAGCTCTTTAGCTTGCTCTAGGGGCTCTGTCTGGCCGTGGCTTCTAGGAGGGCAGACGAAGGAGAGAAGAGAAGGTGCATTGACTGTTCCACGATGGTTCATTCCGAGGGTTTCGCGAAGGGTCCGAATGCAGCTCTTCTCACAAAATGGGCCAAGACAGCCCCTTTTATAGGGTTAGGGGGGATTGGAAACTGACCAATTGTAAGGGTTAGGGAAACTAGCCTATAGGGTCACAGAAAGATAAGCAGGCCTGGAGGACAAGAGTGAGGACTTCTGGTTCAATTCCTATGACTCAGCAAATACCTATCTCTAAACATCCCTCCACGGAGCCGTAGCCGGCCCTGTGCCTGCTACACTTAGGGAGGCACTAACAGGGACCCCATCTACCTGCCTCCTGCATCACACTCAGACACAGAATCCCCCAGAACTACAGAATATTCTGACTTGAAAGGAACAAGGGCATGACTGAGGCTTACCCAGACCCACCCTGTCCTTGGTCCTACCTGCTGCAGACCTGGCTCACAGTGCAACTGAAGTGGTGACCACTTAGAACCTAAACACATCAGCCATCCCCTCAGATTGCTGTGAACAAGCATCTCTCCTCAGAGCCCAAATCAGCCACTCTTAGTTGCTAATCTTCAGCTTCATATACATTAGCCTGCCTCACTCCCACTACAGAATACTAAGGAGTCATTAAACCAAGTCCCGCTGGAGGACTGCCCCGAACCCGGAATGGCAGGTAGTAAATCACGTCCTTAGAATTCCAGTATTTCCCCCCAGATGGGGATCAAAACTCTCTATCTGCTTGCATAAGTGTAGGAGCCTGTTCATATCTCTCTCTGCAGGAGCCAGGCTCCATGCAGCAGAGATGTCCTACAGCAGCACATGGGTGTCTATCAGGAACTCCACAAAATTCTCTCGGTGTTGTCACAACAGTTTGGCCCTATAATCCTCTGGGCTCCATGTGCCTGAATTCAATGAATGGAAAAACGAACAGCTCAGCTTGCAGCACCTTCCCAAAGGGCTTCAAAGGTAGGGGAGACAGGAAAGGCCCAGGCACCCAAGTCCTCCCTAGGTCACTAATGCTCAGGACCTTATGCTCAGCACACCCAGATTCACCTTCCAGCAGAGGATGAACATGACAAATCAGAACTTATCCAATGCAGAGACAATACAGAACATCTTCTACCCCCATGTGCAAACAGAAATTTGGGTGCAAAGAAATGCATCTTTGGCACCCAAATGTCTCCTGAGTGTGAGTCCCAGTCTGAGCCCAGAGGAAGAAAATCTCAGTGTTCAGCAGACGAATGTGTAGCCTTGTCTGTGAAGGCAACACTGCCAACACCTCAAGACGTTACCAGCCTCTTCTGATACCCTGGAATCACAAAGACCCCATTACTGACTCTTAGCTAGAGTTTCATTGTAAGAGGTCTGTAAGTCAGTGCTTGATCCACTCCACCAAGAAGGAGCTCAGAAATACCCTGGTTCATGTTCCTCTCATGCCCTTGTTTGACTATCAAACACATCAACATTTTACACTCAGGTGGTCCAAGGTAATCAAGAACTCAGTGGACTGAGTTGCCCTTGGTGAAAATGTTAAAGGCACACAAACCAGACTTGTGACTGCAGAGCAGCTATAGCACCTTCTTCTCCCTCTTACACCAAAAAAAATGTAACTTTAACCTCATTCCTTTCTCCTGTCTAATTCTAAGCTGGATCTGCTGAGTTGGCCTTGATGAATCAGAAAAATTATGACTCCGGAGTAAAGCCCCAACCCTTTAAAGACACCCCAGCATCAGGACATGATAGACTAAGTCAGGAAGAGGAATAGTGTTTATTCAGGATAATTAAGAGACTTGGGCAAAAATCGACTGTGTCCCAAAAGTAATCTAGGATTGTACTTGTCACTTGATAAATAAAACTGGAAATTGGCAAATATATTAATCTGAAAAGGATTTTTTCACCATTGCAGATACTAAGTTGAAGAAGAGGCACAGTTATACTTCAGTGGGAGAGACCAAACCCAAAACCTGTAGTTCATCCCAGACATCCATGCATGATTTTTGTGCTTGTGTGTTTTAATCATTCTGGTTCGGTATCAACAAGAACAATGCATCATTCCCACAGCACTACCTGGGAGAAAAGCAAGAAGCACAGCTTGGGAAAAAAAGGTAAAGTCTCTGGGACCCAGAAAATACACAGTGCCATGTAAGAGAAAACTCTCTGGGCTAGGAAGGAAGCGATAGCAGGCTGGGGGGATATGCAGTGGAAGATTCTATGAGCTACTATGAACAACTCCCTGAAAAAAGACTTCTTTGAGACATTGATCTGATCCCCAGCAGAGCCAAGGAAAATTCACAGTTGAAATATTTTCCTTCTTCTCCCATCAGGATGTTTCTGACTTTATGACATAAAATTGAGTTGTTATGAATGCACGCACTGCTCTGCCATCATGCCAAGGTGATCTCAAGAACCAGCACATGCCATGTGCCACAGTGCAGGACCTCCTGCTCCCTATTAGCTGGACAGCATGAGACACCAATGTACCACCAGTTAATTCATCAGTTGCCAGCAGACTCAAATCATCCCCTCCCTCTTCATTTTCATCATAACAAATATCTGTGCTTCTGTTTGTTCAAGCTGCAAATTAAGGAAATTCAGTTCTGTGTAATTAAGTAATGCCCTTCCTTGGAATGGGTATTACCACAAGATAATTAACCATGCTGGGAATCTGGTGTTTTGAGAAAGCAATCGTGCTTAACAAATGACAAAGCCAAGTGCCTGTTGGGAATGTTTGCTACAGAGGAAATTATCACCATTATGAGTGCAGTTTTGCTTTCTATTAAATCTTCATTTACATTTCGCTGCATGGTAATTTAGTTTTAAATTTTATATGACTTCAGAGTCTCTTGATTTGAATTGTTCAGGGTGTGCCTAAACCCACCTAAACTTGGAAGGTTGTCCCACCAAGCAAAAGATGGGGGCTCCCGAATCCCTGAACCATCACAGGCAGGCAGCAAACAATAAAATCCCACCAAAACGAGTAAGAGGAGTGGCCTGGCCATCCTACAGAATGATGTGTAATGGGGACAGTAAGTGTAGAATGCCCACCAACACACTCTGCTCCACACAGGAGACCGACCACAAGTCAGTGACCAACATAAGCAGAAATGCTACCTGGATCAGGGAAAGAAGCACAGCCCAAATAAATTTCCCCCCCATCTTCCTCAATAACAAGGAATTCCAAGTAAGACACTGTATTTAATGTCAAGACATCTCTAGCTTAGGGGAAGTTTTAGGTATTTGTTTTCAAAGGCAGTCACTACCATAGAGTAAAGTCAACAATGGAAGTTTAGTTTACTCATACCTTTACCATCAGAGATGTTTGCTCTTGCCCCCAAGTTGTCCAGCAGAAGCTGGAGTCAAGGGAAGGATGCTTTCACAGCCTCCAGAAGTTTCCACTTTCAGGGTTTTCTCTTCATCCACCTTCCTGATCAGATTGTCCATGACTTCCCTCTGAGAGCTGCCTTCACAGCAATCCAAAGCTACCTGTAAGAAATAAACAGCCACAAAACTGTGACAACTTCCTACAAACTCTTGGATCTGAACAGAGATCAGAAAAACAGCAACAGTACCACAATACTGCACTAGATCCCTACCCACTGCTTACACAATTTAACTGAAAGGGATTATAGGGTGGCAGTTACAGGAACACCCAAACATGGCTGAGGTGTAACAGACATGTCACCTTGAAAACAAACCTGGTGGGTTCTTCCACCAAGTCCAGCTCTTGAAGTGGCTGACAAGCAAAAACTACTTTTTAAAAAAACAAAAACAAAAGCAGACTTTAAGAGAGTGTTCAAAGCAACATTTCATGTAATATTTTTAGTGAATACTTTTTAAAACTGTTAGTCTCATTTTGCTTGTCTCCGCAATTTTTCTGCTTGCCATCAAAAAACTGGTGGCCAGAAGAAAATATTCTTATTATTTAAATAAGCAGCTATTAACTGAATTGTTATTTCTGTGACAAGGCCACGTGAAACATCTCTTACGTGAGATGCAACCGCAGTAGTTTGGAAAAGCTCTAGATACCAGTAAAATACCTCTAAGGCTCCTACAAGGGAGAGGCACCTGGCAAATACAGGTGACCTCCTTTGCACCAGCACTGTGCTCTTGAGCAGAACCTCTGCAGGGCACCAGCCCAGTTCCCTGATGTCAATAAGCACTACAGAGTCCTATCAATAAAATGATAAAATTATTAATATCGGTCCTAAAACATTTTTGCTCCCTTTCCCCTGGTTGGTGAGATCTTCCACAGCCTCATTCCCCTGCTGATTTTTCTAATTTTCAGCTGAAATTTATTAATGGCTAGTGTATGTCTGTTTGTTCATGTGCCAATATTATCTTTTAGCTTTAAAAGCTTTTTAAACTCTCTGAGGTGTTTACCCTACCCTTCCTCTTTGATTTCATTACAAGAGCATGATCATATATTCCCTCTCAGTCTTCATTCCCCTTGTTTAAATAAGGCAGCTCCTCTTATAAAACAGCTTTTACACTCCCCTGGACTTCTCATTGCAGATCTGTCAAGTTCCACTATGAATTCACCTTTTTTGAACCAGACTGGAACAGAAATTTTGGATGAGGTCTTTACTCTCAGTTCTCATTACTTCACCCAATGCCCACCCTTCACTTCATACCGCCACATCAGTCAGTTCTCACTACTCAGTTATACAGTAGTCATAGAATCATTTAGGCTGGAAAAGCCCTCTAGGATCATCAAGATCACCCATCAACTAGCACCACCACCATATTCACCACTAACCCATGTCCTCAAGTACCACATCCACATCTTTTAAACCTCTCCAGGGATGGTGACTCCACCATCCCTGCCTTGGGCAGCCTACGCCAGTGTTTAATAACCTTCATAGTGAAGAAATTTTTCCTAATATCCAATGTAAACCTCTCCTGGCACAACTTGAGGCTATTTCATCTTATCCTGTTACTTGTTACATAGGAGAAAAAAACAACTCCCACCTGGCTTGGACCTCCTTTCAGGGAGTTCTAGAGAGAGAGAAGGTCCCTCCTGAGCCTCCTTTTCTCCAGGCTGAGCTGCCCCAGCTCCCTCAGCCACTCCTTGTGCTCCTTCCCTGGACACTTCAGCTCTTCAGTTACTTTTTTGTCATAAGGGGCTCAAAACTGAACACAGTTCATTCTTCTCTCTCCTGCAGATCTTCCTTTGTGTGGACAAAAGATTTTGACTGTGCTCATCATTAAGATTTGCTAAACATGCCTTGGTATTTTGGAGTCCATAACATCAGTGTTAATATTAAGTAAGTACCAAGAATCCCACTAGTGACCTTGCTACAAGTTGGGATTTCTGCCTTCAGCACAACCTGTGGTCGTCTCCCAAAGAAATGCATCCTTTTTAGTATCACTGTTTCTCCTAGTTTAACAATTTCCTTATATGAAATTCAAAAGCTTTGCTCTAGATCAAGACCAAGACAGGAAAAAAAAAAAAAAAAAAACAAACATTTTTATCTCATGAAAAAAGGAACCCAGGTCAAGCAGAAGCAATTTAGTTTACACCTGAGAGGGACCATTCTGATTTTTATTTGCCTCAACATATGTTATGTTCTTAAAGGGGCTGTACATGTGCTAGCAACCCTGTCCCCAGGAAGGCTTAGCCTGGCAGCCAATCAAGGCAGAGAAAGCCTCCACGGTAGGACTCTACTGTTACACAGCCACACGCACACCCACACCCACTGACACACACAGACACACCCGCACACACTCTCACACACACACACCCACACCGCCAAATGCACACTCACACCGACACACCCACATACACACCCACACACCTACACACATACACACACAAACCCACACATCCACACACACATGCACACACAGACCCAGATACACACACACCCCCACACACCCAGACACCCACACCCACCGACACTCGCACACCCAGACACAGATACACACACACCCCCACACACCGACACACAGACACACACCTACACACACAGACACACACCGACACATACACCCACACACAAACCCACAGATACCCACACAAACACACCCACACCCACACCCACCCACTCACACACACCTGCCACATGCACACAGACACAGATACACACACACCCCCACACCCACCACACACACACAGAGACATACACCCACACCGACATACACTCATACACCTACAGACACAGACATACCGTCACACACCCACACACACTCACATACCCACACTTGCCACACACAAACCGACACACACAGACCCAGATACACATCCACACCCACACACCCGCCACACACACCCAGACACAAACCCATACAGACACCCACATCGACACACACCCACACACAGACACCCGCAGACGCACACACCCACACACACACCGACAAACACACCCATACAGACCCACACACCCACACACACACCCACACCCATCTGCCGCGCACACGCACTCACACACCCACACACAAACCCACAGACACCCACACTGACACACACACCCGCAGACGCACACACCCGCACACACACACCGACACACACACCGACACACACACACCCGCGCACACACACAGACACAGACACACCCATCCACGCACACCCTCCGCCATTTTGCCAGTGGGGCAAATGCCCGGGTACCGGCGAATAATGCCCAGAAACTGAGACTGTGGGAGGAACGTTAGCACACAAAAGCAGCTAAATGCAACACAACAGGACCCATATTTTTTGGGTACCTTGGAGGGAGGGGGGGGTTTGCCTGTAGGGTCCGCTCAGCCCTTCTCCCTCCTTCTCGCCTTTTCGTCCCTGTGGTCCTGCTTCCCTGCTTCACCGTTCCAGAAAAACCAGGTTGTCATTGCGACGACGTGGTGCTCTGCTGCCTCCCCAGTGAAGCAGGCACTGCTGCAGCCAGCTGGACCTCATGCTTCCCAGGCACGGCCGCCGCCAGCCTGCACCCAGCCGCGCCCGCAGCGGCCACTGCAGCACCAGTCTGCTTGCCATTGTGTTTCGGGCGCTACCCGCCGCACCGACTTGCCGTAGCGCTAGCCCGGCAGTGCTAGTGACCGGCCTGTCGCCGCCGCCTGCACCCAGCCGCAACCATCGCCCACAGCCGCCGCACTGCGACCCTGAACTCCCGCGGCTGCTCCAGGGGCACGCCCGTGGCCACGGCAGCCCGTTCTCCCCGACGGAAGGAACACGCGGTCTGTTACTCTTTGGAAATCGTGCCCGGCCCACCACAGGAGCTACGAAGATGCAACGCAGTTCACAGCACACACTCTCTGTCTGCTAAACTGATGCCGACAGACCACCTGGGTTCTTGTGGTAACGCTGTCCCTGTCTTCTGTTTCTTTCTCCTTCTCTCTTTTCCTCTCTCTGCTCCTTTTCCTATCCCCCTTAATAGGAACACTTAACCTTTTCTATCAATAAACAGTTCTCAGATATACTGTTGCATTTGTATTTTATTTTAGTCCAAAAAATCTATCAGAAGAATCCTGCCCCTTTTACTGCAGAACAAGACGGTACCCTTTACTGTATTTTCTCCCCCTTTTGTTTTTGTTTTTTTTTCCCCTTACAGGTTTCACCTATATGTGCTCTCCTGCCTGTCACAAAGAGCTCAGATCACTGCCTTTCTCTCCGAAATGTCTGGTCCTGCTCATCAACTGTTGGGACCACTCTCAGCTTGGAGAACAATAAGAAGCCTTCTGTCACTTGCATGGCACAGGTGTCGGTTCTTCCCATCTGTTCACAGAATCACAGAATAGTTATGGTTGGAAGCAGCCTCTGGAGATCATTTAGCTCAACCCCCCTGCCATGGCAGGATCACCCAGAGCAGGTGACACGGGAACTCGTCCAGGGGGATTTGGATTATCTCTGGAGAGGGGGACTCCACACCCTCCCTGGGCAGCCAGTTCCAGTTGTCTGCCATCCTCAATGAAACAAGTTCCTCCTCATGTTGTGGTGGAGCTTCTTATGTTTTATTTTATGGCCATTGCTACTCGTTCTGTCACTGGGCAGCACTGAACAGTCTGGCACCATCCTCTTGGGATCTCCCTTTAAGATATTTGTATGCATTAATGATCCATTCTCAGTCTTCTCCAGACTATCCAGGTCCAGTTCCTATAGTCTCTCCTCAAAGGAGAAATGCTACAGGCCATTCATCACCTTTGTAGCTTCTGCTGGACCCTCTCCAGTAGCCCCTTGTCGTTCTTGGGCAGAACCAGACACAGCACTCCAGGTGCTCCTCACCAGGGACAAGTGGAAGGGCAGGATGACCTCCCTTGATCTCCTGGTCACAGTCTTCCCAATGCCCCCCAGGATCCCACTGGCCCTCCTGGCTGAGAGGACACACTACCAACTCATGGACACCTTGTCACCCACCAAGATTCCCAGGGCCTTTTCAGCGGAGATGCTCTCCAGTAATTCAGCCCCCAAGCTGTTCTGGTACTAGGGATTATCCCTCCCCAGGTTCAGGACCCTACACTTGCCCTTACTGAACTTCATTTGGTTTCTCTCCACCCAGTTCTCCAGCCTATCAAGGTTCTGCTGAATGGCAGGTCAGCCTTCAGGTATATCAGTCACTCCCTCCAGTTCTGTATCATCACCAAACCTGCTCAGAGCCCATTCTATCCCTTCATCCAGGGCATTGGATAAGTAAGTTGAAGAAGTATTGATCCCTGGGGAATGCCACTCACTACAGACCCTCAGCTGGATTCTATTCCACTGTTCACAGCCCTCTGCCATTCTGTCAGTTCTTGATCCATCTCATGGTCCATTTATCTAACCCACATTGCCTGAGCATACCTACGAGGATGTTGCAGGAGACCATATCAAAAGCCTTGATGAAGCTGAGGTAGACACCATCCACTGCTCTCCCCTTGTCAGCCCATCCTGCCTTGCCATCACAGAAGGCTTTCAGATTGGTCCTAATAGATTGTTGAGGGATGTCATTTGAGTCGTGATTTTCCTTCACCCGCAGGAAATTTGTGTTTCTGTGTTTCTCCTAGATCAGGCTCCAAGCTAAACCATGAATTTGCAAGGTCATCTCCTCTATTTTTTTCTTGGTCAGACAATATCTGCTGTGGTGTCCAGCAGCCTGATGTGCCACAAGCCTCTCCATAACTCCACAGTACATTTGTTTGCCTGTCAGACATTTCAGTCTTTCCCTGAACGTCCTAAAGCTCTTCCTCAAGTTATTCACTCACTCAGGTACATAACCTCTCATTTAAGATCTCTCTCATTCAGGATGCAAACTTCAGACAGTACCCCTACCTTAAACATAAAAGAAACTAATCCAACAGCTCCTCCTGCGCTCTAACGAGCACCTGAACTCCTTAATTAGTTTCCCTCATTTCTAAAGATCTGTCCTTTTATAGATCGAACTCTGCTAGTGAACTTGCTGATGTATTTTCCTCTTTAATTCACACCAAGCTGACTCTAGATCCCTTAGTCTGAAGTCCTCTTCTGAGAAAACACAAGAAGAGGTACAAGAGCAGCATACTTCAGGGAGCTCCGGCAGTAACCTACCACTTCTCCCAAGCAGAAGAAATGTCCCTGGCAGTGGGAGATGCAGTAGTGACATTTTAGGACCTAATTTGACAGCATCAGGTGAGACAATTAGAAAACATCCCCCAATTCTGCTTGCAGTAGGATTTTTCCATTCCCAGTGTAACCAGTTAAGATTCCTGCAGCAGCCAACAACCTGCCTGTACTATCCCTAATACCTGTCTGAGCTCTGAAGCAGCTTGGTTTGAGCATCAAGTTCTACAGGCACTGGAGTCAAAAGGGAGAGAAAGCACATAGCTCAGAATACCCAGGTGCCTTCTAGAAGAGAGCCTAAACAGAAGGAAAAGGCTGATGTTTCTACTACCTACTCTGATTTACTGAGTTCAGTGCTGTATTGTGGACTGATCACTCTGAACTCTGAAACAAACTAAGTGGTGTGATGCACCATGCAGGAGAAGTTACCCGCTCTGTATTCACTTCATTTCCCTTAAGTGATAACCTTAAGTGTTTTCAAATCCTCTGCCCCTTCCCAATTACAAAAACACCAAAAAAGCCACAGAAGTTAAGCACTCAAAAAAGATAAAGGCTAAATTCAAAAGTTATCCAGAAAAAAAAAAAGAGATTTACAAATATGCTTCACAAAACATCATGTACTGGTTTTCCAGCAAAGAAAATCAAACTTGCTCCATTGCACAGCTCAGACCAGGTACAGAAAGAACCCAGTTGCCATGAAAAAAAGGCTGTTCCATGAGAAACTCTACTTGTCTTGCTGAATAAGTGTGTAGCTAATGACACAGTGACAGTGAGAAGAAAAAGGAAAGCCTCATCTTTATGAACCTCTGGAGAACTAAACCAAATCCCTGCCAGCCCAGAGCTCCAGTGCAACACTGGATGAACCAGATAAGACAAAACCTTCAGAGGTGGCTGCTAATTCCATGTTTGCTTTCCCAGTCCTACACCTGAGACACCGGGGATCCCACCCACATACATACCCATTATTTTAATTAGTTTAACTTCTGGAATAATTAAACACTTTCCCACTTGTCTGGGGAAGAAGGGGTAGAATTAAACAAATAACCCCCCCCACCAAAGGTCAGTCTATGCTTGGCAATTTCTCTCTTGTTTTCTTGTGTTGCAGCAGGACAGAGCTCTGCCCACAGCCTCACTGGAGTGCTCCCCAAACAGATGTGTCATTTGATGGAAACTGTCGGCTGAAACAAGAGCATGAAGGGATCCCATAGAGAGGAGTAGGATTTCATATTCGGAGCAGGGTTTGGGGGCTCTGTAGCAAACAGAGCACACAGTGACTGGTGAGGATGAAAAGAAACACTGCTCCTCCACCGAACGAAGCAGGAGCTCGGCAGTACATAATGATGCAGTTGCAGACTGTATCTTGTTCCCAAGAAGCAGAATTATGATGGCAGAATGGTTTTGGTTTATTATTGGGGTGTTGTGTTTGGTTTTTTCAATGTGAAGAGAGAGAAAGAATTGCTGAATTTTAATAATCTAATTCTATGAAGACAAAGAGAAGTGAGCAGGGAGAAAGTGAAGCCTTTAAAAAAAAGGCTGCACTGCAGCAGGAACAGGCATATATGAAGATGCTGATCTACCTACTGCCGATGAAGCTTCAGCTCCAGGCCCCCCACATGGGTCTCTGCTGACAGCCACGATGCCCCCAACAGATGCCAACTCCTTTGCTGTACTTACACCCTGTTCTCTCCTCTAACATCTCCATTCCAGACTCAGCTGTGTGCTTTTAGAGGCAAAAATTCATCAGACACCAGTCACACCTCAGTCACACCAGTCATATCCCAGCCCACAAAGACAGGACAGATGCCTCTGTCGGCAATACCTTTTTAGGTACCCTATTCCAATCTGTGCCTGTTCTCAGGGATTCTCCATGCTGGACATGGTGAGGGACCATGAGACCTTAATTGAGGGGCTTATGAGCCTTCCTGTTGTGGCTCTGGTCAGGCTTACTCAGACAGAAAGCAGAGACCATTCATGCCACTGAGCACAACTTTCCACTTACTATAATCCTGTGTCAGGGGAGCTCAATGATGTGACAAGCTAGGACAGGAGGTCAAGCTGCATCCTGATCACAGCATGTGAGCGCACCCTGTAATTTCCAGCTGCACAGGGTACAGCTAACTCCTCTCAAAGACAAAGGAAAGCAGGTTATAAACAGCATTTTGTCCTTTATGACTTCTGCAAATCAGCATACAGAGTGCAGTCGCTTACAGAAAAGGAAAGCAACAGTCCTCCCCACCAACTGCTGCCTGCAACACATAAAAAATAAAACCAAATTATTTAGTAGATGTTCTAGGAGATGTTACAGGCAACTGTGTGGCAAGAGTTGCAAAAATGACATAAAGCTGGGAGACAGCTGAAAGGGAAGCTGATGACCAGGAACTGACAAGCAGGTAGCAGAGAGGTGGTTAGAGGTTCTGTTCAAACTCCCCTACAGAACCTTGTCCTTGTTCCCAAAAAGGCTTTTTCAGGGTATAAGGAGTACCAAGTACCTCCTCTGGCCCAGGCTCCCCTTGCAGGGGTAGTCTGACACTGATCCTGGTCTCCAGGTTGCCCTCACTGCTCAGTTTTCACTATTCCCACAGTCCAGCACAGAAGGACCTGAGACCACACGTGCAGTCGATGATATGCAGAAGGCAGGTGTAAGTGCCAGGTGATGCTTGCCCATCATCTGGTTAACCATGTGTATGATGCTACCTTGAAGACAAACACACCCCACCCTGTCCACACAGTTTGCTTATTTCAGATTTTTTTACCTGCTTCTCTGAGGCAGTCTGGAATCCCTCTTCTACTGCCTCCAAAACTCTATGACAGGGCTCAGCTGTGTCACGCTCCGGATCAGCTCCTCCCTGCAGTACATCAAGCAAGCGGTCAGCGTCTCTTCATCGGCTGTGCTCTCTGGGGGGGAAAAGATTCAGAAACACAAGAGAAGAAATAAGTGTGTCTGAAGAAACTGACAGGTTCTTGAAGCGAGGGAGACTCTCTGAAAGATCTAAGTGAATAGCAAAGTTCATCCCAAGCACATGCAGAAGAGGAAAATCACTTTACTATTCTCTTTCAACTCTGTGAAAGGAGTTTATCTAACAGAACACAAAGCCATAAGGCAAGCTGGAAGTTAACACCAAGTTTGCAAGGCCACTGTTTTGTGTCAAACTCGAGTAAAAAAGAAGTTTTCAACCCCAAACCTCAGCTGTACTCACACTGGCTGCCAGCCATTTATCCAGCCCTCTAGGCAGCAGTGGGGAGAGTCCTGCACAGCTACATCTCCTGCTACAGGCAGAAATGCTCTAGGATCTTGGCCAGCACATGATAAACCTCCCACATCCAGATACAGGGTTTCTCTGTCATTTTACCTGCTCACTATCCCAATTTCCTACCTGCTTGGGTGTTACCTGAACCCAATTTCCTACCTGCTTGCTGTAGGCCTTTCCACTGCCCTGTTCCCTCTCCAGCAAAGCCACCCTCACCTCAGGATTTGTGTCTTGAAACAGCTTCAGAAAAGACACAGGGGTCTGAGTGTCCAGGGGCTGAGCATCCCAAGTGTCACTATCCTGGGTGTGAGCATCCTTAACTTTGCTCAGCAGCTTCTTTAACACTGAATGATCCTCTTTGCCTTGGCCAGAGCAGCCAGAGCCTACAGCAGAACAGAAATGCAGGAAGGTTTAGAGAGCAGAGTCAACTGCCCTATACAGACAGATACAACAAGCAGAACCCTGGAGTTTAGGTCAGGGGACAAAAATTAAACAGAACAAGAAAATAACCACACACACATACCACTGAATGCAAACTCTGGCCTGTGGCCACTTGCCCTGGGAAGCAGGGCAACAAGCCCTGCTGCCAGCCCTTATCCATATAGCAAATCCCATAAACTGGAGCTGGTTCCAGCACAAACGTTTCTTTATGTCCAGCTAGCCAAAGACCACAAAGTGTAAAAGACCTGATAAAGCATGAATTTAGCACTGCTACTTTGGAAGGCAAAGCTAGGGCAAGAGATACTGGATCTCGCTGCAGAACAAGGAGGGATCACTTGCACAGAAAGCAGAGACCATTTCAAGTGGAACTTTCAGGAATCTCCATTTTCAATCACAATGGAATTCTGTCTCCTAGAGAAAACTCTGGAGAGGAGGCACCCAAACTCTGAGTGCTGTGGGCTCTCAGCACACCTGGCAATCAAACCCAGAGCTCCAAAATCTACTTCAGTGACCTGAAACAGCAGAGGCAGATGTGCTTGTACAGCTATGGAAATAAAAGGCAAAGAAATAAGCTGAAACTCTTACTCCCATTTCCCCAGAGTCCTTTAATGCTTTAAATATTGCCCCTGAAGACTCATGCTCCCCAATTCTCCAGGAGAGATGCCAGCCTTTCTGAGCAGGCAGCCTTTATTGGAGACTCCAGGGATTCGATAAAGGTACCTTTGAAGTGGGAAGTTCAGCTCTGCTCCAGGGAGAATGGCCATTTTCTGCTGTCATTGTCATTTTTATTCTGATGATAAAAAGACTGTGTGCAACTGCTTGGGGCCGCACCAGGGCCGATGGGCTGGCTTTTCCTAGCAGGTGTAAATGGTCACACATTAGGGCAGTGTGGCAGTGCAATGACCTATTGAAAAGACTAAGAGGGGAAACTGCAGCAGTCCCAGCTCTTCCCACTCACAGCAGTTTGCCTGCCGGCCGAACAGAGTGTGTGGATGTGAAGGGCTCTGGTGTAAAGAAAACACAGATGCGCTGAAGAACAAACGTCAAGGTATTTTTTAAATGGAAACATTAATTTGTAATGAGACTTGATAACCAGATCATGTTTGTTCTGAAGGTTTGCATGCCTGGCACCTTCCAGATCAAAATGAGCATGTAAAACACAAAGTATCTTCACTCTCACCACCTTAAAGGTGTTCAGATCCTGCCAAATCCATGTTTGCACTAATATGGATGAAAAGGAACTTGCATTGTTGCAATATATTTTTCAATTTTAGGGATTTTTAATTAAAATCAGCACAGCATTGCTACCCAGAGCCCCAGGTAACATCCCTTCCTCAGCACATGGATTTGGTTAATAGAAATGAGTTTTCAGTAACTGAAATATTCTGCTATTTATAGGCTCTTTCCAGAAGACATTTCCTTGGACACGTTGCTCAGTCAGAACAACAGCCTTTTAGCATTGTTGTGAAAGTATACTTCAGACTTACCTCAAAGCACTAACAATTCCCAAAGATCCTGGGGAAAAAATGGAGAAATACTGATACCAGAAGGAATCCCAGCTTCCATTTAGTCATAATGTGCTCCCACATTACAGCCTGATCCACCAGGCTTTCACTGCCTGGGACACTGCAAAACTCTTCATGGCCAAGTTGGCACAAATTAGCATACATCCAGCTTCCACTTAGGAGGAAGAAACTGCCTTCTGCACCAGTAAACTGCATCACAAAGACATGGCTTAAGTGTAGTCAGAGCTGTGCCACAAAACAGATTCCATGGCACTCCAGAGGTTTGGTCCCATTGAGGATATCAGTTCTGGTGGCCAAAACACTACCACCTCAGCACCATGGAACACATCACACACCATGGAACAGCCTTCCCAGTTCATCTCAAACATGCCCATGTCCACAGCAGCCCCATGGGAAACTCTGAACAGGAACCTCTGCAGGTTAAGGATCCAGGAGATAGGTCTCCTGTCCCCATAGCATCTCCACATCTTCCATGTTTTTCCAGAGATCTCAACCGCATGCGCAAATAATGTACACCCTCCCTGAGCAATGTGCAGTGGCCCATAACTGAGACTAAAGAGGGATGTGAGGAGAGAGGGAGGGCATGCAGCACAGTCATTAGCCCAGCTGGCCATTAACTCTTCTCTGCAGGCAGGTGAGCATGGTTATGGCTTTTCATGCCTTATCCATGCTCCTGCTCCCACCATGGGAGCACATCCCAGCAAAAAGCTACTTTATTGACTATTTCTGTGTGATCTCCTTCAAGCATCAGCTTTAGAGCAAATGCAAGCATCCAGAGTAGGATGGGTAGGGATCTGCAACTGACAGATTAGGAAGCACCAGCTCAGGGTGGCAGAAAAAGCTGACTCCCTTCAGACCTGAGGGACACTCAGGTACACAGCAAGAGGTCAGACACTGTGGGGAAACTTCCATAGCCATAATCAGTCCTCTGTAAATGCACACTGCTTTGTGTTTTGATGTACAGAAGGTGCTGAAAATATAAAAAAGCAATTGGAAATCGGCAGGGTTAGGGACTGTTTCACTGCTGCTTCTTCTGTGGCTCCATGGTTATCCAATCTTTAGAAGCTGAGCAGCACTGTTCCATAGCTGCTGCTGCTCACAGGGTCAGTAGCATGAACAACCTCAGGACTGGCTCCACACACCTCACCCTCAGAGAAGTCCCCTGGCTGTGACCCCACCATTAAGTCAATCAACTATTGTATTGAGCATACAATAATCAGAGAAAAACTATGTTCATGTTTTTCCTTCAGAAACCTAAAGGGATTATTTTTTCAAGCCTGCATCTGTACATGACTCATGAGGGAGACCCCAGGAAGGCTCTGTGGAAAACACTGACCCCCTGCTTGAGCCACACAACAAGAACAAAAACTCAGCCCAAACTTCTACAAAAATACACCAGAACAGAGGAAAAAAAAGTTCTCTAGCTCTGCCACCATGAAAAAAACCACCAAATCCTCACAAGCTCTCTCTCTCCTAATCAGGATGCAGAAGGTAACAGGAAACTTTTTTCTTCTGCCTCATCCAGAAATCCCTGCAGCTGCAAATGAAGGGCGACAATGACTGGACAGGCCCACAGGCAATGGAAATGATCCACAAACACAGTGACATTTATTCTACCTGGGAGAGTCAATGCTCCCCCTCTTCATCTAAACCTGGTAGTAGAGGGAACAAATGAGCTGTGCAATAATTTGAATTGAGTTTCTCTAAGAGAGCACAGGAAGATAAGACTTGACATCAGCAAAGCTCTTCTATGCTTCCCTAAATTACTGCAATTTCAGTCTTGTTCTCATTTCCAAGCAGGCTTCATCCAAGCCAAAACCAAATTAGATAGGAATAGTTTATGTGAAATATACAGAGAAACTATAAAACGGAAACAACCCCAAAAATCACACCTCTCTAAACTGAAAAGCAATTCATCTGCATTTTTCAGTCTGGGGAGCAGAACAGAATATCAAACTCAGAGAGAAGCAATAGTTCTCACAAAAGCCAACCCTGCACCACAAACTTTGTTGGGGAAAAACCTCACAACCAAATGAGTCTCCACTGGAGGTAGGAGGAAATAGGCAGGAACAGTAGAGGGCAGCAGACCAGAGTGCTGCACAGAACAAGACACCATGCAGGGATGAGTTCACCAGCAAAGGAAAATAAATAGAGAGGCATCCAAGCCCAAATTCCCCTAAAACCACAGGAGCCTGAACATCAGGACAGCCTTGGTGCCAATAGGCAGGCTGACAAAACTCCCCTAAACTTCTGTGCTGCCCAGGCTTTACTGCCCAAAATAACTTGTGCTTTCCTAGAGAGATCAGCTGCTTCCAAAAGGCTCCCAAGAGAATAGTCCTGCGGAATGGGAGATCTCCCCTGCAGGAGCATAAGCACACACAGTAAGAATGCCTTCTACACAGAAACAGTGTCTCACCGGCTTCCGGACACACTTTTACTTGCCCCAAGGCACTCGAGACTTCAAACAAATGACTAGCAAAAGAATACAAAGAAAGGGAGGGGGGGAAAATGAGAGAAGAAAAATCCATTGACATCTACCACTGGCATAATCTCAGCCTGAGTTACACATCCCAGTTCGGCTCTTTGGAGCTGAACTTGCACTTCAAGCATGACTTTAAAAATACACTGCTGTGGTTCCTCCCAAAGGAAACACCAGGCTCTTGTGGGGAAAAGCTGCTCTGTGTGCTGGAAACAGACTCAGTGCTAAGGTCCACAGGTCCTGCTGGTCCCAGAGGGGAGCTCAGAGAGGGACAGGTCTGGCTGAGCCCTTGCTTATAACAGGCTGCAGCCTGTTCTCCCACTGCCCTGGGGCTGACACTTCACACTTGTCACAGTTGAAAAGTGATTTCTCAGGAAGCCTTAAAGAAAATCCATTTCTCATTTATTCAGCACTTACTTATAGCTGCAGAAAAATTGTCCAGCTACCACTCTGCGGTCAGACACCCAAACTGGCTCTGAGCTCCACCACCTCTCCCTTAGCTCCTGCTGTAACAACTCATTTGGGAGCACAAAAGGCCAGGAATAGATCTGTAAACCTTCCCTAATGGGTCTGAAGTGGTGAAGGAACACGAAAAGGCAGCGACGGCAAAGCAATAGCAAACGGGGCTGTTGAGCAGTTCAGAAGCTGCAGCACGCCTGCCTGGGCACTCTGCACAGCTCTGCACAGCTCAGCACAGCTCTGCCCTGCCACCAGCAGTAAGGGGAGGCAGGAACAGGTACAGGGCCAGCTGGCATGGGGGCATGGAGCTGCCAAATCTCTTCTGCAGACTGATCCACACTGCACAGCACCCACCCCAGCTCGGCTCCATTTTTAAAAGTGCACAACAGGTAAAACCCTAAACCTGATGCACTTACCTGATCATGGTGAAAAACAAACATACGAAAATGTAATCCTTCTCTAAGCAAGGCACTCAGAGGTGCTTGTCTGCCCAGCTGGGCTTGTGCTTGCTACTGCAAATATGGATTAGGACCAACACCTCTCTCCTAAAGCCCCTAATATCTTATATTCCACAACATCAGGAGAAACAGCTGCTTCCTTTCGTGAACATTTAAGGGCTCAGCAGAAAATAATCCTGCATTCCCCAACTCAAGGGAATTCTTCTCCCTGCTGTCACAAGTTTGGGTTTTTTTCTAATAAAGATGTGGTCTTGGGCTTTTATAAGCAGAATGCCACAATGGTAAAAACATATCATGTCCTGTGATCAGACTGCTACTGCAGGGACTTGAATCCAGACAGCTTCCAGCCAGCAACTACATGGGAAGCTAGTGAGCATGGCAACGCCCAGCCTACGGAACAGCATTGCTCCAAAGGTTGAATAACCAGGGAGCCAGGGAAGAGCCAGAAGTGAAACAGTAATACTTTATCCCCTTCAGAAAGCCATGCAGGACAGTTCATGCAGGTTGGTATAAAAAATGCTCTACCAGAAAAGGCTGGGCTGAGAACAGTAAGCATAGTCCCATCCTTGCTCTATACTGGCTACAGCTTTTCTGCAGACCCTGCCACTGCACAGCAGTGTGCAGCCAGCACGAGTGCCTACCTAGACTCACCACAATCACTCACAAGCTCTGTGTCCTCCTGCTCCACTGTCACACCAGTACAGACATCCCATTCTGCTTCTGTGTTGCCCTCAAGCTGGGACAATGAGTGGCATCTGGCTACCACAGCTCAGAACCCAGAGAACCCTTTAGCATACACCCAGCAGCAGACTCAGTTAACCCCTCCAACAGGAATCAAGCATCGTTTACGAACTCTTATAATGCAGCACACAGGCAGGAGAAGCACCACGGGGCAGCACCCAGCTCCCCCTGTCACACCCTGTCCCACTCCTCCCTCACCAGCTCTGCCATACAGAGAGCAGCAGATGCTTCACAGCAAGACAGTGCCGAGGGCTCAGGAAATCTATTTTAGGATCTCATATGTCAGCCATTTACAAGTTCATACAATTCCTGAAGCAAAATGCCAAAAACAGGAGAAGAGAAATCTGTGCTGGAGTTCTCCTACAACACAAGGATGTCTTCAGGGCAGGAGAGACTTCTTTACCTGCATGCCTGAGCAACTTGCATTTACAGATGCTTCTCTCTAGGGTGTTGCTCAGGTAAGCACATGTTGCCCTTCAAACAATCAGGCAGCAGTTTCCCATGAAACAATTTCCTAAACAAGGCACAAAATATTACAGCCCTTCGCAGGGTGAAGAAAAAACTTGCATGATTTATGGAAGTAAACACACCTACCTCCTTTTGAGAGGCATCAATTTCTCTGCACTCTTTGAGTCTTTTCAGCACAGCCTGGGCATCAGAAAGAGCCTCAGAGAAAACATTTTCAGATCAAACAAAGAAATTCATTTTATAGCTTTTGCTCTCTGCTGCTGTGCGAGAGAAACAAGATTAGTTATTTGCTAATTGAATGGATTCGCAGAAAGCATGATGTGATTGAAAGTTATCAGTTTGTAACCAGCACATTGGCTATAAAAGGAAAACTGTGACTTATAAATCCCTTCTGAAGACATCACACAGCCTGGAGGGAAAACCAACAGTTTATTTAACACCAGTTATAAACGGAACATTTATTTTAAACCCAGTACAGCCTC
The DNA here is from genome assembly GCF_027477595.1 of Haemorhous mexicanus. NCBI lineage: Eukaryota > Metazoa > Chordata > Aves > Passeriformes > Fringillidae > Haemorhous > Haemorhous mexicanus. The sequence goes on along the minus strand of NC_082363.1, from coordinate 630,320 downwards.
TGTTTTCCTCCCATCCTGAACAGGAGTTTAAAGGATAAGGTAGCATTAGCAAGCAACTCTGTTCACTTGGTGTTAGACAGATTGTCTAATCAGCCCTATGTCCTGCAGTAACACAGATCCCACTGCATTGGCAATCACATGCCTGGCCAATAAAAGTTTCGCTCACTACAGCTCTGGCAAAGCAATGAGCATGAAGCAACTACAAAAGCCAAAGGAAGAAAATCTCTGCAGAATGGGAGGATACGTTGCTGTTGCTCCCAACCCAGGACAAACTAAAAAGATATAACAGAGAGTAAAAATACCCCAAAACAGGCAAATGTGAGCCAACATGTTGCAAATAAGAGGCAATGGTGTGTCCAGACCCATGACATCTCACCTAAATCCCTTGATTGCCCTTCCGCCTCTGGCAGCTCAGCAAGCTCCTCTTCCATACAGCCACTCCACTCAGCATGGGCAGGCTGGTCAGGGCCAGAGCCTGAATCCTCCTGGAGGGACCTGGACTCACTCAACATTGTGTGCTGATGAACCCAGGTATGATTCACGGTAAGTTCCTGGGCAGGAGGAGAAACACCTGCTTCCATTTCTGCTTCTACGGGGTAAAGGAGAAACTCTCTGAATGAGGATGATAAATGTTCTTTCCTCATCAGGTCTTCCAGACTGGGGCAGGTAACTAGCTTCAGTTTGGTTTCCAGATGAATCTGCTTCCTGGCTGGAGACTCCTTTTACTACCTGGTCCTGAGCAGAACAACTTATGTGATCCCTGAGGAGGTATTTGCAACTAACAGGCACATCAAACATCTGCAGACTATCTGCCACAGAGATAACTTTGGTGAAATTGTGTTTCCTCAGTGGGAATTTGTCATTGTCCATAATCTCAAGTAAGAGTGGTGTTACCATATCACAGGTGTTACCACAGAAGCATCAATTGGAGATGGTGTCTGTGCTGTCCAACACGGATTTAAACAGCAGACTGGCAGGAGCCAAAACCACCTTGTGCACTCTAAAATGCACATTCCCAGTGAAGATGGTGCAGTCACAGAAGGGCTGCTCCTTGCAGAGAGTGTACAACTGGGGCAGCAACTGCCAGCCATAACTGGGAAGCTCCTACTGGCCTCCTCTTGCCTTGGTCTCTACACCGCTTTTACAAAGCCCAAATAATGAAAAGGAAATGGATCCTGATAGCATTTCTCTCTACAAGACAGAAAGAAAGAGTAAGAAAATGGCTTTTCAGTTTACACGTTTTAGTAGTTTACGATGCTTCAATTCTTTGGTTACAGCAGGATCCTCATTCTGAGCTCACACTCCTCAAATTCAGCAACTTATTCTGACACCTGAAGAGTCTAGATAGTGTTCAAACCTAAATGAGCAGATATGGACTGAGTACTGAGTCCCAGGAGCTGTAAAAAAGGAGTAGAGCCTCCCTGATGTGCCATACATCTCGTGGAGGTATGAGGACCCATCAGATCAGGCACTGCAGTGCCAGGCTGTGCCTGCGTACAGGGGCTGGAGCTGATGCTGAGTTCAGCAGCTGGTTTCTGAAAGGGCAGGTGGGGAAGCTGCTGCGGCACGTGTCCGACCGCCAGTGTTCTCTGACCCGGCTAGCAGTGGAGCGGCCGGAGTCGGGTCGGCAACAACACCCTGAGGGATCTGCGGGGCACATGGGGAAGCATGGGGAAACCCTCTGGTCTTGGGAGCTCGATGATGTGGTCAAGTGGCACAGCAAAAAGGAAGGGACAGGTACAGCTGAAGTGTCAAAACTGAAGATATTTATTAAATAAATAAAAGGCCGTAAACAAGGATGCAAAACAAAACTTAAAGAGGCTGCTTCAGAAGACCCCGAAGTGGGGCCAACATGCATATATATAGTCTCTCATAGAATGCAGTCTCTCAGAATGTTCTAGAAGCCTTCTGGCCAATCACAGGCTGTTGATCTGCATGGCCCCTCCCACCTGGTCCCAGAGTCCTTTGTTCCTCACCATAAGCTGCTTGGATGTCATCAGTTGTGGTTTCTTATTTCAAGCGGTCTGATATTGGGGTGTGGCTGTGAGGCCAGTTCCTAGCCCATCCCCTGCAGGACAAACTTGCACAAATCCCCTCTCTTCTTTCATTTGAAATGAAACGTGTAACAGTCTTATTTTAACTAAAATGACACTCTACTTAATAGACTTTACAATCAATTTAACTAAACTTGAGAACAAAAATATGTAGAATGCTGTAAATAAAGTTTACAACTAAACAGGGTTCATGCTGCAAAGTTAAATAAATAAACAAATGGGTCAACTGGCCTAACTCCAAGGGTCACCCACATAAATAAACAGGAAATGACGGCAAGGTCTGCAACATGAATTTTAACAAAAATCGGGAACTGCCAATAGGAAAGTGGGGGTGGGGTTGAGGGCTGATGGAAAGTGGTTAGGGTACAATCCAGGGCAGCATGGACAGTGCTGTCCTAGGTAGGGGACAGAGAAGGAGGGAAGATGGCAGATTCCATCTCCCATTCTGTTCTCAGGGTCAGTGGGTTCAGGGACATGGGGGGGCAGAATGAGAAAACTGGGAAAGGAAGTCTGTTAAATATTGCACAATCAAAACGAAAATTTAAATGATTACCTTATTGAAATGAAAAATAATCTCTTAGCATCCTGACAACGTAACAAAACAACAACACAATAAATGCATCTCAAAAGAAATCAATTAAATTTAAGAAAAATTCTAGAGAGGAGTGGGGGTTGATTATTTTGATCTTAAAGTGTTGATGTAATTGTTTTAGGGTCTTCTTTGGCAGCTTTTAAACAAAAGCAAGACTTAAAATTGAAAGCTTACATCCCCTCTCTTCTCTGTTGATCCTCGCGAAACCTCACTCCTGAGTACCAAAGCCCACAGTGTTCTAGGGCCTCACATTGGTAGTCTCTCTGAGCTGTCCTCAATACCCCACATTCGCTGGGGGGTTGGCACTCTTCAGTGCCACACGCTGGGTGCCCGCATTCTCCACCACGTGTTGCGGCTCATCTCCAGCCACTCCGCTGCTAGCCGGGTCAGAGAGATCACCGGCTGTCGGACACATGTCACAACAGGAAGTAGGGCATGAAGACCTGTTCAGACCACCTACCAACAGAGAGGAGAATCTGAGATGTTAGTCTGAACCTGCAAAGCACAAAGTTATTTGGGACCAGTTCATTTTCTCCCCCAAATCACTGGTAAGATGAGCAAGGCCATGTGAACATTAGAGACAGGGCTCTGCTTGCAGCCCAGGGCCTTCAGCATCCCCTTCTCAGCACAACATGGTCTCATCTCATTGATTTATGAGTCTTTTCCCCTAAAATATAATTTTTGGGAGAAGTCCATAATCCTAATCCCATCTACCAGAGTCTCTCTTTAACCTCCATGCCTCCCCACCCCATTGCAGGAGGAAGAACAGATAGGACATCTGCTAACAGTATTTTTATCATTGGGTCATCTGGAGTTTTTATCTAAGATAGACAAGATAAAGATATTCCTGCCCTGTCCACACACTAGGATGCCTAACAGTAGCATGTTAGGCAAAAAGGAACAGTATGAGCATTAGAGAAAGAGCACTTGGATGGACATGAATTACATGACCTTCAATATTTAACATCTTTGCACTCAGCTTCCTGCTTTCTTATAGATAACAGGACTAGTATAGCCTATCACCAGGGTACAAGTTTTAACAGCCAATGTACACACACCAATCTCAAAGCTCTGCCTCACATGAAATCAGGCTCAGAGCAACTCCCACCTTGTACCAAATCACATCATAAGCAGACGATGGGTGCAGGCTGAGCTGACATCTCACTTCTTGAAGGCACCAACTCCTCTGGAGCTCAGCTTTTGTGGGAAACAGGACTTCCTGTCCACAGGCAGGCAGGACCCCAGCTGTTCTTCTGCATGGTGCTGCCTACAGTGGCTGTGGGAAGACAGAGAATAGAAGAATAGAAGAGAGACATCACCTCATCCCAGAGCCACAGAAGGCTGAACAACAATGTTGGTAGATACCAGAAATGCAGGAGAGCTCTCCTGTGCAGCCAAGAGCTCCCTCAGGCTTTAAAGATGAAGTGCTATGAAACTTCTTTTTCAAGCACCAGGAGAAGATCACAGATGGTTTTGACATCACCTCAATGCAGAGGTGTTACACTTCTCAGTACTTCTGAAGCAAGAGCACAAGGCTGGTGAGTCCTTCTCTGTAAGGCAGAAAAAACCGTGGGGGCTGATAGGCCACCCTCCTGCCCCCACCCCCAAGCCAGAGCTTCTTCAGGCACATCACTACCAAAGGCTGGCTGATATGCAGCTCATCTTTCCAAGTACCAGATCCACCCCCTCCCCCATGTACAGGCCAACCACCTGTACTTCCAGTCTGTCCAACATGCAGGCTCTGGTCTCCTCCCACATAATTTTAAACCACAAGGAACCAAGCTGCCATCAGCAGAGTTGCTGCTGGTCGTGGGAGAAGAGAAAAACCTGATTCTTTTGCCAGACTCCATGTAATAGCAGTTTTAGTCCACCCACTCCTTCCCCAGACGACTTCCACTGGACGTCCTTCAGCTGAGTTGAAATTGAGTCTGCTGGTTAAATAATAATAGCTACAGCTCTTCCTACAAAATGATAAGCAGGAGAAATCGATTTCCTGGAAGAGACGTCTGCTCACTTTGCCACAAACAGCCTCCTGCATGAAACTTATTGCTTGCCCTGTGGCAAGCTGGAGGAAGCAGCAGCACCGTCTGCTCCCTCTATTCCTGGCAGGAATATAGAAGACATCTTTGCTCATGAGAGCTCAAAACAGTGAAGCTCTAAGCAGCCTACCAGCATGTCCCCTTCTTCATTACAGCAACTCAGAGCACTGGAAAATGTGTCCTGAGTAATTAGCACAGACATATTTGTTTAAATACATTTTATTTCTTTATTTATAGGGACCCAAACCATCCAATACCGTCAAAGAGAACAGGCATTTATAACAAGGGGTGTTGGCCAAGACCAGCCCCAAGGCATTTGCACCCCATTCAGAGGACCCAGGTGCCAGAGGGGACCACCATCAGCAAACTGATTGTTCATCCATTACTGCCTCACAGATTTCCAGGCTCAGAAACTTGGGTTTGACTAATGTCTCTCTTCCAGTAAGGAGCCCAGTCATGATAACTGGTTTTTAAGTGGAGTACCCTCCACCATCACACAGTTAAATCACATCTTGTTTCTCACCCAAGTTTGTGTGACTGTGTCTCCCAGCCATCCTCTAGATGACTTTCAGGAGATTTGGCTGAGGAACTGGGCAGAACTGAGAATCTCTCCCTGAGAGCAGGTAACTGATACTACAGCAGTGATGAGTGCTGACAGAGCCTGCACTGTCTTCCTCTGCCAACACCAGTGGTAGGAAAAAGCAAATTGTCACTTCCTCGGCTTAAAGCTGCTTCTTTGACTCCTCTTGGGAGTCAGCCCCACTGGGGACTTCAAACTTGAAGTAAAACATGGCTTAAGCAGACTGCTGTCTCACACATTAGCCACATGAGAACTGCCCTCTTCCAAAGTACCACTGACTGGAGTCAGAAAGGGAACAAAGGAGACAGGGCATTTGCCCAACCGAGCTGCACAACAGGCCTTGCAAAATTAATCCTTTGAGGGGACATCTTAAGCTTCATTCCTGTCAGCTTTCCAGGGGAAGAACCAAGGTGGCTTAGGAGTTTTCCTTCCATTGACTTCCAATGAAATTGTGAGATCAATCCATTTAAGCCAAATTTTCAACAGTGCCTACAATTTCTAAGGCTCTACTTGACAACATGTTGATATGATAAATATCCTCCTGTCACCCTTAAGCAACAATTGTCATCTGTGACTGCTCTCAGAACACCTACTTCAGCAAAGATGACCCTTTTTCTTCTGAACCGCAGAAGTATCAGAGGTCCAAAACACGTCTGCAGAAAACATCACCCTCCAGTGTTCAGTTTCAGCTCTTTATGCCTTTTTTCTACTTATTTCTGTCCTCCCACATCTCCACAGTTTGAGGCTGTCATGTTGTTTTCTTTAAACTACATTAGAACAGGAAAAAGATCTCTTGATAGCAACAACCTTTCTTTCTTGGGGGAAGTTGAAGGAAGAACAAAGGAGGAAAGGCGATACCCAATTCTATCCACAGAAGTGAAAAGTGTGCCCAAATTAAATCACTTCTCTTCATTATTCATATAATTACTTGCATCTAGATCCAACAGACTCAAAAGCTATGCACATCACCAGGTTCATCAAAAGACAATTGAAATTTAGGACCAAGCACTTTAGCAATCAGACTCTACAGAGACAGGTGCTCCAAAGGTGCACGGATGAGACCATCCCTCCCTCACAGCTTCTGCTGCCACTTTACCCACACCTTCAGAACATCTATCACAAGGCACAGAAAGAATTGTAAAGCCTCTAAAGTTTAAGCAAAAAGATTCTGTATATCCCTTGATATATAATTAAGGACTTTAACAAGGTGTGGTCAACACAGCTGCTGTCATTAGTAACATAACAAAAGCTCTTCCTGTATCCATCTCAGTGGCTAGCTTGAGGATGCATTCCATGCCTGAAATTCTCACCAGAGATGCATATGGAGCAGGCTTTTTGTAGCTTTATTAAAAAAAAGAAAAGTTAAAAACCCAACAACTATTGTCTCACTGCCAAATGATGAAGCTGTCCAAGCATACTAGTTCTGTGTGGCACAGACCCACAGCCTACTGCTCTGCTGCAGCCATGCAGAGACAGGGAACCTGCAGTGCTCACATGGATAATGAAGCTGTATAAAATCATCTTGCACAGCCAGTGCAAAACTAGAAGACAGGGAGTCCTATGCAAGATCTAAAAAGCTAAAACTAAGAAGGCAGGGGGAAAAAGTGGACAGAAAGAGATAAGCAAAATGGAAGTATCCAACTTTTCTGTCCCCAGTTAATGCCACTTCTGTTGGAGCTGATCAGAGGGGCTCACAGGAGCACTCCCACAATCCTCCTGTTCCCCACACTCAGCTCTCTGTTTGGGGAGCTGAAATCCAAAGTGGCCATTGCAGGAGAGTGGTTGCCAGCCCAGGAAGGCTCCCTGCCCTGTGAGAAGAGCTCACCACATCCCAGCCCATCTGCACTCAATCAAAGGCTCATTTCACAATCCTCATGGAAATCAGTGAACGAAGTAGGATAGAAAGCTGGGATCATCATCTCTTGTGTTGCTTAGCCCTGCAGTCCCTTGGGCATGACAGTGGCCTCTGAGTGAGGGGGCAATGTTCTGTTTTTAGCTCTGGGGAGTTAAGAGCAGTGACAACCTTAAATCACAATCTGAATACTTTCTGCGCTTGTTTACCAGTTTCCTGTTTTCGTGTTACCAAAATGATGATCTTACACTGAGGGTTATTGGAAAGCCAGAAAATCAAGGACTGCAATTCAATTTTCTTACCTCTGCCACAAAAAGTAATTCAGCCTTTGAAGTGCTGAAAGAGGCTGAGGGGTCATTACTTGTCTCTGGGGTGCTCCAAAGGGGCAGAGCAGGCAGCTCACCCAGAGGATAATGTGAAATCCAGCACAAGGAACCAGGGCACACCAATTTGTTTTTCAATCTATTTTGTTGCAGTTCAGAGCATCAGTGCAGACTAGTAACAGAGGAAAATAGGTGACACTTTGACTAAATTCAGCACTCCACAGTCTCTAAAGGCAGCAGAATATACCACTCAAACCCCACACATTTTGGCTGTCTGCACTGATGCTCTGAATAGAATACAATAGATAAAAAAACCAACAGCTCTGCTACAACTCTTAAAGGCAAGTTTTCTTCAAACCAAGAGCTGCCCCAAAAAGCAAGCAAAATCATGCAGAGTGGGAAACCTGCACAAACGAAAAGAAACAGCCAATTTGCTCCAGTCACTGCTCAGCCATGAATCACCATGCCCAAGAACACCAAAAGTGTTAATTATATTTTGCAGGTTCCCTTAACATCCTCAAAAAACAAAAGCTGGGGATCTGAACTGCTTTTTGTAAGGCAGGTTTACATCACAGATGATGGTGTCTTGCAATTGCTTGGTGACTTATTAAGAAAAACAAAACTACACTACTGACCAGTTTTTGTGACCCATTTTGCATCAGCAGAAGTACAGGAGCCATTTGTTCCCACAGCCAAGGCCAGACATGGCTCTACACACTCCTAAGGTGCCTTGATGCAAAGACCTTATTAATTATATTTCTCAGGCATGGTTACCCCAAAATGGGTCTGATTCCCTCAGACTTCTTAGTAAGTATACAGAATTACTGGGAGTTGAGTCTATCAAGATACCTGGACTTCCACCACTGTCACCTCCTGCATCAGGCTGTCAGAGAGGCACTTCCTCAGCCCCAAAACTCCAGTAAGACTAAAGGACTTTCAACAACTCTTCAAACATAAGTGCAGCTGCTCCAAAACAGCAGAGGAAGATGTAGCATTGTGAAAGCCAAGTAGGGTTCGCCCACGAAGCCAACATGCCCTTCCTCCATCTCCTGGAATAATTTTATAACTGCTGAGCTGATTTTTGAGGGACAACAGGGACACTCTGGGCACCTTATTTAAGTGGTATGTCCAGGCAGTTACAATATAGTGGAAAGAGAGAAAACAAGAGTAAATAAGTAGGGCATGGGGACTGGGAAAGGACCTCTCTGTTCTGGTCCATACTCCAACAGGTTGTTCCTGCACCATCCTGTCTTTGAACCAGGGTGTAAACCCAAATTCCTCCTCCAGCACAAGACACTTGGCATATCTTAACCAGAACCCTGCAGAACCCTTCTCCTTTATGCTATGTCTGGCCCATAAATCAGGTTAATCAGCCTTCCTGACCAACACAGTAAACTGCCCCAAAGCCTCACCTCACTACAGCTTCTCCCTCTGCAGGGAGGAGGTGAGTCCTGGTCAGGACCCCCCACAGCACCTCTCTGTAATATATCTCACCTGGCCTTGGGACGGGGACAGGGACAGCCAGAGGCTCTCTTCTCCCTGCTCCCCTGCAGCAGCTCAATTGAGCTGGAGATCACAGAGGAAACCAAATGAGACTCCTCATTTTTTTGGTGTAGTGAAAAAAGCCTGTTCATTTGTCTCTTGGTGGGTCAGTCTTGATGGATCATCTCAAAGAACAGATGTGATTAGTGGTCCAAAGCAAGGAATCTGCTGTGACCAAAGGACAAGATAAACCCCTTCCACGCATACCTTTAAAAAACTTCCTGGAGGATCTCACCTGCCTAACCAGGGGCACAACCCTAATGCACAGGTAATATAACACCTTTGGAGGGTAATGGAACCCAGCAGACAGGCTTTGGCTCACTGGTAGAGACAAAATTTCAGAGGAAACATCTTTTATGTGTAGGTTTCTAAAGAAAAGGCCCCTGCCACAAGGCAACGATGGCAGACGGGACATGGGGAGTATTTAAAATGAGAAGGACTGCGTTTTTTGGGCACTCGAGGAGCTCCTACAAGGCTGACTTTGATTTAACGTGGGTGGTGTGTGGGGGTCCCCGCACCCGGCCAGGCTGAAGACAGAGGCACCCTTCGCCCCCCTCAACCTCCTCATCCGCCTGAGAGGCTTCGTAGGGTCTGGTCCCTCTCTGCGGGTGGGGGAGGCACCCACCCGTCCCGTTCCACGGCTCCCCGGCACGAGGCAAAGCTCCCCATCCCCTCCGTGGGTCTGGCACCGAGGCGGGGTAGCGAGGGGTGGCTGGAGCCTGGACAGCCGGCGGCATCAGGGGGGAGCCGAGCCGCCCCGACCCCCCGGTGCCGAGCGGGCCCGGCCGACTCCGCCATGGTTTTACCTTTACTGGGCACGGCGCGGCGGACACGGCGGGCGGCGGCTGCAGCGGGAACAATGCAGCTTCAACAACAGCCGTCCCTGTCCAGCCCGCTCCCCCCTCACGGCGCCGCCATCTTAGGACCGCGGCAGCACCTCTCGCCGCCTCAGCCCTGCTGTCTTCCAGTCGAATTTTATGTCGACTGGCGAATTTTCTCATCTTTTGTAAACGTAACTGATGTAGTCAGATAGCTTCTACAATAGAAGTTGCTTAATGAAGAATATAACTCTGTGTTTCGAGCATTGCGCAAGGTCACATCACCGAAATTAAATATGCATTAGGTAGGCGGAGAATATGTGTTAGATAGGCAGGTTCGTGTGAATGTTACTGCGTAAAAGATACGGCTTTTCACCCCTGGTGTACGTGATTTGTGGAAACCTCCACCTTACACCGTGTGAGATTAAACGATGTTTCCTTTCTGAACTAGACGTTGTGTCTGTGTTTTGGGAGCTCCTTAAACCGGTAACACCGGCACCCCGTCCCCGGACAGCCCTGAGGGACCCACTGGCCAAGGTGACTGCTGTCACACCCCCACCTCGTGCCCGCACGACTCTGCCGCCGTCGGACTCTCGTAGGGGCTGCCTAAGGAGGCGGTGGATTCACTGTTTCTGGAGCCATTTAAGGAAACACTGGACATCGTGCTTAGTGCCATGGTCTAGTTGGCAAGGTGGTAGTAGATCATAGGTTGGATTCCATCTCTAAGGCATATGATTCTGTAATAAAACATCACCTTCCTATGTTAGAGCGGGGGTTCATTCCCTGAGGGAGGTGGTAGTCGTGGCCGGGTGCAGTCTCTGGGCAATAGGCCAGCAGTGAGGGGCATGTGGGGCTGAGGCGGCAAGGAGACATGTCTACCTCAGGGTCACCTGCCCTTGGCCTGGGCCAAGGGAATGCTTGGGAAGTGCTGGACCTTCCAGCCCACACTCTGGGTGTACTTTGGGGTGCTGGCTGTAGGACATGGGGAAGGTGGACACCGTCCTGGCTGTTGGTCCTGATCTTCTGCTTTATTACCTCCTTGCCCGGTTTCCAGCCTTTGTCTCCCTCTGCGTGCTGCAGGCACAGCTCCCTGTGCCTTCCTGGCAGCATCTCACCATGATGTGCTGGGGAGGACACCTGAGGCGCCAGGGTCACCTGGGGCAGCAGGTCTAGAATTGGGGTGCTGAAGGGTGTGAGTGTCACAGGCGGGGACCCTGGGGTGTGTGGCTGCCCCTAGGATATGCAGATAACTAAGAAGCTCCCCGATGTTGAATGCCACTATTCTTGCCATGTTTTGTGCATGTCAACCATGTGTCAGTCAGTGTGCAACAGGATGCAGGGTAGGACCAGGCTGTTCTCATAGCCCATGTGCCGGCATCCTGCTCTTGAGGCAGGGATGACAAGACCCTGATTCATATTTCTGTCATAGCAGGGATGCTCCTTGTTCCTTCCCAAGACCCCAGTCTATATTTCTGCCATAGCAGGGGCGCTCCTTGTTCCTCCCCGAGACCCTGGTCTGTATTTCTGCCACGGCAGAGGTACTCCTTGTTCCTCTCTGAGACCCCTATCTGTATTTCTGCCGCTGCAGGAGAGCTTCTTGCTCCTCCCGGAGACCTCGCTGTGTTTCTGTTCCCTGTCCCTCTGTCGGTAACCTGACCCAGCTCGTGACTCACAAAGGGCCTCCGGCGGCATTTTTTTCAGCAGCTCTGAGAGTTTCCAGATGGCCCCCGTGAGTGGGACTGGCCCTGCTACCAGCAGCCAGTGCAGCGAAGGCCACCGAGTGTCCCCGGTGGCCTTACTAAGCCACAGCTGTATGGGGACCGTGCCCTGGCCGGCTCAGAGAGACTCCCTCTCCCACGTGCTAAAGTCGAGCAGGCATTCTCTGCTCTCTGTATGGTTGCACACCTGAAAGCTGCAGGTCCCTCTCTGCTCGGCTCTAACAGAGCTCTGGGAAGTTTTATCTGACTCATGTCATTGTAGAAGCAGAAAGATTTGGCTGAAATTTATATGAAAAATTAAAAAAACAAAAAACCATGCTATCTCACCAGGCAGAACATGGAGTAGCAAGGTAGTTTCCATTCACATTCCCAGGCCTGAAAGGGCGTTATCTGCTCCATCTATTGATAGATTGCAGAGGGGAGCCAATGAACTGACTCATTTGCATAAATAAGTGTTAATTGCAAGATAAGTGTGCAGAGGTGTGAAGAGTGATATCCTGGTCTGTGTGTGACCTGGTGACCAGCAGCAGGCAGGCAGTAGGGCTTAGGACTGTGGGTCCTGGCAACTGCCAAGCCCTGTCCTCAGGGAAGAAGATGAAATTCTGAGGCTGGCATGTAGTCAAGCAGGTCAGCTTGCAGACAAATGGATATTAATTAGAAACCCACAATTTCATGATGAGACCTGTTCTGCTCTGGGCCCTCTATGCTCTTCCAGGGAAATGCCTCTTGGTGACCCTATTAGCCGAGAGTGGCATGGCAGCTATCCTGCTGTTACAATAGAAATGGCATCACAGCAGCAGGTTTCAAAGTAATTTTTGGTGAATGCAACAAAAGCAGGACAGGCTGTTTTCTTGTGGAGGTGTGGAGAGAGGTTCATGGGGACCTGCTCAGATTATGGTACTTTGCCAGTCTCCTGCACTGAGTTGTCTTTACTACAGCTGTCAGTTGCTGCTCCACGAGTTTTCTCCTGAGTGCTCCTATTCTATGTATTGAAGAGATCCCTGTGAGACATCTGGACCCAGATCTGGTTATTTTTATCCCCAGTCTGGTGATCAAAGCAAGGTGATACCTTGAAGTCACCGGTGATATCACCAGCAAGGTGGTACCTTGAGAAGTCACCAGTGGCTCTTGCTCTATGGCTGCTGACAGCAGCTGACCTGGAGATGACATCCCAGCTGGGAGAGGCTGCTGGGGGAGAGGCTGGCATTTGCCAAAGAGTATTGATGAAATGAAGAGCAGTGGCTGCTACACTAGAAGCAGCATTCCCATCACTGTTAGACCTACACTTGCTGCAGGGCCATCTCATGCTGTCTGAGGTACACTGAGCCACAGCAGAGCAGGAACTGTGTGTTGCAGTAGGTGCTTTCTCTGCAGAAGCAAAACTCCTCCTGCAAGGCCATCCTTGATGGCAGAGAAGAGTCCTGATGTTTTTGATACCTTGAGAATTGTTCCTTATGCAAGCAACTTGCAGCTCTGGCACTAAAATGGGTGAGGTTTTCACTACAGGTTTGTAAGCCTGCCTGTCTGGTATTGTGATACTTCTTCTTACAAGCACCTGGAGCAGGCATGTGTGGGAACAGCTTGCCTGAATTAGAGAAAAGAAGATGAGTATCCCTGCTCAGATCAAGGCAATGCAGCAAAAGGTCACAAAGGGTGTCTCTTTGCTGAAACCAGCTCTGGAACTGAAATTGGTGTTTGTTGGTTGGTGTCTGTGATTCACAGGGGCCTAATGGAATGACAGCGGCCTGCTGCAAGAGCGCCTGTGGTCTTCTGCCTTGGAGGGGATGAATGGTGGTGTGTGAAGATGACAGGACAGTGGCATGATGAGCAACAATATAAGAGAACACACATGCCTTCATAGAAGCCACACAGACTTTTCTCCAAAGGCCGGGGTAAGGTGGTCAGAGGCACCATGACACTCTGGCTACAGGGACAAAAACAGACTCAGAAGTTCCTGTCCCCATCTCCCTGTTTCTGTGCCCTCTGCTGCTTAACTCAATGGGATTTGTGTCCATGCCATGTAAATCAAACTAATGCCATGATCCAGAAGTCTCCCCAAATATGAAAAAGGGTGAGGAAGTAGGGGATCTGAAGAGGTTCCCACTGTAGCTATGTCAGTTCCCAGCACATTAACATTCAGTTGTCCCTTGAAAACATCTTAGTTCTTGTACAGCAAGTCCTGGTGAGTGGACCTGTACCATTGAGTGCTTCCTTTCTCCAAAGTGTAGGACTGCAGGATAAAGCTCTACCGGGTGACTATCCAAGGAACCCGCAGGGAAAGACCTGATCAAGGTGAGCTGGTTTTGAGTTCAGCATTCTGCCAGGATGCTGAACTCAATCACATGTGTGTCCCACAAAGGAGTGCAGGTGACCATGTACCATGTCTCCAGCTACCATTCTCACTGGGAGCAGGCAGAAGCCCCACAGATCCAAACAGGCCTTATCTCCTGTCCCTTGAAAGCCCCTATTGCTGAGACACCCAGCTCACTGAAGAAGTGAGAACAGCCCTGCATAGCTCTGCCAAAACAGCCTCCACACAGCTTGGAAAGTTCACGGGAGGGAGTCACATGGGGTGAAACCCAACCTCCCCTCTGGAGCTGGGACATTGAGATGCCTGAGTCTCCTCTCCAGAGGTCGTGTCTTCTGAAGGAATGGATCCAGGAGGTCTGGCTGGGTGGGATCACTCCAGTGGCCAAATCCAAACTCTGCTGTTTCCACAAGCTTGTGACATGTGCATCTTTTCCAGGCAACACAGACATTAAATCTGTTTCTGATGCTCTTGGAACATCTCTTGGTGACAGATGGGCTATCAGCACAGATCTACCCATTCGAGGAAAAGAAGTAGGAAAAGACACATTTCACCGTAGATCAGGCAGGGACAGCAGTGAGCCACGCTTAAGGTCATGCAACCACATCTCTCCCCTCCACGTTCTTTAGGTCTCCTCTGCCTCGCAGCCTGGGTGGTAGCAAGCTCCATCCCTGGCTTGCGCTTTCTCCTTTGAGCACTTGAGGGCACTGTTGGAGTTTGGAAAGAGGCAGATTCCTGGGGTGAAAGACTTGTTTCGTGATGTACCATGCAGACGCACATCAGTTTCGTGACTTCTGTTCTAAGGGATTTGTAGCTTTGGCCTGAATGCTCCATCTTGGGCAAAACCTTTCACAGGAAATATCAAGTCATGTGGACTTATTTTATCTTCATTTTTTTCTGTAAATATTTCTCCCATCTTTTTAACCCCAAGGTTTCTCTCATGAGGGTCAGATCTCAGGGAAAAGGCTGGGCTGCACAATGAGTTCTTGAGGGGAAGCAGAGAGTTTGGAATGATCACATGGAATTATACTTCACCTGCACAGATGGTTTGATTTTCAAAAGCACCGTTGATACAAGGACGTGCTTCCTGTCCATGTATGAACACAAATCTCCTCTCTCCTGGTGCCAGTCTCCATGAAAGGCAGCAGCACAGGCTGTGCTGGGGGTCAGGGCTGCACTGGCTCTGAAGGGTTGCATACAGCTCTCTGCTGGGAGCCTGTGCCAGAATAATTATTTACATGTGCTGGCATAAAGGAATTGCTAATGGAGTGGAACACCATGCTTGACCCCTTCGAGTTGTCCCAGAGGACACACTGGGAGTTACCAAGAAAAGCACACTCTCCCATGTACCAAACCAGATTTCCTTCCACCCCAGTCCTTCTCCTTCCTGCCACTGGAGCAGCTGGTTCATGGCAGAGGAGTTTCTGTCCCACTTTACACCATCCTCTTGCCTTTGCCAGCACATTCCAGGCTTGCACTCAGAGACTGTAAGTTGCCCTGTTATTCTATATAAATTGCCCTCAAAACTGAGTTGGATGGTGTCTTGGGGAAGGGAAGTCCCTTCTCCCATTAAGAAGCAGAGACTAAATGTGTTTGAAATATTTCACTTCTGTGTTTTTCCAGCCAAAGTGAAGTTTCTCTGAAGAGATGGACTACTGGCACCCAGACTGACTTTGTAATGCCTTCTTGTAGTTCCTGGTCCATCAAATTACCTTGGCTTTTGACTTGATTACTTTTTATTGCAGAGCTTTCCAGGAGAGACCATCTCCATGGCATTTGCCATTCCTGCTTCTTTCTGTAGGGAAAGAAGTCTTATGTCCAGCTTCCCACGGGATACTGAACTGTGTTCACTCTGTTGCTGAGTGTGGTGGTCCAGTTTGAGCAGAACATGTTGAGATCAGGCCATCATCTGCTTCTCCACCAGATTCTGACTTCTGTGGCCTCTAGAAAGTCTAGTTCCCAGGCTCTGTGGTTGCTATTGCAGCTATCACATATTTGTGGTCCATTACTAAATGCAATCAGGTTTCTTCCAGTCTTTCCACAGACAGGTTGGAGTTTCAGGAGGCTGCAGAGATTTCTTTCAGGATGGGGCACAGCGCTTGTCTTCAGCTAAGCATCAATATCCAGCCCTGGCACAACTCCAGGCATGCCTTCATCCTCCACTCAGCATGCTTAGGCATTCGTCCATGATGTCAGCTCTCTAGTCCCCTGCTATTAGTGCCTGGCCTCTTCTAAGCAAAATCCCACCTTAAATGTGGCACTGAGTTCACTTCTTACCTGCTACTGGCAGCTGTTTGTACCTGTCACATTGATTTTTTTGTGATCTCACCAACCTTGCTGTACAAATTATTGTCCTGCCTCAGTACTCATGTCTGTTGGGATCTTTGAAACATCCCTTGGGCCTCTCCTGCCAGCCACACCAGTACTATCACAGGCTAACAGACTGAAGATCCATCTGTGTCTGGTGAAAGGGATGCCCAGATCAACTTGAACTCTTTCCTCTTTCTGAGACTCCTCACAAGGGGCTTCATAGTGAGGAGGAATGGCTCAGCATCTGTGCTACAGTGAGCTGGGCAGTTCTCCCCCACCAGAGGCTGCAGTCAACAGCTCCTGTTCTGTGTGAGCACAACCTCCCTCCTCTCTGTTGCTGCTGTTAGCAGAGCAGCAAACTCCTAGCTTGGCAGAATCCCTGCTCCAAGATCTGCAAGCTGCAGACTGCCCTGGGCACTGAGCACATGCACTTCTTCCACTGCTTTATTCCCTTTGCAGGCCCTTGCTGCTGCAGAGCTCCCTGCTTCAGAACCAAGTATCTATTTCTTCTCCCGTGCCTTGGCTTTAGGTAAAAAACAGTATCTCCGTACACTCATTTTTTCTGGTGACAGCCCCCATCAACACCTCTCTCAGCTGTTCTAGTGCTTCAAACACCATTTCTGGACTGAAGAGTCTGTTCTTCCAGAAATCATATCCCCTTTTAGATAATAAAATGTTTTCATTTTCCTGCCTTTGCTCTGGGTGGCCAGCTCTTCTCACAGCCTGTGTTTCCTTCCATGCATGTGCCTGGGTTTGTCTGTGATCCAGCATCCCCGGTGGTCTGGGTCCCTATGTGTTGTTCATTTGCTTTGTTTCTAGGTGCTGATTTGTTTTCCTATTAATCTCCCTCCCTCCCTTGCTTAGCTCTCCCTAGACTGACTGCTGCCAACATATTTCATGTATCCTGTGCTGTGTAATAATCCAAGGGAAGGGGCCTTCATGCCTGCACCCTGGGACTCTGTAAGAGCTATTTCCAGAGGTGGCAGGTGCTGGCAGGACTCCAGCCATGTGTTCCCTTGCTGATTTAGTTGCTCTCCCTCCAAACTACCCCCCATGGCACATGTCCCTCTGCACGTCCCAACCTAGTTGTTGCATGGACCTTGTTCCTACCGGGACAGAGCACTGCCAATCCCTTTTTGGCCCTCAGCACAGGGAGGCAGCTGCACACCAGTGCCAGCTGCTGGCTGGGAGGGGAGAGCATGCTCAGCTTGCCTGTGACCATGCTTTGCTTTGCAGTCCCCTGATGATTCCAAGATAGTGCCATGATTTGGATCAGAAGCTCCTCTCTAGGCAGCAGTGTTGAGCTGCAGAACAGAGAAGGGCTTGATCATGGAATCACAGAATGGTTTGGGTTGGAAGGGACCTTAAATCTCATTCTGTTCCACCCCCCTTCCATGGGCAGGAACTATCCCACATTGCTCCAGGCTCTGTCTAGCCTTGCCTTGAACACTTCCAGGGATGGGACAGCCACAGCTTCTCTGGGCACCCAGTGCCAGGACCTCAGCACCCTCATAGTGAAGAATCTCTTCCTATTGTCCAACCTAAATCTAGGCTCCTTCAGCTTAAAGCCATTCCCTCTTGTCCTGTAAAGGGGGATGTTATCCATCACTCAGCCTCGCAGGTGAATCTGTGCCCTGTGCACCTGCCTGGGGAGCATCAAGCCTCCAGGCCTCCATCACAGAGGAGTAGTGCCTCAAACACTTCATAAGGGTCCTTTCTTGTGGACCAGGACCTGTCCTGTTATAGGATGAATGGAGGCCAGGTGGGAGAGGTCCCGATGGGTGGCATCTAGCAAAGTGAGATCCATCCCTAACTGATGCAGGCAGAGCAACATGCACCCCATATATTGTCCCTTGCCTATCCCAGTCCGAATGCCAGGCTGGACATTTTGGGAAGTGGTGTTGCAGAGAAAGCTTTATTTAAAAATCAATTTATGGGGTGGCTGATGATCATCTCTCCATCCTCAACCACAGTGTGCTGTCCCTGCCGTCTGCTGACTCCTTTTTTTGGGCTAAAGATTGAGTCCTAAAGATGACTTAAGGGCAGGGAAGGGGTAAATATAACCCCCATCTGCTTTCTACAGCAGTCACAGTCAGCTGGATGGGAGCAGTGCCAGGGATGGCAAGACATGAGAGAGAGGAGAGAAATTAGTAAAATCATCTTTGTCCCCCAAGAAAGCATGCTTCTGTTAAAGGGAAAGCTGACCTGAAATCTGGACGTGGGAGGATGAAGTCAGTCTCTTGTGTCCACGGTTACCACCCTTCTGCTATCACAGAGGAGCCCCCAACTCCTTCTGATGTGGGAAATCAGCCAGTCTCACAGGGCAACTTTATCCTGACTGGGTTGGCACTGAATTCCCTCAGAAGTTCATTATGTTTTCATGTGGGAAATTCTGTGAGCTACCGCTGCCCAGCAGCCTCCCTGAACAGTCCAGACCTCCTTCTCAGGCTGTCCCAGTGCATCCTGCTCCCCTGGGAACAGCCAAAATGATGTCCCTGACCACAGGCCCAGCCGGGGTTGCAGCAACCCTGCCCAAGCTGGGTCCAAGATAAATCACCAGGGCATGGAAGTTGCCACATTTATAAATATTGATCCTGTCTTTGGGGAAGTTCACCATTTTGGTGCAGGAGGTTTTTCTAGATAGCATTAAATAGAGATGCTGGAATTATTCTTGGCTCTGTCAACAGCATAGATTTGTATGGCTGCCCTGTGTGTGGGGCTGAGTGCTCTGGCCTGGGCCCACTCCCTGCTCCTGCTTGTCTCCCTTGGGCCTTCAGGCCTCGGAGTTATTTATTTTGGGATCTCTCCCAGCAGGGCAGACATGGAAAAGGTCTGTCTGTCACAGAGCTCTTTGCAAGGGAAGTGTTATAGGCCTCTGGCTGTTTTAGCTCTGTCGCCATGCATTGGGGACATGTTGTGCATGACCACCCACCCCTGCACAGCTGGCCCAGGGCAGCACTAACAACGTGCTGGCTGTATGCTGTGCTGTCTTCTAATATGCGAGACCCAGCAACAGTCATCCTCTGGGAAAAATTCGATTGGCACCTCCTCTGTACCTCACAGGCACCTGCACCAGGAAAAATGGAGGGGAGACTCAGAAATAGGGTGGTGAAAGGTTTCCAGCAAGCTTGCAAGTCTCCAGGTGGGTTATGTGGATTAAGCATTTCTTATTAAGCCTGTGGATCAACCTCTGCAGGTCTTTTACTCCAGGATGAAGAATGGCACATGTTTTGGTGGGCTGGAATACTGCTCTTGGATGTGACAGGTGAAAAGCAGAGACCTAGATTTAGCTTGATCTTCTGGGATGGGAACCTTCAGAAAGAGAAAGTGGTTCAGTCATGGTAAAATGGTTTCAAATTCAACTCAATTTCAAAATTTCAAATTCATGTAATCCCTCAGCAAGCAGTGGTGGACATCTCTCTAGCAACAATTGCTTAAATATGTGGATAAGACTGCCCTGTATGGGGGCACAGTAGCGATCAGAGAGATAACCATAATGGGTCAGCAGAAGAAACCAAACCTGTGCTCATTTATCTTGGCAGTTTGGGAGGGTGCTGTGAACCAGAAGTCATCCTCTCTACAGATGTTCAGAGACATTTTGCTGTTTGCCCTGACCTATCAGCTGAGGATAGTTCTTCCTGGGACTGACCTATAGGAGAGGACAGCAAAGGGACAACAGACCAGATGGATGGTGAGCATTTGATCATCCTCCCAGGAGAACCTCCAGCCTAGCCAGGCACCAGGAACAGTCCCAAGTTTCTCAATGCTACTGCAGTCTGGTGAGGATTTTGAGCAGTAAAGTGTCAGGGAGTGTCTTGGTTTGGAAAGGCAGTTGTCTGCTAAGGAAGGCAGGAGCCTCCCCTGAAATGGGAAAAATGTAAACCACCTCCCTCCGAATTGTTATAAATTTTAAATTAAGGGGCTCTCAGGCAAAAATACGGGAGCAGGAATAGCAGTTCTTTATTAGGGAAGAAAATAAAAAGATAAAATAAACAATGCAGTAAACCAAAACACCACTGACAGAGTCAGAATACAACCTGACACCCTGTTGGTCAGGATGTTGGTAGCAGTCCAATTGGAATTGAGGCTGCAGTCCTCCTGGAGTGTCAGGTGTGATTCTGTTGGAGCAGGGATCCTGTAGAAAGGTGTAGTCTTCCTCTGAAGATCCAGTGGAAGAGGCAGCTGTTCCTCTGGGAAATGCAGTGGAGAAAGCCCTGCTGGTGTTCCAGAACCTCAAGATTATATCTGGGTAGGAATGTGTTGCTCCTCCTTCTGGGTGGAGCATCTCCCAATGTCATGCAGTGACATTCAATAGCCTGTTATCAGCAGATGTCTCCCCAGAGGGAGGAGTGGTTGTGGAAGAGATAAGGAAAACTGCCCACTTAACAGAAGACAACTGCCATACAGATGGCAATTTGCTTG
Organism: Haemorhous mexicanus; assembly: GCF_027477595.1. Taxonomy (NCBI): domain Eukaryota; kingdom Metazoa; phylum Chordata; class Aves; order Passeriformes; family Fringillidae; genus Haemorhous; species Haemorhous mexicanus. The sequence continues at coordinate 609,762 of NC_082363.1, read as the reverse complement.
GCAATCCAGGACAGGCAGTATGGGCTGGCAGGTGCCAGGACAGCACAAGGGGCTCAGGGGACTACAAGCATCCCAGAGATCTCACTGCTGAACTCAGATCAACTCAGTACGAGCCAGCCTGTCCTCCCTCCTCAGCTCAGTGGGTTTGCTGCTCCAGCAATGCTGGGAACACAGGCTGAAGAGGCCCCATTCCTGAGACCAGTATGGACAAATGAAGGGCCAGTCCTGCATTCTCTTGACTTGGAATGGATCCTTTTCTTTCATCCCAAGGGAAGAACTGTTTGTCACAACAAGCACAGGGACCTGTTGGAAGGACACCTTCCTGGATAACTGTACATCTCTTAAGTGGTGAGAGATCTCTTGTGAGATGCACTTTGGAGCACAAGGTGCACTGGAAATCCTAAGGCAAGGTGAGCCACACTTACCAGGCAGCCAGAGCAAGTTCTGGTCTGGCACACACCTATCCTGGTCACTCCCTTCTTCCTGAGCTCTGCCCCTTTTGCTACCTGGGCAAGGCTCTGAGGAGGAAGGCAAATTGCTCTGTGTGTCCCCACATGCCCCATTCCAGAGGGGAGAGCAGAAAGGCCAGTCTGCAGCACCAGGCAGCGCTAGCCAGGTGCTCCACTGGTGATGTGTGCGGCCAGCCTGGAGCAGAGCACACCTCAGACTGGAGCCCTGGGCTGAAGCTGTGCAGCTGCAAGTGGGAACAGTCAGACAGCACCTGTCTCAGGCAGCTTCCTCCTGGAAGCTACCACTGGAGGCTGAAGTGGGGCTCTTGAGCTCCCCTGCCCTGCCCAGGGAACAGGTAGCCAGTAGAGGCTATACCTGAGTGCAGAGCACACAGCAGCCAAACCATGAACCCATTTGTAATTTGTCAGACACTTTTGTGATCCTTGGTGCACCTGCTGATCACCTGTGCAGGGCTGAGCGTCCTTGCCCCAGGGAGAGGATTTTCATGGGTGGGGGTCTTTTGAGTTGGCAGAACAGACTAACTCATGGCGATGGAAATTCAGCCCTGGAGTGAGTCAGATACATGAGTCAGCAGGTCCCAGAGCACAGGCTGTGCCCAGCCTTGTGCAAGGAGAGGTCAGTGTACTGCTTGTGCTGCACAGGGTCTGCATGGGGACAGCAAGGGCAGGCCTGGCTCTCTCCACAGGGGACACAGAAGTCTCCAAGCAGGGGAACAGGCCAGGTGGCTACCTCCTCAGCTGCCATGCTCCATGGGGTCAATGGCCATGGCAAAAGGGCTTTGCAGGAGTTATGACCCTGGTGAGCAAGACATCTTCTGCCCTGGGAGGGGAGAGCCCCAGCTCTGTGCTTACCTGCCGTGGCTGAGCATGCAGGACAGAGAACTTGATGGGAAGAGTCCCATCACTGCAGTCCCTGTGCCATGGTCCCTGCACTCTGCAGTGGTTCCTCTCTGCTGCTTGCACACCTGTTTTTTTGCAAAGTGCAGGTAGCTGATCTGCCCCCTCCTGCCCCATGGTATTCTGCATGCACTGTGGTGGGTGCAGCGGACAGGGGCCTGATGGTCATCTGTGTCCAGCACCAGAATCCGCACTAGAGAGCTGCCACTGTGGACCCCAGGCTCAGGAGCCAAGTGCAAGCTCTACTTGGTTTTGACAGGGGAGGGACCATACTAGCATGAGACCAGGACAGAGCAGGGGTTGTGGGATGAACATAAGGACAGTGAGCTGCTTAGCTTGATGTCATTCTCAAGATGACCTTACCCCATCATCTGTGCTTTTGCAGAAGCTGAAACAAATGTAACGTGGCAGAGAATTGGGTTTTATTCATTCTCTTTGCACTGAGCATTTCAGGAGAACAGAAACTTTACAAATAAATGTCCACCCTCTCTGTCCCAAAGCCCTTCTTATGGACCATCACAACCACACTTACAGTGTGCTGGTGAACCAGAGCTCTGTCCTTTAACCCTGAGCCTGGAAAAGCATCTTCCTTTGATACAGCTTAACCTTTGTAGTGAGCCTTGAGAATCCTAACTGCAGCAGTGCTTCTGCAGAGCGAAGTCTTGGGATCTTCAGACAACTCTGGAAGTAGGGTGAGACACATAACCGTTCTCCTGCAAATCTCCAAGACCACATGCAGCCCAGTGTTAAATAAATGCATGTTTATGGTAAACCACCAGGGACATTGGCCTGTGAGATATTTGATCTAAGGTTGCTGTCACAATTTTGCTGTTTCTCACCTTGAGGTTAAACCACAAAAGCCTTTTCTTTCTGCAGAGCTGAGAGAATTCCTGACATTTGCTGCAGCAGTGGGTCACTTGCATCTGCAACTACTAATGCAGGTTTCTGGAGCAAAAGCAATACCCTATAAAGAAACTATAAATTCAGAAAGACTGTAGCCATATGAACAAGGCATTTGATATTTTTAGGAATATTTTCAAGCAGCTGAAAGTTCACTCACCACAGCTGGAGCCCAAGAGAAGACCCTCCAGATCTCCTCTGAAGTTAAACAGAGGATAGAAACAAAACTGAAGGCTCTAATTTTCATATACTAAGGGTGGTTAATTAATAATTAAAATGATCAAGAGGCTGGAGGGGTTGTCTTGTGAAAAGTACTGAAAAGATTGGGATTCATCAGACTGAAGAGAAGAAAACTGGGAGGGATGTGACTGAAGTGACCAAGCGGGGTGAATCAGGTGAGATTGAAATCAATCCCAAGGCCAAGAGCTAGGGGCAGTCAGTGGCACTGGTAGGATATCACTCTGAAACCTCTGAAACAGAGAAAAGGAAAGATTTTATGTGAGTAAAATCTCAAGAATTTGCCGCCATGAGAGGCTGTCAGCATGGAAAGGGATTAGACCAGCTAATGAAGAGCTGGTCCGTAAGGGAATATCAGAGAGAACAGTCAGACACATGCCTTCGGCTGTCCTAAGCCCAGTGACCATGAATGCTGAAGTAGGAGGTGCTTAGGCAGCCGAAGGCTCCCCCAAAACAGCATTTCCTATTGCCTTTGCTAGTTGCAGGCAACACCGACTGTAGCTCTGACACAGCAAAGTTCCTATTCCCTTTCCTGTTCCAATTTTCTTTTGCAGGATTTTTCCTTAGTTAGCACTCAGCTAATGGGGCATCTCAGCAACAAGACTCAGCCCATGGGGATAATCTCCACCCTCATCATGGTGAGGACAAGTTCCTATTGCTAGGGATGGAACAGATGGGAAGCGTGTGCTGTGCCTGTGTCCAGGCAGTGAGACCATCCACACTCAGCTACAAACACGAAACGCCCTTGGCAGCTCGATCCTTGCCTGCACAGCCCTGAACTGCCTGTGCCTTGTGCTCCAGCCAGAGCCTTGCGCTCCAGCCAGAGCCTTGCTGTGCTTCTGTTCTGGAGATTTAAGCCCAGGGTGGGCCCCAAGCATGTCCTGAAAAAGAAATGCGGGTGCTGGTTAAAGTTGTCCTGGTCCAGACAAGATCTGTACCAGTATGGGTCCAATGGGGACATACCATTGTTGCACAAATCCTGCACACCCATCAGCAGAGCTGTGTACCACATACCATACAGACTCATGCAGGCCATGCAGTTTTAGTTTCTTCTTTTCAGGGTCTTTGCAGAGGCAAATAACCCATCTGCTTTTCCAATATATTTCTCCTAAATTATTTGGATTACTTGGGATAGGACTTGGAGCAATGTGGTCTGTAGAAGGTGTCCCTGCCCATGGCAGAAGGTTGAAATAAGAGGGTCTTTAAAGTCCCATCCAGCATAAACCATTCTGTGATTCTGTGAGACTCCTGAACAGGAGGCATGGTGTGATATTCAGACAGACCTAGGACATCATAATAATGAACCATCTTCCCAGCCAAGCAAATGCCCGTCTCACTCCAAGTGCTCCATGACAAGAATGTGCTCATAAGGTTATGTAGGAAGCAACTAGGGATGGGTAAAATGGGTTTGGTTTGATTAGGAAGAAGGTTCTCTCTTCATCTCTCAGTTTCCAGCATATTCCTAGTTTCACAGATGAGTAATTTAGAAGATTTTAAGTCCTTCCCAGGACACAGAAACTTGTGTGTAAGGATACAGCTGTGTTTCTTCACGTCTGTATCAGGATTCAGGACTCCTCACAGCCTCAGTAAGATGTTTAGCTGAAACTTGTCTGTAGCAGTCAGCTCAGGGGTGCAGTTCAAGCCCAGGATTTCAGTTTGACCAAAGCATCCACTCTGGTTTCAGGTATGAGATGCATTTCAAAATGTGATTGGTCAGGGATAAAAGCTGCTGTTGTTCAGTGACACAAAGCTGCTGATGAATTTCCCTCTCTTCTGAATCCTTCCCAGATGATCTCAGTTCCTGGCAGTGACTCCCTCAGTCAGGAGTCTTGGTCAAGTAACTTGGACAAACAATATTTAGCCTCAAACTTATTTGCTGTTCATTCACCACACTGCCTGACTGGGCTGCTTGGCCACGTGCAGTGGCTTCTGATCATGGATTGGGTGGGCCTGAATCTTCACAAACAGAAGGAAGGTGGGTGCAGCCAACACAGATGTGTGTTTGTTCTGTCCTCCAGCCAGTGCCAGCATCCACAGTTACTGTTTGCATCAGCCTTCATGCTGGGCAGAGCACCAGAAAGGTGGCCAGCTTGGCTGCCACGTGGGGAGCCTGCAATTGAAGTTGCATTAATGTCAGATGCCACGTTCCTGCCATGATGCTTGTCTGAGTCCTCCCACATCAGAGGAAGAGTGTCTGAGATGCAAAGACCACCTTCACAAACCTTCTTCTGACTGACCAGAAGACACCTTTTTGTGGCAGTGCTGTAACCTTCTTAGAAGCATAAGACACACAGGAGGGACCCCATCCCCACTGAGCAGAGCTACATTATTTGTATGCTGTGATTGTTGTAATATCATCTAGCAATGCCGTGAAAGCTCTTGCAGTATCTCCCAGTTCCCTATTTCAGAAACTCTTATTTGTTGTGATGCCACAGAAGGTTCCTGGAGTAGTGATGAGTCCACTGACCCCTCCAGGGCCAAAGCAGCTCATAAAAGGCTTCTGCTGTGCCGGTTGCAGCCCAGCAGTTTTCATCACCACACTCATCAAAGATCTATTTTTCCTTTCTAAGGGTAGGAGGACATAATCCCCAAATGAAAATATCATTAACCCTCCTAATAAAACTGGGAAGAGGGAATTCCTGACCAAAGTGTGTCCTGGGCATCTGCAGGACCCAACATCCCCTCTGATGACCCTTGAGCAGACAATGTCAAGAGAAGTTCAGGCTGAACTAATTTAATATTTTCATTAAGAAAATGTATTTTCAGTTTTGTTCTGAGAAGCCTAACTTGTGTTCCTAGAATGAGGTATGGTTCTGTTGTTCTAGATCTGCCTTTTAGGAGAATTACAGAAATTTTCATAGGCAACCCAATGAGTTTGGGAGTAATGAAACCTGGGGGCTGCCTCACAGAAATGTCTGGGGAAATTAATTGTATTGCATGCTGAGGGAAAGGATGACTCTCCCTTCCAAGGGTTATTAGCCGGGATCCTCTTCAAAGGTGATACTCTGCCCATTCATTAAATCCTGCCCTTGATATCTTCCTGTTATCAACCTTGTCAGCCTGGGCTGAGACTTGTAACACCAATCCACTCCTGTAAGCTGGGCTGAGTGCAAGAAGGAGCAACTGAACTGCCACAAGTCCCATCCACAGCAATCCTGTTTCACCAAGTTTTGTTCTATACAACTTCCCAGGAGCTTTCTCCTAATGAAAATATATTTCCAAAATATATTTTCAAAACACCAGTCAGCTGCAGAAAGGTATTCATTCACATTTGCCAGGTTTTGAACAAGCACCCAGGAGCACTGCATTAATGGAAAAGAAGAAAGTATTACAAGGAAGGTTCAATAGCAGACATCTTGCAGTATCAGGCAGGACATTGGTGCACAGGAAGAGCAGCTTTGTGCTTGTCTACCTTTGCCAATGTCAGCGGCAGGTAAGCCTGGCCCTGCCACCATCTCAGCCTGATGGAGATGGAATATCTCTCTCATACCACCATGGGTCATTTCAGGTTTTTCTTAGCTGAAAATTCACATTTTTTACTTCACCAAGAGCTTATGATTCAGTTCACATCCACAGAAAACTGGCCAGTCTGCGTTCCAAGGCTGTATGCGATGAAGAGTTTACCCCATCTCTCAGCTCCTTGTTCCAATGGTCAGTTATTCCCACTGTTAAAAAAAGTTCCTTTATTTCAAGCCCAACAACCACCAGCTTTGCTTTCCAATCCCTGGATCTTTTTCTGTCTTTGTCTGCCCTCTTAAAGAGCCTTTGCACTCAAAGTAGTCCCCCACATCAGTTCTCACAGACCACAATTAAATCACCTCTTAAAAACTAGATAAAATAAACAGATCATGTTCCATTTGTCTCTCACTGAGAATGATTTCTAGCCCTGGGATAATTTTCTCATTCTTTCCTGAATCTTTTCCAAGTTTTCAGTGTTACTCTCAAGCATAAGCACTAGACCTGAATGTGCCATTTCACTCCTGATGTCACTAAAATCACATGCAGGAGCAGTGCCGCTTCCATGATATTCCATTTGTGCATGTCAAGGTCCTGTCTAGCCTAGTGGCAGTGTGACTGTCTGTTCTTGGGTTTCAGCTGAAGCCTGAACCCTCATAGGAGTCCCCATTCTCCCTGTTCCATCATGGCAGAGTGGCCTGCACATCTCATATCAAACCATCGTTAAATGTTGATTGAAGTGTCCCTGATTTTCTGTATTCCAATCCCTGTGAACCCCTCATCCCTCCAGCTTGATTTCTTCCTGTACCACCAAGTATCTGTGTGTGTTTTTCTTTAGATAAGGTTTTATCCCATCCCAGACAACCATTCTTGCTTTCAGTAATCCCATAAACAAGCTTTTCCCATGATGTTCTTGTTCTTGCAGCATACCAGTTGCTTCCAAGAGAGAAAGAAAATCCGTGACATCCCTTTGCAGTACAGATCAGGTGATTTCTATAGCATTAAGTTAGGTATTTCTAGAATGAGAATGTTTTAGGAAGCATCACAGGCAGTCCAATGTTTGCATTCTCGGAAAGGCATCATGGGCTTGGCAGAGACAGTGCATCCGACTTTGAAAAAGCACCTAAAGTACTGAAAGGAACTGAAAGGATCTTCCATTTGGAGGGATCCACATTTCTTCTCCAGCTGCTGAGAATCCCGGAGAGCTCCTAGACTAGACAGCAAAGTGAGGCAAAGCCAAATGACAAAGTCAAATTTTTCAATGAGCAAACAAGAGTAGCAGCTGAAAGGGACCCACAGGGATCATGGAGTCCAACCCCTGGGCCTACATTGACACCCCAACAATCCCACCCTGTGCCTGAGAACATTGTTCAAATGCTACTGGAGCTCTGGCAGCCTTGGGGCCGTGACCCTTCCCTGGGGAGCTTGTTCAGTGCTCCACCACCCCCTGGGGGAAGATCCTGTCACTGTAACCAGAGGGCAGAGATCAGCAAGGGCCCCTCCACTGACGCTTATGAGGAAGATGTAGATTGTTTCCTCAGGAAGTTGTAGAGTCAGTGAAATGCAGCCTTCCAATCCCCCAAAAATTCTTGGTCCACCATTCCTGCATGTACCTTTTAGGAGAGCTCAGGATCCTCCTGCAGCCCCAGGATGGCTGGAGCCAGGGCAGCAGCATCACCATGCACCCTACCCTGGGAATGTGGCTGTAGTTGCCCCTTGTGTCTTTCTTCCATCTCCCCTCACTACAAGTCTCACAGGAATCCTGTCCATCTTGCTGTTAAGGCTCTTAGTTAAAGTATTTAAGAGGTTTTGGTGCCTCTTAATAATGCACTTAGAAATATCTTTGATGTTAAGAGGTGAACTTCAATGAAGTACTTTGCCAAGGGAGGAGCATGGAAATGTCAGCTGGATTGTACCTGTTTGAGCTATATTGCTGAGGGCACAGTGTCAAACCCAAGCCCTGTGAAGCCAGAGGCAACCTGCAAGTTTTCAGCAGAGAAGCTGGGTGGGTTCAAGAACCACCAGTCTGAGCCCAGAGCCCTTCACTGTCTCCCTGCAAATCCCAGTTGGCTCTGCACATGGCCAGGAGAGGGGTGGGCTGAGGCTGTGTGAACTGTTTAGTGGACCATAAAGTGCATTGTCTCATCCATGAACAGTGCAGGGCAGCCTGTGCCCCATGTCCTCTGATAGGCAGCCTGGGCAGAGGCTGGTGGATTTCTGATGAAATAGTTTAAAAAGAGTATTTGAAGGAAGGGGAGAGTGAAGTCAGCTGAGAAAAAGGAATGTTGTTCCCAGACATTAAGGATAATGGAATGAGGAACTACCACAAGTTGTGAGGCCCCCACTCCAGAGTAAACCCAGACCTTCATCCCAGGGCAGAGAGGAAGACCCCAGGATTGGTTCCACATGGGTATCAGCTAAAGAGGTGGCAGTCTGCACACGTTGGACTAGCCCAGACCAAGGGATGAGGTCTCAGGAGTTGAGAAAGGCTTTATTTTCAGACGAACAGGCTCACAGAGAGTAGCCTTTGGGGACAAGATGAACCCCTGGATCTTTCCTGGTGCCATCTCATCAGAGCTGTGCCTTCCCCAAGCACCAGAAAGATGCATTCAGCTCCTGCTGCTTGTTTGACTGTACCAAAACATCCTGCACCTCTCACTGCTCCCACCATCCATCCACAATAACCTGGCAATTGCCAAGCAAAAGAAATAACTCTGCAGCAGCTGTGTCTCCGATGGCAAAAGCTGGTAAGAGGCTCCTCTAGCTTTGCTGGATGGCTTTTGTACCTGTATTTCTTTCACTCCTTTGCTAAGTGCCAGTTCCTGACCCAGGAGCTGGCCTTTGGGGCCCACACCACCCTGCAGCCCCCACACCAACACACACAAGCCCTGCAAGGAGGAGAACCTGGCAAGAAGACTGGGAAATATTGTCACTTCAGCTGAGGTCACTCTGCACCCCGTCTTCTACCCAAGAGACCTCAAATGAAGGCACTGGAAAATAACACTGGAACAAATTCAGATGTTACTCTCCAGCCTATCATTACCCTGAGTCATATGGAGACAAGTGAAGAGCCTCTACCCAGGCTAGATTGTAATTGGAGTGATGGAAAAGACCATTAGGTCATCTGGGCCATCTATCCCCACCAACACACGCCTGTTCTCTGCTTCATGTTATCTAGTGCTGAGCTTGGAGTGAGTCAAATGATGCAGCTTCCAGTTTCCCATGGGAGACTTTTCCTAATAAAACTAATAGCTGAGATGGAAACATTTCATGGTATCCTGCCTAAATATGCTGTTGCACACATTCATCCCATTACTCTTGCTGATCATCCCTCTGAAAGCACATCTCTCCTTGGTGTTCATGCCCATCACCCTCCTGCTGACAGTTACAGTCAGATTTTCCATGGGTTGCCATCTAGACAAGCTGCATTTTACTGTTTGGTGGTAATGACTCCAGACTCAAGGCTGCAAATAACTTTCTTTGTCCTTGGAGCCTTTGGACTCCTCCTAAAAAACTAGATTCCACAGATATTCTGCAAAGGAAAATTATCTGAAGAGTTTTTTGTAGAAAATAAGGCTTAGAGAGATGGACCATTGAGTCAAGTTTCTCGTGATAATTCTTCATCTTCTGTTCTGATCTAGTTTTCCTTCTTTAAAATTTGTTCTTTGATTCTCCAGGGATCTCCATCCTGTTTCTACACTTAATTACAGCTTGAAGCCCCAGCAAGGCACATGACACCACTTGGAGGAGGGCTCCAGGTGCCAGGTGACTTAAAGGTATTCAGTTTGTAAAGAGACTCTGTCATTTCCTTGCAAGGTAAAAGATGGGGGGAAAGGGAGTGAGGTAAATCTATAGGTTGATGCCTTTAGGAGCAGGAGATGTAGCCATGAAACTTTCAAAAGGTTTCAGTGCACACATCCTGGCTCCTTCCCTTCACTGTGAATAAAAGGCTTATAAAAATAAGTAGTTTTCAGGGTTGTGTAAGCACAATGGTAGAGCAGTTCTCCAACATTAGATGCTGCAAAAATGGGGAATCCCCTAGGTCCTTGGCAACCTCAGTGTGGTATGTGCTCCTTACCCACCTGGTGCTGCTCAGTCCTTGCAGGTGAGTGGAGCACCCTCTGCTCCTTGTGGCTTCCTCCAAGGACACAACTGGGATCTTCCTGGCAGCAGTGAAGAGTATGGAGAGGAAGGACCTGAATGAGTCAGAGACACACACACAGAGTGTCATATCACAGGTTTTTCCTCAGAATTGGACCTGGTTCTCAAAACACTTCTTACCACTAGCTTCTGACAAAAAACCTTGCCATGCAAAATCTTGCCATGCCGCATCAATGCCAGCCTGAAAGGCCACCATCCCTGAGGGAAGCAGTGTCTTGCAGAGAGCAGAATGAGCCACAATCCAAGATGGAGCCTCTGCGTAGGACAGATAAACAGAGCTGTGCCTGCAACAGGAAATTAATTTAAATTTAGAAGAAATAATTTTTTCCCTTGGTTGAATGAGATGGGTGATCCTCCTGCTGTTCTTCATTAAGCAACAAAGGGTGAAACCAACAGCAAATTGTGTGCAAACCACCCAACCGTGGCCCTGAACTCCTGAAACATCTTTATTCACTTAATCTGGGATTCAGGAAATTCTCATCCAAGCCAGTTTTATTGGGTGGTTTGCATTGAGTTCTCAGCCTCCCAATCAGTAACAGATGAACAATTTGCATAACATTTTTCTCCTGGATTTTTGGCTCTGCGCCTCCTTTCTAGCGGCTGAGCTGATGAAGCAGGCTTGTTGTTCACCCTTTTGGAGATGTCAGCCTTGTTCTGGTTCTGGGAATGGACAAAGGCTGCCCTGGGTCCTGATCAATGCCAGGTCCTACCTTTCTAGATTCACCTCCATTGGTGGCTCATCTCCCCATCTCCTTCCTAATTCCTTCCTCCTGCTGCTTCCAGGGCTGTCATCAGGTATTGAGCCCTTAAAACCAGCCCAAACCAGGTCCCACCTGCTGAAGGGCAGCAGTAGATGCTGATAAACTGCAGCAGCCTGACTGTATGGGAATCTGCTAAAAGGACACAACAGGCACAGGTCCAGCTGTGGCTGGAGCTGCATGAAGATGAGGGTTGCTCTGGGGGATGATCTGCCCCTCAGCCCTTCTCCAGGCAGGTGGCTGCTCAGCTTGCTTTCATTGTTCCCTCCTGGGCAGAGATGTGACTGGGAGCAGAGCACAGATGGGGTTTTGTGCCACTGGGATGTCTCCAGCACTAGTGTCCATGTTGGTCCATTACCCCTTGCTTGTGAGGGTGACCCTGGATTTGAAACATGCTGTGCCTGCAGACCTGCTGTGCAGTGTGAGGACACGTGCCAGAAGTGGTGGGGATGAGTCAGTGCATGCACCCACACTCATGCCTGTGGCCAAGGTGGTGCCAGTCCACAGGGCTCCCCTACCCCACTGGGAATGCACAGCATTTGGACCACTGAGAGAAAGGAAAAGGGTGAGACCCTGGAAAAAAAAGGGCCTGGACAAATCCCAGCTCTTTGGCAAGGGACTGTTAATGTGTGCACCCCATGGCCATGCACGTATGTTACTTGTCAGCATCTCTCTGCCTCCACCCCTGTGCCTTGGCTGCCCAGAGCTGCCAGGACTCAGCTGGCAGCCAGTCAGGAAATGAAATAGGTGCTATGTCCCTGCCTTGTGCCCCCTCATGGGTGGGCTCCTTCACCTGTCCATCATGCCCCTCACCCTTGCAGACCCTCTGGCAGCCAATTTCACAGGAGGATGTTTCTGCCTTGGTGTTTCAGCACTGCCAGTTCCCAGAATAACTGGGTCCTGGGGCTGAGGAAAAACCGTTTGCTCAGCTGATGTGTTAGCTCAGATGCTTGAGCACAGGCTTTTAATATTATAATGCCTCTGAGATCTGGGACTTAGAGGGGGATTTGCTGCCATGTGCCTGACAAAGAGGAGTGACCTCAGCGACACCAGAGAGCAGAGAGTATATAAAACCTTTCTGGGCTCTGTGTAGGAGTGCCTCTTCCCTTTTTGGCTGCTCTCAGCTCCATCTGCTCTCTCGACACATGGATGTCCCTGACAGTCCCTCTTGGGTGGAGAGACGACCCGGCAGGAGATGAGTGCTCACACAAATGGGCTTCACATTATTTGCAGAGCTCCTGGTTTCATGCCCTGAATTTTAAGCACAAGAGTGATTCCCCTCATTCTAGCAGGTCTGCACCTTCTCTTCTCCATCCTTCTTCCTCTCCATCCTCCAACCTATCTGCATGAACTGCTTTCTCCATGCAGTGGCTCTCCAAGGGTGAAGGTGCTCCCTTCCCCCTCTCTCCTCTTGCCCACAGGGACCTGATTCTGACTCTGTTTTTTACCCTCTCTCTCAGGTCTCTCCCAAGTGGTTGGGTGATCACCACTGTTGTAAAGTTGGAACTGCATCAAATCAACATGTCAAAGATCATATTAGACATTCATTCACTCACTCTGTGAAATATTGGCCCTTTTCTGACACATGGAGAAAAGTAAGTTGCAAACCCAATGGGAAAGGCAGGAAAAACAGTCATTAATAACTGTACTTAATTACAAACTAATTTCTTGAAAAATGTGTTTGAAAGCAGCTGGCAACAAGTTGAACTGTGTGGAAAGTTTGAAGAACACCAGACCAGACATTCATAAGTCAACAGCCTCGAGAAAAGGTCAAGCTCTGGAAATATTTAAAGGCCCCTTAATAAAATGAATTTTAGCTCCAATGCTGAATTAAAATTTCATTGCAAATCCCCAGAAAATAGACTCACTCCCCACAGACATGCTGCACATGTTTGAGGAAGATTTGCTTTCCAAAAAACCACAAGCTCCCTATGAGGTTCCCCAGACCATCTCTTCTAGTGACGTCCTTCTGGCTGGAAATGCCACATAAGCACCTTCTTTCTGTCAAGCCATATTGTTAGACCAACCTCTCAAAATTATCAACTGGTGTCTGTAGTGCAGCATAACCTCTCTAGAAGCCTGGTGCCGTTGGTGAAATCTCATCTGAAACCAACCCTTGGGCATGAAGAGGGATGATCTCTTGGGAAGACCTGCAGAGATGCTATGACCATACACAGTGTTAACAATTATATTTTTGAAAGGGACCACACATTGCTTGCTTCCAGCAGCCCAACAACATCACTGTTACACTGTTCCTGTTGGTTTAACTGAACTCTGAAACACAAGAATATGGACAGGTATGGCTCATGGTGTGCGTCCCTGCAGTTCTGTCAGGAGCAAGGATCTTTCCCTTTGCCACACCAGGAATCATGTCCTGGGGATAGGAGCTGTTCACCAAACAAAAAAATCCCAAGGAGAAAAAGAAAGAAAAATATCAATCTGTAAAGGGTAACACTCACCCAAGAGACATTGGAGAAAGCCAACCCTAGCCTGTCTGTGCCTCTGTGTTTGCAATATTTCATTGTTCCTTGGTTGTTTGTTCTCCAAACCTGTCCTTATCCTGGCCTTCTTCGAGAGCACCCCTCAGCAGGTAGTGTGCAGGAGAGCCTGTGTGAGAACACCAGGAATGCCTTGACACTTATAGTCAGAGAGGCACGTATACCAGTCACCTTCCTTGTGGAAAGACACAAACCACTGAATCATCCCATATAAAGGTTCCAGCCACTATCACATCCCAAATAAAGGTTCCCCTGCTCAGATTGTGTGGCATTGCCCCAGATGGGCATGGGAAGAGCATTCCTGGTCCTGCAGTGTGGGAGCCACATACTGAGCCTACACACAAACTACCCACTGCTTATGCATCCTGGCTGCTACTCCTCTCTGCTGCAGTCTGCTAAATGACATGGATCTCCCCAGGAAGTGGGGCTGGGACAAGCCAGGAGCTCACTGGTGGATGGCACACAATATCTCTGAACATACATCATGCATATTTGACTGTGTGTAAACTGGTACCTCTGAATTCTCCCACTTCTGCTGGCTCATCTGCCCACCTAGTTCTGAGGCAAATGCAAATCCCAGACCCTCCCATGCTCCTCAGCCACTTCCAGAGTAGCTGGCAGAAGCAGGAGCTTCCAGGTCTGCAGGATGTTGTGAATATCTTGGTTTCAGAAATAGCAAAGTGTTTGGACTGCAGATGTTTCCAAAACAAAACATCTCAGTAGCTTTCCTTATTTGAAAGGTTTCATGACATTTGTGTCCAAATCAGACAAAGGCATTTTCCTATGAATTCAAACAGGGACACCTTCTACTAGATCAGAATGCTCCAAGCCCTCTGCATTTCTTAGAACACTTCCAGGAACGGGAAATCCACAACCTCTCTTTTCAAGATATTGGCAAGGCTTTGAGCCACAGGAACCACATGTCTGACCACCAAAACATTGCTTTATTCTCCTTTTCTCCTCCTGACACATCTCCTGCAGGAGGGGGAGACAGGTGCAGTATCACATTCTATCTCTAACAGAGAGCTAGGAAGCAGCAAAACAAAATTCCCAAGCCTTTCACACAAGTGACAGTGTTTTTCAATAGAAATTGTGTTACCTTTCCTAATCCCAGCCTTGGACTGGTTTGCTGGAGCTCAGAGAACTGTTTCTGTCCTCCACTTGCTATTCAAAGGTGCTTGGTTCATCTTTGAAGTATCTGTACAAGGTTCCCAGAGGGGCCAAGCTCCAAATCCAGACCTGAAGGTTGCATGGAGCAAACAGAGAGGATGGGGTTGTCTGGAGTTCATTTCAGAAGTTTCCTTTCTTGCTATTCCACATCATCTCAGCCCTCCCCTTTCATCCAGGAGATGGCACACCAGCTGCTACTTCTGGGGAGACACAGGACCAGCTAGGCGATTTATGTGCTGGGAAATCTTGCCTTCATATTAACTATCCCCTTATCCCAGACAGAGTTTGATTGGGTCATTGATCCATTTTGGGGGACACATTACAGGAAAAGAGTGAGAAAGAGAGAGAAACTCTCCTGTAAGCCAAGGAAAAGAGATGCTGGAACTACACAGGAGAAATTCTGGTAATGAGAATGGGCTCAAGTCTCTGGGGATCCAAAGCAACAAAATAGTGACACATTTTGTCTTTTTTGAGGTAATTTTTTGGATCAGACAGAAACAGCACACTGGCATCTGGCCATCTTCAAACAAGCCCCAAGATCCAAGGGGCTTCACCAAAGCAGAGCACAGCGCACTCACGGGGAAACCCTGTGTCTGATGACACGAGTGAAGGTGACTTCAGAAGAAACATGAAGTGTCTTTCCAGGAATTGCTGCAGACTCAGTTCCTTGGCCTCCATCATGTTTACAGCTAAGGTACATATCACACCTCACATCCACCTGGAAAAGAGCAGTACTGCTCTGTGCCATGACTAGAGGCTATATTGACATAAATGCTTGCATTCCTCCAGCCAGAGGAGTCCTTCCTTGGTACAACCTTGTTGTTGCTTCATAGAAGATTATGGCATTGGAGCTCATTGAAGCAGAAGCAGGGGAGGAGGGTTGGTGCGAGGGAAGGGGGGAGGAGAGGACAGGACAGGGGAGGACCCTGTTAGCTGTTGTTATGCCAAAAGAAATACTGTGCACAAACTGTGGTCCTACCTGAATGGCTCCACAACACACCACAAAAGCTACCAAGGATGTCCACACTGCAGGGATGTGCTGCTCTTCAGGTGCTCCAGGGCTCCAGGGAAAGTGTGGATGCTCTAACAGCCCACATCTGAGGCTTAATTCCACTTAATGTTTTCCACCTGGAGAGACTAGGAGACAACAGAGACCACA
Source organism: Haemorhous mexicanus (assembly GCF_027477595.1). NCBI lineage: Eukaryota > Metazoa > Chordata > Aves > Passeriformes > Fringillidae > Haemorhous > Haemorhous mexicanus. Next base: position 594,056 of record NC_082363.1, on the reverse strand, counting down.
AGGTCCTGGGAAGTCACCTCTTTGTCTTCCTCTGGCCTCAGTAGTGGATGGAGGTAGGGATGGGAATGCATGGGCTCACAGACAGAGGGCTAAGACATCCTGCTGCAACATTGCCAGCTATTTTTGTGAGTCTGTCCCTGACCCACAGGCCAAGCACTGCTAACCAGTGTTCTGCTGCCAGCCACTGTGTTTATGAATCAACAGTTCAGTATTTTATGACTTGGGCTGAGGTGATCAGTCCCTTGCAGCTGGACTGCCTGGTTGGGGTGAGTCACCTCCCTGCCCATGGGCCCTGCTGGTTGCAGGGTGACAAATGGCAAATGGCCCTGAGGTAACAGCTCTTGAGGGCTTTTCATGCAAAGCCAGCTTGCTCAACCCTTGCTCCAGAGTCCAAAACTCAGAACTAATGCTGCAGGCAGCCTGTAAAGAGCTCTGCAGTACCACAAACAGCCCAGGCTGCAGAAAGACATCACTGACTCCAGCTGATATCAGGCAGAAAACCTCCTGGACCCCGCCTTCAGCAGTGGAAAGTGAATCTGCTTTCTGGGAAAGGAGATGATCTCTGGGGTCTGTCAGGGAGCCTTGCCCTTGACATCTTGGTATCACCTGGGACAGACCTATCTCAGTCCTGTGGGCTGCCACCCAGAAAAGTCAGTGTGCCATGTCCCCACCTCCTCCGCCCAAGGCCAGTACAGAATATCCATGGGGCTGCCAAATATCTCCTTCACCTTGACCCTGAATCCCTGTTCCCCACTGGGCAGTGAATGCTCTCAGCTGTCAGTGTAGCAGAACTGGGTGAGCAGTAAGTCAAGGGCTTGGAAGCTTTTCCTGTGTGCAATGATTCATGGCTTATGTTTGTCAGTAGATGGGAGTGTTTGGAGAAGATCCAAGTCATCATGAAACATTTACAAATCCCAGACGTTTTGTGGATGTCACCACAAATTATCTTTTGTCCAACACAGCCAACCCACACATTCATCGACATTTCTGAGCTGCAGTTTATTAATCCTCTGTTTCCAGCAATGGTGTGAAGATAGCAATGGCCAGCAAGAGGGGACATGCCACTGGAGTTGTGCCAGCTGGACAGGAGAAGGTTAGTGGTCGAAAGCTCAATGACTCCTCTCTTCTCCATGGCTCCTTCACCATGCTCAGCAGTCAAAGGAATATGGATCAAGACTCCCTGGGGGAGAAGGAAGAAAAGACTGTTCCTAACAGGGCAAAGGCCATGCCGGCTCCTTCAAAAGACCTGTCTGAGAGCATCTATGGAGAGGTGTGGTAGAAACATAAAGTCAAAATGAGGGGTCAAAGCCTAGGAAAAAGTGTCAAAATGGGATAGAAGAGTATCAGGCATTGATGGCACCAAGGCCATTGAGATTGCAACACATCTGTGAATAGTTTTTCAAGACCCACCTACTGGGAAAATTAACAGCAGCCCAAAATAAAGAACAGCATAAAATTAAGGACAGACTATGCCTAGGGAAAAGGAGTCTAAAGGAATCTTTAAAAAAATGAGGCAAAAGTGATGTCCATGGGATCCACATGAAAACACAGTTTAGCTCCTAAATGCATCCAAAGCCAGTGCATAGGCAATAGCTGAGAGCCCAGGAGATGTTAGGACTCACCAGCTGACATCCCTTCTCCTCTCTAGTTTGAATGCTGGACATTTGTCCAGGTGGGTGTGAGACACTGAGTGTCTGAAAACAGTTTTGTTTGAAATAAAGTAACCTTTTCCTTCACCTTTCACTCTTACAGATATGGTAAAATATGTGGTAATATGGGAAAACACGAGGAGATATGCGGAAACATTTGCATGGGTGGTGGGGGCAAGTCTCAGCTTGCTATTCTGAAGGGGGAAAAACCCCATCCTTTTTAATGGTATTTCAAGCTGATCCCTCAAAGAAGGTACAGATCCCACTTAACCTGAAGCTTTGGGATGTAACTGAGTAGATTTTTTTCTCCCCCTACTTTACACTGCAGGCTGTCCCTCTATTACAAGGTGGAAATCCAGCATGCTGGAGAATATGTTCATGGCCTCTCTTCTTAGAGTGACTCTTTGGGACAGGACACAGCTCAGCTTTCCTGCTCATTGAGCATAGGAAACAGATCCAAAAAGGTCATGAAAAGCTGTTCATATCTCTCTGACTAAGTGAGGTCCTGGGGAAATCTCTCAGCAGGGGAAATTATTCACCAGGCAATGAAGGCAAGAAGGTGGACCTCTGAGGAGGACTGGTCTTCTAAAAGTTCATCTGGGAGTGACAATCCCTTTCAGGCTGATGCTGGGATACTCATAGTGTTCAGGGAACAGCAGTCCCCAGTCTTACTATGCCCAGGTATCTCCAATTGGTTCATTATATCTGATTCAGATTTTCCCTCTTGCAACAGCCAATGCCTCTGGCAGCAGCTATGGCTCCCACTGCCAAGATGGATGCTGTGCATCCTTGTGGAGTGGCTCTTGGCTGCCTCCAGCCTTCAGTTTTGGAGCTGAAAGTCTATTCCTGATATTTTAATGTCTATCAGCTCCTACACCTCCCCAGCGTGGGTAGATAGTGAAATACAGCAGGTAGAAATTAACTCTCCATGAGAGCCCATGGTGAAGCCTGAAACCAGACAGTACCACACATGGTGGCAGGTGCAAAGCCTGGCCCATATCTGGACAGGTAAGCATTGGCTAGCTTTGGCCATCCCTGCCCCCCATGCTGTGGCCATTACCATCCACCCTGGTGATGCCAGGTTTTACACCTGTGGAGTGGAAGCGCTGCCAGGACCCAGTGAGTTGAGCCCCGGGTGCCTCTTCATGCCATGAACAGGCAGCAGGTCACATTGCACCTTTTGCTGCCAAACACTGAGGAATGTCCATGTCCAGCCAGTGACTGAGGTGTCCCCAGGTGTTAAACAGACACTTACCAGAACTGGATGCCAGGGCTGCCATCCCATAGCTGAAAGCCAAGGCTTTCGGACCGCAGCCAAGCTCTGTCAGGACCCTCATAAGGTCATGCTAATTCCAGCTAATAAGACTGTGCAAATCATGAGAAAAATAGAAAATTATGTAATCCAACCTCCTAAGTATCTTAGGCCTTTGATATTTGCCTTGATTTTTTTATGTTAGGGCTAATAATTTGGCTCAAGCTTCTCTTCCAGATAGCAACACTACCGGATTGCACCAGCACTGCTTCATTGAAGAAAATCCTTGCCTCAATGCTCAGTCGGGATTTCATGGTGCTGACAGCAGGACCATTAATAATGAACCCATTTTTTGATGTATTTTTAACACAGAATGATTTACCAGGACTTTCACAATTGTTTTGACAATAAGCTTCCCTCAGAGCAGTGTCGGAAGCTGCAGGAAGAACCAAGTCCCAAAACTGGCAAGAGGAGGAGATGGGACAACCTTGTCAAGCCCATCTAGGGCAGGGGACAGCCAGATCACAGAGGGACAGGGCAAAATAGAAGGCAGTCTCACCCCTCAAAAAAGGGACAGTGTGGCTGTGAGAGAAATTTCAATGACCATGTTCCCTCAGCACAAGTCCCAGGATGTCCTTACTGAATAGAGGACAGGGATTGGATGTTTCTCTGGAGCACCCCCATTTGTCAAGCAGAGTAATCATAGTAAAATTACATAAGAAGTGTTGACTAGGAGATTAGATCTCCTGATCGAGGCTTTAAAATGGCTCTTTGGGGTTAGCAGAAAAGCAGCTTGGTTGCACCATCAATGGCTTTTCCTCAGCCTCTCTCCAATTGGCCACTCCCTCACACAGCTCTGGGGAAACCAATGTAGCCCCTCTGTCTCTATCCCCCCCCCACACCAGCAGGAGGGTGAGCCCAGCCCCCACCTTCACGGTGAATGAACTCTAAAAACTTAAAGCTCAGTTATTTCTTTTCTCCCATTCTCAGAGTCCTTCTGCATAACTGCTCCAGCTCCTCAGGCTCCAGGGATTTGGCTCTGGCAAATAAGCTCAGGCAAGCAGGAGCTGACTGTTACATGACCCTTCTTGTAATTTTCTGGAAATCTCGTCTGTAGGATAAACAGACCAATGTTAACCTTTATATAGTAAATAAAACTCCAGTGAATGTGGCCACTTATCATGTCTAAAAGATGCATTTTTACTCCTAATATTAACACATTTTAAAAGAAATATTTCTTTGGCAAAAGCCAAAAAAAATGTTTCCTGTTTCAGTAAATAGACACCATGGCAGAGCAATTCCATCTGATACTTACTCCCTGCTCCATACAGCTGATCCCCCTTTATCTCTGTTTACTGCAGAGATACTATTAAATACCTTCAGCCACTCCTGCTTGCAGATTTCCAGAGAGCCCATATCCTGTTTATAGCATCTCTGCCAAGGCTGCTTATGCAGGAGCTCCAAACAGGAGAGAGAAAATGTTGAGGGGAAGATGCTGAAAGAAGGAGGTAGAAAAATGTCGGCTGCCACTTCTAAGCACATTCCACTGAGAGGGAATATTTTAATGTCTATCAGCTCTTATACCTCCCCAGCATGGGTAGATAGTGAAATACAGCAACAGAGAATCTCAAAATCCGAAAGGTTTGGGTTGGCTAAAGCCCATCCCATCCCAGCCCCTGCCATGGGCAGGGACACCTTCCACTGTCCCAGGTTGCTTCAAGCCCCGTTCAACCTGGCCTTGGAGACTTACAGGGATGGGGAATCCACAACCTCCCTGGGCAACCTGTGCAAGGGTTTCATCACCTTCACAGTGAAGAATTTCTCCAGTCTTCAATATAGCTAATTATATCCTCCAGTCATCCCAAATGCATCCAGGGAATGCCTAGATGAGGTCTCCAGAGCAACTGGGCTGCATTGGTGGTGGAGGGACCTGCCCTAGCCCATTGCTGCTGCAGTGCTGTCCATTCCCACAGCCATTCCTGCACTGCTCACCAGCTTTAGGGAAAGCATCAGAAGCATCCTACAGCATCAGAAGTTCCTACAGCCCCTGTGAAGTCCCTGATGCAACCCCTGCTTAGAGCTTGGATCCTGGGGCTCTCAGCACATTCAGCAGAGAAGCAGGGAAGTCTTTGGAGCCTGATTTATTTTGCTCTTCCCAGCTGTTTTGTCCAGATGGAACAAGGCTCTTCCGTTCTGTTTGGAAAGGACTGCACCCACTCAGCCATCTGCATGCTGCTGTTGGGGATCCGTGTGGCCACAAGCTGTGAACTGTGCCAGGACACAGTTGTAACAACTGCACACCTCTGGGAAAGATCTCTCATGATACCTACTGGGGACTTCAGCCCTTTATCCCTTCATTAGACACTTACAGTGATTTCTCACTTTCCTTCAACCTAAAATGGATCTGCGTTTTTTTAAGCCACGTGTTTTCTTTGCAAGAGAGTTTATGAAAGCAATAAAAGGCAGAATGATGATTAAGGGAGAAAGGGAGGGGTTTGTACATCTTGCTGAGAGCAATTTTGGTTTTGTTTTTGGGCCAACCTGCCTGACATGTGATGTTTCACGTCGTATCTGGCTTGCAATTCAGACGGAATGCAAATGCTTCCAGCATCAACTTGGTTTCCCATAATGCCCTGAGCCTCTTTGGGCACCACCAAGGGCTTGTGGGACACAAGATATAGGGAGGATGATTTGTCCTTGTGCTTTTGTGGGAGGATGACTGAGAAGCCTGAACCTCACAGAAAGGTTTGTCAGGAATTGGAGAGGCTGCCCAGAGCAGCTGTGGAGTTACTATCTCTTGAAGTGCTCAAAAAATATGTGGATGTAGCATCTGGGGACATGATTTAGCAGTGGACCTGTCAATGCTGGGTTAATGGTTGGAATTGGTGCAGGGCTTTTCCAGCCTGAATGATTCCGTGATACTGTGAAGCCAGCTGAAGCCAGCATGCACACTGCGTTTCACAGGATCAGAGTCAAGGAGGCAGTTTGCTGCAATGCTCTGCACTGCAGTCTTAGTTTAGTGTTTGGATCAAGAGATGGATTTGCGGGGCTAGAATACCCCTGTGGTGGACAGGGAAGCTGGGGAGGGGCCTAGGGCAGCTTCCCAATATCCCACACTGGGAGCATTGGAACAGAGATGATTAATGGGCAAGGCAGAGTCTCCAAGGCACAGGCAGGGATTGGGCAGGGAGGCCCTGGCTGCAGTCTGGAGGCTTTGAGTCTCAGCAGAGACATGGAAACCCTGATATGGAAAGTCCTCTTCTCCTGGGTGGATTGCTCACATCACATTTGACAGTCCCTAGCTGAAAAGGAGAAATGCTGTAGGTTCTCTGAGCTGAGTAATTTGATTCCTATGGGGTCTGTGGCATACACTGCAGCCTGCCTTCAGGCACTGCTGGATGAGGGATCTTCTGTGATTGCTTCCAACTTGGTCTCTCTTGGGAAAGGAAAGAGCAAAGATAGTATAAAGACTAATATAGCCTCTCTAGTGCTTCCTCAGTGGATACCTCCCAAAATGTGAGGTATCCACTGAGGAATTGTGAGTTATCCTCCATCCCTCACAAACCCAGTTTCAGTGCTGAGATTACCACTCACCTCCCAGCCCAACCTGTCTGACCTACAAGTCGGTCTTGGTGTGACCATCCGCTCCATCCTAGCTCAGGGCTTGCTGTGGAGGAGCACAGAGATAGGAGCACACCAGTCACCCCATCGGGCCTGGCCAGGTCTTCAGCTCAGAGACAGGAGCCCAGATGCAGAGATGCAGAGCCAGTCCTCAAACCTTCACAGTTCAAGCCTCTGCATTGCACTGACCTGAGCAAGGCTTGCAGACTTGAGAGAACAATCCCATCCAGAAATCTGGAAGACCTGGAGCCACAAGCCCGGCTGGCAGCCACCTGCCCGGAGCTATGTTCTCCTCCACCCCCAAGACAAGTGGGTTTTGTTCGGGGTGTATGCAGGATGTGGCTCAGTGACCCCTCTGGGCGAGAGGCAGCTGCTCTGCCACTGCTTCCCCAGCCGTGGCTGGGCTGTGAGGCAGAAAGCCCTCTTTGTGCTGGGGAAGGTGTCAGGTACTCGCTGTGCACGAGCTGAATTGGAGCTTTTCATCGGGTGAGAGTCTTGCTGGCTGAGGAATGCTGTCTCCGGGCTGGAGCTGGCAGGGAGCTGCCTGCGCTGGGCTTGGCAGGTCCCAATGAAACCCACAGCCTGACCACCCTGACCAGGGACTGTTTGTGGACTGAGGGCACCAGGAGCAGTGTCCCCTCGGTGGGGACACAGGGATGGAGTTATTTATAAATAAGCGAGTGTGCAGAACCCTCAGCGGGGAGAAGTTGCTTTGCTGTCCTGGTCGATGCATCTTGGGCAGGATGCGGCACTCCGAACATGCCAACCCAGGCTACACCCGAACTGGGGATGCATCAGAGGTGCAATGTGCCTGCAAGTCCTCAGCAGAAGTCCTGCAGCATCCAGGCAGCCGGAGGGGATAGCCCAGAGAGACATGCTTTAGGGAATAGTTTCTCACCACAGAACACAGAGGATACTTTTGCAAGGGATGCTCTTAAGACATACATTTCAGCCCAGGAGTATAATTGTGCTTTCAAGTTTACTCTGGTTTGAAAAGTTGGAGAATCTGCAGTATTTGGGGGAATGTCTGCTGCTTCAAGCTCCATTTTAATGTCTATTTTGGAGGCAAGGAATCCATAACCCATCTGACAAAACAGTTTTGAATTCTAAATTAAGCTTCTGTGTACCTCAAAATTGACTGTAATGTCTGTTATTAAAAGGGGCATTTCCCCCACAATAACTGCAACTGCTCTACGAAGGATTTGGTTTCTAGTTCCGGCAGAGATGACTGATATGAACCAGGCAGCAACACACAGAGTTATGGCTACTGCCTGGGCTGTTTATTTGGGTTTTTTTAACAGGTATTTTGTAATTTCTGCCGCAAAGCGGCTCGGAGGTTTTACCTTAAGAAGCTGTCAGTGATGAGCCATTAACTTCCAGAGATGACCACGCTATTAGCCAGAGTCACTGGGGAAAATGCTGCCTCCAAAACTGCTGGAGGCTGCTCAGTACTAGAAAGTGGGAACTTCAAAATAAATAAATGAGGAAAGTTCATTTAAAGGGCCCTAAATGCAACTTCATTTCAGACCGTAGCTTTGATATGGAAGCTGTGGATGTGCTCATCAATGAGGCTCTCTGAAGGCTGCACAACTTAAGAGAAAAAGCAGAAATGCCCATGTGGGAAAGAAAATCAACAACATTTGCTGAAATGACAGGGTTTCATTGTGTATTTGAGCTGAACAGGGCACTTCAGAAAAAGGAAATCCAGCCTTAGTACAGGCAATAGTGACAAATAAAGCATGCCAGGGACTACCTAACAAGGGAATTAGGATGGGATTTCATCAGAGCAAATGGCAAAAAATGTTATAAAATAAAAAGGTACAAAAATAAGCAATGAAAAGACATAAGAATACATAAAATCTGATGTTTGTGAGTAGGCAGAATCCTGGGAGGGAAAAATAGGGTGATGGCAAAAAGTAGGAATGGGAAGCTGAGGGGTTTCTTTGGATTGTTCAGGCCTGTGGAAGGTGGGGGTAGAAAGCTACTCTGGATCAGCTCATTCCAGGTTTTAAAATGAGCAATGGGGATGTCAGAAGAAGATGCTGGAATAAATTGATATGCTGAAGAGCAATAAGTCACTGAGCACCGATGAGGCATCCAAGACTGGTATAGGAACATAAGAATGAAATGACTGATCTACTGACAGAAATATGCACACAAAGGTCTGTGCTCAGCAGCAATCAAAAATAACCAGGGAAATGATAGGACGTGACGGGGATGGGAATGGGTGGAATCTGGAATACATTATAAAACCATCCCAGAGCCAGCAGGGTGCCCTTCTCCCGAGCTGCACCCTCTCCTGCAGTCCTGTCCTGCCCCACCCCATGGGCTATGGGGGAGCAGAGGGACAGAAAAGTGGGGGGACAACAGCAGTGGAATGCACCAGGGACACCAGGAGGGAGGCTGGTTTGGTGGGGCAAGCAGGCAAGGAGGAGATTTTGGGATGAGGATACCCACACAACTAAGAATATTATCCAAGTGAAAATAAGTGAAAGGAGGTGAGTATCCTCCACCTCATCCTCTTCTGCTACCCAAAAATGAGGTGTCAGGGAGTAACTCACACAGTAGGCTGTGGGACTCACTGATGTGCTGCAGTGCAGCAGTTCTTGTCTTAGCAGCAATTTGTACCAGCTGTTGTGGCCTCACACAGACACCACAGCTTGTCCAGTGTTCTAAGTGCAAGGGAAGGTTGCAAACCATCTGACTTCTTTGGGCTGCTGACAAGGAGGAAGATGTCCTCCTCACACATCAACTGCAAGGCCCTGGAAGATCTCTTTAAGACAACACTAAGGCTCAGGCGGTGCAGGAGGAGAAGTGCAGGAAGCAGGGTAGTGGGACCTATGGGGCACGGTGCTGAGGAAACATTTCCCTCACAGGAGGCAGAGAGAGATGGGAAGGCAGTAGTAGAGAGGAGAGGATTTCCCTTTGGGTCTGTCTTTTTTGATTAGTGATTTTACTCATGTCTGAACTGGCTGAAGGCCTTTTATAGCCTTTTCCAGTCCTAGATGATCTGTTCATGGTAGTATCCCAGCATCATTGTCCACACTCTCTCTAGATCATTGTGTGTGCCCAGAGAGAAGCAGCAGGGGACAAAACAAGTAGATGAGCATAATTCCTACCACTCGTCTTACATGGCAAGTGGCCTTGTCAGGGCTGGAGGTGCCTTACCTCACGCTATGCTCTGCCCTTGGAAGCAGCTCCTGCTCACAGACCAGCCAGCACAGCTTCCCTGGGTGTCAAGGCTCAGTGAAAGAGAGGGTCTCCAGCAGATGATGATTCATGGTTGATGGTTTTTGCCAGAGCTGGATTAAATCAGCTCCTCTCTTCCACGGCTCTGCCAGGTCTCATGGCCCAGGGAGGGGAGGAGAGAGGAGAAATAATGAAATTTCCCATCCAGAATCGAGGGGGATTTATAGCTGTTGTGATAACCTCGGCCATTAGTGAGGCTCGCACAAGAAACCATGCTAATTTCCAGATTCTGGTTTGCTAAACAACAAAATGAAAAGTCAACTTAAATCACTTCTGCTCACACAAGTGGCAGCTGTGGGGAGCCTGCCACAGGGATATACAAGGGCTGGTGCCCACTTGTCTTGGCTCTGGAGTCTCCTCTGAGCTCTGCCCAGCCCAGGCACTGGATGGAAGTCTGGGCACATCCATTTTGCCCTGCCGTGACATACAGCAGCCACTCCTGGGGCAGGAGCACAGAGCCAAACTGATGGTATCAGGACAGTGGCTCCATACTGGGGCAGTGGCTCCGGTAGGTCCAGGCAGGGCATTGAGAAACTCTGGGACAAGTCCCCAGAGAGGAGCAGGATGGAATTTTCCATGGTTTATCTAGGCAAAGCCATAGCTATGCCAAGCCAGTGCTAGAGACAGTCCTGCTGCTTGTGGGAGGCTGGTCTGGAGACCCTGCATTCCCTTCCACCAACCTGCTGAAATCCTGGATTTATTGTAGAACATTTCCCCCAGGCATTGCTGAATCAGCCCAGGGTGTTTCTACTTTCTTTCACATGCAGCCCCCTTAGTCAAAGGATGCTATCAGCATCCTTCCTGAGAAGATACACCTGCCTTCCCAAATCAGATGGCAATGTTCTCATCCTAAGAAATATCAGTGTTTTCCAGTGCTACTACTAAATGTGACACAGGATTTTATAAAAAGAAAATGTTAGAAACCCAATAACTTACATGGCAACAGGGTATGTGACAGTGTGTCCTATGGCAGCAGGGCATGGTTGGTGCTGGATGCACCAAACCAATGTCAAGCTCCTGAGAACCTGAACGGCTCTTAGAACATGCATGGAGTGAGTCGGGAAAATGTTAGGTGTAACTGTACATTTCAGGAGCAATGGGGCAGATCATAAAAAATCATCACTATTACCATGGTAGTGAAGCACATCCAATATCTTCAGGCTTCTGTTAGGGAAACCTGGACATGTATTTCTCTGTCTTACCATAAAAGACAGCAGAAGGGCCAAGTTGTTTGTGCAACAGCCCTAACCTGTAAAGTTAGAATTAAATTGGTGAGAAGGGAAACAGACAAGTTGAACACACTGATATATATGTATGGACATATCATATCATAGCAGAGAGAAGTTACTATCCTGATAAGATAAAGAGAACCTGACACATTGCCAACACCAAATGGTACAGGGGAAGTTTCAAATAGTTGAATGTGCTCAGTACTAAGGACAGAAAGAAATAATATTAATTTGCAAAATGAAAATACACAGCAAGCCTCTACAGAAATATATAAAAGGAGGTTTGTTGGGGCAGAACTGGGCAATTGTCAGCTCAGGAAAATGCAGTATCTAAGGCAGAGAAATAAATAGAAGGTGCTTGGACTCAGTACAATTCACTGACCTCTTGGAGATCCATCACTGCTGCAGGCAGCAGGAAGGGAGACTGGACATGCCTCCAGGGGGATTTGGTGTCCCAGGTCTGTGACTCCATGAACTCCACAGTGGGGTCATGTTCCCAGCATCAGCCTCAACCTGGGAAACAAGCAAAAACCCTGGACAAAACCCCTGAAATAGGACTTGATAATTTCTTTCCCCATCTATGTCCCTGCAGTTGTTCCTGGAAGAAGCTCATTCCCTAGGTTTGCTGGGATCTTTTCTATGTGCCTGTGATTGGAGAGTGACATCTGTAAGATGAAAAACTGCATTGCACTAGGATATTAGCTAGACTTACCTTACTGGTAAGTAGCAAACTAGCCTGCAAACCCCAATATCATACTGAATCTGGTTCCCTACAGAGACTTCCATAGAAATCAAATATTTCATCCTTATTCACAGGTTAGGCTGGAGGATGTGTTGGTCTTTGCTGAGCACAATTGTCACACTGCACAGTGACAATTGCTTTGAGGCTTGCACAGAAGAAAATATTGTTTCTGGATAAATAATTAAATCACATAACCCACAGCACATCTTCAGTCCAATGAACAGAGTTACAGCAGCCAGCTCATTTTCTTCAGTGCACAGCTTTGTATCATCCAAAGCACAATCCTGGCCCTTGAGACTCAAGAGAGATTGTGGTGCAGACCTTGAATTATTGGATCAGGGTTACTGGCTATTGATTTCAGAGTTAATCTTACAGAGTCCTCAGCCTTTGAGGTGCTGCGGAACTCAGCATGACAAAATGTCCTAAGGCTTAGCTACTGAGCAGGTCTCTGTGTTTGATACCACGTGTGCAGGGGCACCTCTTCAGGATTGCCCTCAGACACACTGGAGGTCCCTTGTCTGTGTTCCAGTGCCGGTTACACCTTCATTCCCACATTATGCCTGGACCATTCCAGCTTTGCTGTGATCACAGGAAGAAAATTCCCCTGAGACTGAAAAATTTTAGCATTAAATTCTGCCCAGATAATCACTGTCTAGGACACAGAAACACTGAGGTCCTGTAGAGTCCTCCACAACATCCAGGTCATCTGGGGGTCTGGCTGTACCTCGCCAAGCCTAACAGGAGTGGATTGTCTGGAATGAGCCCCATCTTGTTGCCTGATAATTAAAGCCTGGTCAAAACAATCAAAACAATTTTGTCTCCCAGCCAACTCTCCTGCAAGTTTACTGTAGTGGGGACTCCCCAACTCTCATGACAAAGCCCCACAGCAGGAGGACTTTCCAAACCCATATCCTTATCATTCTTTGCCAAATCCATGAAATTTCTTCAACAAATAGCTAAACTGTACACAGGCTTTCTGTGACCTGGGTCATAAATACCATCTGGCCTTGTAGATAATGTACTGAGACCAGCTTGTTACTGTACAGTTCACATCAGCTGCCAGGATTTCACATTCTTTAGAGAGTCACAGAGTAGTTTGTGTTGAAGGTACCTTAAAGTTCATCCCATTCTCACCCTCTGCCATGGCAGGAACACCTTCCACTAGACCAGGTTGTTCCAAGCCCTGTCCAGCCTGGCTTTGGACATTTACTGGGACAAGGCAGCCACAGCTTCTCTGGGCACCCTGCGCCAGGGCATAGGGAAGTGTTTCTTCATTCACTTCTTCATTCACATCTAATCTAAATCTTTCCTCTATTAGTTTAAAACTTTTCACCCTTTTCCTATCCCTGTCTGTTCATGTAAAAAGTCTCTCTCCCTCTTTTTTATAACCCTCTTTCTCAATTGACATTGTAAAAATTTAGATCAAGAGACTTTTTGACTGGATGGGATGCATTCTCCATGCAAGAGTCCCTGCATTGACCTTAGAAACTAATTGCAAGCAGGGAATGAGGAGGCCAACACTGAAAAACAGGTGATGGGATAAGATAGGGCAGGATGACATGGCATGAAATTACATGGCACAGGGAAGGGATGGCCAGGGATGGAGGGCAGAGGTGTCATGTTAGTGACGTGACCTGAATGTCCCATCCTCACCTGTGGGAGCTTCTTACAGCAGATACCACTAGCAAAAAAATTTTGTACAGTGTTTTTCTTTGCAGTACAAAACAAAAATGGTTTAACGGGTTTTCTACCTCACTGCCTCTTTGCTGCCGTTTTCAGTCCTCATTTGTGCACTGAAAAACCTCAAGCTACTGAATACAACTGCTCCTCTAGGTTTCCCCTACTTGACAAGGCTGTTGAGAAATCTCAGATTCTCATTGAGGCTGCCTGTTTGTGAGGGCAATAGAGGGGAAAAGTGTCACTAAAAACACACAAAAGCTCTGGAGATGGAGCAGGGCCCATGCAGGGTCCCAAACCCCACTGAGAAACCCTTGTTTGGTAATAAAAATATTCCAAGCCATTTAGTAAAACTTGACAAATGGCATGAAAGTGTTTCACAGCTCTGGTCATTTTCCCATCTGTGACGACCCAGGAACCAAACAGAGCTGAGTTTGTAAAGGACTGTGGGGGAGCAGGGCTTATTAGATTACAAAGAACATGACTTGTGAGAAAACCCAAAAAGTCATGGTTTTTGTCATGAAAGTCTAGGCTGTGACAAATTCAATGTGTTAATCATGATGGATTTTTACTGAAAATCGTCAGCACAGAGCAGGGTCATTACAGCACTAGCCTCATGCCCCAGTCAAGCCCCCCTGCCTCAGCCATGGTGAGCAGTGATAAAGCTGCACCCTGGGATTATCCTTCTGTGGACCAAGGAGACAAACTGGGACAATCATCCCCCAAAAAAGGGACCGTGGACTCCTCTCTCCCACAACAGCCTCCTTTGTGTCTCAGGCTGGCTGGACCATTTTCTCTGACCAAATCTGTGTTTCACATCTCTGCCTGCCTGACCCATCCCTTGTTCCTGCAGATAAATCACCCTCTTGTCCCCCTTGGGAAGCATGGTCTGTGATCACAAATGAACCTTTCTCCACAGGGCACATTGATGTCAATCCACAGCTTTATTTTTTCACTTCTTCCATTCCTCTCTCTGCTCCCCCCCCCCACCCCGCCCTTTATCCTCTGTTTGCGAGGATCCTTCAAACAGGTCCCCTTCCCGTTTGGCCCAGAGGTTCCTTTTCTGTGCTTGCAAGCCTTCCCATCCTGCACCATTGCTTTCCCATCAGATAGCACATTTCATCCTGGGCTGCTTCCTCACGGCGTGGAGGGAGAAATAACTGCAAGTGGGGCCTGGGAAGCATGTGTGGGAGACACAGTTTTAGCTGCTGGTCACTGCACTGCCAAAACAGTGTTTGAGCTGCAGCAATAGCTTTGGAGAGAGTGGTTCCATGGGAAGAAGAGGCCAGAGTGATGAGCTGGTGTGCTCAGTGATGGGGATGGAGAACAGGCACTGCAGAAGGGGTAGGAAGAGAAGGTCATTGGTTGGTAGGGAGGTCTGTGATGGGCTGGTGTGCAGGAGTCTGAACCTTGTCAGAAGACTATGAGGAACAAAAGAGAGGGAATCACACCTAGGATGAAACAAAAGAGGTGGCTAGGGTTGGAAGGGGAGAGTGAAGGACTGCATTAGCAGACACAAGTTTGAAGAATCATAGCATGAAGTAGGTTGGAAAAGACCTTTGAGATCATCAAGTCCAACCTATGACCTAACCTAACACCTCTTCATCAACTAAACCATGGCACTGAATGCCACATCCAGTCTTTTTTTAAACATGCCCAGGGATAGTTACTCCACCACCTCCTCAAGCAGATTATTCATTGCCCAATCATTCTTTCAGTGAAGAATTTTTTTCTGACATCTAACCTAATCTTCCCCTGGCACAGCTTGAGACTGTGTCCCCTCATTCTGTCAGTTGCCTGGGAGAAGAGGCCAACCTGGCTACAACCACCTTTCAAGATAGTTGTAGAGAGTGGTAAGGGCTCCCCTGAGCCTCCTTTTGTCAAGGCTAAACAACCCCAGCTCCGTCAGCTGTTCTTCATAGGGCTTCTTTTTTTACAAGATCTTCACCAGCCTTGTTGCCTTCCTCTGGACACATTTGAGCATCTGAATGTACTTCCTAAATTGAGGGGCTCAGAACTGGACACACTACTCAAGGTGCAGCCTCACCAGTTCCAAGTCCAGGGGAAGAATTACTTTCCTGGTCCTGCTGGCCACACTAAGAAGACAGCTCAGCTGAGAAAAGCCCCTGAAACAGCCCTGCAGGGAAAGATCTTTCCCTGTTGTTTCACACCCCTCAGCCCTTACTAGCAGCAGCCCTAGTCTCCAGGCTGTGGTGGGGTTGACACCACTGCAGGGCTCTGAGAGCTGCCCCATCTACCAGAGGCCATAGTGATGTGCAGGTCTCATTGTGGTCCCCAGGGGAAGGGCAGAGGCCTGTGCTGAGCTTCCCCAGAGACATCCATTCCCAGGCTGTGCACTGTTGGATATAAGTAAGCCGCTTCCCATTCCCTCCAGCTGGGTTCCAGGGTTTCCCAGCATCTCCTCCAGCATTTCTGTCAGCATTTTCCCTGTTTAATCTTCATGCTGCTTGCCACATAGAGAAGGGAAGCAAAGAGCAGCCCATGCCAGTACAATATTACTGTTTTAAGCCAGCAAAGGAGGATGCTCAGCTAAGCAAACCTGCAAACCAGAACCACATTATCCTACCCACAGAAAAGTACCAAGAGCTTCAGAGCTGTTCCACTGACTCCTTTAGAGCCATATTGCCTGGCACGGAGGAACCATCCAGAGCCCCTTTCCCATCAGTAGCATACCGGCATCCTGCTGTCCAACAGAGGGTGCCACACACACCAAAATAAGGGCAATGGGAACACTCCCTCCTTCTCCACAGCTCCCTCCTCTTTCTCTCTGACCCTCCCTATCTTGGCTTTTCTCCCCTGTTCCCTTTCATGCTTGCTGGTCCTTTCCTGCTTATTAACTCTCCAACCCACCTGAGGAAAGTGCTCCCCTCTACAGATCTGCACAGAGGATTTATGAGCCCAGCTCTCAGGGGAAGGAGCCTGGGCATAAATCACAGAATATTTAAGAATGTGATCTACATTTATTACACTTAATACTATATTTAGCATGTCCAAGAGGACCTTATAAATCAGAGACAGTGCAGATCTCAGTCTGGGGTCCTGGGGGAACCCGTCCACTTGGTGAACATGTGTGAAGCCCGAAATCAGTAAGAGCAAATTTATGTTTGAATTCTTTACTAAGTTTATTCACATAATTAGGGCTGCATATCATGCTGATGATTTCCTGAATTGGGCTGGGAATCTGGGGCCCAGGCTCACTGCTTGTCCCCACATTCACACCAGCCACACTGGTTCATCCTCCAGGACCGTGCCAGCAAAATCTGTGAGCATCTATCACACTGAGGGATGACAGCTCTGGTGGGTGATCATTAGCCTTCTAATCCCAGGCTAATGCACTGTGCTCCAGCTCAACCTCAGCCTACTGCTGAAAAAAGACAGAAAGTCCTCTTGTACTTCATAGAGACCCCCAATCTCACTTGGGCCTATTTCCTTTCCTGCTCGCTGGTATTTAATGCTCCATGATCCCAGGCCAGACCTGTGCCTCCCCACCAGCCGTGCTGGACCAGCAACTTGCCTTCATCTTCTACAAAATAGGCAGCTAGGTGGTCTCTTTTGTGGATCTCAGAGCCCTTGCCAGAAGTTTGGGCTCAGGCAAAGGATAACTTGATAGCCTGGTGATGGAGTGTGGGGGAAAGAGGGCATGAAATTAAGACTTTGGTCCATAGAGCCTTGTTGTTGTCCAAAACTGATGGCAACAGAGGTCAGTCAGGAAGTGGGAGTCTGGTCCCTTCAGCAGGAGGACAGACCTTCTCCAACCATGCTGAAACAGTCATTCCCATCCTGCTTCTGTTTCCATGTGGCTGAAATTCCCAAGCCAGCAGATAAAGATGAAAGAGAAGAGCATGGTGCTTTTTTCCAGCTGAAGTGTCCCTGGACAAGTGAGCACTTGGCAGGGCAAAACCATGAACCCCCTCTCTGCAGCCCCAGCTGATCAGGACAGCCAGTCACACAGGATACACCCATGCCATGCAGCCCCAGGATTGGTGGTGGCAACTCATCACAGTAACCAGGTCAACCTCCACCATCTTCCAGCTGAATCTGGCTGAGCATCCTTCCCAAAATAACTGAGGGAGAGGCATGGGTTGCTAACAGGAGCAGCCATCTGTCCTCTTGGCACACTGTTTAAACCCAAGTGCAGAAAAAGCCCCATGTGTTGTTCTCCTGGTGCTGAGAGGTTTATGCAGTGATCCTGTCAAGCATCCCCACGCCCAGTGGACAAGCTCTGGCTCCCAAAAGGAGCTCTTCCAACCTCAGGCACATCAGAGATGCCATGACAGTTCCCATTGATACAGGGTCTTGTGTGGTGCTGGTGTCAACAGAGACATTTCCTTACCTTGCTGAGGTCCTTGTGCCCCATCCAGGCATTACCACAGCAGCCAAAGCTTCCCTCCTTCCCGGAAAGCCCTGCTGCCCGTGGCGCCTGCCTGGGAGCCCTGGGACCCTCAGCTGGGTGCATGCGTGTCGGTCTGTCTGTCTCCTTTCACGATTTTCCAGGAAAGTTGCTGTGATTTACGAGCCGTGGACAGTGCTAGCTGAGTGCTCAGGAGGGCTTGATTACAGTTTCCCAGAGGAAGCTGTCTGTTTGGAGATGGCAAGGTGACAGGGTTTATACAGCACAGCACAATGTGTCTAAGCAAAGCTGTCAGCCAGAGACGGATGAAGTGACTGAGAAAGCCCATTACTTCATTCACACCTCAACGGGCAAACAATAAAACACTTACACACAGCGGGGCGGCACAGAGGGACTGGTCCACCAGCCCCTGAAAAAATGCACCAAGCTGCTGTGGAGGCATTTGCTGCACTCCTGGCTCAGCAGGATGGGGCAAAGGAAAGGACAGAAGGGACAAGCAGCATGGAGAGAAAATGTGTCACTCCTCGCAGACAGGCATTTGTCCCCAAGGTGATGTGCCACATTGTTATGTCAGGTCATAACAAACCCCTGACTTGTTCTTCCACTGCAGCAGGAGCCGCAAAAGGCCAGGCCTGAACAAAGGACCCATCTTGGATCATGCACGAGGCCTCCAGCCCATGTAACGTCTACTAGGTGACTGGTGCTCACATTCCTGGGGCCAAGAGGTGACCCTGAGTGAGGGACCCACAGGAGAGTGTGCTGGACAGGCATAGCCTGGTCTGCTGACCTAAGTGATCCATTTTGCCCGCTTGATCTGTGAGCAGTACCTGGGTTTGCACAGAAGCCACAACCAGTTGCCTATGAACGTAGAGCTCCTTCTCTCAGCATGCAGCAGCCCCTCCGTGGTGACCTGTTGCCACCAGCCAACCCACCTACACAAGGAACTGATTGGGGCACACACAGGCAACAGGTTGTCAGTGAAGAGCAATCAGCACAAAAAGATTTGGCAAAATGTGTGTTTTTCTTTCATCAAATCACCTCACACAAAACTGCAGGTCAGTGATCCTAGCATGTGGAGAAAGCTGTAACCCTTCTCCCTCAGGACAACTACTGCAACAATGAGAGGGGCAGGAACAACCTCTAGCCTCCCCCTGACACCCCCCAGGCAGCAACCTCGTGCACAGTGGAATAACAGGACAATAAAATCAGCAGTGTTCATGCTGGGAAACACTGTATGTCCTTGGCTGACACTCAAGTATCTGAAAGTAATGACTCAGGATGCAATTCCTGTTAGGCAGCCTGTTTTGCTTTTACTGCTGCCTCCCAGATGAACGGGCCCCTAGGAGAAGGTACATTCATCTCTCCTAGGGTTCAGCGGAAGCTGAGCTCTGCTAGTGCTCCTGCCTTGAACTCTTTGCCAGACTAAGCTCTCCTCAAAAGCGGAAAATTAATTACCTGGCGGGTTTATGGGCTTTTAACAGGAAAGAGAAACCCCTGATGTTCTCACTCACAGTGTTGGGGATGGAAAGCACCAGCGCTGAGCTTATTTATCGCTATGAGGTGCCAATGCCAAGGTCACATGCTAACATTTTCTAGGAAACTTAGTAATGCCCAAATAGCTTTGAAGTTCAGCCTACAAACTGTGCCATGCAAACACAGGTGGTCAATTTTTATGCCACAGAGACCCTGGCCATTGCCATGCAATTGGGAAAGCAATCCCACACCAGTTTAAGAATCCATCCTCCCTGTGTGGAGCCCAAGAGAAAGAGGTTTTCTTACTTTCCTTTTCTGGGAGATATTCCTAATCTGGTTTCTGGTACGTTAGGCAAGAGTGCAGGACATGCTGTGGTAGGTGCTGTTGCTTTGGCTCTGATGGACTTTGCTTTTTTATGTGGTTTTCCCCTGCTCTATTACAGCCTTACTGGCTATATAGAATCATGAAATGGTTTGGGCTGGAAGGAACCTTAAAACTCATCTCCTTCTACGCCCTGCCACAGGTAGGGACACCTTCCACTATCTCAGGTTGCTCCAAGCCCTGTCCAACCTGGCCTTGAATACACCCAGGGATGGGGCAGCCACAGCTTCTCTGGACAACCTGTGCCAGGGCCTCATATAAATGAACCAAGGTTACTCATCACACCAAGCCTGGGTGCACAGTAGCAGAAGACACATTGCTCTTTCCACGTTCTTTCATTCTATCTGATGGAGTTTTCTGGGACAGTTTCAGATTAAAGGAAAAAAAAAAAAAACCAAACCAAAAAAACAAACTTAAAAAAGTCATAATTTTTTTGAAATAATCCTAATCAAACATGACCACAGAAAAAACAATATTTCATTAAAATGGAAAAATATAAAAATATAATAAAAATATTTCATAAATATTTTGAAAGAAGACCCTTTATTTCCAAGGAAAACAGGACTTGTTCCTAATAATTGTGTGGGATTGCTCCTGGCCACATTAGACCAGGACAGCTCTGCCTGGGGATTAGAGCTGGCACAGCCACCCAACACAGCACAGCCCCCACGCCCCCACTCCCCACCACAGCAGAGCTTTATGTGCACATACACAGGTGCTTTATTATTGAAAAGTGTATTAAAAAATGAAAAATGATCCTTTCTCTCCCCATCCCTCCCTCTCCATGCCAGCATCTAACACTTCACATGTGCCTTGACATATGCAATATCAGGGGCATTGCTAAAGGTTTTGCTCAGTTTCAGTAGGAAGTAAGGACTTTCCCAATTTAATTTTTAAAACCCTTGTTATCAGCATCTTGTTATCAGCTTTTGGAAAGCCTGCCAGCCCTGGCAGATGAGGTCAGCTCTCTGTCACTGCCATGGACAGCTTTGTGTTTCGCAACCCTGCAGCAGGAGCTGCCAAGCACGATTGTGCAACCTGTGTCCCAGCCACAGGCATCCCTATGCAGCAAAGCAGCCTCCCTGGAGCAGCCAGCACGCTCCTTCTGGGGCAAGGGTGAGACACCTGGACCTGCTGGGACCAGATAGACTCAAGGTGCATTTGCCTCACCAGGCTTTGCTGAAGTTTTTTGGAGTTCAGAGGGAGGCGTGACAGCTTCCAACTTCCAACCAGTTTTTTCTTTAAGCCAGTGTCATGTTCTTAAAGAGTAATGTCTCACATGCAAAAACCCACAGAGAAAGAAACCCACCCAAGAAACCCACTTTTTGACACCTTAGAAGCCCTTTACAGACAAACCCCTCAACTGCAGACAGTGTTATTTTGCAGATGTGTAGAAATCCTCTTCTTAGATGGCAGTTGCTGCCTAGCTCTTCTACCTGCACATGTTACAGGAAGACCTACATGGGCTTTTCCTGGCTAGCCAGGTGATTTTTTTCACACCTGGCCACAGCAGCCAGGTGCTTTGCTGAGCAGCCCTGTGTGCTCCCAGTGGAAAATGGTCCTGCACTAAGTGATGCTGTATTTTGCAGAACAACTGTATTAGTGAAACACATCACACCTCTGCCTTAGGTCAAATGCAGGTGGGAGTTGACCCTTTGCTAGCCACTCTGACTCAATTTGCCCCAAGGTAAGATGTTTCTAATGTCTCCCTGTAGCAGCTTTGATTTTGGGGCAAATGGGTGGCAATTTGTCTTATTTCATAGTTTGTGACTAGATCCTGGCTCCCTGCTGGAGAAATATTTCTGGAGAGGCAAGGATGAACTTTCATGGAACTGAAAGGCAGAGTTGCAGCCAGGGTCAAATCACGCTGCTTGATCCAAACATACACCCTAGGAAAAAGGAATGAAGATGGGACACATCCCCTTCAGCAAGGCCAGCATCCCACTATCTCTCACCTCTCAGTGACACTTGGGGGAGCTTCCATTTATCTTGGATATGAATATCTGGGGTGCTGCAGGACAAGCAATATCCCTTTGGCCTCATCTGACATCGGGTTGAGGCAGGAAGCTGGGGTGAGTGTGGGATGTGCAGGCTCCGTAGAAAATGGACATGCACTGCCATAGAAAATAGTGTTACAAAACTCCCAGCACCGTGTTCTGGTGGTGTTCCAGCAGAACATTCGGATAATGGGAATCTGCAGGAATAAATCTGAGTCTTGGCTCTCCACAGCCTGGGATCTGCCCAGCTGGATCCAAGATATGGGCTGGCCTTATGGCACCCACAGTCCAAGGGGATCCAGAAACGGGGCTATCTGCTGCCTTTTGCTTCTCTCCCCCATCTGCCTTCCCAAAAATAAACACAGATTCTTGGAAGAAAAAGCCCTTCAAGATCCCTTGAACTTTAGTTTTAGAGCTGGGGTTTTTTTTCTCCTTTTAAGTTTGCTGTTTCCAGAGGTTTAAGCTATTTCTTTGGATCTGAAAGTGATGAAAGAAAGGAAGAAAATACCAGACAGCGCTTCCAGCCACTCTGAAACACCAGTCTGGGTATATACTGTAATCCAGCCCCCTCAAACACTCCAGCCTCAGTATCCTGTACACACACACTCTCCCTGCAGCTCCCCTGCCTTGGTCATCCAGCTGGAGCTGAGCATGAGATGAAGCTGTTCTCCTGGAGGACTTACTACCTCTCTCTGATACACCAGGCAGAACCCAAGGGGAGGTCTCAGCTCTAGGAGCAGACTTAGGCTCCTGTATATCCCATGCATGACACGTGGGACTGGACTCAAATTGGTAGCATGTGGTGCTGGGGCACAGTTGGAAACACCAAAGGCAGGATCTGGAACTGTTTCTCAGCTGTTCCTAGAACTAATGGCCAAACCATGAGGAGACTGATCAGAGCTGAGGCACAGCGACCCATCCTTTCTATTTCAGTCAGGGAGGGCTGCATCCCTTTGGAGCACCTCTCCAGCACACAGGTTCTCACTTTGGGATCAGTCAACTTGCTTGACCTCCTTAGGCAAGGGTCCTCATTTTTCATAGAATCAGAGAATCTTGGAAGGAACCTTAAAGCCGATCCAGTCCCAGCCCCTGCCATGGGCAGGGACAGCTTCTGCTATCCCAGTTTGCTCCAAGCCCCATCCAACCTGGCCTTGGACACTTCCAGGGATCCAGGGGCAGCCACAGCTTCTCTGGGCCACCTGTGCCAGGATGTCATCAGTCTCACAGGGAAGCATTTCCTTCTAATAACAAATCCAAGTCTGTCCTCCTTCAGCTTCATCATCTACATTCATCAATCTACCCTTCATCAGCTGCATTAGTTTTTATTTCTCTTCAAGAAAGCTTCCCAGAAAGCTGTGTAAGCTGTACAGGAGGACCTTCCAAAGTGTTTCTTCTGGTGCCAGCAGCCATGGAAAGCCCATCTTCTGGTGACAGGCCAATGGCTCCAATCAGCAGCCTCTCATGCACAAACTGAGCAGTGTCACCACTGCTCAGTGGTGGATAAGACAGAGTTTCTGTAGCCTTTGGCCAAACTCACCTGCGATGAGACACTCAACTGCAGATGTTCACGTGCTGGGTACTCAACAGAGCAGATGGGGACACCACAAACACACATCATCCAAATCAGCCTTTTGTTGAATCCAACCCTTGTGACTACCAGACCACAAAATGTTCCCAGAGGCAAAGAGCACTGTGGTGTGCTCGCAGTCCCCAGACAAGTGGGGGCTTGGGGGACAGACAACCAACACTTGAGCAGAGCATCATTCCACATTACAGGAAACATGGTGGGCAGGTAGCTTTGGTTTTGAACATAAACCATGCCTTGGTTTTATTTTGCTAGCTTAGGCCAAAGAGCTTAAATGAAGCTGCAGCCCAGCAATTAGTGCTGTATTTCCCATAAAGATTAAATTGAGAGATTTTAAAATCAGAAAATACAAAAAAAAGATGTTTCATGAGTAACATAAGGTTAACAAGCCCATCCATCAAAACTGGGAACTCATAACATAGCTAGAATAGAAATGGGATTAAGGCCCAAAGGAGTCACCTACCATAAGACCAGATGTTGTCATGCACTGGGCATCCAAACTGGCACACAGTGGTGGCCCAGTGCACCAGCATCAATAGGGTCAGATATAGGGGAGCAGATGTGGGCAGGAGCTGGAAGGTCTCACCAGGTGTCTGCAGAGCACCAGGACCAGGAATTAGCTTGAATTTTTCAGGTCAAATTCAGGAGCTCAAAGGAATGCACTTTTAAATTTGAATGGAGTTGCATCCCAAATCCTTGATTCATTTGTGAGATACTAGACATTTTACAGGAGGAGCTGGGGAACAAGATGTGTTCCCTGCAGAGCTGTTACATGACCTTTTCCTGGCACACAATGTTTAATTGGTAATGGTTGGTCAGAAAGCCACAAAAGTCACACTGCTGGAGATGATGCATAGCTGCAGGTGTATATCAAACTCCTTCAATGACAATCCCTGGAAACAAACAGAGCAGAAAAATTTGGGCAAACAGTGGGATATTTACCCAGTCAAAGCACTGCAGAGGCAAACTATCTCCAGGCAGAGGAGGCTAGGAGAACAGAGAGATCAGCAGAAAACTCTCCTGGAGTGTCCCTGTGCAATAGCAGAAAAATGCAGGATGTTCTGGAGCCAAAACGTGCAGGTTTTCAGGATACCTGTGGGAGCATGATGCTGGGTAAGGACCATCAGGGAATAGAACTCAACAGGGTGTGAAATGCTGCTTTTGGCAGCAGCAGGGATAGACTCCCTGAAGAGCCTGTAAGAGGCTGGAGTGTTAATGGTTAATGACTCAAAACAATTGGCTGCTTGCAAAAGCAGCAAGTGCTTTGCTGACTATGCCCAAAGTAACCGCCCAGGGGCAGAAGGGGTACACACACACACACACACCCCCCCACCCACCCACCCACCCACACACACCCACACACACCGGGATGATGAGCTCTGAGACAGATAAGGGAAGAGGACAATAATGAGAAGATTTTGCAGGCAGGATATTTCTTTTTATTATGTCCTCACTTACATAATTGGCTCAGGTGTGAAAACTCCCTTCCAGGGAAGTACTGGGGACATTCACATATAAATCTGAAGTTATTATTCCCTTTCTGATGGGACATAATTGGCTCAGCTAAAATGACAAGAGAAGCAGCTATCATGTCTTAAAATGTGTCATAAACCATCAAAGACCCTCCAAGTTCCCCTGATCCACCCTGATCCAAGTCATACAGCATAGAACTGTCTGCCCATGGGGGAGGTATCTGGCTGTTCCCATCAAGCCTGAGCATATATTAACCCAATATTGCATTTTGCAGGCTTCCTTCATCCCTGACAGATCAAGACTATGAACATCATTTCAACCAACTTACATCGAAATTGCAAAAACCAGGTTTTGTCATTGGACCCACTGATGGGTAATAACTAGATAAGCATTTGTCTCTATACCATCTTTTTCTTTCCCCTTATATATCTTCTTATGTGTTATTTTTATGCTTTTTTATTACTATAGAGAACAACCAAATTTGCTACATAGACATTTTCCATTGAAACAAAACTATTCTAAAAAAAACCCTACTATTATGTAAGTGTGTGTGTGTATATATATATATATATATATATATATGTATATATAGTTATGAGTAAACAAGAGTTGCTCATTTTTTTAAAAAAAGGGTTGCATAGTTACAAGTTGAGTAGAGAGCTGATTGCTCGCGGAAGAGGATTCTTTGTTAGCTGCATGTTGTAATCACCTGCTAAGTATCAGTCGTTAACCATCTATTGTTGAGAATTCTTCTTTTTGTATCAGTACCACCCAGCCTGGAGCCAAGTTGATAGCCCTTTTCTCAGACAGTGCAAGGAGGAGACATTGGGAGTCCATGCAAATAACCTCAAACCCAGAGTGCAATGGAAGAGGACCCCCACCACACTTACCTAAAAAAACCCCAAAAGCGAAGAGCCAATATATAATTAAGAGATCAGAGTAGTGTCTGGACATCAGGGGCAAGAGTCCAGAGCCTGCAGAGATGCTGAGAACTTTGGTTGTTCCTCGCCCTAAGCAGGAGGACCTCAGCTAAGGCCAGTACCCAGGATGGCAAATTCCTAAAGTGGAATACAGGCTGTATCCTATTGCTTTCGTGAAGACGGGACCCCCAGCTCTGCTCTCTAGGGGACAGAGCTGCACTTTCCTTCTCCTCCGAGTAACTACTGGGAGTGGTGGCAGGGAGACTGCGGACTTGTCAAGCCCCCCTACCTGAGCTGATCACTTTTAAAAAAAGGCATTAAAAGGAGAGAGAACTCCTGCCCTGTTTATTTCATATGTATGTATTTATAAGCACTGATCATTCAGTGTTATTTACTTCTAATTCACCCCAAGGAATCTATTAATCTGGGTTACCTTCTCCTTCTGGGGCACGTTGTAACACAGTCAACAATTCTGCCTGTGAGAATGAGATAAAGGAAGAGGCAAATAAATCCCTTTTATTCTGGCCAGGTCCTCCTGACAAACAATGGCTGTAGTTCAGGCAGATCTGGTTTACAGCCCCCCTGTGCCAGCCTGACATACCCATAACTCTGCTATGGCAGATCACTGGAACAATTGCTCATTCTGCAAGGAAAGCCAGAAGCTAATTACAGTGAGGCATGTAACACAATTCCAGCGAAGGAAGAGGTCTCCAAGGTTGACTTTCCACACACTGACCAAGGTTGCATCTCAGTGCCCTCTTTTACATGCACGCACTTCCCTTTGCACATCCCAGGTGGCCTAGGAAGAGCCTGAGTATGGCCCAGCATCCCTGTGCTCACCGTCTCTTGTGACACACACACATACTTGACAGTGAGACCATGGGGGATCTGGAGAATGCTGATGACAGGGAAAACTGCCCAGGTGATGGGGGCAAGAGGACTATGGTGAGAGGTTACCAAGAAGAAGTGAGGAAGATATTCATTCAGTACTGAAGCATCTCCCTTTGGTACCACAGTTCTCTGGTGCATCATAATGAGGGCCAGAGCAGAACTCCTCATTTAGAGATGGGCTCTGGAGTGTGGTTGAGGTACTTGTAAAGGCCTAATGGAGGGAAAGCATCTGGGGTGTTGCAGATCCCAATCTGTGAGAGGAAATGTTAAATGATGGGCATGCAGAGCTGTCCCAGCCAGCCTTCCCCAGCCCAGTCACCTGTCTACTTCTTGCCAGCTGATCTTTGGATGCAGCTGGTGCTCTGCCCACCTGCAGATCAAGATGGCCCATGCAGGGCAAGGGGAAGGATCTTCCATGTCAGGAATCACAGATTGTATCTTGGGATGTGGGAGCTCTCTATGGCAACAACAACATCTCCAAAGTTCCAGATAAGAGACACAGAGAGACCCATGCCAAAAGAGGAAGGAGTCCCATGGAATGGCCTGTGCCATGCTCCATATCCTACTCCCAGCTGAGCCAGGGCAGTTCCCCAGGAATCGATGCTGAACAGGACATTCAGCATTCACAAGTTGTTTCTGGCCCATCTGTCCAAGAAGGAGAAGTGAGGGATAGTATTCAGAGTCCTGAGCCTAACAGGGGCTCAGCCAGGCTCTCCAGCTCTGAAACAGGTGGAGGACTGGACAGAATGAGTTTCTGTGGGAGCACGGCAAACACCAGCACCCCCTCCCTACCTTGCTGCAGGGGAGGTGGGGGGTAGCAGGGCCAGCTGGAGGCCACAGTGTCCCCGATTGGTGGAGACAGATCTGTTCTCCCCCACTGCTCAGGAATGCAGCTTGAGGTGGAGCAGCAGGTGCTGGAAGGAGGGTCTCGCCATCCGAGAAAAATACCAGCCCTGCTCACCAAGGGAAAGGACCAGAAGCAGCCCCTACACAGCAAGATTTATTGTCCCCAGCAGGCTGGAAAAAAATCCAGTGAACATTTCAGCAAATCCAGCCTCTGTCAGAAGTTACAGAGTGATAGGTGAAAGTCCCAGCCAGACCTGCAGCTGCTGCCTCTCCTGAGTCAGCCCCAGGCTGCCAGTGAAGTCACCCTTGCACCTCAGGTTGTGGGGATGGCAATGGGATCTCTGCAGGTGGCAGTGGGCGCACCACAGCACCACCCTGGAGGTGTTTCTCCAACAGGACAAGCAGGTGGGGGTGTGGCTGTAGTGTGCACTGGGGGAAACATCACACTGAATGCACGGGATTGTCTTCAGAGGAGCTTTGATGAGCACAGGGATCATTTACAGAAAAAGTTGGAGATGGGTCGGGGTTGATCCCAGCATCCACTTTCCTGGTCCCAAGCTGGGTCACCTTCTCTGGTGTCATCTTCTAGGACTCACACTCTGTTTGCAAATATTTCCTGTTGCCCATCAAGGGTGCCCACAAGGACCATGTCCATAAACCCCACACAGACAGCTTTCCCCATTGTGTAGGAGATTGCTGCCCCTTCCAAGGATCTCACAAGGGCACATGGTCACCAAGCCTTGAACAGATGAGCAAGAGGAAGAAAAAACAGAGGTGATTCCCTTAAAAGTCATTAACATGTCTGTTATGCCACATATTAGTATTGACTAATGCCAGATCTCAGACCTTGCCATCCTCTCGTCCTCACGTGCAGGCTTTTTAGGACAAGGCCAGTCTCCTTGACTTTGGAAAACACCTCCGCACAGAGGGTGATAAAATCATCACCTTTCTGCTGCTGGGAGGGGCCATTGCTTCTCACCCATCCTTTCATCAGCCCCATTCACCTCCTTCCTGCTGTACCCCTGGGAAACTTCTCCCACACTCTCCAGCCCCCAAAATTTCCAGGGTTTTTTGTACAGTAAAACAAGTCCTGATCTTGAGATAATGACTATCCCAGTATCCACATGGGAAGAGATGGGAGAGTTCTGCCTCTTTTGCAGAACCAAAACTGTTGTGTGCCCTTCCCACCTCTTCTACTGCAGGGGAAGTGTCTGAATCCCCCAAAACCTCAGTGGTCTCCAATGAGGGGATGAGTTAGGACCCTTTAGCCAGATCTTTGTTATCTGAGACATGTAATGATCCAGCTGCTGCCAATGCTCTACAGAAACTCCAGCATCACTCTGGAGACTAGGCTCAGCCTACCAGGTTTTTGCTGTTCTTCCCATAGGCTGATTCTCCCTCCCAAAGGACACAATTTGAGGGTCACTCATGGTCCTTTAGCTCCACAGAAAAGTCAGCTTCTCCCTCAAGCATCTCTAAAGCTGGGCAAGCCAAGATGCTGGGAATGTGGTACATTTGGGTTAGAGATGCAGCAGTTTTTCTTCATCCTCATGCCTCTCACACAGGGCCAAATCCTCCATGTCCTGTTGCAGGTTGGTACCCAGCCCCAGTTCTCAGACCTACTGTATCCCATCCCTTCATCATTAGACCTGGAGCCATGCAGGACCTGGCATTTTTCTGGTGTCACCCCTGGGTCCTGTGCAAGATGGCTGAGTCTGGAGGCACTATGTCCATGGAGGCATGCTGGGCTCCCAAGTGGCCCCCCCTAGGTAAGCATGCCCTGTGCTCTGGCTGTTCCCAGACACAGTTTCATCTCCTCACTGGAGCTACCAGTTCTCTGACTTGGAGCACAGGGTGATACTCCACAGGTCAGTTCAAGGGCTTTTGCAGATTTTATATTGCCTTTTTTCATAGCTCCAAAGCAGACTGCACTCAGCCAGGTCAGCCCCTTTGGAAAGCACTCCTGCTTCATTTTCCAAGTGCATCCATCCATTTTCCAAATTCAGCAGAGGTCATGGGATAGCACTCTGTGTCTCTGTGTATCTCACTCAGCCGTCTAAAAGCTTGTCCAACTTTATCTCCAAACATCTAGTGCAGTTCCTGGGTTGATGGTCCTGAGATATTTTTGGGAGGAGGGTGGAGATCTTCCTTCACACAAGCCTGTGGGCTGCATGGGGAAGTTCAGATCTTTACCAACAAAGGATCCCTACAGAGGCTGTTCCTCCAGGCACAACTCACCAGGAATTCCATCTCTAGTCTTTCTGCTCTTCCTAAATGAATGGTTCTTCAGTCGGATTTCTCAAACTACTCCTACAGGGAGCCCTGCTTCAGCTTATTTTTGGGGGAGCAGCAGAGATTCAGGAGCTGACAGGAATGGAGATACATCTTGCATGAAGTACAGCATTGGACTGTCCTTCCCTCCAGGTGAAACCTGCTCGTGAGCCTCTTTAGAGCCAGGAGTCCTATCTAGCCCCAGATTTTGGAGACACTTCCACTGTAACAGGGCATCTATTTCCACCAACTTCTCTGCAACATCCACCATCTCTCTCCCTCTCTGTGCCACACCTTCTTGGAAAGAAGCACTGGATCAGGAGATCTGGGCACTCATCTTTGCCCCATGGTCTGAAACCTCTCCTCTTCCCTGTGGGGGTCTCTCAAGAAACCACCTCTGAGCATCCCCTCCCTGCTGGTGTCCCCAGGATGTGACAGAGACAGCAGCCACAGGCAGACACTGGCATTAACAGGGGTCACGGGTCACTCTGGGGGATTGATATCACCTGATTTCAGGTGTCACCCTAACACCCAGGTAACCCAAACTCAGGAGAGCCACTGCCTAGATGAGGTGCTGTGTTGGTGTGTCTTGGGTTATAATGTAAGGCGTAACCAAAAGTACCTATTCTACTAGCATCTACATGAGCTGTTAAAATGGGTGGAGCAGTGTTCTTATCTTGTCCATGACTCAGCTCTGATAATTCCCTCCTGGGAAGCAGCAGCCACTCTGGGGGGAGCCATCTCCCATAATGGTCCTTCAAGGTCTCATAGAATGACTCGTGGAATTATATCATCCCATTGTGAGATGTCCTGGGGGAGGAACAGAACATTCCTATCTCTATATAATCTGAGGCATGGAACACCATGGAGGTACTAGCACTGGATTCCGAGAGGACAAGAGCTGATAACCACCACTGGACCTCCAGGGAAGGACCAGACCTTTCTACAGGATCACCACCTCAACAAGACCACATTCATCACTCCAAGGGGACTGTAGCTGCCATTTAATGGGAACAGAGACAAGAGGGTGGCTCTGTCCTACGAAGGGACAACTGCTGGGTTAGCTGTTGCAGACATCAATGCTTCCCTAGGAGGGAAACCTGCTGCCTGAAGCCTTGTGTGCCAAAGACAGTGGGCCTGAAATAGATAATGAAAACATATTACAAGTGTAAAAATCCCTTTGGTTTTCTATATCCTGAAATTTTCCACAAACACAATCTGAATATTTGCAGCATTTTTCTCTAGAAAAACACATAAAGCTGATGGGAGATTGGGCCCATCTGATTGTCTTCCTACAGACATTTCCCTGTCATCAGGGAACCCTGGAGCATTCCCCAAGAGGAACATGGATACCCATATGCTGTCTATGTCTAAGGGTCAGTGTTCAGTGGGATGTGGAGGTGAGGCAGTGACAGGAGCAATGTGGGTACTTGGAGTAGATGGGGGGGTGGTCAGGCAAAGGTTGCACACTTCAAGGTCTGACCATCATTTTAATTAGCAAAGCAGCCAGATAAAACAACAAGGCCTTGTTATTTTTTTTCCTTTAAAAAAAAAATCTAATTTAAAAGCTTGTTACCTTCTGTAAAAAAAAGGGGGTTGAAGTCTTTGATTTCTCCCCCTGGGCAATCTGTAATCCCTCAGCTAAATCACAAGCCCTTTAATTAAGATCTTAGTCATTTGAATTGTTAATGAAGATCCATTGGAGGGCCATCATTCTCATTCCTGATTTCATCTTGCGCTCATTAGAGACCCCTGATTAAAATTCATCATCTCAAAAGATATTTATAACTCTCTAACTATCCGTAGACCTCATTAATTCAAAGCCACCTGTTTGAAAAGAGATGGGGGGACCTAAACAGCACCAGGCAGGATCTGGAGCTAAGGGAATACTGTTGACTGATAGATGACAGTGTTAGCCTCGCTGCTCAGTATGGGGAAGGACACCAGCGGTGTAAGGGAGTAAAACACAATCCAGACTGTATTTAGTGGGGTGAGAGAAGAGAAGGCTAAGCAGCCATCAGCCAGATATGCCAGAGAGAGATCCCCTCCTACATCAGTGTCCTGAAATGTACAAGGGTATGAAGACTTGGAAATGTTGAACTATAGGAAGATACTACTCCATGACTCCTTCTCTGTCCTAGTGGACAGACAGATCCTCCCTGTCTCAACAACGCACCAGGGACACAGCCACTGGGTCGTACAGTCTGGCTGCTCCCTCCACAGTTTGCCCAACACCGATGTCCCATCCTGACCCCCAGTGAAGCTGAACCAGCCTCCCAGAACTCACCCCTGGATGGGCTACAGGGTCTTTTTTCCAGCAAAACCCCCAGTGGTAATAGTGAGGGAACCCTAAAGCATCCATCTCTCCTTCCAACCCATGGCTCAGTTTGCCTTACTCTGGGCTTTGCCTTTTGCTTTCCCACCATGTCCTACCTTTGCACCACTGGAAGTTAGGCAGAAGCTCTGCCTCTTCCTCTTTTCCTTCTTGTCCTCTGCCATCACCCACATGCTGCCCTCCCTTTTCCTCTCCCCCATCCATGCTCTCTCCCATGGCTCCCTTTTCTCACCAGCTGTCCAGTCCTGAAGTTTGCTATGACTCTGCTGATTTTCTGCATCAGTTGCTTTTGCCCAAGTTCAGCCTAAATTTGGGTCAGGCTCCCCGGGGCTAGGGACCAAGCCCAGGGATCACAGCCATCAAAAGAGGTTTCTCTGGAGTAATTTGTCCCCTTGACCCAAAAGGAACCCTTTTCTTTGGGACATCCAATGTTTTTGCTTAGCATCATGTTCTCCTGCTTTGGGTCAGTCTTTAAAAATGCCCTATGAAAATAGGAAACGAGTTTCATTTCAAGGCTGTCCAATTAAATACTCCAGCACTTCTAAAATGATACATTTTACCTTGAAAACATCTAGCAGGACTAAGCTGACACTTTCACATACATCCAAATGACTAAAACCTGAACTTACAGCTCCTTTTGGTCCTGTTGAAACCCCATTTTTGGTGAATTACTATGCATAAGAGTTCCAGCTGGCTGCTGCCACCCCTGCCCAGGTTTTGGTGTCCCACAGCCCAGATGAGTTTTGGGACAGCTCATCTCAGGCCCCTCCCACCTTGAATGTCACCACCAATGCTGTGACAGCAGTATGTGGTATTCTGATGTGTGAGGCCAAGGAGAGCCCTCCTTCCTCACACAGCGGCTGAGCCCAGTCATATTTGTACCCGTCACCACAACACAAAGCAGGAAAAAACCCTGTTGCTGTGGACAACAAAAAAGAATGATAAATGCACTTTGAATCTCTTTGCCTCTAGACAGACACATTTAAAAGTGACCTGCAAGGGACTTGCCCCTTTTGGTCCCAAATAATAGAAGCTCTAAATTAATTTTAACATTGGGTCTATTCCCCTTATGCTGTTTTGTTCCTGTTAAAAACTCAGGTCCCTGTGCAAGCCCGTGAATGAATGAGAGCAATGAGGATGCAACAGGAGGGAAGAGTGAACACAAGTGAATGAAAAATGGCTTTTAAAAACTTTCCAAAGTGCCCAGCTATTATCCTGCTAGAGTGGGAAAGGACGCTGTTTAACACAGTTTGCTTTGTGCTTGACAGATTTATTTAACTCCAACAATTGTGTATCAGTTCAGATAAAAATAAGCCTTTGTTGTAGTCACAGTTCGCCATGGCAAGAAGTCTCCATGCCCATGCTAGACTGAGGCCACTTTGCATGGAAGAATGAACTGCTTATTTGGCATGGGTGACCCCAGAGCCCACTGCCTGCTGGGGGGCACAATCTGGGATGGTCCATCTGACAGCAGCTTCAAGCTTGGACTCTGTCTGTGGTAGCCAGGAAAGCATCACAGCTATGTGTGTCCAGCCCAGAGAGCCAGGGTTCTTCTGAGCAATAGAAAGATTCAGGATCTGGGACAAAAATCCCTGGCTGCTATGAACTTGTTTTTAACTTCCCAAATTGGCTTGATTACATTTGAAATTTTCCAGGTAGCATTTGAGTAAATAATGTGCGATTAACCTATTATTTTGATATTGGAACAAAGGATGATCCACCTGGGTTGAGCAGAGATAACCACACTACCTCAACAGGTCTTCAATCTTGGCAAGTTTCATGGGGGCTGAAGCCTGTCTGCCTGGAGCTGGCTCCAAGGAATATTTGGAAACAGAGCTATTGTCTTGGACCCATGACTGTGGAGCAGAGTTTCTGCACATACAGGACTCTTCTACCTTCCATAGGTCCATGGAACAGCATCAGTTGTAAGGATCAGCTTAGTACACACACAAGGGAGTCCCTCAGCCTTTCCCTTTGGCCCCTTTGCTCCACAGTAGACAAATTGTTTGGAAAGATTTTGAGGTTGGGGGAGATAATCACAGGTTGGGTCGGGTTGAAAGGGACCACAGTGGGATCATGGAGTCCCACCTCCCTGCCTCAGCAGTGTCATCTTAGAGCACATGGCAAGAGGATTGTGTTCAGAGGGTTCTGGAATATCCCCAGTGACAGAGACTCCACACTCTTTCTGGACAAAGGGAAAGGGAAGAGGATTGTAATGGACAGTACCTACCAGCTCCCACCTTCTGCTAGCAGCAGGACCACGCGTGTCACAGGGAAGGAGCAGTCTTCTGCTAACAGGCACAGCACCATGATATATCTCTCCCAGCCCTAGCAGAGGATAGAAATCTCACTCAGATCAAAAATATCTTTCACCAACATCTTTCTACTTATTGGCACAAATAAATGCCATCAAGGCAGGACCATGCTATCCCTTGGCTCTTCCCTTGCAGGACAAGATGTGCCATGAATGTACCTCAGCCATGCCACGCCACGCCACGCCACACCATGCCACGCCATCCCATCCCATCCCATCCCATCCCATCCCATCCCATCCCATCCCATCCCATCCCATCCCATCCCATCCCATCCCACCCCATCCCAATCCCATCCCATCCCAATCCCATCCCTGGGTTCCAGTAGTGCAGGTATGTGGTGCAGGGTGCACATGGCTCCCACACAGCTCACAGGTCACAATATAGCCCAGGCTTTGTGTCTGGGCTCCCACAGCCACCCATGACCCCCACACTACTGGCAGCTGCCACCACAAGCCACTGTCTCCCTCTTGTGGGTGAATTTGAGGAAGTATGAGGGGGACCACCCAGGAAGCCCTTGCAAGGCTGGCACCTACAAAAACACCCCTCTCACCTCACCAAACAGAGAACACCCACCAAGCATGCCAGGCTCTCCAGCTTCTGGGAAGACAAACCTGTAGAGCCCCCTAAGACTTATCCTACCACAGACCCTCATGGTGGGCTCATACAGCCAAACAGAGCCTTCCCAATGGGCTGACAAAGCCAGATCCTACTCTCTGTGTGACTGCCGAGACTGGGACTGAGGTAAATGAGAAGTGTCCAAAGGCTCCTGGAGCTCTGGCAGCCTTGAGGCCCTGCCCATTCCGTGGGGAGCCTGTTCAGTGCTCCACCACCCTCTGGGGGAAGAATTTTTTCTTAACATCCAGCCTAAATCTCCCCTGATCCAAGTTCATACCATTCCCTGTCTCTGGACACCAGAGAGCAGAGATTGGTGCTTGCCCCTTCGCTGCCTCGGGAGGAAGCTGGGAACCACCTGACCCTTGAGATGATCAGTGTTGGCCAGAGCATAGGAGAAGAAACCAGCCTGTCCAGCACAATAGCCAAGCCACGGAGCATTTGGGAGCAGACAGCAGTGAAGAACAGCAGCATCTCCACAGGATCCATTGGCTACTCAGGACTGTGGTTCCCATCTGAAAAACCCAGGTTTCTCCAAACCCTTGGAGCTTGGAGCCTTTGGAAGTCCATCTGAGTCCCCACATGGAACTGGAACAGAAAAGTGAATGGAGGGCCAAGGGAGCTATTAAAATCCCCTTCAGGGGCATGATGGGTGGCAGGATAATCCCAGCTGCTCACAGAGACACTGAGAGAGCCCCAAGAGATGTTTTAAGAGGCCTGAAGATAAAAAGAAAAAGGCTGAAAAGAAATGGTCAGGGGAACTGAACAAGAATATGCAAACTCAGCTAAGACCTGCAAGGAAATTATAAAGGCCAGGGAAAAACAGAGAAAAATAACACTGCCAAGAAGGCTACTGGGAATAAGAAGGAATTTTGCAAATTGCAGTAAAGGGAAAGCAAATACAGTGTGAGTCAGACCATTAATAAATGAGAAGGGAATGCAAATTAATGAGAATTCAGAAGCAGCTGAGGTACTGACCTGCTTTCAGATTTTTTTATTTCATTCCCAACACAACTGAGTTCTGGGAGGCATTAACCCTTTCCTCTGTACCCTGCAGGGCTGGGCATGATACTGTCAGTTCAGAAAGTCTGCAAGCCTCTGGCACTACCAGGGCCTCCTTCAAACTCCTTTATGCACTTACGCAAAACTTCATCACAGCTGAACCACAACAGTCTTTGATGGATACCTCAGCCACTGGGCACTCTTCTCCTGCAAGTCCTCATTCCCACGGGGCTGGGCTTATACAAGAGCCTGTGGAAGGTCTTCTCTCCTATGTCCCACCCCTCTTCTTCATTCTCCTGTTTTGTTTATTTTAGTGATACGAGTTGATTTAAAACTGTTTTCCAAAATTTTTTCCCAGACAGCTAGAGTAGAGACCAGCTTCTCTATTTACTCCTGCTGGAAACTCTGGATCTTATGCAGTATAAACCAGTGCAGCTCCATTATGGCCATCAGAGGGTTCTCTGATCCACCAGCACCCTTTGGCCAAAAGCAAGAGGGTTGAGGCACTGGTTATTCATAACACAGACCAGTCAGATATCTAGCTTCACTCTTCGCTGTCTCTTTAGGACGTCCCAGCACAACCTCTCTGCTGAGTGGCAGGAGTTTGTTTTATGAAACATCTCCTGTTTGACAATGACATTGATCTTTGCCATCATCAACCTCTGCATTCTTCATTCCTCATTCCTCATACTGAAATGCATCACTCCAGCATCCACCAGTGCCTCAGTCTGAACCGTCCCCTCCTGCTCCCAGCAGCATTAGTTGCAAGGCAGGGTCCTGTAGCCTCTGAATCACATTGAGTTTTGCCCTTCACAGCAGCCCAAAGACACTTGACAGCAATCATCCTGCCAGGAGACACTTAAGGATTTTCATGTCCTGATTTTGCAGGGAGAAGCAAAATCCAGAGGCAACAGTTAGGGAAGTCTGTAGTTAAAGCTCTTCTGGCCTCTGACAGACATTCAGTGTCTTAGCTGGACTTTCCCAGCCTGCATGCCTGCATACACTGAGTAGCTGAAGAGTATTTTTAGTTAAACCAGCACTGCTGTCAGTCAGGGAATGAAAATCTGTCTTTGGAAACCATTGGAGGTCTCTACAATTGATGTAAGAGTCAGAGATGCCATGGTCTTCCATGAGTTTTTTTCTCTTTTTCCTTGCCTGAGTCCTTAAATAAATGTGCATTTGTCTCCTGAATGAACAGGAACTTGGCTTTTATAGCTCCATATTCCAGTCCTCTCCAAACTGGAATATGGGCAGGCAGAGAGTTGCACACCAAGTCCCACCTTCTCTGAGGGTCCCTCTTGTCATATGCATTTTTGCAAGCTCTTGACCTGCTGTTGGAATTAGTTGCCAATGGCTTAAGCCCTTCTTCAGAGTCTAAGCTTGAGTAAAGACTAAATGTCAAGGATCATGACCTAAAAAGGGGGCAGACAGGTATAAGATTGGGACATTTAACTCAGTCCTCATCCACTCTTCTCTCAGTCTTTCCCGTCCAAAGTACCCAGGAGGGTGTTATGCCAGCTTCTCCCCAAGGTTTATCTGTCCTGGATGTCCTACTTCAGCTCCTCATCACCTCAGCATCAAAGACCTTCCTGTGCTGTCCACATGGCAGCTCCCAGAACTGCTGTTCTTCCTGCTAAGTCCTTCACCTTACTCTCTTCCTCATTGAGTTTCCACTGGGCTTCATGTAAAAGTGTCTGTGGGGGTGTTGGTGGAACAATGAATGCAAATACCTGGTCTGGGAGTGTTAAGAGATCTCCTTGAGGCCAAACTGAGTAGTCAGACTCACAGCATGGCACCAGCAGCAGCAGTGGCCATCAAGTGTACCCACCATGTATCTGGGCAAGGTCAAGTGTCTGGGTGCAGCCAAGTCATCCTGAGTATCAGATGGAGCCTGTCTGGGTTGTATGCTTGGATCCTGTATTTTTAACCTGACCTCCTCTTGACCCTAATGTCTACAACTCCAACTGGTGCCTTAGAGCCAGAAGCCTCCCAGAAGCAGTGCTGGGGTTCCAGTAAACCACTCCAAAAGCGTTTCCAAGCACCTATTATAACCTGCACTGCTCTTCAGAGCCAGCAAACATCCCTGCCCTGGTGTCAGGCAGAGAAGACATAGAGGAGGGGCAGGACATGAGTGCAGAGTCTCAGAGAAGCCAGAGGACCTGCTTTGTATCATGGAATCATTAAGACTGGAAAAGGTCTCAAAGATCATTGAGCCCAACCATTAATCCAGCACTATCACCCATGTTCACCTTTAAACCATGTCCCTAAGCATCACAACTGCCATTTTTTGAACACTTCCAGGAATGGTGATTCCACCACTGCCCTGGGCAACCTGTGCCAGTGCCTGACCACCTTTCAGTGAATTATTTTTATTTTTTTTTAATATCCAATCTAAACCTTCCCTGGTGCAACTTCAGGCCATTTCCTCTTGTCCTTTTTGTTCCCTGGGAGAAGAATCTGATTACCACCTCCTGGCTGTACTCTCCTGTTAGGAAGTTGTGAAGAGGGAGAAGGACCACCTTAGCCTCCTTTTCTCTGGGCTGAACCCCACCCCCAGCTTCCCCAGCTGTTCCTCATCAGATTTGTGCTCCAGACTTTTCCCCAGGTCTTGGCAAATGCTTGGTCCCTTTTGTTCCTTTACAGTTTGCATTACACCAGGTAACCTCTCCATCTACACCTTGTACCTTGTGCATTTCACTGTGTACCCAAATTAAAATTTCCCTGCCCTTTCAAAGAACGCACTTGGCCCTCAATCCTGGAAGGCCCTTTAGAAATGTGCCCCAAAGGTGTTTTTTTTAAATATACAAGATGCAGAGTTAAGCTGCAGAGAAGATGATGGCTTTTCCTTTGCTCACATCACCTTCACCCCAGCCATTGCCAAGTTAGTCACAGAGTATGATTAGGCTTCAAAATACTTGCAATCTTGTTTAAATACTACCTTTGCTAATCTGGTTGATAGGCTTTCTGCTTTTGTGGTACTTAAACTTCTTTCAAAACAGTCTGTCAACCCTTTTCCTCTGCAACTGAGAGGATCAGAAAAGGATTTTTATTTTCAAATAAAAGGTCAGAGTTGTAGGTATTCACAAAACTCCAGTATCTCAGGTTATTGTGGAAACAACTCCTGGCTGAAATAATGTCTTTTGGCAGCACCTCAGCACACCCAATACTCATGTGTGCTCATGCTTGGAGGTTTGTGTGAGGTTCCAGCTGTATTCTGGCACCTACAGGATTGCCAAAGAGAGTAAACACTTAAACAATCTTTAAAACATCAGGATACAGAAATCATGAGACTGGCTAAATACTCATAATTCTTTAATAGGTGCTTTTTATTTGGCCACGGCAGGCAAAGCTTTAAGAAAAATACTGCTTTTAGACACACTTGCAGTTCTGTCATGCAGGTTGGCAACGTTATATCTAATAGAGCCAGAAAGGCAGTAATGGCTTCATTCTTGGGTTTTAACACTTTTCCCAGCCTCCAGAAAATTTCATCTTTGGATGAAAACTTTCCTGTTTTGTCATATCTGCCGTTGTTGATGTTCCTCCTTAATGTTAATGCAAAATATCTCTGGACAAAGCTAATTTTCTCCCATTTTTCTAATTTTCTCCTATTTTCTACTATTCTGGTAACTTTTTCCCATTTTTCCACACTAAGCAATGGGATGCAGTATTCCAATAGAATTCCACACTCACCCAGGCACTCTTGGGGGATAGGACCCTTCAGATGTCCCCTAAGGACATCTCATTGTGGCCCAGGACACATCTTGCTTTTTCATTCTCCAAAATTCCATTATCACTACCAGGGCATTTGTGAGATGACTGTAAAATTGCAGCTGAACACACAGCTTGGCACAGAAATGCCCTGGAGTCAGGTTGTCACTGAGACCTGGCTCTGCCTCCCCCATTCCTGCACTGTCACAGGTGGGTCTCACAACAAGCACTGGTGTTAAGGCAGTGTTTCCTCTTATAAAACACTCTTTTCAGTCACTTAGATTTCACCAGACTTTAACCACTGGGCAATTTTCCACCTCAGCCTGGCTCTGTCTGCCTTTATAGCCACTAGAGGGAAAGGGGGGCTTTTAGGGAAAAAGTCACATCATCCTGTGGCAAGCAGTTCAGGTAGAACAGTTTCTTGGCATTAAGTGACACTGTAGAATGTGTCTACACAATTGTCTCTCCCATAGACACCTGGTGTCTGCAGATGGTCCAACACATTCCACCCCCAGTTTGGTCTGGATTGTCTGAAGGGAAATCTAGGCCAGAAGGATTGAGCCAAGGAGAAACAGTGCTTGGTCTTTGCTTAAAGAACTTGTCTGTGTGTATGTGAGTGCCTGCATCTCAATGCTTCCATGAATTCTGCCAAGTTATCAGCATCATAAAAACTTGTGTTCAAACATAACTAGAGGAAACCCAAGGATCCAGTCTTTCTAAGACTCTGTCCTCTCCATTCTTCTTCTACAGTTCATGGACATGGGATTTTAGCTAGTGAAGGGCATCTTAGAGCATTTTCAGCCACTGGCACGATGTCCCCAAGGGTAATAGACATGCTATAGAAGAACACATCCCAGATTTACGCAAACACTCTACTTGCTCCACACAGTCCAGCAATGGAACGGTAGGAGAGATAAGATGCTGAAAGAAATGGACCAGAATAATAAAAAACAATGAGAGGTGGGAGTCAAATTAATGTGGGTGACACAACATGGTACAGGACCATGCTAGCAGCATTGGGGTTTGGGAAGGGCCACAACTGTAGGTTAAGTAGCAAAGGGTGGGAGGCAGAGGGGACTTCAGATAGGCAAGATGTCCTGTGGATGTTCCTGGATGGTAACAGCAGCTGTAACCAAACTTTAACTGAATATGGCTGTCAGGCAGCTATAGCTGTACCAGGGCCTGACAGAGGATTGAAGTCCTAGTGAAATCCTAATCCAGCCAGATAAGGTCTTAAATGTCCCTCCATGCCAGATGAGAGGGTAAGTGCACATTTCTCTCTCCATCCCATCCTCTGAAGAGGGAAGAAAAAATGGCAGAGGGCAATAAAGGAGAAATGGATGGAGAACAGCACAGTCTAAGCCGTGCTAACTCCAGCAGTGAAATTACCAAAAGACAGGCCTTGCCCTTCATGGGCATCAAGGACCAACACTCAGCACTGGCAAGACACACAGTTTCCTCACAAGTGAAATGCCCCAGCATGAAAGGGGACCTTGACTGAAGCCAAGTGGAGGGCACAGCCTCTGACACCTGATGTAGATGTTTATGAGTATGGCTGTGCTGGAATAGAGGAGCTCAGCATGTTGCTAGATGGAGTCTAAAGCCACCCCAAGCTCTCCAGCTGACTTAACATCTCTGATCTTTCTCCAGATTTGGATGCCAGGGCTGGCACAGAGATCTACCAGGTGGAGAAGGGAAATAATGGCCTGGACCAGAAGAATTATTTGTGCAGGAAAGGGAACAGTAGAGGAGAGGGACTGGAAACCCAGCACACTAGCATCAAATAGAAGGGAGACTCGGGGAGACAAAGCCACCACCCTGGAGGTGGCAGTGAAAACATGGGACCAACTAATTCAAGCCCTAGTTTTCACTAAAATGTCACTGTTTCAGCCAAGTTGCATTGCTCAGATACAAGCCTCACCATGAGCTAAAACCAAAGGTCTGAAATCAGCACTTCCCTGCCCCTGGTGCTGGCGATGTTCGTTAGCCAGTAGATGCTCTAGAGGTGATGGAAAAAGGGTGACAAGGCTTTTGGAGGTGGGGTTTGGGGTAGGGAAGCTGCCCGCTGAGCTCTGTACTTCGGACCAGCACGGCTAGATGGCACTGTGTACTCTTCCAAGAGTGGCACATCCCACCACACCTCCCATGCCCAGAAATTTAATATGCCCAGTGTTTTCAGTTGCTGTTGAAGCTCTCCTCTGAAAGACAGCTTATCTGAGGGATGGCATGGGCTGTTGGGAGTTTTGTCATGGCCAGAGCACAGGCGACCTTTCTAGGGAGGAAACTGGCAGAATTTTCTGTTTCAGGGTTATTTTAACAAGTAGGCAAGTACGTGTTTGAAGCAAGAAAAAAATGCCATTTCCATACAACTGTTAACAGCAGAGACAGACCTTGAGGAATCAGGCCTGGAATGGACTTACACCATCACACCTATAGAGATCCTCATGTTCATGTCCTGTTTATCCACACCCTGGGAGGAAGATGGGGCACACAATGGAGCACTGGGACAGGGTGTCCCTGAGCTGTTATGCCAGTGCTGCTGTAGAAGACAGGGTCCTGGATTTGGGGCTGCCAGATCCTGAGATACCAGTCTCAGCTTCTTCTGTCCACTAGCAAATCTGAACACATACCAGCTTTGCCTGGTGGAGGGCCAGCAAGCAACCCACCGGGATCTTCTGCAGCCCTGGAAGACATTTGGTCACTCAGCCAATGTGCAAAGATCAGAAAAAGGTGGGCAAAGGGTGAAGGCATGAGGTAGAATGGAGGAGTGGATGAGCAGGGTCAGACAGCACAGAAGAGGAACATGAAAACTACCACTGCCTTTTAGTGTCTTGAAATTTATTTGTGGGTCAGTTTGAGATGAGAACCCAGAAGCAATCTTTACAAAAGGCAGAGCAGTCTGTCCCTCTCTCCCCCTTTCCCCCAGCTGGTAGACTCAAGCTGGGAGGCTGGAAGACACCACCACACTGTGGTCCCCCAGCTGGGAGCCCACCGTCCCTCGCTCAGTCGTCTGCACAGGAGTTAAGAGAGTTTAACATCTCAGGAGCCAGGCTCCCATGTTCTCCTCTTGCTACCAGCTGGTCAGGCACACTGCCAAGGGTATGCTGGCAGGAAACTGGGCAGTTTTCCATCAGGATTTCATCCACAGTGACGGATCTCCGGGAAATATTTCCGTCCTGATGAATCAGCAGTCTTAGGTGGGAGATGGGCTGCCCACTGGAGGGGTTAATGTCCAGCACTCAGGAAAGGTGCAAGTCCCCACATCAGGCAGGTGTCAGCT
This sequence comes from Haemorhous mexicanus, assembly GCF_027477595.1. Taxonomy (NCBI): domain Eukaryota; kingdom Metazoa; phylum Chordata; class Aves; order Passeriformes; family Fringillidae; genus Haemorhous; species Haemorhous mexicanus. Next base: position 551,175 of record NC_082363.1, on the reverse strand, counting down.
AATCCAATCCCCCCCAAATCCATCCCCTACTGGAGGCCTCTCCTTAATCTGTTACAGTCGGCATTTGCCCTGGGGCCACGGATCTCATATCTCTTCCAAGCAGGGTGTCAGTATTAACTATTATAATTCTGGATATTCTTGTTAGCCATGCAAATGTCCAACACAAGGCTGGAATCTCGCTTCTCACTTCAGCTTCAGCAACATCCTGTGGCAAATTGCTCTGTGCAGAGACACTTCTGTTTATCATCCCTGGCCACCACCTGTTCTTCTTGCCACGTTCCTGGGTTATCCCACAGGCACTGCAGCTCTTTCCTGCACTGTTCCCTACTTATCACCACAAAATTTTGGCCTAGCCCTTTATTGCAAAAATCTGTCTTTTGTGGTGAGCTGGGAAAAGTGTAGTGGGATGTTGAGTCCCTTTCCAAATCACCCTGGTGAGACACTCCACTGTTTGCATCTGCTTGTGGCAGAATCCACTGGTGTCCACGGAAAGTGTTTCCATGAAGAAAACCCATCCCACGTAAATCAGGACTGCAGCTGAAGCCTCCCTCAGTCAGCACAGCCCTGGGGCCAAAAGCCACCCTTCAAAAGGAAGGCAAAAGGTAAATGAGCTGGGACAGGGTTAGAGATAGTTTTCTACTCTGCATGAAGTTCCAATTTATCACATGGGAAGCAGGTGTAGAGCTCAAATGGAGAGCAAATGGCAATGGGACAGAAAAATGTTAACAAGTCAAAAATCAGCAAGTGCTGCACTGAGTTCTGTAGTGTGATTATTAAAACAAACGTGAAAAAAAATCTTAATTTCAACACATGGCCAGAAATGCAGTGTATTGTGTTATCAGGGCTATTCTGCCCTATGAATACCCACCTCTCTGTTTGGGTTCACACTAAAACACTCTGACATGCTTTCAATTTTTTTTTTTTCATTTTATTTTTACAAATGCTCAAACTTTCCTGCCACAAATTATTTTTGGCTGGGTTACAAGTAAAATGGCCATGTATAGCCATTTCTTTAAAAAAATTTAAAAAGTTTATTAGATATTTTGGTTGAATGTTTTTTTTCTACATGAACATGCGGTGAAAGTTCAGGAGTTTTTACTTTTTTCCACCCAAAAGGTCCTCTTAAGCTGAAGCATCAGCATCTTTACCATGATCTTACCTTTACAGACCATCCCCTTGGAGAGATTATTTCTCCTAACAAAGCCTGGGACTGTCCTCCTCTGTGGCCTCTTTCATCCCAAAAAAGCTGTCTGGGACTGCTGTAAGGACAGGCTGTCACTGATAGCCTCAGCCATGATAAGTCACAACTCATCCCGCTGCAAAATTATCACTTTGGCATGAAAATCATGATTAAATCAGTAATGCAAAAGCAAATCTTATTTGCCTGTGGTCCCTGGTGCTCTCAGGCTGTAGATTTGCACCACAAAGGAGAGAAGCTTTTTGGGGACAGGCTGTGAAAGAAAAGTTTCATGCAAGCACACAATGCCACCAAGCTGATAATTTAAGGAGAATAATTAACATTATCAAGAGTCATAAAGAGCCTTGCTGCAAGAACTGGCACCTTTAGCACCTCCACAAAAATATCCCCACATCATCAGAGTTTATGGGCAGTTTTGGAATAATTAACCCCCAAGCACATTAAGTCCAAGAAAAACTAATTACTTTCACAGAACAAAACAGATTGGTTTACAGGCAATGTTGTTCTTTGGCTTGTCTCTTCTGGAAAACGGCACCAGTTAAACAAAATCAATTTTATTAATTGAGAGTGCTGTGAAAAGATTTATGGAAAAGGCTTTTAATAATAGACCTGATGCCCATTACCAGGGCTGACAAGATGCACATGCTGGACAAGAGACATCATCAGAGCTGGAGACCTTTCACTGTCTGAAAGTGTTTTGTCTGTGCTTCTTCCTCTAGTGAGTCCTAAATCAAACATTTAGCATTAGTTATAGGACTCGCTTAATGGCACAAGCCTGTTACCCAGAGAGGTGGTTTCCATCCAGTTTGATGCAATTGTGCTGGGCTCCATTCAGTCAAAGCTCATGCCAGGCCTCAATCCACCCCGTTTGTTTGCAGTGCAGCCTTCCCTCAGCGTTGCCCTGGCACCTGCCATCCCTCATCACACTGGAAAGGAACAAGCTATGGACAGCCCATAGCAGCCCATGGTCTTGGCCATGCTGAGTCCTGCAGGGACAGACTGCCTCTCTGCCCCAGAGATGGGGAGGTCTCAACTTGCTGGAGATTGTTTGGGTAAGTTGTGATGGATCGTGCCCCAGTGTCGAGAGTTGAGGTGCAGTGGGAGGCTGAAAACCTTAACATTGATAATGTTTTAAAGCGAAGGGAACATCAAAAGATCTCCAGGAAACAGCAAACACCCAGAGTTCAGCAATCTCTGAAACAGATCCCTCTCCTCCCATCTACATGACTGGATAAGAGAGACTCCCAAGAAAAAAGGGCAATCAAGATCAGAGAAGATGGTAAGCTATAAATCAACCACCTCTCTCTTTTCACCTCCCTCCCTGTGCCCTCCAGTCTTAGGAAACCTCTGGAGCAGCAAGACACAAATTCAAACAGCAGAATGACTCCTCCTGTCTCCTCCTTAAGGGATTTGCCCCAGCACAGCCCCCAAGCCTTCATCCAAATGCTGTCCAGCTCACAGAGGTGCTGGGTGGGGAGCATGAACATTCTCTCCAGCACTGCAGATTTTATCTGACATGCCAGATTTAGACTCTTACAGAAAAGTCAAATCAGCCTTAGAATCCTCTGTATTCACTGTCTACTGCTGGAACATTTTTCTATAAATCTGAAAGGTTGAACACTAGGTTAGGAGGCTTTGAGCCCAGTAGGGCTCAGCCCTAAGCACACAGACCTGGTCATTAGGAACACATCTTACAGGAGCATGTACCCCACCGCACTTCAAGAGCTGCTCCCTGGCATGGGGCAGCCTCCCTTTCTGATGTCCAGGCAGATGGGGGTGAACCAGCCCTGTGATTTTAACACCCAGATGCATTTTTCAGGCGGGTGGATTTGGGGCATTCCTGATAGTGGATGTGCCTCTCAGTGGTAACAAGGCCAAGCTGAGCCCCTTCCTCTCCATATTCAGAACCTCCTTCACCTCTGAGCATCCTACTGCAACATAGGGTGCCATATTGAGATGGATGAGGAGAAGACATGTATGGAATAAGACAGAAATATGGGGCAGGTTTTGCCCTTCAGCATGGCCTATGGTGAAGCAGCAGTACAGAGAGTGCAACATGTCTGTGGTGTAAGGGGATACGGCCCTCAGTGTGTGCTGGCTCTGGTTCAGGAGGATGTTTTATGCACACACATGCATTAGTGTAGTTGCCAGGTTACTGGGCAGACAAACTATGTTCAGCCTTTCTGAGTGAGTCTCCTGCCTATGAGGCTGAGTCAGGAGCAGAAGTAGCAGCAAGCCCAGTCTGCGTGTCAGCATTCAAGGGGCTGTGACATAGTCTCAAGCTGTAGAGCAGGAGCCCAAAGACAAAGAGAGGAAGCAAAGGAAAGAAGGGATGCTGAGGGGACACTAACACCCCCTGTTTATTCCATATCTGGGGTACCTTGACCTGAGCAGATTGAACCCCCCCAGCTTCACCATATCTCCAGCATGTCCTATGGCGAAGACAAGCTGCCATAAGGAGGGAAGGACACATGTCATTTTTGACATTGATTTGCTGCAAAAATCAGTTCTCACATTCGTCTGCTCCTCTTGCTTGTCCTCATCAAGGGGCAAGCAAAAGTTTTGCTGTGCTCTATCTCCCCACTTCCAGGCAGCACAGCTGGTTCCTGACTTGGACCTTCTTGGTTTTATGACTTGGAGAGCCCCTGCAGCTTGGGACTATCTACACTTTGTGACCATCCTTACTTAAGTAAATATTCTGGACTAGGCTTCCAGGTCCAATTGGTGAGATCTAACTCCTAAATCCCATTAACTTCCTCCTCTCTGCATCACCAAGGTTAGTTGCAAGAGAAGCAATAGCCAGACTGTTGGGGTGTGCGACTGTAAACACTTAGGGAATTGGTGCAGATGATTCCTAGCAAACCCTAGTCCCTAGGATTTGCCTGGAATATACACTTATGGGGAAATTTCTGTACCAACATGAACCCACACACTCTCAGAAGGTCACATTTGGTGGTGGATAAGCCGGGGAACACAGAGGGAAATGGAAGAGAGGGAGTCACTGAGAGAAAGGTATGGAATGAGTTGGTTTCAACATGGCAATGGTGAAGGCAATGTCTGCTGAGCTAGAGTAGGAGCAAATAGGGTCAGGATTTGGGGCAGGGAGGGCAGCAGGAGGGATTAAGCCCTACAAGGAAGCTGGACTGGGGAACAAAATTCATTCTGGGGGATGCTAGCAGAGAAGAGCTTGGGCCAGTCAGGGAAGAGCTGTGGACAGGGTTCATTACATGTGACAGAGAGACTTGTGGGGGGATACATAGGGCATAACGGTTTCTAGGGTCAAAGTCACACATCAGGTCCCTGAAGCACAGGGGGAAACAGGAATTCCAGAAGCAGGCTTTTCAAGAGAGAGGGGATCCTGGGGACAGTGCAACAGAGTGGGTGCACAGAGACAGCCAAGCAGGGGACACAAGCTCCCAGCCAGGGAGCTGTAGGGCTGGTGGACCCCCTGCAGGCCCAGCTCCTGGGTGAAGAGGGGGCTGACTCAGAGGTGTTTCCCGGGCACCAAGCCACCAGGGGCTCCCCTGGGGGCTGTAACTCCAGCTCAGCCTCCATCCTGCTGTCAGGCCCTGTGCCCAGATGTTGTTATTGCAGGTGCAGGGCAGCATTTCCCCCGCACCCACCCCCTCCCCCCCAGCCTGTCCCTGTCCCCTCCACTGCATCCTCTCCCCTCCACACACCAGCCACCTAGGGCTGCCTCATCCTGCCAGGGCCCCTGCTTCTTTTCCCCTGCATCCTTCTTCTCTCCCCAGCTGGTTTCTGTCTCATGTTCCACAGTTTGTGTTCATCACACCAAGTTCATCCTGCAAAACTACCAGCACAGACAGGTCACCTCACAGGGTCCATGGTCAAAAACTTAAGTGGCTTTTGCCACCAAGGACTCCCACCAGCATTCTGATGTCCTCCCACTGGGATCCACGGGGCAGGAGGAATTACCCTTCCCCCTCCCATCTACCTCTCTCATCTGCCTTCCCCTCCGCTCTCCACCACCTCCCCAGGGTCTGCAGACCAGCCTTCTCCAGAGGCCACCCAGTACCCTCCCATGTCCCTCAGCCTCTCCAGGGCTCCTCTGCTGCATTTGAGTGCTGCCCAGCACTCCCCAAGTTCCAGACCCTCCGAGCTGCAGCCAAAGCTGCTTTAAACCTGGCTCCAGCCATCTTCCACCTTGCAGCATGACCTTGGGTCTATGGGGACCCCAGAGGGGCTGCAAAAATTCGGGGACTGTTCTTGTCCCTCCAAAACACCTCTGACAGCACTGTTGTACCCCCAGTCCCCAGTCCTGGACACTGCAGCTGCACATGTATGACACAGGGAGCTTGTGATTTTATTCCCTTTGGAGCAGAGCCAGACATCAAACCGAACATCCCATCCTGTCAAAAACAGCTCTTTGACATCTTTAATGACCTCAGCCCAGACAGACAGTGGCCTGTGAAAGTAAAGTGCCACCGGTAGGAGCTCAGCACCTTAGCCAAGCAATGCCTGGTCCTCTCCAGGCTGTGTAAACCCCTCTTCCAGCTCTTCTCTGCTGGGTTTGCCTATGAGGATAACCAGGAACTACTTCTGTGTATCAGTACCACATCTTATCATGCACTTTTTGCAAAGCCCTCTACCCTTTGTCCTGCTTTTCCCAGGGCTGGAGCTCAGTTCCTCCCATTCACCTTTCTCCTTGGCCGTCTGCACAGCACCCATCTCTCTACTTTGTGGGGGCAGGGGAGTGCAGGCAAGGAGGTAAATAAAGGCAAAGCCTGGTAAAGACCAGCATTCCCATGCCCTGGCCTTGGCCTCGCTTAAACACCTTGAAGCATTCCGGCTCTGAACTTAAAAGGGCAAATAGTCCCATGGTGAATTAAGGGCTTGCAAACCTGAACCTCTTCTGCTCTGCACTGGCTGCTCCTAGGAGTCCCTGCAGGTATTTTAAGCACAGGTCTACAAATGTTTTAAAATACGGGAACAGCTGTGAGTAGTTTCAAATTAAAAAGTGAAAATTAGAAAGAGGACCTTCTAAAAAAAAAAAAACAAGAGCAGTAGTGTCTGGATCTTCTGGTGAGGAGCAGGACCCCTGCCCAGGCATGGATGCTCCCAGCACAGCTCTGAAATAAGGTGACACTGGCCATGTCAGGCAGGCACAGAATGACTCAGAAAGGTTAAGAAGTAGGAAGTTCATAAAGGCCCTCTGAGAGCTTGGTGTCCAGATCCCTTTCAACTGGGTGGTGAGGAAAAGGGTGAAAGCTGATGAACATACATGTGGTGCAGGAGTGGTGGAAGGTGCTTAATGGGCTGCAGAAATCTGGGAAGGGCAGAAATGTTTGTATTTTAATTAATGCCCTGATGTACAAATACTGGAGTCTTGGGATGCAGGAAGCCAAGAAAAAGAGTCATAGTGACCATGGCTGTCTTCTTCAGGCAGCCCCTCCGGAAATATTCACAGTGCCCTCCATGCTGGGGGTGCTCAGAGGTTTCATGGGCAGAGCTCCCCTCCATTGCCCTCCAGCACCCCTACAAGCTCAGAGAGGAGAGACATTGGGGTGATGTTGGCTGCTGGGGTCACTTTCCTGCTTCTTGCAGGATCCTGTACCAGCTCTCAGTTATCTAAGATGCCCTTCCATACTCAAGAGGGCCCCACCTCCCCCCAGCCTGCTGAAGGCTCTTAGCACCCACTTCAGCTGGTGCAGGCAGCATGTCCCACTGCACTTAGATCTCTTTGGATCGCTATGTCCACACCAAAGGCAACAGATCTTGAAAGCTCCATCCTTCTGTTACAGCTTTAATTATCTCCAGAGCACCTACCTGTAGGTGCTCATCAGTGGTGGAGGGGATCTGTGCTTTTTTGCCCTCATGTCACTTGAAAAAGGAAAAGAGAAGAGCAGATTTTTCCTCCCTGGGGAGAACATGGGACACTCATCCTAAGGGAGTAAGACAGAGTTGAAAGGTGGAGAAAAACATGATTAGGACCAAAATTATCACCAGAAAAGGAGACTGTGGCTGAGTAAAGCTGTGAATATGCTGGGAGAAGCAGGGAACGGACTGATGGCCTGGCCTCAGAGATGACAGCGGAGCAAGACTTCTTAGGGGCACAGAGATGGATTTTTAAAAGATGACTGGGTGCTAAAGGAAGGACAGAGAGGGCAAGGAGAGATGGGCTTACAGACCTAATATTTTTTATTTTATCCTCTTTAACTTAATATTCTGCATTTTCTCTCTCTAACCCTTCCAATTTATATCCTAAAAACACATTGTGATTTTGTGATTTGACCTGGAGAAGGCCCGGCGGGACAGGAGAGGTCTGGTCAGCACATGGTCCCATCTTTGCACAGTACTGCCTGCCTTGTGCTATCTGAAGCCACTGAAATAAGAGCCCTGGAACCCCATCAGGCTTATTTCTCCAACCTTTTACCACTTGATTCATGTCTGAGCAAAGATGTAGGAGAAAGAACATCTGAGTGTCATCTGAACATTTTGGTCAAGGCCCAAAATGGAGCACTGACCTTTGGTATGTAAGCTCTGTGAAAAAGTCCTGTGAGCTTTCCACAGTGCTCCTGAGGTGCTTTCCCCCTCCAGTCCAAGAGAACTGATGCACAGCACAGTCCAGCCCAGCAGCTCATAGTCTGAGGCAGAAAGTACCTCAATTTGTTTTTCTGAAGCAATGCAATAACTGCTTTGCATTATGACAGTGCAGTGTCCCAGCACCCATGCTCAGTGAATCCTGTTCCTGCAGTCAGCTGAGTCTAGGGACAAAGCCAGTGAACTTCACGGCTGTTTTTTCATCTCCAAGTGCCCATCTGCAGGTGCCTTAGGAGATGGCTTCAGTTACTCTTTATGGTTCAGGAATTTCTTTTTTCTCTCCACAAACACTCTGCCCTGAGCTCCTTGAATTTTCTGCAGTTGTGTTCTCATCTTCCCACCTCTCCTGTATGAACTCAGACCTGCTTCCTCATAAGGAACTGGCCTCTTTTGCCTGCTTCAAACCTGATGCTCCTCCTTACTGACCCCACAGGACCTTGCTTCCAGTCTGCTTGCCATGACCTGCTTGACACAACTGGAGATGTCCCATATGTCTGAGGTTCTGATCCATTTTTCCACTACTTGAGCACTTGGAGGATCAAAGAATCATGAAATATGCTGAGTTGGAAGGGACCCACAAGGTTCATTGAGTCCAGCTCCTGGCCATGCACAGGACACCCCAACAATCCCACCCTGTGCCTGAGAGTGCTGTCCACACACTCCTTGGGCTCTGTCAGATTTGGGGCTGTGGCGGCTTTGAGGATTTGGGAAATGCCTGTCAGGGAAAAAAAGGAAAGAGTTATCCTGCAGAAATACCTTATGACCCTTTTCAGACCTCTCCCAGCATCATATCAGTTCCCATGGCAATCATCTCCCTGTGTTCTTTGACTGTAGTCTTTCTGCTGTGACCTTCTTGCTGCAACCCTGGAACAATTTGGTGTTCTTGCTGGGTCTTCAACATGGGTCATGCTATCACTGCCTTTATTTGCAAGTAGGCATCAATCTTCCTCTGGCTTTGTGGTGGAGGTTATTCAGCAGCAGGATTATTTTTTGACACGTAATGGATGGCTGCATCTGGAGGCTATCCAGACCAACGCTTTGTCATGCAAGGAGCTGTATGAACACCTCCATGGGAGAGATTGACATTTGTGCAGGTGAGTCACCAATGGAAGTGATAGAGTGGTTTGTGGTTACCAAACAGTTGGAGGTCTCTAGACAAGGGGTGCATCTTGTGGACACCCCCTCAACAGACTGGCTGATTTTAAAGCACTGTTTTATGAGGCAAAGAGAGGCTCATATGTTGGTTTTTTTTTAATTTTCTGCCCCTTTTTTGCTACCAGACTTTGGAAAAGGAACAGTCCAGAGGATCACCACCCTTGTCATCTCACTCCCACTCTGCTCCCCAACCGCTACAAAGCAGCAAGATTTCAGCTATGTCTTTCTGCTTTCGTGTTCCAATGTTGGAGAAAGAAAAAGAAGACCATGGGAAGAAGGACTAATGATAGAATTTTAAATGAATGACAAGTTCAGGGCTTGGCTTGCCCTGCCAGGAGATTTCATGTAAACGATGCAATGAAATCTCTTTATGGAGTTTGTAGCAAGGCTTTGCCTCTGTCACCAGCAGACCTCAGTCTCCCCTCTGCCCGCCTTGCCAGAATGGGATTTGCTCTGTGGTTTTTTACTTCTCATCCTCCTGCCCAGTTTCCCAGTCATCACATTTTCTCCAGTCCCTTGTCTATATGACCTGTTTCATAACAAGCTCCAATCTCACACCAATAATGTTCAGCTCAAGGTTTTTATGGTCACAGAGACCAGTCCCAGCAAACCTCCCCTTCACCTTCTATACTTTATTCTCCCCCCACAGGACTTGCATCCCCCTTGGTTGTCCAAGCATCCCTTGCCCTGGTTTGCATTGAGGTTTACAGCCCACCTGTTCCCTCCAGCTGAGAGCAGATGTGCAGTGAGAGGGCGTGTGTCACTGGCCCCTTGATTGCTGTGTTTGGCATGAACCGAAAAGTGTTGCCCCCAATCTGCAAACACAGTAAAATAATTGCAAATAAGACATAAGCAACTCAGCCAGTGGGAACAGTGGGAGGGCAGATGGTGGCAGATTTAGAAAGACAAATCTCTCCTATCTTGTCCTAGAAGCATGTCTTCAGCCAAGTCTTCCAGCAACTTCAGTGTCCAACAATCAGAGCCCCCAAGCTTGGCATATTTAAGCAAACTCAGATCTTGGGTTTGCAAAACAAGCCCAGGAGCTTTCAGAGGGCTCAGACATGCTCTGTCAGAAAGAAGTCTCCCAGGTTTGCAAAAAAACATTATTCAAGCAGAGGAACTTATCCAGAGTGCTTCCAACGTGGACTCCAGGAGGGCATAATCTGGGGGCTCTGTGGAAGCATAGAATCTCATGGATCAAGTAAGGCAATGACTTTGGAGAGCAAGGCATGCTACAAGGCCTGTAGAGAAGAGAACTGCAAGGAGCAGTGCTGAATCCACCCAAGTGATACTGCATAAACATTGTCCAGCTCGGGATAAACAGGCACTTCACCTTCCACCCTCTGGGAGCCATCTCAGCTACATACTAACAGCTGTGTGGGAGTGAGGAGAGCTCTGCATAGCCAGCAGATCCCCTCCCTGGGGCACTGGGATGTGCCAGTATTGGTTTCACCATGATTTGGACCCAGACCTTGAAATCTCCAAATTCCCCATGATGGAGCCAGGCTCTGGCATACAGCCCTCAGGAAGGTGGGCGGCTGGAAGAGTTCAGGCACATCACTCCTTTGGCCCTCTGGCTGCTTCCCATCAGAAATGCAGAAAACTGAACTCTATCCTCAAAAACTTTTCAATTTTGATGAGTCAGCAAAGGTGTTGGCAGGTTTTGTGACTTGCCTGCAAGTGAATGCTTGTTGTTTTCCATCCTTCTGCAGGAGGTCCAAGCTGACCTCAGGCTCTGCTTTCCCTATAAACACGGTACCTCACGCAGGTACTGGCCCGGTGTCATGCCTGGATGATGGCTGGAGCTTTACAGCAGAAAGTCTAGGGTTAAAATAGATTTCATGCTAATATTGTCTATAAACTCATGTGAGAGATGAAAGCAAGTGCTCCAGTGACAGGAAGCTGTCTTTATCACTCCATACTGATAGTGTGTCAGGAGGCAGCCACTGTTCCTTTACCAGCCTGGGAAAAGAAGGAATTTCATAGCCTGCTGCCTGTGGGAGGTTGTTCTTGGGGGCTGTGCCCTGTGCTGCTGGTCTGGGAGTGCAGTGACAGAGTGTGGCAGAGACAGGCTGGAGCCATCCAGGGCTGCATGGCTTTGACAGCATCCTCTGTGCGGGCAGTAGGGCCACCAACCTCTTGCTACAGCCACATCTGGAAAGCAGAGGAGGCTACTTGTGACTGTGACACCAATGGGCAGAGCTGTGCCATTCACCTTGTCCTGGTCTGTCCATCTCCACATGGAAAGCACCGTGTGCTTTCCCAGGGAGGAAAGCAGCCCCAGCCTGGTGCAAAGGTCAGCTGGGCAGAACAGAAGCCAGGCATGAAGTGGTGGTGTGCTGGTGGAATCCTGTGTTCATCCTGCTTACACTCTGCCCTGGACATTCTCTGTTGGAGGAGGTGCTGCTGTCACACATGAAAGTGCTCTCCATGGGGCAGAACAGGGGAAAAGGCAGAGCAGCCCATGTTGCCATGTGCATATGCTGCCCTCCCCAGCACTCCAGCACAAGGTCCTCAAGCTGCTGCATGAGCAGCCAGGCCAGTGCCTTGCTTGACCAGTCACCCACAAAATGTTTGGGACTCTCCTGGGCCATCCTGGAGTGCTGGGGCACAGGCATGTTGCCTCTCCCCAAACTCAAATGCTTCCAAAGAAACTTCCTTCTGCTTGGAATTGAATACCCAGACTTCCCTGAGGCCACCATGCCCATCACGGCCAGCATCTACTCTCCTCCACATCTCTCCCCACATCACATCCATTCCCAGGCTATCTCCCTGCTTCCAGCACCAGTGCCTGCCACCACAGCCATCCCACCCAGCTCCCGGCACATCCTGGATGATTAAAGCCAGCTGGTGTTGCTGTCTTCCTCCCACACCCATCCCAGGCATACGCCTTCTGGGGCCAGTGCGGGCAGCCCAGCTCCCAGGGCTATGGTAAGAGTCTGTCATGGAAGATAAGCAGCTGTGTGCCACTGTGGTGGCAGGGAGGAGTCCTGCCAGACTGTGCTTTATCCCAAACCAAACAGCCTGGCCAGTTTCAGGAGTTATAAACAGATGCTGAGGAAAGGCTCTGGCTCTGGGAGGGTCTGGGAAGAGAAGAGCATTTGGTATCTGTCTTCCTGGAGAGCCACAGCCCCAGGGAATTTGCTAAGCCTCTCACGGCAACACCCCAAACAGTCCTGGGAGGAAGCAGCTGCCCTGGGGCGGCTGCAGGGATGGGCACAGGGAGGACAAAGGGCCAGCTGGATGGTGGGCTCAGTGATACGTGGCCACTTACACTCATATGGGGTTCTGCTGGCCAGGGCAGCATGTGGTTCAGGCCATGGTGGCCATGCTGGAGCTGTCCAGGGGGGGTGAAGATGAGAAGTGAGACCCCACCCCCTCACCCCTGCCTTCAGGGTGCTGCTGCAACCCATTTTCTGGCCATTTCCAATGGGTTTGCAGCATTGCAATGCTCCACACCAGAGACCACAGACACAGTGGGAGAGGTTCCTGACTCCTCACTATACACCAGCTATGCAGAAAAGCTTTTCTTTCGCCTTTATTTTGTCCTCTTGTCTTTATTTACCAGCAACACAAGAACTTAGAAAACTCAGGATATTAAAGGGATGTCTACACTACAAAAAAAGCGTGTTCCACTTGAGCCCTAAGGATCTTCTCTGCTGCTCCAGACACCAGTCTCTGCCACCAAGTTGCTGAAGCAGAGAATAATTTAACAACATTTAATTAAAAGTGGTAAAGGTACGGGAGTCGCAAGGGATTTATCCCGTAGGCTTATGCTTCCCCCTTCTTTCTGATACTTGGAAAAAGAGTGCCAGAAACTTGCAATTCATGAAGACAGTATTCTGCTTAATTTTCCCACTAGAAATATCAGGGTGGTAGAAATGTAGCCATCTGGATAAGTCAAGTTTAGGGATTTAAAGAGGAATAAGGGGATGCTGCATGTTGTGTCTTCACAGCTCTGTGACAAGGAGGGAGAATCTGTCCTTCAAGACTTGCTTTAGTCAAAATATTAATTAAGCCACTGAAGTTCACAGAAACCTCAGATAAATGAGTCTGGAAAAGTCTGATTCCTGATGAGTACCTTAGATTTCATCCCCTTCTGCTCAGCAGTGTCAGTGTTTTACTTCCCTCATCATCATCCAGTCTCTCACCCTAAACAAGAACTGAGATGTGAATGCAAACATCCAGTTGTTGGGGGAAAACAGCCCAAGAAAATAGAGCAGAGCAACAGCTTTCAGACCAACTACTCCTGTGATAACAGACCAGGGTGGGATGGCAGCCAAGGCGGCTTTGTTTCCTTTGCAGGCTGTCTCCAGATGGCCCTTCACCTGCCCCTCCAGGCTGTGTTCTCCTCAGTCCTTTCTTTCCGGTCTCACCCTGGCAATGTGGCATCCAGAAGCCATCATGCTGGTCCATCATGAGATTTTTCAGCACAGTGGGCCATGAGTTTCCCATCTGCATCCATGTACATACTGTTGTCTCCTACCCTGTTGCCAGACCCCACTACAGATTTATTCTTTGTCTTCAATATTTTGTGTTCCAGCTCTTTCTGCTTCCAGGTTTCTTTCTCTGCATCCCACCAGTGGTCCCATAACACCCTACCAGAACCTGGTTGCATTGTCAGTCTGTATGAGCTCCTCTGTGCTTCTAAAATAGGAACTTGTATGCCTTATCTAGAGAACAAAACCACTCCTTTGGAGAATTGGTGTTTAGGAATTGACCAGGCAAACTTGGGCAGAAAATACACAACCAAGACACTTCACCCTTACCAGCAGCCACTGTGCACTTTACTGGTGATAGAGGCAGGTTACAATGGCACTGAGGGAGACACACCTCAAAGAGATCCTCCAATACCACTGAAAAAACAGAATCACAGAATAAGCTGAGTTGGAAGGGATCCACGAGGATCATTGAGTCCAAGCTCTCCATGGTTTCAGAAAGCTTCGGTTTTCTGTTCACTGGTGGTTTCCCAAATTCTTCTGGACTAAAGGTAGATTTGGGATCCCAGTTCAGTCACCACATGGGATGGGGGTACTCATTTATGTATCCCTCTGACAATCTCTCCCAGGGGAAGGCCAGACACCAGGGGTGGCACCATCCCAGGGGCTCTGTGGTGGTACATAGCTGCTGCTCCATCCCTCCATGCCTCTCCTGCAAGCGGCTGCACACTCAGCTGCAGCATCCGATGAAAGGTTGAACCTTAAAGTTTTAACAAGAGTGCTGGACTCCATAAGAAGAGCTTTACACTCTGTGCTGGTCAGCCAGTGCTCATAGCTTTCCCTGGCTGCACAGGTGCTAGATGATTGGGTCGTGCTCTCTGCCACTAACAAAAGTGATAAATTACCAGTCGGCTGCACCCAGCCAGCCCAGCCCCAGGCTGCAGCCTCCAGGCACTACCCCTGCCTAACTCCCCCCTCACATGGACCACCCCAAAGAGCTGCTGGAGGGAATAGGGCAGTATCTGTCAGCCCTGCTCCAAACAAGCAGCTTTTATCATCATGTGTGAGGACTGAGAGCTCCCTGCAGGAGGATTTATAGGGGGCTTTCCAGCTGCAGGGCAGAGTGACCCCAGCACAAGAAGCACAGTCCTGTCCTGGACACAGGGAGTTACAAGAGGCTTCCAGGGACCCTGGTCTCAGTCCAGCCTGTCCTAACCTTGGCACCAGCATTGCTCTCCACTATCATTGTCTAATCCTGCAGATGCTAGCCAACGCCCTCTAGAACCCCAGCATTCCCAAGCCCCCCCAACACCTCACCTCTTACAAAAATATCCATGCCTGAGTTTCATTCTGGAAGGATCCCCAGGTCCCTGGGGAGAAATGTGGGGCAGTCCTTAGTGTGGGTGGAAGTGCTGGCAGGGGCCCTTTGCTCCCACAGGGCCCCAGGGATCCAGAGGAGCCCAAGCCTGAACAGAGGGTGTCTGTTTGTGACCTGGGGGCTCTGGCAGGGAAGGGATCTGATGCAGTAATTGAGGCTGCAGGAATGAGAGGTATGTTCTGAAACAGCAGCAGGTGGGGGGTGCCGAGGGCTGCACTTGGATCAGTCCGATCCAGGGCCCACAGTGATTTCCCAAATGCACTGTCCTTCCAAGCCCACCCCAAGCCTTACAAACCCTAGGAAGAGCATCCCAAGAACAACTAGTCTTTTGAGAAAATTAAACCACTTTCTCCAACACCTCTAAACTCTGTTAGTAACATCCTTTCTCAGAAAGCTACAAGTGCCAAGCTGTTTTCCCTCGAGGGCAAATCTCCCTCGTGCTGTCAGGAGCAAAGCTGCCTGAGTTCACATTGCTGCTTAAGGTGAATGCATGGTATGTTTTACCACCTAATTGTGAAATTGCAGACTACTTCAGACGAAAAGGAGAAGCATTTTATTGTGAGCAGGAGAATTAATCATACCTGGGGCAGTACAGATGTCAGCAAAAAACATTGCAGAAAGGATTTCTCAGGAAGACTTCTTGACGTGAATAGGAAGGTCTTTTTTAGGTCTTTTTAGATATGAATGAAAGATGCTCGGTGGCTGTTGTGACCCCTGTTTTAAACCTTGCTGTCTAGATCCAAGAGAGGAATGTGTGTGCTAAAGCTACAAAGCCATAAGGGCAAGGAGTTTTATTCAAGAAATGGAAACTTCCCAAGTCTGCTGCAGCACTAATTCATGACATGCCCCATATAGTTTATGGCAGAGATTAAAGAACACAAAGGATAAAATATTTCAAAAAAGGCATTTAACTGGGAAAACAAGAACAGGCTAGACTCCAGCCCATCCGTTGTGCAATGCTGAGTTGTTGAGCTCTCAGCATTCAGGTCCTGCTCAAGGAAATACCACTGGCTGATGTTTGCTCATGTGCAACCCAGCATTTCATCACACCTTTTTGTTTGTTGTGGAGTGAATCCCCTTGGTAACATGGCCACCCCCTTTTCCTCCCTTTGTGCATTTTTCTCTGCCTGGGACTTGTTACCCTGGTCCCAAGGGATACGCTTTTCCATGGCTGTTACCCATTTGGAGGCTGCATACGTACACACCGTGGAAGAAGAGAGTGAATCAGTCCTCTGATTCACTGCAGCCTTTCCCTGTATTTTTAAAAGATGCTGGTTATGATCAGCCAAGCTTGGCTGAGTACAGATTTATATCCTGACTCAGCTTGCCTCCACCAGCTCAGTCCATTCTGTAAGGTAGAGGAGGCAGTGGCAGGTCTGGGAGGTAGCACTAGGGATGCAGTATCCTCCTGGCAGCACTGGAACTGTTGCTGCAGCCAGATAGGGAAAGAAGAAATATTGATATGGATAGGGGTTAACAAAACAAACACGAAAGTCCAAAATGTCATATGTGAAACCGAGGAAGATGTGGCAAAGGGGAGGAGAAAAAGAGAGACAACACATGCAACACTGAGTGGGGCTGTACAAAAAACTGGGATAACAGCACTTCCTAATCTCATTTGGTGATAGATTCCCAAAGTTTGCCATGAAACCTCTCCTCACAGTCCCATTTAGGTTCAGGGGGCCACAATCCTGTTGCTGAGAAAAGCCTCAGAGAGAAAAGTCCTCCACCATCCTCAGCACTTCCTTCCATGCCCCCAAATATGCCCAACACCAGGGTTACCCTGCACATAGACTTGACCTGAAATCAGTAAAACTTGTTCAAGTAAAAAGCAGTAACAAAGTGAAGAGACATGTTCGGGATACAAAACTTCCCAAGTGAAGCAGGTGAAGACACATGTTGACAACATAGCATTTTTTCCTCTAAGTTTTCTTACCAAGCATCACATTTGCTTTTTTGGATGCTCTGCCCATGCTCTCTGGGATGGGATAAGGATGCCAAAGTCAATCCAAACTACAGAGGAGACATGATCATGAGAAATCTGACCTTTCCCTCTTTATTATCCTTATTTGCCACATCCAGATGACACTGGACATGACACAAGTTCACAGTGGTGTCGTTTACCTGCACGTGCTTCCATACCAACACCAATGACATCAGCCTTGGGATTTGCTCAGGAGACCCATGTCTTAGGTTGTGAATGCAAGATGTGGCCAGGGGTGTGTATTCTATTGCCATCTGTTAGAGGTGGGGCAGTTATCTTCTGTTGATTGGGCAGTTTTCTTTATCTCTTCCAAAACCAATCCTCCCTCCAGGAGATCTTTTCTGTCAATGGGCCATTGAGTGTCCCTGCATGGTTGATAAAATTCCATCCTCCCATTGGGAGATGCTCCGCCCAGGGAGAGGAGCCAAGCATTCCAATCTGAACATAATCTGAGATTTGGAACACCACAGTCAGCCTTTTCCACTGGATTCCCAGAGGAGCAGCTTTCTTCTCCACTGGACTCCCAGAGAAATACCAGGACCATCTACACCACTCCTGGACCTTCAGAGGAAAACTCCACCCTTCTACAGGATCACTGCTTCAACAGAATCACAGCTGGCACTGCAGGAGGGCTGCAGCCACCATTTAATGGGACTGCTGGCACCACCCTAACCCACAGGGTGTCCAGCCATATATCTGACTCTGTCAGTGTTGTTTTATAATACTGATTTTTTTTTTTTCCTGATAGAGAACTATTATTCCTACTCCCTTAATTTCAAAACTATAATAATTCAGATTGAGAGGGTTTACATTTTCCATTCCCAGGGAGGCTCCTGCCTTCCTTAGCAGACACCTGTCTTTTCAAACCAAGACAACCCACTACCAGGAAATGACTTCTCTTAAAAAATGAGGAAAGCTTGGTCCAGCCTTTGTAGCTTCTAGTCCAGCAAGCCTGTAATATTCACAGGAATGAGACTCAAATTTCTAATTATTGGCTGAGCTTTTTGTAGCTCCATATGTTTTAGGGCCAGAAGGGACCATCATCTGGTCTGGCCTCCTTAAATGTCTGGCCTCCATAAACAACAACCCCAATTCCCCAAGCTTCATTACAGTAATGAGCTCAGGAGTCCTGCCATCTCGTCTCTGGCTCTAACCACTGGGCCCCGCCATGCCAAACACAGCTGCTCAGATCTGCCTTCAGCTACAAAGGCAAGTCTAAGAGTTCCTCCTAAAGAGGCATTAAATCAAATATCAATGTCCCTGGCAATGGGGAAGGGTCACTGCCTTCATACGCTGGCTCAGCCTGCCCAACAGGGAGCTCAGGTCCTGGGTACTTTGTTCAGGGGCAAGCACTAGCAAGGACATGCATCCAGACAGCAGGCTGGGATGGAGTGACTTACTTTGCCATGATGTTGTTTCCCCTTTGGGAGTGTTATTTTGGGGAAGGGAGAGGGAACCACTGACACTTGCCTGGTTTCACACCGTGGCTAATTCTTTTAACCCCACCCTGGGATTGTTTCTAGGCAAGCAGTGCCAGCAGCCCCAGTGGGGCAGCTTAGCAGCTCTCACAGGCTTTGTCCCTGCCTGGGCTCTTTGGATCAAATGGCCTTGGGAACAATGTGGCAACTGCTCTCCTCTGTGCCCCTTGTCAGAGGTATATGCTGAAAAAACACCCAGGACGTCTCAGTACATGCTTCACTAACCACGTCCTCCATGGGACAAGGGAAGGTGGCCTCCAATGGCTGCCACAGAACCCTGGGAGGGACAATCCAGCTCTCTGTGGATTCATAAGAAACCACCTGGCTCTGACACAGGAAGAGGTCTCTGAACTAGGACATGGCCAGGACATGGGTTGGGAATTTTCAGGGGTGAGCCACTCATCTTGTCCTGCTGCACCTCTCCCAGCTCCAGGTTGAGACCCCACTGGGCAGCAGATGCTCACCTTCAGGCACCAGGTTGAACATTTGAATGAGAGAAGCCCTGGAATGGAGAAGTGTTGGTGCAGGAACCCAGGGGCCTGGGGAGCACGATTTGGAGCTCATCCACCTGAACAACTCACAGTGGGAAGGCAGCCCCAAACCCACACCTTCAGCATGCTCTCCAGGAGCCACCAGCCAAGGGCAGAAGCTCATGCTTGCACTGGGTAGGCAAAGCTTGGCAGACAGAGCACTACCAGTCATGCTAGGCTGGGGCTTGCACCTCCTTCCAGGTGTCCTTTCCTGCCACTATGATAATTTGCCTTTTCAGGCATTAGTGGCTCAAGAGAATACCTCAAGGTCTTTATGCTTCCCATTCAGGCCTTCCCCTTATAGGATCAAGTGTCACTGTCACAGCTAATAGCCACCGGTAGCAACCACAGCCATGGACAGATGGATGATGGGATAGGGTGGGATGGCATGGCATGGCATGGCATGGGGCGCGCACAGCTTCATGAAAACAGAAAGCCACCCACCTCATCACCAGTTCATGGAGGAGGAAACAGGAAGAATGTGCTCCAGGTTCTTGGTCAGAACACTAATCACAGACTGTGTCTGCAACGTGATAGCCGGCAAGAGGCAGGGAAACAACAAGCCAGAAAAAACAGAGCTTTGGACATGTTCCCTGGAGGCAGCCATAAATATAATCAGCAGAAGAGTACTCATCCCATCAATCAGCAAGGCTTCTCCAAGCACCATGGGCAATTCCCACACACCAACTTGGACCATGCTGGCTGTGACACCCCTGTGAGTCACTGCCCTGGGGTCTACCTGGTGGGATGAGCTGGCTGCTGGTCACACTGCACAGCACAAGTTGCTTATTGGTATTGTCAGGGTTACCACCCATCCTCCCCTGCTGCCATGGTGTTTGTGGTGACAACAGAGACAGCTCAAGACCTCTCTTTCCTGCAGGCAAGAGGTAATATAGTGGCTGCAGAGGAGCAGGCTCTTGGGAGGAGGAGGGCTGGGCTAGAGGTATGGGAGAGAAAGAATGGAATTTTGGAGAGCTCTGCTTATTCATGCCCTGAGTTGGACTGGACAACACCCTGTGTGCCCTTCGAAGTGCCCATCACCTCTTTGGGGGTGAGGCACAGAGACGGGCCATGCCACATGACTGGCAGGAAGTACAGTGAGACATCTGCTACTCATCCCATTCCTGCTGAGATTACTCAGCTCATACCTCAGGAGCCTGAATAGGAAGACCCATGTGGTATCCAGAGCCCTGTAAAACCCAGCCCAGTCCCTTCAGGGCCCATAAGAGGCATGGACAGGGTTTCTGTGTGGAGATAGAAGATACAGACAGGCAGGGCTTTCCTCCAGCTTGGTTCCTCTCAGAGGCTGGCAGAGTACATTACAAGGGCTAGAGGGTCTGTAGCAGCCTGGGCACCCTTTATCCTCTCATCCAAGCTGCAACAGGCAGCTGTGCAAGGTGTAAAGTTCTGCTGTTCTCAGCAGCTCTATGTAAAATTCTGGGCAGGGGGATGGGGAAGAGAGGACAGAAGAACAGCAAGTCTAAGCCTCCCTCCCCATGCTTTCTATTATCTAAGCAAACCATCATCCATACTTTGGACAAGGTGTCCAAAGGAAATACACAGGACAAGGTCTGCAAACAGGTATGCAAAAAGCCTGGCTCCTGGAGCCCTGCTGAATGGACAGGACAGCCTTTGTCAGTGCAGTTACCCTAAACTGGTCCTGTCAGGACCGGTTTCATCAGCCTTTACACTCAGCTGGTGCTTTTCTATGGTAGAGAACATCAACAAATTGTGGAAACTGAGTCTCAGTGGCACACAAGGCTGGACTTAGAGGGCATCTCAGCACAACCTCACTTTGCACCAGCAACCTCAATGAGCCTAGCTGTCCTCACATGAGTGATGGCTTCACCATGAGGCTCTTCATCATGATGTCTCTCTGTATGAGGGGAAGACAAATATTTACCTAAGACCTTTGTCTTGAGTACAAGAGCATGAAACAAGTTGGGTAAAATGGTGGAGAGAGGAGCAGAGGGAGCTTTGTACCCTGCCTAACACTGGAGCCTGACCAGACCTTCTTCTGCAACGTACGATGAACCATACATACCCCAAAGTTTCTGCTTCTCCCTCAAGACTGTGCAAAGGCCTCATTGCCAGCCAGGGTTTGCTGCCCAGCAGGGCAGTGACAAGCAGTACAAGTGCCCAGCAGGACAATCAGGGCAGTGAGGACAGTTGGTCTTGCCAGAGAGCCCAGAACCAAGGGGAAGTAGCAGCCTCCTCCACCCTGAGCCTACTCAAAGTGTAGATGGTCGCCTAATCACCTACCCATAGGAAAGAGGAAACTTGCTCTCTGGAAACAGGGGCTAGGCAGCCACAGGCAGAGGACTGACTTATTGCAGACTCCTGGGGTGATAAATTGAGGCTTATTGTGGGCAGGTGACAAAGCAGACTAAGGGAAAAGGAGCGGGGGACATTCACTCCATGACAGCTGCTGCCCAGCCCTGCCCCCTTCTTTTACTGCTCCTTTCAGGCCACTTGAATTGTACACACACAGTGCTTTCCAAAACCTGCCAAACCTCCCTCGAAAAGCTCCTTCCCCCTCCCTTCCATCTTCCTTTCAGGGCTCCTGTCCTCTCCATTCCCACTTCCTCCTTTGTTGCCTGCTCTCATTCCTCCTGGGATAGGAGGTCCACAGGCCGGGTGAGGGGGGGAGAGCCACACGGCCACGCATGGGCTCATGCCATCAAGCAGCCACAGCATAGGGCTCTGAGGATATTTTTCCATCCCCATGAGACCCATGTGTTTTCTCCAGGTCGTGCTCCCAGTCCTGAAGCAGGTGGCTCACCTTGACAGAAGACACAGTACCATGTTCTGAATATGGATATCTTCCAGATCCCACTTAAGGAGACACCATGTAAAGCAGCCCTGATGTGGCTCTGATTTGGACCCCAATGAAAGGAAAAAGCCACTTGGATCTCAGGTCACAGTAGGGCTAACTTGAAAGCACAGACTGTGAGGGGAGGATCCAAGGGATCAGCTTGAGGAAATGAGCTTCGCCCAGCACATGCTGAAAGGCTAGCAGGCTGCAGGTGCTCACCAGTCCCTGCTGGACCCTACATAGATTACTCAGGCTGCCTGACCTTCTCCCACACTTCTGCTAGCTCTTTCCTCCTTGCTCCACCATGTGCCCTGGTGAGATAGTCAAACCATGACAGACAGAAAGACAGATACTAATGGGGACACACTAGCAGGAGAGTTTTCACCAAGCCCTTGCTTTCCAGAAACTCCCCTGGGAAAAGCCAGATTAGGCCTTATTACAAACTGGATGAAAGCATCCCACTGGTGTGACAGGGAAGATGATGACTGTTAGAAGACACTAATAATAACATGCAGGATTCCATCAAGCAAGGTCGCTGGCTCAGCTGAGCCTACTCTAAGAGCCCAGTGATCCTGTGGGGTCTGCAGTCCTGGATACATTTAGGAAGGGATCTTTGAAGAGGCTGGGTAGGACAATCAGGGCAGACACTTCCTACCCAACCCACTCCAGACTGCTTTCATGAGGAGTGTTCTCAATTCCTCTGTGCTGTGTTTGAAGACAATATTTGGCGATTCTCCACTTCTCATTTCCCCTTGCTCACACTTGCCTGCTTCTTCACAGCTTGTCAGAAAATGATACCCACTCTGGAAAAGCAGTTTAAAATCAAGTCTTAGCAGGCAGCTGAAAAGTAGAAAAGTATATGTTATGCAAAAGAACTAAAATTAACTCTTTCCTCCACTCTATAGGGTCTGCTTCACCCTATGCACCCACCACCCACCCTAAGCCACCGACCATTTGGACTCACACCAAAAGTCTGACAGCAATTAGTTGTAGAGAAGCAGCTGGCAACCATCAGCTACTTGTAGCCACGCATTAACTGGATTTATCACAGGCTTGGAAATTGTGAGTATTTGCCTGTAATACACCATTTCCATTTCACTCAGCCACATACACCCGTAAGTTAAAAGCCCATATCTAAGTACATACCTCAGCTCCCTTTATAGAGAGTGGTGAACTCTTTTAAGTATCTAGCTTGGGATGAGCTGGATCACCCTGTGGAGGGCTATCTTCCTCACTGCTGACTTACAGAAGTCTGTGATGAAAACCCAAATTGACACCAAATTGTCTCATGGAAAGCAAGCACTTTTTGCATGGTAGAGCTTTTCCTCAAGTCCTTTCCAACAAGATTTCAGCTTTTAGCAGCTGCTTGCTAGGAGCTGGGTACGGACATGTTTCTGGGAGATAAGACATGCATCCAGGTTTAATTCAACACATTGAGCCCTAGGGTACACCACTAGTTACTGACCTCCAACTAGATTTGGTTTCACTTGGTTTCACTCATGGGGCTGGCCATTCAGTCATTTTTCAGTCCTCTTCACTGTCTGCTCATTGAGCTTGTACATCCATAGCTTGACTATATGAACCTTATGGGAAAAAAGAGCCACAGGTCTTGCTGAAGTCCAGGCAAAGTCCACTTCTCTCCACATATTTACTAGGCCAGTCTTTCATCAATAAAGTTAATAATGTTGATCAAGCATGACTTCATCTTGGTGACTATTCCTGATTATTTTCTTGTCTATCATGTGCCTGATATGTGCCCTTTGTAACCTCAGGCTTTTCCAAGTTGTCTTGGTCTAAAAGACAGATGTCTGCCAAGGAAGGCAAGAACCAACCTTGGAATGGAAAATATGACCCATTTCTCTCTGAATTATTATAGCTTTGAAATTACACGGCTTTCAGGAAAAGATATGAGGAAAGGAGTAGCAGTTCTTTACTAGTATATATATGTTTAGCAAGACAAACAAACAGCAGCGATGGCAGCAACACCAAACAAAAGTAGAAACCCAAGCCCAGCCATCTCTCGGCCACAGGTTCCTTCCTCTTTGGTGCAGTTCTAGTCACAGCCAGCAGGGGCGCTGGTTCCCCCGCGGCTGCAGCGGGCGCTGTGGCGCAAGATCAGCCGCCTCTCCACACGGCCATGGCGAGTGGTCCAGCAAGAGAAAGAGGGGAATTTCGTTCGCAAACTCGAAAGAAGCAGCCGGTCTCAGTATCCCTCGGGAATGGACTGCAGCAGGAAAACTCAGAAGCAGCAAGCTGGAACGGTAGAGACAGGCACACCGGGGTGACATAGGGCAGTGCAGATGCCTGGGGTGGCCGGTTGTCGGGTTACAGTTTGGCAAGAAGCCCTGGAGCAGCGGCAGAGAGCGGTGGGGCTGAGCAGGGAATTGCTCCCCTGTGTAGCTCACTGGCCATGGCTGACACCGTGGCTGGGCTGCACCAAGAGGGCAGTCCCCAGCCAGGAATGGGGTGCTCTCGGGACCTGGGCCTGGCATGCACTGGCTCTGAGCTCCCAGGCAGCAGAGAAGCTGGGAAGCAAGCTAGTAAGTTCTAGTCACAGGGCTGAAGGAAAAGAACAAAAAAAAAAGCAGGCAAAAACCACATGGCAAAAGTCTCTCTCATCAGAGAGATTGCACCATGTGGCCATGGAGAGGACTCACCTCACCAGAAGGAAGCAACCGCCCCTCGCCCCCCACACCTCTCACAGAAAATCCCAGGCTGGCTCCCACCCATTGCAACATTCCCAGAGCCAGGGTCTGGGAGAATGGGGAAGCAGCAACCACCCTGGGCACAAAACAAAACCAAAAATGAATATGGGATAAAAAACCATCCCCAAGACATATGTCTTATGCAGATTTACCAATGCTGACCAGTGTTGACTACGTTACATGCTCCTCCATCTATTACCTATGTACTTACAAAAGTCCATCCTGTTGTTTTTGAGTTCTCAACCAGATTCAATTTCATTTGGGCTTTGGCTTTTCTAACTCCAGTCCTGGATGCTTTGGCAATATTTGTGTATTTGTCCCAGTTATCCAACCATATATCTACCCTCTGTATGCCTCTTTTTCATGTTTTAATTTGGCTAAGATTTCGTTATTCATCTGTGCAAACTTCTTGTCGTTTTTGCCTGACTTAGTATTTGTTAGAATGGAATTATTTTGAGCTTGCGAAAGGAACTCAAAGAATCTTGTCCATCAGAAATATTCCATAATTAGTCCTGGTGTCCCAAGAGAATTTTCTTCCAAAGCTGGATGTGATTGGATTAAGCAAAAACAAGATTTAAGCCTGCCCCGAGTAACATGGGTTTACAGGTTTACGTGGGTTACATCCCCATGATACAACATATGGCAATAGGAGCTGTGCCATCTTCTTCTGCAGCCCAGTCTCTTCCAGCAGAAAACCTTGCACATAAAGGTGTCTCCGTGCACCCCTCAAACGCTTCACAGGCAGCTGCAGTACAAAATGGGAAGATATTTCTGTGGTCAAAAGTGATTGCTGCCAGACTCTGCCGCAACCAGTCTCTTTCAAGGGTGAAAGAACTAAATGCAAGATGAAATGGATGAGCTTGTAGGTAAGGGGTGCCCAAGTTTGTGCAATTGACTTGGGGTATTTTCAATAATCTTGGCACAATTAAGCTCATGGCAGATGTATGCCCTTGTCAACATACCTGCAAGGTTCCCAAGAGACAACAGGACATCATGTCTCAAAATAATTTGCAGAATCCATCATGGAGCCTCTGATTTAGGTATCTGTAGATCATGCAGCATTGTCACCTGTGCACATGCTTGTCTGCCCAGGTGTCTGAGGGCTTGCCAGGAACCACATGAGAGTTATTCCAATGCAGAACTCCAGTGAATGCTCAGACAGTTTGAAGCTGCTGAAGCCTCAACAGTTAATAGCAAATCAGCTTTTAGGAGATATCAATCTTCTTGGAAGCACCTGGTCTCCCTCTTGCTAAAACTAATTTAGTGAGAGACCTGCTCACCACTTTCCATATCCAAGACAAGGTTGTTCCTGAATTTGATTGTGATGAAACTGGAGAGCAATCCCTCTCTTCTGAGTATACTGTGCATATCATGATGAGGACTGATGGACCAGCATTGCCTCAGAAGCACTCGAAGTTCCAACCAGCACAGAAACCTAATTAAAAGTGATCAGGAGATGGCTTTACCCACATCACTTCCAGCTCTCTCTGCCCAGAGAAATGGGTTCAGTTAGGCAGAGGCCCACCTGAAGGTGTTTGACAGCCCAAGTGTTAATGCATGGCTTTACATCACTTTTGTTTAGCTTCAGCCCAAGCAGATGCTGCCACACTCCTATTCCAGTGAGGCCTCAGCAGCTTTGCCATGCATCCCACATAGCTGCAGTCCCCACTTGGGCCAGGAAAGTCCCTATCCCTGTGTGATAGGCCACATTGTCCCTGAGAGAGTGCCATGTTCCCAGGGTGGCATGGGAGGCACTTCAATTCCAGCAGCTACTTGCTGGCCCATGACACTGCTGCTTGAGCTTACACTCAGCATATCAGATGTTTATCACCTGCCCTCACCCTGGGAAGACAAACCAGGCAGTCTGAGCACTGGGGTTGTTGAGGCTGGTGCCATCAGCCTTGTTCCATGCTGGCTTGTAATATCCAAAGGAGGGGAGGGGAAAAGAGACATTTGAACACCCCTGTCATATGTACCAAGCCCTGAGCACCCCGTAGGCACTGCCTGGGCCAAGGGAGACTTGAATTGCAATGTCATTCACTTAACTAAATTTCTGCAATTTCCAGGGCAGCAAGACAACTCTTCCCCAAGGGCACATCTGCCTCCCTTGCGCACCCCAAGATATCTGCTCACTGAGGCAGACCCATGGTTGCCACTCTTAACCACCATCATGTTATGGAAATTCAGTGGGTTTCCCATGGTCTGGTCCCTGCAGAAAATATGGACAGACAGAGCCCAGCTCCTTGCCTCCCCTCTTTCATTCCAACTGGTCCTTCCTGCATCCATGCCAGTCAGCTGCAAACCCCACCAGGACTCTTTGCAGGGGTCTTTTTGCCCCTGGACTGCAGATGCAGGATGAAGCCTCTGTTGCGGAAATGCACTCCCCCCA
Organism: Haemorhous mexicanus; assembly: GCF_027477595.1. NCBI lineage: Eukaryota > Metazoa > Chordata > Aves > Passeriformes > Fringillidae > Haemorhous > Haemorhous mexicanus. Next base: position 524,543 of record NC_082363.1, on the reverse strand, counting down.
GCACAGCTCTACCTGCAGGGATAACCATCCTGTGACAGAGCATCCTTTCACCTCCAGGGATGGAAAGTGCCATGCACCAGGAAAAGAGACAGATCCTGCCTCCAAAACTTTGTTTGCTCTCTGTGGTGTCCTGTGACTATCTGTACAACTGTAGATGGCCAAACATCATCCCTCTTACTGCCACAGTGCTGCAATCCCTAGTTCTGGGAGAGGGCTGTGATCTGACCCCTCTCCTTCAACAGCTCATTTCCTTATTTAACTATCTTCATTACTGCCTGAGATTGTGGGGCTAGAGCAAAAATCCTTCCAGGGAGCTCAAGCACCATAGGAATCACCCCCTTGGCTGGCCGTGCTCCCCACAGCCTCATGCTGGGGTCACAGCAGCTGCTGCAACCAGCTCAGCCAGCCCCAGGCCAGCAAGAGCATCCAGTTCCTGCCAGCACCCAGCATCACTGGGTGGGTGTTTGTCTGCCTTCCTCCTTTGAAAAGAGTTTCCATAGGAACAGTCAGGCCAGTAGCCCTCTGCAGTGTGGTTCTGGTGTATTACCCAGCGTGAAAGCACACAGCTGTCCAGCACTGGCCAGCAGCTGTTCCCTCATACCCCAGCACTTGCTAGGCAGTGACATTTGGAGCATTATGAGGTCACTCAGCCATGGAGATTGTGGGGCTCTGTCAATGAAACACTGGGACTCAGAGCCAGAGATGTGCTTCCTTGCCAGGTCAGTTCCCAGTCTTTCACCTGCAGCACCTGAGTGCTTCACAGAGTGCAATAGGGGACATGGTAGAGACCTGTCCCATGTGCTGTTCCCACTCTGCTGCCCTATTCAGGTCCTGAAAAGGACAGCCACAAGACCCGCAGCCCAGCTGCACCCCACCATAACCTCAAAAGCATTCCAGACCTCCAGGGTGAGGAGGCAATAACAGACTCCATGCTCAGCATCCCCTCCCACTTGCAGGGACAAGGAGATGGGTCACTGGGACCCATCTGTGTGTGTGGCAGTGCTGCAGCCACTTTGTGTGGGGTTGGCAGCACAGTAGCAAATGTAGCTGTGTGGGGGGCCTGGATCGGGCTGGATCTGGCTGGAGTAGGAGGCACAGTGCATTTCCCAGACCAGTGCTGCCAACAGATCTGCTGTTGAGGTCCAGCCAAAACCTAAAGCCTCCTTCCCCAGCTGGGAGCTGCATACCCTGTCCCCTGACACCCAGATGCAGCTGCCTCTCCTGACACTGAAGGGTGCTCTCTGAAACCCTGGCTGGTGCAGTGCTGCTGGAGGATGATGGCACAAGAGCTCAGAACCCTCAGCCAGCTTTCACAGTGCCGTGTGTGTACCCACATGTAGCTCATCTCACATGGGGCTGGGAATGCCTTGGTGGAGGGAGTCTCCACAAGCCATCTTTAGGATAGGGTTTTGTCCTCCCAGGAGGTTTTTCAGCTGGAAGGAAATGCCCTTAGTGGGCAATTCCTTCCAAATCTCTTATTATTCCTGGAAGCCAGATGTTCTCCTGCAGCTTCTGAAGAGACAGGAGCTGCATCTCTCACTCGTTTTTTCTTCTCCACCAGTTCAACCTGTTTGTTCCTTTCTTCCATCATGTCACATCCCTGTGATGATGATGGGGCATGAGGAGCAAGGAGACTGTGAGGGTGAGGGACAAGGTTTCATTAGAGAAGGTAGAGTGTGGTGGGCCACACTGAAAAGAAGAAAGGGTTGGAGGGCAGAGGGTAAGGACAGAGAGCAAGAGAGGAGGAGTAAGGGACAGGGGAAGAAAGCATTTTTAAATTCACGCTCCACTAACCCTCTAACTAGAGTCACCCTGGCCTGGACAGGACAGACAGCTGGAGGTTTGCAAGCACTTTCTCCTCCTCCAGACAGGGGACAGCAGCAGGGAGGCAGGTGGGGGGGGCAGGGGGGGTGGGGCTGGTGGTCTGAAGCCCCAGCTGCCCCACACTTCTCCCACTCCATCAATCCTGGAAGCATCCCACATGCAGCTGTGCCCCTGTCACATTTGTTCTGGGGCAAGGTCTGCAAGTCTCCAGCCCCCTAAACTCAGCTTTTCACTAGTGTGGGTCAGGAGCACAGCTCACGGAGCAGGATCAGGCCCATGCCCTGCTTTCCCTTGGTTCTACTGGATCAAGGTCCTGTTGTTTTGGATGGGCTGAGTTGCAGCATCAGCCAAGCCTTGGGGTGAGGGGATGGGAAATGAGGATGCAAATAACTGCAGCAGACCATGGGGACTGTCCTGTGCATGGCTCAGGAGTTCCCAGGTCTGTGGTTCTTGCAGGCTGAGAGCTTCTCCACATCCAATCCCACCCTTCTGGACTTAACATACCCACAGTGCTCTGGTGTCTCATCCAGATCACGGTCCTTTCCTGGTTCATAGAGAGTGACATTCTGGATACCCCCAGGAATCATCTCCAACTGCTGTACACTGCAATGGTCTAGAAAGAGAGGAGTGAACAGTTTAAGGATCTCTCCATTCAGAGCTGAAGGGTCAGAACAGGAGGTACTCTTCCCCCTGATACCCAGAGGTGAATGTAAAAGAGCACTGGGTAACACTGGGACCACTGCTGTGACTTGAACTGAATTTTAAGCTTCATCTCAGCCCCAGAGATGTTGGAGCAAAATCCTTCTGGACATCTCTGAAGGGGAAAGGTGACTTTTTTTTTTTTTTTTTCCTTTTTTTTTTTCCCCAAATATGGCTGCCCTGACTCATCCTCTGCATGACCACCATTGATGGTCACAACAACCCTGCAGGCTGCAGCCTTTGATAAACATATCTCCATGAAACCTTTCTCTTTGTTCTTCTTGTTTTCAAACCCAAAGTATTTGCTCCAAGGAGCGGCTGGGAACAGTGGAGTAAGCAGGCCTATGTTGGGATTTTGTGTGGCATCCCCTTGGCATGTGTACCATGCTTCTCTCCTACTCTCACACCCACTGGGACAGAATCTGGCAGAGGATCTAATAGTGGTGCCCCAAAGCAGGGAAATAGCTGAAGGACTGAACAAGAGGAAATTTTTGCACCTTGTTCCTTGAATAGCTTATATAGAAAAACTGGTCAGAAATCATGCACCGAAGGGAGGTTTTCAAGATGCAATCAGATTTTCACCTGAATGAGTTATTTTCATTAAAACATCTGGTTTCAGAGAAAATTTTCAGTGTTTCATCTGAAAAAAAAAAAAAAAAAAAGAGCAATGAATTTGGAAACACCACTGCAACATCTCCCAACAAAGGTGAAGCAGGGTTGACCCTGCCATGCAGATGAAGTGTGAAACCCAGAACACCTGAAGGGCCAAGGTCTGTGTGTAGCTCAAAGGAATCTTCCTTCCCCAACAGTCAGAGTGTCAATTTTTTTCCAACTAGCTCAAACATCCCAGAGAAACAAATGTTCTAATTGTACTCATGTGCGACTGGCCATTGAATTGTTGTGGACCAGGCAGCAGTGACAGAGATTTGCAACCGGGGAAGTTATGTTAGTTGTCCCTACACATGAGACCACTCTGCAAGAACCTTTTAAGACATAGAAGTGTGAAAATAAGCAAGGCCAAGGGCATTCAGGGAGAACAGCTCACTCAGCATCCCAGCCTAACCATGGCACAAGGCATCCTGCCTTGTCCTTTCCATCCCAATGCTGGCCTCCGACATCCTCTGTCCCTGAGCTCAGCCAAAGTTCAGTAACTGGCAGGTAACTCATTAGTGTGGCACAGCCCCAAAGCCTGGCAGGGAGACAGAGCATAAAAGCAAAACTCTTGACATGGACCAGAAGGACAATCCTGGCAGACTGCACCTGGCAGGGACCCAGAGATGATGCTCCAGCCAACATCCCCAGCCGCCGCCCCAGCAAGGCCAGGTTGGGTGCCAGGAGATGTGGTTTGCATGGAGTTATTGTTCCATGGGAAACTGGCTGTCTTCCTGCTCTTCATCTGTCAGCAGGATTTTCAGAGAATATGTTCCCAAATATGAAGTGAATGTGGCAGGCTGAGCTGGAGCCCTTTACTAGAAAACCTGGACGTCAGACTGTGTCCGGTTTAATCCCAGAGTCTGTGAGAATCAGTGTAAAGTAGCATATCAAGTGAACTTTTCACTCTGTGGCAGAAGGGATTACCACATCCCCTTTGTTTGTTGTGCACTTCGTAACTGAAAACACTTTAACCCTTTCTTGCCGCCCTGCGGCACTAAGTATCCATGAAAATTCCTAGGAAAACTGCAGCTGTTCCAATCTCCACTGGCTGGGGGGTGATGGGAATACTTGTTTTCTATGAACCATTGCTCCTAGTCTCCCTCTTGGCTAGGGAAATGGGTCCTGTTTTAAAATGCTTCACCACAGAACTCCTTGGGAAGGTTTTGCATCAGGCAGTGCAGGCAGCACCAGGTGCTCCAACCGTCTCATAGCCCTCGCCTGGCAAAACCTTAGAGGAGGTTCCACTGGTTCCATGTCCAAGTGAGTTTTGCAGCTATAGAGCAGCAGTTTCAGCCCTTTCAGCACCCACTCAGCTCACCAATCCGTCATCTTTTACTGCCCTGCATTAGTGCAGTTCCAAGGAGAAAAAATACACAGGAAAATCCTGCCAAAATATTAAAGTGAGATCATTTCTATTAGAAAAATGAAGAAGCAAAGTTTGATGTGAAACAAATAAGAAAAGTTATTTTTATTCAAGATGAATGAAAATGCAAATTCTGGCCTCTAAGAAGTTTATTTCTAATAAATCACTGGTTCATTCATCTCTCCTCTTTCTTGGTTCTTTTCCAGTTGAAATTTCATCATTGCTGGACAAGTCATCAGGTGACATGGTGTCATGATTTTAGTGCTCCTATTCCTACTCGATAACTTTCCTACAGTTGGAGAAAACAAAGGGGAAGTAAAATGCAGGCAGTAAAGCCAGACTCCAGGACATGAATCATCTCACTGCCCTCAGCAGCAAATTGAGATGAAAGAGAATAAACTTCCTATTTCCAGTTTCAAAAGAAAGACTTTGAAATGCAACCAGAAAAGCTGAGTTTGAAACTGGACTTTCAGCCTTATCCTGTAAATTCCACTGATGTTTGAGACAAGAAAAATTCCTTCTTTTTTTTTTTTTTTTTCCTATTTTTTTTCCCTGAAGAGAAAAGCATTGAAATAAAACTTCCTAGGTGGGGACTTTTTCCTTTAGGAAGTTGGTGGTGCCACCTCTGCAGCAGCTTCTCATCAGTCTCGAGTTCATTAGGTAGGCCCCCACATGCATCCATTTGTTTCTCAGGATGCAGTTTTACTATCTCCATTCTGCAACTGCGTCCATCACCTCCAGTCACTCCCCACCCGGTACTCAACAATGACATAGCTGCTTGGGCATAACAAGTCTTCCCTCCAACTCCCTCTTCTGGAAATGTCCAAGAGAAAGCAGGTGGGCAACCCTCCACTCAGCCCCTGGAAAAAAAAAAAAAAATTAAGGTCAGCCCAGGAGCTTCATGTTGCAGCACAAAGACATGATGTTCATGACCAGCACTAAAGGTGGGCAGCGCAATGCTTTCAGTCCAGGCATCAGCTCCAGCCCAGCATTGAAGAGTTCTAGATAGACACTGTGTGTTCACTAGGAGCTAAGGACCAGGTGTTGATCCTGGACTCTCTTCATGATACCCTTTCTTGCTCCTCATTTGGGTATTAGGTGCTAATGGGCTGAATTAATGGCTCCTCCAACCCTGGCACCAAAGGAAAGTTCCAGGTTTCCCAATCCTCTTTGCCAGGTGCTAGAAATCACCATCTTTTCCTTCCTTCATGATCCCTTCATGGCCCTGGGCTCAGTGCCATGAAGCTCTGCACCTTTCTGCTACCAAGGGGCTGCAAAGCATCCACATCTACGCAAAATCCTCAGCACAGCTGGGACAGATGCTGATCCTGGATCCCAAAGTACCTTTGGGTGAGAATGAATTAACTTTCCTGGTGAATGCTGAGCAGGTACTGCCTAGACAATTGACCACAAATATTCAATTACAATTTGAAATGCATTTGTGCCAACCTGCTCTCTTAAGAATGCACTTTCATAGGCAAACACTCAGGAAAACCACATTTTAAGGAATTTGATCATTCTTACGAGGGTTCTAATTATCTCTCACTGATTTCTGCCCTTCTGTCCTGGAGAAGAGGATATTGTGTTTGCACATGTCAGATGCTGTTGGTTAATAGCAGCAGGCACAATAGTGAGATCTTCTGTGGATCTGTTCTGAGTTAGCAGCAGGTCATTCCTCCCTGCCCAGTCAGGGGACACCTCTCACCCTCCTGTGATTCATGTTTTGACAAAATCCCTTTACTTTTGTCTACTCCACACTTTTCTGCTTCCCTTATCCTAACTGTGACTGTGCTCAGGACTCTCTGGGTCTTCACATCTTCCTGTCTGGATGGTGAAGCACTGGATACAAAGCATGAATAGTGCTCAGGGGACACTCAATCCATCCATCCTCACCTCTCTGTTATCTGGAACCTTAGCAGCCATGGCCAGGCACTGGAGCTGGCGATTCAGTCAAGTGACCCAAAGTGATCCCAGAGATGCCCAAGCCTGCTGGTTCACAGGGATGCCCTCTGCTCACAGCTACCCCACAGGTTCTAAAAGGTGAGACAAACCACAACTCTCATGGATCTGTTGGTGGAAGCAGATGGCTTCAGCTCACCCATTTCCATCAAAGGCTTCTTTGTACTGAGACAATACCAAGCCCAAAAGGGTCCTTGCAATTGGTACCTGCTCAAGCTGTAACAAAACTCCTTTTAATAAAGGGTTGGAACAGGAACACCAGTCTCATAGTGTAGTTGTCCCTGGAGACCAGCAGGCCCAACAGTCTCCACAAGGAGTCATGGAAGAAAGGCCTGAGAGAAATGGTGTGAGCCCACAGACTACAGCATGAGCAGGCTGGTCATGCAGAACTGAGATAGAATTTGGTGCAGATCATGTGAGGGAGGGTGATGAGACTGTGATGAGCAAAGTGTGAGCCCATGTGAGTTTATATGAGTGAAATGTACATGCATGGGAAACGGATGCAGACATGCTCAAGCCCAAAGGGGTATTCATGTGCATGTGAGAGGGCATCAGTGGGTTGTACATAAAATGTGTTGGGCTATAGGGACAGATATGCAAGAAGTGCATGGCCCCATAGTAATTTGGGTGGGCTCTGTGTGGGGCATCGCATATACCATAGAATATAGGGAGATGAGTTATGGAGAAGCAAGGGTGGTGCAAGTTCATCAGGCACGACATAAACACACACTAGTGAGCTGAGCATGGAAGCATACATGCGAAGGCAAGGGGCAGAGGAAGAGGATGTCGCACACAGATAATGCTCAGAGACAGTGTGGATTACTGCTGTTAATATCTCTGGTAAGAACAGAAGTCTGCTGGCTGGGAGCAGGAGCTGAAAGCTGAGCCCCTTGTTATATTTCCCTGTTCCCGCCTGCACTAATCCCTTTGAGCTCCGGGAAAAAACTGCAGAGAAATCAAACAGGCTGTTCATGCTGCCCCAGTGTCCCCAGGATTAATTAATTTGGGATTTGTGGGAGTCACAAGGTCACGCTCCCCCCACTGGCAGAGCTAGCTCTGCAAGGCAAAGGCCGGGCTTGGCTCTGAGTCTTTCCATTCAGGGAAATGCCCCATCAGCCATGACATGGAGTAAGTCCCATAGGCAGCCACCCTGGGAAGGTTTTGAGCACTGGGTGACCAAGGCTTACCCAGGGTGCCAGGGCACAGAAAGGCACCAGGCTGGAGGGACTGACAAGCAAGAAGTGCGTCCATATCTGAGAGGATAAGCCTCCAGCTAGAGGCAGCAACTTGGACGGATCCTGCCTGCATCTGGCCCAGTGCTCCTTGTGTTATCATAAGTACACATGTTTAGGACAACACAGAAGCAGAAACACATCCAAAAAGGACAGAGAAACCCAAGAAATGGATTCATCTCAGGTATGAGCCTTTCCATTCTATGGCACAAAAGAGGATGAGGAGCAAGGGTTGAAGACCAGGCAAGATGAGCTGTTTGACCCACTTATCCATTCCAGGAAGGGAACTCTGCCTTTTGAAGATTCTGTCTTGGGTGCCAGATTCCAGTTCCACCCACTAGTGGTTACTTAAATGATTCTGAAATTCATTTTCAGGGAGCAATTGAGCTTAAAATGTGGTTTTCCTGAGTGTTTGCCTATGAAAGTGCATTCTTAAGAGAGCAGGTTGGCACAAATGCATTTCAAATTGTAATTGAATATTTGTGGTCAATTGTCTAGGCAGTACCTGCTCAGCATTCACCAGGAAAGTTAATTCATTCTCACCCAAAGGTACTTTGGGATCCAGGATCAGCATCTGTCCCAGCTGTGCTGAGGATTTTGCGTAGATGTGGATGCTTTGCAGCCCCTTGGTAGCAGAAAGGTGCAGAGCTTCATGGCACTGAGCCCAGGGCCATGAAGGGATCATGAAGGAAGGAAAAGATGGTGATTTCTAGCACCTGGCAAAGAGGATTGGGAAACCTGGAACTTTCCTTTGGTGCCAGGGTTGGAGGAGCCATTAATTCAGCCCATTAGCACCTAATACCCAAATGAGGAGCAAGAAAGGGTATCATGAAGAGAGTCCAGGATCAACACCTGGTTCTTAGCTCCTGGTGAATTGCTCCTTGCTACAGTAAAACTTAATCACTTAAGTACGGACACTTTGAAACTGTCCAAATCAAAGTGCAAGATCCCAGTTGTCTACATGTCAGCCTGCTCCAGGAGATTCTGCCTGAAGCTTTCAAGATCTTAAAGGAAAATGTACTGCGCCAGTCACTGGCTGGTGCTGCCAGAATGAAGAACTCTGAACAAAGCTGGACCTTATCCCTCAAAACCAAAATGTCCAGCCTTGCAGTCACCCATTCCTCTGGCTCCTAGGTCTGTGCTTCCTTCTGTTCCATCTCTGGTCCAAGCCTCCATCAAGCAGCTGAAAACTCCTTATCAGCCCAGTATGGACAGCCTGAGACTGGCTGTGTGGAGAGGATGGCAGCTCCTTGCCTAGTTCTAAGGAGTTTATAGTCAGAGAAGACTCTGGTAGCAGGGGAAAGCTCTCATCACACAATGATAAAGTGCTCATTTGATAAGACCCTGGTCCCTGACCTTCAGTCCCCTGGCAGGATCCCAGGTTATCCCAAAGTGAAATGGTGCTGCACAGTGGGTTTATAAAGTTAGCCAAGGCTTGGTGCAGACTGCCGCTGTCCATAGAGTCCATCCAGAGTGACAACCTGGGGGGACAGAGACAGATCAGCTTACCCCTAGCTGACTCTGGTTTTAAGAGGACAGATTACATCAAGGCAGGCAAAGATCCTGCTTTCCAGTGGTCACAGAGGTTTATCCTGTAGTTTGGCTAAGGTGGTGTCCAAACTGGGAACACTGAGACCACCAAACAAGTGTTCCCCACTTGGAGAACACTAGATGGAGTGGGTGATGTATAAAGCCTTTGCCTTCTCATTGGCATGGGCAGGTCTCATTGGAACAGCCTGCCTGGAGGCAGAGGCTTCCCCAGATGTGGATAGAGAAGCAGCAGCTTCCAACTTGCCAAAACTCAGAGCTCATTGAGCCACTATTCAGTGGCTCAGTATCAGCACATGTACATGGCACTCTCCACATCTGTGCCCAGGTAACATAATTTATCGTTGGTGCAAATTGCTCATGTGAAATGGTCAGTGACTCAGACCCAGAGTGCTTGTGAGTAACTCCATCCTAGTGACTACTTTGGTGTGATGGAGAAACATAGAGGTCTGAAGAAACAAAATACTCAGTCCTCCAAGATACCAGCCTTCCTGATGCTGGCCAGCTCTTGGACTGGGATAGCCATCTGCTCCTAGTCCACATCTCAGAACATACTCAGTACTTTTTCCCCAGCCTGGTTCTCCTCCATCCTTTCTGACACTGAATAATCCACACCCCACACAGCAACATTGGACTTTCTGCAGGGCTGGAATACATCCCCTTTACTGCACTGTTTGTTAAATATTGTTACCAACCTGGTCATTCAAACCAACACTCATCCCTCCTGAGCTTGCCAGCCCAGATGGTAAGGGTATATTGTATTTATGGTCCTGTGCAGTATCAAAAGGTGAGGGAGTTACAAACTGTGTCACTAGCAGGTATGTTCCCCACTGCTCTGGACTCAATGGAAAGCTGGGCTTACAAGGGCTGTGCATTGAACGTGGCTAGATAACTCAGGGAAGGATGGCTAGGGGTCACATGTACAAGGCCAGGTCTTTTCTCTTGGAAAGCAGCAGCACTAAAAGGGTCTTAGGCAATTGTGGAAACAACTTGAGCTGAGCATAATCTTCCAGGACAAAGGAGAGCTTGTGTGGCAAACAGTCTTAGTGGCTTTAGCAGAGGGACAGTGAATAGAGGAGAAGCAGCCTATCCCTGAGCATGTGAGGAGCAAGCCCATTGCTGCCATATGGGCACAGCTCCATTGTTGGCACTTCAATGAATTTGTTGGCAAATGGAGGAAATGAAGGAGAGGGCACAAGCACAAGTCAAGGTCTAGAAAAGCTGCCTCCAAGCAAGAAGCAGCAGCAGCTTTGGGTTATTAGAGAGGTGCTCAAGGTGTGGCCCAACTGCTCACATGCAAGGAAGTGTTTGAGAGCAAGTGGGTTTTGGTTCTGCAAAGAACAGATGCAGCAGACACACATGCTTAGCAGCAGGGAAAGCAATAAAATATAGGAACAAGTGACTTGGGGACCTGGTGGAACACTGCTTCTCTGAGCAAAAGGCTGACTATCCCACTTTCAAAGCCCTGTCCTGGGTTTAGCCATAGATCTGAGTTTGGAGTAGGAGATGCACTACCACAATCCTACAGCAAGTTCCTAGCAGAAGGACAGACCAGTGCATCAGAGCTGTCCCTATGTGCCACAGTCTCTACCTTGCACAGAACAGGGAACAAATAGCTCAGGAGGGTGTGCAAGGCACATACTGGGGTGTTTTTCAGACAGAGCCTTAGATAAAGAACGGGTCAGGATTAATGCAGCTGCTGCCCTCAGGCCAACTGCACTACATGGTTGTCTGCGGGAGCAAAACATTCAGGCCTGCCCACCTTTGTCTAACAACTGATCTAAAGGCTTATCCCTCCCCAAATACGTGGCTCCCTGGCCTGGCCTGAATGCATGTCTTCTCCAGCACCTGCCATTCATCTGAGCACGTCTCTGACGGCTGGTTTTGAGGGTCCGGAAGCCCTCCTGGTATAGCAGGGTCTGGGCCTGATATTCTGACCCTACAGCCATCTCCCCAATACTGTTATCAACCTGGTGTGGCCTCAGGTTTTGCCAAGGCCAGTGCTGTCCATCAGAGTTTGCCAGAGAAGAAACTGCTGGGGCAGCAGCACTTCCAGGGCTCAAGGGGCATCCATCTTCCTGGGAGTCCTTCCTCACCTCCATTGGAACCCCAGGTGTTCAGGGCCTGAGCCACTGGACTGTCATTGCTGAGCTCTTCCAGAGGCACCCTCAGCATCACACAATCCAGCTCCCTTCACTTCCTCATGTGCATGCCCTACCCTGCCCCACAGTCTGCCCCAGCCCCAGCAGCATTCAGGAGCACTCCAACAGCACAAGGATGTCTCTGCATCCAGCCTTGAGGTCAGCCATAAGCAAAATGGGTCTTTGAGAAACAACTGCCAAGAAAAGCCGAAGTAATGTCAAAATACAACTGGTGGAGTTATGGGGCACAAAGAAAAATTGAGGTCACTCATCCCACTTCCTCCTCACAACCAATGGGACGTGACATAGGTCAGCACAAATCACAGAAACTGAAATGTGTGTCCCAGCTGTGTTTTGGATACCTCCCAGCTGACAGACTGTGGATATTGGATTAATTTGTCCCCCATGGCTTTATCTGCTTGCTTTCCAGAGCCTTTAATGCACCTGGCTTTTATCAGCCCTGCATGTCAGTGAGTGCTACTGTTTAGTTACACACAGTAGAAAGACCCTTCCTGTAGCTGGATTTACACCTGCTGACATTTCCCCTTGGCAAATCAGCTTCTTCACCTGCTCTAACTTACAAAATTCCCTTCTTGCTCAGGCTGTGACAAAATGAGACCTTTTAGTGATGGAGCTTTTGGAAAACCAAGGACACTTTTCTAAGTGACTCTCCCTGATTTACATATGTTTTTTCCTTCAGCTTGCTGCCCTGGAGATGCACCACCTCTGCAGCAAGCAGTCATCACAACCTTCTTCCAGGTGAATACGCACATGTCTATTAATACAAGTTTTGATTATAATATTGATACTTTGCTCGGTGACCTTTAGTTTCCAAGGTGTTTATTTCAAAAACCTGGTATCATATTTACATTTCCTTCTGGGACAGAAATTTAGACAGCGGAGCCCACTGAACACCTAACTTGGCTCCAGCCATGGTGAGCTCCATATGCTCTGGTGATTTTCTGTACAGTTTATCAGCTAGTTTTTAAACTTTCCCACTTAACTCCTTGGCACCAGGCAATTTCTTGTCTCTTTTCCTGGGAGGCAGTGCTGCAAACTCCAGAGACAGGCAAGGGTTTCCCACTCACCTGTGATCACCTCTTCCAGTGGTGGGCATAGGGCATCACCCTGCCCAGGCAGCATCACTGCTGGGATGCCTAAAACCCCTCCCTTGAGAAAAGAGCCACATCATCTCCTTGGATAGGCTGTGGGACCTGGTGCCATCCCATCCAGGGTAGAAACAGGTCTCTACCTAGTCTGAGGGAGCAGGATACACCTCAAAAAAGAAAAGGACAATTTCCAGGTGCAGATTTCAGCAATTCTTCTGCTCCAGGGGCCAGTCTGTTCACCCTATCCCACCATGCAGCCTGCGATATTTCAGGGGGGTAAGGCAAGAGCACACCTATGCACACGGCTCACCCTGCAGACGAGTCTGGGTGTGCAAGGTGTGCACGTGACCCATCACCTATGGATTTCTTAGCCCTCAGGGATCCAGGCAGGGAATTATCCAGGTGCAGCCTCTGCTCACACCTCTCCATGGCTATTACCCCAGCAAAGTGAGTTTTCCCCATGCCAGGACCAACATTAGCCTGCAGAAAACCCTTCCTCTCCTTCCCCATGGATAGGGGTTTAGCACTGGCCCACCAGCTCCCTAGGAGTAGGGCAGGTGAAGCCAAATACTTTTACTAATCCCAGCTCCGAAGAGCTGTTCTCAGGTTGCAGGCTATATGAATAGGATCTATGTTCCAGGGTGATCAGACTTCCTGGAATTTCTGCAGGACCCGTTATCTGTTCCTGTAACCATCTGCAGCTGAATGTGCTGGTATGGCCCAAGTCCAAAATGCCCCCATCTCCTCAGCGCCCAATCTGAGGTCTTTGAGTGAAGCACGGCTGGCAGCAGAAAAACTACTTTGCAGCTTCACACTCCCAACTGAGCAGCTCAGAGCACCTCAGAAACCTCATCTCTGCAGCCTTCCCTGGCCCAGACAAGAAGAGACAAAGAGCTTTTGGCCACCAGATGTGCCGAGTGTGATTCCCTGACTTATATCCAGCCACAACCTGACACTGACCGCATGAATTCATTTAGGGTTGACTCAGCTCCGCAGCATCACTTAGAGTTTGCAGCATTCCCGAAATGTTCCCGAGCTATCCTGTCCTGGAGGAGTGTCTTAGATCAGGAGGAATCCTCACGTTGCAGCCCCTGTTCTTTCCTAGTAGGTCTGATAACGCCTTGGGATTTCATGAGATGCTCTGGGATAGACTGATAGTGGAAGCTTGTCCTTTGATGAAAATGAAAGGAACTGCAGTGAGCAAACAGCTCAAGCCATGTGAATCCAGACAATTATTATCTCTCCACACCCCTTGCAAAAGATACTGCAGTCTCCACTGCAGTGCAGACCACAGTGTTTCCTTCCCATCACTACTAATTCTGGCTTCCTGAACAAAGTCTTAGGGCTTGCAGGCATCACTGCAGGACTTGGGTAGCATTCAGGCTGGCATATACACCCTGTTCACGGGCTCCCCAGCTGCCCAAAAGGCAGCTTTCAAACCTCTGAGTACCTTCCTCTTTCACAGCCACCTATGTTACAGCAGCAGAGATGAGCAGAGGTTCTGTCTGTCACCCAGCCATGCCTGTTAGGGACCAGCAGATGCAGCTCTGCCAGCTGAAGGACGCCATTGCATATGCATGAAAAATACTTCACACAGTACCTTGTGTCCAGTCTTGGGCCTGACCAGAATAGCAGCTCACAGGTAGGAGGATGGAGCTGAGTAGCCCTGGTTCACAGGGTGACCTCATCCCTGCTCCCCATTGCAGTCACTAAAACCAGTAGGACTGCACTTGTGATCCCAACCTGGGGACATGCTGCGAGTCCCCTTTTCCATCAGTCCCCTGCATGAAGGCCACAGTGCTACTCCGTTCCCTGCCCAGCTTATACCTGGTCATTCATGGTCTTGTAGTTGCTTCCCTATAAAAGACTCTGCTTGCCCATGAATTCACCTCTCTGCTTTCCAGCCTGAGACACTGCAGGCAGAAAGAACTGTGAGGAAACCATGGAGAAAACACCCTCTATCCCATTTTCCACCATCCTGCAGCCCTGACACTACATTTCTCCAGTGTTTCCAGCCATCACATGCATGGTGACATATGTCCCTAGTTTTTCCTCTGGGTATCCTTGGATTAGCCTAAGTAGTCACCTGACAGCACAGCCAGCCTGTCCTCTCATGGAAAATGCTGCTCAGGGCTTCACACATCAATAGACAGCAATTACCCACATGAAAAATGACAGAAAAGTCCGTGGACAGACAGTCACTTTGATCTGTGCTTCCTGTTCCTCAGCAAAGCACATTCTTTGCCAGGCTTTGCAGGGGAGAAAACACTTTTGTGTGCAAGAAGCTGTGTCTGCCAATAGCAGCCTCAGCAGCATGAGACATAAATCTGGTGGCAGAGCATTCTCAGCCAGATGAAACCACCCTGCCAGGACTCTGCTGCTCATGGGACAAAATCCCACAGGAGGAGCTGGAAGCACTTCATCGGAGCTTTCCAAGAAGAAAACAGGGGGTCCAGCTCCCCTACCAGCAAGCCCTGGTGCTTGCTGTAGACCGTGATCACCTCAGCATCTGAGCGGGGTTTCTGGGAGAGCACCATCCTCACCACTGCAATCTGGCTCCCAGGGAGTGGTCTGTGTCCTGAGGAATGTGGCTCTTGAACTGATCTCCAAAGGTTTTTGCAAGCCTTTCAATACCAAACACAGGGACTGAGAAGGGGGTGAGTGCCCCCTGAGGAGCGGAGAGCAGTGAGGTGGGATTAGAGCTGGCACTAACACCCTGCTCCTCCACAGCAGCGTCTGAGCAGCACAGGGAGAGGTCAGGATTAGGAGAAATCCTTTGAGACCAAAGGGGAGTTAAGAAGCTCTCTCCTTGCACACACAGAGAGGGTACCCCCAAACCTCCGTCCAGGAAAAGGTCATGATGGGAGTGGAAGGCAAGGGGCAGCCTTTGTCCCTTTGATTCAAAGCAGAGAGCAATTAGACGATGGACTTAGAGCCCAGGGAGCACCACTCCCTGCCTCCACAGGGATCTTTCTGTTTCTCTGACTTCTTTCATTCTCCAGCCCAGCTCCTAAATCCATCTGTGCTAGGCCTTTAATTGAATTAGCCCAGCACCTTTCACTGGGAACAACTTAAGATGGTTTCAATAGAGTGATTGCTTTTTACAGCCCCGGGACAAGTTTGACAGCAACCACAGGGAGTGGTTTAACACTGAGAAATTTATCCTCAGTGCCTGTTACACCTAAAGTACAGTAGGTGCTCTTAAAAACTCAGCCTCTGGAGCCCTATAGTAATCTGGAATCACAGGTTTCATAAAAAACACACACATATTTTGTGATAAGACAAAGCTTGAAGACAGGAATGCCAAATGGACAAATCAGAGCCTCCAATCTTTGCAACTCTGAGGACTTAATGGCTTATGTTTGCAACACTGAACATCATTTATAGGCTGCTTTGGATATAACTTTGGATTGGTGCCAGGATGGCACCAATTTGGAGGGGTGCCACCCTGGCACCCCTCAAGCTCCAGAGACACAGGCCTGCCAAGTAAGCACAGTGGATAATGCAGCCCCAGGGGGGCTGGGAAGGTGCTGCTGTCCCCATATCCTCCTCCACTCCAGTGGTAGCTTCTCCAACCCTGTAGCGATGCAGGCACCAACTGCAGCCAGGTCTTAGGGAAGGTGGTATCAAACCAGCCTGACACTGCCTCCTCCTTGTTTCCTATGTTCCTTGCCTGGCAGTGCTTAATAATGAATGCACCACTACCTCTGATGCACACAGGGTGCTCACCCCGTGCAAGTGAGCAGCTTCGCTCTGATCAGATCCCAACCCCTGCTCGAATTTGGTCAAGGATGGGAGTTCTCCCACTGTCTGGGAATGGTCACAAAGCCACTCTATGTCCATCGCCATTTTCAAGTCAGGTCTGAGAGACTAGGAGCCCTGCAGGGCCAAAGGAAAATGCTCCAAATAGCTCACAAGAAGCAGTCTCATTTTCACCTAGAGATTTCACCCCCAGTGCTGTCTGTTTGCATTCATCCCATGAGCTGGAGCTGGTTACACGGAAGCACCAAGAAAATTTTTAACAGGAGAGCAAGGAACAGGTAGACAGAACTGTGCAATTGATCGTCCCTTTAACAGGTCAAAAACATCATATTCTTTATCCCGGCCTAGAGCTGTTTGATGTAAACCTCTTCCATGTCTGCTCAGGCTCCACTGTGTGGTCCTGCACCCTGGACTCTCGTCCCCATGTCCCAGAAGGGACAATGCTGAAAGGTGAGTGGGTTTAATGGGATTTGGAAGCATTTACAAGTGTGATTATACACCTTATGATGGGGAGTGACACGTGGGGCATTTGCACCTAAAGATTGAGAAGACCCTCCCCAAACCAGTCCTTCCTTTTTTCTAGGTATGTGAGAGCCAAGAGCAGGCAGATTCAAGGGATTTCACTCTCAACCTGCCAAAACATTGTCTCCACATTTCCTCCAAGGCTGAGATACACAGTCCAACATCCATCCTGCCACCTAGGTGACAGCAGTGGCATCTTACCCTACTCCTCCCAGCACCTTGGCCAAGGTTTGGAGGTGGGTTTAGCTGGAGATTGAAGGCAAAGAATAGTAATAGTAATAGTTAATAGTATCATTGGCCAGACAGATGTTCCTATTATGACAAAGCAACATTTGCATGGGTGGAAGTATGGCTGATGCACCTGAAAAGCCAAATACGACTTGAGCATTCTGTCATGGTATAAACTCAAACTTGCAGTTGACACTCCAGATGCATTATTGCCGTGTTTGTCACAGGAAGGTTATGGAATATATAAGAGCTCCATTTTATCTAAAGAAATTATATAGATTTGCTCCTGGTCCCCCTGTGCATGTTCACAGCTGTGGGGAAATCTCACCCAAGTAAGCAGAGAAGTGCATAGGCACAACCTTCTTTCACCACTGGACAGATTAGAAAGATTGTTGCCTCCTGATGCTCCCACGGTACTATTTCCAATCCCTACTGTGCAAAAAACAAAACAAAACAAAAAAACCCACCAAAAAACAACCAAATAGAAAAAACCCAACAAAACAAAACAAAAAAGAAAGAAACAAACAAACAAAAAAAACCTCCACCATCCAGATCTCCTTTTGTTAAGATGTGGAAATTCACTTAAAGTAAGTGTAAAGTAGAAACTATTATTATCTAGAAACTTCTCCAGAACCCCTGAGGGCACAAACTCAGGAGCTGAATTAAGCTATAGGGCACACCCCTAACCAATACCTTGGCTCCAGCTCACTTTCCTGCTGTCTCTCAGTTAATGCATGCTTGAATAATTACAGATGTCCTGGGCAAACTGCAGGTTATGCCTCTAGCTGCAGTTTGTGATTTGCAAGGCAGCATGTGTACAAGAAAAAATACCCAGGAAGAAGCAATTTACAAATGATTTTACATGGTTAATTATAGAAATGAATATAAAAATTTAAGTTAGATGGACCCTCTGGAGGTCTCTCGCCCATGCCTCTTCTCAACACATGGCTAAACTTGACTCAGAACCAGACTTTGTCTAGGGTGCCAAAATTCCCCAGGGATATAGTGAGTTTTTGGTCACAGCCTCTCAGAGTCTCTTCCCAGTACTTCACACTTCCAGGATGAAGACATTTTGCCTTACGTCCCATCAGAGTTTCTCTCAGTGCAACATGTTCCCATGTTTCTCTGTCCACCTGAGGTGGCTTTTTTTCTTCTGCAAACTTGTCTTTAGTAGTGCCACAGGCAGTTAAATCCCCACCAAGCTCCTCTTCTCCACATGCAGCAAACCAGTGTCCTTCCACTGAGGCATCACATCCTCCAGCCACCAACCACCTCTGCAGCCCTCAGCTGGACCCACCTCAGTTTGCAGACCCCTTTCTTCTGTAGAAGTGCCAAAATGGGGGAAAGAATCCTATTTGTTCTTCCCAGCTTCCCATTGCAGGAGAATATTCCGTCCCAGGATCTGCATTTGCCCCACACCTCATAAATTTTCTGCCAGCCTCTTGAGCATGGCAGTGTTCCTCTAAACAGCTCTGATCTCCAGTGTGGTGTCACCCTCAATGTGGTGTCACCCTCTAACTTCCAATGGTTGCATTCCCTCTGCTTATTTAGATCACGGCAATACAGGGTATTTTTGGCAAACAGGGTGTCCTTAAGCAGTGGGACCAGCCTGCCCTCCACAAGCACAAATAAAAGGATGAAACTTCTCACCAATCTGAAAGTCCACAAGTCCTTAAAAGGCTGCAAAGGAAATAACCACCAGGGGTACAACATGGAGCAGAGGCTGGAGGATGGGATGCTGAGGGAAAGCAATTTATCAGGAGAGTAGAAGCAGAAGGAGGCTTGCTGGCTGATCTTTCAGACCATGGTGGCCTCAGCAAGAGATGTTGGTTCATTTCTTCCCCAATAGAGTAGTGGGGCACTGAACAGGCTCCCCAGGGAATGGCCACAGACCAAGGCTGCCGGAGCTCCAGGAGCATTTGCACAATGCTGTCAGGCACAGGGTGGTGATGCTGGGATGTCCTGTGTGTGCAGGGTCAGGAGTTGGATTCAATGATCCTCATGGGTACCTTCCAGCACAGGATATTCCATGAGTTTTATTCTTGAAAGGTTACAGCTTGGCTTCACCTCTAAGGAACTGAGGTTGTACAGAGTCCAAGAAACTGCTGGACTGCAGCTCCTTTGAGATCTATAGGAAAAAAAAAAAAAAAAAAAACAGTTCAAGATGGGCAGCACAACCTTTTCTATCCCCTCCTCATGGAGGAAAAAAAAAGAGGATCTTCAAGGGCAGCAGGATCTGGGAACCAAAGACAGTCACAGCCAGTAGAAGAAGACCTAAAAGATCAAAGGTGCAAAGATTAAGCACCCAACTCCTCTTAGGGTTCCTGTAGCTCTTTCAATGGTGCAGAAGTCTTCAGGCTGCCAGCACATTGCATTATCCTGACAGCAACACCTCAGTGAGACCTGTCACAGTTCTGCTTTTTCCAATATTGGCAATGTTACCAAAACATGTGTCATTGCCTTCTGAATGCTCCCACCACTCCCTGCCCAGATGCCAGTACCTCCAGGCAGGAGCAACAGCCCCTGCCCCTGCATGTGCACACAGGCAGCAGAGTGCAGGCAGCGGGGTGAGCAGGGTGCAGGCAGCAGCTAGCTGGTGGCAGGGGCCCACAGCCGGGCAGCCCACAACTGAGCTGTCAGGCAGCTGCCTGCCAGGGCGGGCTGACCAGCCCCTGTAGCAGGGACATCAAGGTTGGAGGGTGGGAGGAGGACAACAGTCTTTTTTGGACTGAGCAGAAAGGATCTTTTGGAGGAGAGTGGCTGAGCAGAGAACAACAGAGCCTGCTGGAGGAAGAGGGAGGTTTACAAGGAGGAAGAACCAGCGTCAGACAGCAGAGGATGTATTACAATGTGGGAGGAATCTAGGGTCTTCCCCACCAGGCTGGTAACCACAAGACATTTCCCACGCATGTTCAGGACAGGACAACATGAGGTACTGAAACTTTTTCATGCCATACCAGACTGTTGTAGTGCAGGGTAGCATAACCCCAAAGAGCCTGGGGGTGGCCAGGGCTAAGGCTCCACAAATAACCTCAGAAACCAAGGAGGCAGCCAAAACATGTAGCATAATCACAGATAAACACATAATCTACTCAGGTTACATTAAGGGGAAATCACAAACCACAAGCAGACAGGAGAAGAGAGCAACAACAAGCAAAAGGGAGAAAGGAAAATCCCCCAGAAAGACCAAAGCAAGTCAGTAAAACATGAAGGCTGCTGCTCTTCTCCTCACCCTCCCCTTGGCTTCCCTGCCTGGGAAACTTCATCCTTGCAAATTTTGCAAAGAGGAGCTCAGGAACTGGTAGTATGAAGCTCAGGCAGAAGCTCCACCAAGAATCTACCTCTGACAGACATCTCTGATGAGGTGGATGGAGAAGTGCATGGAGATTTACTGCTGGCACCGAGGGCAACAGAGATAGTGGCCAAGCTCTGCACTCCAGCAATATGCTCTGCAGCTCACTTCAGTTCCAAAAAAGCAAGGGTTTTGGAAATCCTGTGGAGAGGTTCTGTTCCCCCTGCAAATCACAGTTTACACAGTAAGAAGTCAAAAGGATGCCATGAGCTAGACTGAGTGGAGACCACCACTCTCATCCAGGGAAGACTTTTCAGAGCACATTGGACTGAAGACATGCAGATGGTCTGGAGTAAAAAAAAACTGCAGGCATTTCCTCCTCTCCTGCCAGCACCTCCTGCCCAGCCCTGTGCTGGTCTGCAGGAGCCAATTCACAGATGAGTGCCGGCACAGGAATGCAGTAGGAGTAGAGACTTCTTTGAAGATTCCAGCCACAGCATGACCAGTGGGAATGCATAGCTGGAGAGGCTGAGCTGGGAAATAGACACTGCTTATGAGATCTGCCATGAAATCAGTTCCTGAGAAGGTTTTGCCAACCAGCCACAGCTTTCCTGGCAGGGGTAAATATCCACCAAAACAAAAGAAGATTTCGCTTTTCTTTCAGAAACATGGAAGTAAATGCAATACAATAATATCTTCACACATTGTGCTTCTGCCCCAGCCCTCCATGCCCTGGGTGAGCTTCAGAAGGTCCTTGTAGGGTGGATGTTGGGGGGTGCTTCCTGGAGAAGTCCTTCCCAAAAAAGAGGAGCCTCTGGCACTAAACACCCCACTTCTCTTGGAGTTCCCTTAGTCTTTCCATGGTGCAGAGGACTTCAGGCTGCCAGCACGTTGCATTATCCCAACAGCAACACCTCAGTGAGACCTGTTACAGTTCTGCTTTTTCCAATACCTGGCAATGTTACCAAAACACAGACACACTGGAGAGTTAGGCTTAGCTTTTAAGGGATCCACCTGAGACAAAAAGGTGGTAAGTGAAAACATGTGAAATTGCTGATTCTTTTGGCACTTGAGAGCCAAGTATCTGTCCAGGTGTAACCCATTCAGCTGCAGACCAGACACCAGAGCAGGGGGCTCAATACTCACAACAAAATATTCTCTCACCCTGGAAAGCCTGGTCCTACCATTGGGTGCATAGTCCTATCCCTCTACATGCCACTGTTGCATCCTTGAACCATAGAATGTCCTGACTTGGAAGGGGCACATGAGAATCATTGAGTCCAGTTCCTGGCCCTGCAGAGGACAACCCCAAGAATCCCACCATGTGCCTGACAGCAATGTCCAAATGCTCTTTGAGCTTGGCAGGCTGGACTCTGGACTGCCCTTCCATCAAAATGCTCTGTCCCAGGTGCTCCAGAGGAAGCCAGAACATTCTCCCTCTCAGGAAATGGGGTGGCCTGCTTGGGAGTAAGTCATGCTCTTCTGGGATGCAGCTCCAGGTCTGCAGCAAGGCTGCTCAGACCCAGTTCCTCTGCTGCGCTAACAGGTATACAAAAAAATCCATCAGAATCTACAGAATATTCCTGAACCACCAGCCAAACATCCTTTCTGTTAAATGCATGACCTTTCTGCATTACCAGTTTTCAGTAGAGACCACACATAATGCCCATGGATAAATCTCACCTCTCTGGTTTCCTTTTCCAGGAGGCTGGCTCACACCTTCCCCTGCTCTTCACAGGACATCATGCCCTGAGCCAAAAAGAAACACCTGCTGCTTTGCTTCCCTCCCAGAACAACCACAAGGACCACAGCCTCAGCACCCTCATATGCCCCTGTAGCCTGGGAAGTGCTTAGGAAGCTCCAGCTTCCACACTGAAGGATACTTGTGAAAGAAGAAGCAGTTCCTTTTTGCCTGTCTCTGGAAAGACAGGACTTTGGGAAAGCTTTCCCCAACAAGTCCATAAGTGCAGGCTTCTAGTCCTTTTCCTGAAGGCATCCTTGACCTCCAGCCCACATGTAACCATCCATGGGACAGAAGATCAGAGCATGCAGCCAGAATCACCCCAGGTGGGTCTGAACCCTGTGGGAAATAGGAAATTTCTAAGGAAAGAGAATGTGGAAGGATGTCAGATACTGGTGTGTGTGGGTGCACCTGATCGGAAAACTGGGGATACAGGGAGAGTTGTGTGCGTAGACTGGGACCTCAGAGCTGAAAGGAGGAGACAGTCAGAGGGAGCATGGGAGGCCCTGTTTGGCAAAGGGACGGAGGTTGCTGGTGGCCTGTGCAAACACAGTAGGAGCTGTTGGCAGAGAGAGGGGGGAGGGGGTCCTACCAGGGTCTGTGACTGGAAGAAGGGCTGCCATGTCCCCAGTTTACAGGAGAGCAGGCAGCTCCTGATCACACAGGCAGCAGTACAGGATTGCATGGAAATATCTCCTGATCAAGGGTTGTGAAACCAGTGAGAGTGTCTTCACAGCCTAAATCCTGAGTAGAGGGGCTGTAGAGACCATGAGTCAGCTCTGTATTAATAGTAAGACAGAAGCCAGGCAGCTGTCCAGGGCTAACAAGGGCACAATAGACACCATGCTCCCCTGGTCTGAGAGGCTATTATTGCTCCAAGAAGTTAATATTTCCCATGCTCCAGATCCCTACCTCCTTCCTTCCTGGTGGATCATGCTGCCCACAGCAAGTCCTATCTGCTGCACCAGATGGATGTGACTTCTCAAAGGACAGGACCCAAGGCCACTGGTAGCATCCCAGGAAGTGGGACAGTTTGAGAAAGGTTGAAGATCTAGCTCCTAAAACAGACTGTGAGGCAGGGGAGCTTCCTAAATGCACACCCCCCAGTCCACCCCATCCATCTAGTGCATCCCACAGAGGTTCTTGGCATGCTGTCATGGAGGGCTGGGAAAGCCTTGACTCACACATGCTGCCCAGAGTAGACTTCCAGCTCACTTTCACCTGTTTCTGATAAGCTCACTAATCCATCCCCATAATGATTCTTTATTAATGGATGCTGCTGTGTTCATTACATGCCTTAATTAGTGTTTTGTGAGCAAATTCAAGAGGATAAGAAGCATGTCACATTTTCCAGTGGGGGCTTTGCACACAGCTACAAAAATAACTTTGTCTGTGAAGCTGGAGTTCCTGTTTCACCCTGGCCGTGAGCTGTCGTCACTAGAGCTGTTCCTGCCTAATCTGGCAAGCAGGCTGGGTGAGCTGAGCGGCTGCTTGCTGCCCAGCCTCCCTGCCCCTCCTCCCTGGCTGGGCTCACTGAGCTTCCACAAGCCAAGATGAATTTCAGTCATGCACAGACTTGAAGAGAGATTTGTCATTGGGAATCAAAAAATCATGGAAAAGCCTGGACCACTACTTCCATGTTCACTGGGCTGCTCTCCCCCCACCATGCTATCTGCCCAGGGATGGAGCTGAGGGCAGTTGGGGTTGCTGTGGTCTGTGCTGACTGATGCTGATCCAGCTTGTCACTGAGGCTTAAAGTTTAAGGAAGTTTCCTGAGACATCCCCGGAATCCTAAGAGAAATGGCAAAATCCCTCTGGTGTCCCTGGACCAGAGGTGAGAATAACCTGGAATGGCACTAGCATGGAGCCCCATTACCAGCAGAACAGCACTGGCCATCACTTCTGGGCAAAGAAGAACTGGCAGGAGCCAGTTCCATGCAGGCAGTACCATCAGAATGGGATCTGAAGCAGCCAGACCTCCGCTCCACCCAAGATGGGAAAAAAGCCAGAACAGCTGGCTTATGTGACTAGCACCTCTCTAGGTGTCCTCCCCAGGCTGTTCCACACCTAGCTGAATCCAGCACAGTCACTGTGCCCTTGAGCACTTTAGGACCAGCCCCTGTTCCTCACACATCTGAGACCACAAGCAGGGACACAGCGGAAGTGCCTCCATTATCCTGACCTGTGTCCTGAGGCTGGCCACTATCCCACCAGATGAGCACAGGAAGTCTGGAGACCCATGCCTTCACATAGCCCTGACCCAGATATGCAAACCCTCTTTATCTGGATTCAATGGTATATGGATACCAGGCCCTGGTGTCAGAAATTTCCTGAATCTAATTTAATCTTTAAAAAAACCCATAATTTTTGCTTGCTATTTGTGCCTGAGCTGTTTTTAGTAACAGCTTGAGGCTCCCCGTGGCTTGTGCTGGATCCAAGGGTCCTTATGCCAGAAAAAGGCAGAGAATACTGCTCCTGGGGGAAGCTCTCTCCCATGATGCAAGCAGGGATCCTGGGTCTGGTGTATACCAGCCCTGGCTGCATTAGAGGTGGGATCATCTCCCCAGGTGCTGCAGTGGTTCCACCTTCATTAACCCCTTGACATTCCTGCCAACACATTTCATTTCCCATTAGGGCTTTTCCCACTTTCCCCAAGAGTGAAATTAACCAAAACTTGCCCCTTCCTCATGGCTCTGAGGAGAATTTAATTCCAGGGTTCAAAGCTTCTCCATCCCTTCCCAGATAAAAAGGCAATCAGCGAAAGGGGATGAGCTGGTTAATAAAAGCCAAAGAAGAAAGCAGGACTGAAGGGCCGCGCCTATAGAGCAAAACCCAGCAGGAGAGAAGCAGCTTTTCTTTGGGCAAGCCTTTCCCCAGTTAATAATTACAAACCAGGCCCGCCAGTTCCAACCCACTGCTTCAAAAGAAAAGGCAATTAATTTAAGACTAATAGGATTTTAAATTCAAAATAATCCCAAGTGGGTTTGTGTGGCAGGTTGTGAATGTGCTGGAGAGCCAGCCAGCAGCAGGCGGGATGGGGGCTGGATTTGGCAGATCAGATGGAGGAATTAAGGGCCAGGAGATGAAATCTCATGTCCTGCAAGCCACTAGGCTGGTGATGGCAGGTCCCCATTCAGACAGCAGCCTCGTGGGAGCTCTCCTCAGTGGGAGGATGGCAAGGAGTTCTCTCATTGAACTCATTGTAGTGGCAGTGACCAGACACAAAGAGGAGCCACGAGCCCATGCTGAGGCCAGATCACCTCTGGCACTGGGAACAAGGGACTCCAAAACCCATCCACATCAGAGACAGCTGTGCATTGGCCCAGGGACCATGACCATCTCCTGTCTCCTCATAGCAGGTCTTCCATGAGGTGTAAGCATGCCCCAGCAATCCTTATTCTGACCTGGCATGGACTGAGTGTCCAAGGGAAGTCAAAGTAGGCTTTGGGTTCTTCAGAGACCTGCCACTCAGCCTACCTGCCGGAGCAGCTGGCTTATGTGACCAGCACCACTCTAGGTGTCCTCTCCTGGCACAGGCTGTTCCATACCCAGCATCCTACTGAAACAGCACAGTCCCTGTCCCCCTTGGGCGCTTTAGGACCAGCTGCTGCTCCTGACACATCTGAGACCACATGCAGAGGTGCCTCCATCATCTGACATGCTGTCAGCCCCAGCAGACACCTCATGGCTGGCATTCCACCTCTCACCCCAGATGGGTTGGTACAAAATCTCCTACCAGTCCCTTCAAGACTCTCCAGCAGCACCCAGGCAGACTCAGCTCAGAAAAAGGGAGCAATGCCAGTCTATGTCTGCGGAGAGGGCTGGGAGGGCAGGAACAGGGGACTCATCTGTTGTGGGAGTTGCATGGTGATGGTGGGCAAGCGACGAGCACAGGGGCCCTGCCCTAATCCCCTCCTTGGCAGCCAGAGCTCTGCTGAGTCACCAGCATGTGTTGGGAGATGCTGGAGATGAAATCCATGTGGAGCCACACAGTACCAGAAGTGTGTCTAGAAACAAGACAGCAAAGTGCAATACTATGGGCTGTGCTGACAGGATGTGCAGCCACACTGGCTGGAGCCATGAATGGGGTTTGACTCAACAGTTACTCACTCTTCACACTATAACCCCAAAAGGTCTGGCATTTACCATTTTTTCAAGGAAAGACTCCTCTAATTCTGACTGAAACAGCCTCTCCTGAAGTATTTTAGCATGAACATATCACTTCACTCCAGAGCAGCTGAAAGTGTGGGCTCAGTCTCATTAGGGGCTTAAATGTCACAGCATGTCCAAATACCCTCATGAGTCTGGGTTTTGGCATGTGGTGTCACTACAGCAATTTCCTGCTGTGTCTGTAGGGACACCAGGGACACAAGGATCATCTCATGAATATTTGGTGCCATTAGCCCCCGTGGAAGCATCTGCCACTTGCAGTGCATTTTCAAGGCGGGAAAAGGGAGGCTACATTTAGGAATACACACCTGTTCTGCAGGTGTTTGAAGAACATTTTAAGAAAGTCCCCATGTAAACGAATTGGTATTAAGTCCTCACAAGATCCCAGGAAGCTCAGCCTGGTAAATTAGGCGTGTTGGTGTCTGTGCAGTGTCCTTAATCAACCTCCATGCCCCTAGGCAATGAAGAACCACAGTGCTGAACCGCAGCGAACCTGTCCCCTGGCAGGTCCCTGAGGGAGCACTGTCCAGACTGAGGGCTGAGGTCACGTCTCACACACTATATCCACTATATCTGTCTCCAAGACAAGACAGATACCAGGCATGGAAAATGTTCAAGAGGAGGATGCAAAAGAGCTTCCCAACACCAGAATGTTCCTTCTTTAACTTTTTCACAGTCACAGGCACCAAGCCTGCTCCTAACCTGGGTCACACAGTACACTTCTCCTGGCCTTATGTTAAGAAATTATTTTTACCCAATATTCCACTTTCTCTAGGAAAACAAACCCCAAACACCATCCTAGGGATAATTCCAGCCTCAGCTATGAGAGCTGGCAGTGTTGCAAAGCATTCAATGGCAAGTCTTTAATTGTGGGAAACACTGAGTGACCTTTGTGTGCTGGGTGGAGTTTCTCCAGGCAAACAGGAGGGATTTATGGACCTGGCCACAGGCCAGGGGAAAGCTTCCATGAAATGTCTTTGTCACTAACTACAGGAAGGACATGACCTATGGCACTGCCCTCACAGGCCAAGGGTCTGCATGAAGAAAGGGTCTTGTCCTGCATGATGATCCCACATGAATGAGATGAAAAACCAGGGATGTTGCTAGCACTAAATGAGTTCTAGCTAGACTCATTTAGCAGGGAGATAGAGAAATGGAGAAGGCTGAAACCGCAAACACACAAGATTGTGTCCATGGAGGAAGATGAAGGTAGGCTTGTTCGGCCCTTCTAAAAAAAGTTGCTTGTCCCTGCAAAGCTGATGAAGAAAGCTGTCCAGATAGTAGGTGGAAGTAAGTCAGCAGACAAGAAGGGAGATTCTGAGGGCCTGAGGAACTGTCAAGGCTCCCCAAATCTTGCTGCATCCTGTCATGTAAAAACACCACTGGGAGAAGGAAAATGCAGTGGCTTGTAAGATGGCCAGAAAGTCACAGAGAAAAGGCCACATGGTTCTGGTGGAAGAAGGAAAATAAAGTCTTTTTTGCAGATCTTGATTAGGAGGGAGTGGAGTATCATGCTACTAATCCAGCACAAATAGCCAGACAAGGGACCTCTGGTCTGGTTGGTCGTTGATGGGAAAACAATTAGCTGTTCCTCTTCCTCTGCAGGAGTGCAGTTGTGTCCCATCTGAACATCATAAGAGAGCCAAGGCCAAACAGGTACAGTGGGCAGAGGGTGGTGATCCTGTACAAGTCTGGGACTGGGCATGAAGAAAATTTGGGGAAAACACGGATGCAGTGTTTACTGGAGCAGGAGGTGGACCTCACAGCCCAGGTGCAGAGACAGGCCAGACTGTTATTAGAAAGCATCACGCAGCAGAGAACAGCAGGAGCTCTTTCAAGCTGTGGCTTATGCCACTGTGGGGAAAACTAAAAGCTAGCAAGAAAAGCAGAAAAAAACACTCGGTGGTTCCAAGAGACAAAGAAGCAGAAGTTTAATGGCTGTATAAGGAGAAGACTGTCGGGACATGACATAGAGTTCTGCTGCTGTCTTGGGGTCAGCCAAGCTCAGACCCATTCTCCTGAGTCAATAACTGCAATTGGGTTTGGGATGCTCCGAGGACCAGCGACAAATGCTGGCTACTGGCCATTCAAATAAACAGTAGGCAGCCAGTTGGCCAGTGGCCACTCAAATAATGAGCCCCAAGCTGAAAAAATACAGTAAGCTAGTAAATTTAGTAACCTAAAGAGGAACATTCCACTACCAACCAGCATGCAAATAAGCCAGAAGGGGATATAGAGCTGACACAGTCCCCTGTTCGGCTTTTGATATTCAGTGGCCCTTATCCAACTGGCTGCCAGTTGGTTATTTGCATTGGAACAGGAAACAAATTTTTCTCCTATTTATACTGCTTACCTCAGGAATAAACTAATTACTGTTATAAAATCCCATTCCCACAGTGTCCAGCACACATCTGTAACCTCTGGAAGGGACAAATGCACGCAACTTGCCAGCTGGACTGTTCCATCGAAATGGCCAAATCCAAATGCTTTTTTGTTGGCTCTCCTGACTGGATGATGAAGCAAAGTCTTCCCTGAAAATGCCCCTGCTGCATCAGCTGTTTACCTTGCTCATAAACAGATCACTGCTACAAAATTCTCTCCCAAAGCTGTCCAGCACACAGCAAGACAGCCTCAGGACAGAGAAGAGGAGCAGGAAGAAATCTGCTGGTGTTTCAGTTCCTGTGGCCAAGGACAGGGCCAGCTGGCTGTTCCAAGTGTCCAGGCTGTGGAGCAGCTGGAATGGAGGTGGTCTGACCATCCTGAGATCCAAACATGCTACTAGATGGCGTTTGACAGCAAGACAGCCCCACATCCCTGTCCAGCTCCTGGGATGGTCTCCACTGGAGATGGTCTCTGATTGTGATGGCAGAAGGTCATTTCTGAGGTCCATCATTGGCAAAGGACTTCAAGTCCCAGCAGAGTGGAAGCCATTCCATCCTGTGTACATATGCAAGTGTCACACAATGTGCTCTTGGCAGACAGACCCTGCAGCGGGAAACACATTTCCTAGCATGGAAATCCTACCCAGTACCTTCCCACCTGCTCACACACAAAAGGAAGCACCAACATCAACTACTGCCCTGTGTGCCTGAAGGGACCCAACAGCCATGGCCATGCCCAGAACCCCCAACTGGGATGGACCAAGCAATGCCCAGCAGTGCAGGAAGAAACCAGGCATCCAAGGACACTGCAGTCTGGCCAACTCTCAGTGCACATTTTGGAAGACTTGCTGTTTCCTTCAAGACCCAGCTCCTGGAATCAGGGGATTACCAAAGGAAGACTAAGTTCTTCCTCTGCGTCAAATCCACAGAGCCTTTTTTACAGAAAACCGCTGGCAGATGGCATCTACGGAGCATGTAGTGTGTTTCTTTGCTTTAATCTTTTACAGCCAGACTTGCCAGGACCTGACACATGAACACATTGCAATCACATGCTAAAGCCACTTTACTCACTGCAAACTCCCTGCTGCCTTTGGCTCCCTTCCCATATAGACCTTGGCAGAGAGAAGATGTGCTGTGGTTCTCTCTTGCCAGACCACCACTCACCTGAGCCAGTAGACCCTCAGATCTCTGTTATGATGCCATGCCATGGTGTTCCCTCTGCAGATCTTTGCAGACCTCCACATGATTTGGAGTCCAGGAAGAAATTATGGGTGATCCTTAGTCCCCTGGCTGAGTTGCCTATGGGTTCTGGCACATGTGGCTGCCTGGCACAGCCTGAAGAGCTGCTCCACTGGGCTGGGAGCAAGTGTAATGAAGTGCAAGCGGAGGGAGGCAAGTTCACAAGGAATCCTGAACTCTGTCTTACTTGGTGTGTACCTCATCTGGAATTCTCCATGCAAGCTTCTGAAGGCAGCGTACAGGAATGGACTAGCAAAGATTAGGTGAGAAGATGAGGAGAAAGGAGAATGAGGGGGATAAGGAACACAGCTAGATATTGCATCCACAGGCTTGTCTGCTGGGATGTGAATGGAGCAGCAAGGATAGTCCTTCTCCAGGCTCACCTGGTTACTGAGAGCTGGTGATTTCCTCCACTTTAGCATTTCAGTACTTTGGCACTCTTTGCATGCCAGGTGTGGCCAGGCAGAAGTGTACATGCATCTTCAAAATGTGGCAGCACAGATAGGGACAAGTATGATTTTATCCAAAGAGTACATGGCTGCAAAGGGCACAATAGGACTTTTTTTTGGTTTGTTTTTGTGAGGGTGGAGTAATCCCTTCAACCATTTAGAAAACAGGTTTCTATTCATATACCTGGAGATGCCAGGAGGAACCACATCAGGAGAGATCACACGGTCACACAGAGCAGCCTTTTGATATCAGAGATAATATTTTCTGAAAACATTCAACTTCTCTTTCTACTCCCAAGTGTGGGCTATTTTCCATCTCCATTCTCCTCTGGCATGTTTGTCTGTCTGCCTATAGACAGACAAACACTCTCCTGCTCCTATGGTCCACAGCATCAGCAGAAGGAGAATCAGAAAAACTTATCCAGTTTGGATGAAATACCAGTTATGACCCACACCAGTGAGCCTGGTCTGGATGAACCCCCCTGGCACTCCGTGACTGTCATAACAATCCACAGTCAGCCCAGCAAGGTGCCCTGGCAGTGATCCTCATGGTGAGTATCAAATCCAGGAGAAGGCTTGGCCAAGACGTTCCTGAACAGATTCCTGTGGAGGCTTTGCCTCAGAGGCTTCGGGACCTACAAAGGGTCTTGGAGAGCAGCTCTAAGTTTTAACGGCCTGGGTGAGAAGATGCTATGTGGCTACAGTTCATCACCCAGTCCCTGCTGAAGATCTCATGAAAGTTGCTGGCTGACACAATTGGGCTATGGTGCCTGTTCATCTGCCAGGAATCCAGGCAGTTGAAATGAGCTGTAAAGAGACCCAGACAGATAAATCCAGCCCAAACAGCTTGCTGAGCTGACTAGCAGGCCCTGGCAGAAAGCGAGGCTGACAGCAGCTGAAGGGTCTGTCCTGACCTTCCTTCGAGCTTTTGGAATTCCAGAAGCTGGGATGGGAGAGCAGAGCTCACAGCTGCAGAGAAGGATTGCCCCTTGCAGTTGGGCAGTATGCAAAGAAGGGCAATGGCAGCCTTACTGGTGGGGTAAGAGCAAGAGCAACCTGTGCTAGACAAGAGAGGCAGGAGAACACGGACATGTGGAATGGAGCCAGCTGAAGATGGACTATGGAAAAAAATGAAGATTTGTCATTGCAGGTGTAGGCAAGGCAGGTGGGATGGGTGCACACCTGGCCCTGCAGAAGGAAAGCAGTAGGTGAAGATGGCGTTGGGATGGGTGATGGATCAATGATCTTCCTGGGTCCATTTCCCACCGAGGTGCTGCCCTATTATCCCTCCTATCTCATGTCCACCATGATGTAGTTTCTGTCATGAGCAGGGCTGGATTAGAAAGGCTGGATTAGAAAGATCCTCCTCCTCCCATGACGCAGGAGGCTGGAGGATCTCTGTCATGCATGCACCAGGACAGAAGGTTCTCTGAGCTGGCAGCAGATTGGAAGCTCTGTGCTACAAGTTTTGAGCTATTTGTGAGATGGCAAGCCCAACCCAACAGAAGACAAACCCCTTTCACCACCTGCAGATCCCAAATCCAGACAAATTTCCTGGGGTCTGAGCAGAGACAGCATCTCCTCAGGGGCTGAAGTCCACCCCAGATGGAGAAAGAACCTCTGAGTCTGGGTGAAAGTTAGTGGTGGTCCCCAGGGATTTTTCCACTGAGCTTCCCACATCCAGAACCACAGACAGCTTCTTCATGCAACATCTCTTCACAATGATGCTCCCCTGAAAGAGCACTGAGCATCCCCAAGGATTATTTATGAGAGTCAGTTGAACTCAGACTCAGAGCTCAAGGCCCCTCAGATAATGCTAAACAAAAAGATAGAAAGCTGGTAAACTGAGCAGGGAGTTTGCTTTTAGAAGATGTCCCTTGTCATTAGGCCCATGGACAAACTCCACAACAGCCTTTCCTCTCCCCTGCAGATGAAGAGGTGCACAAAAGCCTCTTGCCTCAGCATACTGAAGAGAAAGCAATGCCTTCGGATCTGCCAAAAGATGTTTTTGGAATGGTCCTCGTGCAGCATTTTGGCAGTGGAAGAAGACCCAAATGGCTCTCAACAAGAGGGAAATGAAAAGAGAAATTGATGTGACCAGGACAAAAGGTGCTCAGTGGGACAGCTCAGTCTTGGGAATATCTGATGGCTCTGGAGCCAGCCCTGAACAAAGCAGAGTGGAAGCAGGCCTCCTCTTCACTGGCCATGAAAACAGACCTGGTGAACAGGGCTGGGGGTTCCACATGAGAGCATCCCTACTTTTGTGTTCCACAGCCATTACCGTGGCCATGGAGATGGTGGAGTGTGTTGCCTGGTCCCTTTCCACTCATTATCTCAGTCTTGTGTCATACTTCCCCATCCACACACTGGGGCAAGGATGCTGCCTCCCAAGTGTGTGACCTTCTCTTCAGGCTCACCCTAACACAGCAGCAACACCAGCACCAGTCCTTCATCACCAACTCTACTTTGCTGGCAAAGCGTTCAATGTTTCCTCACACATATCTGGAGGCAAGTCACCACCACATGGAACAGGCAGGGCCCAGGACAGAGAGGCACTCAGAGTGGATTAGATTTGAAATTGGGTTAATTGCGCCTTTCCATCATTTATTTAGCTTGGGATAGGTCCAAAACACATGAATGAAATCCCGCCATGCACACTACACTGCTGACAAGCGGATATTGCATCTGGTTTGAATATGGCAAGTGGCTGCAGAAGCAGAGACAGTGTGGACGTGCTTGAAATACAACACACGCCTCCTCATACTTCCAGCCCCCATGGACCATGTGCCCTGCAGTTACATCATGCTGAAAGACCCCACCCTACATCCCCAAACTTTCTCCACCATCTTCACATGCCATCATCTCAGGCCACTGCCAACCTGACCCACATCCCTGACACTGCTGAGGAGTTCATAACCCTGGCCAAAAACCAGGAGTGAGATATGGAGAAGGAGGACAACCCCTCAGAGCAGTAGGGGATAACATCCATAGGACAGGCTGTATGGCCAGGATGGCTGTGGATAACACAGATGAAATACTGACCTTCCCTGGAATTGAGAAAGATTAGGAGGGGAGATATAAAGGGAAAAGAAAGCAGGCTGGATGCCACAGTTTTATTTCTCTAACCCTCCCCAGAGCCCCAGGTCAGCCTGTGAGCAGTGACATGTGATCACTGTGGGGGTTGCATGAAAGCACTGGGGCCAATTTGTCCCCAGGGTCCTGAGGCTTGCTTAGAGGGAGGTAGAGCCAATGCCAGGAGAATTTCATCAGAGGAAAGTCACCTTTGGTCTGATGTCAATGGGTGCAAGGTGCTGAGGGAACACTCTGGGGCAGCACCTAAGAACAGAAGATACTCTTATTCCTCCTTTATTCTCAGGCTGATCTGCAGTCACCACAGGTTAGGGATCTCATAGGGGCTCTAGTGAAGCACGAGACCCACCAGGACTCTGAAAGGCTGCAAGAAGACATGGGAGTTTGCAAGACTTGCCTACATAGACCCCTCTTGGCTAATGGTGCCAGGCAGCTGCTAGAGGTTCAAGAAAGGATGCTTGGTGAATGGGAGGAAGGATGTTTGATGAAGGGACACCCTGGCAGTGCTAAGGGCATGCAATGCTTCTCTTTCTTGGCTTTTCAGGAGAAAGATGGGAAAGCACTGGCCTATGTTTAGGTGTCCCACATACATTCTCATTTTAGTCCATCTCTCAGGAAAACATGTCCTCAAGGTGCAGTGATCACTTTGCTGGTCCCTGTAGCAGCACTGTGCCCAGAGGACCAGGTGGAAACAGGGTCCAGCCATGGAGATGACGGACATGCACTGGTTTCCCTCCCAAGCACTACTTCTTGCATGTGTCCCCGGTTCGCCCCTCCCTGAAAGCCTGGCTGCCTCCTCTCCACTCCTCTCACCATGAGCACCTACAGAAGACAGAGATGGAGAAGCCAGAGGCCAGCCCAGTGGTGTGTGGTCCCAGCCACTGCCTGGGGGACAAAGGGATTCTAGCAGTAGCCATTAGCATGCAGTGGTAGGTTTTCTCCAGTTCCTACCATGGCACAGAGAAATGCCAAGGTCCAGGCCGGGAGAGCTACATACGACCCTTCCTCTTCCTTGCAGAGCAGCAGAGCCCTGATTTGCACAGGTATTGCACACCATCCATCCCCAGCAGCCTTCAGGGCTGTCACGATCACTCAGCTCATCCCAGGATCTGGCCTTTTTTCCTCTATTCTTTTATGAAGATTTTATTTTACAGCTTGTTAATTTGTACTTTTTTGAGTTTTTAATAAGGATCAGGGGCCAAGTCCTCAGGCAGTCCACTGGCCATGAGAAATCCCATCTGGTATATATAAATTATTTCAGATATTACTAATATTGCATCTATTGTGTAAATACTGACTAAATGTTTGAAAAACACAAATAAATACAAGCTGAGCTGATGGCTGCAGCAGCTGCCTGTGAGCTATTCTGGGCCCCCAGGGGGAAAGAATCCACATTTTAAACTAATGTGTAAATATGTAACCTGCCTCCATCCCCCACCACATCATCATGAGCAGTCCTTGGAAGCGGCCCAGTCCCTCAGCTGCATGGCTATGATTTAACAACAGCTATAAATACATCTCATCCACTGGGCAACTGCACAAACAAGAGCTCACCTGGCAGCAAGGAGTCACCAAAAAGGCTCCCATGTGAGACCACTGTGCATGAATAGGTGCATGGTGAGGGGTCATGGTCAGTACTAGCCCTTAAAGCCTCCCCTGGGTCCTGGACCTCATCAGCCCAGTCTCAGGGACCTCAGTATAAGCTAATGGGCCACCAGGACCAATGAAGATTCTGCCTCCAAGTCGTGAGCTTACTTTCCTGGGGCAAATGCCTTCACTCATTTGCAAGCTCTTTACCCTATTCCTCATTGTTGCAAGAAAGTCAGAGTCCTTCATAGCCACGGTCCTTCATCACCATCCAAAATTCCAGAGCAACATGCCCCTTGTCAGAAGGATACACCCAAGGACTGGGTCCCCACATTCCACCACCTCTCAGCTTCAGATGCTGGGAGTTTCCAGCCCTTCCTTGCAAGTCTCCAATACCCCCTGACCCATCATCCAGGACTGTCTCTGAGTGGAATGAGGAACCCTGCAAAACCCTTCCCCACCCAAACCAGTGGCAGTGTGAATTGGCACAGGAAATGGAGCATGGAACCACAGGCTGCAGGTGAGGTAGAGGAAACAGCTCACATCCCTGGGCTTTACCTTTGATGGACATGGGATGATCCTGGTTTTTACTTTGCATTGTTTATTTGTGACTTTCCCAATCTTTTAAATTGGATTTAACCCACATCCACTACTCAGCAGGGTACAAATACCTCTGAGTTAGTCCAGAGCCACAGAGCTGCTGCAGAGGACAAGAGTTGCTGAATTGGCCACAAGTGACAGTGTGGGGAAGATTTGCTCCTCAGAGGATGAACAGCAGCACAGCAAATGTGGTGCCAGGCTGCATCATGGGTTCCATCACCCAAGACTGCAGAGGGAGGCATTGGCAGCCACTGGGCCCCTAGAGCCTGTCAATGCAGGGGAGGGAGTGGAGAAGATGGGCCAGGAAGATTTGAGTCAGGACAATAAGGTCATCGCAGTCGGAGCCAGTCAAGACTCTCCTGGGAGAAATGCCTGCACCCTAAGGCAAAACAGGGGATTTAATGCCATTTCTCTTGAGAAAGGTGAAGATCACAGTATGGCCAGCCATTTCCAAAGCTTCAGGTACTTTTCAGGCATGGGATGCCAGCTTCATCTTGGTCACAAAGCACAAAGCTAAACTCACATGATCCCCACAGGACCAAATGCTGCAGAGAGGCTTTTCCAAACTTATCCTGCCTCCTACCCCCTCTCTGGCACATCCAGACAGATGATTCCACACTGATTTTCTTAATTTTTTTCCTGGTTCCTGTAGATCATACTAGTGCAGTGTATACTCTGGAGTTTGAAATCTCCCAGGGCCCACCATGGCCACAGACTCCTCCAAAACCCAGTCTGACTCCTCCAAGCCCCTGCAGTTGCTATAGGTGTCCAGACTCAGCCTAGCAGGATCAAAGTCCACCCAACCAACCCCTCTAAATAACACTTTTTGGCTCTTATATGTCACATCTCTAAGGCCTTACATAGGTCCAGCTCATCAAAGCATCAAACAAAGACAAGCGGATGAAGGACTGGGGAACAGTAGTGTAATATATAGTAGAGATAATTCATGCTGTATATGTATATAAAATATTGTGAGATCCAACTTATGTCTTTGACCACCCTGGCTGGGAGCAGAGTCTTATTTCTATTCAACTAGTTCCCCATTGTTCAGATAATATCAAGCCCGTTAACATAAGAATGGAACCTTCCCGGGCCATGAGCGCCGATTTCCCAGGAATATCTGAGCCATTCGCAAGAACTTGCACCTGGGGAGATTGCATCTACCAACTCAAGCACCGGCACCACTCCATTACATGTGAAAGAAGGCTATTCTGAAGAAGTCCAGACAGCCATCCAGACATCTGGACTGGCTTTTGTACACTTCTGCATCTGTATGGTCCCAGTTATGCATGTGAAGGGACACGAACCTTCTGTCATTTCTGCCTCAGGCCGAATAAACGGGATATAAGCTAGCAGCCTCAAGCAGTCGGGGTGAACCGCTGAGGAGACGCTGGCACTCTGTCAGTCAGATCCACGTTCACCCAGTGCCGACTTCTGGGGTTGACGCTGCCTTGGCTGTGGTGGGGTTTTTTTGAAATTCCATTATTGTTGTTTATCTAATAAATCTTTGTTAATTTTTTTTAAAATTTGGCTGCCGATTTGATCATTTAGAACAGGTAGCACAGTATCAAGCTGTGCATCAGGGCTCAGCCTCCTCCCTGTAACTACAGATTAAAACAATAAACTCCATAGGACCCAGCCTTTGGCAGGGACTATGAAGAACCAGTGTTTGGCCCACAGTTCACAGGCACACCCAAATAAATAGCATTGTTTATAAGGACTGAAAATTAAAAATTAGGGGCTGTGATTTTCAAAGCTCCCCAAGGAGCCCTGACATTGAACTCCCATAAAAATTAATGTTATGAAACCCCAGCCTTGCATTTCTCTGGAGCGATAAAAAGAATATTCATTCTGCAATCAATTGCTGAAATTAATAATAATTTATACTAAATAATTCCTAAGTAATTTCACTGCTATGGACAGTTTCAGTTAGCAATAAATATACTAAATAAAATACCTACCGTTTGAGTAGGAGAAATTACTGTAAAATTCAGCAAATTAGCTAAAACAATGCAAAGTAATTTCATTCCTTATTTTCTGCTGGGACTTGAAGCCACCCATTTAAATTTGCATACTCTAGTTTAAATTTTAAGTTGTTTTTCCTTTCAGACACAAAACAAAATTTGAGTGGCTGATTGAAAAACCTCTAAGGAATATACAGGTGTTCCCATGTTTTTTGACAAAATCATGATCTGTCAGTCAAACTTCACAGGCCACTGCTTTTTGCAACAGCCTTGGGTTTGGCCAGAGGAAAACATAACCATAGGAGATGTCGATACCAAGACTTTAGTCTTCCCTAGACATCTTTGCCGCATTTCTGCATGTTTGCATGCACCTGCAGATGCCAGAATCCCCCACCATTGCCCCTCACCTGTAAGAGAATCATTCAGTTTGATATCAGTCAGCTTTATCAGGCCTTTTGTGTGGTTTGCTGAGGATGAGATAAATGGTGCACAGGATTAGATATGCCACATGAAACTCCTCCACCAGAGACATGCCATGAGGTCAGTGGATCCCATCCAAACACACACACAAATACGTGCTCTTCAAGCCCCACACCCACTCACACCTGCCTTGTCCATGCTGTTGGTGTTCAACAGGAGAACACCAAAGCCACAGATGCCCCACTGACACTCACAAGCAGCCAAAAGGGACACTTTTCACCCCATCCTCAGACCTTCATCTGTCTGAACAAGCATCTGCAAGACATCCTCTGCATCAAGTTTCATGGTTCCAGCCTACATTCTTCTCTAAACATCCTACTCTTCTCCTCACTGCATGTCTATAGCTGGGATCACACCTCTGCCTTCTCTCAACAGATGGACCTTGCAGGCATGCAAAAAATTTCCTCATTTCCAGACAAGCAGAAGATCATGAGCATAATTAGTTATCATTTTCATTCTCTTTTTGGGGGAATTTGATCCTCAACATTGTAGCTTTCAAAGTCAGTTGAAGAATTAAGCACTGATCCCATTACAATTTAGTAGGAATCCTGTTCCATCCTCTGAGACCCTCCCCCACCTTCAGGTCTCAACAGAGGAGTACATCCAGGATCAAACCAGCTGTACCATTAGAAGATACTGCAGCTAAGAGCCCTCAGGAAAAGGGCAAGCAAAAAGAAGCAGGAGGCTGCAGCTCATGAAACCAGACATGCATGCAACCTGGCTATCCCATATTAGTGGCACCTTTTTAAAGAGATGCCATAGTAAAAGGAAAGATAAAGACAAAACTCTAGAAACTCTTCCTGTCATTTGAGCAATTTTTGGGTCTTCCCCACAGCTCATATCCCACCATACCTTATGCCCACTCCACATACTGAGCAGACCCAATGCAGAGCTTCCAGGATTTTCAGATCTGGAAAATGCCAAACAACCTCCCAAGTCAGACCAATGAGGAGTGGGAAGAGCAAAGATGAAGGTCAATGCATCCCACACCACAGCTGTTGCCTTCACCATCAGAAGTACCAGAGAGTCTGCTGTGCATGTTTCAATGCTGTGGTTGGGTGTGAGCTGGCTGGAAGCATCACTGGCGATGGAGGTCCACAAGATCTGAGCTGGTCATGGCGCATGCTAACCACCTGGTCACTGGGCCACCAAGTTTGCCCCACAGGTGGCCGTGGCCAAGTCCTATTATGTGTGGCTGTGTCCCCCTCTAGTGGCGTGTCCCAGCCAGCACGGCCCTGGCCAGCGTGGCGAGCCAGACGTGCTCGATGTGGCATGGTCACCATGAATTCGTGATGCCGCGACTCAGGTCCTGTACTCGTGGCAGCATGCACAAAGAGGACCTCCAAGAGGACATGCTGCTGCTGCTGCTCGGTATCAATGCCATCCTCCATCAGTGATGGCAGGGCAAGGTGTTCCTGTAGAGAGACACTGGTCCATGAAAGTGAGCAGGATGTTCCCAAGTCCCCCAGACCTCTCCAGAGCTAGACTAGAAAGGGCTGGAGGATGGCTTGAAAAATGAGAACAATGTTACAGATACCAGCCAGAGGTACCCAAGTTTGTTATGCTTCCCTGCCTCTCTGAAGGCCTTTTTTCTGGGAGGACTGGGATGATTAAATGGAATTCTCTTCTGGCAAGTGCTGCCAGCAGATGGAGGGATAAGTGCCTGCTGCAAAGCCAGCAAGATGCTTCCTCACCCCAACAAGGATTTAGCACTCTTTATCACTGTTAATTTGGATAGATTTACTCAGCAGTTCTGGTTTCATTTTTCCCTATCCGCAGTATCACAACAGGGGCAGGATCAAAACTTATATCCTTGCTGCATTCATGGCTGTCAATTGTGTTTAGTCCTGAAAAACACATCAGGTCTGGTTCCCTGTTAGTTGTGTGTGCTGTGGGACATCACTGTTCCTACTTTCCTAAACATTTAGTTGTTTTCTCTGGCTGATTCTCTTAAACAGCAATTCTTTCACAGCTTCGTGTTTCCATATATCCTGGTAGAGTTAAAAAAGAAAACTGCCCTGGTTTGCCCAAGAGAGTTGAACTGTGTGGAATAAGTATGGTGTTTCCTTTGGTGGGAGAGTAGACCCACTCTTGGTCTTGAAATGGTGCTAAAGCAAGTGACCATAACAGCCCTAAGAGAAGATGGGACACACTGGGAATCTGCTAAGCATGCTGGAATATAGCTAGATTGTTAAAAATTCAACTCACAAAAATGTGTTTCAATTTCTTTCTTAACTGGGGCCCTCAAACTAAGCAGCCTGAAACACTTAGCATCAGAGGGTCCACTGAAAAGGATGCTGTGAGTGCTGCAGGCCCTGTTCACAGTCACCATAAGGCTCTTGCCATCATCTCCTGCACCTCTGAAGAGGAACTGCTTGGATAAGAGTGCTTCAAATATTTCTCAATTTTCTTTAAAAATAGAAATTCCCCAAGTGGCAGAAATCAGTAATCTGAAAAAAGAATAAATTATAAAAAAATGCAGTTTGTGAAGGGGGGGAAAAACCCTAATACTTTTGAGCATTTTTCTACTCATTTCAGCAGGCCTGAGTCCACACTATTCAGTCTGTACTGCTCATCTCAGCTTGGTAGAAAGTCAGAGAGATGGTTAAATGTCTTCCCTATCATTTTCCCTCAATGCCAGATGTGCCCCAAGATATTTCCTGAGTCATGTAACATTTGTAGGCTATATGATGCCCATAACTTTGTTCTAGGAAGGGAGATGACCCATATATCAATGTCAACATCTACGGCTGGGAGTCCTTTGAGACTTCTGAGTCACCCACAGCTTCATTTACAAATTCTGGCATCAGTGACAGCAGCTCAGTGGGACTGGGTCTCTGCATCTTCTGCTCTAACTTCCCCTTCAGAGAAAACCGGGGAAAATGCCTCTGATCAGCAAGTGGTTCACAAATCTTGCTTTTGAGTCCTCCTCATAAGGGCTGACAGGGGTGAGCTCATCTCACCCACTCATACACCAAAAAAAAAAAAAAAAAAAAAAAATCCAATCTTTGGAACTTTGGCATAGTCTGCTCTACAGCTTTGCCAAGCCTTGTGACAGCCTCTGCAAGAATGTGTGAGGGACAGATGAAGGGGCCAGCATTTCACCATGGGTTAAGAAGGGAGCCTGGATGATTATCTTAGAGTTCACATCCATTTTTCAGGTAATTACACTTATGGAAGATGTGTCAAACCCTTTGTGGTGGGCTGTCCTGCATGAGCTTCCCACAGTGTGCTGGGGATCTGTCTCTTGTAGGATGGTGCATTCTCAAATCACAGCAAAGGACACATCTAAGGATCACTAAAGAATCCAGCAGGCCAACAATATCCTCCAGGCTATCAGATGTTTCAGAGACACGGTGGAATGTTGCACATCTTAGCATGGCATTCCCATCTGAGAACTCAGTATTCCCAAGGCCTTCCTTCCCCTATGTGTTCTGCTATTTCTCCCTCTCCAGGAGAAGGAATAGCGACCCATTTGGGGTAGGAACCCACTGGGGTCCAAAGTTAAAGGACACTGAACAAACCTTGGGAGAAGAAACATGGCCACCTCTCAGCTTCAGTTACTTGGTTGTTTACTGCAGAGGGTCAGGACATAGCACATTTTCCTTGATGCTGAGCATCTGCCTCAGAAAATATCTGTGTTAGGGAAATCCTGTGCCCATAACATCCCTCTGAGGCACTGCTTACCCAGACCTCTAAAGGTGATGGGAAGTTCACATCCTCCATCTCCACTGCTGGACTTCTGTGCCATGCCTTTGTGCTCCTGATATCTCTTCTTCATAAGCTGTGACTCCAGAGCATCTCTGCTAGCATGGTGGTATTGGCATTTTGCCAATACCTTCCTGGCAGGGCTCCTGCATTTCAGCTTTCAGTGGTCCACCCCGTGGCTTGGACATTTTGCCATCTTGGAAGCCTACAATGCTCATACTGTGTCAAGGGCACAAATTCCAAATGCTACCCCTTGGATGGAAGAGGACATTTGGTCTAGCAGTACTAAAGAGTGTCTAGTTCCTCCAAAACAGCCACCCTTCCACTGGCATTTGCACAGAAGCCCCCAAGGAGTTACTCTGGAGGTACAGCTTCCCTCATCAAGGAGACACAGTGTTGCTCCACCATCCATCACCATCCATCATCTGGTCACTGAGTGCAAGAAACACAGGCACATGGACAACACAATCTGTCACTCTTAATCTCCTCTCCACTTCCACCTAACCACGGCTTGTCCCTCAAACATGTGGAGCTTCCCTGCTCTTTCCTCCAGCAGTTTCATTCTTTGTCACTAACCTGAGA
Organism: Haemorhous mexicanus; assembly: GCF_027477595.1. Lineage (NCBI taxonomy): Eukaryota > Metazoa > Chordata > Aves > Passeriformes > Fringillidae > Haemorhous > Haemorhous mexicanus. Next base: position 482,219 of record NC_082363.1, on the reverse strand, counting down.
CTGCGAACATGTGCCTTTCTGATCCCATCTCCTCCCAAAATTTCCTGCATCTGAGCCCCTCTGCATTTTGTTTCCCTGGTTCTCTGGTATTTTTGACCTATCTCTTTATTCTGCTCTGGAGAAATCCCCATGCTGCAGAAGTCAGCTGGACAGAAGTCAGCTCCCTGTGCTGCAGCAACCACATTGTCTCCAGAAGCATTCCCATTAGCAGGGGACAGGTGATGGATTCATCATTGCCAGTGCAGGACTGATTTCCCATGTGACATTTTCCTGAAGTTCAAGCTGGATTCAAAGATCATAGATCATACATATATACACACACTGAGATATAGACAGAGATTTACTGAGATATATATGCATCATCATAAGTCAAACATATACAAGTACCACAACCATCATTTGCTTTAACAGTCCCATTCCTGGTGATCTCTCTTAGGAGTTTTTCTGATGCACACCTGCCTTAGGAACTTAAGAACCCCTCTAAATTCAACATGCAAAATTACACACATCTGACTGATTACCTCTCTCCCATGTATCTCTTGCATCTGCACTTTTGAACTTCTGATCCGCAAATTCCTACTTATGCAGAGTCCACACAAAGTAACTCATCAACCTGGAGTCTGTTATCAGTACAGTTAAGTTGCTTTAGAAGGGTCCGCATTGCCACAGGAAAATTTTTCAGACTCAGCAAACCGAAGCATGTTGAAAACCACTGACCACAGGTTTAGGGATTCTAGGGAATGTCTAAGATTATTTGGAGGCTCTGCACTTTTAGAGCTGAAATGTTAATAAGAAACTATTGACATTAGTTGGGATGAACATTGCTATATTGACATGAGAAGGAAGCACAGACTGAGGGGGGGAAAAAAAGGTCAGTGTTTGACACATGGGATAATAAATCGTGTTTTTATCACCAATGCAAAATGCAGTGGTTGCGTTGCTATATACAGTCCGCCAGGTAAACCGAGCCACTGTGTTTCCTTTATTTCAATTAGCTACAAGTAATTTGCTGAGATATTCAGGGTAATGTGTAACTGAGAGGTTCTGAGGGCTGTTCCCATCCTACGGCTACAGAACCTGACACCTCTAAGCAATGTGGAACATTTTTAGCCTCTGCTGGAGGCAAAAACTGAAAGTTAGACAGCACAACTGTAATTCCTCCCCAAATTGCTGGGATGGTTTCTGCCAGGTCCTTGCCCCACAGCCACACAACCTGGGTGGGAGCTGAGGTAATGAGGCTGCCTGAACGCCCTGGGGGAGGAGGCTGGTTGCAAGGGGAATCTGTGCTATACCTCCTCCAGCCTTCACAACCAACTCAGGCAAATAAGCAGATCATGCTGGTGTGAAAATTTGTCCAGTTGTCTCTGATCACAGAGTGACTTTTGTCAGATGGGAGAGCAGCGGCTACCTTCCTACATGGGTGTTAGGCAGCTTTTGTGTCTGGTCTTCTGCACACCTCCATAGAGCCATAAAACTCTACCTTTCTTCCCTGCTATGGACATTTCAAGCTTCACTGATTAGGTTTGCATTGTATGTAGCTATTAAAGCCAAACATTTACAGTCCTTCCAGTTTTGCAGGATAATTTCAGAAGCAACAGCCCCAAAGTCCTTTTCTGTAGTTGAATTACCTGATTTGTACAAAGATTTTAGCAAAAAATCTGGGCTATTCTGATTTCTATGTGACTTCCCTCCCTTCCTAAGAATAATTGTGCTAAATCCTCCAGGACATAAGATAAACACAGTGGTTTCACTTTATTATAACAAACAATAGATTTTTCAACGCTGCCTCACCAGGTCTCTCATTCGCATTTGTCTCCAAAAGGTTTTGTTTTCATCATTTTGCCACCATATTTATGTAGAAATGCACTGGACAGCTGAGGGGATTTTACAGTCTCTTACATTTCCTGTTCTGTAGTTTAATTAGTCATTTCTGAAAAGAACTTTATTTAAAATAAGAGATTTCCCACTACAAGAGAAAATTAAATAGATGAGCTCCAGACAGCCCAATGCTTCTGCAGGAACTTCATTCTTGATGTGTTTCAGGAGAAACAAGGACTTGGTTCAGGAATCAGGTTCAATTATCAATTGCATTTTGGCAAAGCAGCAGGCTCAAACTTATGAGTGCAGCAACCTGTCCCCCAAAGTCCAGATCTGCTTCTTCCCTATCCACAGACTTGCATCATCTATCTGACACTAGCATGAAAAAGTTGTACAGCCAGCAGTTTGCTCCACACATATCTCCACGAAAGGAACAGACCTCCCAAGGTGCTGCTCATATCTCAGCCTCCCCTTTCCTCCACTTGGTGGATGCAAACTGAGCCAATGGAAGAGATGGTTCAACAGAAACACTGGGACCTCTTGAAGATGGGTGTGGAGGGAGAATGCTGTCCCCATTTAAAACACTCACCAGTCAGGGCAGGGAAATGCAACTTAATGTCCTCCAAACATAGCCATGCTCTGCTGTAAGGTCAGTGTCTTGACATTTATCTGATAGCCAAATACAGGAAAAATTCTGTCCTTATTGATATTTCACATGGCTTTCAAATGGCTTGGCCAATGCAAATCTTCATCCTCTTTGCAATGAAAGAGGAGGAATTTACACACAGACAAGCAGAAACCCTGGATGAGAAGCAGCAGAAGAATTTGGTCCTGGACTTCTCCACTGGCCCAGACTAAGTTAATTTGTCTCTGTCAGCCCTTGTCATGGGACAAAGCTTGGAATTTCTTTCCAGCCATAGTTTTACTTGCTTCCAGAGATTTAGAAGATTTTCTCCATCAGTATTTTATTCACTACCAGTAGACCAAATAATCCAAATCAGCACCTGTCTTTTCATTGATTTTCTTCTGCTCCTTCACACCTCTGGTTTGTATCCCCAAAAGGCCATGTCTGCATTACAAGACAAAGCAGGTAAGGGAATCGTGACACCAAGGGTGAAATGCTAAGGAGTTGTCAGGGACCTAAAATAAACGGGTCTTACCTCTCCTATGGCTTGGGACAAGATATCCCTTGCTCTTTGCCTAGCCACTGTCTGCAAGGTACATATTGGCTGGGCCAAAACCACAATAGCAAGAGCATCAACACATTGAGTGGTGCAAGGAGAGAGATGGAGCAAGACACAGCCCTATGACCTCCTTGGTCACACACAGGAAGAAAGATGTGGACATCACTTAGGCTGAGCACCTTGGCAATGGTAACGCCACCTGGGGTGGTTGTAGGTCTCATCGCTCTGGGGAAAATCATTGCAGCCTTCCAGTACTTACAGGGGCTTAAAAAAAGAGGAAGAATAACCTTTTAACAAAGCAGATAGTGACATGACAAGGGGGAACAGTTTTAAACTAAAGGAGAAGAGATAGAAGATATTAGGTAGAAATTCTTTACTAAAAGGCTGGTGAAGCCTGGAACTGATTGTCCAGAGAAGCTGTGGCTGCCCCATCCCTGGAAGTGTTCAAGGCCAGGTTGGATGGGGCTTGGAGCAACCTGGGATAGTGAAAGGTGTCTCTGTCCATGGCACAGGGTGGAATGAGATTATCTTTAATGTCCTTTCCAGCCCAAACCAGTCTGGGATTCCATCATCTGCCACATCTGCTGAATGTGAAGATAAGCTGAAGATAACTCCACCACAAGTCATGAACAGTCCAAGGTGTTCACACCTGCCCTGTTCTCTCCTGACCATCCCTAGCTTGGAAGACCCTTTGCAGTCCTGGTGGCTTCCATCCCTCCTTCCATCCTGCTCAGCTGAGCATGTATCTCCCAGCTCCCACGGTGGGTGATGACATCTCAGTGCTCTTAAATGCCTGGAGGTATAACGAGCACTGGAAAGGAGTGAATCAGGGTGTTATGTATCCAACCAGCCTGAAATCTCATTTTCTTCCTGGGCAGAATGAGTAGGGCAAATGTTGTAGTTGTGAGCTGTCACTCCAGTGTCAGCTGTCTACATGTGCACTGCCAGTCCAGCACCCGGATCAAGGTTTGTTTCAGCAGTGCAACACACTGCTTGGTGTGGATGGCACCCAAGTCAGTGGGGAAATAAGTTGGGATATATTTTAAATGCCAGAATCCGGAATTGTGATGACAATCTCCTCTGAAAATAGTACAACCCAGGGGACAGTTCATTCACAGACCAGTGAAAAAGATCTATCTGAGCAGTGGAAAAGTTGGCTCTTTCTGCAATTGTATGGTTTGAAGGCATTCACAATATTTGGGGATGGTCTTAACTTCCCTCATGGACAGCACCCACAAGATCACCATAGTCATTCATTTTTCCCAGAGAAATTTTGATGGTGTGTTCAGAGACAACATCCAAAAGTCTCTAAATCCCAAGCCACTCTGTATTTTTTTCAGTGCCCTATTTGACAATAAAATTGGAGGAGTGAGTCTTACCAGCCTCAGTGCCAGATTTCAGGTGATGTCACTGAAGATTTATTTTAACTGAACACCTGCTTCTGAAGACTCATACAAATAAATGCACATTCCCAAGCAGGCTCTGGAATAGCTACAGGGCTAAAGGCATCCTGCTGCAGCTGAAAAAAAGGCTAGTCTTGATGTTCCAGTGGCCACTGTGATGTGTCGAACTGCCCAGGTGAGCATGGGTTACAGCAACTGCTCACTCCCTGACTGTAATGGACTGGACATAGCTCTTTTATCAGAGCAACCGTCATGTTTGCAAAGCTGCTTGTGATTGTGAACTGCAGTCCCATACAGTCCCTACTCTAACCAGCCATTAGTGCCACTTGGAAATGTTTGGGTAGTTTGAAATAAATTTCATCAGAAAAAACACAGGTTTCTGTAAAGGAGTAAAACTGTCCTGTATTTTCTGGCATGGAGGCTCCCAGAACAACTTCTCCTTTCTCCGAGACAGGATTAATACCTGTACTGTTGCTAGAGTGTCTGATAGCTATATTCGATTAAATCCAAAATAGAATTTATTTCTTTTCAGAGCCAACTCTACAGTCTCAGATTCACCCATGAGTTCTCCTTTCCTTCTTCTTGCAGCTCTTCTCCCCACCACACGGTAGAGACTATTCTCTAAATTGTAGAGTACCCTCTTTTCAATCCCATTTAGTAAGCCCATGGGGCATCAGAAATCTGAAAAGAACCTGTAAAGTACCTCTCACAACCTCCATGACTGATAGCACTGGTCAGATCCAGGAACTGAGGAAGAGTGCTACCTGCCTGCACTTACTCTTCAGTGTAGTTTGTATTTCCATTACTTATATCCAGAGTCTGGCTACAATTTTGTTGCATGCTTTGTTGCTTTCACATTTGTCTCTGGGCTGAAAATCCCTTCCTGTTACCACTGCTTGCCCTTTGCCTTGCCTGCGATATGGTGATGGTAATTTCTCTTTGAAAAAATACCCACCTGGGCAAGCCTTGGGGTGCATTTCATTCCTCTTCCCATCACTGAAATATTTACACATCAAAGGGAGTTTCCTTATCTAATGGGAGTTAGATGATCATTAAAGCAACACACAGTCAGTAACAAAGAGTGATGCCTTGCAGCCTGGGGTGGTCAGCAGGCACTGAGCTCCAACCCACACTGGCAGTGACAAGGGGCCTTCATCACCAGCTGCTGTCCTGAGAGGAGTACACAGGAGGGGCCCTGCTGGCCAAGAGGCCTCTGCAACAATGCACAGGCCAGGAGACTTGCTGTGTCCCTTAAACATTCCCCTGGATCTGGGCCTTCCTCTCTTCCAAATCAGCTGGGCTTTAGGTTTTTAAAGCACCTTAGCACCTTCTGAATCAGAGGCCAAAAGAACCCAGCTTCCAGAAAGCTCTAAGTAATGACCAAGCAGTGTTTCATGGGCATCTTTGAAATGACCAAGGAACCCACATCCTTGAAGCGAGTGCCATTTCCATATTCTGTCCTCTGTTCACACTTATCACCTCCTCCACCCCAGAGACTGTAAAATAAACAACCCTCCTGCCCTGGTGCACTGTTATCATCTCCACAGGCAGCTTACACAGCACTTCCTTTCGGGGTGACTTACTCCAGAGATGTTTGGATCTGCCTCCCCTGTGGCATGGGAGTACCACTCATGAGTCCATGGACACTCTATCCCCAGTGCATCCTGTGCTTGTGACACTCTATCCCCAATGCACACTGTGACTGCTGCAATGGCCTGGCTTTCCTGTTCTCCTGCTAGTTAAGTCAGGACAGTCCCCTCTGTTCCACCTGCTACAATGGAAACAGGACCTGAAGCTGGTGCAGAACTAGGTGGACATGATCTACAACTCCTCATCCAGGCCAAGAGAAATCTCAAGAGGTCCTCCAGATCAATGTCAAGCACCCACTGCACCATCCTGCCACTACAGCTACCCCAAAAAGAGCAGCAGGGTGCCCTGAGCCTGCCAGCAGCACCACCAGCCCTGGCACCAGGAGCATTTCTGCCAAGAGTGCTATGTGGGCTGCAGATGTCCATGCCAGCCAGGACCCCAGGATCCACGCCCACCCTTCTGGCTTCTGTCTGATGTTTAACCTTGGAGAGGAATAACGCATGAGAGGCTCAGAAGTATGACATTCCCATAGACCCATGTAGCTCTGGCCAGCCAGCTACAGCCCTCTAACCTCTCATTCCCCTTAGCCTCTCAATTAGTTCTTGCCTTTGTGACAAGTTCACTCAACACCCTGAGCAATTAGAAGCCAGAAGGCATCAGCTTTGTCTCAAATGATGAGCCAGATTAATCAGCTCCAGTTGCACTGAATTACCCAGACAGGGCTCACGGCAACAACCTCCAAGTCACCAGCAAAGCAGCCAGCATCCCATTTTCACCCAGGATAATCAGCAAGGATGTGAAAGCCAAATGAATGACTAGGTGAGGGTGGGCTGCTGCCTGTCAGGAGATGGAATATAAGTTAAAGCACTTTGAAATTAAATCCTCACTTTGACAGGGAACTAATGCAGAGATTTTAAAGTAGGTGTAATAAAGTTAGACAGGTGTATGTGCAGCCTAGCACAAGTGCTTTGAATAAGTGTGCCCCAGCTACAGGAAAACAGAGCTGAAAAGACAAAGGGAATCTTGAATAGCTCCAAACCAGCTTGGCAAGATTTTAGAGATGGTAGCAAGAGGTTTTAGTAATGGACCTAAGTAACAACATTGTCAAGAGGAGATTTGGTGCACAATTGTGGCTGCCTGGGATCTTGGATTTCACACCAAGCAGCCAGCTCATGTTGCTCCTGGCTTTAAATTAAGTCGTTTATGCCCATATGGATAGACAGAGGCATAGCGGATGGAGCAGAGATAGGGATCCCCACCACATCTCTTGGCCTCAGGGTGGTTAAGACATCCTCTTAGGAGCTCTTGGGATTTCCCAAGAGTTGACTTTTCCAGAGGTGAATTTAAGCTTTGATATTTGTTCAAGCATCACCCTCCATCTGCACATTCTAGAGCCTGCCACGAGCCACTGTGTCTGGCAGCCCCTATTGAGATGCCAAGAGGGTTTGCAAACTTGTCCCTGTTCCATCTCCAAATGCTGTTCTCCTGACAGAATCCCCAGAGAGATACCCCAGATAGAACCCACCCAGACCCCTCTCCTTAGTTGCAAATTTTCAAATGCACTTTGGCATTTACAGTGAATCCTCAGAAACTGGAATTTCGGAAATCACTCCAAGTCAAAGGGGTGCTTGTTGAAGAAGGCAGCCTGGGCGATGCACTCCAGGAAGCTCCAGGACATCTCAGGCCTCTGCTTCTTCACAGCGACTAGGAAATCACCCCAAAAACATCAGATGCGGAAACCCCCGCCCCTCCCCTCTGTGAGGTTCTCTCGTCTCTCCCCGCACCCAGAAAACCCACTCAGAGGTGCCGCTTGGTGGGTGCAGCAGCAAGGTGGGGGACGCTGGCGGATTCCCCGGTGCCCTCCACGTCGCCGGAGAAACTCCCAATGCCCTCTCTGCCGCCGGAGCCCCTGGTGCCCTCCCCGCCGCCGGCCCGCCCCGGGGATGTCCCCGACAGTGAGTCCCGCCCAGGGAGCGGCGGAGCCGGGGCGGCCCCCGGGGCTGCCTCCGCCCCCGGCCCGCCTCCGGCCCCGCCGCTCCATCCCGGGACGGGCCGGCCGCGCTGACAGTCGGGCTCAGCGGCCGCCGCGGGAGCATCAGCCGGGCAGCGCCCGGCGCTCCTGCCCGCGCCCACCTGCGGCGGCGGCTGCCCTGGGCGCGGGGCGGCGGGGGCGCTGCCGCCGCCGGCTCCGCGCAGTCCCACCCCGCCTGCCCTCCAGGATGAGCCCTGAGTATTCTCTGCGCTCCTTGCTGCTCATCATCCTCGCCACCTTCTCGGCCAACGCCAGCAACTGGCTGTGAGTAGCCGCGGAGCGAGAGGGGGAACACGGACACGCCGCAACCTGTTGGTAGCCCCGGGGGCGCGGAGCAGGTGCCGCGAGGTTGGGCAGCACCGGGCGCGACCTCCTGCAGCGATGCTACTCGGTCCCCGGCGGGCCATAGGGCGCCCGTCGTCATCGCGTCCGTCTCCTGTCCCCGCTGACCCTTCCCGCCGTGGCGGTGGGGTTGCAGCCCTCATCCGCAGGCAGGTGGGCGGCAGGGGATACCGACTCTCCCCAGCCGCTCAGTGGCAGTGTGTTATCGCGGCTGATGGGAATGGGGCTGGTTATCTAGCCCCTGTCCCATTTTTTGTCCTTAAGTTATGAATCCGGATCACACCCGGATCACGGGTGGAGGTCGGGGCGTCGGGTCGGAGTGGGGCCTGGGTGTTGGCGAGATGCCACGAGAGGGCCAGCGGTCCAGGGGAGAATTTGGCAGAGCTGGGGCGGCCAAACGTGCTGGGCCCGGGGATCTGCAGCGAGCAGGGCTGCCCACGCCTCGGCGCCCCATTCCCGGTAGGAGGACGGGTGTCGGGGGGCTGTTGCACGCCGCAGAGGAGTCCGATGACATCGGGAACCCGCTAAACAAACACTGAAATAATGTGTAAGGTAAACAGGGGCGGAAATCGTTCTGGAAAATTCCTACGTGTTTGCCAAGGCGGTGGGACTACTTTCTGAAGAGGACACCCCCCCCTCCTTTCCCCCTTCCCGGGTCAGAGGGGATGGAGCATGAAAACACTTTCCCACCTAACTTTGAACGAAGGCATCGGTTCTTCCTAGTAAATCTGCTCTGGTGGGAGATGGTGCTTCCCCCGCTGCCTGTGTTGCCGGCTGACGGGAACTAATGAGTTCCTGTGCACGCACCCAGCAGACCCGCTCTCCGGCTAGGAGCGTGGGCCGCCTCCATCTCACCTTCATGGATTTCTCTCGGCAGGGGCAAGTACCCCACACAGGTTAAGGAGTTCCCGGGATTGTCAGCATGAAAGATCCTGAGTGTCGTGTATCTCAAACACAGGTGCTCAGGTGGGCACACATCCCCTATGCAAGGAGTCCTCTCTGCATCCGGATACAGCTCCTGCCTTTACATTTTGACTCGCTGGAGGCTGTGGGATGTAGGTGGTTTTTGGAGGATGCTCCCCAGTGCCTGGGGAAAGTGCCAGGTCAGCGGCACTCTCCGAGTGTCCTGCCTGTGAGAAAAGGTGGCTGCCTGGGATGCGTTGTGCTTAGTCCTTCTCCCCTCCTTCTTTGCCAGATGGAGCGATTTGCATGCCGCACGTCTCTAGCAACTGGTGGGTGGATCATAGCAGCTATCAAGGTGGTCTTTTAAGCTGTCATGCTTCTGGTGAAGGTATATTGGGAACTGTGGGAGTGTTTTTCCTGCAGGAAGAAAAGTCCTGATGAGGAAGCTCTGTGAGGTGATGGCAGATCTCTGGAGAGGAGCAGCTTCTGCTGCCCTGGGACAGGCACGGCGGAGAGTGGGGGTTTCATGAGTGAGGTCGGCAAGCTGCCCCGCACGGATGTGCAGAGGTGGGACTCCTCTCGGTGCCCGGCGCCGCACGCAGCTGGAATAGGATTTGGGAGGCGAGGTGGAGTGGTGGTTCGCCGCACTAGTCAGGGAGGGCTGTGTGCAGCCGTCCGTGCTGGCAGAGCAAGGGTGGGCGCCGGGGGCTCAGCAGCAAAGAGCGGAGGGCTCATTCCTGCCAACAGGGGAGGAAAAGCAGATACATTTCAGTGCATTTCAAAGGAAGGGGGTCAATTTTTTTTGATGTTGCAAATGTATCATGATAAAAGGATCATCCCCCGCTCAGTGCTTTTTATTCTTTGCCTTTAGGATTAAGACAATTCCCATTGTTTATCTTCTCACATCAGAAACAAAGACTGCCAGAGGCAATAAACAGAGTTAGAAGGATCCCAGGAATTATCAGATATTCGAGGAATGAGTGTGCCTTGTATGTCTTCACGTGTGTGGGCTCGGCATGCTCGGCGTTATCCCAGGGCGCTGCCAGCTTATGCCCAGCACACGGGATGGATCCAGCTTCGCCAGGCACATAGTTCTGCACAGAGGTGTGTGCACGGACTGGCAGCATGCGGTGAAGTTTGCTTTTCCAGAAACCTGCTGGATTAGAGATTAAGCTCAGTTGTGAGCTTTTTTTTTCTCTCCTCCTAAAGCTCTAAAGCTTCTTTAGACCTGTACAGACTCGCATTCCCCCAGTGCTTTGGAGATACACTGCTTGCAATGCTTGAGCTAAGTGTTTCTGTAGGCCTGGCTTTGTGGGGAAAGTGCTTGTTTTGGCCATGCAATGAGCTGCCCCATCCAGTATAAAAAGGAGGTGATGTGGGGATCTCTCAAAGGGATCACTCTGCTACAGTGGCCATTGAGCTGGAAGAGATTTCCCAAATCTTTTCATTAAACAAACCAACCTACTTTCTCCCTGGTTAGGAAGCAAACCTCAGGTGGTTTTTATCAGTGTTCTGAGTCTGGGGAGTTGCTGCTTGCCTTGTTGCCTATCCAGAAAGCCTCTGTTCTCCAAATCTGAAGAGATACTCTGTTCGCACTTCTTGTGAAAGCCTCAGGCTTGCTCTTCCTTCTGCATTTGGAGGCTCTGATTTGCCTCCTGCCTCTTCAGGCAGAGGTTTGTAAATTAAATAAAGGGCTGTAGACAGAGCCTTTTACATCTTGTGGGCTGTGCACAGGAAGGTCCTTCTGGCTTCTGCTTTATCTCTTAAGGAGTCCAGGGTTATGCTTTTTCAGGGGAAGCAGATGAGTTGCTTTTCAAAGCAACTTGCACTTGGTAGACTCTTGAACCCACACGTGCAGTGATGTGGTTGAATTTGGAAGCAAGGCCTCTTTTGCTCCAAACTCATCCTGATGCTGAGGGTGTTTCATAGAGACTGCTAGCCAAACAAGCATCATTCCACAGCTGGCACAGGAGTGCCAGGCTTTGGTTTTAGTCCAGTTGTTTAGTTACTTAGTTATTAATTGTTTTACTTATTTTGGAGATAAGGAAGTCCACGTGAAAAAGTGAACTAGAAAATGTGCAAAGTGGGTTATCCACTAAATACATGAGGCACTGGGGCCCACAGCCTTGCTCTCTAGCTGTTCAGAGGTTTGAATGATGAGAGAACAGAAACAGAAAACATCAGATACAACAGGGTAGGGTCCTTTAGGGGTGAGACCCCTGGTTATCAAACTATCTGGGAATCATTACAGCCTCTCTCCATTTTCTTGTAGCTAAAACTGGTTCTGGAGGAGGCTCTCCATATGGACATGCTTGGTCTGAGATATGGTCATGCCATTTTAGAGCAGGGTATACCACCAGCAGCTCTGTCTGCCTGTTCTTTACAGGGATTTAAAATCTCCGTCTGGGCTTGGAACTTGGCTTAAAGGGCCAGGAGCACAGATGGGCTTTTAAAACCTTTAAAAAAAAAAATTAATATGAGTGCTCTGGGAAAGCTTGAAGACATTGCGAAGGTCCAAACAAGCCTGGCTAAGCAGCTGCTTTCTAACCACTTTCAAGGGCTGGTCAGGAAGGGATAAAAGGAGTTTGGATTTCCCTGGCCTCCTTCCATCAGAACATCACACAGTGCTTTCAGACAGGGGGCCCAATTCTCTGTGCCCATCTCTGCCAGCTTAGGAGTAGGGATGTTGCAAGAGCAGCCGGAACGCTCATTTTGTTTGGGCCATTATGCAATGCAGAAGATTTGAGAGGAAGTATGCCTGGGTCCTGCATTTGCATCCTTCTGGCTTTAAACCAGGCTTTATTTTTTTCAGGTGAGTCTCTACAGCTTTGATAGTGGGGAGAGATCACTTCACCTGGAGCCTGGCATAGTTTAATTTTGTACAACATTCTTTGCATTGTCATTGCAATGCTCCATCTTCCATGTGGTGAGGAACCAGTCCAGTATTTTCCCTTCAGATGCCATGCAGCCATGGCACAGATTTGGCAGGTACTGCTGGCTCTAACACAGAGCTATTCCTGCCAAGCTCCACTCCCTTCTCCATGCTCCTGGCTTTTGCTGTGAGGACAGTGTCAGGAAGGTTCCCCGGTTACATCTGAGCTGGACCCGGCAGCCAGGGTGGTGGGTTGCACCATTTGGGTTTGATGAGGAATTTCCTTACTTTGAGGGGTACTGTGGGTTGGACGAATGGCTCTCCACTTCTGAGATATTCAGGGCTCCTTTGCATTGCTCTAGGGATCCTGTCAGATCCACAAGGTTGGTGCATGAACCTATGGAACCTGTTTCCAAGGCTGTGAGGTGGGAAATTGAAACTGCTGGAAATATATTTTAATTTTTATTTGTAGGTCTTACCACTTCTGACAATACCAGCTAATTTTATCTCAGCGATGAAAATGGACTGGTTGTGGGTTGCACCCTGCAGGTTGCACCCAGTAGTCCTGGCACTGGACTTCCAAACAAGTTTGGCTTGTCTCTGAGCAATGGTCCTGTCTGGCAGACACCCTTCAGGGCTGTGTTTGCCAGGGTGTAGGAGGGCCCCGTGCTCTCTAGCTCCTCAGTGATGATGGGCATTTCTGTCCTTTCCTAAGAAAGCCTCAAGTAAAATTACACCCCTGTCTTTCACAGCAGAACCTAACTCAAGGGAGGATGGACAGGAAGGAGATAAAACCACTCTGCATGCCAGGCTGTGAAGAACTGGATAAGCTACAAATATGAGCAACAGCAAGAGGCAGGTTTCTTTTTTGCAATGGCTTGATGTGACTCCATGAATAAAAACTGGACTTTTGCACTGAAGCAAAAAAGTGTTTATGTTAGTTTGCTGAGAGCTACTGTCTGCTTGATTAATTAATCATTGTAGATGTAGGGAAATGCATTACAGCCACTTTCTTAAAATGATGAAATTGCTGAGCAATCCTGGAGGTTGACAGTTTCTAGGAGATTCTTCTGTATTTCCTTACAAGTACAATGACACTGGCTCTTACAATAATTAATAATTTTTTTCTTAAAGCTTGAAAACTTACAGTCATCTGAGGCTGCTTGAATGGTAGACTCTGCTCTGCATATTCAGTGCAGGTAACCTCTGCCTTACTTACCCAGGGGTGTCTGTCCCCGACTCCTGTGGGTGACCCTTGGCAGCATCCTCCAGGCTCTCTTGGAGCTGCTGCCATGGGCTGTTGCACTTCACAGCAAGGAAGCTGCCTTGCAGGATCTGGCTGGCTTGGCAGAACTGGAGCCAGTATTGTGCTTTCATGAAATTACTTGGGGGAAAGTAATTGAGTCTGTTGGCCAATGGAGAGCAGCCTGGGGTCTGCTGAAAGTTGGGTGAGATCAAACTAATACTGTAGAAGGCTTTTTTTGTCACATACTTGCAAATTCTGATCAAAACTTTAAACTCATCAGATTTTCTGCAATGAGGTCTAGCCTGAAGCACTGCAGAAGTCAGCCTGCACTTGCCTCCCCTTGCAACAAGGCCTAGGTGTTGTACCTGAATCCTGGAGTCGCTTCTATTGTCTTATAAAGGAAGTAAAGGAAATTTCCTACACATTTAAAGCAGATTTCCAAAACAGATGCTGTTCAGGCTCTTCCCAGCTTCCATCCTGCTCTCCCCCTTTAAAAAGTGGAGATTTTGCCCCTGCATGCTCAGAAAGCCAAAAAGCAGCACTGGCTCAGGACCAGCAGCTGGACATCTTGCTGTTCCCAAAGACTTGTGAGGGGGGAGGTGAGCCACCACCAGTGGCTGGGGCATGGGTGTTTGCTGGGTGTGCGTGGTGTTAGATGCAGGGTCCAAGGGATGGGGGACGGGAAGTGTAGGCTCACCCTTGAGCTGAGGGATGGAGGTATAGGCATAGCACTGCCTCCTCCTGGGTGGCTCTCTCTGCAGCCGGTAATTGGAGGTGAAGAGTAGGTGTGAAAAGCAGATTTCAGCCAAGAGATGGTACCCTAACTGTGACAGGAAGGACTGAGGCAGACTACTGTATTTCCTCCAAGGAAGCAACCAGACAGGTTTTCAGAGGATGACTTGTAAATCATAGTTTACACTTAGAAAGGCAGGATGTCTAATCCCTGGGGGTGGATGCCTGGTCCCTGGAAGGGCGAAGTCTGCTACAGAGCCAGCAGCTGGACAAGGGCAACCTTGCAGGTCTCTTGCAAATCCTACAGGAACATTTCCAAGCTGACAGGCTTGAGGAACCATGGATGTGGTGGGCCCTACTAGCCTGGAGCTGTTGGAACTCGGAGACTGGCACTAAGCCCAATGTGGGACACCATGAGAAATCATGGGAGCTGTATGGCCTGCATAGAGCATCATCTGGCCTGCCAGACTGACATCTTTCCATGGCTTCACTCACCCTTCTTGCTTGGAGAAAGCAACAAGGCAAAGATAAAACACTTCTCCATATGTGCAGGATGGCTCCTTGTAAGGAGCCATAACACTGGTCAGTAACTCTCCCTGCATGGATATATCTATGGAGACAGATAGATGCATGCAGGGATGCATGGGGTTTTTCCATGGATTTTTCACATTATAAACAAGCCTTTAGTTCTTCCCCAGAAGAAGCTTGCCTGCATGAGCTGTCTCAATCCTTAGGACAATCCCAAGTGCTGACCAATGACTGTCCCTGCACCCTCAGGAGGCACAGAGATGTTCTTGCTGACCCCTCCACAAGCATGGAGGTGCTTGATGCCTGTCAGACAGGAGCAGAGCTAAATCATCTTTACAGTTTAAGGCTTGGACAAGCTTTTTGTGGCCTTGGCCACTCAACCTTGTGGGAAGGTTGAGTATTTGCTGAGCAGGGTGAAGCTTCTCAGCCTGATTTCAGAACATCTATTGAGTGGTTTATCAGGGATGCCAGTGGCCTGGGTCTCAAGGTTATCATCTTCAGGAAAATATTCCCAAAATGAGACAATACAAAGAGTTCACACTTGAAACTCATTTGTTTGGAAAAAAGAAACACTTGAGATCTCTGCTTTCCCCAAGGTATCTATCTTCTCTGACCCACCTCAACTGAGTATTTGTCAATGACTGAAATTTCCACACCTTTCCATGGCAGGGAATCTTCTCTCCTCTCCTCCTGGCTCTATCTGCCAGATGCTATGGCTCTTTCAATGTCTCCTTGTCATTTCACTAATTATTCTTCCTCATGAAAGTATTATCATAATTTATATTTAAGCAGGGATTTCTGACATCCCCCACCTTTCCAAAGCTACCTGGATTTGAGATTTACTTACTTGCCATCTTGCAGAGTGCATCAGCTGCAGCTGCTTAAATTATGGGCTTCAGTCCTGATCTCAGTACTTCAGATGGAAAAAAGGAAGGGCTTTCAGTCAATTTTCTCCTAAATCAATGACTCTTAAGGAGTCTGTGGTGCAAATGACTTGCCTGGATTTAAAGGCAGGAGAAAAGAAATATACAAGGCCATGATGAAGCAAGACAGAACTTAAAAAAATGGTGTGGGCAGCAGCTCTCCTCTTGAAACATTCTTTTCCCAGTCTTGGAAAAGGAAGAAAATACACCATTGTTTGGGTTTGTTTTCCACAAACAGGGCTGTTTTGAGGCTGCATGTGAGACTTAAATTATAATCTAGAGCTCTGCATAGCAATCAAGTTGTGATGTCATGATGGAGGATCTGCATTGAGACTTTGTAGAGGGCAGGAGCTGTTTGTTGCCTTCCTCCTGCTGTGCCTGTATAGCTCTCTGTGCAGGTAGACAAAGGCTTTGGCTGCAGATTCTACTACTTCAGCCCAGGGAAACAAAGTTTGGAGCAAAGTTCTTGTTAACAACCAGACAAAGCGCTACAGTCAGGTTCCCATGGGGACAGTGGGATGCTGCAGATGTGTTTTATTCCTGACAGCCTTGGTGCTCCATAGCCCTGAGAAACATGAGATGGAAGCACCTCTGAGTGCTGACAAGGGCAGAGTGTGTTTCCCAGTTCTTACCTAACTCTTCATCTGCCCCAGAGAGGGGAAGGGTATAAGATATTCCTACCTGGTGCTCCTGAATGTGGTGTGATGAGATGCTCTGTGAGAGACTCAAAGCTGAGGTCCTTCAGCCAAGGTCCTTCCTTAAATCCTTGCCTCAGCCTCTAGATCCTGAATCAGGGATCAGGATGGGAGCCTCCTCCCCCATCAAAAACCTTGTCTTTTGGAAAGCAGTGATAGTTCTCCTGGATGAGTAACAAACTAGTAGCATGATGGGGCCACAGCATTTTAGGCACAGTTTTCTCCATCTCCACAGAGGGGCTGGTAAACATAGACCAAGGAGGGGTGATAGGACACAGGACCTGTCAAGAGGGAGAGAGGCCAGAGCACTGTTCTGTATAGTTTCATCTTATTTGTCTGCATTGCAAAACAAATTACCAGACCTGTTCTTGAGAGCTGTACCTATCTTTGAAGCATCCTTGGCCTTTGTTTTATAATCCTAAATAGCATTAAATGTGAGTTGGGAAGGCCCCTTATCAAGTGCATCTCCTTGGATAAGCTTGAAAGGCTTTTGTCACACTTTCCTTTATGCATGCTTTGAATGTATTACTGCACATTGCCCAGAGAATCTCAAGCTGGGGAATGTATTAGAAAAGGAGATGATGCCCCATCCCGAGGAGAGCTGGTAATAATGTGTATGCTACATCTGTGTCACAGAACTCTTCCACCAATGTGTCTGCACTCAAAGCAGGCACTGACTCATCTGTAGGACCAGTCTCACTGGCTTTGAAGGAGCTGCTTGACTGGCATGATAAATGCCAGGCAGAGGGAGAAGCCAAATCAGCACAAGGGGTTGGTACTGGAGATAGATTCTGATTTTCTTGGCTTCCAGGCTCAAAGCTGATCAGTATCCCACACTGTCTTGAGCTGAATCTTACCACTCTGTTGTGTGTCATCTTCCCCATGCCCAAACTGGAATGATGGCTGGACCTGGGAGGGGACAGCTGTTACAGGTACCATGTGTATGCTCAGCATTCAACATCCTCAAAGCTTCCAGAAGTGGTTTGGTGCCTTCACCCCAGGTCAGCCAAGTGCAGCAAGATGTGAGAACAGCAGTAGTTGCACTCCATGTCTGGGACTGCACCACAGGGTTGGAGATACCCACTGCATGTTGTGGGGGCCAGCAGAAAGGTGACAGTCCTGAGTTTGGCCACAGTGGGTTTTTCAAGCCACCTGTGTACATCAGGTCCTGTCTTCTGCAAAGAGGGCTGTCCCCTTGGAGGAGCAGGAAGCCTTGGGCAAAGATGATTTGCTGGTATAAAGGCTCTAACAGCACTTGACTCTGAAACCCCAACAGCCTGTCTCTTCCCACTGTCGGAGAAGCATTGCCTCCATGATCACGCACAGGGAAAACTGAATACTTCTGACATCTCGCCATGCAGACTCCCCACAGACACCATGAGCCAAGACAGCTTTCTCCGTGGCTCCCACAGCCCCCCCAGTTGTGAGCATAAAACCAAGCTGGTGAATAATTCTGCTGATGCACAGAAGAGAAAATCTTGATTTGTCCTCCTGGGGCAGACTGGCAGGGTTAATGGGAGGAAGAGGCTGTGACAACTCTATTTTGTGGCTGAAGTCAGCAGATCTGGTTCCTGGGACACATGGGAACAGGCAGGGAGCAGGAGCCACTTTTGCACAGTCACTTCTCAGAGACAAGCAGGGCTTCAATAGAAAAATCCTTTGCAGGATGTTGCAACTTGGGAGGAGTTAAAAAAACACACAGACAAACCCACAAGTTCTGTAGGGCTGGGAAATGCAGTCAAGGAATGAAGTTTCCAAAAAGCTCAGTACTTGCAGCTCTTGGTGCAGAGAAGGTAGCAGTGTGTGACAATGCTGGCAACTCCCAAGGACACTAAAGCTCATTGTGGTTAGTGGATGGGTGCAAGTGTGAGTTACACCTGTCCCATGCAGGGGACCCTCCATGTCCACAGCAGGTCAGGGCTCCACTATGGCAGTGTCATCTGAAGTGGCTATCAGCAGCCACAGGAAGGAGGGAGTCTCATATACACACCTGCCAACAGTCACTAATAGTTGTAGAGGATATTGGATTATCGCAGAGCCTCACTGGAAAATCTGACTGGGTCTATCTTAAGCTCCTTCTGTGCTCCAGAGGTTGGGGCAGGAGGATGGAACTGGGAAATGGGCAAGCATGGACACCATGCCCACAACACAAGGGGTGGGAAGTTAAGTTACTAGGATGTGCAGCAGGGACCATCATACCCACACACTGGACAAGGAAATACTGAGAGGTATTGAGATGCTTGCTCTTCAAGGTGTTTGCTCCCTCATTCCCCTAATACTGACACCCAAGAGCAGCTCTTTGACTCTTACTGCTGAGGTTGGCGCTATGGAAAGCAGAACACATGGTCCCCTCCACACAGAACCAGTCTTTTCCAGATCAGCAAAGACCTCATGGCCCTATTCACAAGCTGGGCTGGTGGAGGTAAGTGCCCAGCTTGTGCAATTTTGCCCTGGCAGGCTCCTGATTCTGCTTCCCTGCTTCAAACCCTGCTTGAATCCCAAGTGACAGGAAACCTGGCAGCTCCCAGAGGCCATGCCTGCCTGTTGGGGTCTGGAGCAGCTAAAAGCAGCCTCCAGGAGGGAAGTGGTTTGGGGGGCAATGTTTGCCAGTTATGAGCACACAGCCACGCTGTGGGAGCACTGTGGCAGATGGAGCTGGCAGCCAAGTGCCTGTCCTGCTTGTTTTGGCTGACTTTGGAGAACTCTGGCTTTTCCTAGTAGCACTTGGATATGCCGATACTCAGGAGACCTGACCAGGCACATTCAGACAGCGCTGAAAATATCTTCCTTGCAGGCAACAGAGGCAAAGGGGAGCCAACAGCTGGACTCCCCAAGAGACAGGAACTAGGCTGCAGAGGGATGGTTGTTCTGCTTGGGCTTGTTCTCTGTCAGCCAGAAATGCATCCTGTAGAGTCTCTGCTGTGGTACATTTAAAGGTGACCCCAGATGGGCAGCAGGTCTCAGCTATGGAGGGGGTAAGAGGTTCAGTCTCCTTGCTTTCTGGAAGGCTGAACATGGGTCCCAGACGAATATGGGCTCCCCCAGCCCTTGCCTCCTAACCTGTTGTGCTGGTGTCTTGGCAGGTACCTGGCAAAGCTGTCTTCAGTGGGGAGCATCTCTGAGGAGGAGACCTGCGAGAAGCTGAAGGGTTTGATCCAGCGCCAGGTGCAGATGTGCAAGAGGAATCTGGAGGTGATGGACTCGGTGCGACGTGGAGCCCAGCTGGCCATTGAGGAATGCCAATACCAATTCCGCAACCGCCGCTGGAACTGCTCCACACTGGATACCTTGCCTGTCTTCGGCAAGGTGGTGACACAAGGTGAGCTGGAAGGACGTGTCTGGGGTGATGCTGCTGGGGGAATGGCTATAAAAGCAGTCTGGTGGGCTGCAGGTGAGATTTTGCCTGCTTGCCCCTGAGCCGGTGCCTGGGGAGGGTCAGGAATGGCCCATCCAGTGTTGGATCTTGGGGTGGATGTGTCCCTGTGCACTTCAGTGAGGCTCTATTCAGTATGTTGGGTACAGCATATTCAGACTCCTGCTGCTCCTCAGCTCTCCTGAACCTTTTCTACACCTATTGACAAGGACATGCCAAGTTTGAGCAAAGGTCCTAAAGTCACCCTGCTCTCGTCTCTTCCCCACCAAACCTAGGAGCTCCACTCCATAAAGCCATGGGTGCATTTACTCAGTCTCTTTCTGGGCAGTGCTGAAGCAGTGGCTGCTGCCCGGCTGGCACATGGCCACTCTTGAGCAGAGCATCAATGGGGGCACCGTCAGGAGGATGGCTCAGTGCCGCCTGGCATGGGAAGAACATGTGGCAGCATCATCCCCCACCACCAGCCTTCAGGGCTGGATATGGCCAGGGCAGCCCCCAGCCCCCAGCTGCACCCTGACTTCCCAGAAGCACATGACTGTAATCCTGTGAGTACTGTAGTGAGGATACAGAGGGGAAAACCCCTCTGCAACCCCTTAAGATCACTGAAGCATCCCTTGCCTCCCCTCAGGTGCTATCTCTGCCTCCCCTCAGGCACTATCTCACCTCCCATCTCAGGACCCCTAGACCAAAGCATCCCCCGGCTCCTTTTTTGACTTTCCTTCCCTCAATGCAGGGGTGAAGATCTCTTCTTGTGAAGGTTCAGGGACTGGAAATACCAGAAATACCAGAAACTAAAAGTCGTCTCTTTTTAGGCAGCCACAGCACAAACCGACCAACATGATCCTACTATTAACCTCGATTAACTTGGAGGCAGTTCAGTCCCACACTGGCTGGGTCCTCCCCAGCCACTGCCAGCTGGGCCACCAAAGTCTGGGATGCGACCACCAAAGTAGCTGCCCTCTCTCTGACTGGCAAGCTGAGTGATGCCTGCTCACAAGCCATTGCCCCTCAATACCAAACATGGGACCACCCCAAATACCAGCCCTCCTTGCTCAGAAATGGAGGGTTTGTGCCCTCAACCAGCCTCAGAGGATAGTGGGCATTGTGTGTTGCTAAAGCTTATCCCTACCCCTGCTTCTCTCTGTGTTCATGCCCAGGGATGCGCCCAACTTCCCAAACAAGTTTTTCTCAACCATGTGGCACCACATAGGTAGACACAAAACCTGGGACTGCACTGCACCCTGGACACTAGTGAAGTTCTGTGAGTGCTGTGGGAGCAGAACAGGGTTTTGCAGGGTAGTTTGGGAGGCATTGCGAGCTGCACAACCCTGTGATGGATGGCAAGCATCTGCAGCTGCAGGGAATGTTCCTGGATGTGGAAAGCAGACAGCTATTCTGGATGCAGGAAAGATTTCATGTGCTTGCCTTGTGCTTGCAGAGCTGCCCTGCAAGCACAAGGCAAGACAGTCTTCTGTTATAAGCTCTGGAGAGCTCTGCCCACATTGGCAGTGCAGCCTCTGTCTCTTCTATTGCCAGGTTTTATCATTCATCCATCATTTGTGTTTTTAATGTTGTGGGGCAGTTCCCAGCTTCTTCACTATTGCAAGAATGGGCTGTCACTTCTGCAGAACATCTCCCAGCACCCAGGGGTCTCTGATGAGTCAGGTCCCGGCTTGGCACTAAGCAAACAGCATCCCTGGGGGTGGGGACAATGAGGGTCCTGTGTGCTGCCTCTATCTTAGGAGGAAGTGACAGAACAAAGGGTTTAGCCTGATAGCTCTGTATAGCATGTTTTGCCAAGAGCCATCTTTTAGACCAGCTTTTCAGGGGAGTTTATGTGCCACACCAGAGTTAAGAGGGGAGGGGAGAGGAGAAGGGACACATATGGCAGTCTACCAAGAGCCTTTGGCCACCGGGCTGCATTGCCTCCAGAATTGCTGCTCACATTGCCTCAGACTTTCTGCCACCTTTCCCACCATGGTTTGTGCCATTGCAGGGACACGAGAGGCAGCGTTCGTCTATGCCATCTCTTCGGCAGGGGTGGCCTTTGCCGTGACCCGCGCCTGCAGCAGTGGCGAGCTGGACAAGTGTGGATGTGACCGCACAGTGCAGGGGGGCAGCCCACAGGGTGAGTGTCTGAACACCGAGCAGCTGCAGCTGCATGGGGACACAAAGTAGCCAAAATACCCACTCGATTTGCTATTCAGACCCACTCTCTGTAGCCATCCAGAAAAGAAGGAGAAGTTTTAAAAAAACAAAACACTGTGACTGCCACAGAAAGACACCTGGGTGCATCACCCACTGGACTGAAAACATCTTGTCCATGTGTTCCTCAGGGCCACACCCCCTAGCTTCCCCTGTTCCCATGTGGCACAGACTAGTAGGCAGCAAGACAGAGAGGGCAGGCCAGCTGGATTTTAGGAAGAGCGGGGCTGGAGAATTCAAGCACTACAGGGTGGCAGTACCTGTCTCATCTGTGCTCTCTGCCTCAGGCTTCCAGTGGTCGGGCTGCTCCGATAACATCGCCTATGGTGTGGCCTTCTCGCAGTCCTTCGTCGACATCCGTGAGAGGAGCAAAGGGGCCTCTTCCAACAGAGCATTAATGAACCTCCACAACAACGAGGCAGGGAGGAAGGTAATGGCATGGAGAGAACCTAGGCAGCTGGCACCACTCTGCAGCATCCCAGCCAGGCTCTGCAGCCATGGCTTGAGCCATTTGGGCTTCTTTTAATCCCATACTCACCAAGCAGTGTTTTCTGCACAGCCCTCCCAGGCCCTATCCACTGTGCCCTCCCTGCTATGTGCAGCCCGCACTGATTATCCCATCTTGTTCCTTGTGTCTGTTCCTCCAGGCGATCCTGAACAACATGCGGGTGGAATGTAAGTGTCATGGTGTGTCAGGCTCATGCGAGTTCAAGACATGCTGGAAAGCCATGCCCCCCTTCCGCAAAGTGGGCAGTGTCCTGAAGGAGAAATTCGACGGTGCCACAGAGGTCGAACAGAGCGAGATTGGATCCACCAAAGTGCTGGTGCCCAAAAACTCCCAGTTCAAGCCACATACAGATGAGGACCTTGTCTACCTAGACTCCAGTCCCGACTTCTGTGACCATGACCTCAAGAATGGGGTCCTGGGCACCAGTGGGCGGCAGTGCAACAAGACCTCCAAGGCTATCGATGGCTGTGAGCTGATGTGTTGCGGCCGTGGCTTTCACACGGACGAAGTGGAGGTTGTGGAAAGGTGCAGCTGCAAATTCCACTGGTGCTGCTCCGTCAAGTGCAAACCCTGCCATCGGGTGGTGGAGATCCACACATGCCGGTGATGAACAGGGGAGGGCACCCACCTGTATCCTCTTTAAGTGACCCTGCTTCTCCCTTGCCCCACAGCCAGGACTGAGGAAGTGACCCAGATGCTGCAGGGAGAGCACAGCTCTTTACAGAGACAGAACCACAGAGAAAAACAGATTTTAAAGAAAAAAATATTTAAAGTTTAAAAAACCAGATCATTGTTGGCTTTCTTTATTTTGTTTTGTCTGCTTTGCTGTATGTATTGCTGAAGCCAGAGCCCCTTGGTGTCCTGTGCCGGCAGACATGTTTGCTCTCTGGCTGGTCTGGGGACCTATGTGATGCCAGCTCCTGTTGGATGGGCTCCTGCTGCTTTTGGAGTGCTGCAGACAAGAAGTGTTTAAGGCAAGGGTAGTACAGCATTTGAAATCTTCTATTGTAGTTATTTTTGTTTGTTTAAAGGCACATGCTGAGCATCCTGGAGTGGCACTGGCCTGGCTAAGCCTCAGGAAGGGAAGGACCACAGCCAGCCTGTGCAGCCAGGTGCATGGCAAGGGACAGGCAGGTGGTGACAGGCTGGCACTGTCCTCCAAGAGTTAAGTTCCACGTGGAGTCCAGCCAGGGTGATCAGTTCATGAGGGCAATGTGAGACACTCCTGCACCCCCTTGTTGTGGGAGCTCGAAGGCGTCCTGGGAATGGATGGATTTTGGAGCAGCTCCAGGGACTGCTCTGATTTACAGAAGCTCCTCAGTGGCTGCCTAGGGCTATTGGAGGACACGATGGTCCCACCATGCTCCCTTTCCCCTATCTCTTCTCCAGTACCTGGTTCCACTGGAGACAGTGAAGGGCAGTGATACCTGCAATCCACTGACATTTAATGGAGCTGAGAGCTGATGGAAGAAAAACCAAGTAGATTTCTTCTCCTCTGTCCCGTAATTGCCCCCATCTCGCAGGCATCCCACAATAGGTCTCCTCTTTCTCCTCCATGCGCCTGTTCTCCTCACTCAGGAAGACACTGGGGGACAGTCCCTATCCTGATGAATGCTGAGAAAAGCAAAAGTATAAAGTGGAGCGACTGGGGGTGGAGGAATGCTGGTGCTCTGCCACTATTGCTGTGTCACCCTTAGGAAGCCACGAGAGAAGGACTCAGCCAGAGGAATGCTGCCATGCGTGCCCTGAAATCACAGAGATTTAGTGCAACAGGGCCCCATGGCAGTCCTTCTCCCTGGGACACTGCCATGAAGATAAAGCGCTGTCCTGCCTGCTCTGGCTTCCCTCTGCCTAGGACTAGGTTAGTGCAGAGTCCTTGCTGTTGGGCTGTAGTATGAAATATCTGGAGAACTAATAAGCAGAGGGATGCTATGAGGGAAGATGGAAAGTGAACCAGTTCCTCTCTCCCTCACCCACTGGTATATGAGTCAAGAAGTAAAAGGGAAGCAGAGGAAAACCTCAAAATGACACCTCAAGCCAACAGGTGAGGCTCAGTATTGCCAAGCCCTCCTATATAGGAGGGAGCTCCCTGGATGGTCCAGGAAAGCTCAGAGCTGTGGCCATTACCCTCCCAGCTGAAGGAGGGGGTCTCTGCAAAACCTGCAGTCTTCTTGCTCTTCTTTGAGAGGGAAGAGGTTGGGGGAATGCACAGGCATATGTGAAACCCCATCTGTGCCATGACAGCAATGGGCTGGGGCAGAGCCTGTGGTCACTGGAAGGTTTCCAGACACCATCTGCTGACAACTGACTTGAAGCAGTGCAGGGTGAGGGAGGTTTGCATTAGGGCAAAACCCCAGAATACCCCAGCTGCCTCTCTCCTGCCTGCTCAGCACCAGTTCAAATAAACCTCCAGCAAAATGTGACAGATGATGGGGAGGGACACCCTAGGTGGGTCCTGAGGTGGAGCACTGTGGGTTGATCCATTTCAGTACAAACCAGAGATCGCCTAACAGAGAAAGGTTTGCCTCTCTCATTTGGCTCAGTT
This sequence comes from Haemorhous mexicanus, assembly GCF_027477595.1. Classification (NCBI taxonomy): domain Eukaryota; kingdom Metazoa; phylum Chordata; class Aves; order Passeriformes; family Fringillidae; genus Haemorhous; species Haemorhous mexicanus. The sequence goes on along the minus strand of NC_082363.1, from coordinate 457,320 downwards.
GGCCAAAGGTGCAGCATTAAATCCCTGGGGGGAAGGGGGAAATCTAAGATTTGCCTCCCATGGTTCCATCTCATCAGCCCCTCAAGGCTGCAAATCCTCAAATACCTTAGAGACAAGTTCTTCCCTTTCCAGTTCATGCAGAGGAGGTCACAGACCTCAGGCCATTGGCCAAATCTTCTGCTCCTTGTCCATCTAGGATGAGGGCCAAAGCTGAACAAGACAATTCAAATCAGCATGGAGATAATCTCTGCACATGGGATTTTTTCAGGCTGCAATGAAAGCTAAGCCCTGCAAATGCCACCCAGGGTTAGTTTGGCTCTGCAGCGCTCTGGTTCTTCTCATAACTAAGTTCCAACACCACAGGGGGGTTTAGAAATGTGTTTTCATATTTACTTTGTCTATTAAATAATAAGTTTGTGCTGAACAAGCCATGGGGTTTTCCTGTCCTGAAATCAGCTCCACTGGGCTGTGTAAAACCATAATGTGCTGCAGACACCTCATAGTTGCTGGTCTCCTCCCAAGAGTCCTTAGCTGGGAAGAGAGGTGCCCACATGGTGCCTCCTGACAATGCAAAGATAACATTAAAGCTCTCTTTGTCCCTCCTCCAGTCTCTCCTCACGAGATGCTGGTATTTGGACCACAGACGGCATCCCTGCTTTCCCATCAGTGGAAGTACAGCTTGCTTCTGCCTTAACCACTTGACACACCACTGGCTTAAGAAGCAACTTATTTTAGATCTCAGTAAGTCTGTGACTTCCTCCTGTGGAAAGGGCATCAATATCCATCTGCTTAGAACAGTGCTCCCCTGTCCTGCCCACAGCCAAGGAGCCACAGCTACCTTGTGCGCTGCTGGAAGCATCCTGCTAGTGGGCTCGAGGTGCATTTGAGCTGGGAGGGGGCAAGAACTGACCATAGATGCCAGGTCAGGGACCTGCTGCCTTTTGCCTCCATCGCTGTGATGCAGTTTGCTGGATTTGGAGTGGATGCAGTGCCTGATACCCAGGTATGCTCCAAGCTGCCCAAAAGGTGCATTTTGCTTGTCCCTTGTCCTTCCTCCAAGCCAGAAGCATTGGCTGCATCTTTTTCACACTGTTCCCTACAGTCTAGAGCTTCTTGCTTCAGCAGGTGCTGCTGCTGGGTCCAGCTGTACACCCTGCCTCATCTCCTTTCTTTAGCTGTAGCTCTCTATTTGTGTGCTCTCAAAGCTCACCTTTTCATAGGCTCGTGGTAAAAGCAATGTCTTCTCTCCCTTTGGCCTCTGTGGTGGCAGAGCTTGAGGGATATTTTGTTAAGTTCAACTTGTTGCAGAGAGACCATGGTAGGATGGGAGAAAATGATGCCTGACCCTCTGAAAAACCCTTACTTCCAACAGCTTCTCTCTTCCCCTGGTGGATCCCACTCCTCCAGCACTTCTTTTCCCCACTCCAGCTTCAGCCTCAGGTAAGGAATTGTCTCCAGTGAAAAAAAAAATGCGTCACTCTTCTCCTGAAACAAGGTGTATGGAGACACTAGCTTCTCTGTGACCATAGACAGAGCAAGATATCTGTGTTCTCTTCCAAAGCCCTCTACCTACTCCACCTGTCCCCTGCATCCCACATGCATCAGACCACATCACACTATGACTCTCCCCACCACTGCATCCTGCCACATGCTCAGCCCCATTCCAGCCCAACAGGCCCAGCACTAGGTCCTCATCCTCAGTCCCCCAACACCTTCTCCTTAGTAAGCTCATCCCTCCTCTGAGAACTCACTGAGGCTGACATCTCCACCCAGACACTCCCCCTCATAAACCTTTCTGGATGTCCCAGTGCCAACTCGAGATCATCATAGCAAAAATAGGACATCACCTCCAAGTCCTCTCCACCCTGTCCCAAAGGGTAAATTCATTATTTTTTTCCCATTCCTAAAACTCACAACTTTACCACCATGATCTGCTTATTTGGTTTTCTTTGCCTTTTCTACTGGAAAATCTATCTAGGTGGCAGGTACCTTCAGCCTCAGCTATTTCAATCTCTGGGCTTCACATTTCCAACTCTCCATCCCGGATCCAGTCCAAGCCCGGCACAGCCAAGCACATGTGCAGAGCTGGTATTTTTCTCCAGCTGTTTTGACCACATCACGCCTATGCCCTTTACTAGGCAAAGACACTTCCATCACTCCCAACTATCTCATTCTCCCTCCCTGGGCATGTTCAGCCTCACCCTCTGCTCCTTGCAAACTAATTAAATCACTGTGGGTGACATTAATGATGCTGATGGAGCATAAGTTAGCACTCACATCCTTTCCCTCCTTCACACCTTTATTGAACATTACAGCAAATCTCTTTGCATATTCCTTCAGCAATGAGCACAGTAATTCTCCTGCATCTCCTTCTCTCCCTTTATCCACATGACTTTACCAGCTGGCTGTAGGGAAGCAAGGTGATGGAGACAGTAGGAAAGAAGTGTCTAGGACTACCAAAGAGATACTTCAAGGACAGAATGGTGTCTTACTGCATGGGCAGGTAAAGAAGAGGATCAGTCCTCCTTAGAGTTGCCACACCACACACATCGTGCCACTTGTAATTGGGCATGGTGGGCCTCACGTCAGTCTGGCACAGGAGAACCCACACTGGGGTGACCATCACTTCCACCTGCACTTGCTGAAGATGTCAGTGGTGCCTTGGCCATGCAGTGTGTCCTTCAGCAGCACCAGGCTGCAGCACAAGGCCATGCTGAAGGACAGACACCCAGCAGAAGCAGAGCCTTTGACAGCAGCACGACACCGTGACAACAGGAGGGCGCCCAGCCAGCGCTCCTCAGAGAGGCCTCCCAACCCTGACTGCCAAAATCCTGCTTTAAGCACAGGAAAATAAATCGTGCAACCTACCTTGGACTGAGTTGTAACACTCAATGCGGGTGGAGGGGAGAAAGGGGCAGGAGCTGCGCTGAGGATTAGGCCCTGCATCACAGCGTTTAGGCTGGACCACACTAACACCTGGAGCTCGAGCAGCAACCTGCACCGGGCTCTGCCCTTCTCATCCCTCACAGGCATGCCCAGGACATTTCTGCAGCCACCAAGCCACCAAGCTCCTTACCAGGGATCCAGAGATGCAGCCACATGCAAGTCCCATCCTTGTGCCTGTGTTCAGTCCTCAGGAGCTATGATCTCTCCTAGGCTGGCTTCCAGACCTGGCAACACATTCCTTCTCCCATCCCAGATCTGACCATCAGTATTTTCTCAAGTGCACATGCAAGGAGTGCATGCCTAGGTGAGCTTCATACCATTGAGGATCCCCAGACTGCTCTGGCAGCGCCTCAGTGCTAGATGTTTGGTCCAAAGGAGCTAAATGATCCACCAGGATCCTCTCCTTCCAGCTCTTCATCACCACAAATGAAATCACAAATTTCAAGCCTCATTAGAGTCATTTGCTCAGCAGTGCAAAAAAATAACCCACCCCAAACCCCTCAGTGGCTGTTGAGCCTACTTGTCCCTCTTGGCTCTGGTCTAGGACAGTTGTTGCATTATCACAGCTTTGCTCCCATAATTTACATGGGCAGATAGTGATGGGACCATGGGAAACTATTTTAAGCTAAAAGAGGTGAGATTAGATTGGGTGTTAGGAAGAAATTCTTTACCCAGAGGGTTGTGAGGCTATTACAGCAAGGCTTAATAAGAAGAAGTGGGAAAATGCAATAGCCTGTCTCTTCAGGTGTCTCAGGTTCTTGAGCTGGGGGTAACCAAACACAGCCCATGAGAAAGTCTCACCACCACCTCAAGCCCTTTCCAAAGGAAGACTATCAAGCAGGGTGGCAGAGCAGCCAACCAGCAGGTAGGTAATCTGTCTTCATTGGTAACTATACTATAGTATAGGAACTGAAACTATGATGGCTGGTCACCTCTCACCTATCTTATCATCCCTAGGTGCCCATAGAGCTACATAAACCTCTGCCACAAGGATGTACCTGCTGTTTGCTCACCAAATCAGAGCACAATGGACTGTGACTTCTTCACTACAGCATAATCTGAGAAGCCATCAGCTTCTCCAGCTCCCATCCTTTGGTCTGCAAGATCATTTCAACTACCTTCATGTACATCTTTGTTTTGGATACATCATTGGTTAAGATACAAGAGATGCACGACCCCACAACATGCCAAGGAACTGTCAGAAAAATTGTTGTGGCCAGGAAAGGATGTAGGAACCCGAAGTGCTGCTGCATCTTCCCTCATATCTACAACTTCCACCAAAGACACCCAGGAGAGCAGCACCTGACATCATCAAATTTATAGCCTCAAAGTCTCCACTTTTCTGAAGGACAGGAAGATGGTGTATAGAAGTTTATCAGCAAATAGCTTGTGAACCCAAGAATTAGAACTTTCAAAAGGGAGTTTTCAGGCTGCTTCTGAAAAAAGACAGTCCAGGCATCCTGTTGTACTTCAGAATTTCTTGTTAAGCTACTGTCCAGGAAGGAAGTTGTTGCAGAAAATTTAACGTAGCAGGGTTATAGAGGCCTTGGCTGTATAACAAGATGTACAAGAATGACCACAGAAATATAGAATATGTTCAGAACAGAGCAGAGGGTCTAGGCACTGTTGTTACTATGTAGCTTAATTTGAAGTGTGAAAAAACATGGAATTCTGGAGGAAAAATAAAAAGGAACATTAGTATTCATGTGGCATCTCAGAATTACCAGAGGTAACAGATCTTGCACAGACAACTTCTATGAGGCCAATACAAAGTGATGGTCTGCCTGCAGCCACTTTCAAGGACACCATGAAGATCACAGAATTACAATGTGTTTAGGGCAGGAAGAGACCTTAAAGCTCATCCAGTTCCACCCTCTGCCATGGCAGGGACACCTTCCACTAGACCAAGTTGCTCCAAGCCCCATCCAACCTAGCCTTGAACATTTCCAGGGATGGGGCAGCCACAGCTTCTCTGGACAACCTCGCGGAACGATTACACTCTCAAGGGGTCTGGGACCACAAGGGAAGAGTGGGACTGACCAGACCTCCAGGATGCTATGAAGAAAAGTGAACTTTGAGATGACCATGGAAAAAGGCAGAACAACCAGAGTAAAAAAGCAGCAGTGGAAGTCCTGCAGATAGCTCATCTGAGACCTGGCCTGGGGTGACTACTCTGCTACCTGACCAGCTGAAAAATATGCCACCATTTAATTTCCATCAAGGAACCTAGCATATCTGGGAGGGCCTCAGAGCTGAGTTAGATGCACATTAAATCAGTCCTTTGTGACTTTTTTTCTCAGTAAAGTCACTTCATCATCTCAATTTTCCATGTGACATAGCTAGGAAATGTCAGGCTGATAAGAAATGTCACTGGGGTTATGGTGACCTTGGAGCCCCTGCTCTGGGGAGCCTGCAGGTTCAGGAAGTCAAGGCATCAATTACTCATTGGCCTTAAATTGTTTTCTTTTACCTTCTCTTGGTTAGAGAAGGCTGGTGTCTGTCACTGTACCTGTAAACCTCACAAAGCCTGGAACACAGTCCTGGTCTTGGTGAGTGCCAAAGTGCAAAATCATAAGTGCCATGATAAGAAAAGGCACTTACGGAATGGGAAAGCATCTTCCAACATCACAGCTGTGAGCTGCCATCCAAGGGCTTTGTCAGATGAAGATGCTGGAGGCAACAACATACCATTTAGGGGAGCAGAGGTGAGGATGAAGATGTGGCTGTGGAGGGAGAGATTTCAGAGCTGTCCAGGCAGAAGGCTCCAGGCAGAGGCAATGGTGCAGGTGTTGCAACTTCCCCAAGCACTCTCTGAGTTTCTCAGCCAGCATGAGCTGGAAACATCCCAGAACCAAGCAAGCAGCCCAGGAAAAGTTGATCTCTAGGCTAGTGGGGATGGTGCCTGAAGGGCAGGTGAAGGCAAGGTTGTAGAAGGCAATTAAGAGTGAGAGCAGTGAGACACATCTATTTTAAATCCTCCTGCATGGCTCTGCCACAGTTTAAGAGCAGCCCTTTGGAAGTGCCCAAGCTCTCCTAGCAGAGCACTTTCCCAGCTGCATCCCCTGCATCTTCCCGTGGTGCCAACACTCTTTCACCCACATGCTTCCCCATGAAGAAAACCTCCTTGTGCTATGGAGGCAAGAGCAGAAGCACCTGGTTGGGCAGATGGAAAGCAGAGCACTGCTGAAGAAATGCTCAGCCCACCAGAAATCTGGGGGGAACCCAATTCTGCCATGGGGCTGAGCACTCACAGCACACTGAGAAGGAAGCAAAAAATGCAGCACTCAGTCAGGAAAGGCACTGGGTGTTTCACAGGTCATCTGAGAACAAGGGCTGTTCAGGGATGTTCTGAGCACAGTGATAGACTTTGCACATGTTTTTCAAGCCAAACCCAGCTCAGGAGGGTCTGTTCTGCATCCTGATACAGCAGAAACTCTGAGCTTAACTCTAAAAGTATAATAAAAAGCCCCTCTAACAGACAAATTCACAATGGTCCTAATGACACCAACCCCTTTTTTTTCCCTTTGCAGTAACCAATGGGAAAGCCACCTCAAGCTGGTTTTGCCACATCCTATTTCTGTCTCCATCTCTCATTTCCTTCTATCCAATATTACCTTCCAAATTCCTATTCTGATCCTTGGATAAATCAAACATATTGCATTGCTGTACAAACTGTGTTATTTTATCCCTTTCACCTGCCACTTTTCTTTTAGATAAACACTCATAACTCCCAAGATATCACTTTAACTCTTTGACTGTCACTAGAAATTGAACCAACTGAGACTTTCACAGGGGAAATTCTTTCTTCTCCTTTTCTTCTCTGTTTTGTGTGTTAAGCCAAGCAAAATCTTACTTGTCTTAGCACTGTCTTCAGATAATTTTACTTAAACTCTGCCTAATAGTTTTACCAACTTCTGGCCCTACTGTATCTGTCTAGGTCTCACTTGTGGTAAAGCTGTCTTAATCACAGCTCCTTGTTGAGATCTACTTGTTTCTTGTCCCAGCCATCACCTCTCAGGATGTGAAGGCACTGAGCTGTGCACAGGATATGAGATTCAGATACATGCACATCCCCAGTATATCTCACACCAGTTTGCCATGCCAATGCAGTGAGCATGGACACCACCATGAGCAGCAGCTGAGCAAAACACTCCCAAATGAGGAGCACATTTTCCTGATGCTCCTCCCACACCATTGTCAACACCCAAAGTCTAGGCCTGCCTCATCCTTGCTGTTGGATCTGAGCTCAAAGATGCTCCAGCATCACATCTTGCAAATCAGCAGAGTTTGGGCAAGCCCCAGACAAGCCATGGTGGAGCTGGAGAATAACAAACACAGCAAGCAAAGGGAAAAAGTTGCAAGCTACAGTTTCCCTACAAACAAAAAACATGAGCACTTCACTCCTCATCCTCACATCCATCACTCAGGGATCCCTGTTCAGTTCCTTGGGCTTAGTTGTGCCTGCACTCCTCAGGACCTAGATCCACCTCCTGTAACCATGGGATCAGCTAAATCATCTCAAATCCTTCAAAACATCTAATCCACTCAGTCTTCCCAACCTTAATCTCTTTTGTTTCCCCTAACTTCCTTCAGGACACAGGATCAAAGGGGGTTTTTGCTGGACTTTGCTAAAGCAGCATTTTTCTTTTGCCTGCAAAACATCCTGCTGCATATCCTACTTTGACCAAGTGCTCCTCACTGCTGGGCCACCACAGCCAGCAGCCTCGTCCTCTGCCTCCCATGCACTATTACCATGTCCTCAGTTTGGATGCCATTGCAGTCCCAAAGGGCTACAGAAACATGTCATATACAAGGCAGGTGAGGTGGTGTGGAGAGAAGGGACTTGAGCACAACTTTTCTGCTCCCATGAGACACATCTCCCAACATCTATCAGGGGATGCTGTCACCTTCTTCCAGGGCTGCCTTCACTGATCTTTGGTCACCATCTTGAGGAAAAGGATCACAACATGAAGGTCTTGGGAGGTCCCACACTAACCATGGACCTTCCGGCCTGAGCACTCTGCCATGAAGCCCACATATTGCATTACTTCCTCACCAGCACTACTCCAAACAAGATCTCAGGGTCTAACAGTAGGACCAGACGGACTACAGCTGTGCCATGAGGGATGACTGTTTGGAAACAGCTCACAAATCAGGGGGGATCCCACAGCACTCTGAAAACTGCTGCTGGCTGCTTTGCCATGAGCCTTAAAAGGCTGCCGGGAGGTGCCTGGGTTAACAGGGCTGCTCCACTGAGATCCTCTGGCTCAGCCAGGGTCACTGATGATCTGTGCCACAATGCCTCTCTGAGTCATCTGTTTCCTTCCAGTCACTGAAAATGGCCTCAAAGTTTGTACAGATGGTGCTTAATCCCCATTTGGACAATAGGTGTTTGGACTTTTAAAGGACAATTACTGAAGGAAAGCAGGGGCAGGGAGAGAAGGGTGGGAGAGGGCACAGGCAGGATTACAGGATGCAGGCCAGTGGGGCAGCAAGCCAGACAGGGCTAAACATCCAGGAGGCATGAAGCCATGGGACAGGCATCCTGGTTTAGCCCACAGAGGCTCAAAAGCAACAGTCAATGCTAAATTTCAGAGGCATGAGGACCAAGGGACCATGCCCACCCCAGAGACCTGAGTCTGTCTGGGGTTTTCAGTCCTTGACCTGGCACAGAGCCCTCTCCCTGCACACTGCCCTGGGGTCAACATGCCTTGAGTCAGCAGCATGGTCATGGCTGCATGAAAGATGGTGGTAGGGTTGGTGGCCTCTTCCCAAGGCCAGGATAGCACCTGGTAGCACCTTCTCCTGCCCTAGATCCTACCCAGCTCTGGGAAAGGACATCCCCTCCCACCTGGATGGACAGCTGATGCTGCAGGAAACAGTGGTAAAGCTGACCTGCTCGAAGGGGAATGGTGGTGTGTCCAGCCTGCAAAGGTAAACGCTGAGCAGCCCACAACCAGCATCCAGGGTTTGGATGCTAGCATGTCTGGCGGTCCCAGAAATGTTCTGTACAACACACAGAGAGGTGCTTTCAAGGCCTCTCCACTCCTCCTTGCCCTATCAGCTGTGCTCATATCAAGGTGAGTGAACTCTACCACCACCCCAGCACTGAAGCTATGGCAGGGACCAGGTACATTGGAAGGACAGGAATGGAGAGGATCAGCTCATGCTTGAGCAAGGGAGAAGCCCTTCTGTAGGGCAAAATCCTCCACTCCCACCAGTGTGAGCACTGTGGAACTCACAAACAAGTATGTGAGCAAACCTGGGTGAGCCAATGCAGGAAGAACCAGCAGGGCTTAGCATGGGGATTTGGGGCTGGGAAAGCCTCTTGCCCACCAGTTCACCTCTCCATCCTAGAAGAGATGATGTGCAGTAGGGAAGGGGGTTGCTCTCTCTCCACCAGAAACAGAGCATCATATCTTCATACTGAGGCTCCTGAGAAACAGGGTCACAGCCAAAACACCTCCACTACCTGCAGATTCACTAGGGCTGGTGCAGCCAGGAGATGTGAGATACAAAAGTCCTGAGAGTGCTGAGCAAAACAGCATGGGGCCAGCCTTCCTCCCCAGCCATGCTTACTGTCCCTATCATGCATGTGCTTGACACAGCCCCACACTTCTGAAGCAATTAGCAGCTGAATTGAATTAATCCTAGCATGCCGGATCCAACACAAACAGCACAGGCTGGCCCATGCCCCACACCTTCATGCATTTTGGAGGGCCTGGGTGTGCCTGCCAAGAGCAACACAAATAACCCACTGCTTCCCCAGGTTAAGAAGCGGCCCTGGAGGACTGGAGCACGATGGCTGAGGCTGAACTCTGCTGCCGGCTTCTATGCCCACAGAAAAGCAGCCTCTGTTAACTGGTGGGTCAGGAGGGAGGCAAGTACAAGGGTCCATGTATGCAGTGCCTGTCCCAGGGGCCTGGGGAAGAAGCGTGAGGGCGGGGGGCAGGCAACAAGGGAACCCCGAGCCAGGGCATGGGGGTATTTCATAGAGAAGGTACTTGCAAACGGCACCTGCAGGGTGTTTATCAGCCCTGCCAAGGCTCCAGCAGCTGAAATAACAACTTGGGGAAAGGGGAAAAACACTGCTGGGCCCCCTTGCCCCAGCCCTGCCTGGCTAGGCACTGCTGGGATGCAGGCCAGAGGGTCACCACAAAGATCAACCCATCCCCTCTGGAGCCAGGGATGTTCCTGGGTTTGGTGACAGTCCCTGGCAGGGTTTTGGGACTCAGCCAAGACCTCCTGCTCATGTTAGAATGACTTGATGCAGCAGCACAAGCAGGGTGGACAGGCTTTTCTGAGGCACATCACGATTTTGGATGAAATAGGTTAAAACCAGGCCTCTCCTCTCCAGGGACATCATGTGACAACAAAGGGACCCAGGCTGCTCTCCAGGAGACTGACAGATGAGGACAGGAGGCACAATGGCAGCAAACCCTGCCCCTTGGCATGCCAGCCTGCATCAGGCCAGCTCTGCTTGGAGTCGTTTGGCACCAGGCACTGTCCAGCTGCTGCCAGGCCAAGATGCCATTCATGCATCCCCAGCAGGTCAGAGCTGCCTGTCTGATCAAGTGTGCTGAGGCAGCCACACAGTAGCGGCCAGCACACACCAGAGCTGGCACACCAGGAGATGTGTTGGGAGCAGTGTGGGAAAGAAGTCGGTGGGCTTATCGTAATGCTGAGAACTGTGTCTTGCCTGTGATCAGCAGGTACTAGGGATCCCAGATAGCATCAGAGAAGCTGTAGTCCCAGTCTGCCATACTCCTCACCTTTCACTATATTGGAGCTATACTTAGCCCACCCAGCATCTATGGCAGGACACAGCCAGGATCATGCTGCAGTCATCTGCTGGAGGAGAGATGAGAGCTATGTCATTAAGGAGTGTCCTCCAATTCACATTTCCCATATATGGCCAGGGACAAGGCTCTCCTTCTGTGGGGTCCCTTCAAGAACACTCGGACAGGCAGGGGCTTGCTGCCCATCCTCCCCATACTCCCTAACCAGCTCCATGACCAAACAATGGAATAGGATGTAGGAACCATGACGCCCTGAAGAGCTGGATTCAGACAGCCCATGTGGACACTCTGCTACTGTGTTGCACGGTCACAGTGCACACAAAAGCCCTTGGCCACAGACACTCAGTTCTCTGCCACAAGCCCGTGTCTGTCCAGCCTCTCTTGTAGTACATGGCCAGGAATTCACTCCAGGGTCAAGCCTGGCTCAGGAGACATTTCCACCCACACTGTAAAATCAGAGCTGCTGCCCCAAGGGGGTTAATGGAGAGGTCTCAAGCCGTTAAGCTCCCATTTGTGTGGAGCCTTAAGCTGTCGTGTCATCTTGGCAAGGAATCCCCATGCTGGAGCACCTGGTGGCATTCAGCAAACTGTGCCTCAGTGCAAGTATCCCAAGGACTGGGGGTTCTAGCACCAGGAGGGCCCAAACGCTGCCAGCAAGCACAAAGCAGCCCCTTTACCACCCCTGCCTAGCCCTTGGGCTCCCTCCAATTGTGCCCGTGAGTACCCAGAAGCTTCCAGCCCCACAACGTATCTGCAAAGACACAGAAGAGGAAAATGTGAGGCAACCAGGGCATAAGCTGGCAGATGGATAGAGGTTGAAGGTTTGACAGTGGGAGAGCCAGACCACTATACCTGGCAGAACCAAACTCTTCCTGAGTACTTACCGGAGGCAGATGGGCTGGGAAGAAGAGCCGGAAAGAGGATCTGGCAAAAGACAGGCCTGCCAGCCTGGCCATGGAGCAAATCACACAGCACATACAGGAGAATCAAGGGATCAGACCCAGCCAGCAGGGGTTTAGGAAGGGCAGGTTCTGCTTAACCAACCTTTCTTCTTTTTATGACCAGATGACTCACCTAGGGAATGAGGGGAAGGCTGTAGATGTCTACCTGGACTTCAACAAAATCTCTGGCATGGTCTCCCATGGCATACTCCTGGAAAAGCTGGCAGCTCACAGCTTGGACAGGTACATCTTCACTGGGGTAAGGTGAACTGGCTGACAGCCAGGCCCAGAGAGTGGTGGTGAATGGTGCTGCATCCAGTTGGTGGCCAGCCACTAATGGTAACCCCCAGGGATCAGTGCTGGGCACAGCCCTGTTTAATATATTTACTGATGATCTGGATGAGGTGATCAAGTGTATCCTCAGTAAATTCATGGACAAAACCGAGTTGGGTCAGAGTGTTTATCTACTGGAAGGTAGGAGGGCCCTGCAGAGGGACCTGGATGTGCTGGATAAATGGGCTGAGATCACTGGCATGAGGCCAAGTGCTGAGTCCTGTACCTTGGCCACAATAACAACATGCAGCACTACAGGCTGAGGCAGAGTGGCTGGAAAGTGGCCCAGTGGAATAAGACATGAGAGTGTCAGTCAGAGGACCAGGGAAGTGATTGTCCCCCTGTACTGGGCACTAGGAAGCCAAACCTCAAGTGTTGTGTCCAGTTCTGGGTACCTCAATTCAGAAAGGACATTGAGGGGCTGGAGCAGGTCCAGAGAAGAGTAGCAAAGCTGGTGAAGGGTCTGGAGCACATGTCCTATGAAGAGCAGCTGAGGGATCTGGTGGGTCTCGACCTGGAGAAAAGGAGGCTCAGAGGGGACCTTCTTGCTATCTGCAACTCCCTGACAGGCAGGTGTAGCCAGATGGGGGGTCAAGCTCTGCTCCCAGGCAACCAGCCCAGGAAGGTGGTGGAGTCACTGTCCCTGGAGATGTTTAAGGCACTCAGTGCCATCGTCCAGTTGACGTGATGGTGTTCATAGTGATAGTGATCACTCAGTGATCTCAGAGGTCTTTCTAACTGATTCTGTGGTTCAGTGTCTTCTCAGTGTATTCCAGTGTGCCCAACGGCTGCTGCCATATCCCCAGGGTCTTATCCTCAGCAGGGTGGACAGGAGAATGAAGGAAGCCATAAGTACAAAACATGACCAGAGATAGTGTATACAAATGCCACAGCAGTGGCAGATAATTTTGGGAATGTTGTGTAGGCCGCTGAACTCCTAGGACATCTACCCTTCAGATTCTCACCCTTCCCATACAAGGTCTTCAAAGACAACGAAAGAGCCAAGGAAGCAAACCTCCAAAACCCACGACTGAACAGAGTCTGCCCAAAACTCCAGGCCAGCTGGGACCTACCCAGCACACCATGACAGCAGTGGTGCCACAGAGCAGACTACCCCAGCATTGCCACAGTTGCAGACAGAATGATTCCCTTGGAATTAGGGCCCTACTGCAACCACTGCTAAGGCTCGTGAGAGCTTAGAAAAAACAATGTTTCTGTTTTGTCTTTGTTCCCCAGATGCCAGCTCCTCCCCAAAACAGAAGAGAACCTCCCAGCCAGAGATGCCAATATACAGCCAACCAGTCAGCTGGGTGTCAACCTCTGGTGCTCTTTGTGTTGGGAGTGTTTGGTCCTTCAAGCTTTGACAGCACTTGTAGTGACCAAAATGATCCTTGTTGTCACTGCAGTGACATCAGGATAGATTCCTTCTGCCCATACTCATGCCTTCCAACCAGCCTTCAGGAGGGAAGCATGCAAGGGGCCAGAGCTGGCAAGCTCAGCAAGTAGATTCAGGGGCTTTTTGGATGGACCAGTGTCAAAAGACTGACAGACCCAGCTGCATACTGGAGCTCCGGTTCCCTGAGCTGTTCCCAGGAATGAAAATACAACACAGACCTTCCCAAATCAGCACCCTGGTCCCATGACATGCCCATGGGTCACTGGAGTCAGCAGTAGCTCCTCCAGTGTCACTTGCTTTCATGTTCCCCCCTTATTCATCCTCATTTTCCAAGACTCCAGGACCCAGTGTTGGTCTTTGGATACATGCATCACTGATGCAAAGCTGCAGAATTGCTCAGGCACCCAGGAAGGAGCCTAGGTTCCCCCCAGCTTTCTTGGTGTGCCTTGGGGGTTGTTGCTGAGAGACAAAGGGGTGTGGCAATGGACATACAGCACATGGAGTCTCCCCTACAGCTCCAGCTGTGGCAAGACCTGCAGGGTGCACTATGCTTTCCAGCACTTCCTGGACTGCTTTTCCAGCAGTTCCTAACTCCACCCAAGACAGTAATAAAAGGCATCTGGCACATTGTCCTGGTTTAACCCCAGCCAGCAGCCAAACCCCTTGCAGCCACTCGCTCACTCCCCCATCAGTGGTACTGGAGAGAGAATTTGAAGGGTCAAAGCTGGAGAACTTGTAGGTTGAGATAAAGTCAGTTCAACAGGGAAACCAAAAGCCACACACACAAGCAAAGAAAAACAGAATTAATTCCCTGCTTCCTCTAGGGGAGTAGGGCCCCATCCCATGGAACAGCAACTTGGGAAGACAAGCACCGCAACTCCAAGTGTTTCCTCCTTCTTCCCTCCAGCTTTATATATTGAGCATGATGTCATGTGGTCTGAAATACCCCTTTGGTCTGTTTGAGTCACCTGTCCTGGCTGTGCCTCCTCCCAAGCTCCCATGCACCCCCAACTTCTTCCTCAGCATGGCCTTAGGAAAAGCAGAAAAGGTCCTGGCCCTGTGTAAGCCCTACTCAGCAATAAGAAAAGCACCTCTATATTATCAACCCTGTGTTCAGCACAAATTCAGGACATAGCCCCACATCAGCCACTATGATGGAAGTTAACTCCATCCCAGCCAAAACCAGCGCACAAAGAAAAGCAATAACAGAGCTGTAGCTCAGAGGCTCCATTATCAGTATGCAAATAGATGTCCCTCCTCAGAAGCACGGGACAGGCAAGAAATAGACTGGAAATCTGGCTTCACTCATGACAGCTATGGAGAGCACACCTGGAAATAAAACCAGGGCACTGGGGCTGAGCTGTGATTCTACCAGGCAAGGCAAAGGTGGGAGTCAGACTTTTCTCCACCTCCGACACAACCACCACTTGGCATCACTGCATCAGCAATGAACCTCTAAGTACACAAACAAGTCCTTCCACAGATTTAAAGATGGGAAAGGGAATTGGACATCATGCTTGGCTGTAATGGCATCGTAGTTGGCTCAAAATGTTTTCAGCAGCTGCCATTACCCTGGAACTCCCCTCAACAGAGATGGTCAGTGCTCCATCCCCTTTTGACCCTAAAACACTGCCTTAGAGGAGTGTCCTGAGTCTCTGTGCCTCAGGAAGGGAGGCCACAGCCTCAGCTAACCCTCAGTAACACAGCAGGGGTGTCTGCCATTTCCTGCTCTCTTCATCAGGATGGCCCCCCAGAGGACAGGAGCAGCAGGCTGAGCAAGCAGCACCCTCAGCTCACAGTGTGTTGTGAGAAATTTTAAATATCACAACAATAAATTGCACCTTCTGCAGATCTGGAGCTCCCTATGCAAACTTGGTTATCTTTACAACCAAAGCTGCAATCTTCCCAAGAATGAAATCAGGTCTGTTAGACCAGGACTACTGTTTTCTAACCTAAACTGCTGTAGGTCACAGGAGGGGAGAGGAAGCAGAGATCCATGATCATCCATTGTCTGGGTGGACTTGTTAGAAACAGTCTGACAGATTAACCCATGTTGGAGCCAGGCTGAAGCCAAGGCAGGATGAAACTAGAGGGAAGCAAAGTAAGGGGAAGACAGTTGAAGGAGGGGAGGTCGATCCAGGAATCAAACTGCAGAGGCAGAGCCTGCACTATGCAATGGGCAGGAACTCCAGGAAGGACCAGGTCAAAATGGCTTTAAATGGAAAGACAGTAGGTTTAGATAAGGCATTAGCAAGAAATTCTTCCCCATGAGGATGGTGAGGCCCTGGCACAGGTTGCCCAGAGAAGCTGTGGCTGTCCCAATGCTCAAGGCCAGGTTGGACGGGGATTGGAGCAACCTGGTCTAGTGGAAGGAGGCCCTGCCTACGGCAGGGCAATGAAACAAGATGAGGTTTAAGGCTCCTTCCAGTCCAAATTAGTCTGGATTACTGTAAAAAAGCAGATGCCCATAGAACTATGTGAAGGCTTTTCTGCATCCATTGTCAAGTTCATCACTGAAGGGTGGCACGAGTACTATATGCACTCCACAGGTCCCACTAGCACTATGGACACACCACATTGCCCAGACCCTTCCTCTTTCCTACCAGGATTACAAATGTATCTGAACATACACCTCAGTCAGACCAGGTCCTCCCAGGCAAATTATGCCCTATTCTGTCTCCATACAGGACTGAGAAACAGGTCAGGCTTGATCAGGGCATGAGGTCAAAGCTCACACTTCTAAAGGCCTGTCATGCAACATAATCCCATCTTCAAAGTAATACTGCTCTCTAATCATGGCAGCTGAGCTCCAGCCAGCCATCACAGCCAGGTTTTCTAAGGTATTTCAGTTCCTCATCATACAGATTAAAGTCTGGAGGGATTTTCAGCAGCACCTCAGTACATGTATCCATCAAGCTCCTGAATTATTCAGGCATCTCAAAAGTCTCCTGCTCTGCTGCAGAGCAACAGCCATGTCTCCACGTTCCCTGGCCAGTATATGTAACTGGCAGCAGCTCTTCCATAAAGCCTTGGCAGACTCCAGCTTCATCACTCTCAGCAGACAGAAGATGCTCCCACTCTTTTGCTGAACCACAAAGGAAAAGCCCCAGCCAGGAAACTCAAGTGGCACCTTCTCTTCATGCAAGAAAGGCAAAAGGCCCAGGAGCCAAAGCTGGGGAGAGTAACTGGTCTGCTGGCAGTGTACTCCCTCAGACAGGTTTGTCCTATCTAACTTATAGCAGTTTCTTTGACCAAAGAAGCCAAAACACCCCAGGTTCACCAGTGCTAATGACAACAGGGGACAGCACTGAAGGGATGTCTAAGAGATAGGGTGTCTGGGAAGCGTTCTACCCACCCTGGACCATGGAACACCCTAAGAAGGAAGGCATCCACAAGGATCATTGAGTTCAGCCCCTGAGTCTGCACAGGGCATCCCCAACAACCCTACCCCATGCCTGAAGGCATTGTTCAAACACTTCTGGACCTCTGGCAGCCTTGGGGCCATGACCATTCCCTGGCAAGCCTGTTCAGTGCCTCACCACCCTCTGGGGGAAGAATCTTTTTCTAACATCCATCCTTAACCTCCCCTGACAGAGCTTCATGCCATTCCCTCAGGACCTGTCACTGGTCACCAGAGAGCAGAAATCAGCCCTTGCCCCTCCACTGCCCCTTGTGAGGAAGATGTGGACTGCAGTAAGATCTCAGATCAGGGTACCCAAGGGGGATGGTGCCCATAAAGCACTCAACGGGGACAGTGTCAGGGCAGTCCCCGAGGATATGCTTGCTTAGCAGCCAGGGACACTCAGGGAAACCCAAACTGCTCAGGATAGTCAGTGGAACAACCTATCCCACTAAACCCCCAAGCCTTTGTCCTCTTCCTCCTGGTCCTCTGTTAACCAGGGCTGGGTTCATCCAGAGGAAGCCAAAACCAACACCAGCAGCAATGGGAGCACAGCTGAATGTGGCTTCCTCAGCCGACGCTGCAGCTCTGGCACAGCTGTAAACAGCTCAGCAGTTAGTGCACACCCCAGTATTGATGTTACACAAAGAAGCTGGAAATGTAAATGACTGCACTGGACTCACAGCCGGTGGCTGCTGGTGCAGACGGCACCAGCAAAAAGAAATTCAACTCCTCCTGGCACTGGAGCCAAGGACGGGGCTGGCCAGGAACGAGCAAAGCCTTTACATGTTTGCCATCTAGTGGGCTGGGAACAATCTGACACGGGCTGTCCTGAGACAGCCGGAACTCACCTCTGCCTGAGGAACGGCGGTGGCCCAGTTCAGCCCCCTGATGCTCTGTGGTGCAGGCAAGACAGTGAGGTGGACCAGCACCTTGCAAAGCATCCTGCCGATGAGAGCCCAGCTCTGGGAGAACAAGGCTGAGGACAACATCCATCAGGGAAGGAGGCTGTGCTAATGTGGTGAGAGCCAAAAATCCACCCCAGGCAGCCAGGGTGGTGGTGTCAAGCCAACACCACAAGCTGGGAGAGAGTGGGATCTGCTGAAGGGCAGGAAGGTTCTGCAGAAGTATCAGGACAGGCTGGATTGATGGGCCAAGGCCAACTGCACGAGGCCAAGTGCCAGGTCCTGAACTCGGGTCACACCAAACCAAGGCAGTGCTCCAGGCATGCAGAAAGGGACCTGGCGATGCTGAACATGAGCCAGTGTGTGCCCAGGTGGGCAAGAGGCCAATGGCAAAGCAGGACCAGGGCAGTGATTGTTTCTCTGTGCTGGCCACTGGTGAGCACCTGCCTCAAATCCTGGGGTCAGTTCTGGACTCCTCATGACAGGAAAGACCCTGAGGGGCTGGAGTGTGTCCAAAGAAGGGAATGGAGCTGGGAAAGGGTCTGGGACGCCAGGAGCAGCTGAGGGAGCTGGGGGGGTCTCAGCCTGTAGAAAAAGTGCTCAGGGATGGCGCAGTCATCCTGCATGTGACAGGAAATGGAAAACTACCAACCCAAATGCTGGATTTGATCCCAGGTAAAGCCCCATGACCAGAGGAGGGGACCCCATGATGAGGTCGTATGCACAGGCACCAGCAATGCACATGCTGAGCAGCAGTGAGAAATTCCAGATTATTTCCTGCAGCCAACTCCATCTCCACCTGTTCACCCGCTGCACTAAAGTGACAAATTCCCGTGTTATCCAAACACATCCCAAATCAGTGATCAGTAAATCAAACAAGGAAAGAAGATGCAGTGTAAAACATTTTCAGGTTTATTTTAAACAGGCTTTAGCTATCAGCCAGCACCTTTTTGTTTGCCTTTGTTTGCCACAGGAGACTTATTTTTCTTTAGTTTTCTCTTTTTCTTGTCATTATTTCAAAGGAAGTAAAAAAAGGCCTGCAGCCTCACAGCATTCCCGGAGCTTGGGTACCACCACCAGAATCTGTGCAAGAAGCCCAGATTTATCTGCCTGAGGCAAAACATACAGCCAGCCAGCCTCACTAGGGCTTGGTGGGCTCATTTCTTTGTCCTGACATCCAAAAAAACACCCAGCCCTACAAATACCATGCCTGTACCAATACCTACCTGGTTTACTGCTGGAGCTCTGCTCCTGGTGCAGAAGATGAGCTGGGAAATGCAGCTTCATGGAAAAGGCTTTTTCCTTGTGCTTCAGAGGCAGATCCCTAGAAAACTGCAAATTACTGGCGCACACTTCTGTGAGCTGAGCTGAACAGAGACAACACAGGACAAGACTGTCCCACCCACAGTAAACCCTGACAGCAAGTAAAAGGTCCCATGTCATACTAGTTGTGCTCACAAATCTCTGATTTGCTCTAGAGGAGCCACTGAGCTCCAGTTCCTGTCCCATAGCAATCCTGGAAAACTGAGCCAACCTTATTTTCCACCAGGATCCAACCCTAGTCATGGCTGAATCAATATTCATTACCTCACCTTTTGCTGCCTCAAGAGACTCCAGCTCTGAAGTAGGGCTAAATGCCTCCAGGGATCTGGAGAAGCTGTGGCTGCCCCATTCCTGGAAGCGTTGAAGGCCAGGTTGGACAGGAGAAACCTAGTCTCGTGGAAGGTATTCCTGTCCCTGGCAGAGAATTGGAACTAAATTATCTTTAAGGTTTCTTCAAACCCAAGCAATTTTAGGGTTCTATGACCTGCCATAACAACCCCCCCAGCTCCTGAGTATCCCCTGCCATGAATAGTGGCTTCACCAGGCACCTACATATCAAAGCACTGTCACCACCAGCAATGAGCCAGGGATGCTGTGCTCCAGACTGGGCTGCCAACGTCTCTTAAAGCCATATGCTGGATAAAAACAGAGAAAACCACACAGCCCTATCACAGCCTCCCCCCCACCAGCCCGTCACCCTGCTCTCCTGCCTCTGCCTGCTCTGCCTTCCAGAAAATGAAGTGGCTTCTTCTCTGCAGAACCACTCAGACATGGCCAGTTCTCAGAGCTCACCAGGTTCACAGGAACCAAGCCTCATGGCTGGTAGGATGATGCCTCAACAGTTTCTGAAAGTGATGCCTCAGTTCAGACTCTCCACAAGAGAAGGGAAGAAGCTAGAGCAGGTTTCCAGGACAAGCCTTTTTCATGCTCTAAGTTCCCACATATATCCAGGCATCTTCCATGGACTCAGCACAGTCCTGCACGCTCGCAGCACACACAGGCTGGAAGGAAGAAGTTGGTTGCATTGCCAGGCCATGACACACTCCTTGAGGTCCAAAGCAGTCACTTACCTTGCCTGGAAGACATCAGGTCTCAACTCTTGCAAGCTTCCAAGCATTTGAGTTTTGCACCCACTAACCTCAGCTGCATTTAAAAGGAACTGCTTCTCACCATACACTGACCCTGGGATATAAGAAAGGTCCACAGCCCAGAATGGCACAAGCAGGTGACAGCCAACAACTCAGAAACCATAAAGGAGGAGCCCATCCCGCTACAAGCTCTGGGAAGTGTGCAGCATAGTGCTAGCATCTTCAGTTCCCCTTGGATAGCCAATAGTGAAAGGCAAGAGGGAGGAGATTTGGGAAACACGTGATCCAAGCCAGGACTAGCTACAGATCAGGAGCACGGGGCTTTTTGATGGTTCCCACCTGATGGTAAGAAGAACATCACCAAACCAGCAGGGGCAAGATACCCATGGGCTTCACCACTGCCACAGCATCTGGCAAGGGAACCTCTGCTCCAATCTTATCCTCCCAAAACATTCTGGAAGGGCCAAGAGGTGTGTTTCTCCTGGGGTAAGCTCCCTCCAGCTGTAACTGTTGCTGGGAGCACAGGGAGGCTGTCACAGCTATGCATGGGACAGCAGCCTAGACCTAGGTCTATACTAAATTCAAGGAAGACACATGCAGCACTCTGCTTCCGACACCCCCATCCTTCCAGAGCTGGGTGTTGGATTAAGTAACCAACCTTTCCCCTCTGTGGAAAGAAATCCTCTCTCCTCCCCATGCAATTACAGGTAGACTTTGGTGAATACCATCACCCCAAAATAAGCGACGCTAACCCTACACAGTACATGTCCAACTCTGGATAGATTTCCAGGGACTGTACAGACAGGACCAGTATGTCCCTTGTATTATGGGGTTTAGGCTTCTCCCTCACACACTGAAAACACCATTTACATAGCCACTTCAGGCCGAGAGTTGCAGCACAAAGATGCACATGGGTGTCGCCACGTTTCTCTTGACAGAGAAAAGCAAGGCACAATTCTTCCCAAGAATATTTCTGGGTAACACATTCTCTGAACCTCAGAGAAAGGAAAAACAATTCTTATCTCATCTGCTGTGCCCGTGTTTGTGCAAAAGTAGAATGCAATATGGAGACTGTTTCCCAAAGTGATAGTGTTTTGTTTCTTGGCTTATCAGGGCCAAGCCTGTGTGTGTGTCAGGACTGTTGGCTGACAGTCACAAGATGCTGTGCAGTTGGAGTGCAGTGGAGTGCTTGGCAGATTCAGTTTAGATGTAATATAATATAGTGTAATATTGTATAGAATAATATAGTATAATAAAGTAATTAATTAGCCTTCTGATAAGATGGAGTCCTCCTCATCATTCTTTCTTCGTCAGGGGCAAAAATATCCACCATATGGGTGGATGAGCAGATGCACATACACTTCCAATATGTGCAGGCAGCCATCCCAGGCTGCCCTACACAACCCTTGGCAGGGTCCTGATTTCTTCAAAACCAAGGAAGAGCTGGAAATTCAAAACTAACAGAAGTATTTTCACACATACATCAAGACTAAAGGTCAGGAAATCAGTATATATCTAGTTTAATTTTATGTAGTTTATTCCAGCACTTCTACTGATGGCAAGAGATTAAAGGTGACAGCAAATCCATGCATCAGAGCTCACGCCCGTTTCTCACCAGAAGCCATGGAGACGCCTCCCGCAGAGATTTTAGTCTTCATTTTCCGGCTCCAGAACTCCACCCCCTCACCTTGGAACATGAGGCCAACTCTCGTGCAGGAACCAACCTGTATGACCCTTACAGTCGATTCGTTTAGCACCTCATCAGGCTTTATTAGCAGCTGTGACCAAGGCATCACTGCAGGTCACCCAGGAGGCCCAGATGGCTGCTTCAGTCGAGCCTACCATGTCCCACCCTGCAGGCTCCTGCTCCAAGGGTCGCTCAGCTCCAGAAGGTACCACTGGCCGCGGAGGCTCTCATGAGCATGTGACACCAGGAACATGAGCCAAATTCCAATCTCAGCCCTTCTGTGGCAAACCACCAGAGGGCAGCTGGAAACGCACCACAGACAAGCACACAAAGTGAAATGTTCCACTGCTGAACATTCCCCTTGCCCAGCTACTGCACCTCAGGAACTGAAAATAGCCCAGCACACACACTGCCCTCCAGGGGCCAGGAACAGCCCACCCATCCATGCCTCAAGGAAGCACTCTGCCAAGTGCCAGGGACCTGACAGAACACATTGCACAGGGCCCATGTTCAGCTGGTCCTTAGCTCATAGGGCTCACACTGACAATTTCGGCCAAAAACCTCCCTAGCATAAGTCGGAAAATTTACTAACTTAAAGGGACCACTGCATTAGGAGGTGGTAAGATAAATATACCCCCTTGCTTACTCTGACCTTCTTCAAAAGCTGAGCAGTAAGCAGAGCGTAGCAGCATCACGATGGGTCTAAAAAAATAGACAGAAGTCCAGATGCAGATCAGGATTTCCCCTGTCCCTCATCCAAGCTCCTCTATCTCTTCTACAGTCAATTTATTTTGCATTCAGGCTTTTTACCTAAGCCCATGATAAGCTGTATTTTTATCTCACCTCACTGTAGTGAGGAATTGGTCAGTCAGCACCAGCTTCCAAGGGAAAAAGAGGGAGGAGCCCTGGACGTGCCAGTGTGTTTGTGGCAGGGCAGCAGGATCTCTATCTAAGATAACCTTGTTGTTGTGCTGAACAGCCTGAAACAATGCTGCCAGGTTCTTGTGCAATCCTGGACAAGTCATTTAGGGCAAAAGTTCACAGAGAGCTACAGCCAACTCCCAGATCATGGTTGCTTTATTCCCAGGCTCAATTTCAGGAATTTATTCAGCCCATGAAAGGGACAGATCACCACTGGGACCAAGGTGACAAAACAAGCAGAAATTCACGAGTACATTTCAGTAGCTAGAAATTGTTTATTTATAGTTTAATCAATTCAGGATTATTCTTTGCAGTTTTTGAAGCAGTAATTTCCTCTGTCATGCTTGATCTTTTTAAAGAGCAACAATACTGAGGAATATTCTTCAGAGGATGCAGAGTGTGGGCAGCCAGGGGAAGCAAAGTAAGACACCTTCCAAGCACAGCACCCCAGAAGCACCCCATGGAAAAGAGTCGGACAGGAAGAGTGAGGAGGCTGGTTAACACAAGATAAGGCAGCAGGAAGGCTGGGTCAGGTCAGTGCTGACAAAGCTCTTTCAAGTACCACTCAAGAGTCTGGTTTTAAAAGGAGGCAGCCGCTGCCATCTGCAAATTGAGACCTAGATGGTGGCCAAGTACCAGAGGACACTGCTGTCTCTTGGGAACATGAGAAAATCATTGGTCTGTTTTTTAGCTGTGTGCAACAGCAAGCAGCAGAGGCAACAGGAACAGATCCACCAAGCAAAACCAACCCAACAGCAACACTGAGATTTTGGGAGCCCTTCAAACTCCCTCCAGTCAGGCCCCAATGACCCAAATTCCATTCTCTACTGAAGGGCAATATCCACTTACATTTCACCTAGTGCAAATCTCAATAGCACACTCCAAAACCACTCTAGGATGTGAAATAGAGCACATAAAGGACAGAAAACTCAGGAGATTTGTACATCAATCCAATGTAACACTAAAGCAGCTCCACAGCTGCACTCTAAGGTCAAATCTCCTTTTTGAGAACCCCTTAGGACAGGAATGGCAGACACATAATCAAGGCAGAGACAGTGAAGCACAAAGGGAACCATCCCGGGTCAGATGAACTAACACAATCCTCAGAAAGCCCTTCAAGGCCACAGTCAACAGCTAACTGGGGGTGTATGACAGGTTTGTGTAATGCCATGAAACCAACTGCTCAGAAGCCTGGGTGACTATATTGTGTTGGGGAAGATGCCATTGCTCCTGAAAGCTCTTCTCACAGAGGTCCTATCAAATATGTCCATCTCTCCTTACTTGATACCCTCCCCATACTTTAATTAGGACCACACTATGTATAAATGCCCAGCACATTACTGGGAAGGCGAGAGAGGAGAGGAGTGAAGAACACAGCTGCCTTCTGGGAAAGTTGCAGAGCTCAGCCTGTCTCACTGATCTCCCAAACACTTCAGTAAAGATGACCCTCACTGCATCTGATGTTCAACAGTAACATTTCTTCCACAGCATAACAGTTTCCCATTGCCCCATAGGGAAACAGGCAAGAGAGAGCAAGAAAAGGCTCATGACTCCAACATGACAGTAGAGCACAGGAAGGCTTGGAGAGAAAAAATGGCCACTAGTTTAATACAATACAACCAGTCAGCATTACAGCAGCCATGCAGAGTCTATGTCTGCACCAGAAGGTACAGAAACAGCAGGATTAGCTGAATCATCTTATATATAGTGGAAAATTTCCACATACCATCTAAATCAGCAAGCTAGGGACTAAGCTTAGGGTATGCTTAAAATTATCTTCTGCTCAGGAAAGCAACTGCTGCCCAGGAGCACTCTTCCCAACAGTAACCAACCTTGGAGTCTAGTGTCTTGGTTTGGATTTCAGGTGCAAGTTATGTCCCCTACAAGAGGCAGGGTTTTTCTCCACATTAACTACTTCTGTATTTAGTCCTCGATTTCCATACGTCAACAGCACAGTGGGAAAACAAACTAATTCATGCTGTTTGTCACCACAGCACACAGGAGTTTACCTGACACAGCTGTAGTGGTCACACTGTGGGCATGCTCCCACCTACTCCCCAACCCTCTACAGCAGATTTGCTCTCCTACCTTGCACTCTTTTTGGTATCAGCTTGACCCTGAAAAACAGGGTCCACTAGTTCATCTAGAAATTATTGT
Source organism: Haemorhous mexicanus (assembly GCF_027477595.1). Classification (NCBI taxonomy): domain Eukaryota; kingdom Metazoa; phylum Chordata; class Aves; order Passeriformes; family Fringillidae; genus Haemorhous; species Haemorhous mexicanus. Next base: position 432,424 of record NC_082363.1, on the reverse strand, counting down.
GTAATATGTCAAATTTCCATGCAATGAATGTAACTGTCTCCATGTACAGGAGCTGATGGAACTGATGTGAGGGACATGTGGGAACACACAGCCCAGACAGAGAAAAGAGATAATTCCTGCTTCAGAGACAACAACCAGCTGACCAAGTGCCACTTGCTTTGAGTAGCCAACAGAAGCAAGAACCTGATTAATATTAGGAACTAGTGGTTCACAATGAGAGCCAACCAAAATCCTCAAATCACAAACTTAATCCTTGTGCAGGAAGAAGTGACTGTTTAGTAAAAGACTTATATGAAAAACTCAAAAATTTTAATAAGAAATTGGAGTGTCCCAACCAATAAAACACAAAGGTGCTCTTCAGCCTCCATGTAGCCCTCAGCCCAAGCTTGATATAATTCTCAGGCATCTTTCCATCAGAGATGTTTGGCCCTTAACAAAGGACCCCATTAGCACATGTAAGGCCAAGCTGTATAGGACTTGGAGCTACCAAGTCTAGTGGACGGTGCCCCTGCCTATGGGAGGGGGTGGAACGAGATGGGCTTCCAGGTCCCTTCCAACCGAAACCAGTTTAGGATTCTGGGATTTTATGGAGCAGCTGGTTAAGCAGCCAGTCCAAACCTCGTGTCCTATTTTTGCACATGAGCTGCTGCAGGTACCTCAGTAGCCCTCACATGTGAGAGGACAAGAGCCATTAGCCACAAGTACATCTGCAGAAGCAAATCCTCTGTCAGTAACATGAGGAAATCCCAGCTCACACTACAGACTGGTTTGCCATTCTAGGACGAAAAAAGTGTCACATATTCCCACCTGTCTCCAAGCCCTGTGCTCTCAAACCCACTAGCTGAAAGTGGCAGCTCCAGAAGGGGAAGCAAGTGGTGGATTTGCCTGCTTTTGACAGTTTTTCATGCTTTCATATGGGAAGGAAGACAGTCACCACAGAGCTCATTCGAGAGCCTGGCAAGAGAGAGCACATCTCACACGCCTAGCTTCAGACAAACCTCTCCACCACACTCCACAAAAAAACAGGCATAGTGCAAAACAGCATGACAGCTGTTTGAGCTTGTTTAACCAGTCACGGGCCTGGGACAGCTATATCCTAGCAGATACAAGGAGCTATCAGACTTCTGCAAAGCTAATGAACACTAGGAAGAAGGAAACAGCACCGCTCCTTCAAAAGTATGTTTTTCCATCTAGCACCTCCTGGATTCCCTCCAGAGCCAAGTTTAACCTTGTGGCCTTGATTCAACAGAACAGACTTTATTGCTTGAAAGGACTGGCACAGATCACTGCCATGAAGACGTATGCAGAAGGACCACTTAAGGACATATCCAAGACAGAAAAGGCTTGACAGGGTAACCATGAAGAAGTCATAAGGGTTCTCCCTCTACTTCAAAGGCAGTTTCCTGCAGGCAATCCCTTGGTCTTGCTGCTGGCTTTAGACATAGGAATTAGGATTAGGTGTTACAAGGCAAAGAAGCTGTAAGAACAGCCACCAACACATACCAGCATAATCTTCTCCAGGAAGCCCAGAGTTCCAGCCAAATCTCCCCATAGAAGGCAGCAATTAAAATTGAACTACAAAGTTGAACAGTAGCACTAATCACTATGAAAAGTGAAAAACCACACATTTTACACTAAGATTCGGGATCAGAGTACCCAAAAATCAGCTTCTTAAAAGAAAAGTGAGGTTCTTTCTAATGTGTTTTAATAATAAACACAAGTTATTATTCACAGTGTAAGACTTCACTATTCTTCTCAAGCATGAACAAAAAGGTGTGATGAAGTGTGTTTAGTTTTGGGATAGGTATGACATCATTTGCCCCTTTAGGCTTTCTGCTATCCGCCCATGAGCAGGGAACAACAGGAAATTTCTTGACAGAAGAGATTCAGGAACCCTACAAGCCCCAAAAGCCAGCTTTTATTATTTGGGAGCATGCACACTGAGTACTTCTTTGTTTAAGAACTACCAAATCCTCTTCTTCACAGGGGTCTGACAGGAAAGATGCTGCATTAAAGATTACAGCAATTTTGACAGGACTGAATCCAGAAGCAGACTGACAAGGATTAAACATTAAGGAAAGACCCAAGCTAGCTCATAAGGAGGAGAGAGGGGCTCACAAGGGATAAAAGCCATATTTACAAGTCCTTCACACTCAGGAGAAAGGCAAAGGAAATAACTACCCTCAGGCAGGCTTGTGAAGATACTTTAATACATCTGAAAAGAATGCATATACAAAGAACTTAGACATGAAAAAGCATTGGTTCAACACTAATGAGTCTACAAGAATTGAAATTGTAGAAGATGGAGAAGATTCCCTAAGTCTTAAAATTATTTGAATTTGCAAACCAAAATATATTTTTGGTAAAATCCTTATGATACTGCAGATGGTCTATGTAGAGACACTGCACATGATCCTCAGGGGTTGGAGCCCCTCTTACAGGTTCAAGGTTACTCATGAGCAAAATGCAGAAAAAGGGGTTCCCTCAACTGGTCCCAATATGGTGTCACACCAAACACCAGAAGCCCCTCCCTGCACTTCTTTTCAACTGACACAGATCTATCTTTCCACCTCTCCCCGAAGGATGCCAAGCCATCCAGCAAGAGATGCACCATCAGAGCCAGCTCCAAAACCCATTGTAGCACATCCCAGGTCCCTTCAGGGTGTCCAAGCAGCCATCTATGTGCTGGTCATTGTAAGCATTTCTCTAATAATTAAGGATTGGCAAAAGGTAGATTCATTAAAAGCCAACTGACCCAGTTAGGCATGCTTCCAAAGGCGCAGTTATTTCTTCAGCACGAGCCAAAAGAATATGATGGCAAAGATTAAGGAAGAGACCGGCAAGTTAGTCTCAAGTCTGATGGTGCATCCAGAGAAAATAATTCTCCTGTTCCTAAGGCTTCGTAACTTAGAGGATGGGGTATAAATTTATTACCTGCACAGTTAAAAAGCCAGGGCAAAGATACAAGGCAACTTCAGAGAAGATGTATTTTCTACAATCCTTCTTAGAGGAGCACCAGCTTGGGACATTTTGCTTTCCTGACTAAAGTCTGCTCATACCTGGGCTGCTGGCTGGCTGCAGAACAGCCCTACAAGGTCTAGAAACCAGAACCAAGTCTTGCCACACCAGCGTAAGGGGCAAGACTTCAGTTAAACAGCCTAAAATTAGTCTGTTAAAGAAAAAGTCATTGAGCATGCCTTGATGTTAAACAAAAAAAAAAAATTAGAAAAACAAAATAAAAAAAAAACTAGTAATGATCAGTGTCTTCTGATAATACATAATTACTCAAAATTAACTAGTTTAAGTGGATTGAGGGGGCACTGGGGAATAAACACTAACATTCTCATCTCACACAGGGATCGTGTTGGGGAGATGGGAGTGCAGGGCATTTGTCATTATTGCAAAAACAAATTTTAAAATTTGTATCTTTAGTTTGATTTTAACATTGCTTTTAGTATGACATCAAACACCAGCTTTGCAGAAGGGGCTGTGGAGGGACGTTCATAGCAGCACACACCTGCGAGTCTTCTTCGGCTCCGGGGGCTCCAGGGCAGCCAATATCGCTTCGTCAAATACATTCTTTAGGCCTTTCTGAAAAGGGGCAAAGAGAGAAAGGGGCAGTTTCATTTTTGATTTTTCACACAAACAAAACCCCAGAAAGCCAAGTGGCAGCCACACCCCTCTAAGGACACATGGAGATTTGCCATCCCTAAAGCCTGCCTGCCCAGCGAAGCTCTGTACCACTGCTCTCAGCAGCTTCTGAGCAGAGCATCTCATTTTCAGAACAAGAAAACTAATCCTCAGAGAGCAGACCAGTGTGCTTCACAAGTAGCAGAACACATGCACCGAAGTAATTTCCTTAAGGCAACTTTTATGAGTAACTGGCTACTCATATTTCACGTGCTAATAGCAAAGTAGAAAGATGGAAGAACTTAACCTGGAGCACACCTGTGACAACACACCCCCGTGTGTCAGTGGAGGAGAGGCAAGGTAAGTATTTAATTATAACCTTGTCCAGTACATGCTCTGGCTGGGCATTCAGCCCTAAACACCCCAGGGTTAGAAGCAGCCAGGCAGAGCCCAGAAAGCTGCCATGGTAACAGAGAAGTCAAACTGGGAGGAGTACAGAGGGGTACCATACACTCTGTTAAGGATTAAACTGGAGCCAGGAAATGCAACTTCAATAAAGTTTCATCAGTCATTTATACAAACAACTGCAATTTTTAATTTCAAAATTTAAGGACAAGCTACAATTGATTTTTTTTCCTTAAAACAATAAAAATCAGAAGCATGATAGTAAGCAGCAGCTTTACATCTTACAGTAACAGGCTTTAAGGATCTATTATTGAAATGAAGAGCTCTACCATGTTAGTGAAAGCAAAAATTTTAACAGTTCATAAAGCAGTAGCAAGTACATCAATATTTCCTTCCCCCCAAGGACTGACAGATACTCCACTAAAGCACAGACAGCCAAAGCAACAGCAAACATCTCACTGCACACAGGAGAACCAGAAAACCCTTCACTTTACATCATCATTTGCAGATTACCAGTTCAGATACTTTTGTCATGCAAATACAGTTAAAAGTCACAAGTAGAAATGGAAAACACATCCACTGTTTCTTCCAGTTGGATTCAGGAAGATCAAACATCATCGCTCATGACCATTTTTTTGGTCATTCTTTAAATAACAATGTAACCAAATCCTTTCCCCCAACAGCCTGAATTATAAAGCTAGCCACACCTCGCAACCCAAGCAGCAGGGAGTTAAGCGAGTCCAGTTCATGTTCCACAGTCACAATGTTTTACTAAAGGTCTCAAGCACTGTTTTCAGTCCAAGAGTTAATACAGAGGTTGCTCTAAGATGGCAAGCAGGCACAACAGCTTTCAATCAAGGTGGTTTGATTCATTTTTAACCAGGTTTCTACAGTAGTGGGACAGAGGAAGCAGCAGCAAGAGGGGAAGAAGAAAGTTTAGAATATACAGCACTTCCTTTTGGGCTGAGTTTCCGGAGGCTCGAGGGCAGCTAGGATAGCCTCATCAAACACATTCTTCAGACCTCTCTACAAGACAGAGGGGAGGAGAAAAAACAGCAGCCAGGTTAGAGGATTAGAGAAAAACAAGCAGATACAAAGAGCATTCAGGAGCAGGCTGAATTCACAGAGGCAGTAAACAGATTTACTTTGCAAAAAAACAAAGTAGATCCCAGGAGAAAATCTCATTTAGATAACCCAGAAGTCAATGACAGAGACAGAACATGTGACAGGCCAAGTCAGACAAAATCAACACTCAAAAGGGCAGAGGCACAAACACAGCAAGAACATGGGGGAGGGGGCCACACAAATAATGACGGTTTCCGCTCCACTTCTGTACTACACTGAGGGAGTTTACAGGGGGATAAATCAAGTGCACAGCAGCTTGTCCCAGCAGGGGGACCCAAAAGGTCAGTTAAACCTTTTGTCATCACCCACTGTGGATAAGCGAACACCTCGGATGCCCAGAGTATTGCTCACAACTCCCCAGGTCCAGAGCAAAGGCTCCAAACAACTCCTCTGCTTTGTGAATTCAGCCCCTGAATAACTGAAGGTCTCCAAATGGCTGGGAACACACATTCTGGGATGGAAGCAGGACCACCCTGGTAAGCCATCATCACTGGCAGTCACTAACTCCCAGTCTTTAGAAGTGATGCAATACCTTACCAGTGCTACTCTGACACTGGGAGCCAGCATGAAAATGGTGCATTTCAGTTATTCAGTTTAGTTGCCAAAGCAAGTGTAACCACAGAAAGACAGAAACAGCTTTATGAGTGCAACAGTTGGGATCCAACACCAGAAAAGCAGTCACAGAGCTGCAGGACTCTGCAGGGGTTACACTGGAGCACGGAGTATGCGCTGCAATTGCTGGAAGCACAACAGGAAGAGTGCAGGGCGTTACCACTCCCACCCAAGTCTGCCAAGTTACACACCACAACAGAAGTAAAACCTGACTCAGTTTAGGCTAACTGGACTCGCCTAAATCTACTGTCATGAGTGCACCCTTCAAAAATTCAGGAGAACTGCTTTAAAACAGCTGAAAGCAAACAGAAAAGCTTCAATTACATCCTGTAAACAACTTCAATCTGTGCAAAAATAATTTCTTTTCAAATGATTCAAATATAACTGCTTTTTCCCATACAGGTTATACTGGATATATCCCTTTTAGAAGGTCTTTAATCTTATTTTACTGAAGCACATACATAGGAGACCTCTAAGGCATTTAAGGAAGCATTTAAGGCCATCACATAACATGCAAGATTATACTTGAAAGAACAATAGTTTAAGGAAACTACAATGTACATTCTGTACATTCTCCCCAGCAATTTTTCTTTTTCTTTAAGTGAGTTGCAACTCAGGCTCACAAAAGAGCTAAAGACTTCCAATAAATAATGCCTCTGAAATTTAAATAGTAATTAGATTTAATTTCTCAGTAAGAATAAGGCTGCAGCATAAAATCAATTATGTACTGTTAAACAGATTAAGAAGCCAGGCAGGGCAAGAGTCAAGAAAACAATTTTACTTAAATTCTCCTATTCAGGGATTCCTCTTATTTTTATATCGCCGGCGAGAAATTTGTTCAGCAGTGCAGAATTTGGGTTTTGTGATACAAAAAAGGACTGGGACAAAATTGTGATGAAAATGAACCAGGGTTAAAAGCCTGGATGACCAAGAGTAACAACATGAAGGGAAGAAATTGTGTTCAATACCACAGGCACACAGGCCTGTTAAAATAATGACTTTTGTGTTACACTGGAAACAGGCTGAGATCAGGCTTCCTCTGTTTATGGACAGCTTAAAGCACTTTATGTATTTGTGTCAAAACTGGCAACCCACCAGCAGGAGGAAAAAGAAACCAAATTCAGCATTCTCTCTGGTGGGAAGTACTAGGATTGGGCTTCAGAAAGTGCAGACACTTGTACCCAAGAGTAACAGAAGCAACAATCACTGTAGTTGCAATCTGTCAGTCACCCCTTCCTAACAGCAACGCCTCACCTACTTGGAACAGTAGCACTGGGCAATTTTGTAAAGCAAGGCTGGAGACAGACACTGAAAATGCCTTCATCACAAAAAGGCATTTTTGAGGAAAGGGGGTTAGAACTGGGTCTCCAATAGAGCAGTTATCAAAACCTGGGGAGAAGATACTCTGTCTTTACAGAAAAAACTCAAAAACTCAACCTCTCATGACTCACAAAGTACAGAAACAAATAATGTCAGCTCCATGATTCTATGAGTATTAGCTACTGTGGTGTCAAAGTAATTTGTAAATTAGTTGGGAAGAAAAAAACCACCCTGCACTGCTGAAGTGAACTGCACAGACATTATCCAAGGCAAAGAGAGACTGAATACCCAGTTGAGTCTCACTTCAGCTAAAATCAGCTACTATAGCATCGCCTTGCAGGTAAGAAAATAACCCTCCAGGCCAGGGAAGCAGCTGCCTTCTGTGTTCAGCAAGCTGCCAGTGAGATCACTGCAGGAGCTCCACACAACCCTTTGCAGATCAGTTACACTGCTGTTCACCAGCTACAGACCCAGGAAAAATGTTTGGTGAGTCAATAACAAATGAAGGGAGAAAAATGGAGCAGATGCAAACTGACTAGTTGTCCAGGTGAGAAGGCTTCTGAATCCTCCTCCCAGGTCACTCCTGACTGCTAAAATGATCACTTGGTACACAAGAACTAACGCTCTGGAAGAAAATTCAGGCTGAGCTTCCAAGTGCATAAAGTTGTTCACTGCAACAGATACAGATTAGTCTATCGGGAAATAGATAGAATGGACAAACACCAACATTTTTTGTTGTATCAGCTCTTGCTCTGGTAATTCTAAATTATTCCATGCAATTTGAGCAGACACAAGCTCAAGATCAAAGCAAGTCCAAAGCTACAGAAGAAAGGGTCTAAGAGAGCAATACAGGACAAAGGTCCTGGCAGGTATTTACCCAACTAGCTGGTTCTACAACCTAGTTAGCAGCAGCATTCAGGCTGTGCCAGACACCATCTAAAACAGTATTTTGGGGCTGAACAGATCCAAGAAAAACTACAGCTCAAGCATAAACAGCCCTCAGCTTGCCTGTGGGCAGTTAGGAAGCATGGCCAAGACCACCTTTTGATCAGGGATTCCCAGGATGAACAGCAACATGCCTCACCACACCACCTCCAGTGCCAGCGTCCTGCACAACTCCAGCAAAGCCACTTCCTTCACAGGAGACACCCAGGCAAATCTTTGTTACAAAAAAAGCCTGAGAATTTTAAATGGAAGAGTAAACATGCAATCTGGGAAAAAGGGGCAAGTAAATAGAACTTCAGGATTTGTGAAGTTTGGTAATAGCTTTGTGCTCAAGGAGATGAATGAACAACATAACTGGAAAGAGTGAGGGGCTTGATACTGTGCACCCCTGGTTCCATGCACATCAGAGATGAACAAGTTCTTTACAGACCAGCATTAAGGAAGCTGTTCAGAGTGTTACAGTCAATTCTGCAAGAGTAAGAACCTAGGATTACGTTCCCAGAGCAACCAAAGTCAAGGCAACAGGTCAGCTAGCCAAAAAATGGCACCCACGCTAGTATTCCTAACTGAAAGGGAAAAGATAATTGAGTTTCTTGCCCTCAAATCAGCTACTTTAGTTGGCTTTTAACTCACATTCACAAGTTATAAACATGATGTAAGAACTATCTTAAGAACTATTTAACTGTTACTTTCTGTTTTAACAAAACTTCTATCTGGAGGAAGGATGCAGGAAACAGCTCACCACCAACTGCACAGGAAGAGAAGGCAGCTCTCAACTATGAAGGTTTCCAGTCTTCAAAGTACCAGCATTAACTTTAATGAGAGGCATTTTTTTCTTTGTCTGTTTGTTTCAGCAGTGTCACTCTGTGTCCCAACCCAATTATTGTCCATCATGTACCTTCTAAGTTATCAACAGTTATTTTTCTCCAGCACAGAAGCAAACACAGTAAGTACACCCTCCTCCATCACCCACACTAGGCTTAAACCACACAGGCTGATTTTCTTTGTACCACTGCCAACTCTCTGTGCCTTAGAACAAAACGACAAAGAGAAAGCTACACTGTAAACAGCAGAAACAGAGCTTACATCCTTTCACATCCACACTGAGATGTTTTTCCCTGGAACTGAAAAAAAGTATGGAATAAAAGCAAGCAAAAATGGTCAAAGACCAACCCTTACCTGCGTAAGTGCAGAGCATTCCACGTATTTTACAGCCTTCAGGTCCCGGGCCAGCTTTTCAGCAGTCTCTGGAGTTATGGGCTTCTGCTTGTTCTTGGCAAGTTTCTCAATTGTTGAGGGATCATCTCTTAAATCAATCTGGGTCCCAACAAGCAGAAAAGGAGTCTTTGGACAATGGTGAGTAATTTCAGGTACCCACTAAAGACAGAAGAGACACAGCACTTGTTACTAACCACCTAAGATAACTCCTGACATACTTCAGCAGCTCCGTTTTCATGCAGAGTTCAACCAACCTTTTCCTTCACATTTTCAAATGAAGAAGGAGAGACCACTGAGAAGCAGACCAGAAATACATCTGTCTGTGGATAGCTGAGGGGTCGTAATCTATCATAGTCTTCCTGACCTAGAGAGGAGGAAATTAACACTGTATTAGACCCAGACAACAAAATCCTGCCCTTTACAGGGAGCCAGAATGCACATTTCATCACAATAACATTGCCGCGACTAATTCTAACTCTTAAGCAAAGAGCCAAGCACATAGTGAACTCAAACATTTGAAAAAATCTATGTTTCAAATCCAGAATTCAATCAGTTGCTACGTAACAGTGAGCTGCTGAAAGTCACAGGAAAGCTGGGAAGCCTCCAATACATTTTGAGATCAAACACCCTCGGATTGCATAACACTCTCTTCAGTTATGAAGGAAAGTTGCAGAACATCGATCCGGTTATAGATGATCATTCATTACAAGTATTATGCCATAAAATTTCATTACCCTGCAAAAAATCCCCTTCTCTTAGGAAGGGAGAAAAAAATAGTTTTGTTCTGACTTACCCTGTGAGCACTCAGTGAAGTGTCTCCAGGCATGAGGAGAAGAATGTTGCTGGTACACATAACTGCGACCAGGCCACCCAGCAGTATACCCCTAAAACTTCACCAAAGTCCGAGCATGGAATGTGCTTTGGAAGAAGCCAGCCTCCTCCCTTTGAGTCCCTATGGGCACACAGTCTCTGCAAGGCACCATTAGCACTGATCCACCAGCCTGACTGTTCAATTTCATTCTTAAACCTCCTCCTGCCCAATTCAGCAGCACTGCTTTTAGAAACCAAATTTGGCACTGAAGCTGCTGCACTTACCGGCAACAAAATCCAAAACACTTGTTTAAGATGTCTCAGATTCCAACTAATGCTGTCTCACTCATTATACAGGACAAAGACCTACAAAATCTTGAAGAAGCTGACACAACAGCTAGGATACCTCAATGGAGAAGACCTACAGTTTGAAGATGGAAATCTAGACATTCCATCCTGTCTACTGTGCTTGGCTGAACAGAGAGGAGTGAGCACTGAACAGAATCATAGTCTCAGTATGGTTTGCGGTGGAAAGAATTTTGAAGCTCATCTCATTCCAACCACCTGCTATGGGCAGGGACACCTTCCACTAGGATCAGGTTGCTCCAAGCCCCGGTCAACCTGGCCTTGGACACTTCCAGGGATCCAGGGGCAGCCACAGCTTCTCTGGGCAACCTGTGCCATGGCCTCACCATCCTCACAGGGAAGAATTTCTTCCTAGCATCTAATCTAAATCTAAAATATCATGTTGCAATTAACAGACTTCTCCAAAAGTCTATCTTTGAAGTACAAGCTCAAAACAAAGACCTGGGTTTTAATCTGAGAACTAGCAATAGGTGCTTCATCGCTAAATTTTGTCACCTATGCTGGCTGCAATTTAGAAAAAGCAGGCAACCATTAAGAATACATACTTTCCCCCCAACAGTCCAGCTGTGGAAAGAAAGCCTTTACATTCACAAGTGCACAGAGTCAACATGCATTAGTCATTTTCAAAACTACTAGTTGCATCACTGCTCATGTTGATAATAGAAAATGTGTGTAACTACACACACAACACTTCTCAGAGGTCTGAGCCCTCAGCCAGAAAACAGGCAGAGAAGGACTCCCCACCCAGGGACCATGCAATGCTAGAACTGCTGTAGGACCACCAAGATCCCTACAGCAGACCACACAACATGTGTCAGGAAGTAGTCTCTTTTCCACCTAACTTCTCATCCATGAACTAGGGAGCTTACAATAATGGAAACACAAATCCACATTCGGGAGGAGAACACGGAGAGCTAAGTGAAGCCATGCTGAGGAATATGTTCAGTACAGACAGCTCAAGATACAGACACAGTGCCAGCTGCAGGTTGAGCTCTGGGTGTCCAGGAGCTCCAGAGGAGCTGGCACTGACCCTCTGCACAACGATGGGCTCAGGGACCTGTAGCACAGCCAGCTGATGCACATTCAGAGATACAGCAGGAGCCAAGGACTCAGCTGGAAGCTCCCAGACTTTCAAACACACACTGTGAGGGATACAAAATCCCATGGTTTGCTTTGTTCAGGGTCTCTTCCCAGAAGCACTAGCTCAAGCTGTTATTTTGTTTTTGCACCACAATTAAATTTAAAGGCTCTGGATGCCTGAGACATCTATGGGAAACCTGGGGCTGAGGCAGTAAGGGGACCTCATCTGACTGTGGAGTGTGGTGCACACTGAGAATCAAGTGAGGCCCCACTGGGTCACTGGAGTTGCCACTATGAACAGGCTTCAGTCCCAGCTCAAGTGGTGAAATGTGACCGGATGGCCAAAAAGGAAAGTTTCTTTAACAGCTATAGGGTTTAACTGGAAACTTAAGATTGTTTCATTAATCAAATTAGACACTAATGACGCACGTAAGAACACAGCTGGAAGCAGATTATATCAGACAATTTTAGATTAAAGCTTATGAACTAAGCGCTCCCGAAAGGCTCTTTTGAAGAAGAGTTTACAATACCAGTTGCTGCCACATCACTTCAGTATTATTAGGTGGTAGGGACTGAGTATCCAGCAGCTGAACCAGCTTGTACCATTTCTTTTCACACATGCAAAGCAATGTTTAGCTGTTTCATCACTGCACATTTCTCCAGGCTAAAACTGAGATGCAGCTTAAACAAAAGGCCAGCAGATTTTTAATTTTTAAAAGCAAGCAGTGAGAGGGCTTATGAAATACACAACCTGACTGCATCCACATTAAGGATGCAGAGACATACAACGCATTTAAGAGGTTCTAATATTACTCATTCTGTCTTGACAGAATCAAGAGATTTTCCCCTTCTATTAAAAGAAAAACTCAACAAAAAAACCCCAACTGTATGTCTTCATGTTCAACATGACCTCAGGTAAATCCTGGTAAAGTACAATGACACAAACACTTGGTTTCTCACCTGCAGTATCAAAGAGGCCAAGAGTGTAAGGCTCTCCTCCAATCATCACTGTTACAGCATAGTTATCGAAAACCTGGCAAGAAAAGAGACACATGTTTCAAGGAGACATGACTCTCAAACCATCATCCTACCCACTTTGCCAGAGCACACCTGATTTGAATAAGAGACACCTCTACAGGAAAACAGAACAATGAGGCTTACAGTGCTATCACCACTAATACCATTAACAGAACAATTCTGCATGTAATAGTGATACTCCAGCTGTTTCCATGACATAGTCAAGCAAAGGCATATAAGGTACACCACTGAATAGCACATGGTAAAAACCACTGAGTAAAACACCTACAACAGTGTTTGCCTGTTACTGCAAAGGAGGTTTCCCATGCTGCCACAGAAATTCTAAACTTCAATGTTAGTCTTAGACACAGTAAACACATCCTCACAAGGACAGAACAGGTAAAGTCAGCCCTGCCATTCAAAGGCACACAGTGATGGGGCTGCATCTCACAGTACCTAAATCCTCTGAAGTACATATTTCTGAGTATCCAGGGAACTCTATAATAGAGTTCCATCCTTTCAAGAGTGATTTATCCTCCATCTTTGATCAAAAAAATCAGGCTGTGTCAAATCCAATCTAAAAGGAGACTGACTCCAGATACCAAGTTCTACTGCCTCTGCAACAGCACCTGGTACAATAGCACTGCCCTCCAGGACATTGCACAGATTAAAACCAGCACTACCAAGTGTTTCACCCACTAAGTGGTTTACAGTAAAACTGTACAAGGGCCTATCCAAAAGCTCAACTCCTACACCCACCCACTCAGGAGAGCACTGTCTGAGGTCAGCATCCTTCATTTCAATAATGATGTTATCTTTGGAACCACAACAGACAGTACTGCAGAAACTACCTATGGCAAAAGATCCTCCCCACTGCAAAAAAAAAAAAAAAAAAACCCACCACCTGCCCCTGCAAGTTGCAGCATGGTCACTTGGGGCCAGTCAGGATCTCAAAGAATGATGAGGAAATTCTGCTTCCTCACAGAACTGCAGCCTGAGTAGGTCTCACAGCTGAAGTAAATCCCAAAAGGAAAGCTGTCAGCAGCCACCTCAAAGGCTTTTCATAGAAGTGAGCAGGGAGGGATGTGGAAAACAAGTAGTCACATGCATCTGTTGTTAATATAGTAAGAGCTTAGGTCCTTGGAAAAAGAAAAAACAACAAACATTTAAGTAAGAGCAGTGAGACTGCACTTCGAAGATGCACTCCCCAGAGTTCAGATGTCTCCTTCCTACCTGACTGCCCTGATTAAAGACTATCCTAATTTTTTCAGCTTCTCACAATTTACAATGACTGAGAAAGCAACTACAGCCATTGCACATTGCATATCCCCAAAACATCATCCAGAAGCAGAAATTAACTTCTCACACTATTTTGAATTAGCACATTCAAGATTTTAAAGCACTGCAAGAGACATCACCACTCATCCCCACTACCTGCAACCCAATCCACCACACACTGCACTGGATTTGCCTTACCGAACACACAAGAAAGGGTCTAGCTCCAAATCACACCTTGAGGCTGAGGGATGATTAAAAGTATTTTCACAGGGCACATTCAACATCCCATGACTGTACTGCTTCAAGACCCCAAAAGACTTATCAGAATGAGGACTCCTCTGTTCCTCGGAACAGAACAAGGAACCAGAGTGATGAAGGTGAGAGCATTTCCTCTTCCACATGTCAGAAGATGGTCAGCAGCTCAATCCCCGAGCAATATCCCCCCCGTTTTTGTTCAGCTACAACCTGTAGCTGCCCTTTCAGGTCAATTAGCAGGCCTCCTTTCTCATCTTTTTTTTTGTTTTTAAAGCTCCCTACCTGCAAAATGGGATTGTTTTAATTTCAATTTCTGTAGTAAGGTACAGCTTCTATTGAAATGTTTGGGGTAGAGCCCTAAGAAGGCCAGGGTTGCAAGGCTGGCCTTCATAGGAACCAGGCAACTATAGACTCATAGTACAATTCACAGACAATTTCATCCTCAGTTGTGACAAAATGGCTAAAAAACAGAGCCCAAAGTAGTTCCTGCCAATGCCAGACAGCCCACTGCAGCAACTGGCATGAGCTCTCATGGAAAAGGACTCACACTTGAGCCATCACAACCCAAACATTGCCAGTGCCTTTCCAAAGATGTGCCCCTCACTGCCTTGATTTTTGAGAATGGCAACATCAAAAACATACAGGTTACAAACTACATGCAGTACCACCATGAAACCCATCTTCCACTGGGATATATCCTCCATGAAGAGAAAGGATTGCAAAACACAGCGCCAACTGAACAGAACTATCTATTGGACTGAAATAGTGTGCTCTCCATCCATACTGTGGCCAGGCCACTGCACAAGAACAGAAGTATCCATTCTATTTCTCTGTACATTTATTACTAGAAGCATTAGCTGGAATATCAGAGGTGACGTACCAGTTTCCAGAGTCTGAAGTATGCCTCTAGGCTGTTCACAGAATTAGGAATGGGCCTCTCATATCTCCAGAACAGTGAGTTCCTCAAGCGATGAAGTTCAGAGGTAAACAACATTTTGGAAACATGAGGTAGATTTAAAAGGCACTACAGAGAAGCCTTAGCACACCTTGAACACACTTCACTGGCAACTAACCTTTTGGCACATTTTCCACATTCCTTGCTACCAGAGATTTACAGCTAGTACTACTGTGTGCAGGACAGGAGACCAACTTGAAGGCTTTCAAAACATAGATTTTAAGATTATAACATTTCAGCTTAATCACTTCCCTTAAGGGATAACTATAGAAACACTCACTGCTGAACTCACTGATCAATTTCATTTTGCCTTGCCTATAAAGAACAGCTTAAATAGGACAAGCAGACTTTCACAGGTTCAGCACAGAACATAGCTGCCCTACAAGCACCACATCAAGATATCTGACGCCACTGAAAAACTTAAGAATGGCAAAACAGTTTCAAATGCCACTTCTCTACCAATCCATAACAGAGCCCATGAGAGAGGCTGATCCCGGGTCTCCGCGCCTACAGCACAATCCACAAGTTCCCACTAGCGGCCACTGCCTCTATCCTGAACACTATGAGGTTTGGGAGTCCTTTCACATTCAGCTCCTGATCTACAACTTAAGATAAACATTTTTATTTTGTGGAAGTCTGTCCTACCCAGGACAAATCTCGTATCTGGCAAGCTGAAAAATTCTGGATAGCCTATAAAGCCAGTATTTGAAAAAGACGTGATTATGTTTACTGCAACTTCTTTCCCACAAAGAGAAGACATTTTCGTAAAGTCCTATTCTGAAAGCACTATCAGGCAGAGCTACCTGGTCTTCTGAATTACTTTGTAACACAGAGAATATTACCAACCCTTTCACTGGCAGACGTTCTCTGGGATGCATTTCCACATCCAAATTTGTTTGGGATACATAGATAAACTCTTCAACTTGTCTATTAATAGAAAATGGCCTTTTTGGTCCATAACAGAGAAAATTAGTAAAAAGAGCATCCAGCTGCCAGTCTCTTGCAGCAACCTCACTAAAAACTGACCCACCTCAGTGGCAGTACAATGATCTGCAGATGCAATATTAAGTAGAAAAGCACTTTTCTAACAGGAAGACTGTGCACATGCCTCACAGGCAAACTCCTCTCAACTTGAACTTTGGATAAATCAAGGGACTCAGTATTTCAGAAAACTGAGCCTGTGAAACTCAAAGCAGTTACTTCAATGTAGTTAAGGACTATGCATACATTTGAAAGTACAAAAGAATGTGACTGCATCCTAACACACTTCTCATACTTAGCTGAAGTTGACCAATCACCCTCCATAATGAGGGTGAGAAAAATGAGCCTCAGAAAATGTTAACTGTAGTCACTGACTATTCTAGCAATATGAAACACTCCCTTCCCTAAAAACAAAGATGTAGCAGGAAGTGAGAGCACAATGAGGAGAGCAAGTGTTCCTACTGCTTACTCTCCACTGATCTGCAGTTGTTCACACTGCTTATCTCACTCACAGAATCCATCCACAAAGAAAATGCAGATTCTGCACAGAAGTCAAGAAGCAAGAACTGACCATATACAGGTGAACTGACTAGCACTACCAAGTAACATATGGAAGGCAGCAGCATGGTATCAGACTGATTCTCACTTTTCCATGCTGTATTAGTCAGTCTCCAAGAGGCTATAAGAACACGTATTAGGGCATGCATGCCATCAAGGTTAGTTCGAAAGAGAACTCATGCTACCCTGCCCCAACAAGCCCAAAGAACAATTTGAGCTATTCTCACACTTACCGTTGGTACGTATTCCGATGGGAATTTATTTGTTGTATAAGAAATTAAGAGACAGGTTTTACCAACAGCACCATCACCCACTACTACACACTTGATCGTCTGCATTGCTGAAATCTACTAGAATATCAACTCCAAAGAGAACCTAGAAGAAAAAAAAAGATACATATATTTAGATATTTCCCACATGCACTAGATAGTCATGCACATCACCTTTGACAGGAGCCCAAACCACTAACAGCACATGTGAGATATGAAAATGTGACATTCCTAAATGAGTAGATCCTTTTCCTCCACCACACACACAAAGCAGCTCACATTCATAAGTGGAAGAATTTTTGCCTAGTTACAGAGAGGTGGGCAAAAACATCTTTTGGCTTCTCCAGACTCGATTTTTACACATGGAAGTATCTAGCCTCAGATGCACTGGAAGCTGGAAGCGTAAGCTCTGGTCTTGAGAGCTGCTCAGGAACACACCTGCCTTCCAGAGAGTTCCCTCTGAAGAGCAGCTCAGCGTGAGACACACCAGAAGTGTTTATGGAATAGAAATTAACATGTACAGACAGAAACAAACATGATTATTTTCTTCTCTCCCTGCCTTTTTTAAGACCTAAGCATAATTTTACAATTTTCTGCTTAAAGTTACTAGTTAACACATACCTTTATGCCCACTGTGAAGTGTTAACAGCACTGAGCTCAGCAGGGCATTCAGATCCCAAGTAGATGGGATCTCTTCAGACATCACAAAATCCAAATACACCCAATTACTCCAACACAGTCTCAGCAAAAACTTTAGTACATGAACTACACCAGTATGCATCACCAATATCTCCTCCAAACACTTGCTGGCTACCTCCAGTGTTGCACAGCCGTCTTTCTTTTGTGTATTACTTTAACTAGAGGTGTACCAGGCCTCTGGTCATGCCTCCACACAGATGTGTGAAATCCTGACCCAGGAAATAAGTGGCAAAGCTCTCACTGACTGTCAGCATAATATCATCCAAAACACTTTTATTTACAGCAACAAACACTTGCTGCAAAGTCTCTGTAAAGTCCTGAGGGGGGAGCAGGAGGTATTGCAAGCAGCAAATCTGCCATCACAGAACAGCAAAGCTTTAGCAAGCAAGGATGCTGGCATGGCTTTCAGGTTTGGGTGACTGCAAGTCAGGGTAACTGTATTAAAAAATCTAAATCAATCCCTCCTGAACTATGCATTTGGTCACTTCCTGGGGATTTCACTTCTTTCAGTAATGAAAATAAAGTACAGCGCAAATCCAGATTTTTCAGGCTTTAGTCACAACCAGCAACATGATTTGATACTGTATATCACGCCACCATGCCTGCAAGGAAAGGAAACTGCTAGGGACTCAAAAGAAACATACCACCCCCAGCTCTTCTTTAGATACCACAGGGCTGCTCTAAGATTTCAAGAAAGACAGCTACCTTCATAATAAACATCCTCATAAGTCCTTAAGAACAGTACTTGTACGTGAATACTAGCTACAACCATTCCCACAAGACCTGGACAAAACCACAAGCAGTTTTAGGAAATGGCAGCAAAGATTCTCAGGGCAGGCCATCAGCGAGCACCTGGTACACCAGGCACTCACACTGCCATCTTCATCTATAATTCTTCTTTCAGCAAGCACAGAGATAATAAATCATGTGTGTAAGCATCAGGTGTTGCCACCAGTGCCCCATTTCAATATCAATAGAATCTACTGATTAATGCAGATCTCAGTTTCCCAGCAGACATCCAGAAGGATGCACTGGGCAGACATATCAACAGGCCCTTCATTAATACAAGAAAAAGCTCTGCAATTTGGCCCTGAAGCAAACACATATTTACTCAGAAGGAAAAAGCAACTATTTACATTTCAAAAGACATCTTCTGTATTCAGGCCAGTTCAACTGTTTACATCCAAGTACTATTATTCAATATTGCCTCAGTTGCAAAGAGCTCCCACAGTTCTGCCTTGCCATGCTGTCAGCACTGATTGATCCCAGAGAAAGTCCCATTTCAGAAGGAAAAAAAAAAAACAACCAGACAGAAAGCAGGCAGTGGAGCAGCACAGCTCAGGCCCATATTAAGAAAGCCTTCATGCTCAGAGAAAAGGTGCAAAGGGATGAGCCACTCATTACGGTGATTTCAAAAGGAAAACATGCCAAAACTCAGGCAAATGAACCCAAGTGCATTCCAGCTAATCCCAGACACAGTCAGCAGTATGCCCCGCTCACATAGGCAATACAATTCCACCATCTACCTTTCAGTTTGGGCAAAGCCCAAAGCATTCGGGTCTGCCACTGCTCAATGTGGGTAAGCTGCAGCCTCCAAGTATTCTTCTCAGAGTCAGTAAATGAAGTACAAAACAAATCTCCAGACTGGGTTTCCCAGCCACTCCTCATATGTTTTTCTATTTCCACTCGAATCTGTTACACTACCCAGCCAGTCCCTAGAACCCCTGCTCCAGCTGTCCTTGCTTACCCCAGGACTGGCACAAGTGGATGAACATCCCTCTCATACAACAGCACTTACAGTCAAACCTTTAGAGAAGCACTCTTTCCACGCAGCTCTCCCCTTGGCAGACCAGAACTCCTCCATGCTGTAATCCTCCCTTCCTGTTCTACCTGTAATTTGCAGGTTACACACCTGCTTCAGACCACCTGTCCAGAGCCCAGAAAGTACACTAGAGATAAAATCCTGGCTCTGAAGCATTCCCTGTGCTCACTGCAACAGACCAATCCATGACTCTCCATAAACCGAGATTTTGGGTATTACCAAAAAAAGTCACATACACCTTTGTAAAAAGAAAAAACATTTAAAGCTCATTACTCCAGAGAGTATCAAGCAAGCCACAGTACTATAAAGGTCACAGAGTGTGCTGCAAGCCTTTGCTTCTTCCCTATCCTTGGACACAGGCAAATCCCCACACTGACACTGGGAGAGAAGATGTTGTTCTTTGGCAAGGGCTCATGTCAGAGTCTGGGGCTGACACAGCACCAGCTGCACACATCTCATATTATGCCTACCACAGCTCCAACTCTGCCAGTGAGCTATCAGCCCTATCCACACAGTGTCTCTTGAAGAAACATAAGCACTGTAAATCAAGAGCATCTACAGGAGCACTGTTCATTTATTCTCTCTCCACCTCCAATTCCCTCCTGAAGCAAAGCACTGGTGTGGTGCAGACAAATGACTCAAACACACAACTCAAACACACACACCACTGCACGGGGTGAGGCAGCACGCACTACCATCTTCTACCAGGTGACCTGATTCTTTCAGTTTTCTGGCAGTGGGAACAAAACAGAGAGCAAATAACCCAAAGCCTTGTCTGGAGCCTGAAGCAGAATCTGAATGGCGCAACAGGGGTCTGGAAAAGCCCGGGCAGGGCTGTTTTCTTTTTTGTTTTTTTCCTCCTTTCTAAAACACAAAACTAACAGCATTTACCAAGAAAACAATTGAACTGGATCACTGGAAATTCTCTATGAAACCAGCAAGTACCACTGCTCTCACACGAGTTGTTCAGTTCTGGTTGCCCCCACCACAATTAGACACTTCAAAATTACACATTAAAAGAAACAAAAATTTGAGCACATTCCTTAGGTAAAGAGATTCCCCCCACATTTTTTAAATGGATGTATAACTTCATGCTTAAATACTGAAATAAGATAGTGTAAGTTTCAAATAGTGTTCAGCACAGGCCTCCAAAGTCTTAGCAGCGGCAAACTAGCTGGATGAGCTAATGTTTTGCACTTGTAAGAAGTCCACAGATCACAGCTGAAAACAAGCTCATTTCTAAGGAGCTTAGATTAACTATCCCAGGACCTCCCCTTCCATAGGAATAGCTTTAATGATACAAAAATCATTGACTTGTGGTTCAAAAGTAATTTAATCCAATTTGAGATTAACCACAGAATAACTCATCCCCAGAGTGCAACGACAAGGAAAATAGAAACAAAGAAGTTACAGAGGCTTTGTACTTGTTGCCCCCCAGAAGTCACCACCTACTAAAAGGGAGTCTGTACTTACAACACCCAGCAGAGAGAGCACTCCTAGCAGTTTTAAATATCTAAAGGAATTGAAAGAGACTAGAAAGCACTGAAGTCATCCCAGCCTGAGGGCAGTGAGTGGATTTTGAGCCATGTAATTGTGTGCCATCCGGCCAAGCCCAGACAGGAGAGCTGATAAAGACTAGGAATGCAATGCAGGTCAATATGACTTTGTTCTGTTCAAGGAGCTCTGAAGACTTCTTAAAAACATATATTAAAAATACAAAAAAAAAAAAAAAAAAAGAAACAAGAGCATTGCACTGATTTGATCCCTTCAAGCCTCTCTGTAGTGTAATCAAAACTTTCAGCAATTCAGTAAAGTACATGTTAACTACTTGCAGTAGTTAACTGCAGTTAAATACTTGCAGTATTTGTTGGATTTTAACCTGCTCAGCATGTGACCACAACAGCAGGATTTCAGAGAATTCAACACTGTCCTAGAGAACTGGGATCTGGCATCCGGAAACTCTGGATTACACAGCCATGTAAACTCTGTCAAATTCATAGGCCCATTTCACAGAATTTTGCTTTAAAGCTCAATTACATTTTTGTGGAAGACAGCTGATCTGCATTTAGGGTTAATTCCAGAAGGGTTAACAGAGATGTGAGTGATACAACAAACAAGGAACTGAAGTCTCCAGCAGGACATTCTGGAGCTCGGTAATCCTTCCTGGAGCAAAGGAAATTCAGGAAGGATGTACTTTGGTGACACAGGCCTGTTCAAGCACCAAGACACTGACCGATCAAAAGAGGCTGAAGAAATCCACAGTACCTATGGCAGGTTCCCACTGACTAAGCACTAGCCATACCATCCCAAACACACTTGCACCTCCTGTGCAAGTCTGACTTTCCTATCCTAAAGGCAAGCATATGAAACATGGCAGTACTAGGGCACACTTGGCTTTCACAAACTTTCTCTAACTTAAGAATAGCTCCAATCCGTTCCAGTAGCCATGTGCACTATTAACTGGATAATTAAGTGAAAGTTTATGGGGTTTTGTACATAATCAGTGCTCCCTACTAAACCCAGAGTTAAGAATCTGCACGATCTCACCTTCACTCCTGCTTCACATGTAATCTGAAGAAGAAATCACAAGCCTTCAATCTTGTCAAAATTTCTCTAACTTTTAAGTTACTGAAGTTTGTTTTCACGTTAAAATGTGCACATTCTCCCAGCTAAAGGAAACTGTGCTGTCAGATCTGTCTGCGTGTCCTGCACTCGCTTCCTGCCTCAGCAGCACCACCACTTCCTCTATCAGGCAGGACTGAAACTGCTGCCATTTCATCGACTGGCTACTTTGGCTCACTGCAAGGAACTGCCAACTAAGAACCAATTTTTGGTGCTCTCTGGGATACACCGTTAGCATAAGAGTTGAACCTAAACCAGTCCACCACAGCTTCCAGATCCTTTTTGGGCACCTGCTCCTCATTCAAAGAAAACAAGCAGCCATTTCTGAAAACTAAGATTTATTTTTTTCCCCCCATCCAATGTCATTTTACTGTTAACAGTTTATTCATCCAACTCAAAGCACTCAGGCGTCCACACTGACAGGAACAATATTCACAGGATTTTATTCATGATCTCAAGTAACTACTTTTGCCCTGCCATGGTAGTTCCGTTTCATATCCTATAAAACCACACAGTTCTAAATAAAGTCCTCCTTTGTATTTGATAATTTCTTCCCAAATTAATCTAATCCATTTCAAGGTCCATACCCTCAGCCACCTCTTCTAGCCTTACTACAAACACTTTTGCTTTTCAAAGTGACAAATCTCTTCCAGTCACGGGGGCACGAAGGTGAGGTACTTGGCTGCTACAATCCCAGCAACCTGATTTGCCTCACCAGAGATACCTACCAGCATTACATGGAGGAGGCACTCTATGCCTATATTACAAACACTACATGACAAAGGTCACCACATACAACACGCTGTTTCTCTGCAGAGATCCCAAGCCACTACGGAAGGGACCACATGAGCTCAGATGCCAACCACACAGGGAGAAGACCTTGGACCTCTTGGTAGAGTCACAAACCTGCGATGTAAAACACAAACAGAAGCCACTCTCTGATTAAGAGTTAACTACAGAAGGACGAACCGGCACAGAAAGCAAAACTGGTTTTAAGAGTAGTATCATCATGGCCAGAATTCTCCTCTGCACATGAGCACAGCAACCATCTACAAACACAAAATCCTCCAGCCCAAAGCCCACCTTCCACCTTGCTAGGAATCATCTTCTTCATGAAGATCTCACCCCAGAACTAAACACATCTGCCACTTCTATGCTAGTAAGGTGGCAAATGACACATAAAAGAATATATTAGGTTCTAAATTACTGCCCAAGTGCAACTGCCCATCCTGCCCAGAGCTTAGGCTGATGCAGACAATCTCTATACACAAACACACTTGTTCCCAGAGGTTCCAAATCAAGCTTATCACCCGGGTCTTTAGTTTCTTAGGTGAGGCTTAAAGCAGCTGTTGAACTACAAACCAGCACGGTATTGGTGTTCCACTCCTCTAGAACAAGGCAAATCATGAAGTCCAAGCTAAAACCTGCAAAAGCACAAGGGACAGACTTCAGACACAATCTTGTACTCCATCAGTTCAGGATCTTGAAAAGGCTATCCTGCTTTAAACACTGTTTTGGGCTTAACTAACAGATCAGACACAATCCTTTAAACACTACCAGTTCTCCCTGCAGAATACAAATTCTGTCTCCAAAAAGCAGTGTTGCTGTTTACTTTATAAGCGTGTCTAATTATAAGACAGAGGCACAAAACTTCAGTTGCACTAGAAGCTTTGTCAAGATAAATACAAGAATTCAGGGAAAGACCTGGATCTGCAATGGGTGGGTTTTTATCTGAAGCTGAAGAGACCAACAGCAGCAGAGCATACTGCTGGGCTCCATTCTACATGCCTGCTCACATCAACAGTCTCAATCTGGTGTTGGATTCAGCATGAGAAATTTGTGGGCAGGCACACAAAAACAAGCATGGGAAGAGCCACAGGATCACCATCACCAACAGAGCTGGATCAATACCATGACAGCCCTGATTTATCTCACAGGTTCCTGTTGTTCTTGAAACACACAAAGTTTGCTATCATCACGGGAATCCCTGTTGGGAGATAAAGCACGTGTCTGAGGTCCTCAAGCATCCATTAATCTGCAGATTAAGGGACTCAACAGAGCCCGTATACCCCAGCAGGTTTGAAGTCCCATTTCTGGACAAATTACTATGAACTGCCAAAGAAGCAATAAGAGATCTCATCTCAAAATGTAATTATCATAGAGCTATCACAGAATAGAACAGAATATGCTGAGTTGGAAGGGACCCTGCTGTTTGTATATTTTCTATACTTAATGCAATTTTCTCTCTCTAATTCTGTAATATTTGAGAGCTACTCTGCACATCTTCCTAAAGACTCCTCACAACCGCCTGGTACAAACACACAAAACAGGAAGTGAAGACAGCTGGGCAGGGGAATTTGAATATCTTGAGCTCAAACTACCAGCAGCACCGTAACACACATTCCAAGTTTTGCAACTTCAAAACAAAGAAGAGGAAAAACATGCCATCCCATTTTAGCCCTAAATTCAAAACAAGAAAGCTGACCAGCTAGACAGTGTGACTCAGCAGGCTCTGCTGCCATATCAGTTACACTGCAGAGCAGCTGTGTCTGCACCTCCTTAGCCACAGGTACTGCCCACTATCCCACTTCAAGGCTCCAACCAACCACCTTCAACTGAACACAAACTCCACAGAAAAAAGTGACAACTTTCCCATTATCACTCTGGTTAAGGTTACACTGTCAAAAGTAGCATCATCACTGGAAAAACCTGCCCCAGATGAAGCACTGGGAAGTGTGTGGGGTTACATTAAGTCCTTTTCTGCCAAAGGCATTTTAATCTTATTACTCTTCACTTTCACCCTCTACATACAGGAGGCTGGAATACAGGAGGCTGTATTCCTCAACCATGCAACAAAATCCCGTTCAATATTTTGCTACCACTTAAAAACCCCTATTTTCACTAACTTAATTGCATACTGATAATATTTAAAAATACAAGCTGCACCCTACACAGCTTATTTGAACACAGCATCCAACCAAGGCCCACATGGCCCTGATGGTTCCCCCCACTTTCCCCTGGCCAGCTACATTCAACAGAGGTAGAAAAGATATTAGGAGAAGTTCCTCTGTTTTGAGGCATGTTTTCCTTCATGAGAAGCACCCTGTCTTGCACACTGCAGCACATCCTGCTTACCCCTGTTATGCTCAGGGAACAGTACAGCTGCAGGTCCTCCATCCACACAAACAGAAAGTTCCCAGGAAGACGTGCTGTGTTCAGGGAGAATAGCTCAGGCTGTGTACCAACATGCTGTTTGAAGACTCCAAAGATAAAGCCTGATTAAAAAACACTGCAAAAGCAACTTTTTCCAGATACTGAGCTATCCTGGATCACTGTTAAAATAAAGTAGCTGGAAGGCTCACCAATGCCATGACAGCAGCAGGGGAGCTGCCCTTCATTCACCTAAGCAACAGAAGGAACCAGAGCAGCTGGAACCACCCCACTTCACCCAGCCCAAGACGAGCCCCAGCAGCCCTCTCCTCAGGACCAAGGGCCTGCTGGGCAACTGGCAGTTTGCCAAATGCACAAGACGCTCACAAAAAAGTAACAGCATTCCAGGACACGGGAGACTCAGCAACACCTCACGTGCACTAAATCCCAAAGTACCACTGAACTCAAGGTAACTGCTCAAACACACCGATGCCATCAGATCCAGGCCCCCCACAAGCCCCTCAGCATTCAGCTGTTCTCCAGCCACTCTTTGTTGCACACAGTCGTCCAGCTCATAGAGTGGCAGAGGCCTTCCTGACTTGCATGCAAAGCTGCGGGAGCATTCTTGTCATTATTTCCCCAAACAGAACACTCATCATTGGCCAGAAACATAGCACAGCATCCTTCAACTTGAGAAGAGCTGAGCAATTCAAACCAGCTTGTTCCACAGCAAGACAATTCTGGCAGTCTCAGCTACTGCTGTGAGTCTAGCAACACATGCCACATCAATCCTCTACAGATTCCCCAGGGTCTCTACCGGTCCCAATCCACAGCAGCCTAAGGCTTGCTCTAACACCTCAGCTTGGTGAAAACCTTCACCTGCCAGAGTTTGGTCTATGCTGGAAAACACATGCGGATCCCACACAATCTCATCACAGACATGGACAACCTGGCAAAAATGTAGCTGGAAGTACCTACAGGAGACGGGTAGTACCTCTCCAGACAAAGGCCCCAAGGAAACCCCCATGTTACTTTATTAAAAAAGCTTCTGTATTTTTTCATGAGACAAGAAAATGGGGCATGGGCCAACTCTCCTGGTTGGAATTATGCCATAACACTCTAAAGTAATGGGGAGAACTGGCAGCACAAGAGCTTAAAACAGAATAACAGCTTTTAAAAGCTTTTCAAAACAAATTCTTTGTTTTCTCTTTATAAAATATCCCTTGTTTGGAAGAAAAATCAACACTCTCAAGGAAAGAACAGCTGCTCTACTGAAAACAGGCCAATTAATATTTTGAAGTTTTACAACTCTTTAGGTCAGAGTCATTCTCTGAAACTCCAAGGGGAGATTACAAAGATTAATTATATAAACTCTGCTTCTTGCTCTCACAGTTTGCAGTTTTCTGCACACTCAGGGCTAGGTAACCAAACCCAGTTCATCCACTCAAAAGCAACCTAAAGGACCCCCCACAAGAAGCTGGGAATTACCTGCCTTAATGCCATTCCTGTCACTCACCTCAGGTATTGACATACAACACCATGGGCTGCAAGAGGCAGCTGACCACTATGTTGGGGTGGCCAGACATCCTCAGGGAGGGAGAACTTTTGTGCCAGGCTTCAGCCCTTGCAGAAACTCTGGAGAAAGGGATTTCTTTACCTACCACTCCTAATGGCAGTCCTTCCTGATGGATATACACTTAGCTTGTATAGTGTACAACCTACTAAAGTGTAAAGTGCAGGGTCTGGAGGAAGCCAGATAATTAAATGGTGAAAGGCTGCAGAAATGTAAAGATACTTTAAATTTCTTTTAAAATTATGCATAAAATCTTATCTGGTCAATAAGTTGCTTTATTTGTCATATATTAACAAGGGTGCTTTCACCCACATTTAATGTAAGGGAGTGAAAGGAGCCAGGGAAGAAGACTAAGCAGTTAAAGAGGGTTTCTTGCTACCTGAAACATCAGAAACCAATTTTACTTCCATTTGATTTGACAGAACTTTCATCTTCTGAAACAAAAAAGATGTCATACTTTCCTCAGCAAAGAATATTTTCCTAAAGGACAAGGATAACTACACCCCCTACAATTCCTCCTAACTGTCTATTGCTCCAGAAACTCATATCATAAATTCATGGTGGAATCAAAGGACAGCAGGAGAGCTCAGCTGACCACAAAGAGCAGGCAGAGGAATGAGCAGGATAAAACACACAAGCCCACAGACAACTTTCAAAAGCTGAGAGCACTCACACGGGCATCAAGCAGATTATACACACCTCACCTGCAACATCTTACATAAACCTCAGCTGTAGTGATGCATGTTTGTTTATTGTCCAAGTCTTCCGGAGCTAACAGCAGAGTTGGAACCCAGCTACACCAACCCCACATGGTAACAAGAGAGCGGCTGTAAAGGTTTTAATTGAAAGGTCCAGCTATCTATGCTCATAAGACATGGAAAATTATTTTAGTACTACAGCTGCATTTTAACCAAAAAGAAACTTTACATCAAGATTAGTGGCCAGCTTCACGCTGCACTTTCCATCAGCCTCACACACGGTTTACAGCAAGGAAAGCCCACAGCACACTTTTAAGAGAAATCCCTGGGAGTTTCACAGGGGCTCCATTTCTGTTTACTGTTGTTTTTAGGTACTTCACGCTCTAGAGCTTCCAGAGCTTTTCTAGTCAAACAGTAAAAACATAACGAACTCCCCTGCCCGACCATCAGTTTTAGGCAAACAAACAATTCTAAAGCAGAGCACTTAATGAATTCAGAGCATCAGTTGCAGGTCATGAATAACCAAGCTCAAAGTATGCAAATCTAGTGATTAAAATTTCTGCCTAGGATATGTTACTGAAGTGAAAACATGCTTTATCTTGCACCACAGTAATTTTTTATTCCTTGCCAGACTTAAAAATCTTTTTTTTTTTTTTTGTTACTGAAGCATAAATGAGAACTGTTTAAATCCCAAACTATTTTTACAGTCAGCAATTTACTCATTCAAACCTTACATGCACGTCTAAGACCTGACTCAAATACACACTTGCCTATACTATCTTCCTCAGAACCTTACATTGACAACAAGAGTTTACAAACCAGAAGTTTACAACAGAAGGGAAGTTTACAACAGCTTCCTCACATACTACCAGCCGAATATAATTTGCTTACTGAAAAAGAGAAGCTGTAATGCTTTATGGAGTTATCCCAATCAGCAATACAAAGACCTTGATCCAGGTTTTAAATGCCCCTTCCAAAAAAAAAAAAAAAAAGTGTTTGGGGCACTGCAATGCGATACTTTGAACAACCCACACCTCCTTCCCTGGGAGAGAAGCACAGATGAATACAAGACAAAGACAATCACAGATGGCCAGGCGAAGCAAGCCACTTCTGATCACCCAGTTGCCATCTAACATGGCCTCTTCGCCAGAGCTTTTCTTCCTCATGCTGCTGTCAAGAAGGGATCTCTGGCTGCCCTGGTCAGAATCCACACAGAAAGGACACCAGGAATCCTGAGCATGAGGATGTACTTTGTTAAGCACAGGTTTCCAGTGTTGGCTGTTATGTTCACAGCTACCTGGCCCTGTGACTGTCTCCTACTGCTGTCACCAACTGCAAGTTCTATCTACTTACAGATACACAACTAAACTCTAGATCACTAAAACAGACCTTTAAAACACAGACAAGCATTATGCTGCTGCAGTATATACATTTTATAAGATTTCCAAGGAGAATGAAAAATAAATGTCAACACCAACCCTCGAAGTAGTGTTAGTTGCTGCCCCAGCTACAGCCAGGGGCATTAGGCTGTAATGAGAGGTGTGGGACAGCACTGGAGCTCGTAAGGGAGATGCCCAGAAGGGTCAGCGACTTCTCGACTAAGCGCTGTCTGTGCAGGGCACATAGCTGAAGCTCAATCCCTCACCAAACCCGCACCCCGCTGCGGTTCAGGGCTCCTGTGGCACGGCACACCTCTCCCAGCCCATAGCCCCTTGAGGCTTCTCCCACAGCCCCGGGCGTAGCCAGGCTGCACCGAGCGCGGAGGGCCGCGGCTGGAGCCGGGACGGGCAGGGCGGGGCTGGGACGGGCAGGGCCAAGGGAGTACGGGCGGGCCCCGCCATGGCCGCGGGAACGCTTCCTGCGCTGCTCCGAGGGTCCAGTCCGTCCGCCGCCCGGAAAGGGGGGAAGGGCGAGCAGGAGAAGCGGCGGCCATGCCCACCGTCTCAACAGACCAGGCCCACAAAGCTAAACGCCCGCCAGCAGCCACCAGGACCCACCGGGAGGAGGCCGCCCTTCCCCCCGGCAGACGGCTGCCAGGGAGGTCCCGCACAGCGGGCCCGGCAGGGCGGCTCCCGCACAGCAGGCGCTCCGACCGAGGTGAACGCCAGGGGTCCTTTGATGGGTGCTGCGCGGAGATCAGGACCAGTCGGTGGTCCCGGGGGTCCCAGTGCTCGGCCGGGGGTCCCGGTCCCGTCTCCGCCCCCCTCCCCCCCCCCCCCCCCCACTCTCACCTCGGACGCTCCGCCGGGCGTTGGCAGCTCACTGCGGGGTCTCCTCGGCGAAGGCACAGGGGCAGTCGATTGACGTCACCGCGCAGCGTGCTGGCGAGGGGCGTGCCGGCTACAGCGCCCCCTGCTGGCCACGCGCCGCTGCTCGCAGGGCGCTGCACGGACCGGCTGGGGACGCGCACCAGCACGGCCTGCCCCATGTGGGGCTCGCCTAGGCAGCGCCCAAACTCCCTCTAGGTTTTTTTGGGGTTTTTTTTTTTTTGTTTGTGGTTTTTGGTTTTGTTGTTGCTGTTTTTGTGGGTTTGGTCTGTCGTTTTGTTTTGGTTTGTTTTTTATTTTTGTCTTTTCTCCCTGGACCTGAGGCTGACATAAGAAGGCCCAAAGACCCACAGTTCCTCCTGCTGGGACACTCCTCATGGCTGAGAGATGACACCCCAGAGCAGTGGGCACTTATGGCAGGGCAAATCCCCCTAACCACCCACATCGTTCAGGAACAAGAGGCTAGAAAGAAAATCTCCAGGCACGGCTGCTTTGAGAAGCAAACCAAAAATCTGGCCTGAA
Organism: Haemorhous mexicanus; assembly: GCF_027477595.1. NCBI lineage: Eukaryota > Metazoa > Chordata > Aves > Passeriformes > Fringillidae > Haemorhous > Haemorhous mexicanus. Next base: position 402,247 of record NC_082363.1, on the reverse strand, counting down.
ACAGAAAACTCCAGGCTAATTCAAATTTTAAAAGCTGGAGAGAGCTGCAAGTACGAGTGCCAGCAGCCTCAAGTCACCAAACACTGGCTCTGAGGAGCACCTGGAATGGGTCAAACCCTAATAGCATCTTTGTGTTGGACCTCTTAAATGAGCCCTGGTTCATCTGCATGGCCAAAGACAGAACAAAACCCACTCTGCCCAGTGTAATGGTGTCAGAAGCACATCTGTGCCTTTTGCAAATATTGGACATCCCTGGGGATTTTGGAAAGAGCCACTGCCTTCCGAATATGCTCACTGCTGCCCTGAGTACTCACAAAAGAGCAAAGGAAGAGGAATATTTTCAAAAGAATTTTCAAGATGAAATCATGAATAGGTATCAGTGTCTCACTGTCTCTTCCAGATGAATTTCGATGAAATCCCTGCCCTGTCAAGCACAAAGGCACCAGGTGGTAGAGGCTGAGCCAAGTGGATGAGATCAAGAAGCCGGAAAAACCCTGGAGTCTCCCACAGGGCACCATCTCATCGTTCCTCCAGAAACTCATCCTTGCCGCAAGCATCACAGGAGGCTCCACCTCAACCAGCTTCATCCTTGTCTGTGTTCCAGATTATGTGTTGCTTTGGCTCTAGAGCACCTTCCAGTATTTCTGATGATGCCTCAGTTCTTTGGCTTTAATTAGATCCCAACAATACATAAGCAATATTGGGGGAATGGTTCCCCCTTTCCATCAGCCCCTCCCTGCACCAGCCTCATTCCCCTCTTCCCACAGTGCCAAGAACACTGAGCATGACTATGGGCTCATCACCTCCACATCCTGTCTCTTGACACCTCCTTTGACTTTTCATACAAAGCCATAGTGGTTTTGCTTTTTGGGGACAAATCCAAGAGAAAGGGTTGGTCAAGAGAAAGACTTGACAGTGCCTAGAGAAACTGCAGAACATCGGTGAGCTGTGGGATATGGAGGGCCAGGGGTGTCTGCTGAACACATATGACATCCCAGCAAAGGCTACAGAGGCCCACAGCCACCATCCCCCAGTCCTCTTGTGCGTGCCATGGTACAGATATTAATGATGGAAACAGATAAGACCAGGGCAGGAATCCCCACTTCCCAGAGGAGCATAAATCAACACATGTGAAGATCTGGTGTTGCTGTAATTAGCAACACACAAAGACCATGCAGTAATTAACTTTCTCCCTTCCAAATTAAGATATAATAGCATGCAGTAAAATCAAACTCAAGGCAACGAAACAAGCAAAGAAAAACCCTGTCAAATTTGGCACCTGTAACTTGATAAGGAAATAATTATAGCCTGGTCTAATACTACTACTACTAGTAATAAGTTGTTGTTAATATGCCCTTGTTCTCCAACTGAGGAAAGATATTGAGAAAAATGTCCCATATGGAATCCAAGGAACAGGTTTCTGCCAGAGTCTCTGCCATGCTGGGATGTAGGTCAGCTACTGCACTGGACAGAGCTAGAAGAAAATCCGGGACAAAAAAAAATCCTGGGCTGCTAGGGAGCTGTCCCAAACCTCCCAATCCTCTGTAACAGCAGCAGGAAACAGCTCTTTCCATGAGGAAGTGTCACTGCCAGCAGCCTTGAGCATCTCCCAGTGCGTGGGGATGAGGACAGAGGGACGCTTGAGGTGAGGCTGTGTCCTGCAAAGGGGGAATAAACTCCAGCAATGGTAAAACACAGTGACGGTGCTGGTCCCCAAGGGTCTCATTTTTGCAGATGCCCTCACAGCTGGGCTCCACCTGGGCCCAGACCCCAGGGTGAGAATTCAGCTCCTACAAGTGGTCCCCAACCCTTCCATGTTGCCCATGGAGATGGCAAGGTGGTTGTGTACATGCAATGCCTGGAGCAGCATATAAGATCATCTTGTAATGTCAGGAAAGTGAGCGAGTCATGGGAGAATCCAACCAGATCTAATGTTACATACCAGGATCCAACCTGGATATCCTCTCTGTCAATAAATTCCAACTTTGGCTCTTCACAGAAAAGCAGGCAAGCTCCTGAAGAAGCCCCGTGTGGCTGGGCAGAGAGAGGATATCTCCTCAGCAGCTCTGATCTTTACTTCTCCTTAGTTTTCCTAGGTGGAAAAAACATGCTGGAAGTGTCCTACCAGCTCCACATGCCACTAAGTCTTCCTGGCAAAGCTAAAGGTATTTTTGCCAAGCAGGAAGAACACAGGGCCTGTCTTGGTGGTACATGTGAGATAACGGTTGATTTATTTTACTCTCCCCACTGCTGTGGCATAAAGTCATCCAGTATCCTGCCTCTGCCTGGCAGTTCATGCACTCACATCCAAGGGGGAATGCATGAGGATGTGAAACACACATTATCCAAAGAGCATCTGAAGCCTGCATGGCACTTTTGAGGATGCTCTTTCCAGAGAAAAGAGCTTCAGGTCACCCTATGTTCCAGCTCAGGGATTCAGACTAGCTAGCCCAGAGACCAGAAGACTCATCACAACAGACCCTTTGCACAGGCTTTTGACTACTCTTCCCAGGCCACATCTCTTTAAACATATGGATTTTAATAAGGGGGAAAATCCAGCCTTGAGATCATTACCTGACACACTCACAGTGAGGTACACCAGAGCCAGGCAGATAGGAGATATTATTTTACAGCATTAGCACATCTGCCCTAAGCATTTCTGCTTTTTGCTCCAAGCACTCTTGGAACTCACACCTCTTGGTATCACCTGCCTCTTGCTACAGATTGGCATAGGTCAATGAAGTAAATTATTCAATTACTAGAAAATCCAGTAAGACTGAATGCAGAATTAGTCTCCTTAAAGCACAAAAACAATCAGCATTTTTGTTTCTTGGTCTCTTTCCACCTTGCCTTTGGCAGCACACAGGCACTGTGTCCCCTCACTCAGGGACTCTGCTCAGGGGGTCCTGTGTGGTCACTTGTGTGACTTGGTCAGGCCCTGGAAGTTGGGCTCCATGCACAGGGGCAGTGCTGCCTGCTGGTTCAGCAGCTTCTCCAGGACAGTTATTTCAGCATCTCGTCTCTCTATGTCCTCAAACGGAGTCCAGGACATGTCATGCTGGAGCTTATAGGCACCAAGAAATTCATGGGGAGTGGTACCCCATTCCTGGTGGAGAAAAGACAGATTCCATCAGCGTTCAGTTTCCCTTGGAGCTGGGCTGTGCTGTCTCTAAGCCCAACTACCTTTGACCATGTAGCAGTCCCAGCTACATGATCATACCATTTCCTAACCTAAAAATAGGCTCAGCTACCCCAAGTCCAAGATCAGGGGCAGCTCCAGAAGTGCTGACAGAGGAAGGCTTGTGGACACAAGATCTCCCTGACCTGCCCTGAAGCCTTCACCCTGCATGTAAGAAAATAGGTAGTCTGGAAGGAGGAGATCTCTAAGACCATCCCCTCAGCTGCAGGCAAACTCAGTTCCTGGGCTGAAGTACCTAAGAGACTGTCCTGCCAGGCAGCCACACCAGCCAACGAAGGCTCAGGGCACGTTGGCAGTTCTTTACTTCCAGACAAAGGACCACAGGTACCAAAAGACAAAATTCAGATCCATGCCCCAAAGGGCTTCTTGCCATTCTCCATCGAGAGCCAGAGAACTCCATAAGATGGCTCTGGCCCCAGCAGACTAACCAAGAGCAAGGGCAAACACCAAACCTGAGTAGGGACAAACAAATGCCCCATCAAGCTGGTGCTTTTGCCTGAGCTCTATATTCCCAAGCACCAGAAACATTACTTTTTTCCCATCCCTGCTTCTTCATGGCCTGTAACCAACCACCCACCTGAGGAGACAGGATGGAGAAATACCGCTGCCCACTCTCCCGCCTGTACATGTAGTAAACATTTCCTGGCTTCTTCACAAGGTTGCAGGCCACGTGGTTCAGGTCAGCATCCCTGTTAGCTTCATCTAAGACCTGGAATAACAAAACATCTTTACACTTGAAATAAAATGACAACATGCTATTGCCTCTCAGCTATAGCCCAAGACACATCACTTGACCTATGGGTCACAAGGGCTTGATCTCCCTGTCACACAGGAAGGAGATGCTTTCCAAAGTGATAAAGTTTTTTCCAATTCTTCCCTGTCAGAAGCGCTTCAGAGAACCTCTCCACAGAGGTGGAGATACCTCTGCATTTCACCCCAGATTCATCTCTATACTTGATGCCACCACATGCTGGGCTTATTCCTCATCTCCACACGCAGCTGCTGGACTGGGGCCTTGTCTTGGTTTGAAAAGACAGGTGTCTGCTAAGGAAGGCAGTAGCCTCTCTTGAAATGGAAAATGTAAACATCCTCCCTCTGAACTGTTATAATTTTGAAATTAACAGGGCTCTCAGGCAAAGATACGGGAGTAGAATTAACAGTTCTTTATTAGGAAAAAAAAAAAATGCAGTAATACACAACAACACTGACAGAGTCAGAAATATGACCTCACACCCTGTCAGTCAGGCTGTTGGTAGTAGTCTGATTAAATAATGGCTGCAGTCCTCCTGCAGTGCCAGCTGTGGTTCTGTTAAAGCAGTGATCCTGTAGAAGGGTGGAGTTTTCCTCTGAAGGTCCAGGGGTGGTGTAAACGGGCCTGGTATTTCTCTGGGAATCCAGTGGAAAAGAAAGCTGCTCCTCCGGGAATCCAGTGGGAAAAGGCTGACTGTGGTGTTCCAAATCTCAGATTATATTCAGGTAGGAATGCTTGGCTCCTCCCTCTGGGCAGAGCATCTCCCAGTGGGATGATGTAACTTTATTGGTCATGCGGTGACACTCAATGGCGCATTGACAGAAGATATCTCCCCAGAAAGAGGAAGGGTCATGGAAGAGATAAGGAAAACTGCCCCACCTGGTTTTAACAGGTGGCCCATTTAACAGAAGATAACTGCCCCACCTCTAACAGATGGTACACACCCCCAGCCACAGCTTGCATTTGCAACCTAAGACAGGCCTTCCCACTGTGCCCCGAAAGGGAAGGGGCAGCAAACAAAGGAGAATTCATCTCCCCAGTTCCACCACCTGACTGCTCCAGCTCCACCAGTTAATGATTACATGATGTAATGGCATCAATGGCAGTGGGCCAGTTGCAATGATGGGCAGACCCTTCCCCACTCTGGCTCCTGATTTTACTCCGAGAAATGGAAAACTAGATTGATGAACACAGCCAACCCCTGTTGTATACTCCTGGGACTGCCCACTCCAGATTGATGAACACAGCCAACCCCTGTTGTATACTCCTGGGACTGCCCACTCCAGCAAACACATCCAAACAAACATAACACCAAACTTAGCATTGGACAGAGAACTCATCTTTCTCAGTACAGACACCTGAAAGCCAACCACTAGGACTACCACCCTTTAACTGTAGGGAGGCAGAAGCAGGCAAGGAGGTACACCCCTCTTAGGTTAGGGTGAGAAGTGTCTCACTCCCACAGGCCTTTGCAGGCACATGTTAATATCTTAAGTTCCATTGGTTCGTACAGTTGCTCCACCCCAGTTCAGCCCCTATTCCCCATATTTGTATATTCCCTAGAATGATCTTGCCTCTCCACATCCCCATTGGTCTCAGTTTCATGCAGTGTTCCACCCTTGTTACCCTATTGGTTCCCCTGGTTGGCTGCCCCTCCTCTGCACCATTTTCACTTGTTCCCATTGGACCTTAACCCTAAGAGCTATCCCTTTTTTTTTTTTTTTTTCACCATATAAAACCCTGTGCCCTCAGTCCAAGTTTGTCCTTGTCCCTGGATTTCCATAGAAAGTGTAGTACTGTTCACAAGGGTCCCAGGATGAGGGAAGAGACGAGAAAGTTGACTCCGTGTATCAGAAAGCTAGGTTTATTATTTTGTGATAATATATTAAAACTATACTAAAAGAATAGAAGAAGGGATTTCATCAGAAGGCTAAGCTAAGAATCGAAAAGGAATGAATAACAAAGGCTTGTCTCTGACCGAGACAGTCTGCCCAGGTGATCTGTGATTGGCCTTTAATTGGAAACACCCAGATGAGACCAATCACAGATTCCCCCTGTTGCATTCCACAGCAGCAGATAAGAATTGTTTACAGTTTGTTCCTGAGGCCTCTCAGCTTCTCAGGAGGGAAAAATCCTAAGGAAAGGATTTTTCATAAAACATGTCGGTGACAACAAAGACCTGTCAGCTGTCATCGTGAGCGTGCTCCAGGCCCTGAAAGCGCTAGTTGCTCACAGAGGAATCCATTGAAGTGCACCACTTTATCCCAGGGCCTCAGATTCAGCTAGGGCCACATCATCACTTCATCAGATCCTTCCAAGAGCACAGTGCACACACAAGTCACCTGTCCCAAAACCAGAGTCATTTCTTTCTGGATACCTGCAAGCTGTTTTGGACCACCCGCCCTTGCTCCCCTACTTTATTCATAAAGTCCTTCCTGGTTTGCTGAGGATGCAGGGAAAGCACAAAAATCAACCCTCCCCCATCCTCCTTGACACTGGACAATAAACCTCCTTATTTTTCCACTAAATCTTCTCTGCTCAGCTCCTGGCCCCAATTCACATGTAGGCCACAGCCCTCCCCAAATGCCCAGCAGCAGCAACAGATGCTGATCTCCCAAGGCAATGAGCCTTCTGCCCGTCCTGACTCACCTTCCGCGCCTGCTCCTGCAGGTGCCGGATCTGCTCAGCGATGACTGTCAGTTTGCTGCAGGCATTTGCTCGGACAAAGTCATTGGCCTGGGAGAGAAAATCAGGGCTGGTCAGAACAGGAAGAACTGCAGCCGTCTGGACTGTGCTGAGCCAGCTGTGGTCAAGCTCAAGGCATCCACAGAGTTGGGGGGTGCAGGAGCTGTCCTGGCACCCCTAGGCAGGAGCAAGGACCAGGAGCTGTCTAGATAGGCTGAGGGGCAGTGAGAGGGAGCAGCAGGACATACTGCAAGGCAGTGGGTTGGACTGGGAGGTAGTGGACTACACAGGGAGCAGGCAGCAAGACATACACTGAGCTTTTAGGTGAACTGAGAAGCTCTGGGGGACATCACCGGAGATCAGTAAGATGTACTACAAGGCACTGGGGGAATAGTATAACATACCAGAGCGCACTGGGAGGACCATTAGAACATATCAGGAAAAACTGGGGAGGACTGAGAATCACTGAAGCAGTCATAGAACATATCATCCTAACATATGCTAGGATGGACTGGCAGTATGGTAATGGGAGGCATCTGTACATGCTGCTGTGAACTATATATAGTGGGACATACTGGGAGGCAGCAGAGCATACTGGAATGGGACTTCAGTGGGATGCTCTAAGAGTCACTGTGAGGCAGCAAGGCACAGAGGGAAGCACTGAAGTGCAATGAGAGGTTCTGAAGACAGCAACAACGTGGGAACTCGGGAAGATACTGGCGGGGCACTGCGACATACTGGGAGGGGACAGTGGGAGATTGGAGAAAACAGCACAGGACACACCAGGAGGCCGCCGGGGCCACCGGAGAGCAGCGGGACGTGCTAGGAGGCACCAAGGCCGCCGCCGACTGAGACGGCCCCGGAGACAGCTGACAGCGAGTCCAGCCATGCCCCCACAGCCCCGCCGCTAGGACCCGGCCCTCACCTGCTGCACCTTCTGGGCCAGAGCCACTAGGTCACCGGGGTCCCCGACGCGGCCGGCGCGGCCGGTACTGCCTTCGACCAGGGCCAGCCCGGGGCCGGGGCCGGGGCCGGGGCCGGGGCCGGGGCCGGGGCCGGGGCCGTCATCCCCAGGCTCCGAGCCACCCTCCGCCATGCACAGCCACTACCCACCGCTTCCGCCCAGTGCAGAGGCTTCCGCTGAGGCGTCAGCACGCACCGTGAGGGGTGCGGCCATGGCGGGGTTCTGCAGTCGCTGATTGGTCGGCAGGCGGGGCGGAGTTAATATCTCTCTGGTGCCCGGGGTGGCTGGTGCTGCGGTTTGGCCGGCGTTCGGACATGGCGCTGTCGCCGCCACTTCTTCTGCTGTTGCTGCTGCTGGCGTTGCTGATGGTGCTGCTGGCGCGGGCGGCCACGCCACCGGAACCGGTCCCGGTCTCGGTCCCGACCCTAGCACCGGGCGACCCGCCGTTGCCCCCCCAGTCCCCGGACGCGCTGTTCGCCGCCGGTGCCGAGGCGTACGCGCGGGGGGACTGGCCCACCGTAGTGCTGCAGATGGAGCGGGCGCTGCGGGCGCGGGCCGCCGTGCGCTCTCGTCTGATGCGGTGCCGCCTGCGCTGCGCCAACGCCACAGTGGGGCTGGCGGAGGGGACCGAGTCCCAACCCGACCCGGTGCTCCGAGACTTGTGGTTCTTTCGGGCGCTGCTTCGCCGCGCCGCCTGCCTGCGGGGCTGCGGGCCCGCTGCGCCCTCCCGGTACCGCCTGGGCGAGGAGCTGGACCGGGAGTTCAGCCGGCGCAGCCCCTACAACTACCTCCAGGTCGCCTATTTCAAGGTGCGGCACCGGCGGCCGGGAAGGAAAGGGAAAGGGGGAAGGGGTGTCCCGCTACGACGGGTTTTGGGACGGACGGGATGCCCGGAGGATCGCGGAATCAGGCGGGAGGATGGATGGGTGGGACGGGGTGAACCGGCCGGTGGCGATCCCAGTCCCGGGACGCCGGGAGGGTTCGGTGTCTGCCCCGGCGGAGTGGAGTTGCCGGCCGGCAGTCTCGGCCTTCCCCCCCCGCCTTCGCGCCCCCCCACACCAGTGCCACGTCGGAGCTCGCCGGAGCCGCCCCTGTTACCGCCCTCCGCCTCGGCTGCCGGGATGCCCCGGGGACGGGTGTCCCCTCCACTCTGCATGGGATCTGTCTTACCCCCATCCCACCCAGATGAACCGGCCAGCGCAGGCGGCAGCGGCTGCTCACACTTTCTTCGTCGCCAACCCGGGGCACCAGGAGATGAGGCAAAACCTGGAGTACTACCAGGCGATGGTGGGAGTCCACGAGGATGATTTCATTGACCTGGAGGCCAAACCCCACCTGGTGAGAACCTCCCCTCCCAAAGTCCCTGTCCGCTGTGCAACCCAGGGCAATCACACCACAGCTGCTCGCTCAGAGAGCTCGTGAGATGCCATTGTGGTGGGTATGAGGTGATCCATCATGGGGAGTGAAGCATTGAGATCCCCTCATCGTTTCTCATCCTTCCGCAGAGTGAATTTCAGCTGGGCATCCGGTTTTACACAGAGGAGCAGCCAGCTGCTGCCATCCTGCACCTGGAGAAGGCACTGAAGGAGTATTTTGTAGCAGACACTGAGTGCCGCTCTCTCTGCGAGGGACCCTATGACTACGAGGGCTACAACTACCTTGAGTACAATGCAGACCTTTTCCAGGCCATTACAGGTGGGAGCCATGCCTTCTGTGTCCTGTCACAAGAGTTGAGTATGATTCTCAGGGGGTTGGTCCACAAAGACCTGGGGTGGGGGTAGGGGGTCCCTGAAGAGTGGAAACCCCATCCTAGCTTTCACTAGGGAAGGTGTGGCCAACAAATGGCAGGAGGTATTTACCTGCAACTTAGCACCAGGGCTGATGCCCAGGAATTCTCCAAATTCCAAAGGAACATGGAAGGACAGAAGAGAGACCAGTAGAGGGTCACCAGGATGTGATGGGAGGCTGATGATGGCTAGTCTGTCCTGAGAGAGCCCCACAACCCCACACTGGTCAACTCTGAAGTGGACGACCCCCATCCCCGAGGGTTTTCCACTACTAAAAAGCTTGCAACAACTCCAGTATGAGCAGGAGATTGGATACCCCTCAGGGTCCTGCCCATCAGCCCATGGGTGAATGTGAGCAGTGACATGGTGTTTTTCTCTGCCAGATCACTCCATGCAAGTGCTAAGCTGCAAGCAGGGCTGCGTCACAGAGCTGGCCTCCCAGCCTGGCCAGGAGAAGCCTCTGGAGGATTTCCTGCCCTCGCACTTCAACTATCTGCAGTTTGCCTACTACAACAGTAAGCAGCTCCTCACCTCATCCTCTGTGGTTGTCAGCACTCTGCCTGAAATCATAGATCCTTAGAGTGGTTTGAGTGGGGAAAGGGCCTTCAAAGATAATCTCATCAGTATAACCAAAGATGAAGGGACATCTAGCACTGGTCACTCAGATCTCCCAGAGCCCCATCCAACCTGGTCTCTAACACTCTGGGCAGTCTGTGCCAGGGCCTCACCACTCTCATCAGAGAAAATTCCTTCCTTATGATCAACCTAATGCTGCCCTTCTTTAGTTTAAGACAATTCCCCTTGTCCAGTCACTATAAACCTTATAAACTACAAGAAGTTGTCTGCATCTCTCTTGTGGCCACTCTTGGTATGGGAAGGCCATCAAGATCTCTCAGGAGCCTTCTCATGTCCAGGTTCAACAAGCCAAATTCTCTCTGCCTTTCTTCACAGGGAGGCTCCAGTCCTCTGACCATTTTTGTGGCGTCCTCTGGACCCGCACTAATGAGTCCATATCCTTATGCTGGGGAACCCAGAGCTGGACGCAGCACTGCTAGTGGCATGTCACCAGAGTGGAGCAGAGGGGCAGAATCCCTCCCTTACCTGTTGCCCATGCTGCCAGGGATCAGCCTGGGGAGGGGGGGTTTCTGAGCTGCTAGTGCACATGGATGGGTCCTGTGCAATTTTTCATCCACTATTATCTCCATATCCTTCTCCACTGGGTGCTCCAATCCCATCCATCCCCTATCTTCACTGATACTGCTGGAGAGCCTTCCACTAGGCCTTGTAGTTCATGAGGTTCATACAGGCATGTTCCTCCTGCCTGAAACATTCTCCAGGAGATTAGATCTCTCTCTGCTTGGCTGCAGTCACTGTCCACGTTGCTTTATTACTGGGCAGCTCCACTTTTCAAGTGAAACAACAGCCAAGAGAAGCATTTTTTTTCCTGCTTGCCAGCTGTCTACCTCTTGCCTCAAATCACAGCAGCACACTCCCACTGCAGAAGAGTTACAATCCAGGAAAATACACCTGATTTGATTTCATTTTTTATTTACTTCTTTAGAAAAGTATAAAATGTTTCTGTGTGAATTTCTTCAAAAGGAGGGGGAAAAAAGTCCAAGAGGATGGAAATCGTCAAGAAGAGACAGCTGTGAAGGGACCTCATCAATGTCAGTATCTTCAGGGTAGTGCTGGAGGATGTGATCAGGCTCTACTCTGTGATGCTGAGCAATAGGACAAGAGGCAGAAACTTATGGCTAGGAAGTTTCATCTGGATATGAGGATGTTTGCAGCAACTGAGCACTGAAGAGGTTGTCCAGAGAGGGTGTCACATCTCTCTCACTGGGGATATTCCAGGCAATCTGGACACAGTCCTGTGTTGTATTCTCTCAGAGGACCCTGCTTGAGCTGAGAGGTTGGGCCAGATGACCCACTGTGGTCCCTTCCAATCTGACTCATTCTGTGATTGTGTGATTCTGTGAAATACCACATGAAAGTGGGGTAGGATGTTTCAGTGGCGGGGAACTGCACGTTTGCCAGTAAATGTTGGGTCTGGCTACCTCTAAATAGGCTATGTAATGTTTTTCAAGTGAGAAAAGTACTCAAGCTGTACAAGTACCCCTGGTTTCTGTTGTGATGGTTTCTGGAGATAGGAGAGCACCACTGAGTCTGAATTTTGCCTTTGTGGCAACAGTTATCCTTGCCCCAGGGGATCTGCCCTACTCGTGACACAGTATGGAACACAAGGACTATGTCTTTCATCTCTCCTCCATATCTGTCTTTGTTCTGCCTCCAGTGTCCTTGGACATGCCATTAACAGCCCATTTCTCATTGCAGATGGGAATTATGAAAAAGCTATTGAATGCGCCAAAACCTATTTGCTCTTCTTCCCACATGATGAGGTGATGAACCAAAATTTGGCCTATTACACCGCCATCCTGGGGGAAAACCTGGCCAGACCCATCCAACCACGAGAGGTGAGCAGCCAGAAGGATGAATGATTACAGGGACATCTTCTCTTCTCACTGGGGACCTTTGCAAAAGCTGTAGGGTGTCCTCCGTGCCAGCTACCGAAGGTGGGCAGGAATGGGTGGATTTAAGGTCAGACAAACTGGAAAGTAGATGAAAAGCTGAAAAACATCACTGAAAAATGTCTTAGGCCAAGTGAAGCTGGATGATGGCCACACATGGACCCTTTCTTGATAGAAGGGGCTGAGAGAGGCAGGTGGACAATCTTTTTAGTAGGATTTGAGGCCATCTCTGTTGCACTTTTCCACAGCTGAAGTGAAATTGCTTAAAAAGGAGAGGATTTGGCTTCAAAATAGCCAAATCTGGATGGCCAGGTCCTGCCTGGGATATGATAGGCATGGATGGGACTCTGCCCCACACCAGTTGGTGTAGGGGAAGGGAAACTGCTCCTAAAGAACTTCCTGCAGAAGGGACACACATGTGCCTCTGCTCAACTGTCATCCCCCCAGGGCTTGTCCACAGGGAAGTTCAGACAGGATGGAGAATGCCACTTGCTTCCCAGCTGCCAGATGGAGCAGGAAACAAGGCTGCAGCTCTGGAGCAAGGACCACAGGAATGGTGTAAACCTGCATCTTCCTGCCCACACTCAGGGTTTTTCAGAATCCTCCTGCTGTACCTCACCCCATCCCTCTGCCCCTTGCCACAGGAGATCCAGGTATATTACCAGCAGAGCCTGATGGAGAAGGAGCTACTCTTCTTCAGCTATGACGTCTTTGGCATCCCTTTTGTGGACCCGGTGGGTGATGTGAGACCAGCGTGATGCAGTGGCCAGATGGAATGCATATGAGGGGTCTGTGTCCTGGTCAGATCTTTGTGCAGCTCCTGATGTTGTTCTTCTGGTGGCAGGACACATGGACACCTGAAGAGGTGATACCAAAAAGACTGCGAGAGAAACAGAAGTGAGTGTTGTCCCCAGCCAAGCTCACCCAGTGGGGGTCTGACAGGACAAACCCTTCTTCCAGTGTGGGCTTTGGGCCAAAGGACATGGCATAGAGCTTCTGCCAGGGCATGTTTTGATGTTGGGACTGGAAGAGGCTGCTGGAGGGCAGAACTTTATTTCCCATCAGCCCATGGGATGATGGGCATGTGTAGGTCACCCCAAACACCTCAGAGTGAGGGATGCATTGAGGTGACTCTCTCCAGTCTAGGTGTGAGCTTTGTTACCAGCACCTGAGACAGCTTGTCCTGCCCTTGTCTTAGTGGCCCTCATTTCTGATGTGGGGACAGTGGGGTGGTGGTGCTGATGGCTGCCGCATGCCCAGGGTGGAGCGGGAGACAGCAGCACGCATCTCTGAGGAAATCGGCAACCTCATGAAGGAGATTGAGACACTGGTGGAGGAGAAGGCCAAAGAGTCTGCCGACATGAGCAAGTTCATCCGAGAAGGTGGAGAAGGCCAAGAGGGGAGGTGGGATGGAGACCTTTGTGACCCCTGCTGCCAGTTCACAGTCCCTCTACACATGGGTGGCAGCAGGAGCAGGTGGAGGGACCATAGCTTCCCCCAGCCACACCAGAGTTGGTGGTGTCTCTCCCCACATCCACCAATCCCATTTGTGCCACAGGTGGCCCTTTGGTGTATGAAGGAGCCAGTGTCACCATGAACTCCAAGGCCCTGAATGGCTCCCAGCGTGTCGTGGTGGATGGAGTCCTTTCTGCTGAGGAGTGCCGAGAACTGCAGAGGCTCACTAATGTGAGTGCAAAGATGGGTGGAGCAGGCAGGGATGGATAGAGGATGCCAAGGGGTCTCATCCTGCAGCTCACACATCAGACCAGTAACACAAATCGGGTTTTGCAGGCGGCTGCCTCGGCTGGAGATGGCTATCGGGGGAAGACCTCTCCTCACACTCCCAGCGAGACCTTCTATGGCGTGACTGTCCTCAAGGCCCTCAAGGTTGGGGTGGCTGTGTGGAGAAACAGGCTGCGGGGACAAGGGAGGGTAGTTCTGGGGGAGATGGTTGCCCATGCCCATCTGGCGCTGAGTCCCTGTCCTGTCTGTCCTCCACAGCTGGGGCAGGAGGGGAAGGTGCCCCTGCACAGTGCCTACTTGTACTACAACGTGACAGAGAAGGTGCGGCACATGATTGAGTCCTACTTCCGCCTGGAGGTCCCACTCCACTTCTCCTACTCCCACCTAGTGTGCCGCACAGCCATTGATGGTGAGTGTGGCCCAGAGGAGCAAGTCTTTTCCTGTCTGGATATCCTTTAACAGCTGGAGTGGTGCTGTCTTGAACCTTTCTTTGGAGACCTCCTTGCTGCTCCCTAACCCACTCCTCTTCCCAGGAGGGTGTAGGAAGCTTGTCCCTAAGCCCAGTTTGGGAAGATGAGCAGCAGCTCTGCTGGTTGCCTCTAACCGGGCAGATGGCTTCATTCCATACAGGATTTCATCACTGATGGGATGGGTGCTGAGAGAGGTTGTACCTGGAGGGCCATAGAAATGCCATGGGACAAGTCAACAGTGTTTTATGCCACCCAAAGCGCCTTGCACAATCCACACTCCAGCAAGTGGAAGTGCTTTAGGCTAACACATGACTTTCTTGTCATCTGCAAGTACAGGATACTTGGGGATGGACCCTGTTCTTGGACAGAGGGGTCCTGACATGCCCTATTCTACCCTAGAGAAGCAAGATGGCCGGAGTGACAACAGCCATGAGGTGCATGTGGACAACTGCATTCTCAATGCAGAAGCACTGTTGTGCGTGAAGGAACCCCCAGCCTACACTTTCCGGGATTACAGGTACCGGTGGTGGCTGTGAGCTGCAGCTTCCCCAGCTAAGGTTACCATGATTTGGTGGCACCTGAGTTGGGAGGAGCAAGGTAGGAGGTATACCATACCTGGGCTTTCTTGCCTCTGGCTCTTGCCATGATGTTGGAGAGCTCTGGTGATGGTTACTTATCACCTCCACTTGTCCCCTGCTCCCTTTAGTGCAATCCTCTACCTCAATGGGGACTTTGAAGGAGGAGCTTTCTACTTCACTGAGCTGGATGCCAAGACTGAGACCGTGAGTAGCTCAGCTCAAAGGATCCATGTGCAGCACCAAATCTAGCTCCTGCTTGTTGGCCCTGTGCCCTGGGACCATCCCCTGAGGCACTGCAAAAGATGAACTTGGTTTGAGGGGAGCCAACTCACCCCTGACTGGGGTCTCCTGGTCTCCCACCCTTGACAGGCAGAAGTCCAGCCGCAGTGTGGCCGTGCTGTGGGCTTCTCCTCTGGCTCAGAGAACCCCCATGGGGTGAAAGCTGTCACCAAGGGTCAGCGCTGTGCTATTGCCCTCTGGTTCACCCTGGACCCTCGGCACAGTGAGCGGGTAAGCTCCCTCCCAGCAGCACCTAGGGGTTTTGGTTGGGACGGTGGCTATGCTTACTACTATGGGTCTGCCCACAGGAGCGTGTGCAGGCAGATGACCTAGTGAAGATGCTTTTTGGTATGGAAGAGGGGGATTTGGAGCCAGAGACAGAGAAGGAATCACCAGCTGCCATTGTGGTCAGGAAGGATGAGCTGTGACATCCTACACGGACCAGGACATCTCTGCTGGGACTAGTCATGTCAGCATTGTGGCTTTGGGCTGCATAGTCATAAGGGTAACATGTGGGATCCCCTCTGCCCCCAATCCAGTTGGAATGGGGTTTTGGGGAATGCTGTGTACTACCCCTGCAGGATCCAGTATCCCCCTGCAGAGCTGACCTGGGGTGTGTGATAGAGGCTCAGGGGTGGGTGACATGGGGACAAGGGAGGGATGCTCTGTTAGGGGTGGGGCTCTGGTGCCAATGGGTGCAGATGTGTGCCTTTCCTGAACTTGGAGCTATTTAAGTGCCTTCTGCAGAAAATGGGTGAATAAAGGTATTTTTTTTTCTAAGCTGATACTTTCCAAGTGGGGACTGAAGGCTGGTGTCATCAGTGTTGGGGTGCAACCTTCCCTCCTGGCAAGCATCTACCCAGGAGTATTGTAGCCCTGTAAGCCTCACAAAGGTGTTTATGGGAGACAAGGTGCCCCAGGGGCAGTAGCAGCAATGCAATCTCTGGCTGAGCATCCCCTGGACCCCACTCCCATAACGTGGGAAGGAACTCACCATTCCAGCAAGGAGGGAACTGTCCTTGAACAAGAAGGACATTGAGCACCCTAGCATCCCCGGACAGGGCATTGGATTTTTTCTGCAGATAGTCTGGCCATTACCGTAACCATCCCAGGAATGCGGGCAAATAAATCCTGGCCCAAGTGCAGCCACCCAGCACCCCTATTTCACTTGGAGTGCCATTCAGCATTGGGGTGGGCAACAGGGGATCTGGAGGATGTTTTCTCCAGGATGAACATACAGTCCCAGTGGAGGCTGCCCACCATCCCAGCATCCACCCCCAGCTGCCTGAGCGCGTGAGCAGACTGCTGATGAGGCCATGGCAGTTAACGATTGCCAGGTCCTGGGGCTGCAATGGGCTTGGTGTCACCAGGGTGGTGACACATGTTCCCCACACCCCCACAGGCATACACCACTGACAATGGCTTCTCTTGTTGCTGCCATGGTGGTATGGTGTGCCTGAATTCCCTCCCTGAATGAACCGTTTCCCTGCTCCCTGCTGAATTCCTGGAGTGACCTCTGGGGGCTCCCAGCCCACGGCAGGGGGTCAAGGATGGTAACTTCCCAGTAATCCCCTCCCTCCTCCTGTCGGGGAGCCCCATTTTCACATATCCCTCCACTGTCATTGAGGGGTTTCCATCTCTCTCAAGACCCAAATCTCTCTTGTAGGACCCAAATACCCTCCATGCCCCAAATCTTTTCCCTAAGACCACATTCTTCATCTAGGATTCAAATCCCTTGCCTCCAACCCCAAATCACTCTCCTCAGATTCAAATCTCTCCCCCTCAGACCTAATGCTCTTCCCTGAGCCCCAGTGCCCCCCCTCCAAGCCTCTAATTCCCGCCTCCCGGTACCCAATTCCACCTAAACTCCAGGTAACCCACCCCCTTGGCCCCAGCTCTCCCACTCGAGACTCAAAAAATCCCCCCCGGGACCTAAATCTCCCCGCGCAAGACCCATGTCTCTCCCTTCACCTTAAATCTTCCCCCGACATTGCCCTCCTCCCCCCGCCCCCACCCGTCTTCCCCCTCAGAGCCCCCCCTCCGGCCTTTTCCCTCCTCCCACGGCCGCTCGCCGTCCGTCGGGGCGGGCCCGGGCGCGGCGGCAGCGATGGGCGGCGGGGCACGGGAGCTGGCCGGGTATCTGGCGGCGCTGGCCGGCTGGGTGGCGGGGCTGGCGGCCGCCGTGCTGCCGCAGTGGCGGCAGAGCTCGTACGCTGGGGACGCCATCATCACGGCCGTGGGGCTCCACGAGGGGCTGTGGATGAGTTGCGCCGCCCAGAGCACCGGGCAGCAGCAGTGCCGCCTGCACGACTCGCTGCTCTCCCTCGAAGGTGGGTACGGGGGCCCGGGGCCCCAAAGAATGAGCCCCGCTTCCTTTCCTGGATGCAGTCCTCCCTCCCTATCTCTGCCTTAGTCTGAGCTCCCCTGGGATCCTGAGATGCCCTTGCCCTTTGGAAGTCTGAGTCCCGCTGTGGGTTTGACCCTCCCCCATATGGGTCCCAGCCTTTCTCTATGTTTGAACCCACCTGTATGAGTTTGAACACACATCCCCAACAGGTTTGTACCCTCTTCACGTCTGGATGCCCCCTTCCCCTATGCATCTGAGTTCCCCTGGCTCTTCCTGGAGCCTGAGTCACCTTCAGGTCCAAGTCCTTCTTGCCCCCACCCCTATTGTAGATCTGACCCCCTCTCAGAAGGGTCTGAGTCCACTCATCCACTGAGCTGAGCCTTGATGTGGGTCCAAGCTTCCCTCTCCATCTGGGAATCTTGGGCCCCCATCCCAGGACTGAGCCTCTCTTGGCCCGTGGGTTTGAGCCCATTTGTGTGGCTGGGATGCTCCTAGGCCCAGCATGTTTGAGCTCCAATGTGGGCATCACATTTAGATACCAACAGTGCCCCATGGGGACATCAAACACTCCCCCGCCCCTGCTCCATGACTGTGCATCACCCTTTTGGCATTTGGTGACTGTGGTGCCACTCCTGGCAAGGTGTTTCCTAGCCCAGCACAGTCATGACCAGGATGAGGGTGATAGGGAGTAAGGTCAGGGAAAGCATTGGGAGCACTGTGCTGAGCTGAGGTCCCCATATCTGCCAAGTGGGGAAAATACTACACGGGAGCTACACAGCAAGGACAGGGTTAAGGACAGATCCATCACCAGCATGGAACGCAGTGACCTTGCTTCCAGTGCGGCTGTGGTCAAAGGCACCTGCTGGGAGCAGTTTTTCTTCCCCCCTTGCAGTTCACATCCAGACATGCCGGGCTCTCATGGTCATTTCTCTCCTCCTGGGCTTCTTTGGCATCATCGTGAGCGTGGTGGGCATGAAATGCACCAAAGTTGGGGAGGAGGATCCTGTCACCAAAAGCCGCATAGCTGTTGCTGGAGGTATTCTCTTCGTTCTCTCTGGTAAGGCAGCTCTAGCCTTAATACATCACTGGTGCAGGAATCCTCAAACACCTTTCAACACTGATAGAGGAAGGGGAGCAGTTTGGTGAGAGATGGATGTCACTGACAGTCAACGTTTGATGTCTAGTGGAACAGCTAGGCAGCCCTCTCAGTGCAGGGGCTTTGGACTTGGTGAACTTTAAAGGTCCCTTCCATCCCAAAACATTCTGTGATTCCATGATTCTGTGCCCAGGTCTGTGCACACTGGCTGCTGTGTCGTTGTATGCAACACAGGTGACCTATGAGTTCTTCAGCGAGAGCACCATCCCCATCAACGCTAGGTAAGAGCCTGGCTCAGGGGGTGCCCTTCTGAATCCTGTCTTGTCCTGCACTTCCCATTGGACCTTTCCTTGCTGGTTTTGGTGAGGCACAACATTGTGGGCCAATGTGCCCCACGGGTAGGACCTCTGCCAGCCCTCACTGCCACCTTGCAGAAGATGTCCCTGATGCTAAAGCTTTAGCTGTTACCAGCTGGGACTGGGTAGTGGTGCATATGTGGAATTTCAGCCCAGGGGAGGATTAAAAGATGGGGACATGTGGTAGCTGGATATAGCCAACAGGAAAGATGAGGATGGAGAGGGAAGAACTAAAATCTGCCTTGTCATCACCTTGATCACCTCATCAGGGCTTCAAGCATCCTGTTGCCCATCTCAGTTTGCACCTGTGCCTCTCTGCCCGTCCCTGATGCTCCCTTACCCCTTTCATCACAGGTACGAATTCGGCTCTGCTCTCTTCGTGGGCTGGGGGGCCGCCAGCCTCTCCATGTTGGGGGGGTCTCTCCTGTGCTGCTCCTGCCCTGCCAAGGTGCGCCGAGGACAGCAGTACCATCAGCAGTCACAGCCCTCCACAGCCCGGGAGTATGTCTGAGCCCTAACCCTGCGCTCCTGCTGCCCAGTGCCTCCCTTCTCTCTCAAAAAGAGGCAAGATCCTGGTGTTCCCACCCTGCCTGGACCCTGAATGCCCCGTGAGACCTTTCTCCTTCTTATCTTCCAGGTTTCAGCACCATTTTCAGTGCCAGCCTCTAAAGTAAAGGTTTTAAGTGTCACACCTCTCATATCCATCATTGCTGTGTTCTCCTCAGCTGAGCAGGGTGGTACTCCCAGCCCCACATTGTGGCCACGCCATGTTTGTCTGTCTGTCACAGTGATTCTGTGGGGGTGATGCAGGGAGGCTGATGCCAGTGGCACAGGGGCACAGAGCCAATGGCTAATCCCGTGGGGGTGTGCTGCACAGAAGTGCTTTGTACCATGGCCACCCCTCTCTCACATCGTTTTCAGGAGCAAGTTAGGAGGAAAGCCAGTGTTTGGTTTTCCTTGGATGAGGTTTTTACTTCTAACAGCACCAGCCCAACTCGGGGTTCAAGCATCCCCACACCCCGTTCATTGGCAGAGGGATGCTTTTAGGGTGCAGCATTACCCTGCCTCATTGCTACTGAAAAGCAACCCTTTAAAATTATTAATAATTATTATTGATTCCTGCCTGGAGGCCAGTTGCTCCAGCTGAGCTCTGCCAGCCCAAACCTGCCTTGAACTCATTCCTGTCCAGGACCAGGCTATGCCTTGTTAAACAATAAATGGGTTTGGGCAAATTAAAGCAGCAAAAAGGGGGTCTGAACATAAATTATTTGGTTTTAGTTTTGGTGTCCAACACAACCACAACTATTTTGAATAGCAGATGGACAGAGCCCTGAATTTTGGTGCCTCCCTGCTGGGTCCAAATCCCTCTGACATCACCCCCCTGCCCCCCGCAAAGATCCCCTAGAGCAGACAGTGAAGGTTCCAAATACAACCTGCTAATTGCCTCCACCACTTTGTACCTCTATTCTACTGCTACTAATTGCTTTGCAAATGCCAAAGCTCCAATTTCATCTGTAAATCCTCTAAACTCTGTACTCCATCCCTCCAGCCCTGCTGCAGGTGTTGCGCCAACCAATGCACAGGGAAGGACTGGAAATTATCCAAACAGCTTCATTATCTATTTTTTAAATTTTATTTTTAAACCCAAATATGAAGAGAAAGCTGATTTTTTAAAATTTTGGGTTGCTCTATTTTACTTTGCTTTATTTTATTTTATTTTGCTCTATTTTATTTTACTCTAGTTTTCTCATTTTTATTTTATTTCCTTCTGTTTTATTTTCTTTCCCTCTATTTGATGTTATGCCCATCCCCGGGTCTGGGTCCATGGCTGTGCTGGAGGAGAAACAATGCTATTTTTTTACCTGAGGTGGGGCATGATTTCTCTCTTTCTCCCTGGTATAAACTGCCTTTATCTCTTTTAAGTTGCAGTCCCCCTGTAAAACTGTGCTGCACACCACAGGGGAGAGCAGTGCTTGTAGGCTGGCATCACCCATCAGGTGCTGAACCCAGATTTTGAGGTTCGAAAAACACCAACCAAAGCCACTGCAGTAAGGATTGAAAAGGAACCTTGTGCTTTAAAACAAACAAACAAAAACAACCCCCCCCCAAAACAAAAAAAAAACCCACAAAAAACCCCTACACACTAAAAAGGCCTTTTTATTTCAGTATAAAGAATGTTTTTTATTCTATTAATGTAAATTTCATTAACTTTTCCTTGGGATGCATGGCCTTGGAATTTTTTGTACTTAAAATTGTGACTAGGTGGTATTAAAATATATTAAATCATGGGCATCTTTCTGGAACTGTCTCTTTGATCTCCCCTCACTCCCCATCTGGACCAGTCCAGTCCAGTGCTGGTTCAGAGCCACTTCTGCAGTGTGGCAGGAGCCTCTCCCCCATCCTCAACGGTTCTTGCCATCCTGGCTAAATATATTGCATCTTTTGCCACATGTTGGTCTCAAAGGTGGGGATGTGGTCTTACAAATTTCTTAACTTCAGATTAAATCCTTGGGAATCCAGCTTGGCCCCTCCACAAGTCTCTTCCCAAGGCTGAAATGCCAACAGCATCTTCCACTTATGGGCCCTCTTATGAACCCTCATAGCTGAAGTCTCCCTGTTTTCTCCCATTTCCCATGAATTCAGCTCTGACTTGTGCCTAATTGGGTATTTACTAATTTAAGCTGATTTTTACTCCACTATGCAGGGATGTGACCCCCTGCTGTGCATGTTTTTCTTCAGAGGTCGTGTTTTCCATCCAGGTTTTTGCATGGCTGCTGTGTCGTCTTAGCATCCTCGTCTTGCCTACTGCACCTAGTCCAGAAATACATCCCGTCCCACCTCAAACCCAGGGATTTGCTGTCCCTAGTGGCTGCTGTGACATCTCCAATAGTCACCTGAAGGCTCTCTGGGGATGGACACTCAGGTTTGAAGCACATCAAAGAGGTGGATCTGCCTTTGTTCACAGCACCACAGGCAGGCTGAAACAGTTTCCCCCCCCCCGCACATCTTTTGGTCATTAAACCAGTTGGGGGTTGGGTTTTTTCCCTTTTACTTACAGATATTCTTTTTTCCCCATAAATTGCTAGGAAAGTAACTACTGGTAGTTATGGATACTTATGGGTACTTAAGAAAGACAAAAGACCGTGTCTGAAGTCGGGAGAGGAATGGAGCATCTGGCTATACCTTTTTTCCCTCGGGGAGTTTCTCTCCGGGGAACGGAGATTCCGCGATAATGGGGGCAGGTAAAAAAGACGGGGTTGGAGGCGGCTGGGTGCTCTCGCTCCTTGGCATTGGAGGAGGACGGCCAGGCTGTCGCTGACTGCAAGGGAGAATTCACCGCCACCTCAGGGTTCAGCCGATCACCATCTGCTCGTGTGCCCTGGGAGTCCTGAACCTCGCTTGTCGCTGCCCTGCTCGGAGCCGGGTCCCCGCGGCCCCGGCCCCGCTGTTTTTTCGATCCGGCTCTGGGTTTCTCCACGCTGTGGCCGGAACCGTCCCTGAGTTCCAGCTACCACTGTGGAACTTCTAATATATCTAGTCCACCACCCCGGGATTTTTTTGCTCATTTTTGCCAGCTGTGAGATAACTGCACCAAAGGGGAAAGTGTCAGCAACCCAGAAGGCTTTTACTGTGTCCCTGATTCTGTTTGTTGTTAATGTCATAGTTATTGTTTTGTTTGCCTTGATATACATACTAGTAAAGAATTGTTATTCCTATCCTCATATCTTTGCCCGAGAGCCCCTTGGTTTAAAAATTATCATAATCCGGTGGGAGGGGGTTTACGTTCTCCATTCCAAAGGAGGTTCCTGCCTTCCCTGGTAGACACCTGTCTTTCAAACACATCAGATTAATGAGCAGTATTGAGGTTTTGGCTCATACCTCTTGCTTTCAGCCAAACTCCTGTGAAATAACAGTCATTTTTTTAATAGGCAGAAATGAGGGAAAAGGGAAAATTACCCCCACACACAGGCATGCAGAAGGGCTTTTCTCACACATCTGAGACATGGCTGTTTGAATTTGGTGGTGATTTTAAAAATTCTTATTCACTGTCCTGCCCCTACCGCATCTGCTGAGTTCTCTCTAGTTCTCTGAGATGATCCCATCTCAGAAAACATCTTTCGTTTATTTCCCTTTCCAGCCACAGCAGGTTTTTTTAGTAAAATATTTGCTGAAGTTCAAGGTTTGGGTCTTGTCAGCACTTTTTAAACACATGGTTGTGACAAACCTCATAGTTTTGACAAACCAAAATTTTTTACAAACCCAAGATCTGATTTTCACTGTCATTAACCTGGGAAAGAAGCTTAATCATTTGACCACTGTTATGTGAAGTCGTGGGTGGGAGACAGACACCCAACACAACACAGAGTCACCAGCAAAGAGCACTGAGCTGAATATGGCTGCCCTTTTTATAGGGCGTTTGAATCTCCCAGCTTAGATAGCTGACTGGATGGGACCTCTCTCCCCCAGCTCTCTGGCCAGTGGTGTATCTGCATCTAAGCCTGAACAGAGTTGGCTGAGGTCTTTGTTACCTCTTTTCTAGAATGAGCCAGGTCAGATGAATTTGATTTGTTATGGCCAGATTTACCTTGTTCAGCTACAGACTAACTGTGCTGTGACAGTTTGCTCCTAGTTCTGCTCCTCTACCTGCCTCTTTTCATCCCCAAAAAGGTTTCAGTTGGGGATTAACAAGGTGGATTAGTTTGATATATCATAAACTGAGTGTTTAGACAGAGCAGAAAATATAAATACACCTATTTTATAGGTGTTGCCGAGACCATGGAGGTACAGTTTTGTATCACTTGAGGTCACACAGTATTTCTTGTCCAAGAACCATAAATTCTTGATCTGTAAAGGTTGGAAAATGAAGGTTCCCAAACCCTTCTGAACATTTTTGGCCTTAATTCACTGCTGCATTCCTAAGCATTAGACTTGACATGTGCCAGAATTCTGGTAAAATAGAATAACTCAAAGCCCCAGGAATCTCACACATCAGGCACCTGGGTGTCTCTGCAAGGCTGAAGGATTTGCCAAGATTGGTGTCTTGCCAAAATGTCCACAGTAAAATGCTGCAGAGGATTATCTAGAGGAAAAAAAAAAAAAAAAACAAAACCCAAATACAACAAAAACCAAACCCACCCTAAAAACCCAAGTGCACCTCAGCTATGACCCTTGAATGAAAATGAGAAATGAGGGTGAGCGGTGGCAGAGCCATGAGGAGCTCCTGTGCCCAGGGGTGCTCAAAGGGTGCTGTAACACAGATGTTGTGTAATGCCCAAACAGCAGGGGATTAGAAAACAAACCTGAAGCTTTTAGGGTAGCTCCAAGTGCCAGACAGCTGGGGTGCTGCTACTCAGGTTCAGAGGCACCTCCTTGGGGGCTGACCAGACAGGAACCTGAGCCATCACCACTGCAGGAGTTTTCACTTGTTTTCTGCTTAATGGGAAAAAAAGAAAGGTCTCAATTACCATTCAAAGACGTTCATTATCACCCTGGCATTCCAGCTCCTTTCTTTGACCCCTTTCCAACCCTCTGAAATCAGGTATCTCTCCTGGATCTTACGCTATTCCAGTGTCTTAGGCCACTCATTCTTAGGCAGTAATTGAAAGGTCTAATAAAAAACCGATTATTTGTCCCCCACCTGGGGAGAGTTCCCAGCAGGTTTCCACTGGTTTCCTCATGTGACATATTTGGGGAGGCTCCATTCCCAGCCTATGACTGCTCTAACTGCAGGGATGCCCATTATGTCTCAGAGCACAAAACCCAGCTGACGTACCTTGGACAAACCTTAAATAGCCCAGCACAAGCTCCAGCTGGTGCTGCGTATCCCTGACTCCATTAGATGAGTCAGGATCCAATCCCATCAGCGCTTAAAAGCCTTCCAGGCTTACATACCTTATCCCAAATCAGCAGCAACAAAGAGATTCTGTCATCACCCCTCTGCAACAAGGATGAGCCTGCAGTGAAGGTAATGCTCTCCATGAACACCTTTTATTATTGAGGTTTAGAGCTGATTTTCCCCAGCATTAAGAATTTCTTTCTCTTCCTTTTACTTGATTATATAACTGAAATGGTTGAACAGATTTTCTTCAAAGGCTCCAAAACAGCTGGGCTCTAGCAGAAAGAAATAATGCTCTGGGGAATTAGCTCAGAAGGGAGCCTGGGGAATTAAAAAAACATTGTAAATTGGGGTCGAAGAGACTGCCCACTTGGAGTGAAGCTGATGGAAATTCTCAGAGATGATGGGAGAGTGATGCCTTTACTACCAGTGACATCCTAAGAGGGGATGTGGGGGGAGATGGGGCACATTGGGTGTGGGGACAACCCTCCTTCCCACCTTTGCCCCACAGGGAGCCTGTGCCATTCCAGGGTGGGCAGCCTCTGGCTGGAGGTACTAAACCTGGTGAGGATGATTTATCATTTCATGGTAATTAACTCATGTAGCTCAGAAAGTTGTCTGGTGTTGCTAATTAACACATTTGTATGAATCCCTGTCCAAAGGGTTGTTGCAGTGGTTGCAACTTCAGGCAGTAAAATATTTGGCTTTTTGGGTTGCAAAACATGACAAAGTAGGATTCTTGCACAGGGTTTGCAGACACAATGTCCCCTGCTCATACCTTGGGCACAGCTCCCCTCTCTGCAGAGTCCCGTCATCTAGGAATGAAAAACATCCATCCAGTATGAAAAACAAATGGTGCCCTCCCTTTTCCTCTGTGGAAAGCCTTGGCAGCTCCTCAGGGCACCCACATCATGCCCTAGCAGCCTTTGTCCCCCTTGGAATGGGAGATATGTCTTTGGGCTTGTGTTTAAGATTAGGACACCTCCATGGGACACTTGCCTGTACTCCAACCTGGACGTCCAACACTTCATAGCTTTTCTTGGAGTGAAAAGCAAAAGCAAGAGAGGGTGGAGGATGTACCCACCAAGTCATGTGGCAGGGATGGAGATCTCTAGAGGTTCTCTGGAGACATGCTTAGGTCACAGGTTTTCCTAGCAGCAGTTATTTGACAGTGGTTTCCAGCAGCTCTTGATTTCCAAAGGGCAAGTACTGATGGTTGGCATCTTCTATTTGGAAGAGAGGGAGCCTATGTGGGAATGCATCCACTACAAAATTACTGTGTGTCTAAAAGCTTTCTCTACATTAAACCTGGTGGCCCAACCTTGGCTGAGGATATTAGAGCATTTTGACAGCAAGCGAGCACTGTGAGACAGGACCCAGATAACTCCTAGGTATCCAGAGGATGCCTGGCCTCAGTAGCACTTTGTCCTTGTAAGACTGGGTGTCTGGAAGTAGCCAGGGCAGAGCTGGTGAACATCTCTGTGCTCTTGCAGGTCTCCCCATGAGTACAGCCCTGCAGGTGACAGCATTTGGGCTTGCCCTTCTCTCAACACTCTTCCTACTCCTGGCCACGTGCACGGACTGCTGGATGGTCAATGCCGATGACAGCTTGGAGGTGAGCAGAGTAGCCACCTTTAAGGTGAGCAAAGCAACTATCATCATCAAGGTGAGCAGCTGAGAGCAAGGTGGGTGCCTTGCCATCCATGAGGTTGCACAATGGCTCCACAGGCTTGGAAAAGGGACATGGTGGGGCAAAGCCACTGCTATTTAAGTTGAAGGATTAGACTATTATAGAGGTGGAGCAGGAGAAAACAGAGAGCAGGTATGGGCAGGGAGTCTCCTGGTGTAGTGATGAGAGCCTGAAATCTGCTCTGCTGGGCTGGGAGTTCCATGGGAAGCTGGGGAGACCCTGGTGCTTTTTGAATGAGTGCCTTTCTCCTCCTTCCAGGTAAGTCATAAATGCCGGGGCCTTTGGAGGGAGTGTGTCACCAACATGCAGGATGGGGTCAGGACCTGCGACCAATATGACTCAATTCTGGCTGACCACCCAGGTGAGCTGACCTGGCCTGGAGGCATTTATTAAATTCACAGCTCAGAGTCTTCTTGAAAGGCAAGAGGGAAAGTGATTTTCATTGCACCAAGCTGCCCTTTGTCACTCAGCCACACCAGCATACCAAGCCCTGCAGAGATAATCTTTATGTTGGGTCATGACATGGAACAACACAGATTCAGGCAGTGGAGAAGGAAAGTAGTCGGTGTGGACTAAGGGGGACTGCCACCTTGCTCTGTGGAGAAGCGAGCTTTGCAGGGCACAGTCCCATCACAGCTAGTGATATGATCCATGCCAGTTCTAGTTTTTCACTGGTTTATTGACATTTGCTGTTAAAAATACCTGCTACACAACTTGGAGGAAAAAACAGTGTGAGCAGCAGTGTCTTCTGCTCAAGAATGGCTTGAGCAAGCAACTACATACCAGGTGCTAATGGGTATACTTTGAGTTGTTTGGTTTCTTGAGCTGGTCTAATCATGGGTTTAAGTCCTTATTAAGTTTCTGATTAACTTTTTGAGTACCTTCTCTTGGCCCACGGCAGGGATGGAGTTGGTGGATTCCAGTGTGATGGCCACTGGTGAGCTGGGTGACTCAAAAAGGACATGGGCAGAAATCTGAAGTGGAGACCCCTGTTCCTCTGATAATTCCTCATTCCTGTTTCTGGTTGTTTTTAACTTCCCTGCCCAGTGAAGATTGTGGTGACACGGACCCTGATGATCACGGCAGATCTCCTGGCTGGCCTGGCTTTGGCTACACTGGTCCTTGGGCTTGACTGCATCACCTTCCTCAAGGAAGATCCGTGTGTCAAACTGAAGATGTGCTATGGAGCTGGAATAATGCTCTGCACTGGGAGTGCGTGACTGGGAGAGCTTTGGAGCAGACAGACTTCATGTCCCACCGGGAGCTGGGGAGCATGCTGGGAGCTAGTGGCACCCCCTCAGTGGGGCTTGGGGAGCATGGGGTGTTGTACGGTTCTTTTTAACAAGCCTCATTCCTCCTAGGCATTCTGGGTCTCATAGGTTCCGTGTGGTATGCAGTGGACGTCTACATGGAGAGGGCCATGCTGGTGTCACGCAATATATTCCTGGGAGTCCACTATGACTTTGGATGGTCATGCTGGCTGGGGATGGCCGGCTCCATGGGCTGCTTTGTGGCAGCTGTCCTGCTGACCTGCTGCCTCTATGCCTGCACAGGTCAGTCTGTCTCATTCCACCCAATCCTGTCTCAAGTAGCTTTTTGCCCTGCAGGTGTAAGGGGTAAAGGACCAGCTCAGAGGGCACAGAGGCTTCTTGCAGGGCCCAGCCTAACCAAGGGGGACCCCTCTGTGCCCAACATGTGCCCCTTGGCTGGGAAGGCTACACAAGGCAGAACAGGGCTGAGTGAGGGGCCCCATAAACCCTATAGGGGCATGAAGAGGGTGCAGGGATCCATGCACATCTGTGAACCTCCAGGTCCTGGTGAAGGTGTGCTGATGTTTACTCTAAGCAGCAGCTGTGCTGGAGCTGAATCTCTGTCATCAGCCAAACCCTGAGACAGTGGCTGCAGGGATGTGCTGGTTGAAATACAGCCCTCCCACCAGGGACATTGGGCAGATGATGCCTCCCCAGACGTCATCTCCAATCTTTATGCCTGGTCCAACAGAGTGGAAATTAACCCTGCTGGCTGCCCAAATTAATTTCTCCTGCCATGTCCCCATGCTGTGGCAGTCATGCATGGCACCCTGCAACTGCCAGCCATGACACAACCCCAACTCTTTTCTGGTAGCCCCCAGAAGCCGCTGTCAATCCCAGAGGCATCCCCAGCCCCGGGGCCAAACAGCCATCCGGACAGCCACCAGCAAGATGTACGCCATGGATTCCCGTGTGTGATGGCCACAGCACCTCCTGCACCCCGCCCTGATATGGGACACTCTCCCTGCCAGTCCGACCCCATTAAAGCACTAGCACCTGTACTGAGACATTTCTGCAGCTGCTTCCAGGCTATGATGCAGCAAGCTGACTGCTAAAAGCAAAGGTACTGCAGCAGTCAGCCAGGGAAAGGTTTTTTCCCCACTTCCAATCAGGTTTCATGAAAATAAATTCCAGAAAAGTATTGCTTTAAGGAAAAATGCCCCTGTTCCCCGGGAAAGCTGTCAGGACACTGAGGGCAGAGTAGCTCCTCTGACATTGCTCAGCCCACGCTTTGAGAGAATTCAGTGGGAAGTCTTTTCCACACGGAGCAGCACTGACTCCATGTGGCTGGTAGCCCTCCCACACCAGCCCTACTGGAAACCTTCCCTGGGCTTGGACTCAGGGAGCTATGAGGCTTGTGCTCAAAAACTGGGTAAAACCAGGAGTCTGGAATACTTAGTTATCCATGTTTTCATGGGGGATCATAAAGGAACACTGAAGCCATACACATAAGGAGGTGAGTCAGTCTGAAGCCTGATGGAGATGCTCTACCAACAGATTGTGGTTCTTAAGTTCACACAAAATGGGAATTCTGTTTTCCGAATGAATTATCATCTTTCAGCATTTGTAAACTATAATGAAAACAAACCAGAACCTGAAACCACCAACTCAATCCCCACCACCCTCAATTACTGAATGCTGGTTGTGGCCTCATTCCCTTACTTCTCCCCCGAAGCTAAGCACACAGGCACCATTGCAGCACAGGGAAACCAAGCAGAATCTCCTCGGCACTGTCACCCTGAGAGGAGGAAAGTCAAGCTCTAGGCCCAAGCAGATGGTGCTGCAGGGGCACAGTCAGTCCCCAAAACAGACAGGTGTGAAGACTCGCAGTCCCACTCCTGCAGCCCAGCCAGGCTGCAAAGCACCTGCATCCAAAACCTAGAGGAGCTGTAAGGGTCTTCTTGAGCCATCTGCCCCCTCACATGAAGTCAAAAGGCAGCAAAGATGTTTTTTAGCGCCACTTCTCACACTTCTACAAGATGGAATGACCGGGGCAAGTCTGTCCCTGTTTCCTAGGACCCCAGGGACCTGAGAAAGGAGAAAATCCAAACACTGAGTGACAGGAAGGAGCAGAGATGAGATTGTGCTGTCAAACAGTAGTGTCTGGAGGGCAGGATGCTCACAGATGGCACACCCAGGGGATGAGCACGTGTGAGCATTAGCAGGTGGAGAGAGCAAATCCTAGAGCACTAGGATTGTTGGGACACCTGGGACGATTGGGACACTGGAGCCCACAGGAAACATATTAAGAGCACAGAGCTCACTAGTATGCAGAGGGGTCCCAAAAGCTGCCATTGGACAGTGACGCCCTCCTGCAGGTGCTCTGCAGTGGTTCTAACACGTGTTGTCAGACCATGGCACAACTGTGAGCTCCATGCTGAGGGAGCAGCCCCCACTCAGCAGGTTCTCACCATGGCAGTGGGGTGCAGCCTAAGCCAGTTTTGTCATAAGGCACAGCTCCATCTCCATACTTCTGCACCCAGCTGGCTCTGCAGTGCACTTATGGAGCAATTGTGCTATAGTACAGCCCCAATAACAAGTTTGGGACTTTTTTGGTATCTAGAACCTGGCACAGGCTGCCCTAAGAAACCATGGCTGCCCCATCCCTCGAAGTGCTCAAGGCCAGCCTGAACAGGGATTGGAGCAACCCAGTCTGCAAGCAGAAGGTGTCCCTGCCCCACTGACAGGGCATGGGATGAGGTGAGCTTTAAGGTTCCTCATTCTTCCAACCCAAACCAATGTGTGATTTTACCATTTTTGGGGAAGGGTTTCCCCCCCTTTTTTTTTAAGCACCATCACACCAAGTCAGGTCTGCATGTGCTATATTCCAGCAAGGACATAGCCAAGCTGTACCAGCAAGCAGCTCCTGGATACACACTGGGCTAGCACTAGAAACTCCTACCCCTCTGTGCCTGTCCATCATTCTCCAATGTGACTCAATTGCACCTTCATTGGTTTTTTTACTTAAACTTCTCTGCTTTACTCCACCAGCCTGTATACCTAAAGAGTAAAGCAGTCATTTTTCCCCCAAACCTTCTATGAATACTGAAAACCTTTAAAAGACCTAAGCACACATAGTAACTCTTTAAGACCTTTATTAACAGATGCTTGCAGTTTGACTTGAAAAAATCAGGCGTATATTTCATACAAATTAAAAATGAGGTTCTTAAAAATCTCAACGTGACCAGATATGAAACAATTTACAAACTTTTAAAGGTATATTGAGAAAAACCAGGCTTTTAAAAAACGCGTTTATCATTTCCAAAAAGAGAATTCTTTAGGTAAAAATAATAAAAACCCCATGCTGCATAGATAATGCAGATAGTTCTAGTAATCTGGTCAACAGCAAAAAGCAAGCACTTAAGGTCTTCAGTTCCAATTCTTTTGTTCATTTCTTATTGCTGGAATTTCATTTTCTTCTTCATTTCTTGAAGTCTTTTCTTTGATGACTAAACTGAAAAAGAGGGAAAAAAAAGGCTGATCAGACAGGTGTCAAAGGGTTAGAGGGGTGCTTTGTGTACCAAGGCTCACCTGCAATTCAAAAATTCACCCTAAGCTACCAGTCACAAGCCCACAGCCCAACCCTCACCAGCTACTTCTTGTCAGCCCCACCCCCCACCCCCCACAACCAGCTTTGCAAAGGAACAACGCCAAGACTCCCAAAGAGTCAGTCAACTTAAATCCACAGGGATCCCTCCTGTCATGGGGAAGGCTGCTTCCACCAAGTTCTGCCAACATTCAACCACTGCTCAAAGCACAGAAACTAAACCAAATATTCTCCAATGCTACCAGACAGCAAGAGCAACCAAGGTGACATTATCATATTCTTCTGAAGCCTATGTTCTAAGAATTCATCCAGGAGGTGTTGACCACTAAGATGAATACTAGGATACAACAAATGTTTGCCAAAAGTGAACAGAGATCACTGCAGCACAGTCTGGACAGTGAGTGAATGATTCATCTGCAAGCAGAACATGAAGAAGTAGAACCCATGCAGATCACATCCCCAAGCTCCCAGGTGGGAGAGGCTGCAGCTGCTGCCAACATTGAGCTGTCTCCCAGCCCAACTCCTCCAGCTCCTGTCCATCCCATCAATGTGACCACTCAGCCTGCTCCCACTACAGCCTAAATGCTTCTTTCACTTTCCTGCCCTCCAAGTAATAAGCAAGGAACAAAACAAACGGGAGACACACATGGGTGACAAGAAATGCAGAACAAAGTCCTGGCAATGAAAATATTCTGAAATTAGCAGAACTGTCTCTCAGGAGTCAGCACCAAACAAGCCTCAATCACAAACAGGTTCCCTTGCAACTAATCCAGCCTCTGGCCCCTGCTCTGCATACAACCCTTCTGAGTCCACATCTCAGCATTGCAGCAACAGCTCCCCCATGCTCTGACAAAGCCACCATTTCTACCAGTTTTTCCAGCACTTTGATTAGATAAAAAGCTGCTCCTGAGACACTCCTGCTAATTCCACATCACCTTTGTAGAAATGGATGCCAAGGTCTCAATGCCATCCACCTCCCGGTAGGGACTCAGCTCAGGCACTGATGGAGCTAGGTAAATCCCAGCATGTAAATCCCACCTTCTCCTGACTACTTTCAAGTCATTACATTGGCACTGCTTGAATTTCTGGGTGAGCAGAGACTGCTGTACACCTGAACTACCGCACACAGCCAAGATTTTAAGTGTAACAGTATTCCATCAATGACAATTAAAGCTTGTAACTAAGTCCTCCCAATTAGTCAGCATTGATGCAACAAAGCCTCACAATTCAGTTCTCCAGACACACTCACAGATCAGTTACAGCACATGTGACCAAGAAGAGCCTAAACACTGTAAGGCACAAATAAAAAGCAACAAAAGTCAGCAAATAGCATCCCCAGGCCCCTGGTCACCCACCCGGATGATGGTAGAGATGTTAAGCCGGTATTTACTCAGCCCCGCCCTGCTCAGCCTCGGGAGCGGACGTGTTCTCAGCTGGTGGTTCGGCTGTCTTCGTCTCTTTGCCATCTTGTGGTTTAGGGTTCTCTGGGCGTCTGCGTCGGTAGTTGAAATTACGGCGGTACCGACGTTGAGGTGGCTGCTGACTTTGGGTTTCATCCCCTTGGTTCTCTTTATCTTCTTCATTTCCATCCTCTCTAGGCTGTCTTTGACGAGGAGGACCCCTGAAAGTCAAGCTAGGCTTTAACTATGCAGCACCTGAGCATCACCATGTCCCGGCTCTGTTGCTGAACAAGGCTAAAACCAGCAGCTGATCTGCAGCATACCTGCGAAATCTTGGTCTGTAACCCCGGTACATGTTTTGCCTGACTGGTCGGCCGTCTCCTGCACCCTGGTTGTCAGCACCCTGCAAGACATCAGGCCACAGACCTCCTCAGCCCCAACTAGAAATGTGCTAACTCCACAGCTTGTCACACTGTAAGAAAGGAGCTGGAAGGTTGCCAGTTCAGTCAAGGTGGACAGCAGTTCTAGGGAAGAGGTGCACACATGATGGAGAATCCTCCACTTAATCATTCAAACTGGAACACTCTGGTTTTTAGAAGCTGTAACATGAAGACCTTCAGCTACTTCATTTCACGCTACTGCCAAACCTTATCAAAATAATCTCATGTACCTACAAGAAGTGTCAAAAGGTGCATCCCATCACCCTGCTCCAAAGCAACCAAGCCCGTTTAGCATCATATGTCAGGCAAATGTTACCTCCACTATCTCTCCCTGTACGGGAGGGTTGGTGTATTGTGGACGACGCCCGTAGGGCCTACGCATATAGTAAGGTGGGTACCGCCGCCTGCGATAGGGACGGCGTTGCTGGGCTTGGCCTTCTGGGATGTTCTCTCCTCCTTCGTTCTTCTCCCCACTCTCACTGCTCTGGTAGTTCTGCTGATAGTTGCGTGGAGGACCCCTACGACGTGGATATCGTCTGTAATGGTTACGATCTGCTGCATATTTACTGCCCTGCACTGGAACTCCACCAGGTCCTGTGACATTAGCTGCCTCCGCACCCTAAAGAGTGGAAATAGCATTAGGGAAACAGTCACCATTCCACCAGCTACAGCATAACAGTCTAGTACTGAGCAAAGATTTACATCCACATTGTGAAGAAATGAAAAACCATTCACCTACTTGGATGTCATCAGGCATCAACTCAAACCACAGGCACCACACCAAAGCCTGCAACCTGGGTTTTCCATGTGCTCTCTGACACCCGAGAGATGTGTTTACCTTTTCTCCCTCAACCACATCAAACTCCACGGTCTCTCCATCTCCTACGCTGCGGAGGTACTTCCTGGGGTTATTCTTCTTTATGGCAGTCTAACAACACAACAGTGCAGGCACAGCATAAGAATACAAAGGAAGACATTTTTTTTTTAAGATTACTAAATACTCAAGTTTCTTTATCTGAGGAGAAAGACCTGTACTTCTGAAAAAGCAAGTTAATAACTGGAAAATCCAGGAAGTCATAAAATGTACCTGTATTATGCTCTGGAGCATCTGAAATGTGCAACAGCTTTACCATTAACTGGAAGCACCTGTCAACATGCTGTCTGCTGGCTAAAAAGGCAGTTGAAAACAAAGAGGAAAACTCTCACACCACACACTGGCTAATGCACTTCTATAATCAGTTTAAAATTCAACATCACTATGATAGTTAGACATTCCTCTGATGCCTATACACCAATATATCACAGCCTTTCCAATCACCCTCTTGGATTTCCAGCCCTCCATTATTTCCCACACACCACAGGACATAGCAGCTTTTGTGTTCCATCCTCTGTAAACATAAAAATGGCCAGGTATCAAGAGATCTCCTCCCTCCAAGGCTTCCAACACCAGAGTTTCTACTACAGGTCTAACCAATTAATCCTAAATCTACTCCAGCTGTGTATTACACAACAAGGTTTTGTCTTTTTCAGGTGTCAGCACCAGACAATACTCTGTATCAGTGGCCACCTGTCAAACATTACTAGAACAGACTCAGTTTTCAGTGCTCTGCAGTACTGGATGACAGTTAATACTCAA
Source organism: Haemorhous mexicanus (assembly GCF_027477595.1). Taxonomy (NCBI): domain Eukaryota; kingdom Metazoa; phylum Chordata; class Aves; order Passeriformes; family Fringillidae; genus Haemorhous; species Haemorhous mexicanus. Next base: position 367,605 of record NC_082363.1, on the reverse strand, counting down.
TACACACCGTGCTCAGGCATGTCTTGCTTATCAAACACTTTAACTGAAGGGCAATAAAAGTGCAACAACTTTTATATAAATACCTGCCACACAATTTAATTAGATTTCTTCTGCCTAAATTGTACAAAATCAATGGAAAAACATGCCCACAAGTCTCAGTAGCTTTAAGGAAAGCCTTATTACAACAAGCAGCCAGTCCAACAGCTTTTTGTGACACATGAGCTATATAACAGGGATGGAGAAAAGCACACGCAGCTAGACTTCTCAAACAACCTGATTTCTTTCTGATTAGAGCCCTATAATGGTTTTATGGTAAAAATATTACACAGAAACAAATCATTAGAAAACTGTTATTTCAGAAACACAGATACCAGCTACAAGACAACTCCTGTAACACAACCAGTAAGTCAAAGTCACTTACAGGTGGCCCTACTTGCCCATCACGTCTGAAAGCCTCTCCTCAGGGTATGTATAACCTCTCACAAACCAGTGCCTCTAAAAGCTGGTAATTCACACAAAGAACAAGCATGAAGCTGAGAGATGATGAAAACAAAACACTTTCCAGGCATTGTTTTTCCCTTCCTTGGTGTTAACATCAGCAGCATATCCCTAATTTGAGACAAAAGAATGACCCACGGACTCCTAAATGCCAAAGTAGAGCAGATTCCACTAAGAATTCTTTGTGGGCTGCTTACTAAAGAGATCCTGAGCCAGAAAGAGCAAAAAGCAAATTGCTGATCACAGCAATTAGACAAAGAACTAAACCAAGGCAAACCTGCTCCATAAAGTAAGACACAGGTGTGGTGTGCGGTCTTGGTCTATTTTCTAGAGGCTTACCTATTTGCTATACATTATATCTAAGGATACATATCAGTTAAATTAAAAAGCCCTTTCTAAAATGTTGGTAGACTTTCACTGAAAGCCTAGAGCAATAAAATCTGTAATTCTGCCTAGGAAAAAAAAGTTTCATTGGCACTTCATCCCTAAGTTCAATTAATTTCTTTCCCTGCTGCAAGCTATTCATTTAACTTTATTTCCAGATGCTTACTTAACCACTGTATGAATCCACAAGGTGATTGGACTCCAAGCAGTTATCCCCAAGCCCATACTAGCATTGAGTGCATTTCTCATCACTGTACAACATCAGCCTACTTGGCTGATGTGCAAAATCCCAAAGTGCAATGAGGCTCTTCTTGCAATGCAACCAAGAATCAGTTGTTTGTGTTCAAGTAACAGTGAAAAGGCAAGGCTCTTCCACAACTTCAATCCTACTTAAATGGGTCAGGAACAGGCAGTTTCTGAGAGAGAATATTTTTAAGTTTCAAGGAAATCTTACCTGATGGACAAACACATCTTCCTTGGTGTCATTCCTGCAAGACAAAAGGAAATTGAACTTCATTAATAAAATGCACAGTAAATTAAAAATTCAGTTGTTTGGTACAAAGGCAAAATGCAGACCTATCGTAACAGGCTTTCAGCATTAGTCCTCAACCTGCTATCAACTAGTACCTATTAGCTTACTTTGTGTAGGAAAGAGATCAGCTTTCACAAAGTGCAAAGCGCAATGCTGAACATTCAGTAAGGTACATTCCTCCTTACTGCTGCATACCCTTCCATCCTTCACATCCCATCACCAGAGATGTTTGAACACCTGACAGTGACCACTCACTCCTTCCCAGCAGTGCTCTGTGGGAGACTGGCTACTGCAGCTTTTGGAAGCAGCTCTGCCCTTGCCACTGTAGCCTCACTTACATTCCCTCAGCCTCAATGTTTCATTTACCTGAGGAACAGCAACATCAGCTGCCCTGAAGGCAGCACAGTTGGTCAAGCCTTGGTCTCCCCTCTCAATAAACAGAAAAGAGCTCAGGTCTATATCTTTAAGGACCCAAGAGCACCCATCCTTCAGCATGACCCTGGCAGAGCTTTCTCAACTGCCATGAATCTAAACAACCACAGCTCAGTACCAGCTTCAGTAAGAAGTTTCTTTTCTGCTCTGAATAGGTACAACAGAGACAACCTTGTGCTGATTAGGGCTGCACAAGCCACCTCCGCCACTTCTGAAGCATGGACATCCCAGCTCACACCACACCAACCTACCCTCACCACAGTGTGAAGTTTCATTACAGCATGGAACAGTCTGAATCAACAGCAAAGTGGCTTTTATTTCCTAGTTAAAGACGTAAGTAAGCTTGTGTAAAAACATGCTCTGAACTGGAGTGCTCATGGCTAGTGGTAACAGAATACTTGGGTTGGTTTTTAGTAAGATAAAGCCAGGTGCTCCTTCCCCCTGGCTTTAAAATGTGAGATTTGACAATTAAACTTCCTCTAGAAACTCCATCCAAGCTACAGCTATTCCATCAGACCTCACCAGTAAAAATAAGTCCCCTTGTTTCCTCTTGAAATTGATGCCTACAGACCTCAAAGGTTACTGGGAAAAGGCAGCCAAAAGGCAGTGGAGCAGAGCCATTCTAATCTCATCTCCAAAGCCCCAAGAATGCAGCACTCAGAAGCCCTTGCAAAGCAAAGCTAAAAGAGTCTTCTTCAAAACATAATGTCCAAAATGCTGAAAACCTTCACAAGAGAATAGTAACATGCTTCTAGTAAAAATGCTAAGCACCTTCTTTCATCCTCAGCTGAAAAACAGTGGTAGGAAGTGCTCATCCACAAACGTGGGATGCCTTGTACTTTTGTCCAGGTTGAATTTGACAACCAGACCAGATACTTGTTTTTAAAATCCATTTGCAAAGCAGTTTCCATTCAAGAGGACATCAGAATTTTAGCTCGACAACTAACAAGGTCACGCAGATCTCACTGAATCAAGTGAAAAACAGGCCAGGTCATCTTTACAGCCTCATGCCACTGGCCACATCACTCCCAATGCTGTTTTCCAGCAAAGACATCAGGAAGCAGCAAGCATGCTGTCATGTGGATGATGGAACAACAGGACCATCACTTTTTCAAAGAAAATCTGGAAGGGGGCAAGAGAAACACCCATTCTGAAGGCCAAACAAATAATTTAACTGATCTTTGCAATATGCCACTCTTCCATTCACATCTTTTATCCACTAAAATATATTAGAAAAAGGGAAACAGACAAGCAGACAGATTAAGAAGATGCTAAGTCCAGCAGGGCACCAAATAGCAATGCCAGACAGTGCAGCTCCAGTTATGACACAGACCAAGCCAGTGGCTTTTTGCACATCCACTTGTTATTTTGGCAAACGCAAGAAACAACCATCAAAGACCCAGAATTCAAACTCCTTCCTATTTTGGAACAGAATAACACCTCTTAACATTAAGAACACACAGAAAATACCGGAACTGATCATGCACCTACATTAAAGCTCATTTTAGTTGTATAGCCTAATTTTATCTGAAAATTATTTTAGACCTGGCTAAAGCAGAGCCATGCAAGGGCAGGAGCTCCTGCACAGCTTCCCTGCAGCCAAGCAAAGATTCCAGAGCTGAGGAAATGTTCTCCCCTTCAGTTACCAGGCTCTAATCTCTTGATAATACAAGATCATGCTGGGTTTCTCATTACAAATGGCAACCTCAGGGATTAAACAGCTGCCAAAGTAATGACTGGGGAAACTACTCGGGTATCTCAACTAGCTGCTGCTGCTTCCTTGCTTGACTGACATCACAGAACATTTTCACTGCTGAGGAAACAGGAAAAGCCTTCCCTCGAGGTGGGGTTTGTGGCTGGGACTTGGGAGGCGTTTCCAAGCCAGAGACAGGACAGCTCTCAGTACTGGTGACTCCTCAACACTGGGAGCTGATGCATGGCATGATGAACAATGCAAACTGGGCAGACTGGGAGGCAAGTTTGTAAAGCTGCAGACACAAAATCAATTCAGGAGCTTGACAGAAAATTTAGACTAGTTCATAAAGTAACAGGCAGTTCAAAAAGGCAGTGTTTAAACCAAACATAATAAAAGTTCCAGTAATAACACTATACTTGCTTGCCTAAAGGGGAATTTTCCAGTATGCAGCCTCATTCTGAGACTAGGAAGTTTAAGTACCACGAATTAAGGGAAAAAGCTCTGGCAACACTCTGGGGAGGGTCCCCTCAACCAATGGCGCTAAGAACTGCCCATTTTAAAGAAACTTTTTTGCAGAGCACTTCCTCTCCTTGACAGGCCTACTTCAGGTACTTAAATAAGTCTCAAAACGCTCAAATTATTCTTTCACATCAACTACTGTCATAAAAAGAATCTTCTAGGCACTTGTCTCATGAGACCAGTCCACACACTTGAGTGAGGCAGCAGACTGTGCGAACTGTGCTCCTTTTGCTCATTTTCCCACATGTTGAGGGTGTCCTCATTAGAACGTGTTTTAACTACCAAGTGCTAAAACCAATTTTTGCTTGCATTGATTGAACTTCACGCAGCAGTTTAAACAAATACTGTGCAAATACTGTGTGTGCTGACAGCCAGTGTACTTTTATATCCTTAAGGGGAAAAAAAAACCCCAAACACCATAAAAGGATGGACCATAATGTAAGACACAGCGCCGTGGAAACAGACTCGCTTCAAGAGCGCAGATCTTGCCTAGGTTAAAGGACTCAAAAGCCAACCAGGCAAGCCCCGTGCGGGTCAGAAACCCCGGGGTGGAGAAAGGGCGTATCTCACCAGCTCCTTCTACCAAGCAGGGCGAGAGGCGGCAAAGGCACCGCCGGCCCCCGCCCCGCCTGTCACCCGCGCGACACAAGCGCCGAGCCGAGCCGCGCCGCGCCCCCCTCCCCGGGGCTCCCCGTGACAAGGCCGGCGCGTCTGGGCGCTCACCTGTTGATGAAGCCGTAACCGTTCCTCACGTTGAACCATTTCACTGTTCCCAAAACCTTCGTTGCTGCGGGAAGGGGCAGAGTGAAGAGGGGAAAGAGGGGAGGGAGCGGCGCGTCAGGGGCACGTGGCGGGGCGCGCGCACAAAGGCCCCGCGTGGCGGACATCTTGCGCCGCCCCGCCCCCACGCGGCACGCGGGGCCGGCGGCGCGCGGGGAGGCGAGGGAGAGGGGGGTGACTAACGGCCGCAGCGCGCGCGAGCGAGGACACGAGCCGGGGGCGGGGAGGGGGCGCGCACCGCCCCTCGGGGGGGAAGGGAGCGCGCGCCACCCTCAGCCATGGCGGGGGAGGGGCAGGGGATCGGGGCTTCCCACCCCATTCCGGGACCCCAGGCTGCCCTCACCGATGACCTTCTTGTCCCCGCCAGCGGGAGGCGCCGCCGAGGCCAGGCCGCTGCCCCCGTTCCCGGTCCCACCGTTTGGCTTGGAGTCGGCGGTGGCGGCGGGGGCCGCCGCGGGGACGGGGGCGGCGGGCGGCTGGGTCTCGGCCTCGCTGCTCATGGCGGCGGCTGTTCGGTGCGGACGGTGGTGGTGACTGCTCTTTGCGCCGCCTCCCGCGGTGTGATGGTGACTGAGGCCGGCCGTTGGGGGGGGGGGGGGGCTGCTCCCTGCTCCGGGCTCGCTGAGCTCCGCTCTCCGCTCCCGATACCGATCGAACTGGCCACAATGGCGGCGCGCACCGGCTAGCCACCCCGCGCGCCCCGCCCGCACGCGCCGCAATTCGCCACCCGGCCCGCCCGTTAAACGGAGAGCGACTCCATTGGCCTTTCCCCAACCCGCCACCGCCCCCCGCCGAAAACCTATTGGCGGCGACACCTGCCTTTCCTCAAGAGCGCGCGCCCATTGGTTGCTTCGCCTGTGGCTGCCAAGCTAGCTTTTCTCACCGGCCAACCCCGGGTCCCCGCTCCCGCCTCTGATTGGCCGTTCCGGCCGCCGCTCCCGCCCTCAACGGGCACGAACGGGGAAGTGCGCGCGACCATGTGGCGGTGGCTCCTGTCCTGTGCCGCTCCCGACCCCGCTTCCGTTCGCTGTAAAGACCCAGGGCAGAGCGATCCTGCGGGCGGCTCCGGTCCTAGCACTCCGGGGGCGCCCACTCCCGTTAGTGATTGCCAGAAAGGGCCTAGGAGCGTTAAATTCCAGTGGAAAATGACGGATTTGGAGCCGTGTCGGAGCTCCCCAGTCCACGTACGGACGTGCAGTTACAGCACTGAGCTGACCCGCGGGGAATCAGCTTTTCCCTAAGCATCCCATCCTTCTCTTCCCGGAGGGGCGGGGGCAGCTCCTCACCCTGAGCCATTCTACCCACCCAGGATGTCGTGAAAGCATTACTGCTGGGTCCTTTACCCTGCTGGACCCTTTGTCCAACCTCCCCCTCTCAGCTCCTCTTTGCCTCCTTCCCCCTTTGTCTTCACCTTACAGCAGCCTGGAGACACCCGACATCTCTTGCTGGACTCCCCAGAGGAAAGGTCGAGAGGAAAACCGTGTCCTTTTCCAACAATTAAATTTTCCTTAGGCAGTTGAAGAATGTGGTTGGTGGCCACAGATTCCTAGCCCTGCTTTGGCTATGTCATTTGTCTAACATGGGAGGAGGGAAACGTCATCAGCAACCACCCAGAAGGTCTCTGGGAGATGACCCACCACTCCACCATTTTTGCAACCAACATGTATCCCCTTGGGATCAGCCCTCTCAGCACAGCATACAAATCACTGTCCAGTTCGCCATCCCAGTTCCCCATATTCCACCCTGGCCAGGTGAGGGACTCCAATGAGGCCAAGCTCAACCCACCACATCAACCCATTAGGAACACTGGTCTCATCCTGCTCTCTTGGGAACTCTTCCACCTGATCTTCAAATCAGTTAATGAAGGGAAGGGCTTGAAAACAATAACACAATCCCACAAGGATCTGCACCAGGATGATGACCTGGATAAAGAAGCTAGAATGATGTCAAAATTGGATGCTGCTTAGTGACTGTCATAGTTTTGTATGGGAAAAAAACCCAAAAAATCCCCCTATTTTAAAAGTAATAAACTAACTAAAAATTTTACATTTTATTTCTTTACATTATCAGTAAAAAAATCATAAAAGAAAAATATTAAGAGTTTTAATTCTTACTACTTTTTTCTTTTAACTACTGTTAATAAAATTTTCTTCATACCCTTTTAAAATTTTAAGCTTACTTTACATTTCTCCTAATCCTATCTTCCTATCTCACAACAATAAATAAGTAATTAGCCAACACTAAAACCCACCACACTCATCAACATGTTAATTAAAAAAATCTCAACATTAAAGAAATCCTAAATTAACAAACCAAAACCACTATAGTGAATCACCTGAAAAATAATCTTACTATAGAATCAGATTTAGGGAATACACCAGGCAGTGAGTGACCCATGACGGAGAAAACTCCAGGGAGGAAATCTGTGGGGATGTGTCAGGGCCATGCACCTACAGCCGAAACTGTGGGCCCCAACAATGTCTTTGGGAGGTAACACTGTGGGATCCAGAGGCAACTCAAACCCTCAGGGAAATGCACAGGCCACCAGAAACACCATTTCCAGCTGCAGCATCCACAGCTGGAGCAAGATGCTGGAGCTGAGAGGAGGTCCATCATCTCCTCTACAGGACATTCCAGGATTTGCTACATACAACACAAGGGTGACATCATAATGGGAGAATTCAAACAAAAAATGTGGTTTTTGAGAAGACTTTCAGCAGGTAAGGAACATGGCACAGAAACTGGAATCCTGCACACTCCATGTTGAAGGGAAATATAATGGGATGTAATTAGCCATTGTAATAACAAAGAGGTAGTAATGGATTTGCCACTCTTAATTAATCTGGGAAGCTCTGTGACCCCTGTATGCAGGAAGTGAGGCCAGCTGATGGCAATGGTATAAATACATCAGGCTGAAAAAGTGCTGCTAAGCCTGAACCAGAAATAAACTGGTTTCCCTGGTGAAAAAATGGTGAATTTGGGTACCAGCAGCTAGAAGTGCAAACCTCAGCACAGCACTGCCAGGCATAGCTCCCTGAGGCACCTGAGCCAGCCTGTTGAGAATCTTCAGCCCTCCTCTTACAGGAGAGCCCTCTGCAAAGCATGTGTGGGACTGGGGAAGAAAGGACTGGGGTGTCCGTGCTTCTTTTATCACCTCATGTTCTGTAGGTACAAAGTGATATGCCTCAGGCTGGAGAGAATGAGTGTTCTCAGCTACTGTGCAATCCTAGGAATGAGGACACAGGAATCCTGACAGCCAGAGCCTGCTGCCAGGATTTCAAAGAGCCACGAGAGAAAAGAGTACAGCCAAGCCTGGGGGAGCTTCCTCCAGCATGTCAGTGCTGAGCAAGGCCACACTTAGGCAGTGGTGCACCCTACACCTGCTGCCCAGGCACGGATGGGATCTCTCCACATGGGATGAATCACCTGCATGTGGCAGAACAGACTCTGCCCTAACTTTCATCAGGTGCTTTACCTTTAAACAGCTGGATGAAAAGCTCCTGCTTGAACCCAGCCATCTGTAGGATGCTGGCTTGTCCCCTGCCAGGAGGGTGAGCTCTCAGCCCTGTTCTGGGAGAAAAAAGGCAGCCTCAGCTGCACTCTCAATACACAGGACAAGCAGCCCCAATTTCATTCCTATAGCATCACCATTCTGGTTTTCCCATATGACAAGTCTGCACCAACACCCTTGTAAGTACCCAGGTGAACCCCTCCTCCAACACATGCGGCACACAACAGCTCAATGGCCTGGTGCTACCATGTGCTAGGGGAAGGCTGAAAGACACCTGTTAACATCAGAACTCTCCTCAGAGCATAGCACTCACAGTGATGGAATCTGTGCTATACCAATTCCTCATGCCTCAGAAAGGCTGTACACACAAAGGTTCTGGAGATTCCCAAGAACCTTTCTGCCAGCCAGGCAGTTGTAGTTACCTGCTGAGTGAAAGAGCTGGTGCAGCACAGCTCTGCCAAGCTCCTTTCACCCCTTCTTTCTCTCAATTCCATGCAGTAAATGTTCCTGACTGAACCAGCCAGGGATAATACATTTTGCTGAAGATGTTACAGCCCTTCTCACCTAGAGAGGAATCCATTCCCACTAATGGTAATTGATGTATACTGCACACGTTTACACGTTTTAAAAAAATTCTTTATTTACATTTCAAAGTGGGAAAAAAAAAAAAAAAGATGCCCATTATTAAATAATTTCAGAAGAACCTCAAGAGGATGGATCTGACCTGTGGAGAAGTCTGGGGCAGTAGGTGGGCTGGCTGGAATTGGAATTGCACAGAGCCAGCACAGGTCTAATCACCAGGAAAGGAACACTGAAAGGAAGAAGAGACAGGTAAGTCTAAATGCTGGACAGCTGTTCCCAACAGTTCTACAACAGCCAAGCTGTGCAGTGACACTGGGGGCCACACAGTGATTTTAAGTCCATGCCAGCTGCTACACACACCAGCTTTCATCATCTAGAGAACTCGGGAGTCCTCCTGAGTCTGCCTGCCAGGCAACCCTTCTACTTCTGAAGTTAAAAGCAACAGTGCCTGTTTCTCCCAGCTGATTCTCAAGTATCTTGACAAGTAGCTGATGTGGCTGTGCAACATCAAGCAATGCAAAAGCTGTTCTCATCTCCAGTCAGATGAGAGACATGAGAGTGCAGCAAGGCTGGAAATAAGTAAGGTGGCACCAGCCTGGCACCTATGAATGAAAAGCTTCCAGGCTCAAGCTGGGCATTGGCCAGAGATCCAGTACTCCAAACCAAAATGATAAGAAAGTCTGGGACTGAGTACAACCCTAAAGGGGACCCGACCCTTCAGCACAGCTCTGCAAGAAAAGAAACAGCCTTGCTAGCAGGCTTTTTTCAAAAGCCTGTAAATGCCACCAGAAGTACCAGGGGAATGGAAGAATGATTACATTCCCTGTTGTCACTTCATCAAATAGCAAGAGCTCCCAAGAGTTTGAAGTGCTGCAGGTCTCTAAGACTTTATTACAAAAGAAGGAACATTGTGGGCAATTCCAGTTGCCTTTGGATATCATTTAATGGAAGGTCAAAAATTATGAGTATGTGCTTTTGTCCAAACTGCCTCCTGAAATGTGGAAAAAATCATCAACCAAAAGGCTAATACAGCAGATTTTTGACAAGCTGAAGTCCAACACACTGAAATCTAGACAGATTTGTTTAAATACCTCTAGTTTTTACAGTAAATTGAGCAGGCAAATGGAAACAGAATACTTACTGTATGTTAGCCCGAGACTATTGGTTTAACCAAAATGAAGCCTGAGTAACAGTAAGTAGTGGAAACATCTCTCTTCAGATAAAGACAGTGGTACTCTTTTCAAGTCAAGGTAAGACTTGTCCCACCCATGGATAGTCTGCTTTTTGTAGCTGTTGGAAAGTTCTCCAATCTGCAGGGTAAAGTGAGGCTTCCCACCAGCTAGACTGCCTGGGTAATGCCAGAGGGATTACTGCTGTAATTCTCTTTCATCAACTTTCTACAATTGAGGCTTCAAGGCAGCCTAACTCAATCCAAGAAAAAGCTCAAACAAACCCATCTTCTCCTCGACTACAGCCGCAAAATCCTATCCTTGCTGTGCTGCCTCTGGTGTTTGTACATCCTGGAGGGAAACCAGTTCTGGGACTTAGCTGACAAAAAACAAATGCTGTTAGAGAAGCACTTTCTGGTGTTTCAATGAGCTGACACAGCTCTCTGCAGGTTCAAAGAAATGTGAAAATAAATCAAGAGAAAAGTAAGAAGCAGAGCAGCCCAGAGCCCAGAGTTCATGGCATTGTGCCTGTGAAGATTGAGACTTACCACACTGCTTTTTCATCGCTTCACATTTCTCCACACTGAGAGATCACAACTGGCAACTTGGGTTTGTTATTGGGACCCGTAGGCACGTTCTGGGGACAAACAAATACAGAACATTAAAACTTATAAAAGCACAGCAAACTCAGGCAGTGACAGGTACTGGAAAAATGGCTAAGAGAGATCTCTGTAACATGAGGAACAGGGAATTACAGACACAGCTCCGAGGAGGAGAAAAGCACCATTACACATTTGGCAACAGGCCCAACCATAAGCTGGTGAATTCCCTCTGTAAGCAGAGGTTTGGGACACAGACCAGAAGCTGGTCCTTTGAATTGGAGGGAAGGAATAGAGTAAAAATTGGAGAGCTCCTCGCGGAGTTACTTGAGGCTGCTCTGGCTTTGATACTAAAAGCAGCTGCCACAAGCAAAACAAACCTGTGCTCACACAGAAAGGAAAGAGACAGTGGCAAAGAAACCCTCATTCTGAACCTCCTGATGCATTAGACTCAGATGTTCTCTGAATCTCTCATTTTCTTTACTTTGGTCTCACTGTACCGATACCCAAAGCAGGCTCACCACAATGCTCCAGCAGATTACACCATGCAGTACTACTCAATCCGTGTAACTTTTTCTCAAAGCCCAACAGCTCTGTGTTTTGCCCCGTTTTCCAGATTAGAGACCCTTATGCACATTATCCCACATGTATCATGGAGTCAATGCTGGCTGTCTCAGAGAACTTGCTGCTATTCGTTAAATCTACTCATTATCCTGCCATGACACCCAGGCCTGATGTTGGCAGCAATCATCACCTGGACTGTATTTATCTTCAGCTCCCGGAAGCCTATCAGGAGATTAGCTTAATTTTTTCTTATTAAACATGCTGATCATAGATCGGCAGAACTGATGATTTTGCATCCACTGAATAATTCCAGGCAATGGCAAAGAAGTGAGATGCTTTATGCTCTTGTCTGAGCTGCTGATGGAACAACTTTTTAATTCAGCCTCTGAACAAATGCAAAGCAAATAAAGCCAAGAGCGCAATCCCCACTCAAAGACTATCACAGTCACAAGATCCTAGCATTTCCAAAGCCAACTCATATGACAGCCTGTGCTTCAACAGATTTCCTGCTACATTATAATGATGACAACCAATAATGCCAGTTATCAACACTGGTATTCAATGGTATCCTGTAAACAGACAGGAGGACAACTCTACTTAATCATGTACATAACTTTCCAATGCAGACATTCACAAGGAAGTAGCCATATTCAAACTTACTTCAATTTTTCTCATGACCAACAGCCCATCGACAATTTTACCTAGAATGAGAAAATTTATCCACTTCAATATGGCTGGTTTTTACCTTTGTTCCCCTCCACTCATCACGGGTAAACACATTTCTGTCCTTCCTGAAAAGCTCTGGGCAGTGTGCAGCTATTGGGCACTTCAGGATTTGTTACTGATCTCTAAACTCATAAAGGAAACAATCCCTCTTCAAACATTCTCCACATTCAGCACAGATTAAGTGCCTCTTCCCATCACAGGGGTAGTGTGTCTAGAAATCTGCGGGTTGAGACCACCAGCTTAAGACTGGTCTGGAACTCCTACAGTTCAACCAGCAGTAAATGCAAGTTAGCAGATATGGTTTCACAGAACTAATGTCCAAAACTCTGGTGAAAGCTCAGCCCTCTCTGATAGTGGAGAAGAAAGGAATCCTTCCACTCATCTGTGCCCTCTGCACTGGCACAAGGATTTGTGTACAAATACAGTACACTGAACACGGATCTGGATAAAAGCTAACCAGTGAAAAAATGATTCATTTCAACACTGATCCAACAGTGATCCATCACAGTATCAGGTTGCACAGATCGCTCAGACAGCACAAGCGAGGAGGGAAGAATGAGCAGTCCATATCCAGAGGTGCTTGGGCACCGAACAGGCACCCCAGAGAATGATCACAGTCCCAAGGCTGCCAGAGCTCCAGGAGAATTTTGACAGTGTTCTTAGGCACAGAGTGGGATTTTTGGGGTGACCTGTGCAGGGTCAGGAGTTCGTCTTGATGATCCCTCTGGGTTCCTCCCAGTTCAGAAGATTCTCAGTATTTATTTTAACAGCTTCCATGCAGGGATGTCTGTGAGCTGCCACTCCAGGACTTTTACTGCAGGTACTCACCAAACACAACATGTTTCCCATCCAACCAGTCACACTTGGAGCACGTGATGAAGAACTGGCAGCCATTGGTACTCGGACCACTGTTTGCCTGGGGGTTGAGAATAGCAAAATACAACAAGTATACTACTTCAGACTGACCAAAACTGAAGGCAGACACATAAAGAAGAGGTGTTGTTTAAGTATGTATTATTTTTAGCTTATTCCTAGACAAATGAAAGGAAACAGAATACATATCTGCAGGAGACCCTGTGCTGGGATGTAGTATGTCACCACCTCTGGTCACACCAGAATGAGCAAGAGCCACGTCACCAACTATTTATTATACTTCTACAAAGGCGTGTTCAATACAAGACTGTGCCGAAGTCCAGGCTTTAGAGCAGACTCCAGAAAAAAGGCCGAACGTTTTGGTGACAAGTATTTATTGGCTGCAGCATTACCCTGAAGAAAACTGAACACCAGAAACCAGGGCAAGAAAAAAACCCAGCTGATTTCTGGCTTTAGGGAGATTTCCTCAGAATACAAATAAAAAACTTTCAATGATCATGACGAGAAAAGTAACAACTGTATTGGCAGAGGAGTCACAGGAACCAGGGGATGCAGATGTGAAATTTTATTTACACCTAAGTAAAAAACCCCAGAGCATTTGCACTCTGTTAAGAAAACATCTTTGCAACACTGAATGCCACTTGCGATATTGACAACCAGGAGCTACTAAAGCAAGTTTCTGTCCTGATGAGTGAATAGGTCAAGTTTTGCAGCAGCAGGATTGCAAAGGACAGGGTCATTTTGGCTTTCTAATTAATGCTAGCCAGCTTCAAAAGGATCCAGCTGGGATCCATGGTGCCTGGGATCCAAGGTTTGACCCAGTATAATGACTTCAGAGCCATACCACTTTAACACAAAGCTGGCAATACTGGAGTGAATCCCTTCTTTCACACCACAGTACACTAGCTGCTTAGCTGTGCCATGACATCTTTTTGGGCCATGTTTTCAATGTGGATGAATAACTAACCCATATTACTAAATGTCCTAAGCAAGTGGTTTCAAGGGCAGAGCAACTGAAAGAGCTGGGGAAGAAGCAGTTGTGGATAGGAACACTGAAGCACTGGCTCCATTTGCTTTCTATTCCAAAAGTCAGGGTATTGTTCCCACCAGACAATGTGCAATGGTTGCAGTTTCTCTTACTATGTTGAATAGGAAGGTCTGTTTTAAAAGATACCATGGTAACACTGCTGTGGCTTTTGAACTCCCAAATCTCTCTTTCATCCTTGCCAAGGTCAGTGTTTGATAACAGTATCAGGAAAGAAGAAAACATCACCAACTCACCACTGCATGAAAACTGCAAGAATTAGGCTCTTCTGAAAGCAATCAAGGTAAGCCTGTCCCAGCACTCCAACAGGCAGCAAAGAAAGGATGCTGCAAGATCAGGTCTATTGTGTTACTCAACATATTAAGCTAAAAGTAGCTGCTTGACTAGTAGCTACAAAGCAGACCTTGTACCAATGGCAGAGATTCTGCTGCCAAGCAAATACTATATACACTTAAAAAAAGGGCACAGAGAAAGTTCCAAAAGCTTTTTAGTCTGTAATGTCATTATTTTATACTCACCATAGAAAGCAGGCCAGGAGCAGAATGTTTCAGCTTGAAGTTTTCATCTGCAAAAGGACCTCTATATATACTGGCTACACCAGTGCCGTCTCCCTGCATGACAGAGGTACCCAGTCAGTGACAGCAACTGCTACAGAACAATTAAATTTAAAAATTAATTTAAAATCTTCAAGCAAGAGGAAAGGGCAAAATGGACTTTGTATTGCCATTTACATACAGCAGCAGTGAACACATTCAGTATTTCATTTCTGAACAAGAACAGCAACCAGTTTATAACTACACAGTTCATTGTTCATCATTCATATGTTGGCAGAAGCCCATGCAGATGGTAAGTTTAAGTCCAAGCCTCCCAGAGTGAAGTGGAGGCTACAGATTGCTTGGTACAGACCCATCAAGACTTGGAAGGGAAAAGGGAGGAGACACAGAAGTATGGGATGGTGTGACAAAGAAAGCAGAAGTGGTTGCATTGCAAAAGTTGGCTTACAGTGGTTTTAGGTATTTCACCTTATTTTCTGTGACTTTATCAGAAATAGGAAAGCAATCTTTCTGTTCTACAAGGACAGTTTCTAAAATAAAAATTTTGCTTATGTTGTACTTTCTACTAAGTCCTTTTGGTCTACTTGCCCAGCCCTTGTTTGCTTCCCTCCTGCTCTCTGTAGATTACTTAAAATTTTGGCTCTGAGAAAGAAACTTGCACCCTGTCTCAGGGGTCAGCATGACTGTGCTTGCTCTTCAGGTGGCTTTGTAATAAAGATATAAATTCCAAATACTGGAGCAATGTGTAAAGCTTGTTGAGAGGCAGTGGAAGTAATACAGTGCACTGGGACATCTGAGCAGTGTCATGATTAGCATATACCACAGAGTCTGGTGCTGCTGAACTGCCTGCTGCGTGGTCATTTCTCTCAGAGACCTTCATACAACCAAGTTTTATATTAAAAAAGCTTTATTGCTTCCCTCCTATTTTGAAACACTTCCAAAAATAAAATAATTTTACTGGATCCTAGAACAGTGAAGAGATCCTGTGGCCCTTCAGCCTTACTCATATGTTCTGCTTATCCCCATGTCAGAGCATGACCACCATTGTGGGCACAAAGACTTTTCTATTTTGAGAAAATTTAGTAACAAAAGGCTAGTTTTGATTTAAATGACATCTTACATTACACACTGGGTTCTGTACTTATGGTCTATCTACAATGTGAATTGAAATTCACAGAGGTTTTTGTCTGGAGGAGGGCAACAGAAAGGGGAAGGAAAACAGGGCAAACAAAATTTTTCAAGTTTTGAAAGCTTCCAGGGTTTTGGCAAGTTATTGCAGAGAGAAAACGTTTTGGGAAGAATGCATGTTCACCCAAGGCTCCAGATTTGTTTTCAAGTGGTTTATTGTCTGTTGCAGTAGGACGGCAGCAATGCTAAGAGGATACCTCCAGTTACTACTGGATACCTCAGAAAGAGAGCCCACAAATCAGCACAGACCCTTGGAAACAGTAGCATGTTATACCATAGAGGAAAAGGACAAAAAGAGTACAGGAGTACATACATTTACGAAGTCACCTCCTTGGATCATGAAATCCTTTATTACCCTAAAGAAGTAAAACAACACTTAGTTCTCAGCGGCCAAAAGCCTCAAGAAGCTCAGGGTAAGATGAAAAGGGGTTCTGCCTTGCAACAGAAGTTAACAGCCTGTGAATGCTGCAGCCTAAAATCTACAACAAATATTAATTAATGGTTGATACAAGGTCATTTAGGACTCATGGCTTTTGAACAGGGATAGTGATTACGTCACAGATGCCGTATCTGACGTGGCACACCAGAACCAGGGGATTCCTCCCAGTGGGGAGGACAGCATCCCCAGGTCCCCCAAAGCCATAGAATTACATTAGCCATGATCCGCAAATGTCTCCAACACCACTAATAGCTCAAGGCAGGTCACAAAACCCCATATGGCTCAGGCTGCTATTTAGCGTTAAAACAACAGTAGATAATTTACCTGTGGAAAGTGCTTCCTTTATAACCTATAGGGACACCATCTTTCCTGCAGGGAAGTGAAAAGGAGAATTACTGCAACCTACTGGATATCCCAAGACAAAATTATCTCAGCAATTCAGAGGCCCAAAGGGTTGCTGTATACATTAGCAGCTGCCTTGAAATATAGCCAAGTGCCGCAGCCTCTCGGCTGCTGCTGTTGAAGGCAAAAAAAAAAGCCTCAAGTGGGCTCTGCACATGAAATTACTCTGCTCCCTGCAACACCCACACCGTCACCTTCACAGGATCCCACTGCAATGTGCAGCATGAGCAGGTGGGCTTTGCAGATAGGGCTTTTTTTAGAGCCACCTAGTCACAAAAAAAGTCATATCAGAAAGAGAAACCTGCCATCTCTGTGAATCTCAAAGCCCCTCAAAATTTCCTCAGAGCAGATTTCCCCTCCATTTTGTACTAGTACAACGTGAAAAAGTTCAAGACAAACCCTTTCTACCTCACCCAGCCCTGTTTCTCCAGCGGGACACTTAAAGGACATTATAATCCACTTACCTGAATTCACCTGTACAAAACTGCCTGGCAAACAAAAAGAGAGCAGAGTGTTAGGTGCATGTGAACTCTGAGGGCTGCACCAACAGATGCACAGGATTTTCCTTATTGTGTCAGAGATGTTCCCAGAGAAACAGGAACAGGAAATGGTAACTCCTTCCCCCTGCCATTTCAAAACATATTCTGTACTCTTCGTAGCGAGGAGGTCAGAGAGTTAACACCAAGGCTGTAAGAAACCGTGAATGCGGGGCAGACACTGTGTTTGACAGAGACCAGGGTATGTCCATCCCTCCAATGGAAGTGGGATTTCACATGGTGCATCCCTCAGTTGATGGTAGGAGAACTGGGTGGCCAGGAGACCTCCACCATGGCACAAGGCACTGCCTGCTCTAAATGCATGGAGCAAATCAGGAGGCTTCACAGAGGAAGCAGAGAAGGACCCCTTCCAGCCAAACAGGGTCCCTTGAGAGACCAGGATGCCACATACCATCTTTGAGAACAGAGGGACAGAAAGCAGGTGAAGCAGTTTGGGCTGGGTGTCAGCTAATCAGTTTGCCACCAAAAGCCATCCTTGGACCAGAAAGCCTTTGCAGTTCCAGTCCAGGCTGAGCTGCAGGAACGATAGCTGCTCGTTACCTGAAGTTCTCTGCTGTTTTGGGTACAACATCTGCGAACAGCTCGATCTTCATGCGACCGACCTCCTGAGGAGACAAGGGCCAGGTGAGTCTTTCAGGTCCCCTCACACACAGACGCCTGCCGCCCGACACCGGGCACTCCCACAAATCCGGTCACCTCATTCACCCCCATTCATCCCCATCCCTCCAGGCCCCTCCTGACGTAGTCCTTCTCCTCTGCCCTGCGAGCCCCTCCCGACTGGCCCAGTGACCCGAGAGGCCCGCCATCCGGCTCCTGGCACCGCCACTCCCAGCGCTTCCAGTCGCGGCCCCGCAAAGTCCCACGTTGACCCCCTGCACCGCCCGTGCTCTCTCATCCCCACAACACTCTGATATCCGCAATATCCCCGCAATCCCTCCCCGGGCGCCGCCGCTCCCGGTCCTGGAGCACCCCCACCTGCCCGCCGATGGTTACATCGAAGAAAACCACGGGGTTGTTGGGATTCGCTGCCAGCGCCGACATTGCGACTACCACTGCAGGAAGCGGAAATGGCGACGGAAGTGGAAACGCCGACGAAAGGCGAGACGGGCGGGAGGTGGGGGTGAGGTTGTCCGGGATGTCTGGGATATGTGTGGTGCGTCCAGACCGTGTCTGTGGTATCCGGGTGGCGTCCGTAGTTCCATCCAGCTCGGACTCCCCAGCGTAGACCGCTGCTCGGCTGGGAAGGCTTGCCCGTTCATCTCCCTGCCCCCCCGGGCACACGCCGGCTGAACATGAGCTCAGTTGTGCCCAGATGGGCAAGGAGGCCAATAGCACGTGAGCTGTACCAGCCACAGCGTGGCCAGTGGAACCAGGGCAGTGACCGCCCAGCTGTGGTGAGGCACCTCTAGTCCTGGAGTCAGTTCTTGGTGCTTCTCTACGAAAAAGACATTGTGGGGCAGGAGTATGTCTAGAAAAGAGAATGGAACTGTGGAAGGGTCTGGAGCACAAGAAACAGCTGAGGGAACTGGAAGGACTCAGCCTGGAGAAAAGGAGGCCCGAGGGGACTTTCTTGCTTTCCACAACCCTCTGGTAGGAGGATGTAGTCATGTGAGGGTCAGGCTCTGCTCCCAGGGAACAAAGGACAGGACAAGAGGGACTGGCCTCATGTCCTTGCAGGAGGTTGGACATCAGTAAGAATCTCTGTGGAAAGGCTCATCCAGCCCTGGCACAGATTGTCCAGAGTAGTGGTGGAGTTCCCATCCCTGAAAGGGTTTAAAAGCCGTGTAGATGTGGCACCTGGGGGCACAGTTTAGTGGTGGCCTTGGCAGTGATGGGTGAGCAATTGGTTTCAATCCTCAGAGTCTTTTCCACTAATTCCATGATGGCAACAGTTAGGTCTGTGCTTGTTTACAAGGTTTGATCAGCTGAACACTGCCTTTGGGAGGTTTACAGGCCTCCTTCAATGTTCTGACTGTGCTTGAGCAGAAGTCGTGCTTTCTGTGGCAGAAGATGAGCAAGGTATGTAAACAAGTGCACTACAACTTTCCTGCTTGGAAAGAGACCTTTCCTGGACGAGAATCCTGATTTGGAAATTGTTATGTATGCACTCAATGGCTGAGTGCAGCTGTCTGTGTACAATCAGTGCTGTAGCTGGGCCTTGCCTTTTCCTTGTGGCAAGAGAAGGCTCTAGCGTGAAGATCAGCCCTGACTCGGCTTGTACAGAACTGGGCTGGCGCAGAGCACTTTTCTGCCACTGAAATGCCAAAATAGCAGTGCCTGCTTTTGGTGAATAAAGGTGATCTATTTCTACACCTTCAGCCTGTGATTGGTGACAGTTTTCTCAGGGCATTTCCTAACAACTCTAAAGACAATTTTTGAGTCTGTTACTGTTTCCTGAGGGTGAAAATCTGCTCAGTGATTTGCATTGGTGAATCCTTCAGTGTGTCCCAGCTGTGGTTTTGCTTTAAAAACCCCTGTAATTCATCTGAAGACACCTTTTTTTGCAGGCCAGGGGTGGGCAGTGGTACAAGATGAATGATGCCTCAAGACATCTCTCTGCCAAAATACATATTTGCTTTTCTATGCCAGGTAGGAACAAGTGTGAAAGGATGTTCAGAATATATTCTCTCTTGTGTTACTGATCTTGTTGCTGTTCTTCTCTGATGGGTTTTGCTTTTTGTCATAGGAGAGAAGACTGTTTGTCCAGGTGAGTTCTCTTTGTCCTGCAGTTTGACAGGCCATTTCTTCTCCCTTGCTGTTTGGCACTAAACTGGGCTTGTGTAAATTGCCAGATGTGTGCTCTCTGAGACGGGCCATCTATGAAAAGGGGCAAAATGGACATCTGAGAGCATAAAGATGAGTCACTTCCGGAAAGGGACAGACATGACTGGAAAATAGTGATCTATTTTCCAAAGCCTTGTGCTGCTTCAGTCTTCTGCATGTCAGGTGTGCCAGAAAATGACAGGCCTGAAGCTGCAAGGAGACTGCAAGAAATCAAGGAGGTGGAGAAAGCCCACACACACTGAGGAGGGGGAGAACTTCAATAGAAGCCAGCCAGGCATTCCATGTCTCAGGAAGTGCAGGGCACCCTCACCACCAGCTGGGACATGGCCATGGGAACTTTCTTCATTCATCCTCAAGAGAGGAGGACTAAAAAGTAGCAACATTTGCAACATTACAGCAGTTTGCCTCACTCTTTGCCAATGATTTCAGGTGCATGTGGCTTCTGTACAGACCTGTTCAGTACTGGTCACCAAGCTTCCCAGCGTAACCTGCCAGTGACCATCAAAGGCTGCAGATATCTCAGAAGAATGTTGACCTTTTTAAACCTGACATTTATGATTGAAACAATAAAACCATCAAACCAAACCCAGTCCCAAGTGGTGCTTCTGATTGTTCTATAGAGTTTGACCATGCAAGAAACAACAGGGTTTTTTAAAATTTGTTTAACTTGAGACTTCCTTTATGAACAGTCCCCTGTGATGCAGAAAGGTGGGAGCTTTGTACACTTATATTGAAAGAGCATGCAGAGATCTCAGGGAAAAAGAATTCTGAGGAACAGTGTCTCCAGGGCTCCTGGATCAGAGGCTCAGCTCCCCTGTGTGTGGCTCATGTTCTCCCAAATGCAACGCCCAGGGAGAGATGTCTCTGCAAGAGACAGGGAAACCAAGCAACTGCAAGCATGGACACTGATAGTCCCCATCAACAGGGCTGTTTGGTTAAGCAGGTGGGTTTCCACTCTTTTTACTCGTTCTTTTGGTGAAGAAATTGGTTTCCTGGCAGACTTGGGCAGTGGGGTTTGATTAAAAAACACAACACTTCACCTTGAAGATGATTCTGCAATGTCTCACACAAGCTGCAGTTCATATACCTTCTGTCCTATTTCTCAGCTATGCCAGAAATCAGTTTCTGAGGCAAAATCAAGACAAACATTTAGGCATTTCCTATCACAGAAAGTATTAAGCACCAGCTCCCAAGCCTGCTGTGAAGCTCACTCCTAAATGAGGAAAGCATTGTCTTTGATCTCCAGTGCCAGTGCTCGTGACCGCTGTGCCCTCTAGCAACCAAGTCCAATGAGAAAGGTGTTTGGGAGTAGGGGATGTGAGCAGAAGCAGAGTCCAGATGAGCATCCAAGTGCAGGGATCTTTCTTGGCACCAGTCATGTTCTGGTGACCTGTGAAAAAGTCACTTCTTCAGCAGCCTTGGAGAAAGGGAAAAATACTTTACTATAGAATTACCAAGATAAATTATTTTATTATTTAACTACATATATTGCATCTGCATAAACCAGTTCTTTGGGCCTTGTCCTCTTGCCTTCTCAGGCACACAAGACATCAAAAAACACCCTTGCAAATCATGTAAAAATTTCAATACAAGCCAGGTTACTCTTCCCCATCATCTGTTCAACCAACAGTGTCTCTCTTTGGGGCCTGCACACCATGAGTGGCCTCAGTTTCCACTTTCCATCTTTTTCATGTCCTGTCTTCTCCTGTCTCCCTGGGCTCTCCTCTCTGCTGGGCAATCTTCTCAGTCACTCCCTGACCTCCCAATGCTTTTCACTGTAATTGTGCTGGCAGATGTTAAAAAGCGCTATCCCAGCTTGGTGATCTGCGCATTTTCCTCTTCTCTTGCTGCTGTTTGATGCATTTTTTTTTTAATCTTATAAGCTCTAGTGCCCTGTCTCCCTCCTGCTGTTAAACCCAGTTCCTGCAAGAGAAGTCACAGTCAATGTCTCCTCCATGGTGCCTTACCTGTGTCTCTCTGACCTGGACAGCTGGTGGGAACCATCACAGCACCTCCTGGTACAGGTTTGTCTCTGGGTGTGGAAGAGGGAAACTTACAGTAATGCCTTGGCAATATCCTGCTGATAGAGCTGATTGGAAGGCAGCTCTGCAGACTGCCAGTGAGGCAAGCTGGCATCAAGTCCCGAGGTTGGTTCAGGGATGCTCTTGAGTATAAGTGACATATTCTCAGCTCCACAGCTTCTATGGGCCAGCCATGTCAGTGCTTCACCACCTCACAGGGAAAAATTTCTTCTCAGTGTCCCATCTAACCCTGCCAGATGCCATTCTCCCTTTTCCTGTCACACCAGCTTGTCCCAAGTCCCTCTCCAGCTCTTATGGAGCCCCTTTAGGGACTGGAAGGGGCTCTCAGGTCTCCCTAGAGCCTTCTCTTCTCTGGGCTGAACATCCTTGGCTCTTGGTCTGTCCCCAGAGCAGAGCTGCTTCAGCCCTCAGAGCAGTTCCATGGCCTCTGGATAGCAGGTCCAGATCCTTCTTGTGCTGGAGAACCCAGAGCTGGAGGCAGCACTGCAGGTGGGGTTCTATCTGAGCAAAGAAGAGGGGCAGAACCCCCTCTCACCTGCTGCCCATGCTGTGGGGATCAGCCCAGGACACAGTTTCTGGGCTGCCAGTGCATGCGGCCAGCTCATGTCTAGCCTCTCACCAGCATCCCACATCCTTTTTGGCAGGGCTGCTCTCAATCTCTTTATAACACCCTGTATTGATACTGGGTGTTACCCTGACCCATGTGCAGCACCTGCACTTGGTCTTGTTGAACCTCATAAAGTTCCTATCAGCCCACTGATTGAGCCTGTCCAAGTCCCTCTGGGTGGCCCTGTTCTCTGGGCGTCACCCGCACTGCTCAGCTTGGTGTCATCTGCCAATGTGCTGAGGGTGCACTTGATCCCACTGTCTGTTTCATTGATGGGGATATTGAATAGCACTGGTGCCAGTACAGACCCCTGAGGGACACCCATTGTCACAGATGTCCATCAGTACTCAGCCATCTGTCTACCCATTCATCTGTCCTTCTGTCCATCCATCCATCCATCCATCCATCCATCCATCCATCCATCCATCCATCCATCCATCCATCCATCTATCCATCCATCCATCCATCCATCCATCCATCCAGGCAACTTACCAGCTGTCCACTCTCCCATATATCCTATCCCCATCCATCTTGCCATCCTTCCCTTTGACCTGGCTGTCCCTGCTCTTTCCATCTGTCCAGCCATCCACCTGTGAGAGCCTGGAATGTTTATGGTTAAAGACTGAAAACAGTTTTGTCCCATATGAAGTGTCACATTATACAGCATAGAACTCCGCTCCAAGGGAGGTACCTGGGGGTTCCCACCAAGCCTGGCTGTATATTAACCTATTGATCATTGCATTTTGCAGGCTTCCTCCACCCCTGATAGAGCAAGACTGTGAACATCACTTTGACCAACTTACGTAAAAATTTCAACAAGCAGGTTTTGTTGCTGGACTTTCTTGTGGGCGATAACTATATAACCATTCTGTTCTTATAATTTCTTTCTCTTTCTTTTTCCTTATAAATTTTCTTTAATATTATTTTTGTGCTTTTATTTTACTGAAAGGAAAGTTGAATGCTAATGTCTTTACAAACAATTCCATGGGTGTGGGTATGGGTATTAATGTCTTTGAAATTAATCTTAATGTCTCTACTAACTTTAAGCCACAGGTTTGTTGCAGAACCCAGACTGACTCCTGAAATGGCAAACAGGTCTGCAAAAGTCTGAGTTTCTGAACTTGGGCCAAAATTTTGTGTTAAAGGGGGGAATATGTGGTAGGTGATTCGGGAAGGCTGTGCATTCCTAGTACCTCAGCCAATGGCGAAAGGAAGAGGGCAACATGTGTCTGGGAGTTTAGGATAAAAGGAGGCTGCGCCCTCCAAAACTTCAAGAGAGAAAACCCAGCGGGTGTGTGCCCCAATGGACTCTCTCCCTTTATTCAAGTAAAGTAGCAGGACCACTCTGTCTTCTTTATGGACACTGGATTTTCATTGTGTGATTTTCTGCCCATTACTATAGATAATAACTGAAACAGCTACATTTAAAAACTTGCTAAAAACCTTATTCTACCTAATGTTCTAAAGTTTGCGAAGAAAAAGTTTGTTCTTGAGCTTCCTGAGTACTTTGTTGTTTCTCCCACACACTGCCCAAAGTAATTCAAAGAACCTTCCCCTAAACCATCCAAGCAGACCGGGACATGACATCACACCAGCCAGTCCATCCAGCTGTGCATCCATCCCTCATCCTGGCTATCCCTGCTGTCCATCTGTCCAGACAATCTCAGCCTTCTCTCCCCCTGGCCTGGCCATCTCTGCTGTCTGTCTGTCCATATGGCCTATGGCTGGCCAATCCTGCTGTCTGTATACCCCTCCATCCATCCATCCATCCATCCATCCATCCATCCATCCATCCATCCATCCATCCATCCATATCCATCCATCCATCCCCCCAGTGGAGAGAGGGAGGTGTTTGTCCATCCATCTATCCCTCGCCCCCACCCCCTCAAGAAGCCTTCTCCACCCAATTTCTCCCATGACCATGAAGGGGAGAGCTGGACGATTACTATTCCTGCTGCAAGACCAAGGGCAAAGTGACACCTTGCAGGGGAACAGAGAGGAACAGGTGGGAATCCCCACCTCCCCCAGGCATAGGATGGGGATGAAGAACATGACGGATACCATTCTTGAGGAGCAGACAACCCCTACATCTGTGACATCATAGTGCAGTTTGCAGGGACATGAACCCCCAAAATTAACCCCCACCAGCACAAGTACAATGGCATGATTGGGAGCTGAGGAGCTGGGATAGAAGTGTGGATGGGAACTCAGAACCCAGCTTGGGAAGGTTCCAGACCCCATTTGGAGATCCCAGGAGTGCTGGGGGAGTCTCTGTCTTGTTGGAGGGCTTCTGGGGGTCTTGGCCTCTTTTAGGGGGCCTCATGTGTTGTGGAGGGGTCCCATGGGTGGTGGGGGGAAGTTTGCCCCTTGCTGCATTTGAGGGTGCTGTGTGGGGATGTTGGTGGAAGGTGTCCTGAATGCCTGTGTTGCCTCCACTCTGGATTTTGGTTGGGGTCAGCATTTCTGGGTGAGCCACCACCAGCCACTGCTGAGAGTGGCTTTGGGGCGGTTCTTGGATTGTTTTGTCCTTCCCCAAAAATCTCCTTGCAGGAATATCCCACTGGTCTTGGGACTTCGTGCAGCCAGCAAGCTCAGTTCTGGTGGTGAAGCTCAGAGTGAGTGGAGCTGTTGCTGGCCACACCATGCCACCAGCACCAACCAAGAGCAGACACAGGCAGTTTGTAATCAGGCAATGCCAAGTGCTGGGAGAGCGTCTGCGTGCTCCATTCAAGGTCAAGGAATAGACCACTGAGGAACCACTGGGTCTGGCTGTGCTGAGTCTGGCTTCCCACTCCAGTTTGGGGAATGTCACAGGGTGAGTAGAAGCTTTAGACAAGCCTTGCCAGTTTAAATTTAAGAAATTACTCTGGCCAACTAGTCCTAAGGATAGCACATTAGGTCTATTTATAAATGAGTTATTTATTAAACAGAAGGAGATAACATGAAAGATTTTAATCAGAATTACTTACTACTCAGTATAAAATTAAAGGAACTACTAGTAGATTGTATAGAACAGTGCAAAATATCAAGCTACCTATATTAAAGCTAGTAAAAGAAATAGTACTGATTAGGAGTCAAATGTAATTTACTACTGAGATGATGATAATGTACACAGAGTTCTTTTACTCAGCTTCCAGAGAAGTAATTGGAAAGCAGGAATCCCTGTTATGGAGAGAAACTACACACATTTACCGAAAAATTTGCGGATTTTTGCTTTGTGAAAGTAGCTTTTATAGTTTGTGAAGTGAGGTGTCTGTCAGTCAGAAATCCAGCTTATCTTGCTAAATTTCACTTCAACAGTAAGGTGTTTATTGGCAGTTGGGAGATACCAGAGTAATGTTAACCCCATGACACCAAAATAATTAATACAAGACAACTTGCCCTGTTTGAGCTATCTGACCGGTTAACAAGTTAGATAAGTTTTGTGAGGTGTGAGATGCCCTGCTGCAGGAGAAAAAAACAGAAAACCCAAGTTTTCTGAAGTTCATGTTGTTGAGCCTGGGCATGGGGGTCCCTCATGCTGCAGTGGTGAAAAGTGACAGGCCTTTGCCAAGTGCTCTGCCAGCCCCGGGTAAGAAGCTGGGACACCCCTCAAGTATTGGCAGTACCAAACTCCCCTGGCAAATAATCAGTGGAAATTCTCAGGTTTTGGCAAAACTATTTATTGGGGAGTCAATGTGAGAAACATAGCCGGTAGCATCTGGCACAGTATGTTCTGTTGCAGCCCTGACTGTGGTCTCCACCAGCAAGGCGCTGGGTTTTGGTGGTTGGGATGCTTGAGGGTGAGGAAGAAGAAGGTCTCTTGCAAGCTCTGGACTGCTGGAGTGTATGCAAAGGTTGCTGTGGGATCTCAGTGGTGCTGGGAGTGCCACTGGCTCTATGGTAGGAGGAGCGTGCTGAGTACTGCAGGGGCATCCCAGCCCAGCATCTGGAGCCCATTCTCCAAATCCCTGGAGGCTTGGGGTTGCGCCACATCACCAGAGCTCTCTGTGGTGGGGAACAGGGGGAAAAGCATGGGGACAGGGTGAGTATTACCTCCTTTTTTGTGGGAGCCTCAGGCACCTGGGGACATGTGGCACCAGGAAACACAAGTATGTAAGGGACCCCAAGCACCCTTTGTTCCAGAGTGCCCATGCCCAGGAGCCCCTCCCTGTACCTTGGCACAGGATGAGCTGTAGCATCTTCCAGGCAGGTTCTGTTCCATGATGCCGCTGACTGGGCTGCCATACCAGTGGCTGTATTGTTTCATTTTGCTGGGAGACCATGGCACAGCCAAGTGACCATTGGTGGGCTCCATCTCGGGACACCAATGATGTTGACAGTACTGGCTTCCACAGTGGATGAGACTGGGGGCTTGACAGATGTCCTGCTGACACTTGTCACCAGTGTCCCCAGCTGGCTCAGCCAGGCTGAGCCCATCCATCTGGGCAGTGGTCTTCTGGATGCCTCCCTGGCTGGCAGGGATGAAGGCACCTTTCTCTGTGCCTGGGAAGATCTCGACTATGCTGGAATCCTTACAGGATGCCCTCAGGTCTTCCTGACTGAGCTGGTAGTACTGGGTGGCCTCAAAGCTGGCCTTCACCTCCTGCATGGAGATGAAGGGATGATGAAGGGCAGCACTGGGTGTGATTCGCTCATGCGAGTCCCAAGTGAGCATCCTCTTGACCAGCTCCACCATCCTGTACAGATCACAGTGCTTGGCTAGCTCCTCCTGATCAGGATCAGGCATCGGGCAGACATTCGCCACCGCCAACTGATCCAGTGAGGAAAAGATATGCTCCCTCCTCTCCATCGGCTTTGCCATCACCTTCCCTGGTGGTTTGAGCTGCCAGGTACCAGTGGAACATGGCACACGTTGGAAGAAGGACTGTGTCTTTTGGGCAGCACAGAGCAGCTCACCCCGGGGTAGCCCCAAGGTGGAGCAGATGTAGCATACCTGGTCATATTCGTCATTGCCGGGGTAGAGTGGCCAACCCAAGTGAAGCTCAGCCATCACACAGCCCAAAGACCAGATGTCTACCTTCTCGCAGAAGGGCAAACCCAACAAGATCTCTGGTGCCCGGTAGAAGCGGGTTTGGATGTAGGGCTCCTGGACATGGCAGACCTCAGGGAGGAGGATAGCTGAACCAAAGTCAACAAGCTTGATGCGGAATGGATAGCGTGCATGGTCCACCAGCATGATGTTCTCTGGCTTAAGGTCAGCATGGATGATGGAGAGCTCCTTCAGCTTGACCAGTGCCACCAGCACCTGTGCTGTGATGGTTCGGATGTGGCGGACTGGCAGTGGTGAGAAGTTGTTTTGCTTTTGGAAGTCAAAGAGGTTTTGCTGCAGCAGCTCGAAGACCAGGTAGGTCCAGACCGTGTCACTGAAGGACTCGAGGAAATGGATGATGTGAAAGTCCTTTGTGTCCCCCTCCCGCAAAGCCTGCAGCAGCCTCAGTTCATTCTTCACTATTTGGCCATCGTGATCACAGTTCTTCAGGATCTTGATGGCCACCATCTCCCCAGTGCTCCTGCACTGCCCCTGGATCACCTGTCCAAAAGTCCCCTTCCCCAGCATGGCCATTATGTCATAGCACTCGGCACCTACCACAAGTGTCACCATGGTGGGCTGGCTCTTCACCAGGGGCTCACGATCCTCCAGCTCAGCATCCAGTGGGGACTGCAGACACCTAACTATCCCAACCCAGCCTCACAACACTGTAGGTTCCAACATCACCATGACAACTCATGATGTCACAACAGAAGCAACCCTCGTGGAGGAACCCCCTGAAACCAACATTGCCCCCCCCAAATCCAGTCCCGTTGTCCCCAAATTCATCCACAAACCCAATAACACATTCCAGGTCCCCCCAGAATGGATCCCAGCCCCCTGAAAACTAATTTTCAACCCCCTAACCCCTTTCCCTGGTCCACCAAAATCCATCCAAGTCCTCCATGACCCATACACAGCCACCCAAAACTAATTTCTAGTCCTCTAAACACAGTCCCTTTTTCCCCAAAACCCATTCAAGCCCCCCAAGATCTATCCCCAATTCCCCGAAACCCATCCAAGGCCCCCAAAACCTCCCCTAGTCTCTCAAACCCATCTGAGCACCCCATGATGCATCCCCAATACCCAAATCTCCAGCCAAACATAACCCGCCCTAGGCCTCCCAAACCCAGCCCTAGCCCCTTGAAATCCATTTCTGTTTCCCTAAAACACAGCCTAACTACCCCCCTTATTGCCAGTCCCAGAAAACCTGTCTCTGGCTCCCCAACCCCATGCCCAGACTGCACAGACATTCTCATTACTTTTTTGGCCATTAACATTTATTTCAGCCAAGCCAAGTGCAAGGAGCTATTAAACACCTCCCCTGCTTGAAAGTATACACAAAATCTTTGAACAACTACAAAAAAAGCTGGATTTAGGGGAGTGAGTTAAAGACGGTTTGATGCAGTCCATCACCATTTTAAGGGATGGCCAAAGATTCCCATGCTTGGTGGGCGGTTCATTGCTCACCAAACTGTGCCAGCTTATGCAGCTGAAATTCAAGGGTTCCCTCACCCCTGAGTCTCCCCAGACTGAAACATGGGGTGACTTTCATCATCACTGGCTGCTGGTTGAATTGGGGGCCCCTGGGGAAGACCTCAACATTGGGCAACAGCCTTTTCTTCCCTTGTGCTGGGTGATGGGGGGCTCTGGTGGGGAACCCCCTAGAGGAGAAACCCATGCTGGGCACCCACTGCCAACACTGGACTTTGCCCTCTGCAGCCCTGTTGACATGGGGCTGGAAGTTCTCCACCTGTTTGGTTTCTCCTTTTCCTTCAGTTTTACCACTGCTGCTGTCTTCACACTGCCCATCCTCATCCTCCCCTCACCTTCCAACCCACTCCCAACCAAAACTATACCCAATTTTTGCAATTTGATTCTAGACCAGCATCCCAGAGTTGTATCCTTCCTAGTGGTCTCCTTCATTGTTCCATCCATCCCCAGTGGTGCAAATTCAATACTGGCAGCTTCAACACCTGCATGCTGGTGGGTTTTGGTATCCTCTGCCTGACTGGATCCTCTGGTTTTGGTATCCTCTGCCTGACTGTCTCAGTGCAACCTACCAGTGGAGACAGTGAACCACTGGGTCAATGGCTGCACTGACTCATCTCCCGTTGTTCCCCTGGTTTTTAGTTTAAACTGGATTGTGTCAGGAGACTATGATTTCTTCCTTCCTGCTGTGGCAATGATTAAGCATCTAGGTTTTTCCCCATGTCTCATTATTTTGGGGTCCTGTTAAGATCCGGTTTAAACCCAGAAGAGCAAAGAAAACTAAGTCTCTGTGTATAAAATGGAAAGAATTTGAAGGTTCAAAATATACCCAAAAAATGTAATTAAAACCAAATGGGGTTAGGTGTTGGTGCCAAAAAATTGATATATTTTATTTAACAGTAGAAGAGGGAGGGAAGGAAGGAAGGAAGGAAGGAAGGAAGGAAGGAAGGAAGGAAGGAAGGAAGGAAGGAAGGAAGGAAGGAAGGGAGGGATAGAGAGAGAGAGAGAGAGAGAAAGAAAGAAAAAAAGAAAGAAAGAAAGAAAGAAAGAAAGAAAGAAAGAAAGAAAGAAAGAAAGAAAGAAAGAAAGAAAGAAAGAAAGAAAGAAAGAAAGAAAGAAAGAAAAAGAAAGAAAAAGAAAAGTGTGCGTGAGGGCTGGGGGGACAGGGAGAGAGTGACAGGGGTCAGGTAGAAACATATCACCTTTCTAGGGGTCCCAACAATGTCTTGTTGTTCCTCTTCATCTGGTCTTCTTGGTGGTGAGTGTCCTCCATTGCCGCACTGTGCCGCACCACGATGTAAAGTATGGAATCTGGTGCATTAATATATGTTTTGGACAGGTGGAAATGCCCATGTGCCTCCCTTGCAGGAGGTCACTGTCCTTGCAATATTGTGAATTTGTTGCATCATGTGCAGTGTTCTGGTGCGGGGTCTGGGGATCCCTTGGGGGTGCCTTTGATGGACCACGGCACCCCTTGTGCTGTGGATAAGCTTTTCCTGGGGTGAAAGGCCCCTGCAGTTTGGGGTCCTCTGCACAGTAGAGGGTAGGTGATAACTGCCTCAAACCAGAGGCATTTCTATCACACACTTAAAGCCTTTTTCCCCTCACCCTTTGGTGTGAGGACCTGTGGAAACCTGACTTTTAAACTACAGAAGACATTTAAACTACAATAACATAACTATACATCACTAAGGCTTTTCTTAATATTCACACAATATTCATCCCTTAATTGTGAGAGCCAATCTTCTCATTATCCATCACAGATAATGGATAATCCATAAACAAACCCCCCTTTTCTTTTTTAAAAGTTATTTGGATTGAGCAATTAACTAATTTTTTTTTAATGAACTACTCATGTTTTTTTCTTAAGTCACGTTTGATTCTGGATTAGTTATAATAGTATCTGTTGATATGGGTGAGGATAGTGGAAAATGGTTTAAAGCAAAATGATTGGTGGAGTTTGTGAACAAAGGTCCAGTATGGCTTTTACCCCCACCTCCCATGCCTACAGGGTTGCTGCCTGCAGCTGGCTTATAATCTTCTCAGTGGCGAGTACAGGGGCCAACCTGGTCTTGCTCTCAGTTCCCACCACACTTTAGTTTTAAGTGAATCATTTTAAAACTTAACATTGTTCCTCCCCTTAACAGATACTTGTGATTTATCATAGGACAATTATATTAATGACTAATACAATTTAAATTCTCCATAATTAATGTTACTTAAACAGTTATTTAAAGCATGTAGAATAGTCCTGTGAGGCTTTCACTTGTTTTTCACAAAGTATAGCAACAGGGCAATAATGCTAATCTATCAATATACAAGAATGAGTTTACTCATTTATTGTTGTGGTGTGAAGCTCTGCTTTCTCCTTGTTTCCCCCCTGCCCTCTTCCTAATGGCTGTCTGTCCAGTTCCACATTCCAGCTAGGGCATAGTGTGATTGGTAGAAGTTCAAAAGATGCTTTTCAGACCTGGAGTCATTGGCCTGTCCAGGTGTCATTGTACCCTGAGACCCTCCCCCTCCCACCTGGTTGGTGGCTTACCTATCCTCTCCCTCCCACCTCCCGGTGAGCTTAAAAGGCATTGAGGCCATGTGGTTGGGGTCTGTCGGAACTGTACTGAGATTCAGAACTGTGTCACCTTGGAATAAACTCTGGATTTAACCTTCCGGCAGAGCCTGCTCCTTTTCTCTTCACCATCGCCTGAACTTTTTTCACTAGAGGTAAACCGAGTTCCTACTTCGTATGGGTCTATTCCGAGTGCCTGCCTGCAACTGCCTGTGAGCTAAAGGTGCCTCTGAGGAGAAGTACCCCCAGCAGTCATCTCTAGCACAGTGCAATCAATAATTTATAAGTTTTAACAAGCCTACAGCAAAATTAAGGCAGGAGGTAAGAACATAATCTAAGTTGAACTCTACATATTCTAACATTGTGTACACAGGGAGTTGGGGCTACTGTGATCAGTAGAGCTCAGTAGTGATACATACACATAGACACACACAAACACGCGTTTGTTTTCTCAGGTGGGACAGCAGCCAGAGGCACAGAGCTGTGCATCCAGACTGTGTTTATGGGTGTGCTCAGCCCATGTCTGCACGTAGGGGTATGTGCAGAACTAGTAGACACACTTGTTTTCTGGTATAGAACCTTGGTGTACAGTGGTACCTATCAGCAGCACACACTTGCACACACACACAGAACTGTGCACGCTCTACTTGCACATGCCAGCACACATGTGCCACAGAGACATTTATGTACACTCTCTACTAATGCACAGATGCTCACAAACATGAGACTTGCTCATATGTAGAACTTATATATATTAACATGAGCATATAAATCTGTGCACACTAATATGTGTAATGTTATCAACACACATATCTTACACCGGGCTATGCTCACATTTGTAGAGCTTGTGCAGATTCACAAACACAGGGCTGTACACCAACTTAGTCATACTTATGTATATAATCATTCACACATCATGTGTACACCTTGGTACTTGTGTGTCTGCACCCAGCACACGCAGGTATTGCACATGCAGACTCACACACCTTGGTACACATGTACACATAGATATACACTGATACATACTTGTAAAGCACTCCCCAGAGCTCTTTTGGAAAGAGAGTAGTAGGACATCTACTGTTTGTTACCACCCTTTCACTTCTAGGCAGTATTTCACCCTCTGTACCTTTGGTGTGGGACCAGACAGTGTTGTTTTAAAGGAAAGGTTAAAGAAAAGCTGTGTTGGATTCTTGCCTCCGGCCTCTACCCCTACAATGGCAGAAGGGCACAAAACTGAGCACTTTTTGTTGTTTTGCCATTCCTAGAGGCTTGATCAGCCTCAAGGAGAGGTCATTTATTTAGATCGTGGAGATTAGGACAAGTACCCTAACTTGGCAACGCACAGTTGAACAGGATGAGTGGCTGCAAACGAAGGCCATTTTCCATGGGAAGAAGAAGTCATTTCCCTAAGGACTGGGCATCAGATTCAAGGTGGTGTTTGGGGCTTTAAGAATGTCCTGTCTACTATTTGCTGACAGTTTTAGGTTTAGAGAAATCCAATACTGGTTGCAAATTTCTAGCTTGGCACCGCACAATTGGCCAGGCCGAGTGGCATCAAACTGAGAGAATTTTCCATGGGGAAAAAGAAGTCACTTCCCCAGGGTCTGGATATCAGATTAAAGCTGGCCTTTGAGGCTCTAAAGACTTAAAGGGCCTTAGTTGCTGGCAGCTTTTGTTTTGGAGAAATCCAGCAAAGTTTTCCAATTTTGAGGATGTTACCGCACAGTTGGACAGTTCAAGTGGCCGCAAACGGAGGTAATTTTCCTTGGGAAAAAGAAGTAATTTCCCCAGGGTCTGGGTATGAGATTAAAGGTGGTGTTTGGGGCTGTAAGAAAGTCCTTTCACCTATTTGTTGGCAGCTTTAGTTTTGGAGAAATCCAGCCATGTTTGCAAATTTCTACCTTGGTACCACACAGTTGGACAGGCCTAATGGCTGCTAACGGAGGCCATGTTCCATGGGAAAAAAAAGTCATTTCCCCACTGTCTGGGTATGAGATTAAAGGTGGTGTTTGGGGCTCTGAGAATGTCCTGCCTCCTAGTTGCTGGCATCTTCAGTTTTGGAGAAATTCAGACAAGTTTGTAAATTTCTAGCTTGGCCCCAGAGAGTTGGCAAGGCTGAGTGGCTGCAAACGGAGGCCATTTTCCATGGGAAAAAGAAGTCATTTCCCCAGGGTCTGGGTATGAGATTCAAGGTGGTTTTTGAGGTTCTAAGAAGGTCCTTTCTTCCATTTGCTGGCAGCTTTAAGTTTAGAGAAATCCAGCAAAGGTTCACAATTTCTAGCTTGACACCGCACAGTTGTCCAGGCTGAAAGGCCGCTAGCGGAGACCATTTTCCATGGAAAAAATAAGTCATTTTTCTCGGGTCTGGGTGTCAGATTCAAGGTCACACTTGTGGCTCTAAGAACATCCTGCCTCCTAGTTGCCGGCATCTTCAGTTTTGGAGAAATTCAGACAAGTGTGTAAATTTCTAGCTTGGCCCCAGAGAGTCGGCAAGGCTGAGTGGCCGCAAATGGAGGCCATTTTCCATGGGAAAAAGAAGTCATTTCCCCGGGGTCTTCATATCAGATTCTAGGTGGTGGTTGGGGTTGCAAGGACTTGCAGCATCCTAGCTGCTGTTAGCTTTAGTTTTGGAGAAATCCAGCAAAGTTTGCAAATTCCTAGCTTGGCATAGCACGGGCAGTACAGCCAAGTGACTGCCAATGGAGGCCATTTTCCATGGGAAAAAGAAGTAATTTCCCCATGGTCTGGGTATCAGCTCACAGGTGGCCATTGGGGCTTTAAGGACTTGCAGGGTCTTAGTTGCTGCAACTTTAGTTTTGGAGAAATCCAGAAAAGTTTGCAAATTTCCAGCTTGGCAGCGCACAGTCAGCCAGGCCGAGCAGCCACTAATGCAGGCCATTTTCCATGGGGAAAAAGAAGTCATTTCCCCAGGGCCTGGGCATCAGATTAAAGGTCGCCTTTCCGGCTCTAAAAATATCCTGCCTTCTATTTGCCGTCAGTTTTCATTTTAGAGAAATCCAGCAAAGGTTGTCAATTTCTAGCTTGGCACCACACAGTCGGCCAGGTCGAGTGGCTGCAAACAGAGGCCATTTATCATGGGAAAATAAGGCCATTTCCCCAGGGTCTGGGCATCAGATTCAAGGTTGCCTATGAGGCTCTAAGAATGTCCTGTCATCTATTTCCTGGCAGCTTTAGGTTTAGAGAAATCCAGCAAAGGTTGTAAATTTCTAGCATGGCACGGCAGGGTCAGCAGGGCGACCTGTTGCTATCCGATACCATTTTTCATGGGAAAAAGAAGTAATTTTCCCAGGGTCTGGATATCAGATTCAAGATCCCCTTTAAGGCTGTAAGAACGTCCTATGTTGTATTTGCTGGCTGGTTTAGGTTTAGAGAAATCCAGCAAAGGTTGCAAATTTCCAGTTTGGCAATGCACTGTCAGCCTGGCTGAGCAGCCGCTAATGGAGGCCATTTTCCATTGGAAGAACAAGCCATTTCCCCAGGGTCTGGGTATCAGATTCAAGGTGTTGTTTGGGGCTCTAAGAACGTCCTGTCTTCTATTTGCTGGCAGTTTTAGGTTTAGAGAAATTCCGCAAAGTTTGGCAATTTCTATCTTGGCACTGCACGGTGGGACAGGCTGTGTGGCCGCAAATGGAGGCCATTTACCATGGGATAAGGAAGTCATTTGCCCAGGGTCTGGGCATCAGATTCAAGGTCACCTTTATGGCTCTAGGAACATCTTGCCTCCTAGTTGCAGATATCTTTTAGCTTTAGAGAAATCCAGCAATTTTGTAAATTTCTAGCTTGGCAGGGCATGGTCGTCCAGGCTGAACGGCCGCCAACGGAGGCAATTTCCCATGGGAAAAAGAAGTCATTTCCCCAAGGTCTGGTTATCTGATCAAAGGTGGTGTTTGGGGCTCTGAGAACGACCTGCCTCCTAGTTGCTGGCAGCTTCAGTTTTGGAGAAATTCAGACAAGTTTGTAAATTCCTAGCTTTGCCCCAGAGAGTCGGCCAGGCCGAGTGGCCACAAACAGAGGCCGTTTTCCATGGGAAAAAGAAGTAATTTTCCCAGGGTCTGGGTATCAGATTCAAGGTCGCCTTTGAGGCTCTAAGAACATCCTGCCTTCTATTTGCTCGCAGGTTTAGGTTTAGAGAAATCCAGCAAAGGTTGCAAATATCTAGCATGGCATGGCAGGGTCAGGTTGCTATCCGATACCATTTTCCATGGGAAAAAGAAATCATTTTCCTAGGGTCTTGATATCAGATTCAAGATCCCCGTTAAAGCTGTAAGAACTTCCTACCTTCTGTTTGCTGGCAGGTTTAGGTTTAGAGAAATCCAGCAAAAGTTGCAAATTTCTAGTTAGGCAATGCACTGTCAGCCTGGCCGAGCAGCCGCTAACGGAAGCCATTTTCCATGGGAAAAACAAGCCATTTCCCAAGGGTCTGGGTATCAGATTAAAGGTGTTGTTTGGGGCTTTAGGAGTGTCCTTCCTTCTATTTGCTGGAAGCTTTAGATTTAGAGAAATCCAGGGAAGTTTGCAAATTTCTATCTTGGCAAAGCACATTCGGCCAGGCCGTGTGGCCACTAATGGAGGCTGTTTTTCATGGGACAAAGAAGTCATTTTCCCAGGGTCTGGGTATCTGATTCAAGGTCCTGTTTGAGGCTCTAAGAACGTCTTGTCTCCTTGTTTCTGGCAACTTTTGCTTTGGAGAAATCCAGCAAGTTTGCCAATTTCTAGCTTGGCACGGCATGGTTACCAAGGCTAGTGGTTGCTATCGGAGGCCATTTTCCATGGGAAAAAAAAGTCACTTCCCCAAGGTCTGGAGATGAGATTAAAGCTGGCCTTTGAGGCTCTATAGACTTGAAGGGTCTTAGTTGCTGGCAGCTTTAGTTTTGGAGAAATCCAGCAAAGTTTTCCAATATTGAGGATGTCATCGCATAGTTGGACAGTTCGAGTGGCTGAAAACGGAGGCCATTTTCCATGGGAAAAAGAAGTAATTTCCCCAGGGTCTGGGTATCTGATTCAAGGTCTTGTTTGAGGCTCTAAGAACATCCTGTCTCCTAGTTTCTGGCAACTTTTGCTTTGGAGAAATCCAGCAAGATTGCCAATTTCAAGTTTGGCACAGCATGGTTGCCAAGGCTAGTGGTTGCCATCAGAGAGCATTTTCCATGGGAAAAAGAAGTCACTTCCCCAGGGTCTGGGTATCAGATCAAATGTGGCCTTTGGGGCTTTAAGGACTTGCAGACACCAAGGAGAAAGTATTTTCATGGAGGCACAACATTGCGCCAGGGTCAAACCATGACACAATCTCTTTAAGATACAATTGATTTTTAACTTCTACTTGTAGTAGGTCTGAAGACATTAGGAATGATGCAATAAAAAAACCAACCCAAAACAAAAACAAAACAACTCTTCCAAATAGCTTTGAGAAAGCAGAGAAATGATGATTTTTCGGGGTTAAGTAGTCCTTTAAAAGTTGTCTCTGGGAAAAGAGATAAAAAAACTGACTGAGATAAAATGACTGTGGAGTATATTCCAAAATTGTAATGAAGAATGTAAGGGGTAAGAGCCTGTAATAAAAATTCTATGCTGGGTTCATCTGTTGAAAACATTCCAGAATGGTTGAAATGATAAATCACATATTGTGGGACTAAAAAAAAAAAAAAACAACCCTAAAGAAAGAAGAAAACGTAAGGAAAAAAATATTTTGAACATATTTTCCCATTCCAAGATGGTATACCGGCTTTATTTCATTTTGTTCTTAAGACTGGTTTGTAGCTTATGAAGTGTTTTACAATAGAGAGTGAGTGTTCACACTAACAATACAATTTGGATGGATCTCTTTTACTTTAGACAGCAGCAGATATGGTTTAGCACTCCACAATTCAGTCCCCAAAAGTGAATGGGTGTGGCAGATTTAGCCTAACTGCCCAGTCCACCAGAATGCTTAATTATCTTGAAAAATGCTTTGCTGTAACTCATTATCTGGACGTGTCTCTCTAGCTCCACTTTGAGCTCCTTGATCTTTCATCTACAGGATGAGATGCAATTTTGCTTAGCAAGGATATAGCCTTTCCAAACCACATCTTTTTAATATTCTTACAAGTAGATTTCTACTGCAGGGACCAGTTTGGAAGATGGTAGTTGTTTTATTTCTCAGACATGTTGCTGCATCAAATAGCTCTTCTTTTAACTTTTTCCCTGCTAAAGACTAGGGTCTGTGCTTAAATGATTGTGATGCTAACTCATTCTCATATATTCTGCAGGCTTACAGAGTATGCAGCAAAGTTTTCTCTTCTTCTGAGGACATTCTACTCTTATTATGAGAAATGCTGTAGGTCTGACTTTAGTTGCAGCAGTCAGTGAATGACAGATTGCAAAATTGTTAAGTCTAGTAACAGCAGGAAAAGTGGGCTGTTGCTGTGTTTGTAAATTTCATGTCAGTTGCTGTTGGGATAAAAAGCATGAGCATAAGAGATATCTGCATGGGTATCAAAGAAACGAAGATTTTTTTTGTGATTTCTGCACTAAGGAACAAGAAGAAGTATGAAGCGCTAATTTCAGTGGCTAAGACAGTATCATCCTTGGGCCAGTTCTCCTCAACATCTTTTGAACCACTTGGACATGGAACTTGAAGGAATATTAAGCAAAGACACTGAATTGGGAGGAGCTGTGAACTAACTCCCTTGAGGGCAGAGAGACCCTGCAGAGAGATCTTGACAAATAAGAGAGATGGGCAAATATGCCTGGCCGGGAGTCTATGCACAAATCATGAAAGGGATGGGACTTCTGGGGAAGGCATCTCAAGCTGTTGTATTTTCCAGCATCAGTCTCATGACATAGTTATGACAATGGGAAGATGCCAGTAGCTCATGTCCCCAGCAGCAGCCAAATAACTTAATGTTGACACTTACTTGAAAAGTTTTTTGACCAATCACACAAAGCAAAAGCATATTGAGAGTAGTTCTATCCAATCACTATAAGCACACGTACCTTCGGTTAAAACTTATTTTGAATAAAAGACCTGCTTATAAGCCTTAAGATACGATGCACAGAGCTCCATTATTAAGCTTACAACTTCCTAACACCAGACTAGATATACTTTCCTGTAGTTTAGGGAGTTCTTCTAGACAAGCCTTGATACACAGACCATTGTTCTAGTTGTCTTTACTTTTCTACTTCTATCATTTTTCTGCTGACAAACCTTATGACTACTGCTTAGCTCACTTCCCAAGGATGTGGGTATCAGCTTAAAGCTGGCCTTTGGGGCTCTAAGGACTTGAAGGGTCTTAGTAGCTGGCAGCTTTAGATTTGGAGAAATCCAGCAAAGTTTGCCAATTTCTAGCTTGGGCTAATACAGTCGGGCAGGCTGAGTGGCCGCAATCAGAGGCCATTATGCACTGGAAAAAAAAGTCATTGCCAAAGGCCCGGGGTATCAGATTCAAGGTAGCCTTTGGGGCTCTAAGAACGTCCTGTCTCCTAGTTCCTGGCATCTTTTAGCTTTAGGGAAATCCAGCAAAGTTTTCCAATTTCTAGTTTGGCACAGCACAATCACCAAGGGAAGTGGTGGCAAACGGAGGTCATTTTCCATAGAATAAAAAAGTAATTTCCAAAGGGTCTGGGTATCATATTCAAGGTGGTTCGATGGATGTGAAGGGTCTTAGTAGTTGGCAGCCTTAGATTTGGAGAAATCCAGCAAAGTTCGCCAATTTTTAACTTGGCACGGCACAGTCGGCCTGGCCGAGTGGCCGCTAACGGAGGCCATTTTCCATGGGGAAAAAGAAGCTATTTCCCCAGGTGTTGGGGAAGATGAAACAGGAAAGCCTTACAAATATGATTGCCTGGCAAAAGATTTTGAGAATATAGAAACTATAAGTGAGATTGAAATGAAAGCAAGCTTTGACATCCCTTATTTACTGAACAACGGGAAAACAATGGTGTGGCCGGCTGAAGGTAATCCCCTTTTGATGAAACAATACCCTATGCAAGCAGGTAGGTCCAAGGGTCAGAGCAGACCCTGCCAGCTTGGCAGAAGGGGTCTGAAGAGTAGTTTTTAGGGTTTAAAATGTAGCACAATATGGTAATGTAGTGATTCTTATTGGCTGTATGTAAATGCTATAGGATTTGTATGCTGTACTAGATTGGTTAGTGAGAATCAGAATATTCAACACAGAAGATGATTTATCGTATTGTAACCAGAACTTCGCTCTCTTGTTCTCTTGCTTTTACTCTTGCGCTCTTACTCTTACTCATACTCTTGCGCTCTTACTCTTACTCTCTTGCTCTTACTTACTTTTCTATGCTCTTAGCTCTTGCCTTTTAACGTTATTACCCTCTCATCCTCTCTCTTCTCTCGGGCCTGCTGAGCTGGCAGCTCCCAGCAGGGCCCTGTACCCATGCCCTTTACAATAAACCGCAAGTTCCACGACCTAGCTTCAGAGATCTCTCGTCTCCGTCCATCCCGACCGTGCTAACCCCAGTCTCGCCTACACCCAGGGTCTGCTTATCAGATTCAAGGTGGCCTTTTTGGCTCTAAAAACATCCTGTCTCATAATTTATGGTAACTTTAGATTTAGAGAAATCCAGCAAAGTTTGATATTTTCTAGCTTGGAACGGCACGGTCGCCAAGGGAAGTTATTTCAAATGGAGGCTATTTTCCATTGGAAAATGAAGTCACTTCTCCAGGGTCTGAGTATCAGATTCAAGGTGGTGTTTGGGACCCTAAGGACTTCCTGCATCCCAGTTGCTGGTAGCTTTCGTTTAGGAGAAATCCAGTAAAGTTTCCCAATTTCTAGCTTGACACACCACTGTTGGTCAGGCTGAGTGGCCACACATGGAAGCAATTATGTATCTGGAAAAAGAGTCATTTCCCCAGGGTCTGCGTATCAGATTCAAGGTGGCCTTTGGGGCTCTAAGAACGTCCTGTCTCCTAGTTCCTGGCAACTTTCGCTTTAGAGAAATCCAGCAAAGTTTGCCAATTTCTAGCTTGGCCCAATACAGTCGGCACCGGTAAGATGCCGCAAACGGAGGCCATTTTCCATGGGAAAAAGAAGTCATTTCCAAATGCTCTAGGTATTATATTAAAGTGTCCTCTGATGCTCTTAGAACATCCTGTCTCCTAGTTGCTGACAGCTTTAGTTATTGAGAAATATAGCAAAGTTTGCAAATTTCTAGCTAGGCGCCGCACAGTCAGCCCGGCGGAGGGGCCTCAAACAGAGGCCATTTCCCAAGGGAAAAGAAGTTATTTCTCCAAGGTCTGGGTCAAGAGAGAGAGTCAAGGTGGTGTTTGGGGTTGTAAGGATTTCCATGATCCCCGTTCCTTGCCACTTTAGTTTTGGAGAAATCCATCAAAGTTTGCTAATTGCTTGCATGTCACCACACAGACGACCAGGCCCAGTAGCCGCAAACAAAGGCCATTTTTCATGGGCAAAAGAAGTACAGGGTCTGGGTATCAGAATAAAGCTGGCCTTAGGGGCTCTAAGGACTTGACGCGTCTTAGTTGCTGGCTGCTTTACATTTCAAGAAATCCAACAAAGTGGGCCAGTTTCTAACTTAGCACTGCACAGTTGGCCGGGGTAAGTGCCGCTAACGGAGGCCATTTTCCATGGGAAAAAGAAGTTATTTCCAAAGGGTCTGGGTATCAGATTCAGGGTGGTGTTGGGGCCCTACCGACTTTCTGGGTCCCAGTTGCTGGTAGGTTTCTTTTTGGAAGTATCCAGCAAATTTTGCCAATTTCTAGCTAGGCACGGCATGGTCGCCAAGGCAAGTGGCCTCAAAAGGAGACCATTTTCAAAATGAAAAAGAGGTCAGTTCCCCGGGGTCTGGGTTTCTGATTACAGCTGGCCTTTGGGGCTCCAAGCACTTGAAGGGTATTAGTAGGTGGCAGCATTAGTTTTGTAGAAATCCAGCAAAGTTTTCCAGTTTCTAGCTTGGCACCACACTCTCAGCCAACCCGAGTAACCACAAACGGAGGCCATTTTCCATGGGAAAAAGAAGTCTCACTTCCCCAGGGTCTGGGTATCCGATTAAAGCTGGCCTTTGAGGCTCTAAGAAGGACCTGCCTTCTATTTGCTGGTCTCTTTAGGTTTAGAGAAATCCAGGAAAGCTGCCACATTCTAGCTTGGCACGGTACTGTCGGCCTGGCCGAGTGCCTGCTAACGGACGCCATTTACCATGGGAAAAAGAAGTTATTTCCCCAGGGTCTGGATATCAGATTCAAGGTCGCCTTTGAGGCTCTAAGAATGTCTTTTCTCCAAGCTGCTGGCATCTTTTAGCTTTAGAGAAATCCTGCAAGAATGCCAATTTCTACCTTGGCATGGGACGGTTGGCTAGAGGAAGTGATTGCAATCGGAGACCATCTTCTGTAGGAAAAAGAAGCCACTTTCTCAGGGTCTGGGCATCAGATTAAAGCTGGCCTTTGCAGCTGTAGGGTCTTGAAAGGTCTTAGTAGTTGGCATCTTTAGTTTTAGAGAAATCCAGAAAAGTTTGCCAATTTCTAGCATGTTACCACACAGTCGTCCAGGCCAAGTGGCAGCTAACCGAAACCAATTTCCATGGGAAAAAGAAGTAATTTCCTCAGGGCCTGCGCATGAGATTCAATGTCGCCTTTGTGGCACTAAGAACGTCCTGTCTCCAAGTTGCTGACAACTTTAGTTTTGAGAAATATAGCAAGTTTTGCACATTTCTAGCTGGGCCCCTGTCCTAGGGTGACTGTTATCCCCATTCGTGTGTGTGTAATTTATGCTGGATATTATGTTCTGTGCCTTTAAGACTGGTGGAGTGAAGGTTTTGTTTTGGCCCCTTATCAGCCACTCGGCGGGACATCCAGATAGCACCAGTGCATGTTGCTGCTTTTTGCTTTTTGCCCCTGCTTTTTGCTTTCGCTCTTGCTTCTGCTTCGCTTCTGCTTTGCTTGCTCTTGCTTTCTTTCCCCCCCCCCGCCATTAGTTAATTTAGCTAAACAGTCCAAATTCCTTTCTGGACTGTTCCCCCCACCCCGTTGGACCTGTCAACTGCTCCGGACTGGGATTTGGAACACGGAGCGAGTGAGTTTACACCTTGTGACTGCAGCAGCTGCCTCAGCGCCGGAGGGACTGATAACAGAGCAAACCCCCAGGAGAGACTTTTCTGAATTTGTCATCTTTGTCAGAGCAGTGGAAGAGTGGTGTCATCCGGTATTGTTC
This sequence comes from Haemorhous mexicanus, assembly GCF_027477595.1. Lineage (NCBI taxonomy): Eukaryota > Metazoa > Chordata > Aves > Passeriformes > Fringillidae > Haemorhous > Haemorhous mexicanus. The sequence continues at coordinate 324,850 of NC_082363.1, read as the reverse complement.
ATTGTGTGTGCTGGGGGGTGCTGTGCTTATAAAATAAACAGGTTCTTTCCACTTCTCTCCGAGGAATTCTTCCTGAACCGGTTGGGGGAGGGGCGTGTGGGTTTGTTTTTTGGAGAAGCCCTTTTTGGGGATTCTCTCCCAATTTTGCCCTAAACCAGGACATATTTTGGCGCCCAGAGCGTGGGGCTCGAGAGAGAGTGGAAAAACCCTGTTTTGAGTGTATTTTGGTTACCATTATTCTGTGTTAGTATAAAGCAGTTAATAGACATGTTTTTTGAATTTATAATGTCTATTGGGGTGAAGGCTTGCCTGCATTTCTGGTCCCTAGGGTTTTTTGAGATCTTTATACCTCTATGGTCCCTGGGTTTATTTTCTTATCCAGAAATAGCTCTTGTATTGTCCCTAATACGTAGCTTTTACAGCAGAGGGGCAGTGACCAGAATAGCTATCCTGCTGGGCTTGGTGGTAATAGCTTGTAAGAAGTTTATAAACATGTTGGGGTCTGCTCCAGGTGTGAATGGTTCATGGTTATGGTTATGCATCCAGTTGGTTAGAGGAGGAGCAGGGGGTGAGGCTTTTCAGCCTTTGCTTTCCTTCTTCTCTTCTGAATCTGTTACATCACTATTGGAGGATGTTCAGTTTCCCCTGAATGTTAAAGAGACCATCTTTCTGGTACTCAATCTGGTAAGCTTCCTCTACATAGTCTGCTGCATCTCTAGAATGAGGGCTGAGATTTCTAGACGGGCTGATGAGATCCCTGACTCAGGAATAGACCCAGGTGTGGAAAATCCTAAGTGGTGTGGGAAATGGGAGAATATGGGCCAAATCCTGAAGGAATTTTCTGAGCCTATAGTCTGGGACTTTCCCCATGAACAAATTCAGAACCCAGCTGAGGTGGGGAAATATCTGAAAGAGAAGTACCAGGATGACCCTAAGGAGAAAAAGATCGTTGCAGTGAGCTGGGCCTTGGCATATGCTTATCGCGCGTTGCTAGATACGGTTGGGCAGCAGACAGAGGCAGGGGGGCAGGGAGATAAATCAGCAGCTATCCCGGTCACTCAGGCTGCAGCCAGCACCCCAGGCTCAAAGCCAGCAGCCAAGCTAGATAGTGAGCCTAAGCCAGCAGCTAAACCAATGGCTGTTGCTACTAGCACCAGGAGTGGAAAATGCACAGGCAAGACCAATCGACCAGTGGATGATGATGATGATGATGCAGGAGAAGGACCCTCAACACCTCCTGATGTAAAATCAGAAGTCAAAGCAGCAGGTGCCAGATCAGAAGCCAATATGGAGTCCTTTTCCCTGAAGGACCTCCGTGGCCTAAGGAAAGATTACACCCGGCGGCCTGATGAATCCATAATTAGTTGGTTAGTCCGTCTCTGGGATGCTGCAGGTGAGGCCACAATTCTGGATGGCACTGAAGCCAGGCATTTGGGATCCCTGTCACATGATCCTGTCATCGACCAAGGAATGATGAGGGGGGTTAATCCTCACAGCCTCTGGGCACGGGTCTTGGATAGTGTTGCACAAAGATACCTGTGTGCAGATGATCTTTATATGCAGCAGACCCAGTGGAAGACCATAGAGCAAGGGATCCAACGCTTGAGGGAAATGGCAGTGGCAGAGATTATCTTCTCAGATGACGTAACAACTAGGAACCCAGACTTAGTACCATGCACGTCTGTGATGTGGCGGAAACTTGTACGACTCGGGCCACATGAATATGCTTCTGCCTTAGCCATAATGAAGCGGGATGAGAGGGATGAGACCGTGCTGGATATGGCAAAGAAGCTCCGAGCATATGCAGATGCTGTGCATGGCCCAACACATGCCAGAATCGCAGCAGTGGAAACACGTCTGCAGAAGTTAGAGGATAAGATAGAGGAGAATCACAAGAAGCTCAGAGAGGAGATTAAGGAAGACCTTCTCCAAATCTCAGCCGTACAGATCAGAGGTCCTAGTGCCCAATACAGACGTTCCCCAGATGGAGAGAGAAGGTACACCCCACGAGCTGAGCTGTGGTTTTTCCTGCGTGATAGTGGAGAGAACATGAGGAGATGGGATGGGAAATCTACTGCTGCTCTGGCACGACGGGTACGTGAATTGAAGGAAGGCAGGACTCAGAGAGGGAGCTCCACCAAAAGGGAAGCAGCTCCAGTTGCCCGTAGCCGAACTGCCAGATACGATGATGATGATGACATGTCCGACCCCCTTGAAGGAACATCCAAGACATATGCCCAGGCAAAGAAGCATGACCAGGCTTAGAGGGGCCCTGCCTCTAGCCAGGTAGAGGCTAGGGAAAATCGTGTTTTCTGGTCTGTGTGGATTCGTTGGCCTGGCACATCGGAACCACAGGAGTATAAAGCTTTGGTTGACACTGGTGCTCAATGTACATTAATCCCATCGAGACATGTGGGGACAGAGTCTGTTTCTATTGCCGGCGTGACAGGGGGATCCCAGGATTTCACTTTGGTGGAAGCGGATGTAAGCCTGACGGGAAATGAGTGGAAGAAACACCCTATTGTGACTGGCCCCGAGGCCCCATGTATTTTGGGCATAGATTACCTTCGAAGTGGGTATTTCAAGGACCCAAAAGGACTCAGGTGGGCATTTGGGATAGCAGCTGTGGTATCAGAGGGTGTCCAGCAATTGAATACTTTGCCTGGACTGTCCGAGAATCCATCTGCAGTAGGACTTCTGAAGGGAGAAGAGCAACAGGTGCCAGTTGCCACTTCCACAGTGCATCGACGGCAGTATAGAACCACTCGAGATGCTGTGATCCCCATCCATAAGATGATCCGAGAGCTGGAGAGCCAAGGGGTGGTCAGCAAGACCCACTCACCCTTCAACAGCCCCATTTGGCCTGTGCGTAAATCTGAAGGAGAATGGAGATTGACAGTGGACTACCGTGCATTGAATGAAGTGACTCCACCACTGAGCGCTGCTGTGCCAGACATGCTGGAACTCCAGTATGAGCTAGAGTCCAAGGCAGCGAAGTGGTATGCCACTATTGACATTGCCAATGCATTTTTCTCCATTCCTTTGGCAGCAGAATGCAGGCCTCAGTTTGCTTTCACCTGGAGGGGAGTGCAGTATACCTGGAACCGACTGCCCCAGGGGTGGAAGCACAGTCCCACCATCTGCCATGGACTGATCCAGACTGCACTGGAAAAGGGTGAGGCTCCAGAACACCTCCAGTATATTGATGACATCATTATGTGGGGGAACACAGCCACAGAAGTGTTTGAGAAAGGACAAAAAATCATCCAAATCCTCCTGGGAGCTGGTTTTGCCATTAAAAAGAGCAAAGTAAAGGGACCAGCTCGTGAGATTCAGTTCCTAGGTGTGAAGTGGCAGGATGGACGGCGTCAGATTCCTACCGATGTCATTAACAAGATCACAGCTATGTCTCCACCGACCAATAAGAAGGAAACGCAAGCGTTCCTAGGTGCCATAGGCTTTTGGAGAATGCACATTCCTGAGTACAGTCAGATCGTGAGCCCTCTTTATCTGGTCACCCGCAAGAAGAACAATTTCCACTGGGGCCCTGAGCAACAACAAGCTTTTGCCCAGATCAAGCAGGAAATTGCCCATGCAGTTGCCCTTGGCCCAGTCAGGACAGGACCAGAGGTGAAGAATATGCTCTACTCTGCAGCCGGGAACCATGGCTTGTCCTGGAGCCTTTGGCAGAAGGTGCCTGGGGAGACTCGGGGTCGGCCACTAGGATTTTGGAGTCGAAGCTACAGAGGGTCCGAAACCAACTATACTCCGACTGAGAAAGAAATCTTGGCTGCCTATGAAGGAGTCCTAGCTGCCTCAGAGGTGATTGGCACGGAAGCACAACTCCTCCTGGCACCCCGACTGCCGGTGCTGGGGTGGATGTTCAAAGGCAAGGTTCCTTCCACTCACCATGCCACTGACGCTACATGGAGCAAGTGGATTGCCCTTATCACTCAGCGCGCCCGTATAGGTAAACTGAATCGCCCTGGGATTTTGGAGATAATTACAAATTGGCCCGAAGGTGAGAATTTCGGTGTCACAGATGAAGAACCAGAACCAGCGATACGGGCTGAAGAGGCTCCTCCATATAACCAGCTGCCACCAGAGGAAACACGTTATGCTCTTTTCACGGACGGTTCCTGTCGCATCGTAGGGATGAACCGGAAGTGGAAAGCAGCCGTGTGGAGCCCCACACGACAGGTCGCTCAAGCTACCGAAGGAGAAGGTGGATCGAGCCAACTCGCTGAACTCAAAGCTGTTCAGCTGGCCCTGGACATTGCTGAGAGAGAGAAATGGCCAAGGCTCTATCTTTACACTGATTCATGGATGGTAGCTAATGCTCTGTGGGGATGGCTGGAGAGATGGAAAGAGGCCAATTGGCAGCGTAGGGGAAAACCAATTTGGGCTGCTGATGAGTGGAAAGACATCGCTGCTAGGGTAGGGAAGCTACCTGTGAAGGTCCGCCATGTAGATGCCCATGTCCCCAAGAGCAGAGCTAATGAGGAGCACCAACACAATGAGCAGGTAGACCAGGCTGCAAGGATAGAGGTGTCAAAGACAGACCTAGATTGGGAACACAAGGGAGAGTTATTCCTAGCTCGGTGGGCCCATGATGCCTCAGGTCATCAGGGTAGAGATGCCACCTATAAGTGGGCACGAGACCGAGGGGTGGATCTAACCATGGACAGTATTTCTCAGGTTATCCACGACTGTGAGACGTGTGCTGCCATCAAGCAAGCCAAGAGAGTGAAGCCCCTGTGGTATGGTGGGCGGTGGTCCAAGTACAGGTATGGGGAGGCCTGGCAGATCGACTACATCACACTGCCCCAGACACGCCAAGGCAAGCACTACGTGCTGACCATGGTAGAAGCCACCACGGGATGGCTGGAAACCTATCCTGTGTCTCATGCTACTGCCCGGAACACCATCCTGGGCCTTGAAAAGCAAGTCCTGTGGAGACATGGAACCCCTGAGAGGATTGAGTCAGACAATGGGACTCATTTCAAGAACAGCCTTATCAACACCTGGGCTAGAGAGCACGGCATTGAGTGGGTCTACCATATCCCCTACCATGCACCAGCTGCAGGGAAAGTAGAGAGGTACAACGGGCTACTGAAAACCCAGCTGAAAGCCTTGGGTGGGGGATCCTTCAAAAATTGGGAGCAGAATTTAGCAAAGGCTACCTGGTTGGTCAACACCCGAGGTTCCACTAACCGAGCAGGTCCTGCCCAGTCTGAGTACCTGAATATAATAGATGGAGATAAAGTCCCAGTGGTACATGTCAGAGGTCTGTTAGGGAGGACAGTGTGGATCAATTCTGCCTCGAGTACAGACAAACCCATCCGTGGAGTTGTCTTTGCTCAGGGACCTGGCTGCACATGGTGGGTAATGCAGAGAGATGGAACAACACGATGCGTACCTCAGGGAGATCTGATTGTGGGGTGAAAGTGATATGCAAATATCGTTTGCTATGTTATTGCCATTGTCTGTACACTAAACTGTATAGACATGAGATAGGAGGAAATTGTTTGACGATATGGGGATAAGGGGTGGAATGTCCTAGGGTGACTGTTATCCCCATTCGTGTGTGTGTAATTTATGCTGGATATTATGTTCTGTGCCTTTAAGACTGGTGGAGTGAAGGTTTTGTTTTGGCCCCTTATCAGCCACTCGGCGGGACATCCAGATAGCACCAGTGCATGTTGCTGCTTTTTGCTTTTTGCCCCTGCTTTTTGCTTTCGCTCTTGCTTCTGCTTCGCTTCTGCTTTGCTTGCTCTTGCTTTCTTTCCCCCCCCCGCCATTAGTTAATTTAGCTAAACAGTCCAAATTCCTTTCTGGACTGTTCCCCCCACCCCGTTGGACCTGTCAACTGCTCCGGACTGGGATTTGGAACACGGAGCGAGTGAGTTTACACCTTGTGACTGCAGCAGCTGCCTCAGCGCCGGAGGGACTGATAACAGAGCAAACCCCCAGGAGAGACTTTTCTGAATTTGTCATCTTTGTCAGAGCAGTGGAAGAGTGGTGTCATCCGGTATTGTTCATTGTGTGTGCTGGGGGGTGCTGTGCTTATAAAATAAACAGGTTCTTTCCACTTCTCTCCGAGGAATTCTTCCTGAACCGGTTGGGGGAGGGGCGTGTGGGTTTGTTTTTTGGAGAAGCCCTTTTTGGGGATTCTCTCCCAATTTTGCCCTAAACCAGGACAGCCCCACACAGTCAGCCCGGTGGAGTATCTACAAATAGAGGCCATTTTCCAGGTAGAAAAGTAGTTATTTCCCCAGGGTCTGGGTATGAGATTCAAGGTGGTGTTTGGCGTCGTAAGGACTTACAGGATCCTAGTTTCCGGCAGCTTTAGTATTGGAGAAATCCAGCAAAGTTTGCCAATTTCTTACTTGGCACGGCACGGTTGCATAAGCAAGTGGTTGCAAATGGAGACCATTTACCGTAGGAAACAAAGTCAATTTCCCAGGGTCTGGGTATCCGATTAAAACTGGCCTTTGTGGCTCTCAGGACTTGCAGGGTCTTAGTAGCTGGCTGATTTAATTTTGCAGAAATGCAGCCAAGTTTGCTATTTCTAGCTTGTCACTGCACTGTCGGCCAAGCCCAGTGGCCACTAATAGAGGTCATTTTCCATGGGAAAAAGAAGTCACTTCTCCAGGGTCTGGGTATCAGATTCAAGGTGGTGTTTGGGGCCCTAAGGACTAGCTGGGTCCCAGTTGCTGGTAGCTTTCATTTTAGAGAAATCCAGCAATGTTTGCAAGTTTCTAGCATGTCACAGCACTGTTGCCAATGGAAGTGGTTGCAAATGGAGACCATTTTACGTAGGAAAAAAAGTTACTTCCCCAGGGTCTGGATATCAGATTAAAGCTGGCCTTTTTGGACTCTAAGGACTTGAAGGGTCTTAGTAGCTGGCAGCTTTAGATTTGGAGGAATTCAGCAAAGCTTGCAATTTCTAGCTTGGCTTAATACAATGGGCACAGGTAAGATGCCGGAAACAGAGGCCATTTTCCATGGGAAAAAGAAGTCATTTCCCCAAGGCCTGAGCATCAGATTCAAGGGCACCTTTGTGGCTCTAAGAACCTCCTGTCTTCTATTTGCTGGCAGCTTTAGTGTTGGAGAAATCCAGCAAAGTTTGCCAATTTCTAGCTTGGCACTGCACAGTCGCATAGGCAAGTGGTTGCAATCGGAGACCATTTTGCGTAGGAAGAAAAAAATCACTCCCCCAGTGTCTTCGCATCAGATTCAAGCTGGCCTTTGGGGTTCTAAGGACTTGAAGGGTCTTAGCAGTGGCAGCCTTTGTAATATCCAGCCAAGTCTTCCAATTACTAGCATATCCCTGCAAATTTGGCCAGGCTGAATGGTGGCTAAGAGAGGCCATTTTCCATGGGAAAAAGAAGTCATTTCCCCAAGGCCTCAGTATCATATTCAAGGTCGCCTTTGTGGCTCATAGAACGTCCTGTCTCCTGGTTGCTGGCAGCTTTATTTTTGAAGAAATCCAGAACTGTTTGCCAGTTTCAAGCTTGGCACAGTACTGTCATCTGGGCCGAGTGGTTGTAAACGTAGGCCGCTTTCCATGGATAAAAGAAGTCATTTCCCCAGGGCCTGGGTATCAGATTCAAGGTCGCCTTTGTGGCTATAAGAAGGACCTGCCTTCTATTTGCTGGCAAGGTTTAGAGAAATCCAGCAAAGTTTCCACGTTCTAGCTTGGCACAGTACTGTCGCCCAGGCCCAGTGGCCGCTAACAGCCCCATTTTCCATGGGAAGAAGAAGTCATTTCCCCAGGGTCTGGGTATCAGATTAAAGCTGGCCTTTGAGGCTCTAAGGAATTGAAGGGTCTTAGTTGCTGGCAGCTTTAGTTTTGGAGAAATCCAGCAAAGTTTGCCAATTTCCAGTTTGGGACCGGACAGTCGGGCAGGCTGTAAGGCTGCAAATGGAGGTATTTTCCATGTGAAAAAGAAGAAACTTCCAAGTTTTCTGGCTATGAGATTCAAGGTCGCCTTGGTGGCTCATAGAACGTCCTGTCTCCTTGTTGCTGGAAACTTTAGTTTTGGAGAAATTCATACAAGTTTTCCAATTTCTTGCTTGGCACCACACTCTCAGCCAGGCCATGTGGCCGCACACAGTGGCCCTTTTCCATGGGAAAAAGTAGCCATTTCCCCAGGGTCTGGACATTAAATTCAAGGTGGCCTCCAATACTCTGTCTCCTAGCTGCGGGCAGCTTTCATTTTTGAGAAATCCAGCAAAGTTTGCCAATTTCTAGCTTAGCACAGCCCTGTCATACAGGTTGAGTGGCTGCAAATGGAGGCCATGATGCATTGGAAAAAAGTCATTTCCCCTGGCTCTTAGTATCAGATTCAAAGTGGACTTTAGGGATCTAAGAACATCCTACCTCCTATCTGCTGACAGCTTTAGGTTTAGCGAAATCCAGCAATGTTTCCCAATTTCTAGCTTGACACGGCATGGTCGGCCAAAGCAAGTGGTTGCTAACGGAAAACATGTAACATCAGAAAAAATGTAACTTCCTCAGGGTCTGGGTATCCGATTAAAGTTGGCCTTTGGGGCTCTAAGGACTTGACGTGTCTTAGTTGCTGGCAGCTTTCATCCAGCAAAGTTTGCCAGTTTCTAGCTTGGGCTAATACAGTCGGCACAGGTAAGATGCCGCTAAGGGAGGCCATTTTCCAAGGAAAAAAGAAATTATTTCCCCAGTGCCTGGTTATTAGATTCAATGTGGTGTTTGTGGTTGTTAGCACTTGCAGGATCCTAGTTCCTGGCAGCTTTAGTTTTGGAAAAATCCAGAAAAGTTTTCCAATTTCTCACTTGGTACAGCACGGTCGCAGAGGCAAGTGATTGCCAATGGAGACCATTTTCCACGGGAAAAAGACATAATTTCTTCAGGGTCTTCCTGTCAGATTCAGTCTATTTTGTTGATCTAAGAACGTCCGGTCTCCTAGTTGCTGGCATCTTTATCGTTAGAGAAATACAGCAAGTTTGCTGCTTTCTAGCTTGACACATCACAATTGCCAGAGCAAGTGGTTTCAAACACCACCATTTTCCATGGGAAAAAGAAGTAATTTCCCCAGGGTCTGGGTGTCCGATTCAAGGTGGCCTTTGGGGCTCTAAGGACATGAAGGGTATTAGTACCGGCATCGTTAGTTTTGAGAAAGATGCTACCACACGACCTGGCCGACTCTGCGGTGGTTGGCTAGAAATTGGCAAATTTTGCTGGATTTCTCCAAAACTAAAGCTGCCAGCAACTAAGAACCAGCAAGTCCTTAAAGGCATGAACATCATCTTGATCTCCTAGGGCAAGATCGGTGGATATTTCCTGTGCTGGCACAATTTCTTCTGACGAAAAATAATAGAAAAGTTTTCTCTATGATGCAGGCGCCAAGAGATGCAGAAATTGGAGATACTGAACTCTCTGAAGATAAGCGCCAGTTTAGGTTCTGAGTTGCAAAGATCTGAATGAATTTCTAGGGCAAGATCCGGGGATGTTTGCTGTGCCGGCATAGTTTCTCCCTGCCAGAAATTGTAGAAAACTTTCACGAAGATGCAGGCGACAAGACCCACAGAAGATGGAGATAAAAAGCTCTCCGAAAATAAGTGCCCGTCTCGGGTGTCTTTCGGCAGAAGCCGCGCACCGGAGTGGGCGGCGACCGGCACAATGGTCAGTGTGCGAAGAAGCTGCTTCTTCGCATCCGGGAAACGGAGAGTGCGGCAGCTAACTGAGATGTGAAAAAGAAGCCGCACAACACTGGCATTCTCTGCACAGCTTTCAAACTGAGAGAAGACGGCACTTGGTCACTCGCCTGCCTCCTAAATTCACATTAGCATTCATAAGGAAGGAGTTTTGGGTAATTGTCTTGTGCAACCTGCTAGTGTTCCTGCAGCCCTCCGTGCAACTTCTAGGGGAAGTTCGGAGGGTGATTGCTGTGCTGGCACAGTTTCTCCTTGCGAGAAATTGTGGAAAATCTTTCCAGCAAGATTCAAGCGCAAAGAGACACCAAGACGGATGTTCGAAGCTCTCCAAATGTCCCCCCTGGTCTCAGGCGTCGTTCAGCAGAAGCCGTGCTGGGGAGCACTCCGAGACTGGCACAATGCTCTGTGGGCGAAGAAGCCCCTACTTCGCATCTGACAGACAGAGAGCGCGGCAGATGCTGAGACTTGAAAAACGAAGCCGCACAACACTGACGTTCTCTGTGCAGCTTTCAAACTGAGAGAAGACAGCACCTGGTCACGCGCCAGCCTACACAGTTCACATTAGCAATCCCATGGAAGGAGGTTTTGGATAATTTTCTTGTCCATCCTGCTGGAGTTCCTGAAGCCCTCCGTGGTAAATTTTACACTACAATTTAGATTCTGTGATGCAAAAACCCACTATTAACTTCTTGGGAGAAATTGGGGGATTTTTGCCGTGCTGACACAATTTCTCCTTGTGAGAAATAGTGGAAAAGCTTTCCGCGAAGGTGCAGGTGGCGAGAGCCGCTGAAGACGGACATACAGAGCTCTCCGAAGGTAAGCGCCAGTCTCAGGCGTCTTTCGGCAGAAGCCGCGCTCCGGAGCACACCGCGAGCGGCACAATGCTCGATATGCGAAAAATCCGCTTCTTTGCCTCGGGGAGATAGAGCTGGCACTAGCTGCTGAGACATGAAGAACAAAGCTTCTCAACAGTGGCATACACACTGCGCAGCTTTCAAACGGATAGAGGAAAGTTCTATACAACTCTCCTACCTTTTAAACTCACATTATCATTAGTATAGAAGGAGTTTTTGGGCAACTTTCCTGTCTATCCTGCTAGTTCTCCTGCCACCCTCTGTAATAAATCTTACACTTCTGTTTAGGCCCTGAGATGAAAAAAACTTGATGAACTTCTGGGGAAAGGTCGGAGGATGTTTGCTGTGCTGGCACTATTTCTCCTTGCGAGAAATATTGGAAATGCTTTCCACGAAAATGCAGGCGGCAACAGACGCTGAAGACGGAGCTCTCCGAAAGTAAGCCTTTGTCTCCGGCGTCGTTCGGCAGAAGCCACTCTGCGAAGAGCTCTGGGACCAGCACAATGCTCAGTGCGCGAACCAGCCACTTCTTCACCTCCGGGAGACAGCACAGCAGCTGCTGAGACGTGAAGAACGAAGCCGCACAACGCTGGCATTCTCTGTACTGATCTCAAACTGAGAGAGGACAGTACCTTATCACTGCATTTTAAACTCAAATTAACTTTCGTATACTTCTTTGAGAACTTTCTTGGTTTTCATGTTGGGTTAGGGTTAGGGTAAGGGTTAGGGTTAGGGTTAGGTTTAGGGTTTAGGGTTAGGGGTTAGGGTTTAGGGTTAGGGTTTAGGGTTAGGGTTTAGGGTTAGGGTTAGGGTTAGGGTTAGGGGTTAGGGTTTAGGGTTAGGGTTAGGGCTAGGGTTAGGGTTAGGGTTAGGGTTAGGGGTTGGTTTGTATTTGAGGTAGGATTAATTTCAATAGATTTCTTTAATAGACTTCTGATATGTATTATTGGGATTTTGGTTTTGTTTATTGGATGTATAAACATAGAGATTTGGTAGTGCTTGCTTGGCTGCTGGAGTTTTTGGTGTTAATTTATTAGATGACTTTTGCTAGATGCAGTTTTAAATTTTTAAGAGGTTTTTTTTTTTTAATATAGTGGTTTTTAAAAGTTGAATGTATTGTTTTATGTTGTTTGTAGGTGGTGTATGATAAGGGATATGGGGTACTTGAACGTTGTGGTTTTAGTGTTCCTAAGTTCCGATTTATTTCTGGTTCAGTGTTTCTTTTTCAATTTTAGTTTTGGGGACAGGGGCATTTATATGGTGGGTTTTTATAGGCAATATTTTTTAAAATTTTATTATTTTAACAGTTTAGATTTTTTATTTTTTGCTTTTAATTAGTAGTTTAAAGATAATTTTTATAGATTATTGGTTATGATTTTGAGTTAGCATAAAGGTAGAGCTTTGGGGGCTTTTTCTAGTAATGTTTAGGGTCAGTTGCACAGTTTTGAGTTTAGTGAGTCAGCTTGAGTTTTTTTTTTACAGGTTTTTGTTTTTATTTGCAGTTATTTCTTTTTCAATGTGTGTTTGAGTTTTTTTGGGTTTCTGAGATATGGATTTAGGAGGAAGTTTAGGATTAGAATGTATGGAGGTTTTGGGCTAGTTATAGTGGGGTTTTTAAATTTATTTCTAGTTGGGTTTATTTGAGTTTTTAATAGGGTGAAATGTAGTGGGATCTTTGTTCTGTTGGTAATAGAAATAGGTTTTGTTTTGATATGCTATGATGGGATGAGCGTGCCCTGCGTGCCGGTGCTGACCAAGGCACAGTATTTTTGTCGTTCTCATGTGTCACGTTCTCATTTGTATGGTTTAATATACAGGCAAAAATAGAAATAAAAATAAATGTAAAAAGAAATATTAAATTATAATGGTAAACATAAACATAGAAAACAGATAAATACATAAAACTATAATGTATATTATTGTAACGTGTTGTATAGAAATTATAGTCTAATATATATGTAGAAAGATCTATAAATATGGATTGTAAATATAAAAATCTCAAATATGGTTTAAAATAAATTGGGGATTTTTTGGTTTTTATTAGGTTGTAGGCAGGGCTTTTTATAAACAATATAAAGAAAACAAAACTATAAATCCAACTCTCCAAATATATAATATCTATACTGATACCTAGAAAAAATTAATCTAAAAAAAAAAAAGTAATATAAATATATAATATAAAAATATATCTAGTCTTATATTAAAAGGTATTCTCTATAATATATATAATATCTATAAATATAATAAAATATAAATGTACATGTGAATATAATTATGAAAAATAAAATTATTTTTTAAATTTTAAATATGGTTTAACTAAAGGGGTGTCTTTGGTTTTTATTTGGTTAGAGGCAGGGGTTATATTTTAATTAATATAAGTATTATAGAAATGTAAAAGTAAATATATAAATATATTTATATTTATATTTATATTTACTTTAATAGTTTAGTTATAGTTATATATCTTTATATATTTATTATGTACGTAAGTAATGTGAAGAGGTGTAATATAGAATATAAATAACATTATATGGCAATAAAAATTGTAAATATAAATAGGAAAAATATAAATATAAAGATATGTAAATATAGTTTAAAAGAAAGGGCTTTTTTTGTTTTTATTTGGTTAGAGGCAGGGTCTTTATTTTAAATAATATCAATATAGATAATATTGGTATATATTTCTAAATATAGAAAGAGATAAGATATAAAAATATAGATAGAGAAATATGAAATAGAAATAAATATAAATAATAGGAAGAGGTTATATAGAACACAAATAACACTATACATTAATATACATTTAAAATGTAAATGTGACTATAAATATGAAAAATATAATTTGAAAAATCTAAATACATTTTAAACGAAGGGGTTCTTTTTGCTTTTTTTTGGGGGGTAGAGGCAGGGGTTTCATTTGAAATAATAGAAGTGTTACAGAAGTAAAAATCTTAATCAGAACTATATAATCAATATGTAAAAATATATAAATAAATCCAAGTAGTAGGAATAGATGAAAGATAGACTATAAATGTATATATAAATAGCAAATTATAAATATAAATTTATAAATCAACATTATACATCAATATACATTATAAATAGAAATTGGAATATAAATATGAAAAAATATAGAAATAAAATAAATTTAAATATTGTTTAAAAGAAAGAATTGCGTTGTTTTTTTTTGGGGGGGGTTTGGTTTGGTGGTTTTTGTTGTTGTTGTTGTTATTGTTGTTGTTGTTGTGGTGGTTGTTGCTGTTGTTTTTCTCGCCTTGTGGGCAGAGCGCGGTACTGCAGCCCCTCGAGTTTAGCCGAAAATAGCCCAGTGTAGCCGAAGAGCCGATGATAGCCGAGTGTAGATGAAAATAGCCGAGTTGAGCTGGAGAACCGGAAACAGCCGAGTTTAGACGAAAATAGCCGAGTATAGCCGAAGAGCCGATGATAGCCGAGTTGAGCTGAAGAACCGGAAACAGCCGAGTTTAGACGAAAATAGCCGAGTATAGCCGAAGAGCCGATGATAGCCGAGTTGAGCTGGAGAACCGGAAACAGCCGAGTTTAGACGAAAACAGCCGAGTATAGCCGAAGAGCCGATGATAGCCGAGTGTAGATGAAAATAGCCGAGTTGAGCTGAAGAACCGGAAACAGCCGAGTTTAGACGAAAATAGCCGAGTATAGCCGAAGAGCCGATGATAGCCGAGTTGAGCTGAAGAACCGGAAACAGCCGAGTTTAGACGAAAATAGCCGACTATAGCCGAAGAGCCGATGATAGCCGAGTGTAGACGAAGAACCGAATATGCCCGAGTTTAGACGAACCGTGCCGAGTTCAGCCCAAGAGCCGAACCAAGCCAAATTTAGCCGAGTTTAATGGAACAGAATGGAACGTCGCCGCCTTCGGCCGAATCGAACGAGCTCAGCCGAATCAAGGCGAGACCAGCCCAACCTTGCGACCTCGACCGAACCGAGGCGAAGCTTAGGAGGCTGGCTGAACCGAAGCGAGCTCAGCCCAAACAAGCCGCCTGCTCTCGTGCCCGCTAATTAGCGCGAGTGCGGTCACAGCCTAATGAGCTCCTGCCCAACCCCGCGCTGCCGTCCGTGCCCGTGCGATGGCCGGGCCGCCCGCGGGACATGACAGCAGGAGAGCCCCGAGCTGTGCGAGTTTAACGTGAGGCGGCGCCGCTGTCCCGCACTCAGAGAGCCGAACCGAGCCGCGCCGAACACACAGAGCGGCTCCGAGTTCGGCCGAAGAGAGTCCAGCGTTGCCGAACAAGCGAATCTCGCTGAATGCAGCCGATAATAGCCGAGTTTAGCAAAAAATAGCTGAATTGAGCCGAACAGCCGACTCTAGCAGAGTGTCGCCTAACCGAGTCGAACTCCGCCGAGCGCAGCATCCCGGGCAGGGCGAGGTGCCGGGGCGGGCTCGGGGTGGAGCCGGGGTTCTGTGAGGCTTCGCCGCCTGTCCCTCTCTCTATCCCTCCTTCCTCCTCCCCTCCTCCTCTTCTCTCGCTCCCTTTCCCCCATTCCCTCGTCCCCGCAAGCCCCGCTCCTTCCTGTCCTCTCCGTACGCTGCTACTTCGTTCTATTCCCCCTCTCTCCCTCCTCTGTCCACCCTCCCTCTACCCCCCTCCCGGGCTTTCCCTTCCCCTCCCGCTTTCCTCCACAGCCCGACCTCCCTGCTTGCCCTTTCTCATCCCCAGCTATCGCTCCTCTCTTCCCGTCCCCCCTTTCCTTCTTTCCCCAGCAGCCGCGGGGGTCGGGGTGCCGGAGAATAAATCTCAGAGGGTCGGAGCCCGGCGCCCCTCCGCCCCTACAGGAGTCCCCGCACGGGGCCGGAGGCTCTCAGCGGATCCCCCGGTACCGCTCAAACACCCCGCCCTCCACTGCCGGACCTGCGGCTTTCCCGACGTCGCGCTGAGAGTGGCCCCCGCTCTGTGCCGTGCCGTCCCCGCCGTCTCTCTCACTCCCTCTCGCTGCCCCTCGCCCGTGACAGCGAGGCTGGGGAGGAACCTCAGCCTTTCTTGGGGGCTGCCCTCCCCTTTCTTGTTGCGGCAGAATCCCTTTCTGGGGGATGTACATATGGAAAGGGCTTGAAGGAAGCGCTGCGCTGCTGTCCAGGGCAGTTGGACTTGTTCTGTGCCTTCTTTGGGGGTTGAGAAAAAGGGGATGAAGACTCGGGGCTCTGATGCCATTTGGGGCACCCCAGGTACCTGGGAGAGGGAGCCACACTCACTGCGGTGGAGGAGCAGGTGGGTGGCGGACGAGGGGGGTCGTGCTGGGTGCCGTCCTCCAGAGGGACCCAAAGCTGCCACCAAATTCACAGGGAGGGCTTGGTGTAGAATGCTAAAACCTGTCAAGTTACTCATTTTTATAGGTAAGGGTAAAGAATAGGAATTTGTCTCTAAATTTATTTGGGAAGAAACCCTCTCTCTATCCACTCTCTATCCAGGAATGTAGGAAACTCTGACTAGAGATGAGTAGTAGTTTTAAAATATTGCCGTAATGTTTTTATCTAGGAATGAACCAAGCCGTGCCCTGAAACCATAAGAACAGCTGCCGGGGCTGAAGGGAATAGAAAGGGCTCTCTGGCACCTTTTGCCTCCGTTCTCTGCCAGTCCCCAAATCGTGTCACAGTCCCGGAAGAGGCGTTTGTCATGCAGAAGGCCAAAAGGAAGACCTGTAAAATCCTAGCTCTGCCTTGTGTTTCATGTGTTTTTTTTACTCCATATTTATGTCATCACAGAAAGAAAGGAAAAAAGAAATGTGACTGGTTCCCACTATTGCTGTGCCAAGGCTTTTTTTAAAGGCTGGTGTCCTTATATTCTCTTTTTCCACTCCAAGCTTGACTTTTCCCCTCCTTTTTCGAGGTCTGCTGCATTGGGTGTCCCAGGGGTCTTAGGAGTTGGTGCTGATTCTGCTTTTTCTGAAGGTGTATCAAAATGTGCTACCAGAATGACAGTTCTCTCCACTGGAAAGCTTTCCCTCAATTCCATCAGTGCATGTACGTGTTTTAATTGTGGAACCAGAGGGACTGAGAAAAGCCAACACCCGTAGCAGGTTTCTGTTTGCTCTGTGTCTGTGAGAAGTGGGCTGTGTGCTGGACAGGGAGAGGCGCTGTTGGAGAGTGGCATCAGTGCCAGGTGTGAGCTGTGAGGATGATGGGGGCTTGGAGCAGGCCCAGGTGTGAGCTGTGAGGATGATGAGGGGCCGGCTCCTGCCGGGGGGAGGCTGTTTTGGCGGGGGGGGGGGGGGCGGTGGTTGCCTTAGCTCCCTTTTGCATGGAGCTGCTGAGTAGAGGGGTTTATAGGGGGCTCCCGAGGCTATCTCATGGAAGGACGGTGAGAGCTTCTCACAGGATCTGGAGGATCACCAGGATACGCGCTTGGATACATGGAGCATTGCTTAAAGGAGGTGCCGAGGGACAAAGCTTTGTGCCGGGAAGCAGCAGCCGAACAGGTGAGCCCGTGTGGATTTGGAACGGGGACTTTTGTCCTTTCCTTTTTCAATTTCATCTTGCCAGTCCCTCCCTGGTGCCTCTGGAAAAAACATGGAGCTTATGAGGACAAAAGAAACTAAGGAGAGGGAAATAGCTACTTTTCTTTTAATGTCTGTGTTTGAACCGGTGAGGATCCCCCTTCACTTGTGGTTTTAAGGGTGTTGATTGAAGGAAAACCTGCCTTTTCCAGGATGTTAGGGGTATCACAGGGGTGACAGGGAATCTCCCTGCGTTCTATTTTAAGGGGAATGGGAAAAATATTGTTGTCGTATTATGGGTTTGATTTGAAGGTAGCCACCCCATTTTCATCATCCTAAGATTTAAATTGAAGGGGCAGCCCTGGTGTTTTCAAGGGTTTGAACTGAGGTCAAAATCCCCCTTTCTCCCTCATTTGAAGGATTTCATTTGAGGAATTGCCCTTCTTTTCTGCTATTACAGGGGATGAAATTGAAGGGGAGAACACATTTATTTGCCCTTGTTGAAGTGAGGTGAGCCCCGCCTGCGGGGTCCAATTGCAGGAACCTCCAGCTCTCGCAGCGTTCGCAGGGTTGCAATCGGGCTGTGCCGCTGCATTTGAGGGCGCTTCTTCTGCCCGTGGCCCGGCACCGAACGTTCCCGCTCGGGAGCCCTCCCGGCACCGCCCGGGCACTCGCTGAGGCGGACGGGGAATTTGGCGCGGCCGGGCTGCCGCGGCAGCGCCGGTGCGAGCCGTGCGGAGCCGAGCGGGGCTGTGCCGGGCCGGCGGGCGGGAGAGGCGGCCCGGGCCCTGCGCTGGCCCGGCCGGTGCCGGCCGCTCTGCCCGCTCCGGGCGCGGGGCTCGGGCGCTGCCGGGGCCCCTGGGCCCGGTGCCGGCCCTGCCGGGCCGGGGGAGCGGGCGGGGGGCTCCGGGGCGGCGCCGCCCCTGCGCGCCGGAGGAGCCGCTGTCCTGCCAGCAGCCGCGCTCCGTCCGTGCCGGCAGCGCGGGCTTCGAGTTCTGAAAGTTCTTTGATGTCGTGGTTTTGAGGCGGTTTTTGGCAATCTATTGCATCGTTTTGTTCTGTTTGCAGTTGGTAGATGCTAAGGGATAGGGTGTTTTTCCTGAATGCTATGGATCTCGGTTAAGGTGGTGATGGTAAAGGTTTGTTTTGAATTGAGTTTTGTTGTCGGATGTATTTTTTTGCCGGGGTGTGCAATGGTTTTTAAAGGTGTGCGATGGTTTTTATGGGTCGTAGCGTGAAGTAGAGGTTAGGTGTTTAATTCTGTTGTGGTGGCTTTTATTAGCGTGAGTGTGTAGTGTTTGTTTTGGTGGGTTTGAGGTAGCGTCATGTAGTTAACAGCAGCGGGGTTTTTCATACTTATAATTGCATTTTTGTTTATTATCTTACGAGGCTTTTACTTATCTGGTCTGTTTGATTGGAGTGTATGCTTTATTGTTACGGATAATTTGGGAGATATTGTTTATGGTTACATTTTTCTTTACGCTTTGAATTTATTTCTAGGTGGAATTTTTATTTTGACAGATTGATGCACGATGCGTTTATTCCGTTAGGAATAATTTTTTTGTTGTAAATTTATGTATATTTGGTTTTGGTGTGGTGGTTTTTTGTGGTGTTGGTGTGTTTTATTTTTTTTTTTTTTTTGTCTTTTGATGCATTTGATTGTTTATTAGTTTTTTTTTGGGTACATGGGTATTTATATGGTGGGTCTTTTTAGTGGTTGAGATTTTTTTACATCGTGAATTACTTCTGTTTTTAAAATTATTTTTATAGAGTATTGTTTCTTCTTTGAGTTACTGTAGAGTTTTGGTTATTTTTTTTAGTAACGTTCAGGGTCAGTGGTACGGTTCGGAGTTTAGGAAGTTGGTTTGATTTTTTTTTTTTTAGTAGTTTTTGTGGTTTGCTGTGTGTGTTTCTCTATGGTTTTCTTTTCGTTCTGTTTTTCTGATGTGATAAGAATTGTTAGGGAAAAGAATGTTTTGTGCTTTTTTTTTGGTGGCAGCTGGTTGGCTGGTGGAGGTATTTTAATTTTTTTTGGACGATATTGGTGGGAATTTGATGCTGTTTGTTTTGTTATTTTATTTAGGAATTGGATTTTAGACGTAAAATTATAACTATATTTAAACAAAACAAATATATATATAGAAATTGGAATAAAAACTACTATTTTAAATATAGACAGAATATATAAAAATAAAACACAAATAGTATTGCATATTACAATATATATGATATAATCGATATATCATATATACATTATTTATTATTATATAATATATATTATTTATTATTATATATAATAAATAATATATATTACAATAAGTTACTATATTGTTTATTACGGAGTATTTATATGTTTATAAAAAATAAATACGGATTATAAATATTAAAAAAATCCCATGCAAAATCTAAATCTAGAAATGTATTACAAATATATGCATACATATATAAAAATATAAAACGTTCATAAATATGAAATAATAAAAATCAATACAATACATAATACAAGTAATACTACATATATCCTATTAAATATAGGAAATATAGATAAAAGCTATATAAATATAGGACATCAATATGTTATCATATAATATATAACAAATTATAAATCTAAATATCTTTTTAAAGTAGTTTAAAACAAAAGGGTATTTTGTTTTTATTTGGTAATAGGCAGGGTTTAGATTATAAAAATTATAAATACAAATAATATAAAGGTAGAAATTTAAGAATAGAAATATATGATAAATACATAGATAAATATAAAAATTAAAAATGTAGGAAAAATTAAGTTGTAGCAGCAGATATGATACATAAGATACATTATTATTTATCTATTGTATTTGAATATGATATATATACTATATTACATCATACGTATTAATATATAATTATAATTTATATATATAAATATAATGTATATTAATATACACTATATTAATATATATTTATTTATATAATGCATCAATAGATCCGAAACATAAATGTGGTGGATTTTTAAATCTAATTTCTTTATTTGAGTTGTTATGATCTTATTTTTTAGTGGTTTAGATATTTTTTACATCGTCTATTTGTTTGGGTTTTTAAGTTAATTTTGTAGAGCATTGGTTTCTCTGAGTTAATGTAGAGGTAGTGTTTTGGTTATTTTTATTAGTAACATTTGGTGTCTGTTGTACCGTTTGGAGTTCAGTAAGTTGGTTGGGTTTATTTTTTTCTTAGCTGTTTTTCTGATTCACTGTGTGTGGTTTTCTATAGGGTTGTTTTTCATTTTTGTTCCCTTTTTTTGGATGTGATAAGAATTCTTAGTTAGAAGAGCACAGTGTGGTTTTTTTTCCTGGCAGTTGGTTGCATGGTGGAGTTTTTTCAGTTTGTGTTATTTGTTTAAGGGGTTCTTTTTGTTAATTAGAGGTTAGGTTTTTTGTTAGACGTTAAAGTTGTTATTTTGGGGTAATTTGTCATTATTTTCAAGGTTTTACAGTGATACAGATGCTTGATATGGGTGTGCTGTAGGATGAGAGTAATTTATTTGTGGAATTGATGGCAGGGTAGTTGACAGTTTTGTATAGAATATGTATTTTAGTCACAGTACTTGGGGGAGAGTAGGAGGAGTTTTGTTTTAGTGTTTGTTTTTGAGGTGGTTTGGAGTTTTCTTGTCAGCTGGGTTTTTTGTTGGCTGGTGGAGCTATTCTGACTTTGTTATGATATTGGTGGGCATTTGATGCTGTTTCTTTTGTAACTTAACTTTTAGGAATTGGATCTTTTCAGTAGGATTTTTGATTTTGCTTTTTTCGATGGTAAATATTTTTTAAGGAGAATTTGGATGAGTTTTTAAAATAGTTTTTTTTTTTAGTTTAATTTGGGTGAATGTATAGTAGACAGTAGGATTGTGTTTTTATTTTTGGGGTAGTGGGTTATAGGTGTATTGTATGTTTTTTAAGTGAAGGTAAATCGAGGTTTGCGTTCAGTTGTTAGAGGAATGGAGGAAAAGGTATTAGTAATAGTGGTGTGTTATTTTGTTGTTTTAAATTTTAGGTTGTGTTGGAGTTTTAATAAGTTTGTTACAGTAGTGTTTAATGGTGGAGTTCTTTAAGGTAAGATAGCATATAGTTAATTTTGATTTCTTTTAGATTTGTGTATAGGTTAAATGGGGTTGCTGAAGGCTGAGTGGGCTTAATTGATTACTTTTTGGTGTTTTAGTTAATGGAGTATTTTTCAGATGGGTGTTATGGTATTTTGAGTTGCTTGGTGTAGCTGGAGGCGGATTGTTGAGATGGCAAGGGGTATTTTTTTATTTTTTTTTTTAAGAAGTTTTATTGTAGATGGTCCTAGATAGTTGAGGTTAGGTGTTTAATTGTTTTATGTTCTTTGGCTTGATAGTTATTTTACATGTTTATTTGAGGTTTTTTTTGTTTTTAAAATATTTGGTATGGAGGAAGTTAATGTTTAGAATGTATGAATTTTTGGGTCAAAATAGTATTATTAGATCTTACTTTAAGTGATTTTTTTTTTTTTAGCTGTTATTGCTGTTAAATTCTGTAATATTTGTGTTAAGCTAGTAATGGAAATAGTTTTTGTTTTATATGTTGTGATGAGGGCAGCAGGGACTGTGTACTGGTGTTCACTAGGGTTGTATTTTTTTGTGGTTAGGATGTGTTAGGTTAATTTATATAGCTTACAAGGCATGGGTTTTTTTGTTTTTATTTGGTTAGAGGCACAGAATTTTTAGCTTTCAAGGGATTTAGGGAGAGATTTTAGAGGTTTTATTAAGTAGATGATACATGGGATCCTGCCAACTGACACCAAGAACCTGAGCGGGGCAGTTTTGCTTACCTGGGAGAAGGGCCGGCATTGGAGTTCAGGGGCCTGTGGCCAGGAGTGGCTGATTGCCTCCTGAAATTCCGTAGTGCGCAGGATGCCTGCCAGACCTAAGTTGGCACCAATGCTGAGTCAGGCTGGTATGATAGTGCCAAGTACCTCCTGCAAACTGACACCAACTACCTGGGTTGGTGATTTTTGTTTGCCAGGGAAAAGGGCCAACATTGGTGTTCGGGAGCCTGTGGCCCGGAGTGGCAGGCTGGCTCCTAAAATTCCGCATTGCACATGATATCTCCTAGACCCCAGCTGCCACCACCACAAAGTCAGGCTGCTTTGTGAGTCCCAAGCACATCTTTCAAACATTCTCGAGTTGCGCATCCTTGTTGAGGGTTTTTATTGAGGGAAAAATTTCTCTTTTTTCATTGCTGCTGGGATTTAAATTGAGGAGAACCCTTCTTTTCACATTATTTTGGGAGAATAAATAAAGGACAGAAGAGGGTTTTTTGCCATTTTACCTGTTTCAGTGGAGGTACCTGCTCAGTTTTTTCACTTTTACAAGTTCACTTGAACAAAACTCTGTCTTTTTCTGTGTTTTAAGGATTTACTTATTCCTTTCTCAGCACTTCTTTCTGTGTCTTTAGATATCTCAGAGAAGGGTCAGCCTGGCATGTATTTAACCCTTACGCTGCCTGGGAGGTTTTTTTTTTTTCTTTTTTTTATTTATACTGTATATTGCTCTAATTAGAGGTCCTAAGGAGAGTCAGATTATTCATATCATTAGTAATATTCTCCACTCTGCTTAGTCACATGTGAAGTACTACTTAGTAATCACCATGGTCTAATTATGTAAGTTAACAGCAGATTACCCAATTTATCTAGCTATGCTACCTAAACACACTGTTTTATTTCTTACCAGTTTTCTGTTCTTCTGCTCCAAGTAGTTGTAGAAAAAAAGAAAGTGCTGTTATTTCTCTGGAGAGTTTTCTTCTATAACAAGCCAGTTACTCCCCTTGAATTCAAGTCAGAGGAGTCACACAGCTGCAGCTGCTCTGAGGGCCTTTATACCCAGTGGGATTTGCCCCCTCCCTTTTCCCGGGCATTGTGGGAACGAGAGGCGGGCACAATCAGGGGTATATTAACCCAAGCCTTTGCTGCTGGGCTTCATTTCCGCTCTGGGATGTGCTGGGATAAGAGCTCTCTTCTCATTTCAGTGAAGAGGCTTTTCCAGTTGTTTTCAGCTTGTTTTCAGCAGGTGCTTTTGGGCATCTAAAGCAACAGAGGCTTTGAAGATACTGTGAAGAAAACAGCATTGAACACAGAGAGTATTTAAGTTCATGATTTTGGATTGTGTGTTCAGGAGTGGTCAAGTGCTTTTGTCATTTCTGGTGTTGTTGTTGTTTAGTTGTTTCAATTTTTATTTTAGGAGGAGTGCAGCTTCCAGAAATTCCAGGTTGTGTTAAGCACAACACTTTTTTCAGCAGATTCATCATGTTGCAAAAGGCACCTGCCCGGTGTCAAAGACGATGTTTGGGATTGAGGCTTCAGGTGAGTTGAGGATTGTGACTAGGAGAGGGAGGGTGAGCAGGTATCAGGTTAGGAGTTATTGTGGGGGTGGTTTGAAGGCAGCAGGGTGAGAAATGGTATCTATTTGAGGGCCCCCCCCAAGGCTTTTCACAAGAGTAGCAGAGGCATTCACATGTCTTACAGCACACAAGGTCACCCACTACACTCACAAAAATGCCATGTAACTTTGCCTCTCTCTAACCCAGGTGCCACTCACAATAACAGGCACAACAGAATCAGGATGAAGCTGGAGCCTCGAGGACCCAGGTACATTCTGGAGAGGGCAGGTAGCTGACTTGCTGGGATTTGGCCCAGATAACCCTGAACTCATACATTGCTTTTGGTTTTCTTTATTGTAGCTGACTGAGAGGCTAACAGGCGATCACAGGGCCCTCCAAGGCAGACTCATTTCAGGTCCAATGTGGATTCACATCACTGATCATGCAAAAGCTAACTCAGGGGCCACAGCCTGTAGATGGGAGGATAGGAGAGTTCCGGGTTGGAAATTCCTGGGACAGATTTAAAAATTAGCAGAGGGTAAAGGGATGTCCTCTAAGAGGCCTCTTAGGACAGCTAAAGGGAGAGGGTCTACTTTTCATTGCAGCTGTAGTGTGTGCTGTGCAGAACAGTTCCAGTCTGTGTTATGTTGTCTGGTGTACTGTGTTACCTAGTGTGTGTCTGGGGTCCTTTGGATCAGATATCTCTGCCTTTTCACCTCGAGGCTCTTACTACAAGCATCAGCCATCATCTCTAGGTTCTCAAATGCTCGTACTTCTCGGCATAATGCGGATATCACTTGTTCTCTCACCGGCGGGCTCAGCCCTGTCCAAGTCACATCTCAGAAGCATTGAGTCATGTTTTTGAGGCTTTGTTTTGCGGCGTATCGCTATCCATCCTTTCCAGCCTGAGTCATAACTCTCGGAGCCTTATAACATTGTATGCTATGGAGAGCATTCAAAATGTAGCATTGTCTCACAGCCATGTCTATCATTGTGACCAACAGTTCTTATAACAGGTCACTGTGTTCCAGTCTTTTCTTCTGCTCCTTAGAGGAGCCTCCTCCATCTACCGTTGTCTTATCATCAGTCATCTCTTTTGGCAACCTCTCGATCCTTGCCATTATTAATCTTGCCAGGAACTCTTCTCTCATCCTTGTGTCACACTGTTGGTAGCATAATGTGTTGTGTTTAATGTCCCCTTGTTAGTCACGTTCTGTGTCACGAGTGTCCGCACATATTTGTGCCAGAGCTGCTCTGCCCTGCCGCATAGCCTGGTGCAATAGGACAAGTCCTGGGGACTTGGAGTCTGTGGGGTGTTGTTGGAGTCTAGATGATATTCCTAGATTGACACAAGATGTTTGAAGCTGTGAGGTTACCCTGCAGTCCTTTGACTTTTGTCCTCACTTTCTTTCAGATGCAGAAGTATAAAATCCACGGCAAAATCCATCCACCCATCCCGGGTGAGGAGGTTCCCCCTAGCAGGTCAGTCACCGTTTGTCTCTGCAGGGGGAGTGTAAAGTGTGACTCTGTTACAGCACTGTTCTTTGTCTTTCTTTTTAGGAAGTAAAGCTGGATATCAGCAGTCAAGGTGAAGTGGGCAAGGGGAGCATTGAGTGGTGTACAGAAGCAGTTGTTAGTGCTCAAGTCTCACTTTCCGGTGCAGCTCTAAGCATCCATTCTCGTTTGTGCGCCTTAGGCAATCCACTCGGCGTACGTCCGGCCCCCGTCACTGACCAGCAGATGGACTGGGTTTGCTGCTCTTGTGAGCCCTCTGGAAGTATTATGCGACTTGGTGATGAAGCTTCTGCCTTCTCTATTTAAAGGTGTCACCCGGGTAGTCTTTGGCAACGGCTGAGTTGTGGTGAGTCGGGAAAGTAGGGAGGAGGAGCGAGGGTCCACTCAGGTTTCAGCAATGCCACATCACCTTGTCTCCCCTTAACCCAGGCGTGCCCCGCGACGAAGGCGTCGGCCTCCGTGTGCAGCCGAAGCGTGTGGCCTGAGGAGATGGGAGGTCTTAGGAAAATGGTGAGTAGCAGAATTGTCGGGTTTTGGCCAATGTGCTGCCAAGATCACGCATTGATGTTTGGTTTTCTTTAATGTAGCTGACTAAGAAACAACAGGAAGTTGTTGAACAGCAGTGCCAGCTGGAACTTCCCAGATGTTGAGGCTGCCTTCTTTTGCACCTGACACGGACCGGCATCCCCAGATATCTGAGAGATAAGTAGAGGGCTACAACCCACCGAGGGGATGAAAGCAGGGTGCTGGTTTAGGAATTACTGGTAGGGGGTTTTGAGTCCACTTTGGAGGTGGGGGTGTCCATGAAGTGGCCCCTTAGGCCACTTAAAAGGAACATCTCACTTTTGACAACAGTGCTGAGGTGCGCAGGTCAAAGCAGTCCTGGCGTGTATTCTGTCACTTGTCTATCGTGCATTCTATGTTGTTTGGGTATCTCATGTCTTTTACCTTAGCCCTTTGAGGGGCCTATCAGAAACCCTGGCATCATTCTTAGCATCTGTGATCTCTGCATTCCTTGGCCTGGCACCCAGGCCATAGAACTTTTGACTCGGGAGCTCAAACAGGTATCAGACTCGCATCTCTCTTTAGAAGCATCCAGTCAGATGTCTTTTCAGGTCTTGTTCTGAGCTGTACGGACAGCTGCGCCCCACAAGGATCCGCTATGGCAGATTAGAGCTTGTAAGAGTGTGAGGTTAGGTAGAGAATTCTGACCCTAGGATTCCCAGGCATCCATCTTTGCAGTTCTTGGACTAAATCATTCAGTTAGCATCTTCTTCCTCCTGGGTTCCTTGAGCCTCATCAGCTCACCATTGGTCTCACCTTGGTCATCTCATTTTGCATTTTCTCAGTCCTTGCAGTCATTTTTCTTGGCAAGAGATTTCTGTCTGTGTTGTGTACCCCTTGTTTGTCACGTCCTGTCTGTCCTGTGTCACAGGTGTCCACACACATTTGTGCTGGAGCTGCTCTTCCCTGCTGCATAGCCTGTTGCAGTAGGAGAAGTCCCGGGGCCTTGAAGTTTGTAATGTGGGGTGTAGTTTATGGACACAAGAGGTCTGGAGCTCTTAAGCTATCCTGCAACAGTTTGACTATTGTCCTAACTTTTTTTTCAGACTCAGATGGATTAAATCTTTGCCAGACCACCCCATCCCAGGTGAGGGGGTTCCCCCGAGCAGGTGAGGCACCATTTGTCTCTGCAGCAGAAGTGTAGATAGTGACTCTGTTACAGCACTGTTTTTGTCTTTCTTTTTAGGAAGTAAATCTGGATACCAGCAGTCAAGGTGAGCAGTGGAGAGAAGCAGTTGTTATTGCTGAGGTCTCAAATTCTGGTGCAGCTCTAAGCATCCACTATTGTTTTTTTTTATTTTAGGTGGTCCACTTGCAATCTATCCTGGCCGAACATGCCTGACGCCAGGTGGGTGCAAACTTAAGGTATCAGTGTGGCATTCTTGTCAGATTAGGGAGGTTGTGTTTTCACAGTATCTCAGCATGCTTTTCTGCTTTGTTTCTTTGCAGGTGCTGTCGCTGCCGTAGGCATGTCAAGGAACAGAGGAGAGCAGGTGAGTCTGTGTTTAGGCAGGGTGACTCATGGGTGAGTTTTATGCAGCAGCATGCTAAGCATGTACCTTTTCTTTTTGCAGGTATCTTCTGGGCGGCCTCCGAAGTCAAATCAAGATTTGAGGTGAGCTGGGGTAGCAGTGTGGAGGAGTCCTGGGGATTATTCTTTTTGAGGGCAATAGTCACCTTTTCTGTTGTCTTGGGCTACAAACCTCCACAGGGTACCTAAGTTTGGAAACGGCAGCACCAAAGCACACACGGAGAACATCTCGACATCCATGTCCAACTGATGATGGATATTGTCCACTCGTTTTCCAAAAGCTAAGTGTTGGGATGTCCTAGGGTGACGTTAGGATGCTGTTATCCCCATTCGTGTGTGTAATTTATGCTGGATATTATGTTCTGTGCCTTTAAGACTGGCTCTGCAGAGTAAAAGTTTTGTTTTGGGCCTCTTATCATCCACTTGGTGGGACATACAGATAGTACAGTACATAGTGCTGCTTTTTTGCTTTGCTCTTGCTTCTGCTTTGCTTTTGCTTGCTCTTGCTTTTTTTCCCCTCTTCTCATTAGGTAATTTAGCTAAACAGTCCAAATTCCTTCCTGGACTGTTTCCTCTTTCCTGTTTGGACCTGCCAATCTGCTCCGGACTGGGACCTGGGAAACACCGAGAGAGAGTTTGCATCTTGTGGCTGCAGCAGCTGCCCTAGGGTGGGAGGGACTGATAACAGTGACTGCCCCCAGGAGAGACTTTCTGAATTTGTCATCTTTTTCAGAGTGGTGTCATCTGGTATTGTTCATTTTGTGTGTTGGGGAGTGCTGTGCTTGTCAAATAAAAAGGTTCTTTCCACCTCTCTCTGAGGAATTCTTCCCGAACCGGTTGTGGGGAGGGGCCATGTGGGTTTGCTTTTTGGGGGGGCCCCTTTTTGGGGATTCTCTCCCAAATTAGCCCTAAACCAGGACAAATTTTGGTGCCCAGCCCATGGGGCTCGAGAGAGAGTGGAAAAACCCGGTTTTGAGTGCATTTTGGTTGCCATTACTCTGTGTCAGTATAAAGCAGTTAATAGCCATGCTTTTTGAATTCATAATGTCTATTGGGGTGCAGGCGTGCATGCTTTTCTGGTCCCTAGAGTTTTTTGAGATCTTAATACCTCTATGGTCCCTCAGCTTATTTTCTTATCCAGAAATAGCTCTCGTACTGTCCCTAATACGTAGCTTTTACAGCAGAAGGGCAGTGACCAGAATAGCTATCCTGCTGGGCTTGGTGGTAATGGCTTGGAAGAAGTTTATAAACATGCTGGGGTCTGCTCTAGGTGTGAATGGTCCGTGGTTATGGTTATGCATCCAGTTGGTTAGAGGAGGAGCAGGGGGTGAGGCTTTTCAGCCTTTGCTTTCCTTCTTCTCCTCTGATTCTTTTTGTGGAAATACTGCAAGAATCTGTTTTTCTGTGATCCTTTTTGCTGCTTTATCAGCAAAGCGATTTCCCAGCTCTAGAGTGGTTTTCCCTTTTTGGTGACCTTTACCATTTTGGTGACTTTTTTACCATTTGGTGACCATGATAGCGACTTCTGTAGGTTTCTTAATGCCCTCTAAGAGGGTGAGTATTTGTTCAGCATGTTTGATTTGATTACCTTGAGTGTTCAGTAATCCTCTTTCGTTCCAGATGGCTCCATAGGCATGGACAACACTAAATGCATATTTAGAGTCAGTCCATGTATTTAGCTTCTTTTCTTCACTCAGACCTAGTGCTCTCGTCAGTGCAGTCAGTTCAGCTTTCTGTGATCCTACATCTGCAGGCAAGGCCTTTGCCTCAATGTCCTTGTGCTGTGTAGTCACTTTATAGCCTGTCATCCTTTTGCCATTTTTCATGAAGCTGCTCTCATCTGTGAAAAGTTCCCAATCTGGATTCTCCAGGGGCACATCTTTCAGGTCTGATTGGCTGGAATAGACTTCTTCGATAGTCTGTAAACAATCATGTTCAGGCTCATGATCAATTAAGGTGGAGGGCAGAAACATGACAAGGTTAACAACAGAAGTGGTTTTCAAGGCAGCATCATCCTGCTTTAATAACAGTGATTGGTATTTAAGCATCTGGTTACCAGTTAACCAATGTCCCTGTTTTGTTCAAGTACAGCTGTTACTGCGTGGGGTACATACGCTACAATGTGTCACCCCAGGGTGAGTTTTCAGGCCTCCTGGATCACAATGACAGGAGCTGCCACAGCCTTCAGGTACCCTGGCAAGCCTTGGGCTACATTGTCTAGCTGTTTAGAAAAGTAGCCACGGCCCACCGTTGATTACCAAGGCGCCATGCTAGTACCCCCAAAGTCCTATTCAGTCTCTCATATGTAAAAAGTTCAAAAGGTTCAGTTAAGTCTGGCAGTCCTAATGCTGGAGCTGATATCAGAGAGTGTTTTAGCTGTTTAAAAGCTGCTCTGGTGTTTTTGGTCCATATGTTAATTCCTCTCTTAGGTGCTTTTAATGTTCCATGTAGGGGTTTTACCCACAGTCCATAATTTGCTACCCTCAAGTGACAACACCCTACCATTCCCAGGAAAGCTTTTATCTCTCTCATGGTATGGGGCTCTGAGAGTTGCCAGATGTCTTCTTTCCATTATTTGCCGAGCTGTCGGTGTCCATGTAAGATTTCAAGCCCCAAGTAAACTACTGCTTCCTTAGCAATCTGTGCTTTGTCTTTAGAAACTCTGTACCCACCCAGTCCTAAGAAGTTTAATAAACTTACAGTAAGTTGTACACAGTCGTCTCTGGTTCTGGCTGCAATCAGGATGTCATCCATGTACTTAAGAGCAACTCCTTCTGGTTCCTGTCTTCTCCAGTCTTCTGATTCCTTTGCTAGCTGGTTTCCAAATATTGTGAGGCTGTTTTTGAACCCTTGTGGTAAAACTGCCCATGTAAGTTGACTCCTTCTCCCCGTCTTGTGATTTTCTGAATCAAAAGCAAAATCCTCTTGGCTGTCTTCATGACTGGAATGCAGAAAAAGGAATCCTTCAGATCTACAACACTAAACCACCCTAATTAATCTGTCAATGTGGTCAAAAGGGCATAGAGATTGGCTACCACTGGCTGTATGTCTTCTGTAATTTTGTTAATTGCTCTTAAATCTTGTACTAATCAATAATTCTTACCATCTGCCTTTTTAACAGCTAATATGAGGGTGTTGAACTTGGACTCAACATTGTACTAATAAACCATCTTGTAGGAATTCTTCAATTACAGATACCAGTTCCTTATGGTTCTGTAATTTCAAATGGTATTCTTTTTTGCCTTACTGGTGTAGTTCCTGGTTTGAGTGTAATACTCACTGGTTCTGCTCATTTGGATCTTCCTAGGATATCACTGGCCCACACTATTGGATTTACCACATTTTCAACTTCAGCGGGGATTTCACTGCAATTTTCCTGTATAAAACATGCAGCAACTTGGACAAATTTAGATTCAGGAATTACAACTTGTATACCTTTTTAAAATTTAATTTTAATTTAAAATTTTTTTCTACTTCCAATTTTTTTAGCAAGTCCCTCTACAGCACTGGTTTAGAGGAGTTCGGCATATAGAGGGATTGATGGGAAACCCAATGCTTCCCCAGACTGAATTTTAAAGGTTGGAAGATAGGCCGTGTTTTGCTTACCCTGGTTGCCCCAACAATATGTACAGTATTGTGACTCAGTTTCCCTTCTAAGGTATTCAACACAGAATATGCTGCTCCAGTGTCTACAAAAACTCAATGTCACCTTTCCCCAGTTTAGCTAAAACCAAGGGCTCTGCTGCGGGGGGTAGCCCTTGGTCCCCATCACTCAGAGCCTGAGCTGCTTGAGGTTTGTACTACTGGGAGTTGGGGAACTGATGGTTTTTCTCTCAGCACTGGAGAGTCCTTTTTCCAATGCCCCCATTTCTTACAGTATGCACACTGGTTCTTCTCCATAGGGGAAGCTTTCTTGGATGACTTTTCCTGAGTTTCCTTCTTACTAGGTTGGGATTTACCTCTTTCAGTTGGACCCCTATCTCGAAGCACCTTCCAGGCAACCTCTAGCAGTTTATCCATATCTCAAACTCCCTCTGTCTTTTACAGTTTTCTTCTTTGTCTCGGTTTGGAAAGACAGGTGCCTGTTAAGGAAGACAGGGGCCTCCCCTGAAATGGAGAATGTAAACCCTCCCCACCCCTCCGAATTGCTGTAAATTTTAAATTAAGGGGCTCTCAGGCAAAAAATATGGGAACAGAAAATAACAGTTCTTTAATAGGGAAGAAAATAAAAGGATAAAATAAACAATGCAGTACACTAGAACAACACTGACAGAGTCAGAACTCAACCTGACGCCCTGTTGGTCAGGGTGTTGGTAGCAGTCCAGTTGGAAAAGTGGCTGCAGTCCTCCTGAAGTGTCAGGTGTGCTTTTGCTGGAGCAGGGATCCTGTAGGAAAAGGGAGAGAGATCCAGTGGAAGAAGAAGCAGCTGCTGTTCCTCTTGGAAATGCAGTGGAGAAGCTGTGCTGTTATTCCAGAATCCTCAGATTATATCTGGGTAGCAATGCTTGGCTCCTCCTTCTGGGCGGAGCAACTCACAATGGGATGCTATAGTTCTTTTCAGTCATTCAGCGACATTCAATAGCCTGTTTTCAGCAGATGTCCCCTCCTGAGGGAGGAGTGATTGTGGAAGAGGTAAGGAGAATTGCCCACTTGACACCAGACAACTGCTATACAGATGGTAATAGAATACATCTGGCCTTGCAATCTGGAACACTTCTTATATCATTTGAAGCCTGACCCATTAGCAACAAAACCAGATGTGCTTTACCATCAGCTGATTCAGGATCTAGATCAGTATATTTGATGGCAGTTTTTCTTAAACTGTTTAAAAAAATCAGTGGGTGATTTATCATAATTTTGCCTTGCTTCATAAAGCTTTGATGAATTTATAGCTTTAGGGACACCATGTTTCAACCCCTATACCATGAGGCTTTGGTATTGTTTCAACCTTGCCATATGTTCTGGTATATTTGGATCCCACCAGGGATTCTCAAGGGGGAATATCTGAATGACAGTGCCTTGAAGTAGTCCACTGGCTATGCTCCCCTC
Source organism: Haemorhous mexicanus (assembly GCF_027477595.1). Lineage (NCBI taxonomy): Eukaryota > Metazoa > Chordata > Aves > Passeriformes > Fringillidae > Haemorhous > Haemorhous mexicanus. The sequence continues at coordinate 292,799 of NC_082363.1, read as the reverse complement.
CACAGATGTTGTGATGGCTTTATTGACCATTTGTCTCTCAGTGGGATCAAGTAACGTGTCTAACATAGAGTTCAGATCAGCCTAGTCAGGATTTTGTGAGTTAATAGCCAATTCTACTAATTTTGCCACTTTATCTGGGTCCTCTTTATATTTCCCACAATAGTTTTCCACTGCTCTAACTCTATAAGGGAGTATGGGAGTATTCACATATATCAGCCCCTGATTGCCAACTGCTTGTCATAATGGGGCTTGCAAAATTGGTTCTCTTTCTTTTTTCCTTTTTCATCTAGTACGGTGGGCAATTGGGCTACGCTCTCTGATGGCTTCTCTTGCTATTTTTCCTCTGCTTCCCTGTTTAGGGAAGCCATGATCTCATCCATTTCATCATCCTTTTCTTCGTCCTCAGAGTAGTTTGAGCAAGAGCTCTCTGACTCTGTTGCAGCCAGTAGTCTAGCTTGGCTAGTCCCAGTCCTAGAAAGCATCACACAGGACCTACTCTGACGCAGCTCCGGGGTTGTGTGTCGGTGATCTTCGATGATGTCATCTCCTGAGGCAGCTCCCTGGCTTTCGGGGTCACTGGAGTAACTCAGAGGACTGAGAGCAGAGGAGGCACCTCTCCCTCTATGGGAGGCTCCCTCTCCAACCTCCTTGTAAAAGGCCCTGGCCCCTGGCTCTCCTCTTGGAGTGGTGAAGGAGGTGGTGGTGGCATCCATTGCTGCAAGGCCTGTGTCTTGGTTTGAAAAGACTGGTGTCTGTCAAGGAAGGCAGGAGCCTCCCCTGAAATGGAAAATGTAAACCCTCTACCTCTGAATTGTTATAATTTTGAAATTAAGGGGCTCTCAGACAAAGATATGGGAGTAGGAATAACAGTCCTTTATTAGAAAAAAATAAACTAAAACTAAAATGAAAACTAAAAATAAAAATGCAGTAATACAAAGCAACACTGACAGAGTCAGAATAGAACCTGACACCTGGTGGGTCAGAGTGTTGGTAGCAGTCCTATTCAATGGTGGCTGCAGTCCTCTTGCAGTGACACGTGTGCTTCTGTTGAAGCAATGATCCTGTAGAAGGATGTAGTTTTCCTCTCGTGGTCCACTGGTGGTGTAGATGGACCTGGTTTCCCTGTGGAAATCCAGTGGAGAAGACAGCTGCTCCTTTCGGAATCCAGTGGAGAAGGTTGCTCTGGTGTCCCAAAATCTCAGAGTATATCTAGAAAGGAATGCTTGGCTCCTCCCCCTGGGCAAAGCATCTCCCAATGGGATGATGTAACTTTTATCAGTCATGCAGTGAGAGTCCATGGCCGATTAACAGGAGATATATCCCAAAGGAGGATAGGTTTGTGGAAGAGATAAAGAAATCTGCCCAATTAACAAAGATAACTGTCAAACCTCTTGTTCCAGATTGCAAGGCAAGATGTGGTCTATTACCATTTGTATGGCAGGTGTCTGGTATCAAGTGGGCAATTCTCCTTATCTCTCTCCCTGAGTGATCATAATCACTCCTCCCTTGCCAGGTGGCAGGTGACATCTGCTGATAACAGGCTATTGAATGTCACCACATGACTGATAAGAACTATAACATCCCATTGTGAGATGCTTCGCCCAGAAGGAGGAGCCAAGCATTGCTACCCAGGTATAATCTGGAGGTTCTGACACACCGGCACGGCGTTCTCCACTGGATTCCCCAGAGGAACAGCAACTGCTTCTACTTCTACGGATCTGCGGAGGAAGAATACACCCTTTTCTACAGGACCCCCTGCTCCAATAGAAGCACACCTGACACTTCAGGAGGACTGCAGCCACTTTTCCAACTGGACTGCTACCAACACCCTGACCAACAGGGCGTCAGGTTGAGTTCTGACTCTGTCAGTGTTGTTCTAGTGTATTGCATTGTTTTATTTTATCCTTTAATTTTCTACTCTTCCCTATTAAAGAACTGTTATTTTCTGCTCCCATATTTTATGCCTGAGAACCCCTTAATTTAAAATTCATAGCAATTCGGAGGGGTGGGGAGGGTTTGCATTCTTCATTTCAGGGGAGGCTCTTGCCTTCTTTAGCAGGCACCTGTCTTTCCAAACCAAGACACCTCTAAGAGATGGTAAATAGAATAGACACTTATCATGCAATCCGGGAGTGAGAATTCCCAAGTGCATGAGGCGTGGGAAGCACCAGAGGTACCGGGGAGGCCCCGGGAGGGATATGGGGGGTCCTGGGCAGATTTTGGGATGTTCCGCATTGCACAGGATGCCTCCCAGACCCAAGCTGGCACCAGTGGCAAATCAGGCTGGTTTGACAGTGCCACATACATCCTGCAAACTGACACCAAGAACCAGGGCTGGTGACTTTTTTTTTCCCAGGGAAAAGGGCTGGTGTTGTTGTTCAGGAGCCAGTGGCCCAGAGTGGCCAGCTGGTTCCTAAAATTCGGCATTGTGCAGGATGCCTCCCAGGGCCAAGCAGGCACCAGTGCCAAGTCAGGCTGCTTTGAGATTGCCCAACACCTCCTACAAACTGCCATCAGGAACCTGGGTTGGTGAGTATTGTTTGCAAGGGAAAGGGGCCGGCATTGGTGTTCGGGAGACTGTGGCTCGGAGTGCCCGGCTGGCTCCAAAAATTACGCATTGCGTAGCATGCCTCCCAGACCCAAGCTGGCACAACCTGCAGTTGGGGCTGGCATGACAGTGCTAAGTGGCTCCTACAATCTTCCATCAGGAGCCTGGGCTTGTGACTTTCGTTCTCCAGGGAAAAGGGCCTGGTGGTGTTCAAAGGCCTGTGGCCCAGTGTGGCAGGCTGGCTCCTGAAATTCGGCATTGTGCAGCATGCCTCCCAGACCCAAGCTGGCACCCATACCTAGTCAGGTTCCTTTGGGAGTCCCCAACACCTCCTGCAAACTGTCATTGGGAACCTGATCTAATGAGTGTTGTTTGCCAGGGAAGAGGGTCGGCGTTGTAGTGGGGGGGCTTGTGGCCTGGAGTAGCCGGCTGGCTGCTGAAATTCGGCATTGCGCAGGATGCCTCCCAGTCACAAGCTGGCACTACTTGCAACTTGGGTTTGTTAGAGAGTGCCAAGTGGCTTCTGCAAACTGCCATTATGAACCTGACCTGGTAAGTTTTGCTTACCTGGGAAAAGTGTTGGCGTTTGTGTTTGGGGACCTGTGGCCTGGAGTGCCGGGCTGGCTTGGGATATACTGCATTGCACAGGATGCTTCCCAGACCCAAGCTGGCAGCAGTACTGAGTCAGGCTGGTTTGATAGTGACAAGTACCTCCAGCAAACTGACACCAGGAATCTGGGCTGGTGACTTTTGTTTCCCAAGGAAAAGGGCCGGCGTTAGTGTTCCAGGCCCAGTGGCCCAGAGCAGCTGGCTGGCTCCTAAAATTCCGCATTGCATAGGATGTCTCCCAGACAAAATCTGGCACCACTTGAAACTTGGGCTGGTTTCAGAGTGCCAAGTGGCTCCTGCAATCTGCCATCATGGACCTGAGCTGGTGAGTTTTGATTACCTGGGAAATGGGCTGGCGTTGGAGTTCAGGGCCACAGTTTGCAGGAGGTACTTGGCTCTCTGAAACCAGCCTGACTTGGCGCTGGTGCAAGCTTGGCTCTGGGAGGCATCCTGCGCAATGCCAAATTTTAGGAGCAAGCCAGGAACTCTGCGTCACAGTCCCCTGAACACAAACGCCGGCCCTTTACTCAGGAAAACAATACTCACCAGCCCAGGTTCTTGGTGTCAATTTGCAGGAGGTACTTGGCGCTCTCAAACCAGCCTGACTTGGCGCTGGTGCCTGCTTGGCTCTGCAAGGTATACTGCGCTGTGCCAAATTTAAGGAGCTAGCCGGCCACTCCGGCCCACAGGCCCTGAACAACAATGCAGGCCTAATTCCCTGCCAAACTGAAGTCACCAGCCCAGGTTCTTGGTGTCAGTTTTCAGGAGGTACTTGGCACTGTCAAACCAGCCTGACTTGGCGCTGGTGCCAGCTTGACTCTGGGCGGCATCCTGCGGAATGCTGAAAATCAGGAGCTAGCCAGCCACGATGGCCCACAGACACCCAAACACAAATGCTGGCACTGTTCCGTGCCAAACTAAAGTCACCAGCCCGGGTTCTTGGTGTCAGTTTGCAGGAGGTACTTGGCACCGTCAAGCCAGCCTGACTTGGCACTGGTGCCATCTTTGCTCTGGGAGGCCTCCTGCGCAATGCCGAATTTCAGGAGCCATCCGGCCACTCTGGGTCACAGGCCCTCCAACACCAACGCCAGCCCTTTTCCCAGGTAAACAATACTCATCAGCCCAGGTTCTTGGTGTCAGATTGCAGGAGGTACATGCTTCTCTCAAACCAGCCTGACTTGGCACTGGTGCCATCTTGACTCGGCGAGGCATCCTGTGCAATGCCGAATTTAAGCAGCCAGCCAGGCACTCCGGGTCACAGGCCCCAGAACAAAAACGACAGCCCTTTTCCCAGGTAAACAATACTCACCAGCCCCGGTTCTTGGTGTCAGTTTGCAGGAGGTACATGGTTCTCTCAAACCAGCCTGACGTGGTACTGGTGCCATCTTGACTCTACAAAGTATCATGCACAATGCCGAATTGAAGGAGCCAGCCAGGCTCTCAGGGTCACAGGCCCCTGAACACAAACGCCGGCCCTTTTTCCCAGGTAAACAATACTCACCAGCCCAGGTTCTTGGTGTCAGTTTGCAGGAGGTACTTTGGTACTGTCAAACCGGCTTGCATTGGCACTGGTGCCAGCTTGGCTCTGAGAGGCATCCTGCACAATGGCAAATTCCAGGAGCTAGCCGGCCAATCCGGTCCACAGGCCCCAGAACACCAACGCCGACCCTTTTCGATGCCAAACTGAAGTCACCAGCCCAGGTTCTTGGTGTCAGTTTTCTGGAGGTACTTGGCACTGTCAATCCAGCATGACTTGGCACTGGTGCCAGCTTGACTCTCATAGGCATCCTCTGCAATGCCGAATTTCAGGAGCCAGGCCACTCTTGCCGACAGGCCCCCGAACACAAACATCGTCCCTTTTCCCTGCGAAACAAAAGTCACCAACCCAGTTTCTTGGTGCCAGTTTGCAGAAGGTTCTTGGAATTGTCAAAACAGCCTGACTTGGCGCTGGGGCGAGCTTCGATCTGGGAGGGACCCTGTACAATGCAGAAATTCAGGAGCCAGCCGGCCATTCTGGGCCACAGACCACCGAACACAAACGCCGACCATTTTCCCAGGTAAACAATACTCACCAACCAAGGTTCTTAGTTTCAGTTTGCAGGAGGTACTTTCACTGTCAAACCAGCCTGACTTGGTGCTGGTGCCAGCTCAGCTCTGGTAGGCACCCTGCACAATGCCGAATTTCAGGAGCCATACGGCCACTCTGTGCCACAGCCCACCGAACAGAAACGCCGGCCATTTTCCCAGGTAAACAATACTCACCAGCCCAGGTTCTTGGTGCCAGTTTTGTGGTGGTACTTGCTTGTGTCAAACCAGCCTGACTTGGCACTGGTGCCAGCTTCACTCTCCTAGGCATCCTCTGCAATGCTGAATCTCAGGAGCCATACGGCCACTCTGGACCACAGGCCCCAGAACACCAATACCGTCCCTTTCCCTGCCAAACAAAAGTCACTAGCAGGTGTTCTTGGTTTCAGTTTGCAGGAGGTACTTGGAACTGTCAAAACCAGCCAGACTTGGCACTGGTGCAAGCTTGTCCCTGGGAGGGACCCTGCGCAGGGCCGAATTTCTGGCGCCAGGTGGCAAAAACTTGCAACAGCCCATCGAACAGAAACGCCGCCCATTTTCCCAGGTAAACAATACTCACCAACCCAGGTTCTTAGTGCCAGTTAGCAGGAGGTTCTTGGCACTGTCAAACCAGCCTGACTTGGCACTGGTGCCAGCTTCACTCTCATAGGCATCCTGCGCAATGCCGAATCTCAGGAGCCAGCCGGCCACTCTGGACCACAGCCCACCGAACACAAACGCCGGCCATTTTCCCAGGTAAACAATACTCACCAGGCCAGGTTCTTGGTGTCAGTTAGCAGGAGGTACTTGGCACTGTCAAACCAGCCTGACATGGCACTGGTGCCACCTTGGCTCTTGGAGGGACCCTGTGCAATGCCGAATTTGAGGAGCCAGCCGACCACTCCGGGCCACAGCCCACCGAACAGAAATGCCGGCCATTTTCCCAGGTAAACAATACTCAGCAGCCCAGGTTCTTGGTGCCAGTTTGCAGAAGGTTCTTGGCAGTGTAAAACCAGCCTGACTTGGCACTGGTGCCAGCTTGGCTCTCATTGGCACTCTGTGCAATGCCGAATTTCAGGAGCCATACAGCCACTCTGGACCACAGGCCCCCAAACACAAACGCCGGCCATTTTCACGGGTAAACAATACTCACCAGCCCAGGTTCTTGGTGCCAGTTTGCAGGAGGTACTTGGCGCTCTCAAACCAGCCTGACTTGGCGCTGGTGCCAGCTTGGCTCTGGGCGGCATCCTGCGGAATGCTGAAAATCAAGAGCTAGCCAGCCATGACGGCCCATAGACACACAAACACAAATGCTGGCCCTGTTCCGTGCCAAACTAAAGTCACCAGCACAGGTTCTTGGTGTCAGTTAGCAGGAAGTACTTGGCACCATCAAGCCAGCCTGACTTGGAACTGATGCCAGGTTGTCCCTGGCGGGACCCTGCGCAGGGCCGAATTTCTGGAGCAAGCCGGCAAAAACTTGCAACAGCCCACCGAACAGAAACGCCGGTCATTTTCCCAGGTAAACAATACTCACCAGCCCAGGTTCTTTGTGCCAGTTTGCAGAAGGTTCTTAGCAGTGTAAAACCAGCCTGACTTGTTGCTGGTGCCAGCTCTGCTCTGGTAGGCATCCTGCGCAATGCCGAATTTCAGGAGCCAGCCAGACACTCTGGACCACAGGCCCCCAAACACAAATGCCGCCCATTTTGCCAGGTAAACAATACTCACCAGCCCAGGTTCTTGGTGTCAGTTAGCAGGAGGTACTTTCACTGTAAAACCAGCCTGACTTGGCACTGATGCCCGCTTGACTCTTGGACGGACCCTGTGCAATGCCGAATTTGAGGAGCCAGCCGACCACTCCGGGCCACAGCCCACCGAACACAAACGCCGGCCATTTTCCCAGGTAAACAATACTCACCAGCCCAGGTTCTTGGTGCCAGTTTGCAGAAGGTTCTTGACTCTGTCAAACCGGCCTGACTTGGCACTGGTGCCATCTTGGCTCTTGTAGGCACTCTGTGCAATGCCGAATTTCAGGAGCCATACGGCCACTCCGGGCCACAGCCCACTGAACACAAACGCCGGCCATTTTGCCAGGTAAACAATACTCACCAGCCCAGGTTCTTGGTGCCAGTTTACTGGAGGTACTTGGATCTGTCAAACCAGCCTGACTTGGCACTGGTGCCAGCTTCACTCTCCTCGGCATCTTCTGCAATGCCGAATTTCAGGAGCCAGCCGGCCACTCTGGACCACAGGCCTCAGAACACCAACACCGTCCCTTTCCCTGCCAAACAAAGGTCACCAGCAGGGGTTCTTGGTTTCAGTTTGCAGTAGGTATTTGGGACTGTCAAAACCAGCCAGACTTGGCACTGGTTCCAGCTTGTCCCTGGGAGGGACCCTGCGCAGGGCCGAATTTGAGGCGCCAGCTGGCAAAAACTTGCAACAGCCCATCGAACAGAAACGCTGGCCATTTTCCCAGGTAAACAATACTCACCAGCCCAGGTTCTTGGTGCCAGTTTGCAGAAGGTTCTTGACTCTGTCAAACCGGCCTGACTTGGCACTGGTGCCAGCTTCACTCTCATAGGCATCCTGCGCAATGCCGAATTTCAGGAGCCATACGGCCACTCCGGACCACAGGCCCCCAAACACAAACGCCGGCCATTTTCCCAGGTAAACAATACTCACCAGGCCAGGTTCTTGGTGTCAGTTAGCAGGAGGTACTTGGCACTGTCAAGCCGGCCTGGCTTGGCGCTGGTGCCGGCTTGGCTGTTGGAGGGACCCTGTGCAATGCGGAATTTGAGGAGCCAGCTGACCACTCTGTGCTACAGCCCACCGAACACAAACGCCGGCCATTTTCCCAGGTAAACAATACTCAGCAGCCCAGGTTCTTGGTGCCAGTTTGCAGAAGGTTCTTGGCACTGTCAAACCAGCCTGATTTGGCACTGTTGCCAGCTGCACTCTCCTAGGCATCCTCTGCAATGCCGAATTTCAGGAGCCAGACGGCCACTCTGGACCACAGGCCTCAGAACACCAACACCGTCCCATTCCCCGCCAAACAAAAGTCACCAGCACGGGTTCTTGGTTTCAGTTTGCAGGAGGTACTTGGAACTGTCAAAACCAGCCTGACTTGGCACTGGTGCAAGCTTGTCCCTGGGAGGGACCCTGCGCAGGGCCGAATTTCTGGTGCAAGCTGGCAAAAACTTCCAACAGCCCATCGAAGAGAAACGCCGCCCATTTTCCCAGGTAAACAATACTCACCAGGCCACGTTCTTGGTGTCAGTTAGCTGGAGGTACTTGGCACCGTCAAGCCATCCTGACTTGGCACTGGTGCCAGTTTGGCTCTTGGAGGGACCCTGTGTAATGCCGAATTTGAGGAGCCAGCCGACCGCTCTGTGCCACAGCCCACCGAACACAAACGCCAGCCATTTTGCCAGGTAAACAATACTCACCAGCCCAGGTTCTTTGTTCCAGTTTGCAGAAGGTTCTTGGCACTGTCAAACCGGCCTGACTCGGCACTGGTGCCAGCTTCACTCTCGTAGGCATCCTGCCCAATGCCGAATTTCAGGAGCCAGCTGGCCACTCCGGACCATAGGCCCCCAAACACAAACACCAGCCATTTTCCCAGGTAAACAATACTCACCAGGCCAGGTTCTTGGGGTCAGTTAGCAGAAGGTACTTGGCACCGTCAAACCAGCCTGACATGGCACTGGTGCCAGCTTGGCTCTTGGACGGACCCTGTGCAATGCCGAATTTGAGGTGCCAGCTGACCACTCCGGGCCACAGCCCACCAAACAGAAACGCCGGCCATTTTCCAAGGTAAACAATACTCACCAGCCCAGGTTCTTTGTGCCAGTTTGCAGAAGGTTCTTGGCTCTGTCAAACAGGCCTGACTTGGCACTGGTGCCAGCTTCACTCTCCTAGGCATCCTCTGAAATGCTGAATTTCAGGAGCCAGCCGGCCACTCCGGACCATAGGCCCCAGAACACCAACACCGTCCCTTTCCCTGCCAAACAAAAGTCACCAGCAGGGGTTCTTGGTTTCAGTTTGCAGTAGGTATTTGGAACTGTCAAACCAGCCAGACTTGGCACTGGTTCCAGCTTGTCCCTGGGAGGGACCCTGCGCAGGGCCGAATTTCTGGCGCCAGGTGGCAAAAACTTGCAACAGCCCACCGAACAGAAACGCCGGCCATTTTCCCAGGTAAACAATACTCACCAGCCCAGGTTCTTAGTGCCAGTTAGCAGGAGGTACTTGGCACTGTCAAACCAGCCTGGCTTGGCACTGGTGCCAGCTTGGCTCTCATTGGCACTCTGTGCAATGTCGAATTTCAGGAGCCATACAGCCACTCTGGGCCACAGGCCCCCTAACACAAACGCCGGCCATTTTCACGGGTAAACAATACTCAGCAGCCCAGGTTCTTGGTGCCAGTTTGCAGGAGGTTCTTGGCGCTCTCAAACCAGCCTGACTTGGCGCTGGTGCCAGCTTGGCTCTGCAAAGTATACTGCGCTGTGCCAAATTTCTGGAAATAGCCAGCCACTCCGGCCCACAGGCCCCTGAACAACAATGCAGGCCCAATTCCCTGCCAAACTGAAGTCACCAGCCCTGGTTCTTGGTGTCAGTTTTCTGGAGGTACTTGGATCTGTCAAACCAGCCTGACTTGACACTGGTGCCAGCTTCACTCTCCTAGGCATCCTCTGCAATGCTGAATCTCAGGAGCCATACGGCCACTCTGGACCACAGGCCCCAGAACACCAATACCGTCCCTTTCCCTGCCAAACAAAAGTCACTAGCAGGTGTTCTTGGTTTCAGTTTGCAGGAGGTACTTGGAACTGTCAAAACCAGCCAGACTTGGCACTGGTGCAAGCTTGTCCCTGGGAGGGACCCTGCGCAGGGCCGAATTTCTGGCGCCAGGTGGCAAAAACTTGCAACAGCCCATCGAACAGAAACGCCGCCCATTTTCCCAGGTAAACAATACTCACCAACCCAGGTTCTTAGTGCCAGTTAGCAGGAGGTTCTTGGCACTGTCAAACCAGCCTGACTTGGCACTGGTGCCAGCTTCACTCTCATAGGCATCCTGCGCAATGCCGAATCTCAGGAGCCAGCCGGCCACTCTGGACCACAGCCCACCGAACACAAACGCCGGCCATTTTCCCAGGTAAACAATACTCACCAGGCCAGGTTCTTGGTGTCAGTTAGCAGGAGGTACTTGGCACTGTCAAACCAGCCTGACATGGCACTGGTGCCACCTTGGCTCTTGGAGGGACCCTGTGCAATGCCGAATTTGAGGAGCCAGCCGACCACTCCGGGCCACAGCCCACCGAACAGAAATGCCGGCCATTTTCCCAGGTAAACAATACTCAGCAGCCCAGGTTCTTGGTGCCAGTTTGCAGAAGGTTCTTGGCAGTGTAAAACCAGCCTGACTTGGCACTGGTGCCAGCTTGGCTCTCATTGGCACTCTGTGCAATGCCGAATTTCAGGAGCCATACAGCCACTCTGGGCCACAGGCCCCCAAACACAAACGCCGGCCATTTTCACGGGTAAACAATACTCACCAGCCCAGGTTCTTGGTGCCAGTTTGCAGGAGGTACTTGGCGCTCTCAAACCAGCCTGACTTGGCGCTGGTGCCAGCTTGGCTCTGGGCGGCATCCTGCGGAATGCTGAAAATCAAGAGCTAGCCAGCCATGACGGCCCATAGACACACAAACACAAATGCTGGCCCTGTTCCGTGCCAAACTAAAGTCACCAGCACAGGTTCTTGGTGTCAGTTAGCAGGAAGTACTTGGCACCATCAAGCCAGCCTGACTTGGAACTGATGCCAGGTTGTCCCTGGCGGGACCCTGCGCAGGGCCGAATTTCTGGAGCAAGCCGGCAAAAACTTGCAACAGCCCACCGAACAGAAACGCCGGTCATTTTCCCAGGTAAACAATACTCACCAGCCCAGGTTCTTTGTGCCAGTTTGCAGAAGGTTCTTAGCAGTGTAAAACCAGCCTGACTTGTTGCTGGTGCCAGCTCTGCTCTGGTAGGCATCCTGCGCAATGCCGAATTTCAGGAGCCAGCCAGACACTCTGGACCACAGGCCCCCAAACACAAATGCCGCCCATTTTGCCAGGTAAACAATACTCACCAGCCCAGGTTCTTGGTGTCAGTTAGCAGGAGGTACTTTCACTGTAAAACCAGCCTGACTTGGCACTGATGCCCGCTTGACTCTTGGACGGACCCTGTGCAATGCCGAATTTGAGGAGCCAGCCGACCACTCCGGGCCACAGCCCACCGAACACAAACGCCGGCCATTTTCCAAGGTAAACAATACTCACCAGCCCAGGTTCTTGGTGCCAGTTTGCAGAAGGTTCTTGACTCTGTCAAACCGGCCTGACTTGGCACTGGTGCCATCTTGGCTCTTGTAGGCACTCTGTGCAATGCCGAATTTCAGGAGCCATACGGCCACTCCGGGCCACAGCCCACTGAACACAAACGCCGGCCATTTTGCCAGGTAAACAATACTCACCAGCCCAGGTTCTTGGTGCCAGTTTACTGGAGGTACTTGGATCTGTCAAACCAGCCTGACTTGGCACTGGTGCCAGCTTCACTCTCCTCGGCATCTTCTGCAATGCCGAATTTCAGGAGCCAGCCGGCCACTCTGGACCACAGGCCTCAGAACACCAACACCGTCCCTTTCCCTGCCAAACAAAGGTCACCAGCAGGGGTTCTTGGTTTCAGTTTGCAGTAGGTATTTGGGACTGTCAAAACCAGCCAGACTTGGCACTGGTTCCAGCTTGTCCCTGGGAGGGACCCTGCGCAGGGCCGAATTTGAGGCGCCAGCTGGCAAAAACTTGCAACAGCCCATCGAACAGAAACGCTGGCCATTTTCCCAGGTAAACAATACTCACCAGCCCAGGTTCTTGGTGCCAGTTTGCAGAAGGTTCTTGACTCTGTCAAACCGGCCTGACTTGGCACTGGTGCCAGCTTCACTCTCATAGGCATCCTGCGCAATGCCGAATTTCAGGAGCCATACGGCCACTCCGGACCACAGGCCCCCAAACACAAACGCCGGCCATTTTCCCAGGTAAACAATACTCACCAGGCCAGGTTCTTGGTGTCAGTTAGCAGGAGGTACTTGGCACTGTCAAGCCGGCCTGGCTTGGCGCTGGTGCCGGCTTGGCTGTTGGAGGGACCCTGTGCAATGCGGAATTTGAGGAGCCAGCTGACCACTCTGTGCTACAGCTCACCGAACACAAACGCCGGCCATTTTCCCAGGTAAACAATACTCAGCAGCCCAGGTTCTTGGTGCCAGTTTGCAGAAGGTTCTTGGCACTGTCAAACCAGCCTGATTTGGCACTGTTGCCAGCTGCACTCTCCTAGGCATCCTCTGCAATGCCGAATTTCAGGAGCCAGACGGCCACTCTGGACCACAGGCCTCAGAACACCAACACCGTCCCATTCCCCGCCAAACAAAAGTCACCAGCACGGGTTCTTGGTTTCAGTTTGCAGGAGGTACTTGGAACTGTCAAAACCAGCCTGACTTGGCACTCGTGCAAGCTTGTCCCTGGGAGGGACCCTGCGCAGGGCCGAATTTCTGGTGCAAGCTGGCAAAAACTTCCAACAGCCCATCGAAGAGAAACGCCGCCCATTTTCCCAGGTAAACAATACTCACCAGGCCACGTTCTTGGTGTCAGTTAGCTGGAGGTACTTGGCACCGTCAAGCCATCCTGACTTGGCACTGGTGCCAGTTTGGCTCTTGGAGGGACCCTGTGTAATGCCGAATTTGAGGAGCCAGCCGACCGCTCTGTGCCACAGCCCACCGAACACAAACGCCAGCCATTTTGCCAGGTAAACAATACTCACCAGCCCAGGTTCTTTGTTCCAGTTTGCAGAAGGTTCTTGGCACTGTCAAACCGGCCTGACTCGGCACTGGTGCCAGCTTCACTCTCGTAGGCATCCTGCCCAATGCCGAATTTCAGGAGCCAGCTGGCCACTCCGGACCATAGGCCCCCAAACACAAACACCAGCCATTTTCCCAGGTAAACAATACTCACCAGGCCAGGTTCTTGGGGTCAGTTAGCAGAAGGTACTTGGCACCGTCAAACCAGCCTGACATGGCACTGGTGCCAGCTTCACTCTCCTAGGCATCCTCTGAAATGCTGAATTTCAGGAGCCAGCCGGCCACTCCGGACCATAGGCCCCAGAACACCAACACCGTCCCTTTCCCTGCCAAACAAAAGTCACCAGCAGGGGTTCTTGGTTTCAGTTTGCAGTAGGTATTTGGAACTGTCAAACCAGCCAGACTTGGCACTGGTTCCAGCTTGTCCCTGGGAGGGACCCTGCGCAGGGCCGAATTTCTGGCGCCAGGTGGCAAAAACTTGCAACAGCCCACCGAACAGAAACGCCGGCCATTTTCCCAGGTAAACAATACTCACCAGCCCAGGTTCTTAGTGCCAGTTAGCAGGAGGTACTTGGCACTGTCAAACCAGCCTGGCTTGGCACTGGTGCCAGCTTGGCTCTCATTGGCACTCTGTGCAATGTCGAATTTCAGGAGCCATACAGCCACTCTGGGCCACAGGCCCCCTAACACAAACGCCGGCCATTTTCACGGGTAAACAATACTCAGCAGCCCAGGTTCTTGGTGCCAGTTTGCAGGAGGTACTTGGCGCTCTCAAACCAGCCTGACTTGGCGCTGGTGCCAGCTTGGCTCTGCAAAGTATACTGCGCTGTGCCAAATTTCTGGAAATAGCCAGCCACTCCGGCCCACAGGCCCCTGAACAACAACGCAGGCCCAATTCCCTGCCAAACTGAAGTCACCAGCCCTGGTTCTTGGTGTCAGTTTTCTGGAGGTACTTGGATCTGTCAAACCAGCCTGACTTGGCACTGGTGCCAGCTTCACTCTCCTAGGCATCCTCTGAAATGCTGAATTTCAGGAGCCAGCCGGCCACTCCGGACCATAGGCCCCAGAACACCAACACCGTCCCTTTCCCTGCCAAACAAAAGTCACCAGCAGGGGTTCTTGGTTTCAGTTTGCAGTAGGTATTTGGAACTGTCAAACCAGCCAGACTTGGCACTGGTTCCAGCTTGTCCCTGGGAGGGACCCTGCGCAGGGCCGAATTTCTGGCGCCAGGTGGCAAAAACTTGCAACAGCCCACCGAACAGAAACGCCGGCCATTTTCCCAGGTAAACAATACTCACCAGCCCAGGTTCTTAGTGCCAGTTAGCAGGAGGTACTTGGCACTGTCAAACCAGCCTGGCTTGGCACTGGTGCCAGCTTGGCTCTCATTGGCACTCTGTGCAATGTCGAATTTCAGGAGCCATACAGCCACTCTGGGCCACAGGCCCCCTAACACAAACGCCGGCCATTTTCACGGGTAAACAATACTCAGCAGCCCAGGTTCTTGGTGCCAGTTTGCAGGAGGTACTTGGCGCTCTCAAACCAGCCTGACTTGGCGCTGGTGCCAGCTTGGCTCTGCAAAGTATACTGCGCTGTGCCAAATTTCTGGAAATAGCCAGCCACTCCGGCCCACAGGCCCCTGAACAACAACGCAGGCCCAATTCCCTGCCAAACTGAAGTCACCAGCCCTGGTTCTTGGTGTCAGTTTTCTGGAGGTACTTGGATCTGTCAAACCAGCCTGACTTGACACTGGTGCCAGCTTCACTCTCCTAGGCATCCTCTGCAATGCTGGATTTCAGGAGCCAGCCGGCCACACCGGACCACAGGCCTCAGAACACCAACACCGTCCCTTTCCCTGCCAAACGAAAGTCACTAGCAGGGGTTCTTGGTTTCAGTTTGCAGTAGGTACTTGGAACTGTCAAAACCAGCCAGACTTGGCACTGGTGCCAGCTTGTCCCTGGGAGGGACCCTGCGCAGGGCCGAATTTCTGGAGCCAGCTGGCAAAAACTTGCAACAGCCCATCGAACAGAATCGCCGCCCATTTTCCCAGGTAAACAATACTCACCAGCCCAGGTTCTTGGTGTCAGTTAGCAGGAGGTATTTGGCACTGTCAAGCCGGCCTGGCTTGGCGCTGGTGCCGGCTTGGCTGTTGGAGGGACCCTGTGCAATGCCGAATTTGAGGAGCCAGCTGACCGCTCTGTGCTAGAGCCAACTGAACACAAACGCCAGCCATTTTCCCAGGTAAACAATACTCAGCAGCCCAGGTTCTTGGTGCCAGTTTGCAGAAGGTTCTTGGCACTGTCAAACCAGCCTGATTTGGCACTGTTGCCAGCTTCACTCTCCTAGGCATCCTCTGCAATGCTGAATCTCAGGAGCCGTACGGCCACTCCGGACCATAGGCCCCCAGACACAAACACCGGCCATTTTCCCAGGTAAACAATACTCACCAGGCCAGGTTCTTGGGGTCAGTTAGCAGAAGGTACTTGGCACCGTCAAACCAGCCTGACATGGCACTGGTGCCAGCTTGGTTCTTGGACGGACCCTGTGCAATTCCGAATTTGAGGAGCCAGCCGACCACTCCGGGCCACAGCCCACCGAACACAAACGCCGGCCATTTTCCAAGGTAAACAATACTCACCAGCCCAGGTTCTTTGTGCCAGTTTGCAGAAGGTTCTTGACTCTGTCAAACCGGCCTGACTTGGCACTGGTGCCAGCTTGGCTCTTGGAGGCACTCTGTGCAATGCCAAATTTCAGGAGCCATACGGCCACTCTGGACCGCAGGACCCCAAACATAAACGCCGGCCATTTTCCCAGATAAACAATACTCACCAACCAAGGTTCTTAGTTTCAGTTTGCAGGAGGTACTTTCACTGTCAAACCAGCCTGACTTGGTGCTGGTGCCAGCTCTGCTCTGGTAGGCACCCTGCACAATGCCGAATTTCAGGAGCCATCCTACCACTCTGTGCCACAGCCCACCGAACACAAACGCCGGCCATTTTGCCAGCTAAACAATACTCACCAGCCCAGGTTCTTGGTGCCAGTTTTCTGGAGGTACTTGGATCTGTCAAACCAGCCTGACTTGGCACTGGTGCCAGCTTCACTCTCCTAGGCATCCTCTGCAATGCTGAATTTCAGGAGCCAGCCGGCCACTCTGGACCACAGGCCTCAGAACACCAACACCGTCCCTTTCCCTGCCAAACAAAAGTCACTAGCAGGGGTTCTTGGTTTCAGTTTGCAGTAGGTACTTGGAACTGTCAAAACCAGCCAGACTTGGCATTGGTGCCAGCTTGTCCCTGGGAGGGACCCTGCGCAGGGCCGAATTTCTGGAGGCAGCCGGCAAAAACTTGCAACAGCCCATCGAACAGAATCGCCGGCCATTTTCCCAGGTAAACAATACTCACCAGCCCAGGTTCTTGGTGCCAGTTAGCAGGAGGTTCTTGGCAGTGTAAAACCAGCCTGACGTGTTGCTGGTGCCAGCTCTGCTCTGGTAGGCATCCTGCGCAATGCTGAATTTCAGGAGCCAGCCGGCCACTCTGGACCACAGCCCAACGAACAGAAACGCCGCCCATTTTCCCAGGTAAACAATACTCACCAGCCCAGGTTCTTGGTGTCAGTTAGCAGGAGGTACTTGGCACTCTCAAGCCAACCTGACTTGGCGCTGGTGCCAGCTTGGTTCTTGGAGGGACCCTGTATAATGCCGAATTTGGGGAGCCAGCCGACCACTCTGTGCCACAGCCCACCAAACACAAACGCCGGCCCTTTTCCAAGGTAAACAATACTCAGCAGCCCAGGTTCTTGGTGCCAGTTAGCAGGAGGTACTTGGCACTGTCAAGCCAACCTGACTTGGCACTGGTGCCAGCTTGGCTGTTGGAGGGACCCTGTGCAATGCCTAATTTGTGGAGCCAGCTGACCACTCTGTGCTACAGCCCACCAAACAAAAACGCCGGCCATTTTCCCAGGTAAACAATACTCAGCAGCCCAGGTTCTTGGTGCCAGTTTGCAGAAAGTTCTGTGCACTGTCAAACCAGCCTGACTTGGCACTGGTGCCAGCTTCACTCTCCTTGGCATCCTCTGCAATGCTGAGTCTCAGGAGCCATACGGCCACTCTGGACCACAGACCCCAGAACACCAACACGGTCCCTTTCCCTGCCAAACAAAAGTCACTAGCAGGGGTTCTTGGTTTCAGTTTGCAGGAGGTACTTGGAACTGTCAAACAGGCCTGACTTGGCACTGGTGCCATCTTGGCTCTCGTAGGCACTCTGTGCAATGCCGAATTTCAGGAGCCATACGGCCACTCTGGACCGCAGGCCACCAAACACAAACGCCGGCCATTTTCCCAGATAAACAATACTCACCAACCAAGGTTCTTAGTTTCAGTTTGCAGGAGGTACTTTCACTGTCAAACCAGCCTGACTTGGTGCTGGTGCCAGCTCTGCTCTGGTAGGCACCCTGCACAATGCCGAATTTCAGGAGCCATACGGCCACTCCGGGCCACAGCCCACCGAACACAAACGCCGGCCATTTTGCCAGGTAAACAATACTCACCAGCCCAGGTTCTTGGTGCCAGTTTTCTGGAGGTACTTGGATCTGTCAAACCAGCCTGACTTGGCACTGGTGCCAGCTTCACTCTCCTAGGCATCCTCTGAAATGCTGAATTTCAGGAGCCAGCCGGCCACTCCGGACCATAGGCCCCAGAACACCAACACCGTCCCTTTCCCTGCCAAACAAAAGTCACCAGCAGGGGTTCTTGGTTTCAGTTTGCAGTAGGTACTTGGAACTGTCAAACCAGCCAGACTTGGCACTGGTTCCAGCTTGTCCCTGGGAGGGACCCTGCGCAGGGCCGAATTTCTGGCGCCAGGTGGCAAAAACTTGCAACAGCCCACCGAACAGAAACGCCGGCCATTTTCCCAGGTAAACAATACTCACCAGCCCAGGTTCTTAGTGCCAGTTAGCAGGAGGTACTTGGCACTGTCAAACCAGCCTGGCTTGGCACTGGTGCCAGCTTGGCTCTCATTGGCACTCTGTGCAATGTCGAATTTCAGGAGCCATACAGCCACTCTGGGCCACAGGCCCCCTAACACAAACGCCGGCCATTTTCACGGGTAAACAATACTCAGCAGCCCAGGTTCTTGGTGCCAGTTTGCAGGAGGTACTTGGCGCTCTCAAACCAGCCTGACTTGGCGCTGGTGCCAGCTTGGCTCTGCAAAGTATACTGCGCTGTGCCAAATTTCTGGAAATAGCCAGCCACTCCGGCCCACAGGCCCCTGAACAACAACGCAGGCCCAATTCCCTGCCAAACTGAAGTCACCAGCCCTGGTTCTTGGTGTCAGTTTTCTGGAGGTACTTGGATCTGTCAAACCAGCCTGACTTGACACTGGTGCCAGCTTCACTCTCCTAGGCATCCTCTGCAATGCTGAATTTCAGGAGCCAGCCGGCCACTCTGGACCACAGGCCTCAGAACACCAACACCGTCCCTTTCCCTGCCAAACAAAAGTCACTAGCAGGGGTTCTTGGTTTCAGTTTGCAGTAGGTACTTGGAACTGTCAAAACCAGCCAGACTTGGCACTGGTGCCAGCTTGTCCCTGGGAGGGACCCTGCGCAGGGCCGAATTTCTGGAGCCAGCTGGCAAAAACTTGCAACAGCCCATCGAACAGAATCGCCGGCCATTTTCCCAGGTAAACAATACTCAGCAGCCCAGGTTCTTGGTGTCAGTTAGCAGGAGGTACTTGGCACTGTCAAGCCGGCCTTGCTTGGCGCTGGTGCCGGCTTGGCTGTTGGAGGGACCCTGTGTAATGCCGAATTTGAGGAGCCAGCCGACCGCTCTGTGCCACAGCCCACCAAACACAAACGCCGGCCATTTTGCCAGGTAAATAATACTCACCAGCCCAGGTTCTTGGTGCCAGTTTTCTGGAGGTACTTGGATCTCTCAAACCAGCCTGACTCGGCCCTGATGCCAGCTTCACTCTCCTAGGCATCCTCTGCAATGCTGAATTTCAGGAGCCAGCCGGCCACTCTGGACCACAGGCCTCAGAACACCAACACCGTCACTTTCCCTGCCAAACAAAAGTCACTAGCAGGGGTTCTTGGTTTCAGTTTGCAGTAGGTACTTGGAACTGTCAAAACCAGCCAGACTTGGCACTGGTGCCAGCTTATCCCTGGGAGGGACACTGCGCAGGGCCGAATTTCTGGAGGCAGCCGGCAAAAACTTGCAACAGCCCATCGAACAGAATCGCCGGCCATTTTCCCAGGTAAACAATACTCACCAGCCCAGGTTCTTGGTGCCAGTTAGCAGGAGGTACTTGGCGCTGTAAAACCAGCCTGACTTGGCACTGGTGCCAGCTTCACTCTCGTAGGCATCCTCTGCAATGCCGAATTTCAGGAGCCATACGGCCACTCAGGACCACAGGCCCCCAAACACAAACGCCGGCCATTTTCCCAGGTAAACAATACTCACCCGCCCAGGTTCTTGGTGTCAGTTAGCAGGAGGTACTTGGCACTGTCAAGCCGGCCTGGCTTGGCGCTGGTGCCGGCTTGGCTGTTGGAGGGACCCTGTGCAATGCCGAATTTGAGGAGCCAGTTGACCACTCTGTGCTACAGCCCACCGAACACAAACGCCGGCCATTTTCCAAGGTAAACAATACTCAGCAGCCCAGGTTCTTGGTGCCAGTTTGCAGAAGGTTCTTGGCACTGTCAAACCAGCCTGACTTGGCACTGGTGCCAGCATGGCTCTCCTAGGCATCCTCTGCAATGCCGAATTTCAGGAGCCAGACGGCCACTCTGGACCACAGGCCCCAGAACACGAACTACGTCCCTTTCCCTGCCAAACAAAAGTCACTAGCAGGGGTTCTTGGTTTCAGTTTGCAGGAGGTACTTGGAACTGTCAAAACCAGCCTGACTTGGCACTTGTGCCAGCTTGTCCCTGGGAGGGACCCTGCGCAGAGCCGAATTTCTGGAGCAAGCCGGCAAAAACTTGCAACAGCGCACCAAACAGAAACGCCGGTCATTTTCCCAGGTAAACAATACTCACCAGCCCTGGTTGTTGGTGCCAGTTTGCAGAAGGTTCTTGGCAGTGTCAAACCAGCCTGACTCGTTGCTGGTGCCAGCTCTGCTCTGGTAGGCATCCTGCGCAATGCTGAATTTCAGGAGCCAGCCGGCCACTCTGGACCACATCCCACCGAACAGAAACGCCGGCCATTTTCCCAGGTAAACAATACTCACCAGGCCAGGTTCTTGGGGTCAGTTAGCAGGAGGTACTTGGCACCGTCAAGCCAACCTGACTTGGCACTGGTGCCAGCTTGGCTCTTGGAGGGACCCTGTATAATGCCGAATTTCAGGAGCCAGCCGACCACTCTGTGCCACAGCCCACCGAACACAAACGCCGGCCATTTTCCCAGGTAAACAATACTCACCAGCCCAGGTTCTTAGTGCCAGTTTGCAGAAGGTTCTTGGTACTGTCAAACCGGCCTGACTTGGCACTGGTGCCATCTTGGCTCTCGTAGGCATCCTGCGCAATGCCGAATTTCAGGAGCCAGCCGGCCACTCTGGACCACAGCCCACCGAACAGAAACGCCGGCCATTTTCCCAAGTAAACAATACTCACCAGGCCAGGTTCTTGGGGTCAGTTAGCAGGAGGTACTTGGCACCGTCAAGCCAACCTGACTTGGCACTGGTGCCAGCTTGGTTCTTGGACGGACCCTGTGCAATTCCGAATTTGAGGAGCCAGCCGACCACTCCGGGCCACAGCCCACCGAACACAAACGCCGGCCATTTTCCCAGGTAAACAATACTCACCAGCCCAGGTTCTTGGTGCCAGTTTGCAGAAGGTTCTTGACTCTGTCAAACCGGCCTGACTTGGCACTGGTGCCAGCTTGGCTCTTGGAGGCACTCTGTGCAATGCCAAATTTCAGGAGCCATACGGCCACTCTGGACCGCAGGACCCCAAACATAAACGCCGGCCATTTTCCCAGATAAACAATACTCACCAACCAAGGTTCCTAGTTTCAGTTTGCAGGACTTACTTTCACTGTCAAACCAGCCTGACTTGGTGCTGGTGCCAGCTTGGCTCTGGTAGGCACCCTGCACAATGCCGAATTTCAGGAGCCATCCTACCACTCTGTGCCACAGCCCACCGAACACAAACGCCGGCCATTTTGCCAGCTAAACAATACTCACCAGCCCAGGTTCTTGGTGCCAGTTTTCTGGAGGTACTTGGATCTGTCAAACCAGCCTGACTTGGCACTGGTGCCAGCTTCACTCTCCTAGGCATCCTCTGCAATGCTGAATTTCAGGAGCCAGCCGGCCACTCTGGACCACAGGCCTCAGAACACCAACACCGTCCCTTTCCCTGCCAAACAAAAGTCACCAGCAGGGGTTCTTGGTTTCAGTTTGCAGTAGGTACTTGGAACTGTCAAAACCAGCCAGACTTGGCATTGGTGCCAGCTTGTCCCTGGGAGGGACCCTGCGCAGGGCCGAATTTCTGGAGGCAGCCGGCAAAAACTTGCAACAGCCCATCGAACAGAATCGCCGGCCATTTTCCCAGGTAAACAATACTCACCAGCCCTGGTTGTTGGTGCCAGTTTGCAGAAGGTTCTTGGCAGTGTAAAACCAGCCTGACTTGTTGCTGGTGCCAGCTCTGCTCTGGTAGGCATCCTGCGCAATGCTGAATTTCAGGAGCCAGCCGGCCACTCTGGACCACAGCCCAACGAACAGAAACGCCGGCCATTTTGCCAGGTAAACAATACTCACCAGGCCAGGTTCTTGGTGTCAGTTAGCAGAAGGTACTTAGCACTCTCAAAACAGCCTGACTTGGCGCTGGTGCCTGCTTGGCTCCGCAAGGTATACTGCGCAGTGCCAAAATTCTGCAGCTAGCCAGCCACTCTGGCCCACAGGCCCCTGAACAACAACGCAGACCCAATTCCCTGCCGAACTTAAGTCACCAGCCCAGGTTCTTGGTGTCAGTTTTCAGGAGGTACTTGGCACTGTCAAACCAGCCTGACTTGGTGCTGGTGCCAGCTTGGCTCTGGGCGGCATCCAGCTGAAAATAAAGAGCTAGCCAGCCACGACGGACCACAGACACCCAAACACAAATGCTGGCACTGTTCTGTGCCAAACTAAAGTCACCAGCCCAGGTTCTTGGTGTCAGTTAGCAGGAAGTACTTGGCACCGTCAAGCCAGCCTGACTTGGCACTGGTGCCAGCTTGTCCCTGGGAGGGACCCTGCGCAGGGCCGAATTTCTGGAGCAAGCCGGCAAAAACTTGCAACAGCCCATCGAACAGAATCGCCGGCCATTTTCCCAGGTAAACAATACTCACCAGCCCAGGTTCTTGGTGCCAGTTAGCAGGAGGTACTTGGCACTGTCAAACCAGCCTGACTTGGCACTGGTGCCAGCTTCACTCTCGTAGGCATCCTCTGCAATGCCGAATTTCAGGAGCCATACGGCCACTCCGGACCACAGGCCCCCAAACACAAACGCCGGCCATTTGCCCAGGTAAACAATACTCAGCAGCCCAGGTTCTTGGTGTCAGTTAGCAGGAGGTACTTGGCACTGTCAAGCCGGCCTGGCTTGGCGCTGGTGCCGGCTTGGCTGTTGGAGGGACCCTGTGCAATGCCGAATTTGAGGAGCCAGCCAACCACTCTGTGCTACAGCCCACCAAATACAAACGCCGGCCATTTTCCCAGGTAAGCAATACTCACCAGCCCTGGTTGTTGGTGCCAGTTTGCAGAAGGTTCTTGGCACTGTCAAACCGGCCTGACTTGGCACAGGTGCCAGCTGCACTCTCCTAGGCATCCTCTGCAATGCCGAATTTCAGGAGCCAGCCGGCCACTCTGGACCACAGGCCCCCAAACACAAACACCGGCCGTTTTCCCAGGTAAACAATACTCACCAGCCCAGGTTCTTGGAGTCAGTTAGCAGGAGGTACTTGGCACCGTCAAACCAGCCTGACATGGCACTGGTGCCAGCTTGGCTCTTGGATGGACCCTGTGCAATGCCAAATTTGAGGAGCCAGCCGACCACTCTGTGCCACAGCCCACCGAACACAAACGCCAGCCATTTTCCAAGGTAAACAATACTCACCAGCCCAGGTTCTTGGTGCCAGTTTGCAGAAGGTTCTTGGCACTGTCTAAGCGGTCTGACTTGGCACAGGTGCCAGCTTCACTCTCCTAGGCACTCTGTGCAATGCCGAATTTGAGGAGCCATACAGCCACTCCTGACCACAGGCCCCCTAACACAAACGCCGGCCATTTTCCCAGGTAAACAATACTCACCAGGCCAGGTTCTTGGTGCCAGTTTGCAGGAGGTACTTGGCGCTCTCAAAACAGCCTGACTTGGCGCTGGTGCCTGCTTGGCTCTGCAAGGTATACTGCGCAGTGCCAAAATTCTGCAGCTAGCCAGCCACTCTGGCCCACAGGCCCCTGAACAACAACGCAGACCCAATTCCCTGCCGAACTTAAGTCACCAGCCCAGGTTCTTGGTGTCAGTTTTCAGGAGGTACTTGGCACTGTCAAACCAGCCTGAGATGGCGCTGGTGCCAGCTTGGCTCTGGGCGGCATCCTGCTGAAAATCAAGAGCTAGCCAGCCACGACGGACCACAGACACCCAAACACAAATGCTGGCACTGTTCTGTGCCAAACTAAAGTCACCAGCCCAGGTTCTTGGTGTCAGTTAGCAGGAAGTACTTGGCACCGTCAAGCCAGCCTGACTTGGCACTGGTGCCAGCTTGTCCCTGGGAGGGACCCTGCGCAGGGCCGAATTTCTGGAGCAAGCCTGCAAAAACTTGCAACAGCCCATCGAACAGAATCGCCGGCCATTTTCCCAGGTAAACAATACTCACCAGCCCAGGTTCTTGGTGCCAGTTAGCAGGAGGTACTTGGCACTGTCAAACCAGCCTGACTTGGCACTGGTGCCAGCTTCACTCTCGTAGGCATCCTCTGCAATGCCGAATTTCAGGAGCCATACGGCCACTCCGGACCACAGGCCCCCAAACACAAACGCCGGCCATTTTCCCAGGTAAACAATACTCAGCAGCCCAGGTTCTTGGTGTCAGTTAGCAGGAGGTACTTGGCACTGTCAAGCCGGCCTGGCTTGGCGCTGGTGCCGGCTTGGCTGTTGGAGGGACCCTGTGCAATGCCGAATTTGAGGAGCCAGCCAACCACTCTGTGCTACAGCCCACCAAATACAAACGCCGGCCATTTTCCCAGGTAAGCAATACTCAGCAGCCCAGGTTCTTTGTGCCAGTTTGCAGAAGGTTCTTGGCACTGTCAAACCAACCTGACTTGGCACAGGTGCCAGCTGCACTCTCCTAGGCATCCTCTGCAATGCCGAATTTCAGGAGCCATACGGCCACTCCGGACCACAGCCCCAGAACACCAACACCGTCTCTTTCCTTGCCAAACAAAAGTCACCAGCACGGGTTCTTGGTTTCAGTTTGCAGGAGGTACTTGGAACTGTCAAAACCAGCCTGACTTGGCACTCGTACAAGCTTGTCCCTGGGAGGGACCCTGCGCAGGGCCGAATTTCTGGATCCAGCCGGCAAAAACTTGCAACAGCCCACCAAACAGAAACGCCGGTCATTTTCCCATGTAAACAGTGCTCACCAACCCAGGTTCTTAGTGCCAGTTTGCAGAAGGTTCTTGGCAGTGTAAAAGCACCCTGACTTGTTGCTGGTGCCAGCTCTGCTCTGGTAGGCATCCTGCGCAATGCCGAATTTCAGGAGCCAGCCGGCCACTCTGGACCACAGCCCACCAAACAGAAACGCCTGCCATTTTCCCAGGTAAACAATACTCACCAGGCCAGGTTCTTGGTGTCAGTTAGCAGGAGGTACTTGGCACCGTCAAGCCAATCTGACTTGGCACTGGTGCCAGCTTGGCTCTTGGAGGGACCCTGTGTAATTGCCGAATTTGAGGAGCCAGCCGACCGCTCTGTGCCACAGCCCACTAAACACAAACGCCGGCCATTTTGCCAGGTAAACAATACTCACCAGCCCAGGTACTTGGTGCCAGTTTGCAGAAGGTTCTTGGCACTGTCAAACAGGCCTGACTCGGCACTGGTGCCGGCTTCACTCTCGTAGGCATCCTGCTCTGTGCCGAATCTCAGGAGTCAGAGGACCACTCTGGACCATAGGCCCCCAAACACAAACACCGGCCATTTTGCCAGGTAAACAATACTCACCAGCCCAGGTTCTTGGTGCCAGTTAGCAGAAGGTACTTGGCACCGTCAAACCAGCCTGACATGGCACTGGTGCCATCTTGGCTCTTGGACGGACCCTGTGCAATGCCGAATTTGAGGAGCCAGCCGACCACTCCGGGCCACAGCCCACCGAACACTAACGCCGGCCATTTTCCAAGGTAAACAATACTCAGCAGCCCAGGTTCTTGGTGCCAGTTTGCAGAAGGTTCTTGTCTCTGTCAAACCAGCCTGACTTGGCACTGGTGCCATCTTGGCTCTCGTAGGCACTCTGTGCAATGCCGAATTTCAGGAGCCATACGGCCACTCTGGACCACAGGCCCCCAAACACAATTGCCGGCCATTTTCCCAGGTAAACAATACTCACCAACCAAGGTCCTTGGTGCCAGTTAGCAGGAGGTACTTGGCACTGTCAAACAAGCCTGACTTGGCACTGGTGCCAGCTTCACTCTCGTAGGCATCCTCTGCAATGCCGAATTTCAGGAGCCATACGGCCACTCCGGACCACAAGCCCCCAAACACTAACGCCGCCCATTTGCCCAGGTAAACAATACTCAGCAGCCCAGGTTCTTGGTGTCAGTTAGCAGGAGGTACTTGGCACTGTCAAGCCGGCCTGGCTTGGCGCTGGTGCCGGCTTGGCTGTTGGAGGGACCCTGTGCAATGCCGAATTTGAGGATCCAGCCGACGACTCTGTGCTACAGCCCACCGAACACAATCGCCGGCCATTTTCCCAGGTAAACAATACTCACCAGCCCAGGTTCTTGGTGCCAGTTTGCAGAAGGTTCTTGGCACTGTCAAACCAGCCTGACTTGGCACTGGTGCCAGCTTCACTCTCCTAGGCATCCTCTGCAATGCCGAATTTCAGGAGCCAGACGGCCACTCCGGACCACAGGCCCCAGAACACCAACACCGTCCCTTTCCCTGCCAAACAAAAGTCACCAGCACGGGTTCTTGGTTTCAGTTT
Organism: Haemorhous mexicanus; assembly: GCF_027477595.1. Lineage (NCBI taxonomy): Eukaryota > Metazoa > Chordata > Aves > Passeriformes > Fringillidae > Haemorhous > Haemorhous mexicanus. Next base: position 266,563 of record NC_082363.1, on the reverse strand, counting down.
GCAGGAGGTACTTGGAACTGTCAAAACCAGCCAGACTTGGCACTGGTGCCAGCTTGTCCCTGGGAAGGGACCCTGCGCAGGGCCGAATTTCTGGTGGAAGCCGGCAAAAACTTCCAACGGCCCATCGAAGAGAAACGCCGGTCATTTTCCCAGGTAAACAATACTCACCAGCCCTGGTTGTTGGTGCCAGTTTGCAGAAGGTTCTTGGCAGTGTAAAAGCAGCCTGACTTGTTGCTGGTGCCAGCTCTGCTCTGGTAGGCATCCTGCGCAATGCCGAATTTCAGGAGCCAGCCGGCCACTCTGGACCACAGCCCACCGAACAGAAACGCCGGCCATTTTCACGGGTAAACAATACTCACCAGCCCAGGTTCTTGGTGCCAGTTTGCAGAAGGTTCTTGGCGCTCTCAAACCAGCCTGACTTGCTGCTGGTGCCAGCTTGGCTCTGAAAGGTATACTGCGCAGTGCCAAATTTCTGGAGCTAGCCAGCCACTCCGACCCACAGGCCCCTGAACAACAACGCAGACCCAATTCCCTGCCTAACTGAAGTCACCAGCCCAGGTTCTTGGTGTCAGTTTTCAGGAGGTACTTGGCACTGTCAAACCAGCCTGAGTTGGCGCTGGTGCCAGCTTGGCTCTGGGCGGCATCCTGCGGAATGCTGAAAATCAAGAGCTAGCCAGCCACGACGGACCACAGACACCCAAACACAAATGCTGGCACTGTTCCCTGCCAAACTAAAGTCACCAGCCCAGGTTCTTGGTGTCAGTTAGCAGGAGGTACTTGGCACCGTCAAGCCAACCTGACTTGGCACTGGTGCCAGCTGGTCCCTGGGAGGGACCCTGCGCAGGGCCGAATTTCTGCAGCAAGCTGGAAAAACTTGCAACAGCCCACCAAACAGAAACGCCGGTCATTTTCCCAGGTAAACAATACTCAGCAGCCCAGGTTTTTGGTGCCAGTTTGCAGAAGGTTCTTGGCAGTGTAAAACCTTGTTGCTGGTGCAAGCTCTGCTCTGGTAGGCATCCTGCTCTATGCCGAATCTCAGGAGCCAGCCGGCCACTCTGGACCACAGCCCACCGAACAGAAACGCCGGCCATTTTCCCAGGTAAACAATACTCAGCAGCCCAGGTTCTTGGTGTCAGTTAGCACGAGGTACTTGGCACCGTCAAACCAACCTGACTTGGCACTGGTGCCAGCTTGGCTCTTGGAGGGACCCTGTGTAATGCCGAATTTGAGGAGCCAGCCGACCACTCTGTGCCACAGCCAACGGGACACAAACGCCGGCCATTTTCCAAGGTAAACAATACTCAGCAGCCCAGGTTCTTGGTGCCAGTTTGCAGAAGGTTCTTGTCTCTGTCAAACCGGCCTGACTTGGCACTGGTGCCAGTTTCACCCTCCTAGGCATCCTCTGCAATGCTGAATTTCAGGAGCCATACGGTCACTCCGGACCACAAGCCTCCAAACACTAACGCCGCCCATTTTCCCAGGTAAACAATACTCAGCAGCCCAGGTTCTTGGTGTCAGTTAGCAGGAGGTACTTGGCACTGTCAAGCCGGCCTGGCTTGGCGCTGGTGCCGGCTTGGCTGTTGGAGGGACCCTGTGCAATGCCGAATTTGAGGATCCAGCCGACCACTCTGTGCTACAGCCCACCGAACACAATCGCCGGCCATTTTCCCAGGTAAACAATACTCACCAGCCCAGGTTCTTGGTGCCAGTTTGCAGAAGGTTCTTGGCACTGTCAAACCAGCCTGACTTGGCACAGATGCCAGCTGCACTCTCCTAGGCATCCTCTGCAATGCCGAATTTCAGGAGCCAGACGGCCACTCCGGACCACAGGCCCCAGAACACCAACACCGTCCCTTTCCCTGCCAAACAAAAGTCACCAGCACGGGTTCTTGGTTTCAGTTTGCAGGAGGTACTTGGAACTGTCAAAACCAGCCTGACTTGGCACTGGTGCCAGCTTGTCCCTGGGAAGGGACCCTGCGCAGGGCCGAATTTCTGGTGGAAGCCGGCAAAAACTTCCAACGGCCCATCGAACAGAAACGCCGGTCATTTTCCCAGGTAAACAATACTCAGCAGCCCAGGTTCTTGGTGCCAGTTTGCAGAAGGTTCTTGGCAGTGTAAAACCAGCCTGACTTGTTGCTGGTGCCAGCTCTGCTCTGGTAGGCATCCTGCGCAATGCCGAATTTCAGGAGCCAGCCGGCCAGTCTGGACCACAGGCCCACTAACACAAACGCCGGCCATTTTCACGGGTAAACAATACTCACCAGCCCAGGTTCTTGGTGCCAGTTTGCAGAAGGTTCTTGGCGCTCTCAAACCAGCCTGACTTGGCGCTGGTGCCAGCTTGGCTCTGAAAGGTATACTGCGCAGTGCCAAATTTCTGGAGCTAGCCAGCCACTCCGGCCCACAGGCCCCTGAACAACAACGCAGACCCAATTCCCTGCCAAACTGAAGTCACCAGCCCAGGTTCTTGGTGTCAGTTTTCAGGAGGTACTTGGCACTGTCAAACCAGCCTGACTTGGCGCTGGTGCCAGCTTGGCTCTGGGCGGCATCCTGCGGAATGCTGAAAATCAAGAGCTAGCCAGCCACGACGGACCACAGACACCCAAACACAAATGCTGGCACTGTTCCGTGCCAAACTAAAGTCACCAGCCCAGGTTCTTGGTGTCAGTTAGCAGGAGGTACTTGGAACTGTCAAAACCAACCTGACTTGGCACTGGTGCCAGCTGATCCCTGGGAGGGACCCTGCGCAGGGCCGAATTTCTGGAGCAAGCCGGAAAAACTTGCAACAGCCCACCGAACAGAAACGCCGGTCATTTTCCCAGGTAAACAATACTCAGCAGCCCAGGTTCTTGGTGCCAGTTTGCAGAAGGTTCTTGGCAGTGTAAAACCTTGTTGCTGGTGCAAGCTCTGCTCTGGTAGGCATCCTGCTCTATGCCGAATCTCAGGAGCCAGCCGGCCACTCTGGACCACAGCCCACCGAACAGAAACGCCGGCCATTTTCCCAGGTAAACAATACTCAGCAGCCCAGGTTCTTGGTGTCAGTTAGCACGAGGTACTTGGCACCGTCAAACCAACCTGACTTGGCACTGGTGCCAGCTTGGCTCTTGGAGGGACCCTGTGTAATGCCGAATTTGAGGAGCCAGCCGACCACTCTGTGCCACAGCCAACGGAACACAAACGCCGGCCATTTTCCAAGGTAAACAATACTCAGCAGCCCAGGTTCTTGGTGCCAGTTTGCAGAAGGTTCTTTGCACTGTCAAACCAGCCTAACATGTCACTGGTGCCATCTTGGCTCTTGGACGGACCCTGTGCAATGCCGAATTTGAGGAGCCAGACGACCACTCCGGGCCACAGCCCACCGAACACTAACGCCGGCCATTTTCCAAGGTAAACAATACTCAGCAGCCCAGGTTCTTGGTGCCAGTTTGCAGAAGGTTCTTGTCTCTGTCAAACCGGCCTGACTTGGCACTGGTGCCAGATTCACCCTCCTAGGCATCCTCTGCAATGCTGAATTTCAGGAGCCATACGGTCACTCCGGACCACAAGCCTCCAAACACTAACGCCGCCCATTTTCCCAGGTAAACAATACTCAGCAGCCCAGGTTCTTGGTGTCAGTTAGCAGGAGGTACTTGGCACTGTCAAGCCGGCCTGGCTTGGCGCTGGTGCCGGCTTGGCTGTTGGAGGGACCCTGTGCAATGCCGAATTTGAGGAGCCAGCCAACCACTCTGTGCTACAGCCCACCGAACACAAATGCCGGCCATTTTCCCAGGTAAACAATACTCAGCAGCCCAGGTTCTTGGTGCCAGTTTGCAGAAGGTTCTTGGCACTGTCAAACCAGCCTGACTTGGCACTGGTGCCAGCTGCACTCTCCTAGGCATCCTCTGCAATGCCGAATTTCAGGAGCCAGACGGCCACTCCGGACCACAGGCCTCAGAACACCAACACCGTCCCTTTCCCTGCCAAACAAAAGTCACCAGCACGGGTTCTTGGTTTCAGTTTGCAGGAGGTACTTGGAACTGTCAAAACCAGCCTGACTTTGCACTGGTGCAAGCTTGTCCCTGGGAGGGACCCTGCACAATGCCGAATTTCTGGAGCCAGCTGGCAAAAACTTCCAACGGCCCATCGAAGAGAAACGCCGGTCATTTTCCCAGGTAAACAATACTCACCAGCCCTGGTTGTTGGTGCCAGTTTGCAGAAGGTTCTTGGCAGTGTAAAACCAGCCTGACTTGTTGCTGGTGCCAGCTCTGCTCTGGTAGGCATCCTGCGCAATGCCGAATTTCAGGAGCCAGCTGGCCACTCTGGGCCACAGCCCACCGAACAGAAACGCTGGCCATTTTCACGGGTAAACAATACTCACCAGCCCAGGTTCTTGGTGCCAGTTTGCAGGAGGTTCTTGGCGCTCTCAAACCAGCCTGACTTGGCGCTGGTGCCAGCTTGGCTCTGAAAGGTATACTGCGCAGTGCCAAATTTCTGGAGCTAGCCAGCCACTCCGGCCCACAGGCCCCTGAACAACAACGCAGACCCAATTCCCTGCCAAACTGAAGTCACCAGCCCAGGTTCTTGGTGTCAGTTTTCAGGAGGTACTTGGCACTGTCAAACCAGCCTGAGTTGGCGCTGGTGCCAGCTTGGCTCTGGGCGGCATCCTGCGGAATGCTGAAAATCAAGAGCTAGCCAGCCACGACGGACCACAGACACCCAAACACAAATGCTGGCACTGTTCCGTGCCAAACTAAAGTCACCAGCCCAGGTTCTTGGTGTCAGTTAGCAGGAGGTACTTGGCACCGTCAAGCCAACCTGACTTGGCACTGGTGCCAGCTGGTCCCTGGGAGGGACCCTGCGCAGGGCCGAATTTCTGCAGCAAGCCGGAAAAACTTGCAACAGCCCACCAAACAGAAACGCCGGTCATTTTCCCAGGTAAACAATACTCAGCAGCCCAGGTTCTTGGTGCCAGTTTGCAGAAGGTTCTTGGCAGTGTAAAACCTTGTTGCTGGTGCAAGCTCTGCTCTGGTAGGCATCCTGCTCTATGCCGAATCTCAGGAGCCAGCCAGCCACTCTGGACCACAGCCCACCGAACAGAAACGCCGGCCATTTTCCCAGGTAAACAATACTCAGCAGCCCAGGTTCTTGGTGCCAGTTTGCAGAAGGTTCTTGTCTCTGTCAAACCAGCCTGACTTGGCACTGGTGCCAGCTTCACTTTTGTAGGCATCCTCTGCAATGCTGAATTTCAGGAGCCATACGGTCACTCCGGACCACAAGCCTCCAAACACTAACGCCGCCCATTTTCCCAGGTAAACAATACTCAGCAGCCCAGGTTCTTGGTGTCAGTTAGCAGGAGGTACTTGGCACTGTCAAGCCGGCCTGGCTTGGCGCTGGTGCCGGCTTGGCTGTTGGAGGGACCCTGTGCAATGCCGAATTTGAGGAGCCAGCCAACCACTCTGTGCTACAGCCCACCGAACACAAATGCCGGCCATTTTCCAAGGTAAACAATACTCAGCAGCCCAGGTTCTTGGTGCCAGTTTGCAGAAGGTTCTTGGCACTGTCAAACCAGCCTGACTTGGCACTGGTGCCAGCTGCACTCTCCTAGGCATCCTCTGCAATGCCGAATTTCAGGAGCCAGACGGCCGCTCCGGACCACAGGCCCCAGAACACCAACACCGTCTCTTTGCCTGCCAAACAAAAGTCACCAGCAGGGGTTCTTGTTTTGAGTTTGCAGTAGGTACTTGGAACTGTCAAAACCAGCCAGACTTGGCACTGGTGCCAGCTTGTCCCTGGGAGGGACCCTGCGCAATGCCGAATTTCTGGAGGCAGCCGGCAAAAACTTGCAACAGCCCACCGAACAGAAACGCCGGCCATTTTCCCAGGTAAACAATAATCACCAGCCCAGGTTCTTAGTGCCAGTTTGCAGAAGGTTCTTGGCAGTGTAAAACCAGCCTGACTTGTTGCTGGTGCCAGCTCTGCTCTGGTAGGCATCCTGCTCTATGCCGAATCTCAGGAGCCAGCCGGCCACTCTGGACCACAGCCCACCGAACACAAATGCTGGCCATTTTCACGGGTAAACAATACTCACCAGCTCAGGTTCTTGGGGTCAGTTAGCAAGAGGTACTTGGCACCGTGAAGCCAACCTGACTTGGCACTGGAGCCAGCTTGGCTCTTGGAGGGACCCTGTGTAATGCCGAATTTGAGGAGCCAGCCGACCACTCTGTGCCACAGCCCACCGAACACAAACGCCGGCCATTTTCCAAGGTAAACAATACTCAGCAGCCCAGGTTCTTGGTGCCAGTTTGCAGAAGGTTCTTGGCTCTGTCAAACCAGCCTGACTTGGCACTGGTGCCATCTTGGCTCTGGTAGGCACTCTGTGCAATGCCGAATTTCAGGAGCCATACGGCCACTCTGGACCACAGGCACCCAAACACAAACGCCGGCCATTTTCCCAGGTAAACAATACTCACCAACCAAGGTTCTTAGTTTCAGTTTGCAGGAGGTACTTTCACTGTCAAACCAGCCTGACTTGGCGCTGGTGCCAGCTCTGCTCTGGTAGGCACCCTGCACAATGCCGAATTTCAGGAGCCATACGGCCACTCCGGGCCACAGCCCACCGAACACAATCGCCGGCAATTTTCCCAGGTAAACAATACTCAGCAGCCCAGGTTCTTGGTGTCAGTTTTCTGGAGGTACTTGGATCTGTCAAACCAGCCTGACTTGGCACTGATGCCAGCTTCACTCTCCTAGGCATCCTCTGCAATGCCGAATTTCAGGAGCCAGCCAACCACTCTGTGCTACAGCCCACCGAACACAAATGCCGGCCATTTTCACGGGTAAACAATACTCAGCAGCCCAGGTTCTTGGTGCCAGTTTGCAGAAGGTTCTTGGCACTGTCAAACCAGCCTGACTTGGCACTGGTGCCAGCTTCACTCTCCTAGGCATCCTCTGCAATGCCGAATTTCAGGAGCCAGACGGCCACTCCGGACCACAGGCCTCAGAACACCAACACCGTCCCTTTCCCTGCCAAACAAAAGTCACCAGCAGGGGTTCTTGGTTTCAGTTTGCAGTAGGTACATGGAACTGTCAAAACCAGCCTGACTTGGCACTGGTGCCAGCTTGTCCCTGGGAGGGACCCCGCGCAGGGCCGAATTTCTGGTGCAAGCCGGCAACACCTTGCAACAGCCCACCGAACACAAACACCGGCCACTTTCTAAGGTAAACAATACTCACCAGCCCTGGTTGTTGGTGCCAGTTTGCAGAAGGTTCTTGGCACTGTCAAACCGGCCTGACTTGGCACTGGTGCCAGCTTCACTCTCGTAGGCATCCTGCTCTATGCCGAATCTCAGGAGCCAGCCGGCCACACTGTACCATAGGCCCCCAAACACAAACACTGGCCATTTTCCCAGGTAAACAATACTCAGCCACCCAGGTTCTTGGGGTCAGTTAGCAGGAGGTACTTGGCACAGTCAAACCAGCCTGACATGGCACTGGTGCCAGCTTGGCTCTTGGAGGGACCCTGTGCAATGCGGAATTTGAGGAGCCAGCCGACCACTCTGTGCCACAGCCCACCGAACACAAACGCCGGCCATTTTCCCAGGTAAACAATACTCACCAGCCCAGATTCTTGGTGCCAGTTTGTAGGATGTACTTGGCGCTCTCAAACCAGCCTGACTTGGCACAGGTGCCATCTTGGCTCTCGTAGGCACTCTGTGCAATGCCGAATTTCAGGAGCCATACAGCCACTCTGGACCACAGGCCCACTAACACAAACGCCGGCCATTTTCACGGGTAAACAATACTCAGCAGCCCAGGTTCTTGGTGCCAGTTTGCAGGAGGTACTTGGCACTGTCAAACCAGCCTGACTTGGCGCTGGTGCCAGCTTGGCTCTGGGCGGCATCCTGCGGAATGCTGAAAATCAAGAGCTAGCCAGCCACGACGGACCACAGACACCCAAACACAAATGCTGGCACTGTTCCGTGCCAAACTAAAGTCACCAGCCCAGGTTCTTGGTGTCAGTTAGCAGGAGGTACTTGGCACCGTCAAGCCAGCCTGACTTGGCACTGGTGCCAGCTTGTCCCTGGGAGGGACCCTGCGCAGGGCCGAATTTCTGGAGCAAGCCGGCAAAAACTTCCAACAGCCCTCCGAACAGAAACGCCGGTCATTTTCCCAGGTAAACAATACTCACCAGCCCAGGTTCTTAGTGCCAGTTTGCAGAAGGTTCTTGGCAGTGTAAAAGCAGACTGACTTGTTGCTGGTGCCAGCTCTGCTCTCGTAGGCATCCTGCGCAATGCCGAATTTCAGGAGCCAGCCGGCCACTCTGGACCACAGCCCACCGAACACAAACACCGGCCATTTTCCCAGGTAAACAATACTCAGCAGCCCAGGTTCTTGGTGTCAGTTAGCACGAGGTTCTTGGCGCTCTCAAACCAACCTGACTTGGCACTGGTGCCAGCTTGGCTCTTGGAGGGACCCTGTGTAATGCCGAATTTGAGGAGCCAGCCGACCACTCTGTGCCACAGCCAACGGAACACAAACGCCGGCCATTTTCCAAGGTAAACAATACTCAGCAGCCCAGGTTCTTGGTGCCAGTTTGCAGAAGGTTCTTTGCACTGTCAAACCAGCCTGACATGTCACTGGTGCCATCTTGGCTCTTGGACGGATCCTGTGCAATGCCGAATTTGAGGAGCCAGACGACCACTCCGGGCCACAGCCCACCGAACACTAACGCCGGCCATTTTCCAAGGTAAACAATACTCAGCAGCCCAGGTTCTTGGTGCCAGTTTGCAGAAGGTTCTTGTCTCTGTCAAACCGGCCTGACTTGGCACTGGTGCCAGATTCACCCTCCTAGGCATCCTCTGCAATGCTGAATTTCAGGAGCCATACGGTCACTCCGGACCACAAGCCTCCAAACACTAACGCCGCCCATTTGCCCAGGTAAACAATACTCAGCAGCCCAGGTTCTTGGTGTCAGTTAGCAGGAGGTACTTGGCACTGTCAAGCTGGCCTGGCTTGGCGCTGGTGCCGGCTTGGCTGTTGGAGGGACCCTGTGCAATGCAGAATTTGAGGAGCCAGCCAACCACTCTGTGCTACAGCCCACCGAACACAAACGCCGGCCATTTTCCCAGGTAAACAATACTCAGCAGCCCAGGTTCTTGGTGCCAGTTTGCAGAAGGTTCTTGGCAGTGTAAAACCAGCCTGACTTGTTGCTGGTGCCAGCTCTGCTCTGGTAGGCATCCTGCGCAATGCCGAATTTCAGGAGCCAGCCGGCCACTCTGGGCCACAGCCCACCGAACAGAAACGCTGGCCATTTTCACGGGTAAACAATACTCACCAGCCCAGGTTCTTGGTGCCAGTTTGCAGAAGGTTCTTGGCGCTCTCAAACCAGCCTGACTTGGCGCTGGTGCCAGCTTGGCTCTGAAAGGTATACTGCGCAGTGCCAAATTTCTGGAGCTAGCCAGCCACTCCGGCCCACAGGCCCCTGAACAACAACGCAGACCCAATTCCCTGCCAAACTGAAGTCACCAGCCCAGGTTCTTGGTGTCAGTTTTCAGGAGGTACTTGGCACTGTCAAACCAGCCTGACTTGGCGCTGGTGCCAGCTTGGCTCTGGGCGGCATCCTGCGGAATGCTGAAAATCAAGAGCTAGCCAGCCACGACGGACCACAGACACCCAAACACAAATGCTGGCACTGTTCCGTGCCAAACTAAAGTCACCAGCCCAGGTTCTTGGTGTCAGTTAGCAGGAGGTACTTGGCACCGTCAAGCCAACCTGACTTGGCACTGGTGCCAGCTGGTCCCTGGGAGGGACCCTGCGCAGGGCCGAATTTCTGCAGCAAGCCGGAAAAACTTGCAACAGCCCACCAAACAGAAACGCCGGTCATTTTCCCAGGTAAACAATACTCAGCAGCCCAGGTTCTTGGTGCCAGTTTGCAGAAGGTTCTTGGCAGTGTAAAAGCTTGTTGCTGGTGCAAGCTCTGCTCTGGTAGGCATCCTGCTCTATGCCGAATTTCAGGAGCCAGCCGGCCACTCTGGACCACAGCCCACCGAACAGAAACGCCGGCCATTTTCCCAGGTAAACAATACTCAGCAGCCCAGGTTCTTGGTGTCAGTTAGCACGAGGTACTTGGCACCGTCAAACCAACCTGACTTGGCACTGGTGCCAGCTTGGCTCTTGGAGGGACCCTGTGTAATGCCGAATTTGAGGAGCCAGCCGACCACTCTGTGCCACAGCCAACGGAACACAAACGCCGGCCATTTTCCAAGGTAAACAATACTCAGCAGCCCAGGTTCTTGGTGCCAGTTTGCAGAAGGTTCTTTGCACTGTCAAACCAGCCTGACATGTCACTGGTGCCATCTTGGCTCTTGGACGGACCCTGTGCAATGCCGAATTTCAGGAGCCAGACGACCACTCCGGGCCACAGCCCACCGAACACTAACGCCGGCCATTTTCCCAGGTAAACAATACTCAGCAGCCCAGGTTCTTGGTGCCAGTTTGCAGAAGGTTCTTGTCTCTGTCAAACCAGCCTGACTTGGCACTGGTGCCAGCTTCACTTTTGTAGGCATCCTCTGCAATGCTGAATTTCAGGAGCCATACGGTCACTCCGGACCACAAGCCTCCAAACACTAACGCCGCCCATTTTCCCAGGTAAACAATACTCAGCAGCCCAGGTTCTTGGTGTCAGTTAGCAGGAGGTACTTGGCACTGTCAAGCCGGCCTGGCTTGGCGCTGGTGCCGGCTTGGCTGTTGGAGGGACCCTGTGCAATGCCGAATTTGAGGAGCCAGCCAACCACTCTGTGCTACAGCCCACCGAACACAAATGCCGGCCATTTTCCAAGGTAAACAATACTCAGCAGCCCAGGTTCTTGGTGCCAGTTTGCAGAAGGTTCTTGGCACTGTCAAACCAGCCTGACTTGGCACTGGTGCCAGCTGCACTCTCCTAGGCATCCTCTGCAATGCCGAATTTCAGGAGCCAGACGGCCGCTCCGGACCACAGGCCCCAGAACACCAACACCGTCTCTTTGCCTGCCAAACAAAAGTCACCAGCAGGGGTTCTTGTTTTGAGTTTGCAGTAGGTACTTGGAACTGTCAAAACCAGCCAGACTTGGCACTGGTGCCAGCTTGTCCCTGGGAGGGACCCTGCGCAATGCCGAATTTCTGGAGCCAGCCGGCAAAAACTTGCAACAGCCCACCGAACAGAAACGCCGGTCATTTTCCCAGGTAAACAATAATCACCAGCCCAGGTTCTTAGTGCCAGTTTGCAGAAGGTTCTTGGCAGTGTAAAACCAGCCTGACTTGTTGCTGGTGCCAGCTCTGCTCTGGTAGGCATCCTGCTCTATGCCGAATCTCAGGAGCCAGCCGGCCACTCTGGACCACAGCCCACCGAACACAAATGCCGGCCATTTTCACGGGTAAACAATACTCACCAGCTCAGGTTCTTGGGGTCAGTTAGCAAGAGGTACTTGGCACCGTGAAGCCAACCTGACTTGGCACTGGAGCCAGCTTGGCTCTTGGAGGGACCCTGTGTAATGCCGAATTTGAGGAGCCAGCCGACCACTCTGTGCCACAGCCCACCGAACACAAACGCCGGCCATTTTCCAAGGTAAACAATACTCAGCAGCCCAGGTTCTTGGTGCCAGTTTGCAGAAGGTTCTTGGCTCTGTCAAACCAGCCTGACTTGGCACTGGTGCCATCTTGGCTCTCGTAGGCACTCTGTGCAATGCCGAATTTCAGGAGCCATACGGCCACTCTGGACCACAGGCACCCAAACACAAACGCCGGCCATTTTCCCAGGTAAACAATACTCACCAACCAAGGTTCTTAGTTTCAGTTTGCAGGAGGTACTTTCACTGTCAAACCAGCCTGACTTGGCGCTGGTGCCAGCTCTGCTCTAGTAGGCACCCTGCACAATGCCGAATTTCAGGAGCCATACGGCCACTCCGCGCCACAGCCCACCGAACACAATCGCCGGCAATTTTCCCAGGTAAACAATACTCAGCAGCCCAGGTTCTTGGTGTCAGTTTTCTGGAGGTACTTGGATCTGTCAAACCAGCCTGACTTGGCACTGGTGCCAGCTTCACTCTCCTAGGCATCCTCTGCAATGCTGAATTTCAGGAGCCAGCCGGCCACTCTGGACCACAGGCCCCAGAACACAAACACCGTCCCTTTCCCTGCCAAACAAAAGTCACCAGCAGGGGTTCTTGGTTTCAGTTTGCAGTAGGTACATGGAACTGTCAAAACCAGCCTGACTTGGCACTGGTGCCAGCTTGTCCCTGGGAGGGACCCCGCGCAGGGCCGAATTTCTGGTGCAAGCCGGCAACACCTTGCAACAGCCCACCGAACACAAACACCGGCCACTTTCTAAGGTAAACAATACTCACCAGCCCTGGTTGTTGGTGCCAGTTTGCAGAAGGTTCTTGGCACTGTCAAACCGGCCTGACTTGGCACTGGTGCCAGCTTCACTCTCGTAGGCATCCTGCTCTATGCCGAATTTCAGGAGCCAGCCGGCCACACTGTACCATAGGCCCCCAAACACAAACACCGGCCATTTTCCCAGGTAAACAATACTCAGCCACCCAGGTTCTTGGGGTCAGTTAGCAGGAGGTACTTGGCACAGTCAAACCAGCCTGACATGGCACTGGTGCCAGCTTGGCTCTTGGACGGACCCTGTGCAATGCCGAATTTGAGGAGCCAGCCGACCACTCCGGGCCACAGCCCACCGAACACAAACGCCGGCCATTTTCCAAGGTAAACAATACTCAGCAGCCCAGGTTCTTGGTGCCAGTTTGCAGAAGGTTCTTGGCTCTGTCAAACCAGCCTGACTTGGCACTGGTGCCATCTTGGCTCTCGTAGGCACTCTGTGCAATGCCGAATTTCAGGAGCCATACGGCCACTCTGGACCACAGGCCCCACTAACACAAACGCCGGCCATTTTCACGGGTAAACAATACTCAGCAGCCCAGGTTCTTGGTGCCAGTTTGCAGGAGGTACTTGGCGCTCTCAAACCAGCCTGACTTGGCGCTGGTGCCAGCTCTGCTCTGGTAGGCATCCTGCGCAATGCCGAATTTCAGGAGCCAGCCGGCCACTCTGGGCCACAGCCCACCGAACAGAAACGCTGGCCATTTTCACGGGTAAACAATACTCACCAGCCCAGGTTCTTGGTGCCAGTTTGCAGAAGGTTCTTGGCGCTCTCAAACCAGCCTGACTTGGCGCTGGTGCCAGCTTGGCTCTGAAAGGTATACTGCGCAGTGCCAAATTTCTGGAGCTAGCCAGCCACTCCGGCCCACAGGCCCCTGAACAACAACGCAGACCCAATTCCCTGCCAAACTGAAGTCACCAGCCCAGGTTCTTGGTGTCAGTTTTCAGGAGGTACTTGGCACTGTCAAACCAGCCTGAGTTGGCGCTGGTGCCAGCTTGGCTCTGGGCGGCATCCTGCGGAATGCTGAAAATCAAGAGCTAGCCAGCCACGACGGACCACAGACACCCAAACACAAATGCTGGCACTGTTCCGTGCCAAACTAAAGTCACCAGCCCAGGTTCTTGGTGTCAGTTAGCAGGAGGTACTTGGCACCGTCAAGCCAACCTGACTTGGCACTGGTGCCAGCTGGTCCCTGGGAGGGACCCTGCGCAGGGCCGAATTTCTGCAGCAAGCCGGAAAAACTTGCAACAGCCCACCAAACAGAAACGCCGGTCATTTTCCCAGGTAAACAATACTCAGCAGCCCAGGTTCTTGGTGCCAGTTTGCAGAAGGTTCTTGGCAGTGTAAAACCAGCCTGACTTGTTGCTGGTGCCAGCTCTGCTCTGGTAGGCATCCTGCGCAATGCCGAATTTCAGGAGCCAGCCGGCCAGTCTGGACCACAGGCCCACTAACACAAACGCCGGCCATTTTCACGGGTAAACAATACTCACCAGCCCAGGTTCTTGGTGCCAGTTTGCAGAAGGTTCTTGGCGCTCTCAAACCAGCCTGACTTGGCGCTGGTGCCAGCTTGGCTCTGAAAGGTATACTGCGCAGTGCCAAATTTCTGGAGCTAGCCAGCCACTCCGGCCCACAGGCCCCTGAACAACAACGCAGACCCAATTCCCTGCCTAACTGAAGTCACCAGCCCAGGTTCTTGGTGTCAGTTTTCAGGAGGTACTTGGCACTGTCAAACCAGCCTGAGTTGGCGCTGGTGCCAGCTTGGCTCTGGGCGGCATCCTGCGGAATGCTGAAAATCAAGAGCTAGCCAGCCACGACGGACCACAGACACCCAAACACAAATGCTGGCACTGTTCCGTGCCAAACTAAAGTCACCAGCCCAGGTTCTTGGTGTCAGTTAGCAGGAGGTACTTGGCACCGTCAAGCCAACCTGACTTGGCACTGGTGCCAGCTGGTCCCTGGGAGGGACCCTGCGCAGGGCCGAATTTCTGGAGCAAGCCGGCAAAAACTTGCAACAGCCCTCCGAACAGAAACGCCGGTCATTTTCCCAGGTAAACAATACTCACCAGCCCAGGTTCTTAGTGCCAGTTTGCAGAAGGTTCTTGGCAGTGTAAAAGCAGACTGACTTGTTGCTGGTGCCAGCTCTGCTCTCGTAGGCATCCTGCGCAATGCCGAATTTCAGGAGCCAGCCGGCCACTCTGGACCACAGCCCACCGAACAGAAACGCCGGCCATTTTCCCAGGTAAACAATACTCAGCAGCCCAGGTTCTTGGTGTCAGTTAGCACGAGGTACTTGGCACCGTCAAACCAACCTGACTTGGCACTGGTGCCAGCTTGGCTCTTGGAGGGACCCTGTGTAATGCCGAATTTGAGGAGCCAGCCGACCACTCTGTGCCACAGCCAACGGAACACAAACGCCGGCCATTTTCCAAGGTAAACAATACTCAGCAGCCCAGGTTCTTGGTGCCAGTTTGCAGAAGGTTCTTTGCACTGTCAAACCAGCCTGACATGTCACTGGTGCCATCTTGGCTCTTGGACGGACCCTGTGCAATGCCGAATTTCAGGAGCCAGACGACCACTCCGGGCCACAGCCCACCGAACACTAACGCCGGCCATTTTCCAAGGTAAACAATACTCAGCAGCCCAGGTTCTTGGTGCCAGTTTGCAGAAGGTTCTTGTCTCTGTCAAACCGGCCTGACTTGGCACTGGTGCCAGATTCACCCTCCTAGGCATCCTCTGCAATGCTGAATTTCAGGAGCCATACGGTCACTCCGGACCACAAGCCTCCAAACACTAACGCCGCCCATTTGCCCAGGTAAACAATACTCAGCAGCCCAGGTTCTTGGTGTCAGTTAGCAGGAGGTACTTGGCACTGTCAAGCCGGCCTGGCTTGGCGCTGGTGCCGGCTTGGCTGTTGGAGGGACCCTGTGCAATGCAGAATTTGAGGAGCCAGCCAACCACTCTGTGCTACAGCCCACCGAACACAAACGCCGGCCATTTTCCCAGGTAAACAATACTCAGCAGCCCAGGTTCTTGGTGCCAGTTTGCAGAAGGTTCTTGGCAGTGTAAAACCAGCCTGACTTGTTGCTGGTGCCAGCTCTGCTCTGGTAGGCATCCTGCGCAATGCCGAATTTCAGGAGCCAGCCGGCCACTCTGGGCCACAGCCCACCGAACAGAAACGCTGGCCATTTTCACGGGTAAACAATACTCACCAGCCCAGGTTCTTGGTGCCAGTTTGCAGAAGGTTCTTGGCGCTCTCAAACCAGCCTGACTTGGCGCTGGTGCCAGCTTGGCTCTGCAAAGTATACTGCGCTGTGCCAAATTTCTGGAGCTAGCCAGCCACTCCGGCCCACAGGCCCCTGAACAACAACGCAGACCCAATTCCCTGCCAAACTGAAGTCACCAGCCCAGGTTCTTAGTGCCAGTTTGCAGAAGGTTCTTGGCAGTGTAAAACCAGCCTGACTTGTTGCTGGTGCCAGCTTGGCTCTGGGCGGCATCCTGCGGAATGCTGAAAATCAAGAGCTAGCCAGCCACGACGGACCACAGACACCCAAACACAAATGCTGGCACTGTTCCGTGCCAAACTAAAGTCACCAGCCCAGGTTCTTGGTGTCAGTTAGCAGGAGGTACTTGGCACCGTCAAGCCAACCTGACTTGGCACTGGTGCCAGCTGGTCCCTGGGAGGGACCCTGCGCAGGGCCGAATTTCTGCAGCAAGCCGGAAAAACTTGCAACAGCCCACCAAACAGAAACGCCGGTCATTTTCCCAGGTAAACAATACTCAGCAGCCCAGGTTTTTGGTGCCAGTTTGCAGAAGGTTCTTGGCAGTGTAAAACCTTGTTGCTGGTGCAAGCTCTGCTCTGGTAGGCATCCTGCTCTATGCCGAATCTCAGGAGCCAGCCGGCCACTCTGGACCACAGCCCACCGAACAGAAACGCCGGCCATTTTCCCAGGTAAACAATACTCAGCAGCCCAGGTTCTTGGTGTCAGTTAGCACGAGGTACTTGGCACCGTCAAACCAACCTGACTTGGCACTGGTGCCAGCTTGGCTCTTGGAGGGACCCTGTGTAATGCCGAATTTGAGGAGCCAGCCGACCACTCTGTGCCACAGCCAACGGAACACAAACGCCGGCCATTTTCCAAGGTAAACAATACTCAGCAGCCCAGGTTCTTGGTGCCAGTTTGCAGAAGGTTCTTTGCACTGTCAAACCAGCCTGACATGTCACTGGTGCCATCTTAGCTCTTGGACGGACCCTGTGCAATGCCGAATTTCAGGAGCCAGACGACCACTCCGGGCCACAGCCCACCGAACACTAACGCCGGCCATTTTCCCAGGTAAACAATACTCAGCAGCCCAGGTTCTTGGTGCCAGTTTGCAGAAGGTTCTTGTCTCTGTCAAACCAGCCTGACTTGGCACTGGTGCCAGCTTCACTTTTGTAGGCATCCTCTGCAATGCTGAATTTCAGGAGCCATACGGTCACTCCGGACCACAAGCCTCCAAACACTAACGCCGCCCATTTTCCCAGGTAAACAATACTCAGCAGCCCAGGTTCTTGGTGTCAGTTAGCAGGAGGTACTTGGCACTGTCAAGCCGGCCTGGCTTGGCGCTGGTGCCGGCTTGGCTGTTGGAGGGACCCTGTGCAATGCAGAATTTGAGGAGCCAGCCAACCACTCTGTGCTACAGCCCACCGAACACAAATGCCGGCCATTTTCCAAGGTAAACAATACTCAGCAGCCCAGGTTCTTGGTGCCAGTTTGCAGAAGGTTCTTGGCACTGTCAAACCAGCCTGACTTGGCACTGGTGCCAGCTGCACTCTCCTAGGCATCCTCTGCAATGCCGAATTTCAGGAGCCAGACGGCCGCTCCGGACCACAGGCCCCAGAACACCAACACCGTCTCTTTGCCTGCCAAACAAAAGTCACCAGCAGGGGTTCTTGTTTTGAGTTTGCAGTAGGTACTTGGAACTGTCAAAACCAGCCAGACTTGGCACTGGTGCCAGCTTGTCCCTGGGAGGGACCCTGCGCAATGCCGAATTTCTGGAGCCAGCCGGCAAAAACTTGCAACAGCCCACCGAACAGAAACGCCGGTCATTTTCCCAGGTAAACAATAATCACCAGCCCAGGTTCTTAGTGCCAGTTTGCAGAAGGTTCTTGGCAGTGTAAAACCAGCCTGACTTGTTGCTGGTGCCAGCTCTGCTCTGGTAGGCATCCTGCTCTATGCCGAATCTCAGGAGCCAGCCGGCCACTCTGGACCACAGCCCACCGAACACAAATGCCGGCCATTTTCACGGGTAAACAATACTCACCAGCTCAGGTTCTTGGGGTCAGTTAGCAAGAGGTACTTGGCACCGTGAAGCCAACCTGACTTGGCACTGGAGCCAGCTTGGCTCTTGGAGGGACCCTGTGTAATGCCGAATTTGAGGAGCCAGCCGACCACTCTGTGCCACAGCCCACCGAACACAAACGCCGGCCATTTTCCAAGGTAAACAATACTCAGCAGCCCAGGTTCTTGGTGCCAGTTTGCAGAAGGTTCTTGGCTCTGTCAAACCAGCCTGACTTGGCACTGGTGCCATCTTGGCTCTCGTAGGCACTCTGTGCAATGCCGAATTTCAGGAGCCATACGGCCACTCTGGACCACAGGCACCCAAACACAAACGCCGGCCATTTTCCCAGGTAAACAATACTCACCAACCAAGGTTCTTAGTTTCAGTTTGCAGGAGGTACTTTCACTGTCAAACCAGCCTGACTTGGCGCTGGTGCCAGCTCTGCTCTAGTAGGCACCCTGCACAATGCCGAATTTCAGGAGCCATACGGCCACTCCGCGCCACAGCCCACCGAACACAATCGCCGGCAATTTTCCCAGGTAAACAATACTCAGCAGCCCAGGTTCTTGGTGTCAGTTTTCTGGAGGTACTTGGATCTGTCAAACCAGCCTGACTTGGCACTGGTGCCAGCTTCACTCTCCTAGGCATCCTCTGCAATGCTGAATTTCAGGAGCCAGCCGGCCACTCTGGACCACAGGCCCCAGAACACAAACACCGTCCCTTTCCCTGCCAAACAAAAGTCACCAGCAGGGGTTCTTGGTTTCAGTTTGCAGTAGGTACATGGAACTGTCAAAACCAGCCTGACTTGGCACTGGTGCCAGCTTGTCCCTGGGAGGGACCCCGCGCAGGGCCGAATTTCTGGTGCAAGCCGGCAACACCTTGCAACAGCCCACCGAACACAAACACCGGCCACTTTCTAAGGTAAACAATACTCACCAGCCCTGGTTGTTGGTGCCAGTTTGCAGAAGGTTCTTGGCACTGTCAAACCGGCCTGACTTGGCACTGGTGCCAGCTTCACTCTCGTAGGCATCCTGCTCTATGCCGAATTTCAGGAGCCAGCCGGCCACACTGTACCATAGGCCCCCAAACACAAACACCGGCCATTTTCCCAGGTAAACAATACTCAGCCACCCAGGTTCTTGGGGTCAGTTAGCAGGAGGTACTTGGCACAGTCAAACCAGCCTGACATGGCACTGGTGCCAGCTTGGCTCTTGGACGGACCCTGTGCAATGCCGAATTTGAGGAGCCAGCCGACCACTCTGTGCCACAGCCCACCGAACACAAACGCCGGCCATTTTCCAAGGTAAACAATACTCAGCAGCCCAGGTTCTTGGTGCCAGTTTGCAGAAGGTTCTTGGCTCTGTCAAACCAGCCTGACTTGGCACTGGTGCCATCTTGGCTCTCATTGGCACTCTGTGCAATGCCGAATTTCAGGAGCCATACGGCCACTCTGGACCACAGGCCCCACTAACACAAACGCCGGCCATTTTCACGGGTAAACAATACTCAGCAGCCCAGGTTCTTGGTGCCAGTTTGCAGGAGGTACTTGGCGCTCTCAAACCAGCCTGACTTGGCGCTGGTGCCAGCTCTGCTCTGGTAGGCATCCTGCGCAATGCCGAATTTCAGGAGCCAGCCGGCCACTCTGGGCCACAGCCCACCGAACACTAACGCCGGCCATTTTCCCAGGTAAACAATACTCAGCAGCCCAGGTTCTTGGTGCCAGTTTGCAGAAGGTTCTTGTCTCTGTCAAACCAGCCTGACTTGGCACTGGTGCCAGCTTCACTTTTGTAGGCATCCTCTGCAATGCTGAATTTCAGGAGCCATACGGTCACTCCGGACCACAAGCCTCCAAACACTAACGCCGCCCATTTTCCCAGGTAAACAATACTCAGCAGCCCAGGTTCTTGGTGTCAGTTAGCAGGAGGTACTTGGCACTGTCAAGCCGGCCTGGCTTGGCGCTGGTGCCGGCTTGGCTGTTGGAGGGACCCTGTGCAATGCAGAATTTGAGGAGCCAGCCAACCACTCTGTGCTACAGCCCACCGAACACAAATGCCGGCCATTTTCCAAGGTAAACAATACTCAGCAGCCCAGGTTCTTGGTGCCAGTTTGCAGAAGGTTCTTGGCACTGTCAAACCAGCCTGACTTGGCACTGGTGCCAGCTGCACTCTCCTAGGCATCCTCTGCAATGCCGAATTTCAGGAGCCAGACGGCCGCTCCGGACCACAGGCCCCAGAACACCAACACCGTCTCTTTGCCTGCCAAACAAAAGTCACCAGCAGGGGTTCTTGTTTTGAGTTTGCAGTAGGTACTTGGAACTGTCAAAACCAGCCAGACTTGGCACTGGTGCCAGCTTGTCCCTGGGAGGGACCCTGCGCAATGCCGAATTTCTGGAGCCAGCCGGCAAAAACTTGCAACAGCCCACCGAACAGAAACGCCGGTCATTTTCCCAGGTAAACAATAATCACCAGCCCAGGTTCTTAGTGCCAGTTTGCAGAAGGTTCTTGGCAGTGTAAAACCAGCCTGACTTGTTGCTGGTGCCAGCTCTGCTCTGGTAGGCATCCTGCTCTATGCCGAATCTCAGGAGCCAGCCGGCCACTCTGGACCACAGCCCACCGAACACAAATGCCGGCCATTTTCACGGGTAAACAATACTCACCAGCTCAGGTTCTTGGGGTCAGTTAGCAAGAGGTACTTGGCACCGTGAAGCCAACCTGACTTGGCACTGGAGCCAGCTTGGCTCTTGGAGGGACCCTGTGTAATGCCGAATTTGAGGAGCCAGCCGACCACTCTGTGCCACAGCCCACCGAACACAAACGCCGGCCATTTTCCAAGGTAAACAATACTCAGCAGCCCAGGTTCTTGGTGCCAGTTTGCAGAAGGTTCTTGGCTCTGTCAAACCAGCCTGACTTGGCACTGGTGCCATCTTGGCTCTCGTAGGCACTCTGTGCAATGCCGAATTTCAGGAGCCATACGGCCACTCTGGACCACAGGCACCCAAACACAAACGCCGGCCATTTTCCCAGGTAAACAATACTCACCAACCAAGGTTCTTAGTTTCAGTTTGCAGGAGGTACTTTCACTGTCAAACCAGCCTGACTTGGCGCTGGTGCCAGCTCTGCTCTAGTAGGCACCCTGCACAATGCCGAATTTCAGGAGCCATACGGCCACTCCGCGCCACAGCCCACCGAACACAATCGCCGGCAATTTTCCCAGGTAAACAATACTCAGCAGCCCAGGTTCTTGGTGTCAGTTTTCTGGAGGTACTTGGATCTGTCAAACCAGCCTGACTTGGCACTGGTGCCAGCTTCACTCTCCTAGGCATCCTCTGCAATGCTGAATTTCAGGAGCCAGCCGGCCACTCTGGACCACAGGCCCCAGAACACAAACACCGTCCCTTTCCCTGCCAAACAAAAGTCACCAGCAGGGGTTCTTGGTTTCAGTTTGCAGTAGGTACATGGAACTGTCAAAACCAGCCTGACTTGGCACTGGTGCCAGCTTGTCCCTGGGAGGGACCCCGCGCAGGGCCGAATTTCTGGTGCAAGCCGGCAACACCTTGCAACAGCCCACCGAACACAAACACCGGCCACTTTCTAAGGTAAACAATACTCACCAGCCCTGGTTGTTGGTGCCAGTTTGCAGAAGGTTCTTGGCACTGTCAAACCGGCCTGACTTGGCACTGGTGCCAGCTTCACTCTCGTAGGCATCCTGCTCTATGCCGAATTTCAGGAGCCAGCCGGCCACACTGTACCATAGGCCCCCAAACACAAACACCGGCCATTTTACCAGGTAAACAATACTCAGCCACCCAGGTTCTTGGGGTCAGTTAGCAGGAGGTACTTGGCACAGTCAAACCAGCCTGACATGGCACTGGTGCCAGCTTGGCTCTTGGACGGACCCTGTGCAATGCCGAATTTGAGGAGCCAGCCGACCACTCTGTGCCACAGCCCACCGAACACAAACGCCGGCCATTTTCCAAGGTAAACAATACTCAGCAGCCCAGGTTCTTGGTGCCAGTTTGCAGAAGGTTCTTGGCTCTGTCAAACCAGCCTGACTTGGCACTGGTGCCATCTTGGCTCTCATTGGCACTCTGTGCAATGCCGAATTTCAGGAGCC
Organism: Haemorhous mexicanus; assembly: GCF_027477595.1. Classification (NCBI taxonomy): domain Eukaryota; kingdom Metazoa; phylum Chordata; class Aves; order Passeriformes; family Fringillidae; genus Haemorhous; species Haemorhous mexicanus. The sequence continues at coordinate 244,737 of NC_082363.1, read as the reverse complement.
ATACGGCCACTCTGGACCACAGGCCCCACTAACACAAACGCCGGCCATTTTCACGGGTAAACAATACTCAGCAGCCCAGGTTCTTGGTGCCAGTTTGCAGGAGGTACTTGGCGCTCTCAAACCAGCCTGACTTGGCGCTGGTGCCAGCTCTGCTCTGGTAGGCATCCTGCGCAATGCCGAATTTCAGGAGCCAGCCGGCCACTCTGGGCCACAGCCCACCGAACAGAAACGCTGGCCATTTTCACGGGTAAACAATACTCACCAGCCCAGGTTCTTGGTGCCAGTTTGCAGAAGGTTCTTGGCGCTCTCAAACCAGCCTGACTTGGCGCTGGTGCCAGCTTGGCTCTGAAAGGTATACTGCGCAGTGCCAAATTTCTGGAGCTAGCCAGCCACTCCGGCCCACAGGCCCCTGAACAACAACGCAGACCCAATTCCCTGCCAAACTGAAGTCACCAGCCCAGGTTCTTGGTGTCAGTTTTCAGGAGGTACTTGGCACTGTCAAACCAGCCTGAGTTGGCGCTGGTGCCAGCTTGGCTCTGGGCGGCATCCTGCGGAATGCTGAAAATCAAGAGCTAGCCAGCCACGACGGACCACAGACACCCAAACACAAATGCTGGCACTGTTCCGTGCCAAACTAAAGTCACCAGCCCAGGTTCTTGGTGTCAGTTAGCAGGAGGTACTTGGCACCGTCAAGCCAACCTGACTTGGCACTGGTGCCAGCTGGTCCCTGGGAGGGACCCTGCGCAGGGCCGAATTTCTGCAGCAAGCCGGAAAAACTTGCAACAGCCCACCAAACAGAAACGCCGGTCATTTTCCCAGGTAAACAATACTCAGCAGCCCAGGTTCTTGGTGCCAGTTTGCAGAAGGTTCTTGGCAGTGTAAAACCAGCCTGACTTGTTGCTGGTGCCAGCTCTGCTCTGGTAGGCATCCTGCGCAATGCCGAATTTCAGGAGCCAGCCGGCCAGTCTGGACCACAGGCCCACTAACACAAACGCCGGCCATTTTCACGGGTAAACAATACTCACCAGCCCAGGTTCTTGGTGCCAGTTTGCAGAAGGTTCTTGGCGCTCTCAAACCAGCCTGACTTGGCGCTGGTGCCAGCTTGGCTCTGAAAGGTATACTGCGCAGTGCCAAATTTCTGGAGCTAGCCAGCCACTCCGGCCCACAGGCCCCTGAACAACAACGCAGACCCAATTCCCTGCCTAACTGAAGTCACCAGCCCAGGTTCTTGGTGTCAGTTTTCAGGAGGTACTTGGCACTGTCAAACCAGCCTGAGTTGGCGCTGGTGCCAGCTTGGCTCTGGGCGGCATCCTGCGGAATGCTGAAAATCAAGAGCTAGCCAGCCACGACGGACCACAGACACCCAAACACAAATGCTGGCACTGTTCCGTGCCAAACTAAAGTCACCAGCCCAGGTTCTTGGTGTCAGTTAGCAGGAGGTACTTGGCACCGTCAAGCCAACCTGACTTGGCACTGGTGCCAGCTGGTCCCTGGGAGGGACCCTGCGCAGGGCCGAATTTCTGCAGCAAGCCGGAAAAACTTGCAACAGCCCACCAAACAGAAACGCCGGTCATTTTCCCAGGTAAACAATACTCAGCAGCCCAGGTTCTTGGTGCCAGTTTGCAGAAGGTTCTTGGCAGTGTAAAACCAGCCTGACTTGTTGCTGGTGCCAGCTCTGCTCTGGTAGGCATCCTGCGCAATGCCGAATTTCAGGAGCCAGCCGGCCAGTCTGGACCACAGGCCCACTAACACAAACGCCGGCCATTTTCACGGGTAAACAATACTCACCAGCCCAGGTTCTTGGTGCCAGTTTGCAGAAGGTTCTTGGCGCTCTCAAACCAGCCTGACTTGGCGCTGGTGCCAGCTTGGCTCTGAAAGGTATACTGCGCAGTGCCAAATTTCTGGAGCTAGCCAGCCACTCCGGCCCACAGGCCCCTGAACAACAACGCAGACCCAATTCCCTGCCTAACTGAAGTCACCAGCCCAGGTTCTTGGTGTCAGTTTTCAGGAGGTACTTGGCACTGTCAAACCAGCCTGAGTTGGCGCTGGTGCCAGCTTGGCTCTGGGCGGCATCCTGCGGAATGCTGAAAATCAAGAGCTAGCCAGCCACGACGGACCACAGACACCCAAACACAAATGCTGGCACTGTTCCGTGCCAAACTAAAGTCACCAGCCCAGGTTCTTGGTGTCAGTTAGCAGGAGGTACTTGGCACCGTCAAGCCAACCTGACTTGGCACTGGTGCCAGCTGGTCCCTGGGAGGGACCCTGCGCAGGGCCGAATTTCTGCAGCAAGCCGGAAAAACTTGCAACAGCCCTCCGAACAGAAACGCCGGTCATTTTCCCAGGTAAACAATACTCACCAGCCCAGGTTCTTAGTGCCAGTTTGCAGAAGGTTCTTGGCAGTGTAAAAGCAGACTGACTTGTTGCTGGTGCCAGCTCTGCTCTGGTAGGCATCCTGCGCAATGCCGAATTTCAGGAGCCAGCCGGCCACTCTGGACCACAGCCCACCGAACAGAAACGCCGGCCATTTTCCCAGGTAAACAATACTCAGCAGCCCAGGTTCTTGGTGTCAGTTAGCACGAGGTACTTGGCACCGTCAAACCAACCTGACTTGGCACTGGTGCCAGCTTGGCTCTTGGAGGGACCCTGTGTAATGCCGAATTTGAGGAGCCAGCCGACCACTCTGTGCCACAGCCAACGGAACACAAACGCCGGCCATTTTCCAAGGTAAACAATACTCAGCAGCCCAGGTTCTTGGTGCCAGTTTGCAGAAGGTTCTTTGCACTGTCAAACCAGCCTGACATGTCACTGGTGCCATCTTGGCTCTTGGACGGACCCTGTGCAATGCCGAATTTCAGGAGCCAGACGACCACTCCGGGCCACAGCCCACCGAACACTAACGCCGGCCATTTTCCAAGGTAAACAATACTCAGCAGCCCAGGTTCTTGGTGCCAGTTTGCAGAAGGTTCTTGTCTCTGTCAAACCGGCCTGACTTGGCACTGGTGCCAGATTCACCCTCCTAGGCATCCTCTGCAATGCTGAATTTCAGGAGCCATACGGTCACTCCGGACCACAAGCCTCCAAACACTAACGCCGCCCATTTGCCCAGGTAAACAATACTCAGCAGCCCAGGTTCTTGGTGTCAGTTAGCAGGAGGTACTTGGCACTGTCAAGCCGGCCTGGCTTGGCGCTGGTGCCGGCTTGGCTGTTGGAGGGACCCTGTGCAATGCAGAATTTGAGGAGCCAGCCAACCACTCTGTGCTACAGCCCACCGAACACAAACGCCGGCCATTTTCCCAGGTAAACAATACTCAGCAGCCCAGGTTCTTGGTGCCAGTTTGCAGAAGGTTCTTGGCAGTGTAAAACCAGCCTGACTTGTTGCTGGTGCCAGCTCTGCTCTGGTAGGCATCCTGCGCAATGCCGAATTTCAGGAGCCAGCCGGCCACTCTGGGCCACAGCCCACCGAACAGAAACGCTGGCCATTTTCACGGGTAAACAATACTCACCAGCCCAGGTTCTTGGTGCCAGTTTGCAGAAGGTTCTTGGCACTCTCAAACCAGCCTGACTTGGCGCTGGTGCCAGCTTGGCTCTGAAAGGTATACTGCGCAGTGCCAAATTTCTGGAGCTAGCCAGCCACTCCGGCCCACAGGCCCCTGAACAACAACGCAGACCCAATTCCCTGCCAAACTGAAGTCACCAGCCCAGGTTCTTGGTGTCAGTTTTCAGGAGGTACTTGGCACTGTCAAACCAGCCTGACTTAACGCTGGTGCCAGCTTGGCTCTGGGCGGCATCCTGCGGAATGCTGAAAATCAAGAGCTAGCCAGCCACGACGGACCACAGACACCCAAACACAAATGCTGGCACTGTTCCGTGCCAAACTAAAGTCACCAGCCCAGGTTCTTGGTGTCAGTTAGCAGGAGGTACTTGGCACCGTCAAGCCAACCTGACTTGGCACTGGTGCCAGCTGGTCCCTGGGAGGGACCCTGCGCAGGGCCGAATTTCTGCAGCAAGCCGGAAAAACTTGCAACAGCCCACCAAACAGAAACGCCGGTCATTTTCCCAGGTAAACAATACTCAGCAGCCCAGGTTTTTGGTGCCAGTTTGCAGAAGGTTCTTGGCAGTGTAAAACCTTGTTGCTGGTGCAAGCTCTGCTCTGGTAGGCATCCTGCTCTATGCCGAATCTCAGGAGCCAGCCGGCCACTCTGGACCACAGCCCACCGAACAGAAACGCCGGCCATTTTCCCAGGTAAACAATACTCAGCAGCCCAGGTTCTTGGTGTCAGTTAGCACGAGGTACTTGGCACCGTCAAACCAACCTGACTTGGCACTGGTGCCAGCTTGGCTCTTGGAGGGACCCTGTGTAATGCCGAATTTGAGGAGCCAGCCGACCACTCTGTGCCACAGCCAACGGAACACAAACGCCGGCCATTTTCCAAGGTAAACAATACTCAGCAGCCCAGGTTCTTGGTGCCAGTTTGCAGAAGGTTCTTTGCACTGTCAAACCAGCCTGACATGTCACTGGTGCCATCTTGGCTCTTGGACGGACCCTGTGCAATGCCGAATTTCAGGAGCCAGACGACCACTCCGGGCCACAGCCCACCGAACACTAACGCCGGCCATTTTCCAAGGTAAACAATACTCAGCAGCCCAGGTTCTTGGTGCCAGTTTGCAGAAGGTTCTTGTCTCTGTCAAACCAGCCTGACTTGGCACTGGTGCCAGCTTCACTTTTGTAGGCATCCTCTGCAATGCTGAATTTCAGGAGCCATACGGTCACTCCGGACCACAAGCCTCCAAACACTAACGCCGCCCATTTGCCCAGGTAAACAATACTCAGCAGCCCAGGTTCTTGGTGTCAGTTAGCAGGAGGTACTTGGCACTGTCAAGCCGGCCTGGCTTGGCGCTGGTGCCGGCTTGGCTGTTGGAGGGACCCTGTGCAATGCCGAATTTGAGGAGCCAGCCAACCACTCTGTGCTACAGCCCACCGAACACAAATGCCGGCCATTTTCCAAGGTAAACAATACTCAGCAGCCCAGGTTCTTGGTGCCAGTTTGCAGAAGGTTCTTGGCACTGTCAAACCAGCCTGACTTGGCACTGGTGCCAGCTGCACTCTCCTAGGCATCCTCTGCAATGCCGAATTTCAGGAGCCAGACGGCCGCTCCGGACCACAGGCCCCAGAACACCAACACCGTCTCTTTGCCTGCCAAACAAAAGTCACCAGCAGGGGTTCTTGTTTTGAGTTTGCAGTAGGTACTTGGAACTGTCAAAACCAGCCAGACTTGGCACTGGTGCCAGCTTGTCCCTGGGAGGGACCCTGCGCAATGCCGAATTTCTGGAGCCAGCCGGCAAAAACTTGCAACAGCCCACCGAACAGAAACGCCGGTCATTTTCCCAGGTAAACAATAATCACCAGCCCAGGTTCTTAGTGCCAGTTTGCAGAAGGTTCTTGGCAGTGTAAAACCAGCCTGACTTGTTGCTGGTGCCAGCTCTGCTCTGGTAGGCATCCTGCTCTATGCCGAATCTCAGGAGCCAGCCGGCCACTCTGGACCACAGCCCACCGAACACAAATGCCGGCCATTTTCACGGGTAAACAATACTCACCAGCTCAGGTTCTTGGGGTCAGTTAGCAAGAGGTACTTGGCACCGTGAAGCCAACCTGACTTGGCACTGGAGCCAGCTTGGCTCTTGGAGGGACCCTGTGTAATGCCGAATTTGAGGAGCCAGCCGACCACTCTGTGCCACAGCCCACCGAACACAAACGCCGGCCATTTTCCAAGGTAAACAATACTCAGCAGCCCAGGTTCTTGGTGCCAGTTTGCAGAAGGTTCTTGGCTCTGTCAAACCAGCCTGACTTGGCACTGGTGCCATCTTGGCTCTCGTAGGCACTCTGTGCAATGCCGAATTTCAGGAGCCATACGGCCACTCTGGACCACAGGCACCCAAACACAAACGCCGGCCATTTTCCCAGGTAAACAATACTCACCAACCAAGGTTCTTAGTTTCAGTTTGCAGGAGGTACTTTCACTGTCAAACCAGCCTGACTTGGCGCTGGTGCCAGCTCTGCTCTAGTAGGCACCCTGCACAATGCCGAATTTCAGGAGCCATACGGCCACTCCGCGCCACAGCCCACCGAACACAATCGCCGGCAATTTTCCCAGGTAAACAATACTCACCAGCCCAGGTTCTTGGTGTCAGTTTTCTGGAGGTACTTGGATCTGTCAAACCAGCCTGACTTGGCACTGGTGCCAGCTTCACTCTCCTAGGCATCCTCTGCAATGCTGAATTTCAGGAGCCAGCCGGCCACTCTGGACCACAGGCCCCAGAACACAAACACCGTCCCTTTCCCTGCCAAACAAAAGTCACCAGCAGGGGTTCTTGGTTTCAGTTTGCAGTAGGTACATGGAACTGTCAAAACCAGCCTGACTTGGCACTGGTGCCAGCTTGTCCCTGGGAGGGACCCCGCGCAGGGCCGAATTTCTGGTGCAAGCCGGCAACACCTTGCAACAGCCCACCGAACACAAACACCGGCCACTTTCTAAGGTAAACAATACTCACCAGCCCTGGTTGTTGGTGCCAGTTTGCAGAAGGTTCTTGGCACTGTCAAACCGGCCTGACTTGGCACTGGTGCCAGCTTCACTCTCGTAGGCATCCTGCTCTATGCCGAATTTCAGGAGCCAGCCGGCCACACTGTACCATAGGCCCCCAAACACAAACACCGGCCATTTTCCCAGGTAAACAATACTCAGCCACCCAGGTTCTTGGGGTCAGTTAGCAGGAGGTACTTGGCACAGTCAAACCAGCCTGACATGGCACTGGTGCCAGCTTGGCTCTTGGACGGACCCTGTGCAATGCCGAATTTGAGGAGCCAGCCGACCACTCTGTGCCACAGCCCACCGAACACAAACGCCGGCCATTTTCCAAGGTAAACAATACTCAGCAGCCCAGGTTCTTGGTGCCAGTTTGCAGAAGGTTCTTGGCTCTGTCAAACCAGCCTGACTTGGCACTGGTGCCATCTTGGCTCTCGTAGGCACTCTGTGCAATGCCGAATTTCAGGAGCCATACGGCCACTCTGGACCACAGGCCCCACTAACACAAACGCCGGCCATTTTCACGGGTAAACAATACTCAGCAGCCCAGGTTCTTGGTGCCAGTTTGCAGGAGGTACTTGGCGCTCTCAAACCAGCCTGACTTGGCGCTGGTGCCAGCTCTGCTCTGGTAGGCATCCTGCGCAATGCCGAATTTCAGGAGCCAGCCGGCCACTCTGGGCCACAGCCCACCGAACAGAAACGCTGGCCATTTTCACGGGTAAACAATACTCACCAGCCCAGGTTCTTGGTGCCAGTTTGCAGAAGGTTCTTGGCGCTCTCAAACCAGCCTGACTTGGCGCTGGTGCCAGCTTGGCTCTGAAAGGTATACTGCGCAGTGCCAAATTTCTGGAGCTAGCCAGCCACTCCGGCCCACAGGCCCCTGAACAACAACGCAGACCCAATTCCCTGCCAAACTGAAGTCACCAGCCCAGGTTCTTGGTGTCAGTTTTCAGGAGGTACTTGGCACTGTCAAACCAGCCTGACTTAACGCTGGTGCCAGCTTGGCTCTGGGCGGCATCCTGCGGAATGCTGAAAATCAAGAGCTAGCCAGCCACGACGGACCACAGACACCCAAACACAAATGCTGGCACTGTTCCGTGCCAAACTAAAGTCACCAGCCCAGGTTCTTGGTGTCAGTTAGCAGGAGGTACTTGGCACCGTCAAGCCAACCTGACTTGGCACTGGTGCCAGCTGGTCCCTGGGAGGGACCCTGCGCAGGGCCGAATTTCTGCAGCAAGCCGGAAAAACTTGCAACAGCCCACCAAACAGAAACGCCGGTCATTTTCCCAGGTAAACAATACTCAGCAGCCCAGGTTCTTGGTGCCAGTTTGCAGAAGGTTCTTGGCAGTGTAAAACCAGCCTGACTTGTTGCTGGTGCCAGCTCTGCTCTGGTAGGCATCCTGCGCAATGCCGAATTTCAGGAGCCAGCCGGCCAGTCTGGACCACAGGCCCACTAACACAAACGCCGGCCATTTTCACGGGTAAACAATACTCACCAGCCCAGGTTCTTGGTGCCAGTTTGCAGAAGGTTCTTGGCGCTCTCAAACCAGCCTGACTTGGCGCTGGTGCCAGCTTGGCTCTGAAAGGTATACTGCGCAGTGCCAAATTTCTGGAGCTAGCCAGCCACTCCGGCCCACAGGCCCCTGAACAACAACGCAGACCCAATTCCCTGCCTAACTGAAGTCACCAGCCCAGGTTCTTGGTGTCAGTTTTCAGGAGGTACTTGGCACTGTCAAACCAGCCTGAGTTGGCGCTGGTGCCAGCTTGGCTCTGGGCGGCATCCTGCGGAATGCTGAAAATCAAGAGCTAGCCAGCCACGACGGACCACAGACACCCAAACACAAATGCTGGCACTGTTCCGTGCCAAACTAAAGTCACCAGCCCAGGTTCTTGGTGTCAGTTAGCAGGAGGTACTTGGCACCGTCAAGCCAACCTGACTTGGCACTGGTGCCAGCTGGTCCCTGGGAGGGACCCTGCGCAGGGCCGAATTTCTGCAGCAAGCCGGCAAAAACTTGCAACAGCCCTCCGAACAGAAACGCCGGTCATTTTCCCAGGTAAACAATACTCACCAGCCCAGGTTCTTAGTGCCAGTTTGCAGAAGGTTCTTGGCAGTGTAAAAGCAGACTGACTTGTTGCTGGTGCCAGCTCTGCTCTCGTAGGCATCCTGCGCAATGCCGAATTTCAGGAGCCAGCCGGCCACTCTGGACCACAGCCCACCGAACAGAAACGCCGGCCATTTTCCCAGGTAAACAATACTCAGCAGCCCAGGTTCTTGGTGTCAGTTAGCACGAGGTACTTGGCACCGTCAAACCAACCTGACTTGGCACTGGTGCCAGCTTGGCTCTTGGAGGGACCCTGTGTAATGCCGAATTTGAGGAGCCAGCCGACCACTCTGTGCCACAGCCAACGGAACACAAACGCCGGCCATTTTCCAAGGTAAACAATACTCAGCAGCCCAGGTTCTTGGTGCCAGTTTGCAGAAGGTTCTTTGCACTGTCAAACCAGCCTGACATGTCACTGGTGCCATCTTGGCTCTTGGACGGACCCTGTGCAATGCCGAATTTCAGGAGCCAGACGACCACTCCGGGCCACAGCCCACCGAACACTAACGCCGGCCATTTTCCAAGGTAAACAATACTCAGCAGCCCAGGTTCTTGGTGCCAGTTTGCAGAAGGTTCTTGTCTCTGTCAAACCGGCCTGACTTGGCACTGGTGCCAGATTCACCCTCCTAGGCATCCTCTGCAATGCTGAATTTCAGGAGCCATACGGTCACTCCGGACCACAAGCCTCCAAACACTAACGCCGCCCATTTGCCCAGGTAAACAATACTCAGCAGCCCAGGTTCTTGGTGTCAGTTAGCAGGAGGTACTTGGCACTGTCAAGCCGGCCTGGCTTGGCGCTGGTGCCGGCTTGGCTGTTGGAGGGACCCTGTGCAATGCAGAATTTGAGGAGCCAGCCAACCACTCTGTGCTACAACCCACCGAACACAAACGCCGGCCATTTTCCCAGGTAAACAATACTCAGCAGCCCAGGTTCTTGGTGCCAGTTTGCAGAAGGTTCTTGGCAGTGTAAAACCAGCCTGACTTGTTGCTGGTGCCAGCTCTGCTCTGGTAGGCATCCTGCGCAATGCCGAATTTCAGGAGCCAGCCGGCCACTCTGGGCCACAGCCCACCGAACAGAAACGCTGGCCATTTTCACGGGTAAACAATACTCACCAGCCCAGGTTCTTGGTGCCAGTTTGCAGAAGGTTCTTGGAGCTCTCAAACCATCCTGACTTGGCGCTGGTGCCAGCTTGGCTCTGAAAGGTATACTGCGCAGTGCCAAATTTCTGGAGCTAGCCAGCCACTCCGGCCCACAGGCCCCTGAACAACAACGCAGACCCAATTCCCTGCCAAACTGAAGTCACCAGCCCAGGTTCTTGGTGTCAGTTTTCAGGAGGTACTTGGCACTGTCAAACCAGCCTGACTTAACGCTGGTGCCAGCTTGGCTCTGGGCGGCATCCTGCGGAATGCTGAAAATCAAGAGCTAGCCAGCCACGACGGACCACAGACACCCAAACACAAATGCTGGCACTGTTCCGTGCCAAACTAAAGTCACCAGCCCAGGTTCTTGGTGTCAGTTAGCAGGAGGTACTTGGCACCGTCAAGCCAACCTGACTTGGCACTGGTGCCAGCTGGTCCCTGGGAGGGACCCTGCGCAGGGCCGAATTTCTGCAGCAAGCCGGAAAAACTTGCAACAGCCCACCAAACAGAAACGCCGGTCATTTTCCCAGGTAAACAATACTCAGCAGCCCAGGTTTTTGGTGCCAGTTTGCAGAAGGTTCTTGGCAGTGTAAAACCTTGTTGCTGGTGCAAGCTCTGCTCTGGTAGGCATCCTGCTCTATGCCGAATCTCAGGAGCCAGCCGGCCACTCTGGACCACAGCCCACCGAACAGAAACGCCGGCCATTTTCCCAGGTAAACAATACTCAGCAGCCCAGGTTCTTGGTGTCAGTTAGCACGAGGTACTTGGCACCGTCAAACCAACCTGACTTGGCACTGGTGCCAGCTTGGCTCTTGGAGGGACCCTGTGTAATGCCGAATTTGAGGAGCCAGCCGACCACTCTGTGCCACAGCCAACGGAACACAAACGCCGGCCATTTTCCAAGGTAGACAATACTCAGCAGCCCAGGTTCTTGGTGCCAGTTTGCAGAAGGTTCTTTGCACTGTCAAACCAGCCTGACATGTCACTGGTGCCATCTTAGCTCTTGGACGGACCCTGTGCAATGCCGAATTTCAGGAGCCAGACGACCACTCCGGGCCACAGCCCACCGAACACTAACGCCGGCCATTTTCCCAGGTAAACAATACTCAGCAGCCCAGGTTCTTGGTGCCAGTTTGCAGAAGGTTCTTGTCTCTGTCAAACCAGCCTGACTTGGCACTGGTGCCAGCTTCACTTTTGTAGGCATCCTCTGCAATGCTGAATTTCAGGAGCCATACGGTCACTCCGGACCACAAGCCTCCAAACACTAACGCCGCCCATTTGCCCAGGTAAACAATACTCAGCAGCCCAGGTTCTTGGTGTCAGTTAGCAGGAGGTACTTGGCACTGTCAAGCCGGCCTGGCTTGGCGCTGGTGCCGGCTTGGCTGTTGGAGGGACCCTGTGCAATGCCGAATTTGAGGAGCCAGCCAACCACTCTGTGCTACAGCCCACCGAACACAAATGCCGGCCATTTTCCAAGGTAAACAATACTCAGCAGCCCAGGTTCTTGGTGCCAGTTTGCAGAAGGTTCTTGGCACTGTCAAACCAGCCTGACTTGGCACTGGTGCCAGCTGCACTCTCCTAGGCATCCTCTGCAATGCCGAATTTCAGGAGCCAGACGGCCGCTCCGGACCACAGGCCCCAGAACACCAACACCGTCTCTTTGCCTGCCAAACAAAAGTCACCAGCACGGGTTCTTGTTTTGAGTTTGCAGTAGGTACTTGGAACTGTCAAAACCAGCCAGACTTGGCACTGGTGCCAGCTTGTCCCTGGGAGGGACCCTGCGCAATGCCGAATTTCTGGAGCCAGCCGGCAAAAACTTGCAACAGCCCACCGAACAGAAACGCCGGTCATTTTCCCAGGTAAACAATAATCACCAGCCCAGGTTCTTAGTGCCAGTTTGCAGAAGGTTCTTGGCAGTGTAAAACCAGCCTGACTTGTTGCTGGTGCCAGCTCTGCTCTGGTAGGCATCCTGCTCTATGCCGAATCTCAGGAGCCAGCCGGCCACTCTGGACCACAGCCCACCGAACACAAATGCCGGCCATTTTCACGGGTAAACAATACTCACCAGCTCAGGTTCTTGGGGTCAGTTAGCAAGAGGTACTTGGCACCGTGAAGCCAACCTGACTTGGCACTGGAGCCAGCTTGGCTCTTGGAGGGACCCTGTGTAATGCCGAATTTGAGGAGCCAGCCGACCACTCTGTGCCACAGCCCACCGAACACAAACGCCGGCCATTTTCCAAGGTAAACAATACTCAGCAGCCCAGGTTCTTGGTGCCAGTTTGCAGAAGGTTCTTGGCTCTGTCAAACCAGCCTGACTTGGCACTGGTGCCATCTTGGCTCTCGTAGGCACTCTGTGCAATGCCGAATTTCAGGAGCCATACGGCCACTCTGGACCACAGGCACCCAAACACAAACGCCGGCCATTTTCCCAGGTAAACAATACTCACCAACCAAGGTTCTTAGTTTCAGTTTGCAGGAGGTACTTTCACTGTCAAACCAGCCTGACTTGGCGCTGGTGCCAGCTCTGCTCTAGTAGGCACCCTGCACAATGCCGAATTTCAGGAGCCATACGGCCACTCCGCGCCACAGCCCACCGAACACAATCGCCGGCAATTTTCCCAGGTAAACAATACTCAGCAGCCCAGGTTCTTGGTGTCAGTTTTCTGGAGGTACTTGGATCTGTCAAACCAGCCTGACTTGGCACTGGTGCCAGCTTCACTCTCCTAGGCATCCTCTGCAATGCTGAATTTCAGGAGCCAGCCGGCCACTCTGGACCACAGGCCCCAGAACACAAACACCGTCCCTTTCCCTGCCAAACAAAAGTCACCAGCAGGGGTTCTTGGTTTCAGTTTGCAGTAGGTACATGGAACTGTCAAAACCAGCCTGACTTGGCACTGGTGCCAGCTTGTCCCTGGGAGGGACCCCGCGCAGGGCCGAATTTCTGGTGCAAGCCGGCAACACCTTGCAACAGCCCACCGAACACAAACACCGGCCACTTTCTAAGGTAAACAATACTCACCAGCCCTGGTTGTTGGTGCCAGTTTGCAGAAGGTTCTTGGCACTGTCAAACCGGCCTGACTTGGCACTGGTGCCAGCTTCACTCTCGTAGGCATCCTGCTCTATGCCGAATTTCAGGAGCCAGCCGGCCACACTGTACCATAGGCCCCCAAACACAAACACCGGCCATTTTCCCAGGTAAACAATACTCAGCCACCCAGGTTCTTGGGGTCAGTTAGCAGGAGGTACTTGGCACAGTCAAACCAGCCTGACATGGCACTGGTGCCAGCTTGGCTCTTGGACGGACCCTGTGCAATGCCGAATTTGAGGAGCCAGCCGACCACTCCGGGCCACAGCCCACCGAACACAAACGCCGGCCATTTTCCCAGGTAAACAATACTCACCAGCCCAGATTCTTGGTGCCAGTTTGTAGGATGTACTTGGCGCTCTCAAAACAGCCTGACTTGGCACAGGTGCCATCTTGGCTCTCGTAGGCACTCTGTGCAATGCCGAATTTCAGGAGCCATCCGGCCACTCTGGGTCACAGGCCCACTAACACAAACGCCGGCCATTTTCACGGGTAAACAATACTCAGCAGCCCAGGTTCTTGGGGTCAGTTAGCAGGAGGTACTTGGCGCTCTCAAACCAGCCTGACTTGGCGCTGGTGCCAGCTCTGCTCTGGTAGGCATCCTGCGCAATGCCGAATTTCAGGAGCCAGCCGGCCACTCTGGGCCACAGCCCACCGAACAGAAACGCTGGCCATTTTCACGGGTAAACAATACTCACCAGCCCAGGTTCTTGGTGCCAGTTTGCAGAAGGTTCTTGGCGCTCTCAAACCAGCCTGACTTGGCGCTGGTGCCAGCTTGGCTCTGAAAGGTATACTGCGCAGTGCCAAATTTCTGGAGCTAGCCAGCCACTCCGGCCCACAGGCCCCTGAACAACAACGCAGACCCAATTCCCTGCCAAACTGAAGTCACCAGCCCAGGTTCTTGGTGTCAGTTTTCAGGAGGTACTTGGCACTGTCAAACCAGCCTGAGTTGGCGCTGGTGCCAGCTTGGCTCTGGGCGGCATCCTGCGGAATGCTGAAAATCAAGAGCTAGCCAGCCACGACGGACCACAGACACCCAAACACAAATGCTGGCACTGTTCCGTGCCAAACTAAAGTCACCAGCCCAGGTTCTTGGTGTCAGTTAGCAGGAGGTACTTGGCACCGTCAAGCCAACCTGACTTGGCACTGGTGCCAGCTGGTCCCTGGGAGGGACCCTGCGCAGGGCCGAATTTCTGCAGCAAGCCGGAAAAACTTGCAACAGCCCACCAAACAGAAACGCCGGTCATTTTCCCAGGTAAACAATACTCAGCAGCCCAGGTTTTTGGTGCCAGTTTGCAGAAGGTTCTTGGCAGTGTAAAACAAGCCTGACTTGTTGCTGGTGCCAGCTCTGCTCTGGTAGGCATCCTGCGCAATGCCGAATTTCAGGAGCCAGCCGGCCAGTCTGGACCACAGGCCCACTAACACAAACGCCGGCCATTTTCACGGGTAAGCAATACTCACCAGCCCAGGTTCTTGGTGCCAGTTTGCAGAAGGTTCTTGGCGCTCTCAAACCAGCCTGACTTGGCGCTGGTGCCAGCTTGGCTCTGAAAGGTATACTGCGCAGTGCCAAATTTCTGGAGCTAGCCAGCCACTCCGGCCCACAGGCCCCTGAACAACAACGCAGACCCAATTCCCTGCCAAACTGAAGTCACCAGCCCAGGTTCTTGGTGTCAGTTTTCAGGAGGTACTTGGCACTGTCAAACCAGCCTGACTTGGCGCTGGTGCCAGCTTGGCTCTGGGCGGCATCCTGCGGAATGCTGAAAATCAAGAGCTAGCCAGCCACGACGGACCACAGACACCCAAACACAAATGCTGGCACTGTTCCGTGCCAAACTAAAGTCACCAGCCCAGGTTCTTGGTGTCAGTTAGCAGGAGGTACTTGGCACCGTCAAGCCAACCTGACTTGGCACTGGTGCCAGCTGGTCCCTGGGAGGGACCCTGCGCAGGGCCGAATTTCTGCAGCAAGCCGGAAAAACTTGCAACAGCCCATCAAACAGAAACGCCGGTCATTTTCCCAGGTAAACAATACTCAGCAGCCCAGGTTCTTGGTGCCAGTTTGCAGAAGGTTCTTGGCAGTGTAAAACCTTGTTGCTGGTGCAAGCTCTGCTCTGGTAGGCATCCTGCTCTATGCCGAATCTCAGGAGCCAGCCGGCCACTCTGGACCACAGCCCACCGAACAGAAACGCCGGCCATTTTCCCAGGTAAACAATACTCAGCAGCCCAGGTTCTTGGTGTCAGTTAGCACGAGGTACTTGGCACCGTCAAACCAACCTGACTTGGCACTGGTGCAAGCTTGGCTCTTGGAGGGACCCTGTGTAATGCCGAATTTCAGGAGCCAGCCGACCACTCTGTGCCACAGCCAACGGAACACAAACGCCGGCCATTTTCCAAGGTAAACAATACTCAGCAGCCCAGGTTCTTGGTGCCAGTTTGCAGAAGGTTCTTTGCACTGTCAAACCAGCCTGACTTGGCGCTGGTGCCAGCTCTGCTCTAGTAGGCACCCTGCACAATGCCGAATTTCAGGAGCCATACGGCCACTCCGCGCCACAGCCCACCGAACACAATCGCCGGCAATTTTCCCAGGTAAACAATACTCAGCAGCCCAGGTTCTTGGTGTCAGTTTTCTGGAGGTACTTGGATCTGTCAAACCAACCTGACTTGGCACTGATGCCAGCTTCACTCTCCTAGGCATCCTCTGCAATGCTGAATTTCAGGAGCCAGCCGGCCACTCTGGACCACAGGCCCCAGAACACAAACACCGTCCCTTTCCCTGCCAAACAAAAGTCACCAGCAGGGGTTCTTGGTTTCAGTTTGCAGTAGGTACATGGAACTGTCAAAACCAGCCTGACTTGGCACTGGTGCCAGCTTGTCCCTGGGAGGGACCCCGCGCAGGGCCGAATTTCTGGTGCAAGCCGGCAACACCTTGCAACAGCCCACCGAACACAAACACCGGCCACTTTCTAAGGTAAACAATACTCACCAGCCCTGGTTGTTGGTGCCAGTTTGCAGAAGGTTCTTGGCACTGTCAAACCGGCCTGACTTGGCACTGGTGCCAGCTTCACTCTCGTAGGCATCCTGCTCTATGCCGAATTTCAGGAGCCAGCCGGCCACACTGTACCATAGGCCCCCAAACACAAACACCGGCCATTTTCCCAGGTAAACAATACTCAGCCACCCAGGTTCTTGGGGTCAGTTAGCAGGAGGTACTTGGCACAGTCAAACCAGCCTGACATGGCACTGGTGCCAGCTTGGCTCTTGGACGGACCCTGTGCAATGCCGAATTTGAGGAGCCAGCCGACCACTCCGGGCCACAGCCCACCGAACACAAACGCCGGCCATTTTCCCCGGTAAACAATACTCACCAGCCCAGATTCTTGGTGCCAGTTTGTAGGATGTACTTGGCGCTCTCAAAACAGCCTGACTTGGCACAGGTGCCATCTTGGCTCTCGTAGGCACTCTGTGCAATGCCGAATTTCAGGAGCCATCCGGCCACTCTGGGTCACAGGCCCACTAACACAAACGCCGGCCATTTTCACGGGTAAACAATACTCAGCAGCCCAGGTTCTTGGGGTCAGTTAGCAGGAGGTACTTGGCGCTCTCAAACCAGCCTGACTTGGCGCTGGTGCCAGCTCTGCTCTGGTAGGCATCCTGCGCAATGCCGAATTTCAGGAGCCAGCCGGCCACTCTGGGCCACAGCCCACCGAACAGAAACGCTGGCCATTTTCACGGGTAAACAATACTCACCAGCCCAGGTTCTTGGTGCCAGTTTGCAGAAGGTTCTTGGCGCTCTCAAACCAGCCTGACTTGGCGCTGGTGCCAGCTTGGCTCTGAAAGGTATACTGCGCAGTGCCAAATTTCTGGAGCTAGCCAGCCACTCCGGCCCACAGGCCCCTGAACAACAACGCAGACCCAATTCCCTGCCAAACTGAAGTCACCAGCCCAGGTTCTTGGTGTCAGTTTTCAGGAGGTACTTGGCACTGTCAAACCAGCCTGAGTTGGCGCTGGTGCCAGCTTGGCTCTGGGCGGCATCCTGCGGAATGCTGAAAATCAAGAGCTAGCCAGCCACGACGGACCACAGACACCCAAACACAAATGCTGGCACTGTTCCGTGCCAAACTAAAGTCACCAGCCCAGGTTCTTGGTGTCAGTTAGCAGGAGGTACTTGGCACCGTCAAGCCAACCTGACTTGGCACTGGTGCCAGCTGGTCCCTGGGAGGGACCCTGCGCAGGGCCGAATTTCTGCAGCAAGCCGGAAAAACTTGCAACAGCCCACCAAACAGAAACGCCGGTCATTTTCCCAGGTAAACAATACTCAGCAGCCCAGGTTTTTGGTGCCAGTTTGCAGAAGGTTCTTGGCAGTGTAAAACCTTGTTGCTGGTGCAAGCTCTGCTCTGGTAGGCATCCTGCTCTATGCCGAATCTCAGGAGCCAGCCGGCCACTCTGGACCACAGCCCACCGAACAGAAACGCCGGCCATTTTCCCAGGTAAACAATACTCAGCAGCCCAGGTTCTTGGTGTCAGTTAGCACGAGGTACTAGGCACCGTCAAACCAACCTGACTTGGCACTGGTGCCAGCTTGGCTCTTGGAGGGACCCTGTGTAATGCCGAATTTGAGGAGCCAGCCGACCACTCTGTGCCACAGCCAACGGAACACAAACGCCGGCCATTTTCCAAGGTAAACAATACTCAGCAGCCCAGGTTCTTGGTGCCAGTTTGCAGAAGGTTCTTTGCACTGTCAAACCAGCCTGACATGTCACTGGTGCCATCTTGGCTCTTGGACGGACCCTGTGCAATGCCGAATTTCAGGAGCCAGACGACCACTCCGGGCCACAGCCCACCGAACACTAACGCCGGCCATTTTCCCAGGTAAACAATACTCACCAGCCCAGGTTCTTGGTGCCAGTTTGCAGAAGGTTCTTGTCTCTGTCAAACCAGCCTGACTTGGCACTGGTGCCAGCTTCACTTTTGTAGGCATCCTCTGCAATGCTGAATTTCAGGAGCCATACGGTCACTCCGGACCACAAGCCTCCAAACACTAACGCCGCCCATTTGCCCAGGTAAACAATACTCAGCAGCCCAGGTTCTTGGTGTCAGTTAGCAGGAGGTACTTGGCACTGTCAAGCCGGCCTGGCTTGGCGCTGGTGCCGGCTTGGCTGTTGGAGGGACCCTGTGCAATGCCGAATTTGAGGAGCCAGCCAACCACTCTGTGCTACAGCCCACCGAACACAAATGCCGGCCATTTTCCAAGGTAAACAATACTCAGCAGCCCAGGTTCTTGGTGCCAGTTTGCAGAAGGTTCTTGGCACTGTCAAACCAGCCTGACTTGGCACTGGTGCCAGCTTCACTCTCCTAGGCATCCTCTGCAATGCCGAATTTCAGGAGCCAGACGGCCGCTCCGGACCACAGGCCCCAGAACACCAACACCGTCTCTTTGCCTGCCAAACAAAAGTCACCAGCAGGGGTTCTTGTTTTGAGTTTGCAGTAGGTACTTGGAACTGTCAAAACCAGCCAGACTTGGCACTGGTGCCAGCTTGTCCCTGGGAGGGACCCTGCGCAATGCCGAATTTCTGGAGCCAGCCGGCAAAAACTTGCAACAGCCCACCGAACAGAAACGCCGGTCATTTTCCCAGGTAAACAATAATCACCAGCCCAGGTTCTTAGTGCCAGTTTGCAGAAGGTTCTTGGCAGTGTAAAACCAGCCTGACTTGTTGCTGGTGCCAGCTCGGCTCTGGTAGGCATCCTGCTCTATGCCGAATCTCAGGAGCCAGCCGGCCACTCTGGACCACAGCCCACCGAACACAAATGCCGGCCATTTTCACGGGTAAACAATACTCACCAGCTCAGGTTCTTGGGGTCAGTTAGCAAGAGGTACTTGGCACCGTGAAGCCAACCTGACTTGGCACTGGAGCCAGCTTGGCTCTTGGAGGGACCCTGTGTAATGCCGAATTTGAGGAGCCAGCCGACCACTCTGTGCCACAGCCCACCGAACACAAACGCCGGCCATTTTCCAAGGTAAACAATACTCAGCAGCCCAGGTTCTTGGTGCCAGTTTGCAGAAGGTTCTTGGCTCTGTCAAACCAGCCTGACTTGGCACTGGTGCCATCTTGGCTCTCGTAGGCACTCTGTGCAATGCCGAATTTCAGGAGCCATACGGCCACTCCGGACCACAGGCACCCAAACACAAACGCCGGCCATTTTCCCAGGTAAACAATACTCACCAACCAAGGTTCTTAGTTTCAGTTTGCAGGAGGTACTTTCACTGTCAAACCAGCCTGACTTGGCGCTGGTGCCAGCTCTGCTCTAGTAGGCACCCTGCACAATGCCGAATTTCAGGAGCCATACGGCCACTCCGCGCCACAGCCCACCGAACACAATCGCCGGCAATTTTCCCAGGTAAACAATACTCAGCAGCCCAGGTTCTTGGTGTCAGTTTTCTGGAGGTACTTGGATCTGTCAAACCAGCCTGACTTGGCACTGATGCCAGCTTCACTCTCCTAGGCATCCTCTGCAATGCTGAATTTCAGGAGCCAGCCGGCCACTCTGGACCACAGGCCCCAGAACACAAACACCGTCCCTTTCCCTGCCAAACAAAAGTCACCAGCAGGGGTTCTTGGTTTCAGTTTGCAGTAGGTACATGGAACTGTCAAAACCAGCCTGACTTGGCACTGGTGCCAGCTTGTCCCTGGGAGGGACCCCGCGCAGGGCCGAATTTCTGGTGCAAGCCGGCAACACCTTGCAACAGCCCACCGAACACAAACACCGGCCACTTTCTAAGGTAAACAATACTCACCAGCCCTGGTTGTTGGTGCCAGTTTGCAGAAGGTTCTTGGCACTGTCAAACCGGCCTGACTTGGCACTGGTGCCAGCTTCACTCTCGTAGGCATCCTGCTCTATGCCGAATTTCAGGAGCCAGCCGGCCACACTGTACCATAGGCCCCCAAACACAAACACCGGCCATTTTCCCAGGTAAACAATACTCAGCCACCCAGGTTCTTGGGGTCAGTTAGCAGGAGGTACTTGGCACAGTCAAACCAGCCTGACATGGCACTGGTGCCAGCTTGGCTCTTGGACGGACCCTGTGCAATGCCGAATTTGAGGAGCCAGCCGACCACTCCGGGCCACAGCCCACCGAACACAAACGCCGGCCATTTTCCCAGGTAAACAATACTCACCAGCCCAGATTCTTGGTGCCAGTTTGTAGGATGTACTTGGCGCTCTCAAAACAGCCTGACTTGGCACAGGTGCCATCTTGGCTCTCGTAGGCACTCTGTGCAATGCCGAATTTCAGGAGCCATACAGCCACTCTGGACCACAGGCCCACTAACACAAACGCCGGCCATTTTCACGGGTAAACAATACTCAGCAGCCCAGGTTCTTGGTGCCAGTTTGCAGGAGGTACTTGGCGCTCTCAAACCAGCCTGACTTGGCGTTGGTGCCAGCTCTGCTCTGGTAGGCATCCTGCGCAATGCCGAATTTCAGGAGCCAGCCGGCCACTCTGGGCCACAGCCCACCGAACAGAAACGCTGGCCATTTTCACGGGTAAACAATACTCACCAGCCCAGGTTCTTGGTGCCAGTTTGCAGAAGGTTCTTGGCGCTCTCAAACCAGCCTGACTTGGCGCTGGTGCCAGCTTGGCTCTGAAAGGTATACTGCGCAGTGCCAAATTTCTGGAGCTAGCCAGCCACTCCGGCCCACAGGCCCCTGAACAACAACGCAGACCCAATTCCCTGCCAAACTGAAGTCACCAGCCCAGGTTCTTGGTGTCAGTTTTCAGGAGGTACTTGGCACTGTCAAACCAGCCTGAGTTGGCGCTGGTGCCAGCTTGGCTCTGGGCGGCATCCTGCGGAATGCTGAAAATCAAGAGCTAGCCAGCCACGACGGACCACAGACACCCAAACACAAATGCTGGCACTGTTCCGTGCCAAACTAAAGTCACCAGCCCAGGTTCTTGGTGTCAGTTAGCAGGAGGTACTTGGCACCGTCAAGCCAACCTGACTTGGCACTGGTGCCAGCTGGTCCCTGGGAGGGACCCTGCGCAGGGCCGAATTTCTGCAGCAAGCCGGAAAAACTTGCAACAGCCCACCAAACAGAAACGCCGGTCATTTTCCCAGGTAAACAATACTCAGCAGCCCAGGTTTTTGGTGCCAGTTTGCAGAAGGTTCTTGGCAGTGTAAAACAAGCCTGACTTGTTGCTGGTGCCAGCTCTGCTCTGGTAGGCATCCTGCGCAATGCCGAATTTCAGGAGCCAGCCGGCCAGTCTGGACCACAGGCCCACTAACACAAACGCCGGCCATTTTCACGGGTAAACAATACTCACCAGCCCAGGTTCTTGGTGCCAGTTTGCAGAAGGTTCTTGGCGCTCTCAAACCAGCCTGACTTGGCGCTGGTGCCAGCTTGGCTCTGAAAGGTATACTGCGCAGTGCCAAATTTCTGGAGCTAGCCAGCCACTCCGGCCCACAGGCCCCTGAACAACAACGCAGACCCAATTCCCTGCCAAACTGAAGTCACCAGCCCAGGTTCTTGGTGTCAGTTTTCAGGAGGTACTTGGCACTGTCAAACCAGCCTGAGTTGGCGCTGGTGCCAGCTTGGCTCTGGGCGGCATCCTGCGGAATGCTGAAAATCAAGAGCTAGCCAGCCACGACGGACCACAGACACCCAAACACAAATGCTGGCCCTGTTCCGTGCCAAACTAAAGTCACCAGCCCAGGTTCTTGGTGTCAGTTAGCAGGAGGTACTTGGCACCGTCAAGCCAACCTGACTTGGCACTGGTGCCAGCTGGTCCCTGGGAGGGACCCTGCGCAGGGCCGAATTTCTGCAGCAAGCCGGAAAAACTTGCAACAGCCCACCAAACAGAAACGCCGGTCATTTTCCCAGGTAAACAATACTCAGCAGCCCAGGTTCTTGGTGCCAGTTTGCAGAAGGTTCTTGGCAGTGTAAAACCTTGTTGCTGGTGCAAGCTCTGCTCTGGTAGGCATCCTGCTCTATGCCGAATCTCAGGAGCCAGCCGGCCACTCTGGACCACAGCCCACCGAAAAGAAACGCCGGCCATTTTCCCAGGTAAACAATACTCAGCAGCCCAGGTTCTTGGTGTCAGTTAGCACGAGGTACTTGGCACCGTCAAACCAACCTGACTTGGCACTGGTGCAAGCTTGGCTCTTGGAGGGACCCTGTGTAATGCCGAATTTGAGGAGCCAGCCGACCACTCTGTGCCACAGCCAACGGAACACAAACGCCGGCCATTTTCCAAGGTAAACAATACTCAGCAGCCCAGGTTCTTGGTGCCAGTTTGCAGAAGGTTCTTGGCAGTGTAAAACCAGCCTGACATGTCACTGGTGCCATCTTGGCTCTTGGACGGACCCTGTGCAATGCCGAATTTCAGGAGCCAGACGACCACTCCGGGCCACAGCCCACCGAACACTAACGCCGGCCATTTTCCCAGGTAAACAATACTCAGCAGCCCAGGTTCTTGGTGCCAGTTTGCAGAAGGTTCTTGGCACTGTCAAACCAGCCTGACTTGGCACTGGTGCCAGCTGCACTCTCCTAGGCATCCTCTGCAATGCCGAATTTCAGGAGCCAGACGGCCGCTCCGGACCACAGGCCCCAGAACACCAACACCGTCTCTTTGCCTGCCAAACAAAAGTCACCAGCACGGGTTCTTGTTTTGAGTTTGCAGTAGGTACTTGGAACTGTCAAAACCAGCCAGACTTGGCACTGGTGCCAGCTTGTCCCTGGGAGGGACCCTGCGCAATGCCGAATTTCTGGAGCCAGCCGGCAAAAACTTGCAACAGCCCTCCGAACAGAAACGCCGGTCATTTTCCCAGGCAAACAATAATCACCAGCCCAGGTTCTTAGTGCCAGTTTGCAGAAGGTTCTTGGCAGTGTAAAACCAGCCTGACTTGTTGCTGGTGCCAGCTCGGCTCTGGTAGGCATCCTGCTCTATGCCGAATCTCAGGAGCCAGCCGGCCACTCTGGACCACAGCCCACCGAACACAAATGCCGGCCATTTTCACGGGTAAACAATACTCACCAGCTCAGGTTCTTGGGGTCAGTTAGCAAGAGGTACTTGGCACCGTGAAGCCAACCTGACTTGGCACTGGAGCCAGCTTGGCTCTTGGAGGGACCCTGTGTAATGCCGAATTTGAGGAGCCAGCCGACCACTCTGTGCCACAGCCCACCGAACACAAACGCCGGCCATTTTCCAAGGTAAACAATACTCAGCAGCCCAGGTTCTTGGTGCCAGTTTGCAGAAGGTTCTTGGCTCTGTCAAACCAGCCTGACTTGGCACTGGTGCCATCTTGGCTCTCGTAGGCACTCTGTGCAATGCCGAATTTCAGGAGCCATACGGCCACTCTGGACCACAGGCACCCAAACACAAACGCCGGCCATTTTCCCAGGTAAACAATACTCACCAACCAAGGTTCTTAGTTTCAGTTTGCAGGAGGTACTTTCACTGTCAAACCAGCCTGACTTGGCGCTGGTGCCAGCTCTGCTCTAGTAGGCACCCTGCACAATGCCGAATTTCAGGAGCCATACGGCCACTCCGCGCCACAGCCCACCGAACACAATCGCCGGCAATTTTCCCAGGTAAACAATACTCAGCAGCCCAGGTTCTTGGTGTCAGTTTTCTGGAGGTACTTGGATCTGTCAAACCAGCCTGACTTGGCACTGATGCCAGCTTCACTCTCCTAGGCATCCTCTGCAATGCTGAATTTCAGGAGCCAGCCGGCCACTCTGGACCACAGGCCCCAGAACACAAACACCGTCCCTTTCCCTGCCAAACAAAAGTCACCAGCAGGGGTTCTTGGTTTCAGTTTGCAGTAGGTACATGGAACTGTCAAAACCAGCCTGACTTGGCACTGGTGCCAGCTTGTCCCTGGGAGGGACCCCGCGCAGGGCCGAATTTCTGGTGCAAGCCGGCAACACCTTGCAACAGCCCACCGAACACAAACACCGGCCACTTTCTAAGGTAAACAATACTCACCAGCCCTGGTTGTTGGTGCCAGTTTGCAGAAGGTTCTTGGCACTGTCAAACCGGCCTGACTTGGCACTGGTGCCAGCTTCACTCTCGTAGGCATCCTGCTCTATGCCGAATTTCAGGAGCCAGCCGGCCACACTGTACCATAGGCCCCCAAACACAAACACCGGCCATTTTCCCAGGTAAACAATACTCAGCCACCCAGGTTCTTGGGGTCAGTTAGCAGGAGGTACTTGGCACAGTCAAACCAGCCTGACATGGCACTGGTGCCAGCTTGGCTCTTGGACGGACCCTGTGCAATGCCGAATTTGAGGAGCCAGCCGACCACTCCGGGCCACAGCCCACCGAACACAAACGCCGGCCATTTTCCCAGGTAAACAATACTCACCAGCCCAGATTCTTGGTGCCAGTTTGTAGGATGTACTTGGCGCTCTCAAAACAGCCTGACTTGGCACAGGTGCCATCTTGGCTCTCGTAGGCACTCTGTGCAATGCCGAATTTCAGGAGCCATACAGCCACTCTGGACCACAGGCCCACTAACACAAACGCCGGCCATTTTCACGGGTAAACAATACTCAGCAGCCCAGGTTCTTGGTGCCAGTTTGCAGGAGGTACTTGGCGCTCTCAAACCAGCCTGACTTGGCGCTGGTGCCAGCTTGGCTCTACAAAGTATACTGCGCAGTGCCAAATTTCTGGAGCTAGCCAGCCACTCCGGCCCACAGGCCCCTGAACAACAACGCAGACCCAATTACCTGCCAAACTGAAGTCACCAGCCCAGGTTCTTGGTGTCAGTTTTCAGGAGGTACTTGGCACTGTCAAACCAGCCTGAGTTGGCGCTGGTGCCAGCTTGGCTCTGGGCGGCATCCTGCGGAATGCTGAAAATCAAGAGCTAGCCAGCCACGACGGACCACAGACACCCAAACACAAATGCTGGCACTGTTCCGTGCCAAACTAAAGTCACCAGCCCAGGTTCTTGGTGTCAGTTAGCAGGAGGTACTTGGCACCGTCAGGCCAGCCTGACTTGGCACTGGTGCCAGCTTGTCCCTGGGAGGGACCCTGCGCAAGGCCGAATTTCTGGAGCAAGCCGGCAAAAACTTCCAACAGCCCTCCGAACAGAAACGCCGGTCATTTTCCCAGGTAAACAATACTCACCAGCCCAGGTTCTTAGTGCCAGTTTGCTGAAGGTTCTTGGCAGTGTAAAAGCAGACTGACTTGTTGCTGGTGCCAGCTCTGCTCTCGTAGGCATCCTGCGCAATGCCGAATTTCAGGAGCCAGCCGGCCACTCTGGACCACGGGCCCCGAAACACAAATGCCGCCCATTTTCCCAGGTAAACAATACTCAGCAGCCCAGGTTCTTGGTGTGAGTTAGCAGGAGGTACTTGGCACCGTCAAACCAACCTGACTTGGCACTGGTGCCAGCTTGGCTCTTGGAGGGACCCTGTGTAATGCCGAATTTGGGGTGCCAGCCGACCACTCTGTGCCACAGCCCAGCGAACACAAACGCTGGCCATTTTCCAAGGTAAACAATACTCAGCAGCCCAGGTTCTTGGTGCCAGTTTGCAGAAGGTTCTTGGCACTGTCAAACCGGCCTGACTTGGCACTGGTGCCAGCTTCACTCTCGTAGGCATCCTGCTCTCTGCCGAATCTCAGGAGCCAGCCGGCCACTCTGGACCATAGGCCCCCAAACACAAACACCGGCCATTTTCCCAGGTAAACAATACTCAGCAGCCCAGGTTCTTGGTGTGAGTTAGCAGGAGGTACTTGGCACCGTCAAACCAACCTGACTTGGCACTGGTGCCAGCTTGGCTCTTGGAGGGACCCTGTGTAATGCCGAATTTGGGGTGCCAGCCGACCACTCTGTGCCACAGCCCACCGAACACAAACGCCGGCCATTTTCCAAGGTAAACAATACTCAGCAGCCCAGGTTCTTGATGCCAGTTTTCTGGAGGTACTTGGATCTGTCAAACCGGCCTGACTTGGCACTGGTGCCAGCTTCACTCTCGTAGGCATCCTGCTCTCTGCCGAATCTCAGGAGCCGGCCGGCCACTCTGGACCATAGGCCCCCAAACACAAACACCGTCCCTTTCCCTGCCAAACAAAAGTCACCAGCACGGGTTCTTGTTTTGAGTTTGCAGTAGGTACTTGGAACTGTCAAAACCAGCCAGACTTGGTGCTGGTGCCAGCTTGTCCCTGGGAAGGACCCTGCGCAGGGCCGAATACCTGGCACCAGCTGGCAAAAACTTGCAACAGCCCATCGAAGAGAAACGCCGGTCATTTTCCCAGGTAAACAATACTCACCAGCCCAGGTTCTTAGTGCCAGTTTGCAGAAGGTTCTTGGCAATGTAAAACCAGCCTGACTTGTTGCTGGTGCCAGCTCTGCTCTGGTAGGCATCCTGCGCAATGCCGAATTTCAGGAGCCAGCCGGCCACTCTGGACCACAGCCCACCGAACACAAACGCCGGCCATTTTCCAAGGTAAACAATACTCACCAGGCCAGATTCTTTGTGCCAGTTAGCAGAAGGTTCTTGGCACTGTTAAACCGGCCTGACTTGGCACTGCTGCCAGCTCTGCTCTGGTAGGCATCCTCTGCAATGCCGAATTTCAGGAGCCAGCCAGCCACTCTGGACCACAGGCCCCCAAACACAAATGCCGCCCATTTGCCCAGGTAAACAATACTCAGCCACCCAGGTTCTTGGTGTCAGTTAGCAGGAGGTACTTGGCACCGTCAAGCCAACCTGACTTGGCACTGGTGCCAGCTTGGCTCTTGGAGGGACCCTTTGCAATGCCCAATTTGAGGAGCCAGCCGACTACTCCGGGCCACAGCCCACCGAACACAAACGCCGGCCATTTTCACGGGTAAACAATACTCAGCAGCCCAGGTTCTTGGTGCCAGTTTGCAGAAGGTTCTTGGCACCGTCAAGCCAGCCTGACTTGGCACAGGTGCCAGCTTGGCTCTGGTAGGCACTCTGTGCAATGCCGAATTTCAGGAGCCATACGGCCACTCTGGACCACAGGCCCCCAAACACAAACGCCGGCCATTTTCCCAGGTAAACAATACTCACCAGGCCAGGTTATTGGTGCCAGTTTGCAGGAGGTACTTGGCGCTCTCAAACCAGCCTGACTTGGCGCTGGTGCCTGCTTGGCTCTGCAAGGTATTCTGCGCAGTGCCAAATTTCTGGAAATAGCCAGCCACTCCGGCCCACAGGCCCCTGAACAACAACGCAGACCCAATTACCTGCCAAACTGAAGTCACCAGCCCAGGTTCTTGGTGTCAGTTTTCAGGAGGTACTTGGCACTGTCAAACCAGCCTGACTTGGAGCTGGTGCCAGCTTGGCTCTGGGCGGCATCCAGCTGAAAATCAAGTGCTAGCCAGCCACGACGGCCCACAGACACCCAAACACAAATGCTGGCCCTGTTCCGTGCCAAACTAAAGTCACCAGCCCAGGTTCTTGGTGTCAGTTAGCAGGAAGTACTTGGCATCGTCAAGCCAGCCTGACTTGGCACTGGTGCCAGTTTGTCCCTGGGGGGGACCCTGCGCAGGGCTGAATTTCTGAAGCAAGCCGGCAAAAACTTGCAACAGCCCACCGAACACAAACGCCGGTCATTTTCCCAGGTAAACAATACTCACCAGCCCAGGTTCTTAGTGCCAGTTTGCAGAAGGTTCTTGGCACTGTCAAACCGGCCTGACTTTGCACTGGTGCCAGCTTCACTCTCGTAGGCATCCTGCTCTATGCCGAATCTCAGGAGCCAGCCGGCCACACTGTACCATAGGCCCCCAAACACAAACACCGGCCATTTTCCCAGGTAAACAATACTCAGCCACCCAGGTTCTTGGGGTCAGTTAGCAGGAGGTACTTGGCACAGTCAAACCAGCCTGACATGGCACTGGTGCCAGCTTGGCTCTTGGACGGACCCTGTGCAATGCCAAATTTGAGGAGCCAGCCGACCACTCCGGGCCACAGCCCACCGAACACAAACGCCGGCCATTTTCCCAGGTAAACAATACTCACCAGCCCAGATTCTTGGTGCCAGTTTGTAGGATGTACTTGGCGCTCTCAAACCAGCCTGACTTGGCACAGGTGCCAGCTTGGCTCTCGTAGGCACTCTGTGCAATGCCGAATTTCAGGAGCCATACAGCCACTCTGGACCACAGGCCCACTAACACAAACGCCGGCCATTTTCACGGGTAAACAATACTCAGCAGCCCAGGTTCTTGGTGCCAGTTTTCAGGAGGTACTTGGCACTGTCAAACCAGCCTGAGTTGGCGCTGGTGCCAGTTTGGCTCTGGGCGGCATCCTGCGGAATGCTGAAAATCAAGAGCTAGCCAGCCACGACGGACCACAGACACCCAAACACAAATGCTGGCACTGTTCCCTGCCAAACTAAAGTCACCAGCCCAGGTTCTTGGTGTCAGTTAGCAGGAGGTACTTGGCACCGTCAATCCAGCCTGACTTGGCACTGGTGTCAGCTTGTCCCTGGGAGGGATCCTGCGCAGGGCCGAATTTCTGGAGCAAGCCGGCAAAAACTTGCAACAGCCCTCCGAACAGAAACGCCGGTCATTTTCCCAGGTAAACAATACTCACCAGCCCAGGTTCTTAGTGCCAGTTTGCAGAAGGTTCTTGGCAGTGTAAAAGCAGACTGACTTGTTGCTGGTGCCAGCTCTGCTCTCGTAGGCATCCTGCGCAATGCCGAATTTCAGGAGCCAGCCGGCCACTCTGGACCACAGGCCCTG
Organism: Haemorhous mexicanus; assembly: GCF_027477595.1. Lineage (NCBI taxonomy): Eukaryota > Metazoa > Chordata > Aves > Passeriformes > Fringillidae > Haemorhous > Haemorhous mexicanus. Next base: position 216,119 of record NC_082363.1, on the reverse strand, counting down.
AAACACAAATGCCGCCCATTTTCCCAGGTAAACAATACTCAGCAGCCCAGGTTCTTGGTGTGAGTTAGCAGGAGGTACTTGGCACCGTCAAACCAACCTGACTTGGCACTGGTGCCAGCTTGGCTCTTGGAGGGACCCTGTGTAATGCCGAATTTGGGGTGCCAGCCGACCACTCTGTGCCACAGCCCACCGAACACAAACGCCGGCCATTTTCCAAGGTAAACAATACTCAGCAGCCCAGGTTCTTGGTGCCAGTTTGCAGAAGGTTCTTGGCACTGTCAAACCGGCCTGACTTGGCACTGGTGCCAGCTTCACTCTCGTAGGCATCCTGCTCTCTGCCGAATCTCAGGAGCCGGCCGGCCACTCTGGACCATAGGCCCCCAAACACAAACACCGTCCCTTTCCCTGCCAAACAAAAGTCACCAGCCCAGGTTCTTGGTTTCAGTTTGCAGTAGGTACATGGAACTGTCAAAACCAGCCAGAGTTGGTGCTGGTGCCAGCTTGTCCCTGGGACGGACCCTGCGCAGGGCCGAATACCTGGCACCAGCTGGCAAAAACTTGCAACAGCCCATCGAAGAGAAACGCCGGTCATTTTCCCAGGTAAACAATACTCACCAGCCCAGGTTCTTAGTGCCAGTTTGCAGAAGGTTCTTGGCAATGTAAAACCAGCCTGACTTGTTGCTGGTGCCAGCTCTGCTCTGGTAGGCATCCTGCGCAATGCCGAATTTCAGGAGCCAGCCGGCCACTCTGGACCACAGCCCACCGAACACAAACGCCGGCCATTTTCCAAGGTAAACAATACTCACCAGGCCAGGTTCTTTGTGCCAGTTAGCAGAAGGTTCTTGGCACTGTTAAACCGGCCTGACTTGGCACTGCTGCCAGCTCTGCTCTGGTAGGCATCCTCTGCAATGCCGAATTTCAGGAGCCAGCCAGCCACTCTGGACCACAGGCCCCCAAACACAAATGCCGCCCATTTGCCCAGGTAAACAATACTCAGCCACCCAGGTTCTTGGTGTCAGTTAGCAGGAGGTACTTGGCACCGTCAAGCCAACCTGACTTGGCACTGGTGCCAGCTTGGCTCTTGGAGGGACCCTTTGCAATGCCCAATTTGAGGAGCCAGCCGACTACTCCGGGCCACAGCCCACCGAACACAAACGCCGGCCATTTTCACGGGTAAACAATACTCAGCAGCCCAGGTTCTTGGTGCCAGTTTGCAGAAGGTTCTTGGCACCGTCAAGGCAGCCTGACTTGGCACAGGTGCCAGCTTGGCTCTCATTGGCACTCTGTGCAATGCCGAATTTCAGGAGCCATACGGCCACTCTGGACCACAGGCCCCCAAACACAAACGCCGGCCATTTTCCCAGGTAAACAATACTCACCAGGCCAGGTTATTGGTGCCAGTTTGCAGGAGGTACTTGGCGCTCTCAAACCAGCCTGACTTGGCGCTGGTGCCTGCTTGGCTCCACAAGGTATTCTGCGCAGTGCCAAATTTCTGGAAATAGCCAGCCACTCTGGCCCACAGGCCCCTGAACAACAACGCAGACCCAATTACCTGCCAAACTGAAGTCACCAGCCCAGGTTCTTGGTGTCAGTTTTCAGGAGGTACTTGGCACTGTCAAACCAGCCTGACTTGGAGCTGGTGCCAGCTTGGCTCTGGGCGGCATCCAGCTTAAAATCAAGAGCTAGCCAGCCACGACGGACCACAGACACCCAAACACAAATGCTGGCCCTGTTCCGTGCCAAACTAAAGTCACCAGCCCAGGTTCTTGGTGTCAGTTAGCAGGAAGTACTTGGAATCGTCAAGCCAGCCTGACTTGGCACTGGTGCCAGTTTGTCCCTGGGAGGGACCCTGCGCAGGGCCGAATTTCTGGAGCAAGCCGGCAAAAACTTGCAACAGCCCACCGAACACAAACGCCGGTCATTTTCCCAGGTAAACAATACACACCAGCCCAGGTTCTTAGTGCCAGTTTGCAGAAGGTTCTTGGCAGTGTAAAAGCAGCCTGACTTGTTGCTGGTGCCAGCTCTGCTCTGGTAGGCATCCTGCGCAATGCCGAATTTTAGGAGCCAGCCGGCCACTCTGGACAACAGCCCACCGAACACAAACGCCGGCCTTTTTCCAGGGTAAACAATACTTAGCAGAAGGGGTTCTTGGTTTCAGTTTCCAGTAGGTACTTGGAACTGTCAAAACCAGCCTGACTTGGCACTGGTGCCAGCTTCACTCTCGTAGGCATCCTGCGCAATGCCGAATTTCAGGAGCCAGCTGGCCACTCTGGACCACAGGCACCCAAATACAAATGCCGCCCATTTTCCCAAGTAAACAATACTCAGCAGCCCAGGTTCTTGGTGTCAGTTAGCACGAGGTACTTGGCACCGTCAAGCCAACCTGACTTGGCACTGGTGCCAGCTTGGCTCTTGGAGGGACCCTGTGTAATGTCGAATTTGAGGAGCCAGCCGACCACTCTGTGCCACAGCCCACCGAACACAAACGCCGGCCATTTTCCAAGGTAAACAATACTCAGCAGAAGGGGTTTTTGGTTTCAGTTTGCAGTAGGTACTTGGAACTGTCAAAACCAGCCTGACTTGGCACTGGTGCCAGCTTCACTCTCGTAGGCATCCTGCGCAATGCCGAATTTCAGGAGCCAGCTGGCGACTCTGGACCACAGGCCCCCAAACACAAACGCCGGCCATTTCCCCAGCTAAACAATACTCAGCAGCCCAGGTTCTTGGTGCCAGTTTTCTGGGGGTACTTGGATCTGTCAAACCAGCCTGACTTGGCACTGATGCCAGCTTCACTCTCCTAGGCATCCTCTGCAATGCTGAATTTCAGGAGCCAGCCGGCCACTCTGGACCACAGGCCCCCAAACACAAACACCGTCCCTTTCCCTGCCAAACAAAAGTCACCAGCAGGGGTTCTTGGTTTCAGTTTGCAGTAGGTACTTGGAACTGTCAAAACCAGCCTCACTTGGCACTGGTGCCAGCCTGTCCCTTGGAGGGAACCTGCGCAGGGCCGAATTTCTGGATCCAGCCGGCAAAAACTTGCAACAGCCCACCGAACAGAAACGCCGGTCATTTTCCCAGGTAAACAATACTCACCAGCCCAGGTTCTTGGTGTCAGTTAGCAGGAGGTACTTGGCACCGTCAAGCCAACCTGACATGGCACTGGTGCCAGCTTGGCTCTTGGAGGGACCCTTTGCAATGCCCAATTTGAGTAGCCAGCCGACCACTCCGGGCCACAGCCCACCGAACACAAACGCCGGCCATTTTCCCAGGTAAACAATACTCAGCAGCCCAGGTTCTTGGTGCCAGTTTGCAGAAGGTTCTTGGCAGTGTAAAACCAGCCTGACTTGTTGCTGGTGCCAGCTTGGCTCTCATTGGCACTCTGTGCAATGCCGAATTTCAGGAGCCATACGGCCACTCTGGACCACAGGCCCCCTAACACAAACACCGGCCATTTTCCCAGGTAAAACAATACTCACCAACCCAGGCTCTTGGTACCAGTTTGCAGGAGGTACTTGGCGCTCTCAAACCAGCCTGACTTGGCGCTGGTGCCAGCTTGGCTCTGAAAGGTATTCTGCGCAGTGCCAAATTTCTGCAGCTAGCCAGCCACTCCGGCCCACAGGCCCCTGAACAACAACGCAGACCCAATTCCCTGCCAAACTGAAGTCACCAGCCCAGGTTCTTGGTGTCAGTTTTCAGGAGGTACTTGGCACTGTCAAACCAGCCTGACTTGGCGCTGGTGCCAGCTTGGCTCTGGGCGGCATCCTGCTGAAAATCAAGAGCTAGCCAGCCACGACGGACCACAGACACCCAAACACAAATGCTGGCACTGTTCCGTGCCAAACCAAAGTCACCAGGCATGTTCTTGGTGTCAGTTAGCAGGAGGTACTCTGCACCATCAAGACAGCCTGACTTGGCACTGGTGCCAGCTTGGCTCTTGGAGGGACCCTGTGTAATGTCGAATTTGAGGAGCCAGCCGACCACTCTGTGCCACAGACCACCGAACACAAACGCCGGCCATTTTCCAAGGTAAACAATACTCACCAGACCAGGTTCTTGGTGCCAGTTTGCAGAAGGTTCTTGGCACTGTCAAACCGGCCTGACTTGGTGCGGGTGCCAGCTTCACTCTCGTAGGCACCCTGCACAATACCGAATTTTAGGAGCCATACGGCCACTCCGGGCCACAGCCCACCGAACACAAACGCCGGTCATTTTCCCAGGTAAACAATACTCAGCAGCCCAGGTTCTTGGTGTCAGTTTTCTGGAGGTACTTGGATCTGTAGAACCAGCCTGACTTGGCACTGATGCCAGCTCTGCTCTTGGAGGGACCCTGTGTAATTCCGAATTTGAGGAGCCAGCCGACCACTCTGTGCCACACGCCCCCAAACACAAACGCCGGCCATTTTCCCAGGTAAACAATACTCACCAGCCCAGGTTCTTGGTGTCAGTTTTCTGGAGGTACTTGGATCTGTCAAACCAGCCTGACTTGGCACTGATGCCAGCTTCACTCTCCTAGGCATCCTCTGCAATGCTGAATTTCAGGAGCCAGCCGGCCACTCTGGACCACAGGCCCCCGAACACAAACACCGTCCGTTTCCCTGCCAAACAAAAGTCACCAGCAGGGGTTCTTGGTTTCAGTTTGCAGTAGGTACATGGAACTGTCAAAACCAGCCAGACTTGGCACTGGTGCCAGCTTGTCCCTGGGAGAGACCCTGCACAGGGCTGAATATCTGGCGCCAGCTGGCAAAAACTTGCAACAGCCCATCGAACAGAAACGCCGGTCATTTTCCCAGGTAAACAATACTCACCAGCCCAGGTTCTTAGTGCCAGTTTGCAGAAGGTTCTTGGCAGTGTAAAACCAGCCTGACTTGTTGCTGGTGCCAGCTCTGCTCTGGTAGGCATCCTGCGCAATGCCGAATTTTAGGAGCCAGCCGGCCACTCTGGACCACAGCCCACCGAACACAAACGCCGGCCATTTTCCCAGGTAAACAATACTCACCAGGCCAGGTTCTTGGTGTCAGTTAGCAAGAGGTACTTGGCACCGTCAAGCCAACCGGACTTGGCACTGGTGCCAGCTTGGCTCTTGGAGGGACCCTGCACAATGACGAATTTGAGGAGCCAGCCGACCACTCTGTGTCACAGCCCACCGAACACAAACGCCGGCCATTTTCCAAGGTAAACAATACTCACCAGCCCAGGTTCTTGGTGCCCGCTTGAAGAAGGTTCTTGGCACTGTCAAACCGGCCTGACTTGGCACTGGTGCCATCTTGGCTCTCGTAGGCACTCTGTGCAATGCCGAATTTCAGGAGCCATACAGCCACTCTAGACCATAGGCCCCAAACACAAACACCGGCCATTTTCCCAGGTAAACAATACTCACTAACCAAGGTTATAAGTTTCAGTTTGCAGGAGGTACTTTCACTGTCAAACCAGCCTAACTTGGTGCTGGTGCCAGCTCTGCTCTGGTAGGCAGCCTGCACAATGCCGAATTTCAGGAGCCATACGGCCACTCTGTGCCACAGCCCACCGAACACAAACGCCGGCCGTTTTCCCAGGTAAACAATACTCACCAGCCCAGGTTCTTGGTGTCAGTTTTCTGGAGGTACTTGGATCTGTCAAACCAGCCTGACTTGGCACTGATGCCAGCTTCACTCTCCTAGGCATCCTCTGCAATGCTGAATTTCAGGAGCCAGCCGGCCACTCCGGCCCAAAGGCCCCCGAACACCAACACCGTCCCTTCCCGGCCAAACAAAAGTCACCAGCACGGGTTCTTGGTTTCAGTTTGCAGTAGGTATTTGGAACTGTCAAAACCAGCCTGACTTGGCACTGGTGCCAGCTTGTCCCTGGGAGGGACCCCGCGCAGGGCCGAATTTCTGGTGCAAGCCGGCAAAAACTTGCAACAGCCCATCGAACAGAAACGCCGGTTATTTTCCAAGGTAAACAATACTCACCAGCCCAGGTTCTTGGTGCCAGTTTGCAGAAGGTTCTTGGCACTGTCAAACCGGCCTGACTTGGTGCTGGTGCCAGCTTAACTATCATAGGCATCCTGCGCAATGCCGAATTTCAGGAGCCATACGGCCACTCCAGGCCACAGCCCACCGAACACAAACGCCGGCCATTTTCCCGAGTAAACAACACTCACCAGAACGGGTTCTTGGTTTCAGTTTGCAGTAGGTACTTGGAATTGTCAAAACCAGCCTGACTTGGCACTGGTGCCAGCTTGTCCCTGGGAGGGACCCTGCACAGGGCCGAATTTCTGGAGCAAGCCGGCAAAAACTTGCAACAGCCCACCGAACAGAAACGCCGGCCATTTTCCCAGGTAAACAATACTCACCCGCCCAGGTTCTTAGTGCCAGTTTGCAGAAGGTTCTTGGCAGTGTAAAAGCAGCCTTACTTGTTGCTGGTGCCAGCTCTGCTCTGGTAGGCATCCTGCGCAATGCCGAATTTCAGGAGCCAGCCGGCCACTCTGGACCACAGGCCCCCAAACACAAATGCCGCCCATTTTCCCAGGTAAACAATACTCAGCAGCCCAGGTTCTTGGTGCCAGTTAGCAGGAGGTACTAGGCACCGTCAAGCCAACCTGACTTGGTGCTGATGCCAGCTTGGCTCTTAGAGGGACCCTGTGTAATTCCGAATTTGAGGAGCCAGACGGCCACTCTGGACCACAGACACCCAAACACAAACGCCGCCAATTTTCCCAGGTAAACAATACTCACCAGCCCAGGTTCTTGGTGTCAGTTAGCACGAGGTACTTGGCACCGTCAAGCCAACCTGACATGGCACTGGTGCAAGCTTGGCTCTTGGAGGGACCCTGTGTAATGTCGAATTTGAGGAGCCAGCCGACCACTCCGGGCCACAGCCCACCGAACACAAACGCCGGCCATTTTCCCAGGTAAACAATACTCACCAGCCCAGATTCTTGGTGCCAGTTTGCAGAAGGTTCTTGGCACCGTCAAGCCAGCCTGACTTGGCAATGGTGCCAGCTTGGCTCTCGAAAGCCCTCTGAGGTCTGCCGAATTTCAGGAGCCATACAGCCACTCTGGACCACAGGCCCCCTAACACAAACGCAGGCCATTTTCCCAGGTTAACAATACTCACCAGGCCAGGTTCTTGGTGCCAGTTTGCAGGAGGTACTTGGCGCTCTCAAACCAACCTGACTTGGCGCTGGTGCCAGCTTGGCTCTGAAAGGTATACTGCGCTGTGTCAAATTTCTGGAAATAGCCAGCCACTCCGGCCCACAGGCCCCTGAACAACAACGCAGACCCAATTCCCTGCCAAACTGAAGTCACCAGCCCAGGTTCTTGGTGTCAGTTTTCAGGAGGTACTTGGCACTGTCAAACCAGCCTGACTTGGCGCTGGTGCCTGCTTGGCTCTGGGCAGCATCCTGCTGAAAATCAAGAGCTAGCGAGCCACGACGGCCCACAGACACCCAAACAAAAATGCTGGCCCTGTTCCGTGCCAAACTAAAGTCACCAGCCCAGGTTCTTGGTGTCATTTAGCAGGAGGCACTTGGCACCGTCAAGCCAGCCTGACTTGGCACTGGTGCCAGCTTGGCTATTGGAGGGACCGTGTGTAATGTCGAATTTGAGGAGCCAGCTGACCACTCTGTTCCACAGCCCACCGAACACAAACGCCGGCCATTTTCTCAGGTAAACAATACTCAGCAGCCCAGGTTCTTGGTGCCAGTTTGCAGAAGGTTCTTGGCACTGTCAAACCGGCCTGACTTGGTGCTGGTGCCAGCTTCACTCTCGTAGGCACCCTGCACAATGCCGAATTTCAGGAGCCATAGGGCTACTCCGGGGCACAGCCCACCGAACACAAACGCCGGCCATTTTCCCAGGTAAACAATACTCACCAGCCCAGGTTCTTGGTGCCAGTTTTCTGGAGGTACTTGGATCTGTCAAACCAGCCTGACTTGGCATTGATGCCAGCTTCACTCTTTTAGGCATCCTCTGCAATGCTGAATTTCAGGAGCCAGCCGGCCACTGTTTACCACAGGCACCCGAACACAAACACCGTCCCTTTCCCTGCCAAACAAAAGTCACCAGCAGGGGTTCTTGGTTTCAGTTTGCAGTAGGTATTTGGAACTGTCAAAACCAGCCTGACTTGGCACTGGTGCCAGCTTGTCCCTGGGAGGGACACTGCGCAGGGCCGAATTTCTGGATCCAGCCGGCTAAAACTTGCAACAGCCCACCGAACAGAAACGCCGGTCATTTTCCCAGGTAAACAATACTCACCAGCCCTGGTTCTTGGTGCCAGTTTGCAGAAGGTTCTTGGCAGTGTAAAAGCAGACTGACTTGTTGCTGGTGCCAGCTCTGCTCTGGTAGGCATCCTGCGCAATGCTGAATTTCAGGAGCCAGCCGGCCACGCTGGACCACAGGCCCCCAAACACAAACGCCGGCCATTTTCCCAGGTAAACAATACTCACCAGCCCAGAATCTTGGTGTCAGTTAGCAGGAGGTATTTGGCACAGTCAAACCAGCCTGACATGGCACTGGTGCCAGCTTGGCTCTTGGAGGGACCCTTTGCAATGCCGAATTTGAGGAGCCAGACGACCACTCCGGGCCACAGCCCACCGAACAGAAACGCCGGCCATTTTCCCAGGTAAACAATACTCACCAGACCAGGTTCTTGGTGCCAGTTTGCAGAAGGTTCTTGGCACTGTCAAACCGGCCTGACTCGGCACTGGTGCCAGCTTCACTCTCATAGGCATCCTGCGCAATGCCGAATTTCAGGAGCCACACGGCCACTCTGGACCATAGGCCCCCAAACAGAAAAACCGGCCATTTTCCCAGGTAAACGATACTCACCAGCCCAGGTCCTTGGGGTCAGTTAGCAGGAGGTACTTGGCACAGTCAAACCAGCCTGACATGGCACTGGTGCCATCTTGGCTCTAGGACGGACCCTGTGCAATGCCGAATTTGAGGAGCCAGCCGACCACTCCGGGCCACAGCCCACCGAACACAAACGCCGGCCATTTTCCCAGGTAAACAATACTCACCAGCCCAGGTTCTTAGTGCCAGTTTGCAGAAGGTTCTTGGCAGTGAAAAAACCAGCCTGACTTGTTGCTGGTGCCAGCTTCACTCTCGTAGGCATCCTGCGCAATGCCGAATTTCAGGAGCCAGACGGCCACTCTGGACCATAGGACCCCAAACACAAATGCCGCCCATTTTCCCAGGTAAACTATACTCACCAGCCCAGGTTCTTGGGGTCAGTTAGCAGGAGGTACTTGGTTGTGTAAAACCAGCCTGACTTGGCACTGGTGCCATCTTGGCTCTCATTGGCACTCTGTGCAATGCCGAATTTCAGGAGCCATACGGCCACTCTGACCACAGGCCCCCAAACACAAACGCCGGCCATTTTGCCAGGTAAACAATACTCACCAACCCAGGATCTCCGTGCCAGTTTGCAGGAGGTACTTGGCGCTCTCAAACCAGCCTGACTTGGCGCTGGTGCCTGCTTGGCTCTGCAAGGTATACTGCGCAATGCCAAATTTCTGCAGCTAGCCAGCCACTCTGGCCCACAGGCCCCTGAACAACAACGCAGGCCCAATTCCCTGCCAAACTGAAGTCACCAGCCCAGGTTCTTGGTGTCAGTTTTCAGGAGGTATTTGGCACTGTCAAATCAGCCTGACTTGGCGCTGGTGCCAGCTTCACTCTCATAGGCATCCTGCGCAATGCCGAATTTCAGGAGCCACACGGCCACTCTGGACCATAGGCCCCCAAACAGAAAAACCGGCCATTTTCCCAGGTAAACGATACTCACCAGCCCAGGTCCTTGGGGTCAGTTAGCAGGAGGTACTTGGCACAGTCAAACCAGCCTGACATGGCACTGGTGCCATCTTGGCTCTTGGACGGACCCTGTGCAATGCCGAATTTGAGGAGCCAGCCGACCACTCCGGGCCACAGCCCACCGACAAGAAACGCCGGCCATTTTCCCAGGTAAACAATACTCAGCAGCCCAGGTTCTTAGTGCCAGTTTGCAGAAGGTTCTTGGCAGTGAAAAAACCAGCCTGACTTGTTGCTGGTGCCAGCTTCACTCTCGTAGGCATCCTGCGCAATGCCGAATTTCAGGAGCCAGACGGCCACTCTGGACCATAGGACCCCAAACACAAATGCCGCCCATTTTCCCAGGTAAACTATACTCACCAGCCCAGGTTCTTGGGGTCAGTTAGCAGGAGGTACTTGGTTGTGTAAAACCAGCCTGACTTGGCACTGGTGCCATCTTGGCTCTCATTGGCACTCTGTGCAATGCCGAATTTCAGGAGCCATACGGCCACTCTGACCACAGGCCCCCAAACACAAACGCCGGCCATTTTGCCAGGTAAACAATACTCACCAACCCAGGATCTCCGTGCCAGTTTGCAGGAGGTACTTGGCGCTCTCAAACCAGCCTGACTTGGCGCTGGTGCCTGCTTGGCTCTGCAAGGTATACTGCGCAATGCCAAATTTCTGCAGCTAGCCAGCCACTCTGGCCCACAGGCCCCTGAACAACAACGCAGGCCCAATTCCCTGCCAAACTGAAGTCACCAGCCCAGGTTCTTGGTGTCAGTTTTCAGGAGGTACTTGGCACTGTCAAACCAGCCTGACTTGGCGCTGGTGCCAGCTTGGCTCTGGGCGGCATCCTGCGGAATGCTGAAAATCAAGAGCTAGCCAGCCATGACGGCCCACAGACACCCCAAAACAAATGCTGGCCCTGTTCCGTGCCAAACTAAAGTCACCAGCCCAGGTTCTTGGTGCCATTTAGCAGGAGGTACTTGGCACCGTCAAGCCAGCCTGACTTGGCACTGGTGCAAGCTTGGCTATTGGAGGGACCGTGTGTAATGTCGAATTTGAGGAGCCAGCTGACCACTCTGTTCCACAGCCCACCGAACACAAACGCCGGCCATTTTCTCAGGTAAACAATACTCAGCAGCCCAGGTTCTTGGTGCCAGTTAGCAGAAGGTTCTTGGCACTGTCAAACCGGCCTGACTTGGTGCTGGTGCCAGCTTCACTCTCGTAGGCACCCTGCACAATGCCGAATTTCAGGAGCCATAGGGCCACTCCGGGCCACAGCCCACCGAACACAAACGCCGGCCATTTTCCCAGGTAAACAATACTCACCAGCCCAGGTTCTTGGTGCCAGTTTTCTGGAGGTACTTGGATCTGTCAAACCAGCCTGACTTGGCATTGATGCCAGCTTCACTCTTTTAGGCATCCTCTGCAATGCTGAATTTCAGGAGCCAGCCGGCCACTCTGGACCACAGGCCCCCGAACACAAACACCGTCCCTTTCCCTGCCAAACAAAAGTCACCAGCACGGGTTCTTGGTTTCAGTTTGCAGTAGGTATATGGAACTGTCAAAACCAGCCTGACTTGGCACTGGTGCCAGCTTGTCCCTGGGAGGGACACTGCGCAGGGCCGAATTTCTGGATCCAGCCGGCTAAAACTTGCAACAGCCCACCGAACAGAAACGCCGGTCATTTTCCCAGGTAAACAATACTCACCAGCCCTGGTTCTTGGTGCCAGTTTGCAGAAGGTTCTTGGCAGTGTAAAACCAGCCTAACTTGTTGCTGGTGCCAGCTCTGCTCTGGTAGGCATCCTGCGCAATGCCGAATTTTAGGAGCCAGCCGGCCACTCTGGACCACAGGCCCCCAAACAGAAACGCCGCCCATTTTCCCAGGTAAACAATACTCACCAGCCCAGGATCTTGGTGTCAGTTAGCAGGAGGTATTTGGCACAGTCAAACCAGCCTGACATGGCACTGGTGCCAGCTTGGCTCTTGGAGGGACCCTTTGCAATGCCGAATTTGAGGAGCCAGACGACCACTCTGTGCCACAGCACACCGACCAGAAACGCCGGCCATTTTCCCAGGTAAACAATACTCACCAGACCAGGTTCTTGGTGCCAGTTTGCAGAAGGTTCTTGGCACTGTCAAACCGGCCTGACTCGGCACTGGTGCCAGCTTCACTCTCATAGGCATCCTGCGCAATGCCGAATTTCAGGAGCCACACGGCCACTCTGGACCATAGGCCCCCAAACAGAAAAACCGGCCATTTTCCCAGGTAAACGATACTCACCAGCCCAGGTCCTTGGGGTCAGTTAGCAGGAGGTACTTGGCACCGTCAAACCAGCCTGACATGGCACTGGTGCCATCTTGGCTCTTGGACGGACCCTGTGCAATGCCGAATTTGAGGAGCCAGCCGACCACTCCGGGCCACAGCCCACCGACAAGAAACGCCGGCCATTTTCCCAGGTAAACAATACTCACTAGCCCAGGTTCTTAGTGCCAGTTTGCAGAAGGTTCTTGGCAGTGAAAAAACCAGCCTGACTTGTTGCTGGTGCCAGCTTCACTCTCGTAGGCATCCTGCGCAATGCCGAATTTCAGGAGCCAGACGGCCACTCTGGACCATAGGACCCCAAACACAAATGCCGCCCATTTTCCCAGGTAAACTATACTCACCAGCCCAGGTTCTTGGGGTCAGTTAGCAGGAGGTACTTGGTTGTGTAAAACCAGCCTGACTTGGCACTGGTGCCATCTTGGCTCTCATTGGCACTCTGTGCAATGCCGAATTTCAGGAGCCATACGGCCACTCTGACCACAGGCCCCCAAACACAAACGCCGGCCATTTTGCCAGGTAAACAATACTCACCAACCCAGGATCTCCGTGCCAGTTTGCAGGAGGTACTTGGCGCTCTCAAACCAGCCTGACTTGGCGCTGGTGCCTGCTTGGCTCTGCAAGGTATACTGCGCAATGCTGAATTTCTGCAGCTAGCCAGCCACTCTGGCCCACAGGCCCCTGAACAACAACGCAGGCCCAATTCCCTGCCAAACTGAAGTCACCAGCCCAGGTTCTTGGTGTCAGTTTTCAGGAGGTACTTGGCACTGTCAAATCAGCCTGACTTGGCGCTGGTGCCAGCTTGGCTCTGGGCGGCATCCTGCGGAATGCTGAAAATCAAGAGCTAGCCAGCCATGACGGCCCACAGACACCCCAAAACAAATGCTGGCCCTGTTCCGTGCCAAACTAAAGTCACCAGCCCAGGTTCTTGGTGCCATTTAGCAGGAGGTACTTGGCACCGTCAAGCCAGCCTGACTTGGCACTGGTGCCAGCTTGGCTATTGGAGGGACCGTGTGTAATGTCGAATTTGAGGAGCCAGCTGACCACTCTGTTCCACAGCCCACCGAACACAAACGCCGGCCATTTTCCCAGGTAAACAATACTCAGCAGCCCAGGTTCTTGGTGCCAGTTAGCAGAAGGTTCTTGGCACTGTCAAACCGGCCTGACTTGGTGCTGGTGCCAGCTTCACTCTCGTAGGCACCCTGCACAATGCCGAATTTCAGGAGCCATAGGGCCACTCCGGGCCACAGCCCACCGAACACAAACGCCGGCCATTTTCCCAGGTAAACAATACTCACCAGCCCAGGTTCTTGGTGCCAGTTTTCTGGAGGTACTTGGATCTGTCAAACCAGCCTGACTTGGCATTGATGCCAGCTTCACTCTTTTAGGCATCCTCTGCAATGCTGAATTTCAGGAGCCAGCCGGCCACTCTGGACCACAGGCCCCCGAACACAAACACCGTCCCTTTCCCTGCCAAACAAAAGTCACCAGCACGGGTTCTTGGTTTCAGTTTGCAGTAGGTATTTGGAACTGTCAAAACCAGCCTGACTTGGCACTGGTGCCAGCTTGTCCCTGGGAGGGACCCCGCGCAGGGCCGAATTTCTGGATCCAGCCGGCTAAAACTTGCAACAGCCCACCGAACAGAAACGCCGGTCATTTTCCCAGGTAAACAATACTCACCAGCCCTGGTTCTTGGTGCCAGATTGCAGAAGGTTCTTGGCAGTGTAAAACCAGCCTAACTTGTTGCTGGTGCCAGCTCTGCTCTGGTAGGCATCCTGCGCAATGCCGAATTTTAGGAGCCAGCCGGCCACTCTGGACCACAGGCCCCCAAACACAAACGCTGGCCATTTTCCCAGGTAAACAATACTCACCAGCCCAGGATCTTGGTGTCAGTTAGCGGGAGGTACTTGGCACTGTGAAGCCAACCTGACATGGCACTGGTGCCAGCTTGGCTCTTGGAGGGACCCTTTGCAATGCCCAATTTGAGGAGCCAGCTGACCACTCTGTGCCACAGCCCACCGAACAGAAACGCCGGCCATTTTCCCAGGTAAACAATACTCAGCAGCCCAGGTTCTTGGTGCCAGTTTGCAGAAGGTTCTTGGCAGTGTAAAACCAGCCTGACTTGGCACTGGTGCCAGCTTGGCTCTCATAGGCACTCTGTGCAATGCCGAATTTGAGGAGCCATACAGCCACTCTGGACCACAGGCCCCCTAACACAAACGCCGGCCATTTTCACGGGTAAACAATACTCAGCAGCCCAGGTTCTTGGTGCTAGTTTGCAGGAGGTACTTGGCGCTCTCAAATCAGCCTGACTTGGCGCTGGTGCCTGCTTGGCTCTGCAAGGTATTCTGGGCAGTGCCAAATTACTTCAGCTAACCAGCCACTCCGGCCCACAGGCCCCTGAACAACAACGCAGACCCAATTCCCTGCCAAACTGAAGTCACCAGCCCAGGTTCTTGGTGTCATTTTGCAGGAGGTACTTGGCACTGTCAAACCAGCCTGACTTGGCGCTGGTGCCAGCTTGGCTCTGGGCGGCATCCTGCTGAAAATCAAGAGCTAGCCAGCCATGACGGCCCACAGACACCCAAACACAAATGCTGGCACTGTTCCGTGCCAAACTAAAGTCACCAGCCCAGGTTCTTGGTGTCAGTTAGCAGGAAGTACTTGGCACCGTCAAGCCAGCCTGACTTGGCACTGGTGTCAGCTTGTCCCTGGGAGGGACCCTGCGCAGGGCCGAATTTCTGGAGCAAGCCGGCAAAATCTTGCAACAGCCCACCGAACAGAAACGCCGGTCATTTCCCAGGTAAACAATACTCACCAGCCCAGGTTCTTAGTGCCAGTTTGCAGAAGGTTCTTGGCAGTGTAAAAGCAGCCTTACTTGTTGCTGGTGCCAGCTCTGCTCTGGTAGGCATCCTGCGCAATGCCGAATTTCAGGAGCCAGCCGGCCACTCAGGACCACAGGCCCCCAAACACAAATGCCGCCCATTTTCCCAGGTAAACAATACTCAGCAGCCCAGGTTCTTGGTGCCAGTTAGCAGGAGGTACTAGGCACCGTCAAGCCAACCTGACTTGGCACTGGTGCCAGCTCTGCTCTTGGAGGGACCCTGTGTAATTCCGAATTTGAGGAGCCAGCCGACCACTCTGTGCCACACGCCCCCAAACACAAACGCCGGCCATTTTCCCAGGTAAACAATACTCACCAGCCCAGGTTCTTGGTGTCAGTTTTCTGGAGGTACTTGGATCTGTCAAACCAGCCTGACTTGGCACTGATGCCAGCTTCACTCTCCTAGGCATCCTCTGCAATGCTGAATTTCAGGAGCCAGCCGGCCACTCTGGACCACAGGCCCCCGAACACAAACACCGTCCCTTTCCCTGCCAAACAAAAGTCACCAGCAGGGGTTCTTGGTTTCAGTTTGCAGTAGGTACATGGAACTGTCAAAACCAGCCAGACTTGGCACTGGTGCCAGCTTGTCCCTGGGAGAGACCCTGCACAGGGCTGAATATCTGGCGCCAGCTGGCAAAAACTTGCAACAGCCCATCGAACAGAAACGCCGGTCATTTTCCCAGGTAAACAATACTCACCAGCCCAGGTTCTTAGTGCCAGTTTGCAGAAGGTTCTTGGCAGTGTAAAAGCAGACTGACTTGTTGCTGGTGCCAGCTCTGCTCTGGTAGGCATCCTGCGCAATGCCGAATTTTAGGAGCCAGCCGGCCACTCTGGACCACAGCCCACCGAACACAAACGCCGGCCATTTTCCCAGGTAAACAATACTCACCAGGCCAGGTTCTTGGTGTCAGTTAGCAAGAGGTACTTGGCACCGTCAAGCCAACCGGACTTGGCACTGGTGCCAGCTTGGCTCTTGGAGGGACCCTGCACAATGACGAATTTGAGGAGCCAGCCGACCACTCTGTGTCACAGCCCACCGAACACAAACGCCGGCCATTTTCCAAGGTAAACAATACTCACCAGCCCAGGTTCTTGGTGCCCGCTTGAAGAAGGTTCTTGGCACTGTCAAACCGGCCTGACTTGGCACTGGTGCCATCTTGGCTCTCGTAGGCACTCTGTGCAATGCCGAATTTCAGGAGCCATACAGCCACTCTAGACCATAGGCCCCAAACACAAACACCGGCCATTTTCCCAGGTAAACAATACTCACTAACCAAGGTTATAAGTTTCAGTTTGCAGGAGGTACTTTCACTGTCAAACCAGCCTAACTTGGTGCTGGTGCCAGCTCTGCTCTGGTAGGCAGCCTGCACAATGCCGAATTTCAGGAGCCATACGGCCACTCTGTGCCACAGCCCACCGAACACAAACGCCGGCCGTTTTCCCAGGTAAACAATACTCAGCAGCCCAGGTTCTTGGTGTCAGTTTTCTGGAGGTACTTGGATCTGTCAAACCAGCCTGACTTGGCACTGATGCCAGCTTCACTCTCCTAGGCATCCTCTGCAATGCTGAATTTCAGGAGCCAGCCGGCCACTCCGGCCCAAAGGCCCCCGAACACCAACACCGTCCCTTCCCGGCCAAACAAAAGTCACCAGCACGGGTTCTTGGTTTCAGTTTGCAGTAGGTATTTGGAACTGTCAAAACCAGCCTGACTTGGCACTGGTGCCAGCTTGTCCCTGGGAGGGACCCCGCGCAGGGCCGAATTTCTGGTGCAAGCCGGCAAAAACTTGCAACAGCCCATCGAACAGAAACGCCGGTTATTTTCCAAGGTAAACAATACTCACCAGCCCAGGTTCTTGGTGCCAGTTTGCAGAAGGTTCTTGGCACTGTCAAACCGGCCTGACTTGGTGCTGGTGCCAGCTTAACTATCATAGGCATCCTGCGCAATGCCGAATTTCAGGAGCCATACGGCCACTCCAGGCCACAGCCCACCGAACACAAACGCCGGCCATTTTCCCGAGTAAACAACACTCACCAGAACGGGTTCTTGGTTTCAGTTTGCAGTAGGTACTTGGAATTGTCAAAACCAGCCTGACTTGGCACTGGTGCCAGCTTGTCCCTGGGAGGGACCCTGCACAGGGCCGAATTTCTGGAGCAAGCCGGCAAAAACTTGCAACAGCCCACCGAACAGAAACGCCGGCCATTTTCCCAGGTAAACAATACTCACCCGCCCAGGTTCTTAGTGCCAGTTTGCAGAAGGTTCTTGGCAGTGTAAAAGCAGCCTTACTTGTTGCTGGTGCCAGCTCTGCTCTGGTAGGCATCCTGCGCAATGCCGAATTTCAGGAGCCAGCCGGCCACTCAGGACCACAGGCCCCCAAACACAAATGCCGCCCATTTTCCCAGGTAAACAATACTCAGCAGCCCAGGTTCTTGGTGCCAGTTAGCAGGAGGTACTAGGCACCGTCAAGCCAACCTGACTTGGTGCTGATGCCAGCTTGGCTCTTAGAGGGACCCTGTGTAATTCCGAATTTGAGGAGCCAGACGGCCACTCTGGACCACAGACACCCAAACACAAACGCCGCCAATTTTCCCAGGTAAACAATACTCACCAGCCCAGGTTCTTGGTGTCAGTTAGCACGAGGTACTTGGCACCGTCAAGCCAACCTGACATGGCACTGGTGCAAGCTTGGCTCTTGGAGGGACCCTGTGTAATGTCGAATTTGAGGAGCCAGCCGACCACTCCGGGCCACAGCCCACCGAACACAAACGCCGGCCATTTTCCCAGGTAAACAATACTCACCAGCCCAGATTCTTGGTGCCAGTTTGCAGAAGGTTCTTGGCACCGTCAAGCCAGCCTGACTTGGCAATGGTGCCAGCTTGGCTCTCGAAAGCCCTCTGAGGTCTGCCGAATTTCAGGAGCCATACAGCCACTCTGGACCACAGGCCCCCTAACACAAACGCAGGCCATTTTCCCAGGTTAACAATACTCACCAGGCCAGGTTCTTGGTGCCAGTTTGCAGGAGGTACTTGGCGCTCTCAAACCAACCTGACTTGGCGCTGGTGCCAGCTTGGCTCTGAAAGGTATACTGCGCTGTGTCAAATTTCTGGAAATAGCCAGCCACTCCGGCCCACAGGCCCCTGAACAACAACGCAGACCCAATTCCCTGCCAAACTGAAGTCACCAGCCCAGGTTCTTGGTGTCAGTTTTCAGGAGGTACTTGGCACTGTCAAACCAGCCTGACTTGGCGCTGGTGCCTGCTTGGCTCTGGGCAGCATCCTGCTGAAAATCAAGAGCTAGCGAGCCACGACGGCCCACAGACACCCAAACAAAAATGCTGGCCCTGTTCCGTGCCAAACTAAAGTCACCAGCCCAGGTTCTTGGTGTCATTTAGCAGGAGGCACTTGGCACCGTCAAGCCAGCCTGACTTGGCACTGGTGCCAGCTTGGCTATTGGAGGGACCGTGTGTAATGTCGAATTTGAGGAGCCAGCTGACCACTCTGTTCCACAGCCCACCGAACACAAACGCCGGCCATTTTCTCAGGTAAACAATACTCAGCAGCCCAGGTTCTTGGTGCCAGTTTGCAGAAGGTTCTTGGCACTGTCAAACCGGCCTGACTTGGTGCTGGTGCCAGCTTCACTCTCGTAGGCACCCTGCACAATGCCGAATTTCAGGAGCCATAGGGCTACTCCGGGGCACAGCCCACCGAACACAAACGCCGGCCATTTTCCCAGGTAAACAATACTCACCAGCCCAGGTTCTTGGTGCCAGTTTTCTGGAGGTACTTGGATCTGTCAAACCAGCCTGACTTGGCATTGATGCCAGCTTCACTCTTTTAGGCATCCTCTGCAATGCTGAATTTCAGGAGCCAGCCGGCCACTGTTTACCACAGGCCCCCGAACACAAACACCGTCCCTTTCCCTGCCAAACAAAAGTCACCAGCAGGGGTTCTTGGTTTCAGTTTGCAGTAGGTATTTGGAACTGTCAAAACCAGCCTGACTTGGCACTGGTGCCAGCTTGTCCCTGGGAGGGACACTGCGCAGGGCCGAATTTCTGGATCCAGCCGGCTAAAACTTGCAACAGCCCACCGAACAGAAACGCCGGTCATTTTCCCAGGTAAACAATACTCACCAGCCCTGGTTCTTGGTGCCAGTTTGCAGAAGGTTCTTGGCAGTGTAAAAGCAGACTGACTTGTTGCTGGTGCCAGCTCTGCTCTGGTAGGCATCCTGCGCAATGCTGAATTTCAGGAGCCAGCCGGCCACGCTGGACCACAGGCCCCCAAACACAAACGCCGGCCATTTTCCCAGGTAAACAATACTCACCAGCCCAGAATCTTGGTGTCAGTTAGCAGGAGGTATTTGGCACAGTCAAACCAGCCTGACATGGCACTGGTGCCAGCTTGGCTCTTGGAGGGACCCTTTGCAATGCCGAATTTGAGGAGCCAGACGACCACTCCGGGCCACAGCCCACCGAACAGAAACGCCGGCCATTTTCCCAGGTAAACAATACTCACCAGACCAGGTTCTTGGTGCCAGTTTGCAGAAGGTTCTTGGCACTGTCAAACCGGCCTGACTTGGCGCTGGTGCCAGCTTCACTCTCATAGGCATCCTGCGCAATGCCGAATTTCAGGAGCCACACGGCCACTCTGGACCATAGGCCCCCAAACAGAAAAACCGGCCATTTTCCCAGGTAAACGATACTCACCAGCCCAGGTCCTTGGGGTCAGTTAGCAGGAGGTACTTGGCACAGTCAAACCAGCCTGACATGGCACTGGTGCCAGCTTGGCTCTTGGACGGACCCTGTGCAATGCCGAATTTGAGGAGCCAGCCGACCACTCCGGGCCACAGCCCACCGAACACAAACGCCGGCCATTTTCCCAGGTAAACAATACTCACCAGCCCAGGTTCTTAGTGCCAGTTTGCAGAAGGTTCTTGGCAGTGAAAAAACCAGCCTGACTTGTTGCTGGTGCCAGCTTCACTCTCGTAGGCATCCTGCGCAATGCCGAATTTCAGGAGCCAGACGGCCACTCTGGACCATAGGACCCCAAACACAAATGCCGCCCATTTTCCCAGGTAAACTATACTCACCAGCCCAGGTTCTTGGGGTCAGTTAGCAGGAGGTACTTGGTTGTGTAAAACCAGCCTGACTTGGCACTGGTGCCATCTTGGCTCTCATTGGCACTCTGTGCAATGCCGAATTTCAGGAGCCATACGGCCACTCTGACCACAGGCCCCCAAACACAAACGCCGGCCATTTTGCCAGGTAAACAATACTCACCAACCCAGGATCTCCGTGCCAGTTTGCAGGAGGTACTTGGCGCTCTCAAACCAGCCTGACTTGGCGCTGGTGCCTGCTTGGCTCTGCAAGGTATACTGCGCAATGCCAAATTTCTGCAGCTAGCCAGCCACTCTGGCCCACAGGCCCCTGAACAACAACGCAGGCCCAATTCCCTGCCAAACTGAAGTCACCAGCCCAGGTTCTTGGTGTCAGTTTTCAGGAGGTATTTGGCACTGTCAAATCAGCCTGACTTGGCGCTGGTGCCAGCTTCACTCTCATAGGCATCCTGCGCAATGCCGAATTTCAGGAGCCACACGGCCACTCTGGACCATAGGCCCCCAAACAGAAAAACCGGCCATTTTCCCAGGTAAACGATACTCACCAGCCCAGGTCCTTGGGGTCAGTTAGCAGGAGGTACTTGGCACAGTCAAACCAGCCTGACATGGCACTGGTGCCAGCTTGGCTCTTGGACGGACCCTGTGCAATGCCGAATTTGAGGAGCCAGCCGACCACTCCGGGCCACAGCCCACCGACAAGAAACGCCGGCCATTTTCCCAGGTAAACAATACTCAGCAGCCCAGGTTCTTAGTGCCAGTTTGCAGAAGGTTCTTGGCAGTGAAAAAACCAGCCTGACTTGTTGCTGGTGCCAGCTTCACTCTCGTAGGCATCCTGCGCAATGCCGAATTTCAGGAGCCAGACGGCCACTCTGGACCATAGGACCCCAAACACAAATGCCGCCCATTTTCCCAGGTAAACTACACTCACCAGCCCAGGTTCTTGGGGTCAGTTAGCAGGAGGTACTTGGTTGTGTAAAACCAGCCTGACTTGGCACTGGTGCCATCTTGGCTCTCATTGGCACTCTGTGCAATGCCGAATTTCAGGAGCCATACGGCCACTCTGACCACAGGCCCCCAAACACAAACGCCGGCCATTTTGCCAGGTAAACAATACTCACCAACCCAGGATCTCCGTGCCAGTTTGCAGGAGGTACTTGGCGCTCTCAAACCAGCCTGACTTGGCGCTGGTGCCTGCTTGGCTCTGCAAGGTATACTGCGCAATGCCAAATTTCTGCAGCTAGCCAGCCACTCTGGCCCACAGGCCCCTGAACAAAAACGCAGGCCCAATTCCCTGCCAAACTGAAGTCACCAGCCCAGGTTCTTGGTGTCAGTTTTCAGGAGGTATTTGGCACTGTCAAATCAGCCTGACTTGGCGCTGGTGCCAGCTTCACTCTCATAGGCATCCTGCGCAATGCCGAATTTCAGGAGCCACACGGCCACTCTGGACCATAGGCCCCCAAACAGAAAAACCGGCCATTTTCCCAGGTAAACGATACTCACCAGCCCAGGTCCTTGGGGTCAGTTAGCAGGAGGTACTTGGCACAGTCAAACCAGCCTGACATGGCACTGGTGCCAGCTTGGCTCTTGGACGGACCCTGTGCAATGCCGAATTTGAGGAGCCAGCCGACCACTCCGGGCCACAGCCCACCGACAAGAAACGCCGGCCATTTTCCCAGGTAAACAATACTCAGCAGCCCAGGTTCTTAGTGCCAGTTTGCAGAAGGTTCTTGGCAGTGAAAAAACCAGCCTGACTTGTTGCTGGTGCCAGCTTCACTCTCGTAGGCATCCTGCGCAATGCCGAATTTCAGGAGCCAGACGGCCACTCTGGACCATAGGACCCCAAACACAAATGCCGCCCATTTTCCCAGGTAAACTATACTCACCAGCCCAGGTTCTTGGGGTCAGTTAGCAGGAGGTACTTGGTTGTGTAAAACCAGCCTGACTTGGCACTGGTGCCATCTTGGCTCTCATTGGCACTCTGTGCAATGCCGAATTTCAGGAGCCATACGGCCACTCTGACCACAGGCCCCCAAACACAAACGCCGGCCATTTTGCCAGGTAAACAATACTCACCAACCCAGGATCTCCGTGCCAGTTTGCAGGAGGTACTTGGCGCTCTCAAACCAGCCTGACTTGGCGCTGGTGCCTGCTTGGCTCTGCAAGGTATACTGCGCAATGCCAAATTTCTGCAGCTAGCCAGCCACTCTGGCCCACAGGCCCCTGAACAACAACGCAGGCCCAATTCCCTGCCAAACTGAAGTCACCAGCCCAGGTTCTTGGTGTCAGTTTTCAGGAGGTACTTGGCACTGTCAAACCAGCCTGACTTGGCGCTGGTGCCAGCTTGGCTCTGGGCGGCATCCTGCGGAATGCTGAAAATCAAGAGCTAGCCAGCCATGACGGCCCACAGACACCCCAAAACAAATGCTGGCCCTGTTCCGTGCCAAACTAAAGTCACCAGCCCAGGTTCTTGGTGCCATTTAGCAGGAGGTACTTGGCACCGTCAAGCCAGCCTGACTTGGCACTGGTGCAAGCTTGGCTATTGGAGGGACCGTGTGTAATGTCGAATTTGAGGAGCCAGCTGACCACTCTGTTCCACAGCCCACCGAACACAAACGCCGGCCATTTTCTCAGGTAAACAATACTCAGCAGCCCAGGTTCTTGGTGCCAGTTAGCAGAAGGTTCTTGGCACTGTCAAACCGGCCTGACTTGGTGCTGGTGCTGCTTCACTCTCGTAGGCACCCTGCACAATGCCGAATTTCAGGAGCCATAGGGCCACTCCGGGCCACAGCCCACCGAACACAAACGCCGGCCATTTTCCCAGGTAAACAATACTCACCAGCCCAGGTTCTTGGTGCCAGTTTTCTGGAGGTACTTGGATCTGTCAAACCAGCCTGACTTGGCATTGATGCCAGCTTCACTCTTTTAGGCATCCTCTGCAATGCTGAATTTCAGGAGCCAGCCGGCCACTCTGGACCACAGGCCCCCGAACACAAACACCGTCCCTTTCCCTGCCAAACAAAAGTCACCAGCACGGGTTCTTGGTTTCAGTTTGCAGTAGGTATATGGAACTGTCAAAACCAGCCTGACTTGGCACTGGTGCCAGCTTGTCCCTGGGAGGGACACTGCGCAGGGCCGAATTTCTGGATCCAGCCGGCTAAAACTTGCAACAGCCCACCGAACAGAAACGCCGGTCATTTTCCCAGGTAAACAATACTCACCAGCCCTGGTTCTTGGTGCCAGTTTGCAGAAGGTTCTTGGCAGTGTAAAACCAGCCTAACTTGTTGCTGGTGCCAGCTCTGCTCTGGTAGGCATCCTGCGCAATGCCGAATTTTAGGAGCCAGCCGGCCACTCTGGACCACAGGCCCCCAAACAGAAACGCCGCCCATTTTCCCAGGTAAACAATACTCACCAGCCCAGGATCTTGGTGTCAGTTAGCAGGAGGTATTTGGCACAGTCAAACCAGCCTGACATGGCACTGGTGCCAGCTTGGCTCTTGGAGGGACCCTTTGCAATGCCGAATTTGAGGAGCCAGACGACCACTCTGTGCCACAGCACACCGACCAGAAACGCCGGCCATTTTCCCAGGTAAACAATACTCACCAGACCAGGTTCTTGGTGCC
Organism: Haemorhous mexicanus; assembly: GCF_027477595.1. Taxonomy (NCBI): domain Eukaryota; kingdom Metazoa; phylum Chordata; class Aves; order Passeriformes; family Fringillidae; genus Haemorhous; species Haemorhous mexicanus. Next base: position 192,412 of record NC_082363.1, on the reverse strand, counting down.
AGTTTGCAGAAGGTTCTTGGCACTGTCAAACCGGCCTGACTCGGCACTGGTGCCAGCTTCACTCTCATAGGCATCCTGCGCAATGCCGAATTTCAGGAGCCACACGGCCACTCTGGACCATAGGCCCCCAAACAGAAAAACCGGCCATTTTCCCAGGTAAACGATACTCACCAGCCCAGGTCCTTGGGGTCAGTTAGCAGGAGGTACTTGGCACCGTCAAACCAGCCTGACATGGCACTGGTGCCATCTTGGCTCTTGGACGGACCCTGTGCAATGCCGAATTTGAGGAGCCAGCCGACCACTCCGGGCCACAGCCCACCGACAAGAAACGCCGGCCATTTTCCCAGGTAAACAATACTCACTAGCCCAGGTTCTTAGTGCCAGTTTGCAGAAGGTTCTTGGCAGTGAAAAAACCAGCCTGACTTGTTGCTGGTGCCAGCTTCACTCTCGTAGGCATCCTGCGCAATGCCGAATTTCAGGAGCCAGACGGCCACTCTGGACCATAGGACCCCAAACACAAATGCCGCCCATTTTCCCAGGTAAACTATACTCACCAGCCCAGGTTCTTGGGGTCAGTTAGCAGGAGGTACTTGGTTGTGTAAAACCAGCCTGACTTGGCACTGGTGCCATCTTGGCTCTCATTGGCACTCTGTGCAATGCCGAATTTCAGGAGCCATACGGCCACTCTGACCACAGGCCCCCAAACACAAACGCCGGCCATTTTGCCAGGTAAACAATACTCACCAACCCAGGATCTCCGTGCCAGTTTGCAGGAGGTACTTGGCGCTCTCAAACCAGCCTGACTTGGCGCTGGTGCCTGCTTGGCTCTGCAAGGTATACTGCGCAATGCTGAATTTCTGCAGCTAGCCAGCCACTCTGGCCCACAGGCCCCTGAACAACAACGCAGGCCCAATTCCCTGCCAAACTGAAGTCACCAGCCCAGGTTCTTGGTGTCAGTTTTCAGGAGGTACTTGGCACTGTCAAATCAGCCTGACTTGGCGCTGGTGCCAGCTTGGCTCTGGGCGGCATCCTGCGGAATGCTGAAAATCAAGAGCTAGCCAGCCATGACGGCCCACAGACACCCCAAAACAAATGCTGGCCCTGTTCCGTGCCAAACTAAAGTCACCAGCCCAGGTTCTTGGTGCCATTTAGCAGGAGGTACTTGGCACCGTCAAGCCAGCCTGACTTGGCACTGGTGCCAGCTTGGCTATTGGAGGGACCGTGTGTAATGTCGAATTTGAGGAGCCAGCTGACCACTCTGTTCCACAGCCCACCGAACACAAACGCCGGCCATTTTCCCAGGTAAACAATACTCAGCAGCCCAGGTTCTTGGTGCCAGTTAGCAGAAGGTTCTTGGCACTGTCAAACCGGCCTGACTTGGTGCTGGTGCCAGCTTCACTCTCGTAGGCACCCTGCACAATGCCGAATTTCAGGAGCCATAGGGCCACTCCGGGCCACAGCCCACCGAACACAAACGCCGGCCATTTTCCCAGGTAAACAATACTCACCAGCCCAGGTTCTTGGTGCCAGTTTTCTGGAGGTACTTGGATCTGTCAAACCAGCCTGACTTGGCATTGATGCCAGCTTCACTCTTTTAGGCATCCTCTGCAATGCTGAATTTCAGGAGCCAGCCGGCCACTCTGGACCACAGGCCCCCGAACACAAACACCGTCCCTTTCCCTGCCAAACAAAAGTCACCAGCACGGGTTCTTGGTTTCAGTTTGCAGTAGGTATATGGAACTGTCAAAACCAGCCTGACTTGGCACTGGTGCCAGCTTGTCCCTGGGAGGGACACTGCGCAGGGCCGAATTTCTGGATCCAGCCGGCTAAAACTTGCAACAGCCCACCGAACAGAAACGCCGGTCATTTTCCCAGGTAAACAATACTCACCAGCCCTGGTTCTTGGTGCCAGTTTGCAGAAGGTTCTTGGCAGTGTAAAACCAGCCTAACTTGTTGCTGGTGCCAGCTCTGCTCTGGTAGGCATCCTGCGCAATGCCGAATTTTAGGAGCCAGCCGGCCACTCTGGACCACAGGCCCCCAAACAGAAACGCCGCCCATTTTCCCAGGTAAACAATACTCACCAGCCCAGGATCTTGGTGTCAGTTAGCAGGAGGTATTTGGCACAGTCAAACCAGCCTGACATGGCACTGGTGCCAGCTTGGCTCTTGGAGGGACCCTTTGCAATGCCGAATTTGAGGAGCCAGACGACCACTCTGTGCCACAGCACACCGACCAGAAACGCCGGCCATTTTCCCAGGTAAACAATACTCACCAGACCAGGTTCTTGGTGCCAGTTTGCAGAAGGTTCTTGGCACTGTCAAACCGGCCTGACTCGGCACTGGTGCCAGCTTCACTCTCATAGGCATCCTGCGCAATGCCGAATTTCAGGAGCCACACGGCCACTCTGGACCATAGGCCCCCAAACAGAAAAACCGGCCATTTTCCCAGGTAAACGATACTCACCAGCCCAGGTCCTTGGGGTCAGTTAGCAGGAGGTACTTGGCACCGTCAAACCAGCCTGACATGGCACTGGTGCCATCTTGGCTCTTGGACGGACCCTGTGCAATGCCGAATTTGAGGAGCCAGCCGACCACTCCGGGCCACAGCCCACCGACAAGAAACGCCGGCCATTTTCCCAGGTAAACAATACTCACTAGCCCAGGTTCTTAGTGCCAGTTTGCAGAAGGTTCTTGGCAGTGAAAAAACCAGCCTGACTTGTTGCTGGTGCCAGCTTCACTCTCGTAGGCATCCTGCGCAATGCCGAATTTCAGGAGCCAGACGGCCACTCTGGACCATAGGACCCCAAACACAAATGCCGCCCATTTTCCCAGGTAAACTATACTCACCAGCCCAGGTTCTTGGGGTCAGTTAGCAGGAGGTACTTGGTTGTGTAAAACCAGCCTGACTTGGCACTGGTGCCATCTTGGCTCTCATTGGCACTCTGTGCAATGCCGAATTTCAGGAGCCATACGGCCACTCTGACCACAGGCCCCCAAACACAAACGCCGGCCATTTTGCCAGGTAAACAATACTCACCAACCCAGGATCTCCGTGCCAGTTTGCAGGAGGTACTTGGCGCTCTCAAACCAGCCTGACTTGGCGCTGGTGCCTGCTTGGCTCTGCAAGGTATACTGCGCAATGCTGAATTTCTGCAGCTAGCCAGCCACTCTGGCCCACAGGCCCCTGAACAACAACGCAGGCCCAATTCCCTGCCAAACTGAAGTCACCAGCCCAGGTTCTTGGTGTCAGTTTTCAGGAGGTACTTGGCACTGTCAAATCAGCCTGACTTGGCGCTGGTGCCAGCTTGGCTCTGGGCGGCATCCTGCGGAATGCTGAAAATCAAGAGCTAGCCAGCCATGACGGCCCACAGACACCCCAAAACAAATGCTGGCCCTGTTCCGTGCCAAACTAAAGTCACCAGCCCAGGTTCTTGGTGCCATTTAGCAGGAGGTACTTGGCACCGTCAAGCCAGCCTGACTTGGCACTGGTGCCAGCTTGGCTATTGGAGGGACCGTGTGTAATGTCGAATTTGAGGAGCCAGCTGACCACTCTGTTCCACAGCCCACCGAACACAAACGCCGGCCATTTTCCCAGGTAAACAATACTCAGCAGCCCAGGTTCTTGGTGCCAGTTAGCAGAAGGTTCTTGGCACTGTCAAACCGGCCTGACTTGGTGCTGGTGCCAGCTTCACTCTCGTAGGCACCCTGCACAATGCCGAATTTCAGGAGCCATAGGGCCACTCCGGGCCACAGCCCACCGAACACAAACGCCGGCCATTTTCCCAGGTAAACAATACTCACCAGCCCAGGTTCTTGGTGCCAGTTTTCTGGAGGTACTTGGATCTGTCAAACCAGCCTGACTTGGCATTGATGCCAGCTTCACTCTTTTAGGCATCCTCTGCAATGCTGAATTTCAGGAGCCAGCCGGCCACTCTGGACCACAGGCCCCCGAACACAAACACCGTCCCTTTCCCTGCCAAACAAAAGTCACCAGCACGGGTTCTTGGTTTCAGTTTGCAGTAGGTATTTGGAACTGTCAAAACCAGCCTGACTTGGCACTGGTGCCAGCTTGTCCCTGGGAGGGACACTGCGCAGGGCCGAATTTCTGGATCCAGCCGGCTAAAACTTGCAACAGCCCACCGAACAGAAACGCCGGTCATTTTCCCAGGTAAACAATACTCACCAGCCCTGGTTCTTGGTGCCAGATTGCAGAAGGTTCTTGGCAGTGTAAAACCAGCCTAACTTGTTGCTGGTGCCAGCTCTGCTCTGGTAGGCATCCTGCGCAATGCCGAATTTTAGGAGCCAGCCGGCCACTCTGGACCACAGGCCCCCAAACACAAACGCCGGCCATTTTCCCAGGTAAACAATACTCACCAGCCCAGGATCTTGGTGTCAGTTAGCAGGAGGTATTTGGCACAGTCAAACCAGCCTGACATGGCACTGGTGCCAGCTTGGCTCTTGGAGGGACCCTTTGCAATGCCGAATTTGAGGAGCCAGACGACCACTCCGGGCCACAGCACACCGACCAGAAACGCCGGCCATTTTCCCAGGTAAACAATACTCACCAGCCCAGGTTCTTGGTGCCAGTTAGCAGAAGGTTCTTGGCACTGTCAAACCGGCCTGACTCGGCACTGGTGCCAGCTTCACTCTCATAGGCATCCTGCGCAATGCCGAATTTCAGGAGCCACACGGCCTCTCTGGACCATAGGCCCCCAAACAGAAAAACCGGCCATTTTCCCAGGTAAACGATACTCACCAGCCCAGGTCCTTGGGGTCAGTTAGCAGGAGGTACTTGGCACCGTCAAACCAGCCTGACATGGCACTGGTGCCATCTTGGCTCTTGGACGGACCCTGTGCAATGCCGAATTTGAGGAGCCAGCCGACCACTCCGGGCCACAGCCCACCGACAAGAAACGCCGGCCATTTTCCCAGGTAAACAATACTCACTAGCCCAGGTTCTTAGTGCCAGTTTGCAGAAGGTTCTTGGCAGTGAAAAAACCAGCCTGACTTGTTGCTGGTGCCAGCTTCACTCTCGTAGGCATCCTGCGCAATGCCGAATTTCAGGAGCCAGACGGCCACTCTGGACCATAGGACCCCAAACACAAATGCCGCCCATTTTCCCAGGTAAACTATACTCACCAGCCCAGGTTCTTGGGGTCAGTTAGCAGGAGGTACTTGGTTGTGTAAAACCAGCCTGACTTGGCACTGGTGCCATCTTGGCTCTCATTGGCACTCTGTGCAATGCCGAATTTCAGGAGCCATACGGCCACTCTGACCACAGGCCCCCAAACACAAACGCCGGCCATTTTGCCAGGTAAACAATACTCACCAACCCAGGATCTCCGTGCCAGTTTGCAGGAGGTACTTGGCGCTCTCAAACCAGCCTGACTTGGCGCTGGTGCCTGCTTGGCTCTGCAAGGTATACTGCGCAATGCTGAATTTCTGCAGCTAGCCAGCCACTCTGGCCCACAGGCCCCTGAACAACAACGCAGGCCCAATTCCCTGCCAAACTGAAGTCACCAGCCCAGGTTCTTGGTGTCAGTTTTCAGGAGGTACTTGGCACTGTCAAATCAGCCTGACTTGGCGCTGGTGCCAGCTTGGCTCTGGGCGGCATCCTGCGGAATGCTGAAAATCAAGAGCTAGCCAGCCATGACGGCCCACAGACACCCCAAAACAAATGCTGGCCCTGTTCCGTGCCAAACTAAAGTCACCAGCCCAGGTTCTTGGTGCCATTTAGCAGGAGGTACTTGGCACCGTCAAGCCAGCCTGACTTGGCACTGGTGCCAGCTTGGCTATTGGAGGGACCGTGTGTAATGTCGAATTTGAGGAGCCAGCTGACCACTCTGTTCCACAGCCCACCGAACACAAATGCCGGCCATTTTCTCAGGTAAACAATACTCAGCAGCCCAGGTTCTTGGTGCCAGTTAGCAGAAGGTTCTTGGCACTGTCAAACCGGCCTGACTTGGTGCTGGTGCCAGCTTCACTCTCGTAGGCACCCTGCACAATGCCGAATTTCAGGAGCCATAGGGCCACTCCGGGCCACAGCCCACCGAACACAAACGCCGGCCATTTTCCCAGGTAAACAATACTCACCAGCCCAGGTTCTTGGTGCCAGTTTTCTGGAGGTACTTGGATCTGTCAAACCAGCCTGACTTGGCATTGATGCCAGCTTCACTCTTTTAGGCATCCTCTGCAATGCTGAATTTCAGGAGCCAGCCGGCCACTCTGGACCACAGGCCCCCGAACACAAACACCGTCCCTTTCCCTGCCAAACAAAAGTCACCAGCACGGGTTCTTGGTTTCAGTTTGCAGTAGGTATTTGGAACTGTCAAAACCAGCCTGACTTGGCACTGGTGCCAGCTTGTCCCTGGGAGGGACACTGCGCAGGGCCGAATTTCTGGATCCAGCCGGCTAAAACTTGCAACAGCCCACCGAACAGAAACGCCGGTCATTTTCCCAGGTAAACAATACTCACCAGCCCTGGTTCTTGGTGCCAGTTTGCAGAAGGTTCTTGGCAGTGTAAAACCAGCCTAACTTGTTGCTGGTGCCAGCTCTGCTCTGGTAGGCATCCTGCGCAATGCCGAATTTTAGGAGCCAGCCGGCCACTCTGGACCACAGGCCCCCAAACACAAACGCCGGCCATTTTCCCAGGTAAACAATACTCACCAGCCCAGGACCTTGGTGTCAGTTAGCAGGAGGTATTTGGCACAGTCAAACCAGCCTGACATGGCACTGGTGCCAGCTTGGCTCTTGGAGGGACCCTTTGCAATGCCGAATTTGAGGAGCCAGACGACCACTCCGGGCCACAGCACACCGACCAGAAACGCCGGCCATTTTCCCAGGTAAACAATACTCACCAGCCCAGGTTCTTGGTGCCAGTTAGCAGAAGGTTCTTGGCACTGTCAAACCGGCCTGACTCGGCACTGGTGCCAGCTTCACTCTCATAGGCATCCTGCGCAATGCCGAATTTCAGGAGCCAGACGGCCACTCTGGACCATAGGCCCCCAAACAGAAAAACCGGCCATTTTCCCAGGTAAACGATACTCACCAGCCCAGGTCCTTGGGGTCAGTTAGCAGGAGGTACTTGGCACCGTCAAACCAGCCTGACATGGCACTGGTGCCATCTTGGCTCTTGGACGGACCCTGTGCAATGCCGAATTTGAGGAGCCAGCCGACCACTCCGGGCCACAGCCCACCGACAAGAAACGCCGGCCATTTTCCCAGGTAAACAATACTCACTAGCCCAGGTTCTTAGTGCCAGTTTGCAGAAGGTTCTTGGCAGTGAAAAAACCAGCCTGACTTGTTGCTGGTGCCAGCTTCACTCTCGTAGGCATCCTGCGCAATGCCGAATTTCAGGAGCCAGACGGCCACTCTGGACCATAGGACCCCAAACACAAATGCCGCCCATTTTCCCAGGTAAACTATACTCACCAGCCCAGGTTCTTGGGGTCAGTTAGCAGGAGGTACTTGGTTGTGTAAAACCAGCCTGACTTGGCACTGGTGCCATCTTGGCTCTCATTGGCACTCTGTGCAATGCCGAATTTCAGGAGCCATACGGCCACTCTGACCACAGGCCCCCAAACACAAACGCCGGCCATTTTGCCAGGTAAACAATACTCACCAACCCAGGATCTCCGTGCCAGTTTGCAGGAGGTACTTGGCGCTCTCAAACCAGCCTGACTTGGCGCTGGTGCCTGCTTGGCTCTGCAAGGTATACTGCGCAATGCCAAATTTCTGCAGCTAGCCAGCCACTCTGGCCCACAGGCCCCTGAACAACAACGCAGGCCCAATTCCCTGCCAAACTGAAGTCACCAGCCCAGGTTCTTGGTGTCAGTTTTCAGGAGGTACTTGGCACTGTCAAATCAGCCTGACTTGGCACTGGTGCCATCTTGGCTCTGGTAGGCACTCTGTCCAATGCCGAATTTCAGGAGCCATATGGCCACACTGGACCACAGGCCCCCAAACACAAATGCCGGCCATTTTCCCAGGTAAACAATATTCACCAAACAAGGTTCTTAGTTTCAGTTTGCAGGAGGTACTTCCACTGTCAAACCAGCCTGACTTGGCACTGGTGCCAGCTCTGCTCTGGTAGGCACCCTGCACAATGCCGAATTTCAGGAGCCATATGGCCACTCCTGGTCACAGCCCACGGAACACAAACGCCGGCCATTTTCCAAGGTAAACACTCACCAGAACGGGATCTTGGTTTCAGTTTGCAGTAGGTCCTTGGAACTGTCAAAACCAGCCTGACTTGGCACTGGTGCCAGCTTGGCTCTCATTGGCACTCTGTGCAATGCCGAATATCAGGAGCCAGACGGCCACTCTGGACCACAGGCCCCCAAAAACAAATGCCGCCCATTTTCTCAGGTAAACAATACTCAGCAGCCCAGGTTCTTGGTGTCAGTTAGCAGGAGGTACTTGGCACCGTCAAGCCAACCTGACTTGGCACTGGTGCCAGGTTGGATCTTGGAGGGACCCTGTGTAATTCCGAATTTGAGGAGCCAGCTGACCACTCTGTGCCACAGCCCACCGTACACAAACGCCGGCCATTTTCCAAGGTGAACAATACTCAGCAGCCCAGGTTCTTTATGCCAGTTTGCAGAAGGTTCTTGGCAGTGTAAAACCAGCCTGACTTGGCACTGGTGCCATCTTGGCTCTGGTAGGCACTCTGTGCCATGCCGAATTTCAGGAGCCATATGGCCACACTGGACCACAGGCACCCAAACACAAACGCCGGCCATTTTCCCAGGTAAACAGTACTCACCAACCAAGGTTCTTAGTTTTAGTTTGCAGGAGGTACTTCCCCTGTCAAACCAGACCAACTAGGCACTGGTGCCAGCTCTGCTCTGGTAGGCACCCTGCACAATGCTGAATTTCAGGAGCCATACGGCCACTCCTGGTCACAGCCCACCGAACACAAACGCCGGCCATTTTCCCAGGTAAACAACACTCACCAGCACGGGATCTTGGTTTCAGTTTGCAGTAGGTCCTTGGAACTGTCAAAACCAGCCTGACTTGGCACTGGTGCCAGCTTGGCTCTCATTGGCACTCTGTGCAATGCCGAATTTCAGGAGCCATACAGCCACTCTGGACCATAGGCCCCCTAACACAAACACCGGCCATTTTCACGGGTAAACAATACTCACTAGGCCAGGTTCTTGGTGCCAGTTTGCAGGAGGTACTTGGCGCTCTCAAACCAGCCTGACTTAACTCTGGTGCCTGCTTGGCTCTGCAAGGTATACTGCGCAGTGCCAAATTTCTTCAGCTAGCAAGCCACTCCGGCCCACAGGCCCCTGAACAACAACGCAGACCCAATTCCCTGCCAAACTGAAGTCACCAGCCCAGGTTCTTGGTGTCAGTTTTCAGGAGGTACTTGGCACTGTCAAATCAGCCTGACTTGGCGCTGGTGCCAGCTTGGCTCTGGGCGGCATCCTGCTGAAAATCAAGAGCTAGCCAGCCATGACGGCCCACAGACACCCAAACACAAATGCTGGCACTGTTCCGTGCCAAACTAAAGTCACCAGGCATGTTCTTGGTGTCAGTTAGCAGGAGGTACTTGGCACCGTCAAGCCAGCCTGACTTGGCACTGGTGCCAGCTTGTCCCTGGGAGGGACACTGCGCAGGGCCGAATTTCTGGAGCAAGCCGGCAAAATCTTGCAACAGCCCACCGAACAGAAACGCCGGTCATTTTCCAAGGTAAACAATACTCACCAGCCCAGGTTCTTGGTGCCAGTTTGCAGAAGGTTCTTGGCAGTGTAAAACCAGTCTGACTTGGCACTGGTGCCATCTTGGCTCTCGTAGGCGCTCTGCGCAATGACGAATTTCAGGAGCCAGCCGGCCACTCTGGACCACAGACACCCAAACACAAATGCCACCCATTTTCCCAGGTAAACAATACTCAGCAGCCCAGGTTCTTGGTGTCAGTTAGCAGGAGGTACTTGGCACCGTCAAGCCAACCTGACATGGCACTGGTGCCAGCTTGGCTCTTGGAGGGACCCTTTGTAATGCCGAATTTGAGGAGCCAGCCGACCACTCCAGGCCACAGCCAACCGAACACAAACGCCAGCCATTTTCCAAGGTAAACAAAACTCACTAGCCCAGGTTCTTGGTGCCAGTTTGCAGAAGGTTCTTGGCTCTGTCAAACCGGCCTGACTCAGCACTGGTGCCAGCTTCACTCTCGTAGGCATCCTGCGCAATGCCGAATTTCAGGAGCCATACGGCCACTCTGGACTATAGGCCCCCAAACAGAAAAACCGGCCATTTTCCCAGGTAAACGATACTCACCAGCCCAGGTCCTTGGGGTCAGTTAGCAGGAGGTACTTGGCACCGTCAAACCAGCCTGACATGGCACTGATGCCAGGTTGGCTCTTGGACGGACCCTGTGCAATGCCGAATTTCAGGAGCCAGCTGACCACTCCGGGCCACAGCCCACCGAACACAAACGCCGGCCATTTTCCCAGTAAACAATACTCAGCAGCCCAGGTTCTTTGTGCCAGGTTGCAGAAGGTTCTTGGCAGTATAAAACCAGCCTGACTTGGCACTGGTGCCAGCTTGGCTCTCATTGGCACTCTGTGCAATGCCGAATTTCAGGAGCCATACAGCAACTCTGGACCACAGGCCCCCTAACACAAACACCGGCCATTTTCACAGGTAAACAATACTCACTAGGCCAGGTTCTTGGTGCCAGTTTGCAGGAGGTACTTTGCGCTCTCAAACCAGCCTGACTTGGCGCTGGTGCCAGCTTGGCTCTGCAAGGTATACTGCGCAGTGCCAAATTTCTTCAGCTAGCCAGCCACTCCGGCCCACAGGCCCCTGAACAACAACGCAGACCCAATTCCCTGCCAAACTGAAGTCACCAGCCCAGGTTCTTGGTGTCAGTTTTCAGGAGGTACTTGGCACTGTCAAATCAGCCTGACTTGGCGCTGGTGCCAGCTTGGCTCTGGGCGGCATCCTGCTGAAAATCAAGAGCTAGCCAGCCACGACGGCTCACAGACACCCAAACACAAATGCTGGCACTGTTCCGTGCCAAACTAAAGTCACCAGGCACGTTCTTGGTGTCAGTTAGCAGGAGGTACTTGGCACCGTCAAGCCAGCCTGACTTGGCACTGGTGCCAGCTTGTCCCTGGGAGGGACCCTGCGCAGGGCCGAATTTCTGGAGCAAGCCGGCAAAAACTTGCAACAGCCCACCGAACAGAAACGCCGGTCATTTTCCCAGGTAAACAATACTCACCAGCCCTGGTTCTTTGTGCCAGTTTGCAGAAGGTTCTTGGCAGTGTAAAACCAGCCTGACTTGTTGCTGGTGCCAGCTCTGCTCTGGTAGGCATCCTGCGCAATGCCGAATTTCAGGAGACAGCTGACCTCTCCGGGCCACAGCCCACCGAACACAAACGCCGGCCATTTTCCCAGTAAACAATACTCAGCAGCCCAGGTTCTTTGTGCCAGGTTGCAGAAGGTTCTTGGCAGTGTAAAACCGGCCTGACTTGGCACTGGTGCCATCTTGGCTCTCATTGGCACTCTGTGCAATGCCGAATTTTAGGAGCCATACGGCCACTCTGGACCACAGGCCCCCTAACACAAACGCCGGCCATTTTCACGGGTAAACAATACTCACCAGGCCAGGTTCTTGGTGCCAGTTTTCAGGAGGTACTTGGCGCTCTTCAAACCAGCCTGACTTGGCTCCGGTGCCTGCTTGGCTCTGCAAGGTATTCTGCGCAGTGCCAAATTTCTTCAGCTAGCCAGCCACTCCGGCCCACAGGACCCAGAACAACAACGCAGACCCAATTCCCTGCCAAACTGAAGTCACCAGCCCAGGTTCTTGGTGTCAGTTTGCAGGAGGTACTTGGCACTGTCAAACCAGCCTGACTTGGCGCTGGTGCCAGCTTGGCTCTGGGCGGCATCCTGCTGAAAATCAAGAGCTAGCCAGCCACGACGGCCCACAGACACCCAAACACATATGCTGGCACTGTTCCGTGCCAAACTAAAGTCACCAAGCATGTTCTTGGTGTCAGTTAGCAGGAGGTACTTGGCACTGCAAAGCCAGCCTGACTTGGCACTGGTGCCAGTTTGTCCCTGGGAGGGACCCTGCGCAGGGCCGAATTTCTGGAGCAAGCCGGCAAAAACTTGCAACAGCCCACCGAACAGAAACGCCGGTCATTTTCCCAGGTAAACAATACTCACCAGCCCTGGTTCTTGGTGCCAGTTTGCAGAAGGTTCTTGGCAGTGTAAAACCAGCCTGACTTGGCACTGGTGCCAGCTTCACTCTGGTAGGCATCCTGCGCAATGCCGAATTTCAGGAGACAGCCGGCCACTCTGGATCACAGCCCACCAAACACAAACGCCGGCCATTTTCCCAGGTAAACAATACTCACCAGCCCAGGTTCTTGGTGCCAGTTTGCAGGAGGTATTTAGCACAGTCAAACCAGCCTGACATGGCACTGGTGCCAGCTTGGCTCTTGGACGGATTCTTTGTAATGCCGAATTTGAGGAGCCAGCCGACCACTCCGGGCCACAGCCCACCGAACACAAACGCCGGCCATTTTCCCAGTAAACAATACTCACCAGCCCAGGATCTTTGTGCCAGTTTGCAGAAGGTTCTTAGCAGTGTAAAACCGGCCTGACTTGGCACTGGTGCCATCTTGGCTCTCATTGACACTCTGTGCAATGCCGAATTTCAGGAGCCATACGGCCACTCCTGGTCACAGCCCACCGAACACAAACGCCGGCCATTTTCCCAGGTAAACAACACTCACCTGAACGGGATCTTGGTTTCAGTTTGCAGTAGGTACTTGGAACTGTCAAAACCAGCCTGACTTGGCACTGGTGCCAGCTTGGCTCTGGGAGCGACCCTGCGCAGGGCCGAATTTCTGGAGCAAGCCGGCAAAAACTTGCAACAGCCCACCGAACAGAAACGCCGGTCATTTTCCAAGGTAAACAATACTCAGCAGCCCAGGTTCTTGGTGTCAGTTAGCAGGAGGTACTTGGCACCTTCAAGCCAACCTGACTTGGCACTGGTGCCAGCTCTGCTCTTGGAGGGACCCCGTGCAATGCCGAATTTGAGGAGACAGCCGACCACTCTGTGCCACAACCTACTGAACACAAACGCCGGCCATTTTCCCAGGTAAACAATACTCAGCAGCCCAGGTTCTTGGTGCCAGTTTGCAGGAGGTTCTTGGCACTGTCAAACCGGCCTGACTCGGCACTGGTGCCAGCTTCACTCTCGTAGGCATCCTGCGCAATGCCGCATTTCAGGAGCCAGCCGGCCACTCTGAACCATAGGCCCCCAAACACAAACACCGGCCATTTTCCCAGGTAAACAATACTCACCAGCCCAGGTTCTTTGGGTCAGTTAGCAGGAGGTACTTGGCACCGTCAAGCCAACCTGACTTGGCACTGTAGCCACCGTGGCTCTTGGAGGGACCCTGTGCAATGCCGAATTTGAGGAGCCAGCCGACCACTCTGTGCTACAGCCCACCGAACACAATCGCCGGCCAGTTTCCCAGGTAAACAATACTCAGCAGCCCAGGTTCTTGGTGCCAGTTTGCAGAAGGTTCTTGGCAGTGTAAAACCAGCCTGACTTGGCACTGGTGCTGGCTTGGCTCTGGTAGGCACTCTGTGTAATGCCGTATTTTAGGAGCCAGCCGGCCACTCTGGACTACAGGCCCCCAAACACAAACGCTGGCCATTTACCAAGGTAAACGATACTCACCAACCCAGGTTCTTGGTGCCAGTTTGCAGAAGGTTCTTTGCAGTGTAAAACCAGCCTGATATGTTGCTGGTGCCAGCTTGGCTCTGCAAGTTATACTGCGCAATGCTGAATTTCAGGAGCTAGCCGGCCACTCTGGCCCACAGGCCCCTGAACAACAACGCAGGCCCAATTCCCTGCCAAACTGAAGTCACCGGCCCAGGTTCTTGGTGCCAGTTTGCAGGAGGTACTTGGCGCTCTCAAACCAGCCTGACTTGGCGCTGGTGCCTGCTTGAGTCAGCAAGGCATACTGCGCAATGCCGAATTTAAGGAGCTAGCCAGCCACTCCGGCCCACTGCCCACTGAACAACAACGCAGGCCCAGTTCCCTGCCAAACTGAAGTCACCAGCCCAGGTTCTTGGTGTCAGTTTTCAGGAGGTACTTGGCACTGTCAAATCAGCCTGACTTGCCGCTGGTGCCAGCTTGACTCTGGGCGGCATCCTGCGGAGTGCTGAAAATAAGGAGCTAGCCAGCCACGACGGCCCCCAGACACCCAAACAAAAATTCTGGCCCTGTTCCGTGCCAAATTAAAGTCACCAGACCAGGTTCTTGGTGCCAGTTTGCAGGAGGTACTTGGCACTGTCAAACCAGCCCGCATTGGCACTGGTGCCATCTTTGCTCTGAGAGGCCTCCTGTGCAATGCCGAATTTCAGGAGCCATCCGGCCACTCTGGGTCACAGGCTCTCCAACACCAACGCCAGCCCTTTTCCCAGGTAAACAATACTCACCAGCCCAGGTTCTTGGTGTCAGTTTGCAGGAGGTACATGGTTCTCTCAAACCAGCCTGACTTGGCAGAGGTGCCATCTCTACTCGGCGAGGCATCCTGTGCAATGCCGAATTTAAGCAGCCAGCCAGGCACTCCGGGTCACAGGCTTCAGAACAAAAACGACTGCCCTTTTCCCAGGTAAAGAATACTCACCAGCCCAGGTTCTTGGTGTCAGTTTGCAGGAGGTACATGGTTCTCTCAAACCAGCCTGACATGGCACTGGTGCCATCTTGACTCTACAAAGTATCATGCGCAATGCCGAATTGAAGGAGCCAGCCAGGCTCTCAGGGTCACAGGCCCCTGAACACAAACGCCGGCCCTTTTTTCCCAGGCAGACAATACTCACCAGCCCAGGTTCTTGGTGTCAGTTTGCAGAAGGTTCTTGGCACTGTCAAACCGGCTTGCATTGGCACTGGTGCCAGCTTGGCTCTGAGAGGCATCCTGCACAATGGCAAATTCCAGGAGCTAGCCGGCCAATCCGGTCCACAGGCACCAGAACACCAACGCCGACCCTTTTCGATGCCAAACTGAAGTCACCAGCCCAGGTTCTTGGTGTCAGTTTTCTGGAGGTACTTGGCACTGTCAATCCAGCATGACTTGGCACTGGTGCCAGCTTGATTCTCATAGGCATCCTCTGCAATGCCAAATTTCAGGAGCCAGGCCACTCTTGCCGACAGGCCCCAGAACACCAACATCGTCCCTTTTCCTTGCCAAACAAAAGTCACCAACCCAGGTTCTTGGTTTCAGTTTGCAGGAGGTACTTGGAATTGTCAAAACAGCCTGACTTGGCGCTGGGGCCAGCTTTGATCTGGGAGGGACCGTGTACAATGCAGAAATTCAGGAGCCAGCCGGCCACTCCGGGCCACAGGCCACCGAACACAAACACCGCCCATTTTCCCAGGTAAACAATACGCACCAGCCCAGGTTCTTGGTGCCAGTTTTCTGGAGGTACTTGCTTCTTTCAAACCAGCCAGACTTGGCACTGGTGCCATCTTGGCTCTGGTAGGCACTCTGTGCAATGCCGAATTTCAGGAGCCAGACGGCCACTCTGGACCACAGCCCACCGAACACAAACGCCGCCCATTTTCCCAGGTAAACGATACTCACCAGCCCAGGTTCTTGGGGTCAGTTAGCAGGAGGTACTTGGCACAGTCAAACCAGCCTGACATGGAACTGGTGCTAGCTTGGCTCTTGGACGCACCCTGTGTAATGCCGAATTTCAGGAGCCAGCCGACCACTCTGTGCCACAGCCCACCGAACACAAACGCCGGCCATTTTCCCAGGTAAACAATACTCACCAGCCCAGGTTCTTGGTGCCAGTTTGCAGAAGGTTCTTGGCAGTGTAAAACCAGCCTGACTTGGCACTGGTGCCATCTTGGCTCTCATTGGCACTCTGTGCAATGCCGAATTTCAGGAGCCATACGGCCACTCTGGCCACAGGCCCCCAAACACAAACGCCGGCTATTTTCCCAGGTAAACAATACTCAGCAGCCCAGGATCTTGGTGCCAGTTTGCAGGAGGTTCTTGGCAGTGTAAAACCAGCCTGACTTGTTGCTGGTGCCAGCTTGGCTCCGCAAGTTATACTGCACAATGCTGAATTTCTGGAGCCAGCCGGCCACTCCGGGCCACAGGCCACCGAACACAAACACCGCCCATTTTCCCAGGTAAACAATACGCACCAGCCCAGGTTCTTGGTGCCAGTTTTCTGGAGGTACTTGCTTCTTTCAAACCAGCCAGACTTGGCACTGGTGCCATCTTGGCTCTGGTAGGCACTCTGTGCAATGCCGAATTTCAGGAGCCAGACGGCCACTCTGGACCACAGCCCACCGAACACAAACGCCGCCCATTTTCCCAGGTAAACGATACTCACCAGCCCAGGTTCTTGGGGTCAGTTAGCAGGAGGTACTTGGCACAGTCAAACCAGCCTGACATGGAACTGGTGCTAGCTTGGCTCTTGGACGCACCCTGTGTAATGCCGAATTTCAGGAGCCAGCCGACCACTCTGTGCCACAGCCCACCGAACACAAACGCCGGCCATTTTCCCAGGTAAACAATACTCACCAGCCCAGGTTCTTGGTGCCAGTTTGCAGAAGGTTCTTGGCAGTGTAAAACCAGCCTGACTTGGCACTGGTGCCATCTTGGCTCTCATTGGCACTCTGTGCAATGCCGAATTTCAGGAGCCATACGGCCACTCTGGCCACAGGCCCCCAAACACAAACGCCGGCTATTTTCCCAGGTAAACAATACTCAGCAGCCCAGGATCTTGGTGCCAGTTTGCAGGAGGTTCTTGGCAGTGTAAAACCAGCCTGACTTGTTGCTGGTGCCAGCTTGGCTCCGCAAGTTATACTGCACAATGCTGAATTTCTGGAGCTAGCCGGCCACTCTGGCCCACAGGCCCCTGAACAACAACGCAGGCCCAATTCCCTGCCAAACTGAAGTCACCAACCCAGGTTCTTGGTTTCAGTTTGCAGGAGGTACTTGGAATTGTCAAAACAGCCTGACTTGGCGCTGGGGCCAGCTTCGATCTGGGAGGGACCGTGTACAATGCAGAAATTCAGGAGCCAGCCGGCCACTCCGGGCCACAGGCCACCGAACACAAACACCGCCCATTTTCCCAGGTAAACAATACGCACCAGCCCAGGTTCTTGGTGCCAGTTTTCTGGAGGTACTTGCTTCTTTCAAACCAGCCAGACTTGGCACTGGTGCCATCTTGGCTCTGGTAGGCACTCTGTGCAATGCCGAATTTCAGGAGCCAGACGGCCACTCTGGACCACAGCCCACCGAACACAAACGCCGCCCATTTTCCCAGGTAAACGATACTCACCAGCCCAGGTTCTTGGGGTCAGTTAGCAGGAGGTACTTGGCACAGTCAAACCAGCCTGACATGGAACTGGTGCCAGCTTGGCTCTTGGACGGACCCTGTGTAATGCCGAATTTGAGGAGCCAGCCGACCACTCCGGGCCACAGCCCACCGAACACAAACGCCGGCCATTTTCCCAGTAAACAATACTCAGCAGCCCAGGTTCTTGGTGCCAGTTTGCAGAAGGTTCTTGGCAGTGTAAAACCAGCCTGACTTGGCACTGGTGCCATTTTGGCTCTCATTGGCACTCTGTGCAATGCCGAATTTCAGGAGCCAGACGGCCACTCTGGCCACAGGCCCCCAAACACAAACGCCGGCCATTTTCCCAGGTAAACAATACTCAGCAGCCCAGGATCTTGGTGCCAGTTTGCAGAAGGTTCTTGGCAGTGTAAAACCATCCTGACTTGTTGCTGGTGCCAGCTTGGCTCTGCAAGTTATACTGCGCAATGCTGAATTTCTGGAGCTAGCCGGCCACTCTGGCCCACAGGCCCCTGAACAACAACGCAGGCCCAATTCCCTGCCAAACTGAAGTCACCAACCCAGGTTCTTGGTGTCAGTTTTCAGGAGGTACTTGGCACTGTCAAATCAGCCTGACTTGGCGCTGGTGCCAGCTTGGCTCTGGGCGGCATCCTGCGGAATGCTGAAAATCAAGAGCTAGCCAGCCATGACGGCCCACAGACACCCAAACACAAATGCTGGCCCTGTTCCGTGCCAAACTAAAGTCACCAGCCCAGGTTCTTGGTGTCAGTTAGCAGGAGGTACTTGGCACCGTCAAGCCAGCCTGACTTGGCACTGGTGCCAGCTTGGCTATTGGAGGGACCCTGTGTAATGCCGAATTTGAGGAGCCAGCCGACCACTCTGTGCCACAGCCCACCGAACACAAACGCAGGCCATTTTCCAAGGTAAACAATACTCAGCAGCCCAGGTTCTTGGTGTCAGTTTTCAGGAGGTACTTGGCACTGTCAAATCAGCCAGACTTGGCGCTGGTGCCAGCTTGGCTCTGGGCGGCATCCTGCGGAATGCTGAAAATCAGGAGCTAGCCAGCCACGACGGCCCCCAGACACCCAAACAAAAATTCTGGCCCTGTTCCGTGCCAAACTAAAGTCACCAGACCAGGTTCTTGGTGCCAGTTTGCAGGAGGTACTTGGCACTGTCAAACCAGCCAGCATTGGCACTGGTGCCATCTTTGCTCTGGGAGGCCTCCTGCGCAATGCCGAATTTCAGGAGCCATCCGGCCACTCTGGGTCACAGGCCCTCCAACACCAACGCCAGCCCTTTTCCCAGGTAAACAATACTCACCAGCCCAGGTTCTTGGTGTCAGATTGCAGGAGGTACATGGTTCTCTCAAACCAGCCTGACTTGGCAGTGGTGCCATCTCTACTTGGCGAGGCATCCTGTGCAATGCCGAATTTAAGCAGCCAGCCAGGCACTCCGGGTCACAGGCTTCAGAACAAAAACGACTGCCCTTTTCCCAGGTAAAGAATACTCACCAGCCCAGGTTCTTGGTGTCAGTTTGCAGGAGGTACATGGTTCTCTCAAACCAGCCTGACATGGCACTGGTGCCATCTTGACTCTACAAAGTATCATGCGCAATGCCGAATTGAAGGAGCCAGCCAGGCTCTCAGGGTCACAGGCCCCTGAACACAAACGCCGGCCCTTTTTTCCCAGGCAGACAATACTCACCAACCCAGGTTCTTGGTGTCAGTTTGCAGGAGGTACTTGGCACTGTCAAACCGGCTTGCATTGGCACTGGTGCCAGCTTGGCTCTGAGAGGCATCCTGCACAATGGCAAATTCCAGGAGCTAGCCGGCCAATCCGGTCCACAGGCACCAGAACACCAACGCCGACCCTTTTCGATGCCAAACTGAAGTCACCAGCCCAGGTTCTTGGTGTCAGTTTTCTGGAGGTACTTGGCACTGTCAATCCAGCATGACTTGGCACTGGTGCCAGCTTGACTCTCATAGGCATCCTCTGCAATGCCGAATTTCAGGAGCCAGGCCTCTCTTGCCGACAGGCCCCCGAACACCAACATCGTCCCTTTTCCCTGCCAAACAAATGTCACCAACCCAGGTTCTTGGTTTCAGTTTGCAGGAGGTACTTGGAATTGTCAAAACAGCCTGACTTGGCGCTGGGGCCAGCTTCGATCTGGGAGGGACCGTGTACAATGCAGAAATTCAGGAGCCAGCCGGCCACTCCGGGCCACAGGCCACCGAACATAAACACCGCCCATTTTCCCAGGTAAACAATACGCACCAGCCCAGGTTCTTGGTGCCAGTTTTCTGGAGGTACTTGCTTCTTTCAAACCAGCCAGACTTGGCACTGGTGCCATCTTGGCTCTTGGACGGACCCAGTGTAATGCCGAATTTGAGGAGCCAGCTGACCACTCCGGGCCACAGCCCACCGAACAGAAACGCCGGCCATTTTCCCAGGTAAACAATACTCAGCAGCCCAGGTTCTTGGTGCCAGTTTGCAGAAGGTTCTTGGCACTGTCAAACCAGCCGGACTTGGCACTGGTGCCATCTTGGCTCTCATTGGCACTCTGTGAAATGCCGAATTTCAGGAGCCAGCCGGCCAGTCTGGCCACAGGCCCCCAAACACAAACGCCGGCCATTTTCCCAGGTAAACAATACTCACCAACCCAGGATCTTGGTGCCAGTTTGCAGGAGGTACTTGGCGCTCTCAAACCAGCCTGACTTGGCGCTGGTGCCTGCTTGGGTCGGCAAGGTATATTGCGCAATGCTAAATTTCTGCAGCTTGCCAGCCACTCTGGCCCACAGGCCCCTGAACAACAACGCAGGCCCAATTCCCTGCCAAACTGAAGTCACCAGCCCAGGTTCTTGGTGTCAGTTTTCAGGAGGTACTTGGCACTGTCAAATCAGCCTGACTTGGCGCTGGTGCCAGCTTGGCTCTGGGCAGCATCCTGCGGAATGCTGAAAATCAAGAGCTAGCCAGCCATGACGGCCCACAGACACCCAAACACAAATGCTGGCCCGGTTCCGTGCCAAACTAAAGTCACCAGCCCAGGTTCTTGGTGTCAGTTAGCAGGAGGTACTTGGCACCGTCAAACCAGCCTGACTTGGCACTGGTGCCAGCTTGGCTATTGGAGGGACCCTGTGTAATGCCGAATTTCAGGAGCCAGCTGACCACTCCAGGCCACAGCCCACCGAACACAAACACAGGCCATTTTCCAAGGTAAACAATACTCACCAGCCCAGGTTCTTTGTGCCAGTTTGCAGAAGGTTCTTGGCACTGTCAAACCGGCCTGACTTGGTACTGGTGCCAGCTTGGCTCTGGTAGGCACTCTGTGCCATGCCGAATTTCAGGAGCCATATGGCCACACTGGACCACAGGCCCCCAAACACAAACGCCGCCCATTTTCCCAGGTAAACAGTACTCACCAACCAAGGTTCTTAGTTTCAGTTTGCAGGAGGTACTTCCACTGTCAAACCAGCCCGACTAGGCACTGGTGCCAGCTCTGCTCTGGTAGGCACCCTGCACAATGCTGAATTTCAGGAGCCATACGGCCACTCCTGGTCACAGCCCACCGAACACAAACGCCGGCCATTTTCCCAGGTAAACAACACTCACCAGCACGGGATCTTGGTTTCAGTTTGCAGTAGGTACTTGGAACTGTCAAAACCAGCCTGACTTGGTACTGGTGCCAGCTTTGCTCTGGGAGCGACCCTGCGCAGGGCCGAATTTCTGGATCAAGCCGGCAAAAACTTGCAACAGCCCACCGAACAGAAACGCCGGTCATTTTCCCAGGTAAACAATACTCACCAGCCCAGGCTCTTAGTGCCAGTTTGCAGAAGGTTCTTGGCCGTGTAAAACCAGCCTGACTTGGCACTGGTGCCAGCTCTGCTCTGGTAGGCATCCTGCGGAATGCCGAATTTCAGGAGACAGCCGGCCACTCTGGACCTCAGGCCCCCAAACACAAACACCGCCCATTTTCCCATGTAAACAATACTCAGCAGCCCAAGTTCTTGGTGTCAGTTAGCAGGAGGTACTTGGAACAGTCAAACCAGCCTGACTTGGCACTAGTGCCAGCTTGGCTCTTGGATGGACCCTGTGCAATACCGAATTTGAGGAGCGAGCCGACCACTCTGGGCCACACCCCACCGAACACAAACGCCGCCATTTTCCCAGGTAAACAATACTCAGCAACCCAGGTTCTTTGTGCCAGTTTGCAGAAGGTTCTTGGCACTGTCAAACCAGCCTGACTTGGCACTGGTGCCAGCCTCACTCTCCTAGGCACTCTGTGCAATGCCAAATTTCAGGAGCCATACGGCCACTCTGGACCACAGGCCCCAAAACACAAACGCCGGCCATTTTCCCAGGTAAACAACACTCACCAATCAAGGTTAGTAGTTTTACTTTGCAGGAGGTACTTTCACTGTCAAACCAGCCTGACTTGGCGCTGGTGCCAGCTCTGCTCTCGTAGGCACCCTGCACAATGCTGAATTTCAGGAGCCATACGGCCACTCCAGGCCACAGCCCACCGAACACAAACGCCGGTCATTTTCCCAGGTAAACAATACTCACCAGCCCTGGTTCTTGGTGCCAGTTTTCTAGAGGTACTTGCTTCTATCAAACCAGCCTGACTTGGCACTGGTGCCAGCTTCACTCTCCTAGGCATCCTCTGAAATACTGAAATTCAGGAGCCAGTCGGCCACTCTGGACCACAGGCCCCAGAACATCAACACCGTCCCTTTCCCTGCCGAACAAAAGTCACCAGCACGGGTTCTTGGTTTCAGATTGCAGGAGGCACTTGGAACTGTCAAAACCAGCCTGACGTCACACTGGTGCAAGCTTGGACCTGGGAGGGACCCTGCGCAGGACCGAATTTCTGGAGCCAGCCGGCCACACCTTGCAACAGCCCACCGAACACAAACGCCGGCCATTTTCCCAGGTAAGCAATACTCACCAGCCCAGGTTATTGGTGCCAGTTTGCAGAAGGTTCTTGGCACTGTCAAACCAGCCTGACTTGGCACTGGTACCAGCTTCACTCTCCTAGGCACCCTGCACAATGCCGAATTTCAGGAGCCAGACGGCCACTCTGGACCACAGGCACCCAAACACAAACACCGGCCATTTTCCCAGGTAAACAATACTCACCAGCCCAGGATCTTGGTGCCAGTTTGCAGGAGGTACTTGGCACTGTCAAACCGGCTTGCATTGGCACTGGTGCCATCTTGGCTCTGAGAGGCATCCTGCACAATGGCAAATTTCAGGAGCTAGCCGGCCAATCCAGTCCACAGGCCCCAGAACACCAACGCCGGCCCTTTTCGATGTCAAACTGAAGTCACCAGCCCAGGTTCTTGGTGTCAGTTTTCTGGAGGTACTTGGCACTGTCAATCCAGCATGACTTGGCACTGGTGCCAGCTTGACTCTCATAGGCATCCTCTGCAATGCCGAATTTCAGGAGCCAGCCGGCCACTCCGGACCACAGCCCACCAAACACAAACAGCGGCCGCTTTCCCAGGTAAACAATAGTATAAAACCCAGGTTCTTGGAACCAGTTTGCAGAAGGTTCTTGGCACCATCAAGCCAGCCTGACTTGGCACTGGTGCTGACTTGGCTCTTGGAGGGACCCTGTGCAATGCCGAATTTGAGGAGCCATCCGACCACTCTGGACCACAGCCCACCGAACACCAACGCCGGCCATTTTCCCAGGTAAACAATACTATAAAACCCAGGTTCTTAGTTTCAGTTTGCAGAAGGTTCTTGGCACTGTCAAACTAGCCTGACTTGGCACTGGTGCCAGCTTCACTCTCCTAGGCATCCTGCGCAATGCCGAATTTCAGGAGCCAGACGGCCACTCTGGACCACAGGCCCCAGAACGCCAACACTGCCCCTTTCCCTGCCAAACAAAAGTCACCAGCACGGGTTCTTGGTTTCAGTTTGCAGGAGGTACTTGGAACTGTCAAAACCAGCCTGACTTGGCACTGGTGCCAGCTTGTCCCTGGGAGGGACCTTGCGCAGGACCGAATTTCTGGAGCAAGCCGGCCAAAACTTGCAACAGCCAACCGAACACAAACGCCGGCCATTTTCCCAGGTAAACAATACTCACCAGCCCAGGTTCTTGGTGCCAGTTTGCAGAAGGTTCTTGGCACTGTCAAACCAGCCTGACTTGGCACTGGTGCCAGGTCTGCTCTTGTAGGCACCCTGCACAATGCTGAATTTCAGGAGCCATACGGCCACTCCGGGCCACAGCCCACCGAACACAAACGCCGGTCATTTTCCCAGGTAAACAATACTATAAAACCCTGGTTCTTGGTGCCAGTTTTCTGGAGGTACTTGCTTCTGTCAAACCAGCCTGACTTGGCACTGGTGCCAGCTTCACTCTCCTAGGCATCCTCTGCATTGCCGAATTTCAGGAGCCAGACGGCCACTCTGGACCACAGGCCCCAGAACATCAACACCGTCCCTTTTCCCTGCCAAACTAAAATCACCAGCACGGGTTCTTGGTTTCAGTTTACAGGAGGTACTTGGAACTGTCAAAACCAGCCTGACTTGGCACTGGTGCCAGCTTGTCCCCGGGAGGGACCCTGCGCAGGGCCGAATTTCTGGAGCAAGACGGCCAAAACTTGCAACAGCCCACCGAACAGAAACGCCGGCCATTTTCCTAGGTAAACAATACTCACCAGCCCAGGTTCTTGGCGCCAGTTTGCAGAAGGTTCTTGGCAGTGTAAAACCAGCCTGACTTGGCACTGGTGCCAGCTTCACTCTCGTAGGCATCCTGCGCAATGCCGAATTTCAGGAGCCAGCCGGCCACTCTGGACCACGGGCCCCCAAACACAAATGCCGCCCATTTTCCCAGGTAAACAATACTCAGCAGCCCAGGTTCTTGGTGTCAGTTAGCAGGAGGTACTTGGCACCGTCAAGCCAGCCTGACTTGTCACGGGTGCCGGCTTGGCTCTTGGGGGGACCCTGTGCAACGCCGAGTTTGAGGAGCCAGCCGACCACTCCAGGCCACAGCCAACCGAACACAAACGCCGGCCATTTTCCCAGGTAAACAATACTCACCAGCCCAGGTTCTTGGTGCCAGTTTGCAGAAGGTTCTTGGCACTGTCAAACCAGCCTGACTTGGCACTGGTGCCAGCTTCACTCTCCTAGGCACCCTGCACAATGCCGAATTTGAGGAGCCAGACGGCCACTCTGGACCATAGGCACCCAAACACAAACGCCGGCCATTTTCCCAGGTAAACAATACTATAAAACCCAGTTTCTTGGTGCCAGTTTGCAGAAGGTTCTTGGCACTGTCAAACCAGCCTGACTTGGCACTGGTGCCAGCTTCACTCTCGTAGGCATCCTGCGCAATGCCGAATTTCAGGAGCCATCCGGCCACTCTGGACCACGGGCCCCAGAACACCAACATCGTCCCTTTTCCCTACCAAACAAAAGTCACCAGCACGGGTTCTTGGTTTCAGATTGCAGGAGGTACTTGAAATTGTCAAAACAGCCTGACTTGGCACTGGTGCCGGTTTGGATCGGGGCGGACCGTGTAGAATGCCGAATTTCAGGAGCCAGCCGGCCACTCTGGACCACAGCCCACCAAACACAAACAGCGGCCGCTTTCCCAGGTAAACAATAGTATAAAACCCAGGTTCTTGGAACCAGTTTGCAGAAGGTTCTTGGCACCATCAAGCCAGCCTGATTTGGCACTGGTGCTGGCTTGGCTCTTGGAGGGACCCTGTGCAATGCCGAATTTGAGGAGCCCGCCGACCACTCTGGACCACAGCCCACTGAACACAAACGCCGGCCATTTTCCCAGGTAAACAATACTATAAAACCCAGGTTCTTAGTTTCAGTTTGCAGAAGGTTCTTGGCACTGTCAAACTAGCCTGACTTGGCAATGGTGCCAGCTTCACTCTCCTAGGCATCCTGCGCAATGCCGAATTTCAGGAGCCAGACGGCCACTCTGGACCACAGGCCCCAGAACGCCAACACTGCCCCTTTCCCTGCCAAACAAAAGTCACCAGCACGGGTTCTTGGTTTCAGTTTGCAGGAGGTACTTGGAACTGTCAAAACCAGCCTGACTTGGCACTGGTGCCAGCTTGTCCCTGGGCGGGACCTTGCGCAGGACCGAATTTCTGGAGCAAGCCGGCCAAAACTTGCAACAGCCAACCGAACACAAACGCCGGCCATTTTCCCAGGTAAACAATACTCACCAGCCCAGGTTCTTGGTGCCAGTTTGCAGAAGGTTCTTGGCACTGTCAAACCAGCCTGACTTGGCACTGGTGCCAGCTCTGCTCTTGTAGGCACCCTGCACAATGCTGAATTTCAGGAGCCATACGGCCACTCCGGGCCACAGCCCACCGAACACAAACGCCGGTCATTTTCCCAGGTAAACAATACTATAAAACCCTGGTTCTTGGTGCCAGTTTTCTGGAGGTACTTGCTTCTGTCAAACCAGCCTGACTTGGCACTGGTGCCAGCTTCACTCTCCTAGGCATCCTCTGCATTGCCGAATTTCAGGAGCCAGACGGCCACTCTGGACCACAGGCCCCAGAACATCAACACCGTCCCTTTTCCCTGCCAAACTAAAATCACCAGCACGGGTTCTTGGTTTCAGTTTACAGGAGGTACTTGGAACTGTCAAAACCAGCCTGACTTGGCACTGGTGCCAGCTTGTCCCCGGGAGGGACCCTGCGCAGGGCCGAATTTCTGGAGCAAGACGGCCAAAACTTGCAACAGCCCACCGAACAGAAACGCCGGCCATTTTCCTAGGTAAACAATACTCACCAGCCCAGGTTCTTGGCGCCAGTTTGCAGAAGGTTCTTGGCAGTGTAAAACCAGCCTGACTTGGCACTGGTGCCAGCTTCACTCTCGTAGGCATCCTGCGCAATGCCGAATTTCAGGAGCCAGCCGGCCACTCTGGACCACGGGCCCCCAAACACAAATGCCGCCCATTTTCCCAGGTAAACAATACTCACCAGCCCAGGTTCTTGGTGTCAGTTAGCAGGGGGTACTTGGCACCGTCAAGCCAGCCTGACTTGTCACGGGTGCCGGCTTGGCTCTTGGGGGGACCCTGTGCAATGCCGATTTTGAGGAGCCAGCCGACCACTCCAGGCCACAGCCAACCGAACACAAACGCCGGCCATTTTCCCAGGTAAACAATACTCACCAGCCCAGGTTCTTGGTGCCAGTTTGCAGAAGGTTCTTGGCACTGTCAAACCAGCCTGACTTGGCACTGGTGCCAGCTTCACTCTCCTAGGCACCCTGCACAATGCCGAATTTGAGGAGCCATCCGGCCACTCTGGACCACGGGCCCCAGAACACCAACATCGTCCCTTTTCCCTACCAAACAAAAGTCACCAGCACGGGTTCTTGGTTTCAGTTTGCAGGAGGTCCTTGAAATTGTCAAAACAGCCTGACTTGGCACTGGTGCCGGTTTGGATCGGGGCGGACCGTGTAGAATGCCGAATTTCAGGAGCCAGCCGGCCACTCCTGGTCACAGGCCCCAGAACACCAACACCGGCCATTTACCCAGGTAAACAATACTCACCAGCCCAGATTCTTGGTGCCAGTTTGCAAAAGGTTCTTGGCACTGTCAAACCAGCCTGACTTGGCACTGGTGCCGGCTAGGCTCTTGGAGGGACCCTGTGCAATGCCGAGTTTGAGGAGCCAGCAGACCACTCCAGGCCACAGCCAACCGAACACAAACGCAGGCCATTTTCCCAGGTAAACAATACTCACCAGCCCAGGTTTTTTGTGCCAGTTTGCACAAGGTTCTTGGCAATGTAAAACCAGCCTGACTTGGCACTGGTGCCAGATCTGCTCTGGTAGGCACTCTGTGCAATACCAAATTTCAGGAGCCAGACGGCCACTCTGGACCACAGGCCACCAAACACAAACGCCGGTCATTTTCCCAGGTAAACAATACTCACCAGCACAGGTTCTTGGTGCCAGTTTGCAGAAGGTTCTTGGCAGTGTAAAACCAGCCTGACTTGGCACTGGTGCCATCTTGGCTCTTGGACGGACCCGGCACAATGCTGAATTTGAGGAGACAGCCGGCAAAAACTTGCAACAGCCCACCGAACACAAACGCCGGTCATTTTCCCAGGTAAACAATACTCAGCAGCCCAGGTTCTTGGTGCCAGTTTGCAGCAGGTACTTGGCGCTCTCAAACCAGCCTGACTTGGCACTGGTGCCAGCTTGACTCAGCAAGGCATACTGCGCGATGCCGAATTTAAAGAGCTAGCCAGCCTCTCCGGCCCAGTGCCCACTGAACAACAACGCAGGCCCAGTTCCCTGCCAAACTGAAGTCACCAGCCCAGGTTCTTGGTGTCAGTTTTCAGGAGGTACTTGGCACTGTCAAACCAGCCTGACTTGGCGCTGTTGCCAGCTTGGCTCTGCGCGGCATCCTGCGGAATGCTGAAAATCAGGAGCTAGCCCGCCACGACGGCCCACAGACACCCAAACACAAATGATGGCCCTGTTCCGTGCCAAACTGAAGTCACCAGACCAGGTTCTTGGTGCCAATTTGCAGGAGGTACTTGGCACTGTCAAACCAGCCAGCATTGGCACTGGTGCCATCTTTGCTCTGGGAGGCCTCCTGCGCAATGCCGAATTTCAGGAGCCATCCGGCCACTCCGGGTCACAGGCCCTCCAACACCAATGCCAGCCCTTTTCCCAGGTAAACAATACTCATCAGCCCAGGTTCTTGGTGTCAGATTGCAGGAGGTACATGGTTCTCTCAAACCAGCCTGACTTGGCAGTGGTGCCATCTCTACTCGGCGAGGCATCCTGTGCAATGCCGAATTTAAGCAGCCAGCCAGGCACTCCGGGTCACAGTCTTCAGAACAAAAATGACAGTCCTTTTCCCAGGTAAAAAATACTCACCAGCCCAGGTTCTTGGTGTCAGTTTGCAGGAGGTACATGGTTCTCTCAAACCAGCCTGACATGGCACTGGTGCCAGCTTGACTCTACAAAGTATCATGCGCAATGCCAAATTGAAGGAGCCAGCCAGGCTCTCAGGGTCAGAGGACCCTGACCACAAACTCCGGCCCTTTTTCCTAGGTAAACAATACTCACCAACCCAGGATCTTCGTGCCAGTTTGCAGGAGGTGCTTGGCACTGTCAAACCGGCTTGCATTGGCACTGGTGCCAGCTTGGCTCTGAGAGGCATCCTGCACAATGGCAAATTCCAGGAGCTAGCCGGCCAATCCGGTCCACAGGCCCCAGAACACTAACGCCGACCCTTTTTGATGCCAAACTGAAGTCACCAGCCCAGGTTCTTGGTGTCAGTTTTCTGGAGGTACTTGCTTCTGTCAAACCTGCCTGACTTGGCACTGGTGCCAGCTTCACTCTCCTAGGCATCCTCTGCAATGCCGAATATCAGGAGCCAGACGGCCACTCTGGGCCACAGGCCCCAGAACATCAACACCGTCCCTTTTCCCTGCCAAACTAAAATCACCAGCACGGGTTCTTGGTTTCAGTTTACAGGAGGTACTTGGAACTGTCAAAACCAGCCTGATTTGGCACTGGTGCCAGCTTGTCCCCGGGAGGGACCCTGCGCAGGGCCGAATTTCTGGAGCAAGCCGGCCAAAAATTGCAACAGCCCACCGAACACAAATGCCGCCCATTTTCCCAGCTAAACAATACTCACCAGCCCAGGTTCTTGGTGTCAGTTTGCAGAAGGTTCTTGGCACTGTCAAACCAGCCTGACTTGGCACTGGTGCCGGCTAGGCTCTTGGAGAGACCCTGTGCAATGCCGAATTTCAGGAGCCAGCCGACCACTCCAGGCCACAGCAAACTGAACACAAACGCCGGCCATTTTCCCAGGTAAACAATACTCACCAGCCCAGGTTCTTTGTGCCAGTTTGCAGGAGGTTCTTGCCACTGTCAAGCCAGCCTGACATGGCACTGGTGCCGGCTTGGCTCTTGGAGGGACCCTGTGCAATGCCGCTTTTGAGGAGCCAGCCGACCACTCTGGGCCACAGCCCACCGAACACAAACGCCGGCCATTTTCCCAGGTAAACAATACTCACCAGCCCAGGTTCTTGGTGCCAGTTTTCTGGAGGTACTTGGCACTGTCAATCCAGCCTGACTTGGCACTGGTGCCAGCTTGACTCTCATAGGCATCCTCTGCAATGCCGAATTTCAAGAGCCAGACGGCCACTCCAGGCCACAGTTAACCGAACACAAACGCCGGCCATTTTCCAAGGTAAACAATACTCAGCAGCCCAGGTTCTTTGTGCCAGTTTGCAGAAGGTTCTTGGCACTGTCAAACCAGCCTGACTTGGCGCAGGTGCCAGCTTCACTCTCGTAGGCATCCTGCGCAATGCCGAATTTCAGGAGCCAGCTGGCCAATTTGGACCACAGGCCCCAGAACACCAACATCGTCCCTTTTCCCTACCAAACAAAAGTCACCAGCACGGGTTCTTGGTTTCAGTTTGCAGGAGATACTTGAAATTGTCAAAACAGCCTGACTTGGCACTGGTGCCGGTTTGGATCGGGGCGGACCGTGTAGAATGCCGAATTTCAGGAGCCAGCCGGCCACTCTGGACCACAGGCCACCGAACACCAACTACGCCCATTTTCCTAGGTAAACAATACTTACCAGCCGAGGTTCCTGGTGCCAGTTTGCAGAAGATTCTTGGCACTGTCAATCCGGCCTGACTTGGCACTGGTGCCAACTTGGCTCTGAGAGGCGTCCTGCACAATGGCAAATTCCAGGAGCTAGCCGGCCAATCCGGTCCACAGGCCCCAGAACACCAATGCCGACCCTTTTCGATGCCAAACTGAAGTCACCAGCCCAGGTTCTTGGTGCCAGTTTTCTGGAGGTACTTGGCACTGTCAATCCAGCATGACTTGGCACTGGTGCCAGCTTGACTCTCATAGGCATCCTCTGCAATGCCGAATTTCAGGAGCCATGCCACTCTTGCCGACAGGCCCCCGAACACCAACATCGTCCCTTTTCCCTGCCAAACAAAAGTCACCAACCCAGGTTCTTGGTTTCAGTTTGCAGGAGGTACTTGGAATTGTCAAAACAGCCTGACTTGGCACTGGCGCCTGCTTCACTCTCCTAGGCATCCTGCGCAATGCTGAATTTCAGGAGCCATACGGCCACTCTGGCCACAGGCCCCCAAACACAAACGCCGGTCATTTTCCCAGGTAAACAATACTCACCAACCCAGGATCTTCGTGCCAGTTTGCAGGAAGTACTTTGGCACTGTCAAACCAGCTTGCATTGGCACTGGTGCCAGCTTGGCTCTGAGAGGCATCCTGCACAATGGCAAATTCCAGGAGCTAGCCGGCCAATCCGGTCCACAGGCACCAGAACACCAACGCCGACCCTTTTCGATGCCAAACTGAAATCACCAGCACAGGTTCTTGGTGTCAGTTTTCTGGAGGTACTTGGCACTGTCAATCCAGCATGACTTGGCACTGGTGCCAGCTTGACTCTCATAGGCATCCTCTGCAATGCCGAATTTCAGGAGCCAGGCCACTCTTGCCGACAGGCCCCAGAACACCAACATCGTCCCTTTTCCCTGCCAAACAAAAGTCACCAACCCAGGTTCTTAGTTTCAGTTTGCAGGAGGTACTTGGAATTGTCAAAACAGCCTGACTTGGCGCTGGGGCCAGCTTCGATCTGGGAGGGACCCTGTACAATGCCGAATTTCAGGAGCCAGACGGCCACTCTGGACCACAGGCAACCGAACACAAACACTGCCCATTTTCCCAGGTAAACAATACTCACCAGCCCAGGTTCTTGGTACCAGTTTGCAGAAGGTTCTTGGCACCATCAAGCCAGCCAGACTTGGCACTGGTGCCGGCTTGGCTCTTGGAGGGACCCTGTGCAATGCCGAATTTCAGGAGCCAGCCGACCACTCAGGGCCACAGCCCACAGAACAGAAACGCCGGCCATTTTCCCAGCTAAACAATACTCACCAGCCCAGGTTCTTGGTGCCAGTTTGCAGAAGGTTCTTGGCACTGTCAAACCAGCCGGACTTGGCACTGGTGCCAGCTTCACACTCCCAGGCATCCTCTCCAATGCTGAATTTCAGGAGCCAGACGGCCACTCTGGACCACAGGCCCCACAACGCCAACACTGACCCTTTCCCTTCCAAACAAAAGTCACCAGCACTAGTTCTTGGTGCCAGTTTGCAGGAGATACTTGAAATTGTCAAAACAGCCTGACTTGGCACTGGTGCCGGTTTGGATCGGGGCGGACCGTGTAGAATGCCGAATTTCAGGAGCCAGCCGGCCACTCTGGACCACAGGCCACCGAACACCAACTACGCCCATTTTCCTAGGTAAACAATACTTACCAGCCGAGGTTCCTGGTGCCAGTTTGCAGAAGGTTCTTGGCACTGTCAATCCGGCCTGACTTGGCACTGGTGCCAACTTGGCTCTGAGAGGCGTCCTGCACAATGGCAAATTCCAGGAGCTAGCCGGCCAATCCGGTCCACAGGCCCCAGAACACCAATGCCGACCCTTTTCGATGCCAAACTGAAGTCACCAGCCCAGGTTCTTGGTGCCAGTTTTCTGGAGGTACTTGGCACTGTCAATCCAGCATGACTTGGCACTGGTGCCAGCTTGACTCTCATAGGCATCCTCTGCAATGCCGAATTTCAGGAGCCATGCCACTCTTGCCGACAGGCCCCCGAACACCAACATCGTCCCTTTTCCCTGCCAAACAAAAGTCACCAACCCAGGTTCTTGGTTTCAGTTTGCAGGAGGTACTTGGAATTGTCAAAACAGCCTGACTTGGCACTGGCGCCTGCTTCACTCTCCTAGGCATCCTGCGCAATGCTGAATTTCAGGAGCCATACGGCCACTCTGGCCACAGGCCCCCAAACACAAACGCCGGTCATTTTCCCAGGTAAACAATACTCACCAACCCAGGATCTTCGTGCCAGTTTGCAGGCGGTACTTTGGCACTGTCAAACCAGCTTGCATTGGCACTGGTGCCAGCTTGGCTCTGAGAGGCATCCTGCACAATGGCAAATTCCAGGAGCTAGCCGGCCAATCCGGTCCACAGGCCCCAGAACACCAACGCCGACCCTTTTCGATGCCAAACTGAAATCACCAGCACAGGTTCTTGGTGTCAGTTTTCTGGAGGTACTTGGCACTGTCAATCCAGCATGACTTGGCACTGGTGCCAGCTTGACTCTCATAGGCATCCTCTGCAATGCCGAATTTCAGGAGCCAGGCCACTCTTGCCGACAGGCCCCAGAACACCAACATCGTCCCTTTTCCCTGCCAAACAAAAGTCACCAACCCAGGTTCTTAGTTTCAGTTTGCAGGAGGTACTTGGAATTGTCAAAACAGCCTGACTTGGCGCTGGGGCCAGCTTCGATCTGGGAGGGACCCTGTACAATGCCGAATTTCAGGAGCCAGACGGCCACTCTGGACCACAGGCAACCGAACACAAACACTGCCCATTTTCCCAGGTAAACAATACTCACCAGCCCAGGTTCTTGGTACCAGTTTGCAGAAGGTTCTTGGCACCATCAAGCCAGCCAGACTTGGCACTGGTGCCGGCTTGGCTCTTGGAGGGACCCTGTGCAATGCCGAATTTCAGGAGCCAGCCGACCACTCAGGGCCACAGCCCACAGAACAGAAACGCCGGCCATTTTCCCAGCTAAACAATACTCACCAGCCCAGGTTCTTGGTGCCAGTTTGCAGAAGGTTCTTGGCACTGTCAAACCAGCCGGACTTGGCACTGGTGCCAGCTTCACACTCCCAGGCATCCTCTCCAATGCTGAATTTCAGGAGCCAGACGGCCACTCTGGACCACAGGCCCCACAACGCCAACACTGACCCTTTCCCTTCCAAACAAAAGTCACCAGCACTAGTTCTTGGTGCCAGTTTGCAGGAGATACTTGAAATTGTCAAAACAGCCTGACTTGGCACTGGTGCCGGTTTGGATCGGGGCGGACCGTGTAGAATGCCGAATTTCAGGAGCCAGCCGGCCACTCTGGACCACAGGCCACCGAACACCAACTACGCCCATTTTCCTAGGTAAACAATACTTACCAGCCGAGGTTCCTGGTGCCAGTTTGCAGAAGGTTCTTGGCACTGTCAATCCGGCCTGACTTGGCACTGGTGCCAACTTGGCTCTGAGAGGCGTCCTGCACAATGGCAAATTCCAGGAGCTAGCCGGCCAATCCGGTCCACAGGCCCCAGAACACCAATGCCGACCCTTTTCGATGCCAAACTGAAGTCACCAGCCCAGGTTCTTGGTGCCAGTTTTCTGGAGGTACTTGGCACTGTCAATCCAGCATGACTTGGCACTGGTGCCAGCTTGACTCTCATAGGCATCCTCTGCAATGCCGAATTTCAGGAGCCAGGCCACTCTTGCCGACAGGCCCCAGAACACCAACATCGTCCCTTTTCCCTGCCAAACAAAAGTCACCAACCCAGGTTCTTAGTTTCAGTTTGCAGGAGGTACTTGGAATTGTCAAAACAGCCTGACTTGGCGCTGGGGCCAGCTTCGATCTGGGAGGGACCCTGTACAATGCCGAATTTCAGGAGCCAGACGGCCACTCTGGACCACAGGCAACCGAACACAAACACTGCCCATTTTCCCAGGTAAACAATACTCACCAGCCCAGGTTCTTGGTACCAGTTTGCAGAAGGTTCTTGGCACCATCAAGCCAGCCAGACTTGGCACTGGTGCCGGCTTGGCTCTTGGAGGGACCCTGTGCAATGCCGAATTTCAGGAGCCAGCCGACCACTCAGGGCCACAGCCCACAGAACAGAAACGCCGGCCATTTTCCCAGCTAAACAATACTCACCAGCCCAGGTTCTTGGTGCCAGTTTGCAGAAGGTTCTTGGCACTGTCAAACCAGCCGGACTTGGCACTGGTGCCAGCTTCACACTCCCAGGCATCCTCTCCAATGCTGAATTTCAGGAGCCAGACGGCCACTCTGGACCACAGGCCCCACAACGCCAACACTGACCCTTTCCCTTCCAAACAAAAGTCACCAGCACTAGTTCTTGGTGCCAGTTTGCAGGAGATACTTGAAATTGTCAAAACAGCCTGACTTGGCACTGGTGCCGGTTTGGATCGGGGCGGACCGTGTAGAATGCCGAATTTCAGGAGCCAGCCGGCCACTCTGGACCACAGGCCACCGAACACCAACTACGCCCATTTTCCTAGGTAAACAATACTTACCAGCCGAGGTTCCTGGTGCCAGTTTGCAGAAGGTTCTTGGCACTGTCAATCCGGCCTGACTTGGCACTGGTGCCAACTTGGCTCTGAGAGGCGTCCTGCACAATGGCAAATTCCAGGAGCTAGCCGGCCAATCCGGTCCACAGGCCCCAGAACACCAATGCCGACCCTTTTCGATGCCAAACTGAAGTCACCAGCCCAGGTTCTTGGTGCCAGTTTTCTGGAGGTACTTGGCACTGTCAATCCAGCATGACTTGGCACTGGTGCCAGCTTGACTCTCATAGGCATCCTCTGCAATGCCGAATTTCAGGAGCCATGCCACTCTTGCCGACAGGCCCCCGAACACCAACATCGTCCCTTTTCCCTGCCAAACAAAAGTCACCAACCCAGGTTCTTGGTTTCAGTTTGCAGGAGGTACTTGGAATTGTCAAAACAGCCTGACTTGGCACTGGCGCCTGCTTCACTCTCCTAGGCATCCTGCGCAATGCTGAATTTCAGGAGCCATACGGCCACTCTGGCCACAGGCCCCCAAACACAAACGCCGGTCATTTTCCCAGGTAAACAATACTCACCAACCCAGGATCTTCGTGCCAGTTTGCAGGAAGTACTTTGGCACTGTCAAACCAGCTTGCATTGGCACTGGTGCCAGCTTGGCTCTGAGAGGCATCCTGCACAATGGCAAATTCCAGGAGCTAGCCGGCCAATCCGGTCCACAGGCCCCAGAACACCAACGCCGACCCTTTTCGATGCCAAACTGAAATCACCAGCACAGGTTCTTGGTGTCAGTTTTCTGGAGGTACTTGGCACTGTCAATCCAGCATGACTTGGCACTGGTGCCAGCTTGACTCTCATAGGCATCCTCTGCAATGCCGAATTTCAGGAGCCAGGCCACTCTTGCCGACAGGCCCCAGAACACCAACATCGTCCCTTTTCCCTGCCAAACAAAAGTCACCAACCCAGGTTCTTAGTTTCAGTTTGCAGGAGGTACTTGGAATTGTCAAAACAGCCTGACTTGGCGCTGGGGCCAGCTTCGATCTGGGAGGGACCCTGTACAATGCCGAATTTCAGGAGCCAGACGGCCACTCTGGACCACAGGCAACCGAACACAAACACTGCCCATTTTCCCAGGTAAACAATACTCACCAGCCCAGGTTCTTGGTACCAGTTTGCAGAAGGTTCTTGGCACCATCAAGCCAGCCAGACCTGGCACTGGTGCCGGCTTGGCTCTTGGAGGGACCCTGTGCAATGCCGAATTTCAGGAGCCAGCCGACCACTCAGGGCCACAGCCCACAGAACAGAAACGCCGGCCATTTTCCCAGCTAAACAATACTCACCAGCCCAGGTTCTTGGTGCCAGTTTGCAGAAGGTTCTTGGCACTGTCAAACCAGCCGGACTTGGCACTGGTGCCAGCTTCACACTCCCAGGCATCCTCTCCAATGCTGAATTTCAGGAGCCAGACGGCCACTCTGGACCACAGGCCCCACAACGCCAACACTGACCCTTTCCCTTCCAAACAAAAGTCACCAGCACTAGTTCTTGGTGCCAGTTTGCAGGAGGTACTTGGAACTGTCAAAACCAGCCTGACTTGGCACTCGTGCCAGCTTGGCTCTGGTAGGAACTCTGTGCCATGCCGAATTTCAGGAGCCAGCCGGCCACTCTGGACCACAGGCCCCCAAACACCAACATCGTCCCTTTTCCCTGCCAAACAAAAGTCACCAAACCAGGTTCTTGGTTTCAGTTTGCAGGAGGAACTTGGAATTGTCAAAACAGCCCGACTTGGCACTGATGCCAGTTTGGATCTGGGAGGGACCCTGTGCAATGCCGAATTTGAGGAGCCAGCTGACCACTCTGGGCCACAGCCCACCGAACACAAACGCAGGTCATTTTGCCAGGTAAACAATACTCACCAGCCCAGGTTCTTGGTGCCAGTTTTCTGGAGGTACTTGGATATGTCAAACCAGCCTGACTTGGCACTGGTGCCAGCATGGCTCTCCTAGGCATCCTCTGCAATGCCGAATTTCAGGAGCCAGACGGCCACTCTGGACCACAGGCCCCAGAACACGAACTACGTCCCTTTCCCTGCCAAACAAAAATCACCAGCCCAGGTTCTTGGTTTCAGTTTGCAGTAGGTACTTGGAACTGTCAAAACCAGCCTGACTTGGCACTCGTGCCAGCTTGGCTCTGGTAGGAACTCTGTGCCATGCCGAATTTCAGGGTCCACTCTGGACCACAGGCCCCCAAACACAAACGCCGCCCACTTTCCCAGGTAAACAATACTATAAAACCCAGGTTCTTGGTGCCAGTTTGCAGAAGGTTCTTGGCACTGTCAAACCAGCCTGACTTGGCATGTTCGCCATCCTGGCTCTGGTAGACATTTTGTCCAAGGCGGAATTTCAGGAGCCAGCCAGCCACTTTGGACAACAGGCCCCCGAACACCAACATCGTCCCTTTTCCCTACCAAACAAAAGTCACCAGCACGGGTTCTTGGTTTCAGTTTGCAGGAGGTCCTTGAAATTGTCAAAACAGCTAGACTTGGCACTGGTGCCGGTATGGATCGGGGCGGACCGTGTAGAATGCCGAATTTCAGGAGCCAGCCGGCCACTCTGGACCACAGGCCCCAGAACACCAACACCGGCCATTTTCCCAGGTAAACAATACTCACCAGCCCAGGTTCTTGGTGCCAGTTTGCAGAAGGTTCTTGGCACCGTCAAACCAGCCTGACTTGGCAGTGGTGCCAGCTTCACTCTCGTAGGCATCCTGCGCAATGCCGAATTTCAGGACACATATAGCCACTCCGGCCACAGACCTCCAAAAACAAACGCCGCCAATTTTCCCCGGTAAACAATACTCACCAGCCCAGGATCTTCGTGCCAGTTTGCAGAAGGTTCTTGGCACTGTCAAACCAGCCTGACTTGACACTGGTGCCAGCTTGGCTTTGGTGGGAACTCAGCGCAATGCCGAATTGAGGAGCCAGCCATCCACTACGGGTCACAGCCCACCAAACACAAACGCCGGCCATTTTCCCAGGTAAACAGTACTCACCAGCCCATGTCCTTGGTTTCAGTTAGCAGGAGGTACTTGGCACCGTCAAGCCAGCCTGACTTGGCACTGGTGCCGGCATGGCTCTTGGAGGGACCCTGTGCAATACCGAATTTCAGGAGCCAAACGGCCACTCCGGGCAACAGCCCACCGAACACAAAACGCCGACCATTTTCCAAGGTAAACAATACTCACCAGCCCAGGTTCTTGGTGCCAGTTTGCAGAAGGTTCTTGGCACTGTCAAACCAGCCTGACTTGGCATGTTTTCCATCTTGGCTCTAGTAGGCATCCTGCGCAATGCCGTATTTTAGGAGCCAGACCGCCACTCTGGACCACAGGCCCCAGAACATCAACACCGTCCCTTTCCCTGCCAAACAAAAGTACCAGAACGGGTTCTGGGTGCCAGTTAGCAGGAGGTACTTGGAACTGTCATAACCAGCCTGACTTGGTACTGGTGCCAGCTTGTCCCTGGGAGGGACCCCGCGCAGGGCCGAATTTCTGGAGCAAGCCGGGCAAAACTTGCAACAGCCCACCAAATAAAAATGCCGCCCATTTTCCCAGGTAAACAATACTCACCAGCCCAGGTACTTTGTGCCTGTTTGCAGAAGGTTCTCAGCACTGTCAAACCAGCCTGACTTGGCATTCTTGCCATCCTGGCTCTGGTTGACATTTTTCCCAAGGCGGAATTTCAGGAGCCAGCCGGCCACTTTGGACCACAGTCCCCAGAACACCAACATCGTCCCTTTTCCCTGCCAAACAAAAGTCACCAGCACGGGTTCTTGGTTTCAGTTTGCAGGAGGTCCTTGAAATTGTCAAAACAGCATGACTTGGCACTGGCGCCTGTTTGGATCGGGGCGGACCGTGTAGAATGCCAAATTTCAGGAGCCAGCCGACCACTCTGGGCCAAAGGCCCCCAAACACAAACACCGACAATTTTCCCAGGTAAACAATACTCACCAGCCCAGGTTCTTGGTGCCAGTTTGCAGAAGATTCTTGGCACTGTCAAACCAGCCTGACTTGGCACTGGTGCCAGCTTCACTCTCCTAGGCATCCTGCGCAATGCCGAATTTCAGGAGCCATACGGCCACTCTGGCCAAAGGCCCCCAAACACAAACGCCGGCCATTTTCCCAGGTAAACAATACTCACCAGCCCAGGATCTTCGTGCCAGTTTGCAGAAGGTTCTTGGCACTGTCAAACCAGCCAGACTTGGCACTGGTGCCGGCTTGGCTTTGGTGGGAACTCAGCGCAATGCCGAATTGAGGAGCCAGCCATCCACTACGGGTCACAGACCACCGAACACAAACGCCGGCCATTTTCCCAGGTAAACAATACTCACCAGCACAGGTTCTTGGTTTCAGTTGGCAGGAGGTACTTGGCACGGTCAAGCCAACCTGACTTGGCACTGGTGCCGGCTTGGCTCTTGGAGGGACCCTGTGCAATACCGAATTTCAGGAGCCAGACGGCCACTCCGGGCCACAGCCCACCGAACACAAACGCCGGCCATTTTCCAAGGTAAACAATACTCACCAGCCCAGGTTCTTGGTGTCAGTTTGCAGAAGGTTCTTGGCACTGTCAAACCAGCCTGACTTGGCATGTTTTCCATCTTGGCTCCAGTAGGCATACTCTGCAATGCCAAATTTCAGGAGCCAGACCGCCACTCTGGACCACAGGCCCCAGAACATCAACACCGTCCCTTTCCCTGCCAAACAAAAGTACCAGAACGGGTTCTGGGTGCCAGTTAGCAGGAGGTACTTGGAACTGTCAAAACCAGCCTGACTTGGCACTGGTGCCAGCTTGTCCCTGGGAGGGACCCTGCGCAGGGCCGAATTTCTGGAGCAAGCCGGGCAAAACTTGCAACAGCCCACCAAATAAAAATGCCGCCCATTTTCCCAGGTAAACAATACTCACCAGCCCAGGTACTTTGTGCCTGTTTGCAGAAGGTTCTCAGCACTGTCAAACCAGCCTGACTTGGCATTCTTGCCATCCTGGCTCTGGTTGACATTTTTCCCAAGGCGGAATTTCAGGTGCCAGCCGGCCACTTTGGACCACAGTCCCCAGAACACCAACATCGTCCCTTTTCCCTGCCAAACAAAAGTCACCAGCACGGGTTCTTGGTTTCAGTTTGCAGGAGGTCCTTGAAATTGTCAAAACAGCATGACTTGGCACTGGCGCCTGTTTGGATCGGGGCGGACCGTGTAGAATGCCAAATTTCAGGAGCCAGCCGACCACTCTGGGCCAAAGGCCCCCAAACACAAACACCGACCATTTTCCCAGGTAAACAATACTCACCAGCCCAGGTTCTTGGTGCCAGTTTGCAGAAGATTCTTGGCACTGTCAAACCAGCCTGACTTGGCACTGGTGCCAGCTTCACTCTCCTAGGCATCCTGCGCAATGCCGAATTTCAGGAGCCATACGGCCACTCTGGCCAAAGGCCCCCAAACACAAACGCCGGCCATTTTCCCAGGTAAACAATACTCACCAGCCCAGGATCTTCGTGCCAGTTTGCAGAAGGTTCTTGGCACTGTCAAACCAGCCAGACTTGGCACTGGTGCCGGCTTGGCTTTGGTGGGAACTCAGCGCAATGCCGAATTGAGGAGCCAGCCATCCACTACGGGTCACAGACCACCGAACACAAACGCCGGCCATTTTCCCAGGTAAACAATACTCACCAGCACAGGTTCTTGGTTTCAGTTGGCAGGAGGTACTTGGCACGGTCAAGCCAACCTGACTTGGCACTGGTGCCGGCTTGGCTCTTGGAGGGACCCTGTGCAATACCGAATTTCAGGAGCCAGACGGCCACTCCGGGCCACAGCCCACCGAACACAAACGCCGGCCATTTTCCCAGCTAAACAATACTCACCAGCCCAGGTTCTTGGTGTCAGTTTGCAGAAGGTTCTTGGCACTGTCAAACCAGCCTGACTTGGCATGTATTCCATCTTGGCTCCAGTAGGCATACTCTGCAATGCCAAATTTCAGGAGCCAGACGGCCACTCTGGACCACAGGCCCCAGAACACCAACACCGTCCCTTTCCCTGCCAAACAAAAGTCACTAGCACGGGTTCTGGGTTTCAGTTTGCAGTAGGTACTTGGAACTGTCAAAACCAGCCTGACTTGGCACTGGTGCCAGCTTGTCCCTGGGAGGGACCCTGCGCAGGGCCGAATTTCTGGAGCAAGCCGGGCAAAACTTGCAACAGCCCACCGAACACAAATGCCGCCCATTTTCCAAGGTAAACAATACTCACCAGCCCAGGTTTTTTGTGCCAGTTTGCACAAGGTTCTTGGCAATGTAAAACCAGCCTGACTTGGCACTGGTGCCAGCTCTGCTCTGGTAGGCACTCTGTGCAATACCAAATTTCAGGAGCCAGCCGGCCACTCTGGACCACAGGCACCCAAACACAAACGCCGGCCATTTTCCCAGGTAAACAATACTCACCAGCCCAGGATCTTGGTGCCAGTTTGCAGGAGGTACTTGGCACTGTCAAACCGGCTTGCATTGGCACTGGTGCCATCTTGGCTCTGAGAGGCATCCTGCACAATGGCAAATTTCAGGAGCTAGCCGGCCAATCCAGTCCACAGGCCCCAGAACACCAACGCCGGCCCTTTTCGATGTCAAACTGAAGTCACCAGCCCAGGTTCTTGGTGTCAGTTTTCTGGAGGTACTTGGCACTGTCAATCCAGCATGACTTGGCACTGGTGCCAGCTTGACT
This sequence comes from Haemorhous mexicanus, assembly GCF_027477595.1. Classification (NCBI taxonomy): domain Eukaryota; kingdom Metazoa; phylum Chordata; class Aves; order Passeriformes; family Fringillidae; genus Haemorhous; species Haemorhous mexicanus. The sequence goes on along the minus strand of NC_082363.1, from coordinate 151,174 downwards.
CTCATAGGCATCCTCTGCAATGCCGAATTTCAGGAGCCAGCCGGCCACTCCGGACCACAGCCCACCAAACACAAACAGCGGCCGCTTTCCCAGGTAAACAATAGTATAAAACCCAGGTTCTTGGAACCAGTTTGCAGAAGGTTCTTGGCACCATCAAGCCAGCCTGACTTGGCACTGGTGCTGACTTGGCTCTTGGAGGGACCCTGTGCAATGCCGAATTTGAGGAGCCAGCCGACCACTCTGGACCACAGCCCACCGAACACAAACGCCGGCCATTTTCCCAGGTAAACAATACTATAAAACCCAGGTTCTTAGTTTCAGTTTGCAGAAGGTTCTTGGCACTGTCAAACTAGCCTGACTTGGCACTGGTGCCAGCTTCACTCTCCTAGGCATCCTGCGCAATGCCGAATTTCAGGAGCCAGACGGCCACTCTGGACCACAGGCCCCAGAACGCCAACACTGCCCCTTTCCCTGCCAAACAAAAGTCACCAGCACGGGTTCTTGGTTTCAGTTTGCAGGAGGTACTTGGAACTGTCAAAACCAGCCTGACTTGGCACTGGTGCCAGCTTGTCCCTGGGAGGGACCTTGCGCAGGACCGAATTTCTGGAGCCAGCCGGCCAAAACTTGCAACAGCCAACCGAACACAAACGCCGGCCATTTTCCCAGGTAAACAATACTCACCAGCCCAGGTTCTTGGTGCCAGTTTGCAGAAGGTTCTTGGCACTGTCAAACCAGCCTGACTTGGCACTGGTGCCAGCTCTGCTCTTGTAGGCACCCGGCACAATGCTGAATTTCAGGAGCCATACGGCCACTCTGGGCCACAGCCCACCGAACACAAACGCCGGTCATTTTCCCAGGTAAACAATACTATAAAACCCTGGTTCTTGGTGCCAGTTTTCTGGAGGTACTTGCTTCTGTCAAACCAGCCTGACTTGGCACTGGTGCCAGCTTCACTCTCCTAGGCATCCTCTGCATTGCCGAATATCAGGAGCCAGACGGCCACTCTGGACCACAGGCCCCAGAACATCAACACCGTCCCTTTTCCCTGCCAAACTAAAATCACCAGCACGGGTTCTTGGTTTCAGTTTACAGGAGGTACTTGGAACTGTCAAAACCAGCCTGATTTGGCACTGGTGCCAGCTTGTCCCCGGGAGGGACCCTGCGCAGGGCCGAATTTCTGGAGCAAGACGGCCAAAACTTGCAACAGCCCACCGAACACAAATGCCGCCCATTTTCCCAGCTAAACAATACTCACCAGCCCAGGTTCTTGGTGCCAGTTTGCAGAAGGTTCTTGGCAGTGTAAAACCAGCCTGACTTGGCACTGGTGCCAGCTTCACTCTCGTAGGCATCCTGCGCAATGCTGAATTTCAGGAGCCAGCCGGCCACTCTGGACCACGGGCCCCCAAACACAAACGCCGGCCATTTTCCCAGGTAAACAATACTCACCAGCCCAGGTTCTTGGTGTCAGTTAGCAGGAGGTACTTGGCACCGTCAAGCCGGCCTGACTTGGCACTGCTGCCGGCTTGGCTCTTGGAGGGACCCTGTGCAACGCCGAGTTTGAGGAGCCAGCCGACCACTCCAGGCCACAGCCAACGGAACACAAACGCCGGCCATTTTCCCAGGTAAACAATACTCACCAGCCCAGGTTCTTGGTGCCAGTTTACAGAAGGTTCTTGGCACTGTCAAACCAGCCTGACTTGGCACTGGTGCCAGCTTCACTCTCCTAGGCACCCTGCACAATGCCGAATTTGAGGAGCCAGACGGCCACTCTGGACCATAGGCACCCAAACACAAACGCCGGCCATTTTCACAGGTAAACAATACTATAAAACCCAGTTTCTTGGTGCCAGTTTGCAGAAGGTTCTTGGCACTGTCAAACCAGCCTGACTTGGCACTGGTGCCAGCTTCACTCTCGTAGGCATCCTGTACAATGCCGAATTTCAGGAGCCATCCGGCCACTCTGGACCGCGGGCCCCAGAACACCAACATCGTCCCTTTTCCCTACCAAACAAAAGTCACCAGCACGGGTTCTTGGTTTCAGATTGCAGGAGGTACTTGAAATTGTCAAAACAGCCTGACTTGGCACTGGTGCCGGTTTGGATCGGGGCGGACCGTGTAGAATGCCGAATTTCAGGAGCCAGCCGGCCACTCTGGACCACAGCCCACCAAACACAAACAGCGGCCGCTTTCCCAGGTAAACAATAGTATAAAACCCAGGTTCTTGGAACCAGTTTGCAGAAGGTTCTTGGCACCATCAAGCCAGCCTGATTTGGCACTGGTGCTGACTTGGCTCTTGGAGGGACCCTGTGCAATGCCGAATTTGAGGAGCCCGCCGACCACTCTGGACCACAGCCCACTGAACACAAACGCCGGCCATTTTCCCAGGTAAACAATACTATAAAACCCAGGTTCTTAGTTTCAGTTTGCAGAAGGTTCTTGGCACTGTCAAACTAGCCTGACTTGGCAATGGTGCCAGCTTCACTCTCCTAGGCATCCTGCGCAATGCCGAATTTCAGGAGCCAGACGGCCACTCTGGACCACAGGCCCCAGAACGCCAACACTGCCCCTTTCCCTGCCAAACAAAAGTCACCAGCACGGGTTCTTGGTTTCAGTTTGCAGGAGGTACTTGGAACTGTCAAAACCAGCCTGACTTGGCACTGGTGCCAGCTTGTCCCTGGGAGGGACCTTGCGCAGGACCGAATTTCTGGAGCCAGCCGGCCAAAACTTGCAACAGCCAACCGAACACAAACGCCGGCCATTTTCCCAGGTAAACAATACTCACCAGCCCAGGTTCTTGGTGCCAGTTTGCAGAAGGTTCTTGGCACTGTCAAACCAGCCTGACTTGGCACTGGTGCCAGCTCTGCTCTTGTAGGCACCCTGCACAATGCTGAATTTCAGGAGCCATACGGCCACTCCGGGCCACAGCCCACCGAACACAAACGCCGGTCATTTTCCCAGGTAAACAATACTATAAAACCCTGGTTCTTGGTGCCAGTTTTCTGGAGGTACTTGCTTCTGTCAAACCAGCCTGACTTGGCACTGGTGCCAGCTTCACTCTCCTAGGCATCCTCTGCATTGCCGAATATCAGGAGCCAGACGGCCACTCTGGACCACAGGCCCCAGAACATCAACACCGTCCCTTTTCCCTGCCAAACTAAAATCACCAGCACGGGTTCTTGGTTTCAGTTTACAGGAGGTACTTGGAACTGTCAAAACCAGCCTGATTTGGCACTGGTGCCAGCTTGTCCCCGGGAGGGACCCTGCGCAGGGCCGAATTTCTGGAGCAAGACGGCCAAAACTTGCAACAGCCCACCGAACAGAAACGCCGGCCATTTTCCTAGGTAAACAATACTCACCAGCCCAGGTTCTTGGCGCCAGTTTGCAGAAGGTTCTTGGCAGTGTAAAACCAGCCTGACTTGGCACTGGTGCCAGCTTCACTCTCGTAGGCATCCTGCGCAATGCCGAATTTCAGGAGCCAGCCGGCCACTCTGGACCACGGGCCCCCAAACACAAATGCCGCCCATTTTCCCAGGTAAACAATACTCACCAGCCCAGGTTCTTGGTGTCAGTTAGCAGGAGGTACTTGGCACCATCAAGCCAGCCTGACTTGTCACGGGTGCCGGCTTGGCTCTTGGGGGGACCCTGTGCAATGCCGATTTTGAGGAGCCAGCCGACCACTCCAGGCCACAGCCAACCGAACACAAACGCCGGCCATTTTCCGAGGTAAACAATACTCACCAGCCCAGGTTCTTGGTGCCAGTTTGCAGAAGGTTCTTGGCACTGTCAAACCAGCCTGACTTGGCACTGGTGCCAGCTTCACTCTCCTAGGCACCCTGCACAATGCCGAATTTGAGGAGCCAGACGGCCACTCTGGACCATAGGCACCCAAACACAAACGCCGGCCATTTTCACAGGTAAACAATACTATAAAACCCAGTCTCTTGGTGCCAGTTTGCAGAAGGTTCTTGGCACCGTCAAACCAGCCTGACTTGGTGCTGATGCCAGCTTCACTCTCGTAGGCATCCTGCGCAATGCCGAATTTCAGGAGCCATCCGGCCACTCTGGACCACGGGCCCCAGAACACCAACATCGTCCCTTTTCCCTACCAAACAAAAGTCACCAGCACGGGTTCTTGGTTTCAGTTTGCAGGAGGTCCTTGAAATTGTCAAAACAGCCTGACTTGGCACTGGTGCCGGTTTGGATCGGGGCGGACCGTGTAGAATGCCGAATTTCAGGAGCCAGCCGGCCACTCCTGGTCACAGGCCCCAGAACACCAACACCGGCCATTTACCCAGGTAAACAATACTCACCAGCCCAGATTCTTGGTGCCAGTTTGCAAAAGGTTCTTGGCACTGTCAAACCAGCCTGACTTGGCACTGGTGCCGGCTAGGCTCTTGGAGGGACCCTGTGCAATGCCGAGTTTGAGGAGCCAGCAGACCACTCCAGGCCACAGCCAACCGAACAGAAACGCAGGCCATTTTCCCAGGTAAACAATACTCACCAGCCCAGGTTTTTTGTGCCAGTTTGCACAAGGTTCTTGGCAATGTAAAACCAGCCTGACTTGGCACTGGTGCCAGCTCTGCTCTGGTAGGCACTCTGTGCAATACCAAATTTCAGGAGCCAGACGGCCACTCTGGACCACAGGCCACCAAACACAAACGCCGGTCATTTTCCCAGGTAAACAATACTCACCAGCACAGGTTCTTGGTGCCAGTTTGCAGAAGGTTCTTGGCAGTGTAAAACCAGCCTGACTTGGCACTGGTGCCATCTTGGCTCTTGGACGGACCCGGCACAATGCCGAATTTGAGGAGACAGCCGGCAAAAACTTGCAACAGCCCACCGAACACAAACGCCGGTCATTTTCCCAGGTAAACAATACTCAGCAGCCCAGGTTCTTGGTGCCAGTTTGCAGCAGGTACTTGGCGCTCTCAAACCAGCCTGACTTGGCGCTGGTGCCAGCTTGACTCAGCAAGGCATACTGCGCGATGCCGAATTTAAAGAGCTAGCCAGCCTCTCCGGCCCAGTGCCCACTGAACAACAACGCAGGCCCAGTTCCCTGCCAAACTGAAGTCACCAGCCCAGGTTCTTGGTGTCAGTTTTCAGGAGGTACTTGGCACTGTCAAACCAGCCTGACTTGGCGCTGTTGCCAGCTTGGCTCTGCGCGGCATCCTGCGGAATGCTGAAAATCAGGAGCTAGCCCGCCACGACGGCCCACAGACACCCAAACACAAATGATGGCCCTGTTCCGTGCCAAACTGAAGTCACCAGACCAGGTTCTTGGTGCCAATTTGCAGGAGGTACTTGGCACTGTCAAACCAGCCAGCATTGGCACTGGTGCCATCTTTGCTCTGGGAGGCCTCCTGCGCAATGCCGAATTTCAGGAGCCATCCAGCCACTCCGGGTCACAGGCCCTCCAACACCAATGCCAGCCCTTTTCCCAGGTAAACAATACTCATCAGCCCAGGTTCTTGGTGTCAGATTGCAGGAGGTACATGGTTCTCTCAAACCAGCCTGACTTGGCAGTGGTGCCATCTCTACTCGGCGAGGCATCCTGTGCAATGCCGAATTTAAGCAGCCAGCCAGGCACTCCGGGTCACAGTCTTCAGAACAAAATTGACAGTCCTTTTCCCAGGTAAAAAATACTCACCAGCCCAGTGTAGGCGAGACTGGGCAACAGCCCAGGTTCTTGGTGTCAGTTTGCAGGAGGTACATGGTTCTCTCAAACCAGCCTGACATGGCACTGGTGCCAGCTTGACTCTACAAAGTATCATGCGCAATGCCAAATTTAAGGAGCCAGCCAGGCTCTCAGGGTCAGAGGACCCTGACCACAAACTCCGGCCCTTTTTCCTAGGTAAACAATACTCACCAACCCAGGATCTTCGTGCCAGTTTGCAGGAGGTGCTTGGCACTGTCAAACCGGCTTGCATTGGCACTGGTGCCAGCTTGGCTCTGAGAGGCATCCTGCACAATGGCAAATTCCAGGAGCTAGCCGGCCAATCCGGTCCACAGGCCCCAGAACACTAACGCCGACCCTTTTTGATGCCAAACTGAAGTCACCAGCCCAGGTTCTTGGTGTCAGTTTTCTGGAGGTACTTGGCACAGTCAATCCAGCATGACCTGGCACTGGTGCCGGCTTGGCTCTTGGAGGGACCCTGTGCAATGCCGATTTTGAGGAGCCAGCCGACCACTCTGGGCCACAGCCCACCGAACACAAACGCTGGCCATTTTCCCAGGTAAACAATACTCACCAACCAAGGTTCTTAGTTTCAGTTTGCAGGAGGTACTTTCACTGTCAAACCAGCCTGACTTGGTGCTGGTGCCAGCTCTGCTCTGGTAGGCACTCTGCACAATGCCAAATTTCAGGAGCCATACGGCCACTCCGGCCCACAGCCCACCGAACCCAAACGCCGGTCATTTTCCCAGGTAAACAACACTCACCAGCCCAGGTTCTTGGTGCCAGTTTTCTGGAGGTACTTGCTTCTGTCAAACCTGCCTGACTTGGCACTGGTGCCAGCTTCACTCTCCTAGGCATCCTCTGCAATGCCGAATATCAGGAGCCAGACGGCCACTCTGGGCCACAGGCCCCAGAACATCAACACCGGCCCTTTTCCCTGCCAAACTAAAATCACCAGCACGGGTTCTTGGTTTCAGTTTACAGGAGGTACTTGGAACTGTCAAAACCAGCCTGATTTGGCACTGGTGCCAGCTTGTCCCCGGGAGGGACCCTGCGCAGGGCCGAATTTCTGGAGCAAGACGGCCAAAACTTGCAACAGCCCACCGAACACAAATGCCGCCCATTTTCCCAGCTAAACAATACTCACCAGCCCAGGTTCTTGGTGTCAGTTTGCAGAAGGTTCTTGGCACTGTCAAACCAGCCTGACTTGGCACTGGTGCCGGCTAGGCTCTTGGAGAGACCCTGTGCAATGCCGAATTTCAGGAGCCAGCCGACCACTCCAGGCCACAGCAAACTGAACACAAACGCCGGCCATTTTCCCAGGTAAACAATACTCACCAGCCCAGGTTCTTTGTGCCAGTTTGCAGGAGGTTCTTGCCACTGTCAAGCCAGCCTGACATGGCACTGGTGCCGGCTTGGCTCTTGGAGGGACCCTGTGCAATGCCGCTTTTGAGGAGCCAGCCGACCACTCTGGGCCACAGCCCACCGAACACAAACGCCGGCCATTTTCCCAGGTAAACAATACTCATCAGCCCAGGTTCTTGGTGCCAGTTTTCTGGAGGTACTTGGAACTGTCAATCCAGCCTGACTTGGCACTGGTGCCAGCTTGACTCTCATAGGCATCCTCTGCAATGCCGAATTTCAAGAGCCAGACGGCCACTCCAGGCCACAGTTAACCGAACACAAACGCCGGCCATTTTCCAAGGTAAACAATACTCAGCAGCCCAGGTTCTTGGTGCCAGTTTGCAGAAGGTTCTTGGCACTGTCAAACCAGCCTGACTTGGCGCAGGTGCCAGCTTCACTCTCGTAGGCATCCTGCGCAATGCCGAATTTCAGGAGCCAGCTGGCCAATTTGGACCACAGGCCCCAGAACACCAACATCGTCCCTTTTCCCTACCAAACAAAAGTCACCAGCACGGGTTCTTGGTTTCAGTTTGCAGGAGATACTTGAAATTGTCAAAACAGCCTGACTTGGCACTGGTGCCGGTTTGGATCGGGGCGGACCGTGTAGAATGCCGAATTTCAGGAGCCAGCCGGCCACTCTGGACCACAGGCCACCGAACACCAACTACGCCCATTTTCCTAGGTAAACAATACTTACCAGCCGAGGTTCCTGGTGCCAGTTTGCAGAAGGTTCTTGGCACTGTCAATCCGGCCTGACTTGGCACTGGTGCCAACTTGGCTCTGAGAGGCGTCCTGCACAATGGCAAATTCCAGGAGCTAGCCGGCCAATCCGGTCCACAGGCCCCAGAACACCAATGCCGACCCTTTTCGATGCCAAACTGAAGTCACCAGCCCAGGTTCTTGGTGCCAGTTTTCTGGAGGTACTTGGCACTGTCAATCCAGCATGACTTGGCACTGGTGCCAGCTTGACTCTCATAGGCATCCTCTGCAATGCCGAATTTCAGGAGCCATGCCACTCTTGCCGACAGGCCCCCGAACACCAACATCGTCCCTTTTCCCTGCCAAACAAAAGTCACCAACCCAGGTTCTTGGTTTCAGTTTGCAGGAGGTACTTGGAATTGTCAAAACAGCCTGACTTGGCACTGGCGCCTGCTTCACTCTCCTAGGCATCCTGCGCAATGCTGAATTTCAGGAGCCATACGGCCACTCTGGCCACAGGCCCCCAAACACAAACGCCGGTCATTTTCCCAGGTAAACAATACTCACCAACCCAGGATCTTCGTGCCAGTTTGCAGGAAGTACTTTGGCACTGTCAAACCAACTTGCATTGGCACTGGTGCCAGCTTGGCTCTGAGAGGCATCCTGCACAATGGCAAATTCCAGGAGCTAGCCGGCCAATCCGGTCCACAGGCCCCAGAACACCAACGCCGACCCTTTTCGATGCCAAACTGAAATCACCAGCACAGGTTCTTGGTGTCAGTTTTCTGGAGGTACTTGGCACTGTCAATCCAGCATGACTTGGCACTGGTGCCAGCTTGACTCTCATAGGCATCCTCTGCAATGCCGAATTTCAGGAGCCAGGCCACTCTTGCCGACAGGCCCCAGAACACCAACATCGTCCCTTTTCCCTGCCAAACAAAAGTCACCAACCCAGGTTCTTAGTTTCAGTTTGCAGGAGGTACTTGGAATTGTCAAAACAGCCTGACTTGGCGCTGGGGCCAGCTTCGATCTGGGAGGGACCCTGTACAATGCCGAATTTCAGGAGCCAGACGGCCACTCTGGACCACAGGCAACCGAACACAAACACTGCCCATTTTCGGAGGTAAACAATACTCACCAGCCCAGGTTCTTGGTACCAGTTTGCAGAAGGTTCTTGGCACCATCAAGCCAGCCAGACTTGGCACTGGTGCCAGCTTGGCTCTTGGAGGGACCCTGTGCAATGCCGAATTTCAGGAGCCAGCCGACCACTCAGGGCCACAGCCCACAGAACAGAAACGCCGGCCATTTTCCCAGCTAAACAATACTCAGCAGCCCAGGTTCTTGGTGCCAGTTTGCAGAAGGTTCTTGGCACTGTCAAACCAGCCGGACTTGGCACTGGTGCCAGCTTCACACTCCCAGGCATCCTCTCCAATGCTGAATTTCAGGAGCCAGACGGCCACTCTGGACCACAGGCCCCACAACGCCAACACTGACCCTTTCCCTTCCAAACAAAAGTCACCAGCACGGGTTCTTGGTTTCAGTTTACAGGAGGTACTTGGAACTGTCAAAACCAGCCTTACTTGGCACTCGTGCCAGCTTGGCTCTGGTAGGAACTCTGTGCCATGCCGAATTTCAGGAGCCATACGGCCACTCTGGACCACAGGCCCCCAAACACCAACATCGTCCCTTTTCCCTGCCAAACAAAAGTCACCAAACCAGGTTCTTGGTTTCAGTTTGCAGGAGGAACTTGGAATTGTCAAAACAGCCCGACTTGGCACTGATGCCAGTTTGGATCTGGGAGGGACCCTGTGCAATGCCGAATTTGAGGAGCCAGCTGACCACTCTGGGCCACAGCCCACCGAACACAAACGCAGGTCATTTTGCCAGGTAAACAATACTCACCAGCCCAGGTTCTTGGTGCCAGTTTTCTGGAGGTACTTGGATATGTCAAACCAGCCTGACTTGGCAGTGGTGCCAGCTTCACTCTCGTAGGCATCCTGCGCAATGCCGAATTTCAGGACACATATAGCCACTCCGGCCACAGACCTCCAAAAACAAACGCCGCCAATTTTCCCAGGTAAACAATACTCACCAGCCCAGGATCTTCGTGCCAGTTTGCAGAAGGTTCTTGGCACTGTCAAACCAGCCTGACTTGACACTGGTGCCAGCTTGGCTTTGGTGGGAACTCAGCGCAATGCCGAATTGAGGAGCCAGCCATCCACTACGGGTCACAGCCCACCAAACACAAACGCCGGCCATTTTCCCAGGTAAACAATACTCACCAGCCCAGGTCCTTGGTTTCAGTTAGCAGGAGGTACTTGGCACCGTCAAGCCAGCCTGACTTGGCACTGGTGCCGGCATGGCTCTTGGAGGGACCCTGTGCAATACCGAATTTCAGGAGCCAAACGGCCACTCCTGGCCACAGCCCACCGAACACAAAACGCCGACCATTTTCCAAGGTAAACAATACTCACCAGCCCAGGTTCTTGGTGCCAGTTTGCAGAAGGTTCTTGGCACTGTCAAACCAGCCTGACTTGGTACTGGTGCCAGCTTGTCCCTGGGAGGGACCCCGCGCAGGGCCGAATTTCTGGAGCAAGCCGGGCAAAACTTGCAACAGCCCACCAAATAAAAATGCCGCCCATTTTCCCAGGTAAACAATACTCACCAGCCCAGGTACTTTGTGCCTGTTTGCAGAAGGTTCTCAGCACTGTCAAACCAGCCTGACTTGGCATTCTTGCCATCCTGGCTCTGGTTGACATTTTTCCCAAGGCGGAATTTCAGGAGCCAGCCGGCCACTTTGGACCACAGTCCCCAGAACACCAACATCGTCCCTTTTCCCTGCCAAACAAAAGTCACCAGCACGGGTTCTTGGTTTCAGTTTGCAGGAGGTCCTTGAAATTGTCAAAACAGCATGACTTGGCACTGGCGCCTGTTTGGATCGGGGCGGACCGTGTAGAATGCCAAATTTCAGGAGCCAGCCGACCACTCTGGGCCAAAGGCCCCCAAACACAAACACCGACAATTTTCCCAGGTAAACAATACTCACCAGCCCAGGTTCTTGGTGCCAGTTTGCAGAAGATTCTTGGCACTGTCAAACCAGCCTGACTTGGCACTGGTGCCAGCTTCACTCTCCTAGGCATCCTGCGCAATGCCGAATTTCAGGAGCCATACGGCCACTCTGGCCAAAGGCCCCCAAACACAAACGCCGGCCATTTTCCCAGGTAAACAATACTCACCAGCCCAGGATCTTCGTGCCAGTTTGCAGAAGGTTCTTGGCACTGTCAAACCAGCCAGACTTGGCACTGGTGCCGGCTTGGCTTTGGTGGGAACTCAGCGCAATGCCGAATTGAGGAGCCAGCCATCCACTACGGGTCACAGACCACCGAACACAAACGCCGGCCATTTTCCCAGGTAAACAATACTCACCAGCACAGGTTCTTGGTTTCAGTTGGCAGGAGGTACTTGGCACGGTCAAGCCAACCTGACTTGGCACTGGTGCCGGCTTGGCTCTTGGAGGGACCCTGTGCAATACCGAATTTCAGGAGCCAGACGGCCACTCCGGGCCACAGCCCACCGAACACAAACGCCGGCCATTTTCCAAGGTAAACAATACTCACCAGCCCAGGTTCTTGGTGTCAGTTTGCAGAAGGTTCTTGGCACTGTCAAACCAGCCTGACTTGGCATGTTTTCCATCTTGGCTCCAGTAGGCATACTCTGCAATGCCAAATTTCAGGAGCCAGACCGCCACTCTGGACCACAGGCCCCAGAACATCAACACCGTCCCTTTCCCTGCCAAACAAAAGTACCAGAACGGGTTCTGGGTGCCAGTTAGCAGGAGGTACTTGGAACTGTCATAACCAGCCTGACTTGGTGCTGGTGCCAGCTTGTCCCTGGGAGGGACCCTGCGCAGGGCCGAATTTCTGGAGCAAGCCGGGCAAAACTTGCAACAGCCCACCAAATAAAAATGCCGCCCATTTTCCCAGGTAAACAATACTCACCAGCCCAGGTACTTTGTGCCTGTTTGCAGAAGGTTCTCAGCACTGTCAAACCAGCCTGACTTGGCATTCTTGCCATCCTGGCTCTGGTTGACATTTTTCCCAAGGCGGAATTTCAGGAGCCAGCCGGCCACTTTGGACCACGGGCCCCAGAACACCAACATCGTCCCTTTTCCCTGCCAAACAAAAGTCACCAGCACGGGTTCTTGGTTTCAGTTTGCAGGAGGTCCTTGAAATTGTCAAAACAGCATGACTTGGCACTGGCGCCTGTTTGGATCGGGGCGGACCGTGTAGAATGCCAAATTTCAGGAGCCAGCCGACCACTCTGGGCCAAAGGCCCCCAAACACAAACACCGACCATTTTCCCAGGTAAACAATACTCACCAGCCCAGGTTCTTGGTGCCAGTTTGCAGAAGATTCTTGGCACTGTCAAACCAGCCTGACTTGGCACTGGTGCCAGCTTCACTCTCCTAGGCATCCTGCGCAATGCCGAATTTCAGGAGCCATACGGCCACTCTGGCCAAAGGCCCCCAAACACAAACGCCGGCCATTTTCCCAGGTAAACAATACTCACCAGCCCAGGATCTTCGTGCCAGTTTGCAGAAGGTTCTTGGCACTGTCAAACCAGCCAGACTTGGCACTGGTGCCGGCTTGGCTTTGGTGGGAACTCCGCGCAATGCCGAATTGAGGAGCCAGCCATCCACTACGGGTCACAGACCACCAAACACAAACGCCGGCCATTTTCCCAGGTAAACAATACTCACCAGCACAGGTTCTTGGTTTCAGTTGGCAGGAGGTACTTGGCACGGTCAAGCCAACCTGACTTGGCACTGGTGCCGGCTTGGCTCTTGGAGGGACCCTGTGCAATACCGAATTTCAGGAGCCAGACGGCCACTCCGGGCCACAGCCCACCGAACACAAACGCCGGCCATTTTCCAAGGTAAACAATACTCACCAGCCCAGGTTCTTGGTGTCAGTTTGCAGAAGGTTCTTGGCACTGTCAAACCAGCCTGACTTGGCATGTTTTCCATCTTGGCTCCAGTAGGCATACTCTGCAATGCCAAATTTCAGGAGCCAGACCGCCACTCTGGACCACAGGCCCCAGAACATCAACACCGTCCCTTTCCCTGCCAAACAAAAGTACCAGAACGGGTTCTGGGTGCCAGTTAGCAGGAGGTACTTGGAACTGTCATAACCAGCCTGACTTGGTGCTGGTGCCAGCTTGTCCCTGGGAGGGACCCTGCGCAGGGCCGAATTTCTGGAGCAAGCCGGGCAAAACTTGCAACAGCCCACCAAATAAAAATGCCGCCCATTTTCCCAGGTAAACAATACTCACCAGCCCAGGTACTTTGTGCCTGTTTGCAGAAGGTTCTCAGCACTGTCAAACCAGCCTGACTTGGCATTCTTGCCATCCTGGCTCTGGTTGACATTTTTCCCAAGGCGGAATTTCAGGAGCCAGCCGGCCACTTTGGACCACGGGCCCCAGAACACCAACATCGTCCCTTTTCCCTGCCAAACAAAAGTCACCAGCACGGGTTCTTGGTTTCAGTTTGCAGGAGGTCCTTGAAATTGTCAAAACAGCATGACTTGGCACTGGCGCCTGTTTGGATCGGGGCGGACCGTGTAGAATGCCAAATTTCAGGAGCCAGCCGACCACTCTGGGCCAAAGGCCCCCAAACACAAACACCGACCATTTTCCCAGGTAAACAATACTCACCAGCCCAGGTTCTTGGTGCCAGTTTGCAGAAGATTCTTGGCACTGTCAAACCAGCCTGACTTGGCACTGGTGCCAGCTTCACTCTCCTAGGCATCCTGCGCAATGCTGAATTTCAGGAGCCATACGGCCACTCTGGCCACAGGCCCCCAAACACAAACGCCGGCCATTTTCCCAGGTAAACAATACTCACCAGCCCAGGATCTTCGTGCCAGTTTGCAGAAGGTTCTTGGCACTGTCAAACCAGCCAGACTTGGCACTGGTGCCGGCTTGGCTTTGGTGGGAACTCAGCGCAATGCCGAATTGAGGAGCCAGCCATCCACTACGGGTCACAGACCACCGAACACAAACGCCGGCCATTTTCCCAGGTAAACAATACTCACCAGCACAGGTTCTTGGTTTCAGTTGGCAGGAGGTACTTGGCACGGTCAAGCCAACCTGACTTGGCACTGGTGCCGGCTTGGCTCTTGGAGGGACCCTGTGCAATACCGAATTTCAGGAGCCAGACGGCCACTCCGGGCCACAGCCCACCGAACACAAACGCCGGCCATTTTCCAAGGTAAACAATACTCACCAGCCCAGGTTCTTGGTGTCAGTTTGCAGAAGGTTCTTGGCACTGTCAAACCAGCCTGACTTGGCATGTTTTCCATCTTGGCTCCAGTAGGCATACTCTGCAATGCCAAATTTCAGGAGCCAGACCGCCACTCTGGACCACAGGCCCCAGAACACCAACACCGTCCCTTTCCCTGCCAAACAAAAGTCACTAGCACGGGTTCTGGGTTTCAGTTTGCAGTAGGTACTTGGAACTGTCAAAACCAGCCTGACTTGGCACTGGTGCCAGCTTGTCCCTGGGAGGGACCCTGCGCAGGGCCGAATTTCTGGAGCAAGCCGGGCAAAACTTGCAACAGCCCACCGAACACAAATGCCGCCCATTTTCCAAGGTAAACAATACTCACCAGCCCAGGTTCTTGGTGCCAGTTTGCAGAAGGTTCTTGGCACTGTCAAACCAGCCTGACTTCGCATGTTTGCCATCTTGGCTCTGGTAGGCACCCTGCGCAATGCCTAATATCAGGAGCCATACGGCCACTCTGGTCCACAGGCACCCATACACCAACATCGTCCCTTTTCCCTGCCAAACAAAAGTCACCAAACCAGGTTCTTGGTTTCAGTTTGCAGGAGGAACTTGGAATTGTCAAAACAGCCCGACTTGGCACTGATGCCAGTTTGGATCTTGGAGGAACCCTGCGCAATGCCGAATTTGAGGAGCCAGCCGACCACTCTGGGCCACAGCCCACAGAACACAAACGCAGGCCATTTTCCCAGGTAAACAATACTCACCAGCCCAGGTTCTTGGTGCCAGTTTTCTGGAGGTACTTGGATCTGTCAAACCAGCCTGACTTGGCACTGGTGCCAGCTTCACTCTCCTAGGCATCCTGAGCAATGCCGAATTTCAGGAGCCAGACGGCCACTCTGGACCACAGGACCCAGAACATCAACACCGTCCCTTTCCCTGCCAAACAAAAGTCACCAGCACGGGCTCTTGGTGCCAGTTTTCAGTAGGTACTTGAAACTGTCAAAACCAGCCTGACTTGGCACTAGTGCCAGCTTGGCTCTGGTAGGAACTCGGTGCCATGCCGAATTTCAGGAGCCATACGGCCACTCTGGACCAAAGGCCCCCAAACACAAATGCCGCCCACTTTCCCAGGTAAACAATACTATAAAACCCAGGTTCTTGGTGCCAGTTTGCAGAAGGTTCTCAGCACTGTCAAACCAGCCTGACTTGGCATGTTCGCCATCCTGGCTCTGGTTGACATTTTGCCCAAGGCGGAATTTCAGGAGCCAGCCGGCCACTTTGGACAACAGGCCCCAGAACACCAACATCGTCCCTTTTCCCTGCCAAACAAAAGTCACCAGCACGGGTTCTTGGTTTCAGTTTGCAGGAGGTCCTTGAAATTGTCAAAAATGCCTGACTTGGTTTGGATCGGGGCGGACCGTGTAGAATGCCGAATTTCAGGAGCCAGCCGGCCACTCTGTACCACAGGCCCCAGAACACCAACACCGGCCATTTTCCCAGGTAAACAATACTCACCAGCCCAGGTTCTTGGTGCCTGTTTGCAGAAGATTCTTGGCTGTAGTATTGTCCAAAAGGGTCCCAGGATGAGGGAAGAGACAAGAAAGTTGACTCCATGTATCAGCAAGCTAGGTTTATTATTTTATGATAGAAAATATATTAAAACTATACTAAAAGAACAGAAGAGAAAGGATTTCATCAGAAGGCTAAGCTAAGAATAGGAAAGGAAAGAATAACAAAGGCTTGTCTCTCACCGAGACAGTCTGGACAGGTGAACTGTGATTGGGCGTTAATTCCAAACAACCAGATGAGTCCAATCACAGATTCCCCCTGTTGCATTCCACAGCAGCAGATAAGAATTGTTTACAGTTTGTTCCTGAGGCCTCTCAGCTTCTCAGGAGGGAAAAATCCTAAGGAAAGGATTTTTCCTAAAACATGTCGGTGACACTTGGCACTGTCAAACCAGCCTGACTTGGCACTGGCGCCAGCTTCACTCTCGTAGGCATCCTGCGCAATGCCGAATTTCAGGACCCATACAGCCACTCCGGCCACAGGCCATTGAACAAAACGCCGGCCATTTTCCCAGCTAAACAATACTATAAAGCCCAGGTTCTTGGTTTCAGTTTGCTGAAGGTTCTTGGAACTGTCAAACCAGCCTGACTTGGCAGTGGTTCCAGCTCTGCTCTGGAAGGCACCCCACACAATGCCGAATTTCAGGAGCCCTGAGGCCACTCCAGGCCACAGCCCATCGAACACAAACGCCGACCATTTTCCCAGCTAAACTATACTCACCAGCCAGGGTAATTTGTGCCAGTTTGCAGAAGGTTCTTGGCACTGTCAAACCAGCCTGACTTGTTGCTGGTGCCAGCTTCACTCTCCTAGGCATCCTGCGCAATGCTGAATTTCAGGAGCCAGACGGCCACTCCGGGCCACAGGCCCCAGAACACCAACACCGTCCCTTTCCCTGCCAAACAAAAGTCACCAGCACGGGTTCTTGGTTTCAGTTTGCAGGAGGTACTTGGAACTGTCAAAACAGCATGACTTGGCACTGGTGCCAAATTGGATCTGGGAGGGACCCTATAGAATACTGAATTTCAGGAGCCAGACAGCCACTCTGGGCCACAGGCCCCCAAACACAAACGCCGGCCATTTTCCCAGCTAAACAATACTCACCAGCCCAGGTTCTTGTTGCCAGTTTGCAGAAGGTTCTTGGCACTGTCAAACCAGCCTGACTTATCACTGGTGCCAGCTTCACTCTCCTAGGCATCCTGCGTAATGCCGAATTTTAGGAGCCAGACGGCCACTCTGGACCACAGGCCCCCAAAGACAAACGCATGCCATTTTCCCAGGTAAACAATACTCACCAGCCCAGGTTCTTGTTGCCAGTTTGCAGAAGGTTCTTGGCACTGTCAAACCAGCCTGACTTGGCGCTGGTGTCAGCTTAGCTCTGGGAGGCACCCTGCGCAATGCCGATTTTCAGGAGCCCTGAGGTCACTCCAGGCCACAACCCGCTGAACTCAATCGCCAGCCATTTTCCCAGCTAAACAATACTCACCAGCCCAGGTTCTTGGTGTCAGTTTGCAAGAGCTACTTGGAACTGCCAAACCAACCTGACTTGGCACTGGTGCCAGCTCTGCTCTGGGAGGGACCATGCGCAATGCCGAATTTCAGAAGCCATATTGCCACTCTGGACAACAGGACCCCAAACACAAACGCCGGCCATTTTCCTAGGTAAAAAATACTCACCAGCCCAGGTTCTTGGTGCCAGTTTTCAAGAGCTACTTGGAACTGCCAAACCAACCTCACTTGGAACTGGTGCCAGCTTGGCTCTGGGAGGGACCATGTGCAATGCCGAATTACAGGAGCCATATTGCCACTCTGGACCACAGGACCCAGAACATCAACACCGTCCCTTTCCCTGCCAAACAAAAGTCACCAGCACGGGCTCTTGGTGCCAGTTTTCAGTAGGTACTTGAAACTGTCAAAACCAGCCTGACTTGGCACTCGTGCCAGCTTGGCTCTGGTAGGAACTCTGTGCAATGCCGAATTTCAGGAGCCAGCCGGCCACTCTGGACCACAGGCCCCCAAACACAAATTCCGGCCATTTCCCCAGCTAAACAATACTCACCAACCAAGCTTCTTGCTGTCAGTTTGCAAGAGGTACTTGGAACTGTCAAACCAGCCTGACTTGGCACTGGTGCCAGCTCTGCTCTGGAAGGCACCCCACACAATGCCAAATTTCAGGAGCCCAGAGGCCACTCCAGGCCAAAGCCCACCGAACACAAACACCGACCATTTTCCCAGGTAAACAATACTCTCCAACCAAGGTTCTTGGTGTCAGTTTTCAAGTGCTACTTGGAACTGTGAAACCAGCCTGACTTGGCACTGGTGCCAGTTTGGATTGGGGAGGGACCCTATACAATACCAAATTTCAGGAGCCATATTGCCACTCTGGACCACAGGACCCCAAACACAAACGCCGGCCATTTTCCTAGGTAAAAAATACGCCCCAGCCCAGGTTCTACGTGCCAGTTTGCAGAAGGTTCTTGGCACTGTCAAAACCAGCCTGACTTATCACTGGTACCAGCTTCAGTCTCGTAGGCATCCTGCGCAATGCCGAATTTCAGGAGCCATAGGGCCACTCCGGGCCAGAGCCCACCCAACACAAAAGCCGCCCATTTTCCCAGGTAAACAATACTCACCAGCCCAGTTTCTTGTTGCCAGTTTGCAGAAGGTTCTTGGCACTGTCAAACCAGCCTGACTTGGCGCTGGTGTCAGCTTAGCTCTGGGAGGCACCCTGCGCAATGCCGAATTTCAGGAGCCATACGGCCACTCCAGGCCACAACCCGCTGAACTCAATCGCCGGCCATTTTCCCAGCTAAACAATACTATAAAGCCCAGGTTCTTGGTGTCAGTTTGCTGAAGGTACTTGGAACTGTCAAACCAACCTGACTTGGCACTGGTGCCAGCTTCACTCTCCTAGGCATCCTGCGCAATGCTGAATTTCAGGAGCCAGACGGCCACTCCGGGCCACAGGCCCCAGAACACCAACACCGTCCCTTTCCCTGCCAAACAAAAGTCACCAGCACGGGTTCTTGGTTTCAGTTTGCAGTAGGTACTTGGAACTGTCAAAACAGCGTGACTTGGCACTGGTGCCAAATTGGATCTGGGAGGGACCCTATACAATGCCAAATTTCAGGAGCCAGCCGGACACTCTGGGAAACCGGCACCCAAACACAAACGCCGGCCATTTTCCCAGGTAAACAATACTCACCAGCCCAGGTTCTTGTTGCCAGTTTGCAGAAGGTTCTTGGCACTGTCAAACCAGCCTGACTTGGCACTGGTGCCAGCTTCACTCTCCTAGGCATCCTCTGCAATGCCGAATTTCAGGAGCCAGACGGCCACTCTGGCCCACAGCCCACCGAACACAAACGCCGGCCATTTTACTAGGTAAACAATACTCACCAGCCCTGGTTCTTGTTGCCAGTTTGCAGAAGGTTCTTGGCGCTGTCAATCCAGCCTGACTAGGCATTGTTGCCAGCTTGGCTCTAGTAGGCACTCTGTGCAATGCCGAATTTCAGGAGCCATACGGCAACCCTGGACCACAGGCCCCCAAACACAAACGCCGCCCACTTTCCCAGGTAAACAATACTCTCCAACCAAGGTTCTTGGTGTCAGTTTTCAAGAGCTACTTGGAACTGTGAAACTAGCCTGACTTTGTGCTAGTGCCAGCTCTGCTCTGGTAGGCACCCTGCACAGTGCCGAATTTGAGGAGCCATACGGCCACTCCAGGCCACAGCCCACCGAACACAAACGCCGACCATTTTCCCAGGTAAACAATACGCACCAGCACAGGTTCTTGGTGCAAGTTTTCTGGAGGTACCTGGATCTTTCAAACCAGCCTCACTTGGCACTGGTGCCAGCTTCACTCTCCTAGGCATCCTCTGCAATGCCGAATTTCAGGAGCCATACGGCCACTCTGGCCACAGGCCCCCAAACAAAAACGCCGGCCATTTTCCCAGGTAAACAATTCTCACTAGCCCAGGTTCTTTGTGTCAGTTAGCAGGAGGTACCTGGCACTGTCAAACCAGCCTGACTTGGCGCTGGTGTCAGCTTAGCTCTGGGAGGCACCCTGCGCAATGCCGAATTTCAGGAGCCATATGGCCACTCCTGACCACAGGCCACCGAACACAAACGCCGCCCATTTTCCCAGGTAAACAATACTAAGAAGCCCAGGATCTTGGTGTCAGTTTGCAAGAGCTACTTGGAACTGTCAAACCAACCTGACTTGGCACTGGTGCCAGCTTGGCTCTTGGAGGGACCATGCGCAATGCCGAATTTCAGGAGCAAGCCGGCCACTCTGGACCACAGCCCACTGAACACAATCGCCACCGATTTTCCCAGCTAAACGATACTCACTAGCCCAGGTTCTTGGGGCCAATTTTCTGGAGGTACTTGGAACTGTCATACCAGCCTGACTTGGCAGTGTTACCAGCTTCAGTCTCCTAGGCATCCTGCGCAATGCCGAATTTCAGGAGCCGTACGGCCACTCCGGGTCACAGACCTCCGAACACAAACGCCGCCCATTTTCCCAGCTAAACAATACAAAAAGCCCAGGATCTTGGTTTCAGTTTGCAAGAGCTACTTGGAACTGTCAAAACAACCTGACTTGACACTGGTGCCAGCTTGGCTCTTAGAGGGACCATGCGCAATGCCGGATTTTAGGAGTAAGCCGGCCACTCTGGAACACAGCCCACTGAACACAATCTCCGCATTTTTTCCCAGCTAAACAATACTCACTAGCCCAGGTTCTTGGTGCCAGTTTTCTGGAGGTACTTGGAACTGTCATACCAGCATGACTTTGCAGTGTTGCCAGCTTCACTCTCCTAGGCATCCTGCGCAATGCCGAATTTCAGGAGCCATACGGCCACTCCGGGTCACAGACCACCCAACACAAACGTCGGCCATTTTCCCGGATAAACAATACTATAAAGCCCAGGTTCTTGGTTTCAGTTTGCTGCAGGTTCTTGGCACTGTCAAACCAGCCTGACTTGGCACAGGTGCCAGCTTCACTCTCGTAGGCATCCTGCGCAATGCCGAATTTCACGAACCATACGGCCACTCTGGACCACAGGCCCCCAAAAAAAAACGCTGACCATTTTCCTAGGTAAACTATACTCCTCAGCACAGGTTCTTGGTTTCAGTTTGCAGGAGGTTCTTGGCACTGTCAAACCAACCTGACTTGGCACTGGTGCCAGCTTCACTCTCCGAGGCATCCTGCGCAATGCCGAATTTCAGGAGACATACGGCCACTCCAGGCCACAGCCCACCGAACACAAAAGCCGGCCATTTTCCCAGATAAACAATACTCACCAGCCCAGGTTCTTGTTGCCAGTTTGCAGAAGGTTCTTGGCACTGTCAAGCCAGCCTGACTTGGCGCTGGTGCCAGCATGGCCCTAGTAGGCATTCTGCACAATGCCGTATTTCAGGAGCCATATGGCCACTCCCGGCCCCAGGCCATTGAACAAAACGCCGGCCATTTTCCCAGCTAAACAATACTATAAAGCCCAGGTTCTTGGTGTCAGTTTGCAAGAGCTACTTAGAACTGTCCGACCAACCTGACTTTGCACTGGTGCCAGCTTTGCTCTTGGAGGGACCAGGCGCAATGCCGAATTTCAGGAGCCAGCCTTCCACTCCCGGTCACAGACCACCGAACATGAACGCCGCCCATTTTCCCCGGTATCAATACTATAAAGCCCAGGTTCTTGGTTTCAGTTTGCTGAAGGTTCTTGGAACTGTCAAACCAGCCTGACTTGGCAGTGGTTCCAGCTCTGCTCTGGAAGGCACCCCACACAATGCCAAATTTCAGGAGCCCTGAGGCCACTCCAGGCCACAGCCCATCGAACACAAACGCCGTCCATTTTCCCAGCTAAACTATACTCACCAGCCAGGGTAATTTGTGACAGTTTGCAGAAGGTTTTTGACACTGTCAAACCAGCCTGACTTGGCACTGGTGCCAGCTTCACTCTCCTAGGCATCCTGCGCAATGCTGAATTTCAGGAGCCAGACGGCCACTCCAGGCCACAGGCCCCAGAACACCAACACCGTCCCTTTCCCTGCCAAACAAAAGTCACCAGCACGGGTTCTTGGTTTCAGTTTGCAGGAGGTACTTGGAACTGTCAAAACCTGCGTGACTTGGCACTGGTGCCAAATTGGATCTGGGAGGGACCCTATAGAATACTGAATTTCAGTAGCCATACGGCCACTCTGGGCCACAGGCCCCTAAACAAAAACGCCGGCCATTTTCCCAGCTAAACAATACTCACCAGCCCAGGTTCTTGGTGCCAGTTTGCAGAAGGTTCTTGGCACTGTCAAACCAGCCTGACTTGGCAGTGGTGCCAGCTTCACTCTCCTAGGCATCCTGCGTAATGCCGAATTTTAGGAGCCAGACGGCCACTCTGGACTACAGGCCCCCAAACACAAACGCATGCCATTTTCCCAGGTAAACAATACTCACCAGCCCAGGTTCTTGTTGCCAGTTTGCAGAAGGTTCTTGGCACTGTCAAACCAGCCTGACTTGGCGCTGGTGTCAGCTTAGCTCTGGGAGGCACCCTGCGCAATGCCGATTTTCAGGAGCCCTGAGGTCACTCCAGGCCACAACCCGCTGAACTCAATCGCCGGCCATTTTCCCAGCTAAACAATACTCACCAGCCCAGGTTCTTGGTGTCAGTTTGCAAGAGCTACTTGGAACTGCCAAACCAACCTGACTTGGCACTGGTGCCAGCTCTGCTCTGGGAGGGACCATGCGCAATGCCGAATTTCAGAAGCCATATTGCCACTCTGGACAACAGGACCCCAAACACAAACGCCGGCCATTTTCCTAGGTAAAAAATACTCACCAGCCCAGGTTCTTTGTGCCAGTTTGCAGGAGGTTCTTGCCACTGTCAAGCCAGCCTGACATGGCACTGGTGCCGGCTTGGCTCTTGGAGGGACCCTGTGCAATGCCGCTTTTGAGGAGCCAGCCGACCACTCTGGGCCACAGCCCACCGAACACAAACGCCGGCCATTTTCCCAGGTAAACAATACTCACCAGCCCAGGTTCTTGGTGCCAGTTTTCTGGAGGTACTTGGAACTGTCAATCCAGCCTGACTTGGCACTGGTGCCAGCTTGACTCTCATAGGCATCCTCTGCAATGCCGAATTTCAAGAGCCAGACGGCCACTCCAGGCCACAGTTAACCGAACACAAACGCCGGCCATTTTCCAAGGTAAACAATACTCAGCAGCCCAGGTTCTTGGTGCCAGTTTGCAGAAGGTTCTTGGCACTGTCAAACCAGCCTGACTTGGCGCAGGTGCCAGCTTCACTCTCGTAGGCATCCTGCGCAATGCCGAATTTCAGGAGCCAGCTGGCCAATTTGGACCACAGGCCCCCGAACACCAACATCGTCCCTTTTCCCTACCAAACAAAAGTCACCAGCACGGGTTCTTGGTTTCAGTTTGCAGGAGATACTTGAAATTGTCAAAACAGCCTGACTTGGCACTGGTGCCGGTTTGGATCGGGGCGGACCGTGTAGAATGCCGAATTTCAGGAGCCAGCCGGCCACTCTGGACCACAGGCCACCGAACACCAACTACGCCCATTTTCCTAGGTAAACAATACTTACCAGCCGAGGTTCCTGGTGCCAGTTTGCAGAAGGTTCTTGGCACTGTCAATCCGGCCTGACTTGGCACTGGTGCCAACTTGGCTCTGAGAGGCGTCCTGCACAATGGAAAATTCCAGGAGCTAGCCGGCCAATCCGGTCCACAGGCCCCAGAACACCAATGCCGACCCTTTTCGATGCCAAACTGAAGTCACCAGCCCAGGTTCTTGGTGCCAGTTTTCTGGAGGTACTTGGCACTGTCAATCCAGCATGACTTGGCACTGGTGCCAGCTTGACTCTCATAGGCATCCTCTGCAATGCCGAATTTCAGGAGCCATGCCACTCTTGCCGACAGGCCCCCGAACACCAACATCGTCCCTTTTCCCTGCCAAACAAAAGTCACCAACCCAGGTTCTTGGTTTCAGTTTGCAGGAGGTACTTGGAATTGTCAAAACAGCCTGACTTGGCACTGGCGCCTGCTTCACTCTCCTAGGCATCCTGCGCAATGCTGAATTTCAGGAGCCATACGGCCACTCTGGCCACAGGCCCCCAAACACAAACGCCGGTCATTTTCCCAGGTAAACAATACTCACCAACCCAGGATCTTCGTGCCAGTTTGCAGGAAGTACTTTGGCACAGTCAAACCAACTTGCATTGGCACTGGTGCCAGCTTGGCTCTGAGAGGCATCCTGCACAATGGCAAATTCCAGGAGCTAGCCGGCCAATCCGGTCCACAGGCCCCAGAACACCAACGCCGACCCTTTTCGATGCCAAACTGAAATCACCAGCACAGGTTCTTGGTGTCAGTTTTCTGGAGGTACTTGGCACTGTCAATCCAGCATGACTTGGCACTGGTGCCAGCTTGACTCTCATAGGCATCCTCTGCAATGCCGAATTTCAGGAGCCAGGCCACTCTTGCCGACAGGCCCCAGAACACCAACATCGTCCCTTTTCCCTGCCAAACAAAAGTCACCAACCCAGGTTCTTAGTTTCAGTTTGCAGGAGGTACTTGGAATTGTCAAAACAGCCTGACTTGGCGCTGGGGCCAGCTTCGATCTGGGAGGGACCCTGTACAATGCCGAATTTCAGGAGCCAGACGGCCACTCTGGACCACAGGCAACCGAACACAAACACTGCCCATTTTCGGAGGTAAACAATACTCACCAGCCCAGGTTCTTGGTACCAGTTTGCAGAAGGTTCTTGGCACCATCAAGCCAGCCAGACTTGGCACTGGTGCCAGCTTGGCTCTTGGAGGGACCCTGTGCAATGCCGAATTTCAGGAGCCAGCCGACCACTCAGGGCCACAGCCCACAGAACAGAAACGCCGGCCATTTTCCCAGCTAAACAATACTCACCAGCCCAGGTTCTTGTTGCCAGTTTGCAGAAGGTTCTTGGCACTGTCAAGCCAGCCTGACTTGGCGCTGGTGCCAGCATGGCCCTAGTAGGCATTCTGCACAATGCCGTATTTCAGGAGCCATATGGCCACTCCCGGCCCCAGGCCATTGAACAAAACGCCGGCCATTTTCCCAGCTAAACAATACTATAAAGCCCAGGTTCTTGGTGTCAGTTTGCAAGAGCTACTTAGAACTGTCCGACCAACCTGACTTTGCACTGGTGCCAGCTTTGCTCTTGGAGGGACCAGGCGCAATGCCGAATTTCAGGAGCCAGCCTTCCACTCCCGGTCACAGACCACCGAACATGAACGCCGCCCATTTTCCCCGGTATCAATACTATAAAGCCCAGGTTCTTGGTTTCAGTTTGCTGAAGGTTCTTGGAACTGTCAAACCAGCCTGACTTGGCAGTGGTTCCAGCTCTGCTCTGGAAGGCACCCCACACAATGCCAAATTTCAGGAGCCCTGAGGCCACTCCAGGCCACAGCCCATCGAACACAAACACCGTCCATTTTCCCAGCTAAACTATACTCACCAGCCAGGGTAATTTGTGACAGTTTGCAGAAGGTTTTTGACACTGTCAAACCAGCCTGACTTGGCACTGGTGCCAGCTTCACTCTCCTAGGCATCCTGCGCAA
Source organism: Haemorhous mexicanus (assembly GCF_027477595.1). Lineage (NCBI taxonomy): Eukaryota > Metazoa > Chordata > Aves > Passeriformes > Fringillidae > Haemorhous > Haemorhous mexicanus. The sequence goes on along the minus strand of NC_082363.1, from coordinate 125,950 downwards.
TGCTGAATTTCAGGAGCCAGACGGCCACTCCAGGCCACAGGCCCCAGAACACCAACACCGTCCCTTTCCCTGCCAAACAAAAGTCACCAGCACGGGTTCTTGGTTTCAGTTTGCAGGAGGTACTTGGAACTGTCAAAACCAGCGTGACTTGGCACTGGTGCCAAATTGGATCTGGGAGGGACCCTATAGAATACTGAATTTCAGTAGCCATACGGCCACTCTGGGCCACAGGCCCCTAAACAAAAACGCCGGCCATTTTCCCAGCTAAACAATACTCACCAGCCCAGGTTCTTGGTGCCAGTTTGCAGAAGGTTCTTGGCACTGTCAAACCAGCCTGACTTGGCAGTGGTGCCAGCTTCACTCTCCTAGGCATCCTGCGTAATGCCGAATTTTAGGAGCCAGACGGCCACTCTGGACTACAGGCCCCCAAACACAAACGCATGCCATTTTCCCAGGTAAACAATACTCACCAGCCCAGGTTCTTGTTGCCAGTTTGCAGAAGGTTCTTGGCACTGTCAAACCAGCCTGACTTGGCGCTGGTGTCAGCTTAGCTCTGGGAGGCACCCTGCGCAATGCCGATTTTCAGGAGCCCTGAGGTCACTCCAGGCCACAACCCGCTGAACTCAATCGCCGGCCATTTTCCCAGCTAAACAATACTCACCAGCCCAGGTTCTTGGTGTCAGTTTGCAAGAGCTACTTGGAACTGCCAAACCAACCTGACTTGGCACTGGTGCCAGCTCTGCTCTGGGAGGGACCATGCGCAATGCCGAATTTCAGAAGCCATATTGCCACTCTGGACAACAGGACCCCAAACACAAACGCCGGCCATTTTCCTAGGTAAAAAATACTCACCAGCCCAGGTTCTTTGTGCCAGTTTGCAGGAGGTTCTTGCCACTGTCAAGCCAGCCTGACATGGCACTGGTGCCGGCTTGGCTCTTGGAGGGACCCTGTGCAATGCCGCTTTTGAGGAGCCAGCCGACCACTCTGGGCCACAGCCCACCGAACACAAACGCCGGCCATTTTCCCAGGTAAACAATACTCACCAGCCCAGGTTCTTGGTGCCAGTTTTCTGGAGGTACTTGGAACTGTCAATCCAGCCTGACTTGGCACTGGTGCCAGCTTGACTCTCATAGGCATCCTCTGCAATGCCGAATTTCAAGAGCCAGACGGCCACTCCAGGCCACAGTTAACCGAACACAAACGCCGGCCATTTTCCAAGGTAAACAATACTCAGCAGCCCAGGTTCTTGGTGCCAGTTTGCAGAAGGTTCTTGGCACTGTCAAACCAGCCTGACTTGGCGCAGGTGCCAGCTTCACTCTCGTAGGCATCCTGCTCAATGCCGAATTTCAGGAGCCAGCTGGCCAATTTGGACCACAGGCCCCAGAACACCAACATCGTCCCTTTTCCCTACCAAACAAAAGTCACCAGCACGGGTTCTTGGTTTCAGTTTGCAGGAGATACTTGAAATTGTCAAAACAGCCTGACTTGGCACTGGTGCCGGTTTGGATCGGGGCGGACCGTGTAGAATGCCGAATTTCAGGAGCCAGCCGGCCACTCTGGACCACAGGCCACCGAACACCAACTACGCCCATTTTCCTAGGTAAACAATACTTACCAGCCGAGGTTCCTGGTGCCAGTTTGCAGAAGGTTCTTGGCACTGTCAATCCGGCCTGACTTGGCACTGGTGCCAACTTGGCTCTGAGAGGCGTCCTGCACAATGGCAAATTCCAGGAGCTAGCCGGCCAATCCGGTCCACAGGCCCCAGAACACCAATGCCGACCCTTTTCGATGCCAAACTGAAGTCACCAGCCCAGGTTCTTGGTGCCAGTTTTCTGGAGGTACTTGGCACTGTCAATCCAGCATGACTTGGCACTGGTGCCAGCTTGACTCTCATAGGCATCCTCTGCAATGCCGAATTTCAGGAGCCATGCCACTCTTGCCGACAGGCCCCCGAACACCAACATCGTCCCTTTTCCCTGCCAAACAAAAGTCACCAACCCAGGTTCTTGGTTTCAGTTTGCAGGAGGTACTTGGAATTGTCAAAACAGCCTGACTTGGCACTGGCGCCTGCTTCACTCTCCTAGGCATCCTGCGCAATGCTGAATTTCAGGAGCCATACGGCCACTCTGGCCACAGGCCCCCAAACACAAACGCCGGTCATTTTCCCAGGTAAACAATACTCACCAACCCAGGATCTTCGTGCCAGTTTGCAGGAAGTACTTTGGCACTGTCAAACCAACTTGCATTGGCACTGGTGCCAGCTTGGCTCTGAGAGGCATCCTGCACAATGGCAAATTCCAGGAGCTAGCCGGCCAATCCGGTCCACAGGCCCCAGAACACCAACGCCGACCCTTTTCGATGCCAAACTGAAATCACCAGCACAGGTTCTTGGTGTCAGTTTTCTGGAGGTACTTGGCACTGTCAATCCAGCATGACTTGGCACTGGTGCCAGCTTGACTCTCATAGGCATCCTCTGCAATGCCGAATTTCAGGAGCCAGGCCACTCTTGCCGACAGGCCCCAGAACACCAACATCGTCCCTTTTCCCTGCCAAACAAAAGTCACCAACCCAGGTTCTTAGTTTCAGTTTGCAGGAGGTACTTGGAATTGTCAAAACAGCCTGACTTGGCGCTGGGGCCAGCTTCGATCTGGGAGGGACCCTGTACAATGCCGAATTTCAGGAGCCAGACGGCCACTCTGGACCACAGGCAACCGAACACAAACACTGCCCATTTTCGGAGGTAAACAATACTCACCAGCCCAGGTTCTTGGTACCAGTTTGCAGAAGGTTCTTGGCACCATCAAGCCAGCCAGACTTGGCACTGGTGCCAGCTTGGCTCTTGGAGGGACCCTGTGCAATGCCGAATTTCAGGAGCCAGCCAACCACTCAGGGCCACAGCCCACAGAACAGAAACGCCGGCCATTTTCCCAGCTAAACAATACTCACCAGCCCAGGTTCTTGGGGCCAGTTTGCAGAAGGTTCTTGGCACTGTCAAACCAGCCGGACTTGGCACTGGTGCCAGCTTCACACTCCCAGGCATCCTCTCCAATGCTGAATTTCAGGAGCCAGACGGCCACTCTGGACCACAGGCCCCACAACGCCAACACTGACCCTTTCCCTTCCAAACAAAAGTCACCAGCACGGGTTCTTGGTTTCAGTTTACAGGAGGTACTTGGAACTGTCAAAACCAGCCTTACTTGGCACTCGTGCCAGCTTGGCTCTGGTAGGAACTCTGTGCCATGCCGAATTTCAGGAGCCATACGGCCACTCTGGACCACAGGCCCCCAAACACCAACATCGTCCCTTTTCCCTGCCAAACAAAAGTCACCAAACCAGGTTCTTGGTTTCAGTTTGCAGGAGGAACTTGGAATTGTCAAAACAGCCCGACTTGGCACTGATGCCAGTTTGGATCTGGGAGGGACCCTGTGCAATGCCGAATTTGAGGAGCCAGCTGACCACTCTGGGCCACAGCCCACCGAACACAAACGCAGGTCATTTTGCCAGGTAAACAATACTCACCAGCCCAGGTTCTTGGTGCCAGTTTTCTGGAGGTACTTGGATATGTCAAACCAGCCTGACTTGGCACTGGTGCCAGCATGGCTCTCCTAGGCATCCTCTGCAATGCCGAATTTCAGGAGCCAGACGGCCACTCTGGACCACAGGCCCCAGAACACGAACTACGTCCCTTTCCCTGCCAAACAAAAGTCACCAGCACGGGTTCTTGGTTTCAGTTTGCAGTAGGTACTTGGAACTGTCAAAACCAGCCTGACTTGGCACTCGTGCCAGCTTGGCTCTGGTAGGAACTCTGTGCCATGCCGAATTTCAGGGTCCACTCTGGACCACAGGCCCCCAAACACAAACGCCGCCCACTTTCCCAGGTAAACAATACTATAAAACCCAGGTTCTTGGTGCCAGTTTGCAGAAGGTTCTTGGCACTGTCAAACCAGCCTGACTTGGCATGTTCGCCATCCTGGCTCTGGTAGACATTTTGTCCAAGGCGGAATTTCAGGAGCCAGCCAGCCACTTTGGACAACAGGCCCCCGAACACCAACATCGTCCCTTTTCCCTACCAAACAAAAGTCACCAGCACGGGTTCTTGGTTTCAGTTTGCAGGAGGTCCTTGAAATTGTCAAAACAGCCTGACTTGGCACTGGTGCCGGTATGGATCGGGGCGGACCGTGTAGAATGCCGAATTTCAGGAGCCAGCCGACCACTCTGTACCACAGGCCCCAGAACACCAACACCGGCCATTTTCCCAGGTAAACAATACTCACCAGCCCAGGTTCTTGGTGCCAGTTTGCAGAAGGTTCTTGGCACCGTCAAACCAGCCTGACTTGGCAGTGGTGCCAGCTTCACTCTCGTAGGCATCCTGCGCAATGCCGAATTTCAGGACACATATAGCCACTCCGGCCACAGACCTCCAAAAACAAACGCCGCCAATTTTCCCAGGTAAACAATACTCACCAGCCCAGGATCTTCGTGCCAGTTTGCAGAAGGTTCTTGGCACTGTCAAACCAGCCTGACTTGACACTGGTGCCAGCTTGGCTTTGGTGGGAACTCAGCGCAATGCCGAATTGAGGAGCCAGCCATCCACTACGGGTCACAGCCCACCAAACACAAACGCCGGCCATTTTCCCAGGTAAACAATACTCACCAGCCCAGGTCCTTGGTTTCAGTTAGCAGGAGGTACTTGGCACCGTCAAGCCAGCCTGACTTGGCACTGGTGCCGGCATGGCTCTTGGAGGGACCCTGTGCAATACCGAATTTCAGGAGCCAAACGGCCACTCCTGGCCACAGCCCACCGAACACAAAACGCCGACCATTTTCCAAGGTAAACAATACTCACCAGCCCAGGTTCTTGGTGCCAGTTTGCAGGAGGTACTTGGCACTGTCAAACCAGCCTGACTTGGTACTGGTGCCAGCTTGTCCCTGGGAGGGACCCCGCGCAGGGCCGAATTTCTGGAGCAAGCCGGGCAAAACTTGCAACAGCCCACCAAATAAAAATGCCGCCCATTTTCCCAGGTAAACAATACTCACCAGCCCAGGTACTTTGTGCCTGTTTGCAGAAGGTTCTCAGCACTGTCAAACCAGCCTGACTTGGCATTCTTGCCATCCTGGCTCTGGTTGACATTTTTCCCAAGGCGGAATTTCAGGAGCCAGCCGGCCACTTTGGACCACAGTCCCCAGAACACCAACATCGTCCCTTTTCCCTGCCAAACAAAAGTCACCAGCACGGGTTCTTGGTTTCAGTTTGCAGGAGGTCCTTGAAATTGTCAAAACAGCATGACTTGGCACTGGCGCCTGTTTGGATCGGGGCGGACCGTGTAGAATGCCAAATTTCAGGAGCCAGCCGACCACTCTGGGCCAAAGGCCCCCAAACACAAACACCGACAATTTTCCCAGGTAAACAATACTCACCAGCCCAGGTTCTTGGTGCCAGTTTGCAGAAGATTCTTGGCACTGTCAAACCAGCCTGACTTGGCACTGGTGCCAGCTTCACTCTCCTAGGCATCCTGCGCAATGCCGAATTTCAGGAGCCATACGGCCACTCTGGCCAAAGGCCCCCAAACACAAACGCCGGCCATTTTCCCAGGTAAACAATACTCACCAGCCCAGGATCTTCGTGCCAGTTTGCAGAAGGTTCTTGGCACTGTCAAACCAGCCAGACTTGGCACTGGTGCCGGCTTGGCTTTGGTGGGAACTCCGCGCAATGCCGAATTGAGGAGCCAGCCATCCACTACGGGTCACAGACCACCAAACACAAACGCCGGCCATTTTCCCAGGTAAACAATACTCACCAGCCCAGGTTCTTGGTTTCAGTTGGCAGGAGGTACTTGGCACGGTCAAGCCAACCTGACTTGGCACTGGTGCCGGCTTGGCTCTTGGAGGGACCCTGTGCAATACCGAATTTCAGGAGCCAGACGGCCACTCCGGGCCACAGCCCACCGAACACAAACGCCGCCATTTTCCAAGGTAAACAATACTCACCAGCCCAGGTTCTTGGTGTCAGTTTGCAGAAGGTTCTTGGCACTGTCAAACCAGCCTGACTTGGCATGTTTTCCATCTTGGCTCCAGTAGGCATACTCTGCAATGCCAAATTTCAGGAGCCAGACCGCCACTCTGGACCACAGGCCCCAGAACATCAACACCGTCCCTTTCCCTGCCAAACAAAAGTACCAGAACGGGTTCTGGGTGCCAGTTAGCAGGAGGTACTTGGAACTGTCATAACCAGCCTGACTTGGTGCTGGTGCCAGCTTGTCCCTGGGAGGGACCCTGCGCAGGGCCGAATTTCTGGAGCAAGCCGGGCAAAACTTGCAACAGCCCACCAAATAAAAATGCCGCCCATTTTCCCAGGTAAACAATACTCACCAGCCCAGGTACTTTGTGCCTGTTTGCAGAAGGTTCTCAGCACTGTCAAACCAGCCTGACTTGGCATTCTTGCCATCCTGGCTCTGGTTGACATTTTTCCCAAGGCGGAATTTCAGGAGCCAGCCGGCCACTTTGGACCACGGGCCCCAGAACACCAACATCGTCCCTTTTCCCTGCCAAACAAAAGTCACCAGCACGGGTTCTTGGTTTCAGTTTGCAGGAGGTCCTTGAAATTGTCAAAACAGCATGACTTGGCACTGGCGCCTGTTTGGATCGGGGCGGACCGTGTAGAATGCCAAATTTCAGGAGCCAGCCGACCACTCTGGGCCAAAGGCCCCCAAACACAAACACCGACCATTTTCCCAGGTAAACAATACTCACCAGCCCAGGTTCTTGGTGCCAGTTTGCAGAAGATTCTTGGCACTGTCAAACCAGCCTGACTTGGCACTGGTGCCAGCTTCACTCTCCTAGGCATCCTGCGCAATGCCGAATTTCAGGAGCCATACGGCCACTCTGGCCAAAGGCCCCCAAACACAAACGCCGGCCATTTTCCCAGGTAAACAATACTCACCAGCCCAGGATCTTCGTGCCAGTTTGCAGAAGGTTCTTGGCACTGTCAAACCAGCCAGACTTGGCACTGGTGCCGGCTTGGCTTTGGTGGGAACTCCGCGCAATGCCGAATTGAGGAGCCAGCCATCCACTACGGGTCACAGACCACCAAACACAAACGCCGGCCATTTTCCCAGGTAAACAATACTCACCAGCCCAGGTTCTTGGTTTCAGTTGGCAGGAGGTACTTGGCACGGTCAAGCCAACCTGACTTGGCACTGGTGCCGGCTTGGCTCTTGGAGGGACCCTGTGCAATACCGAATTTCAGGAGCCAGACGGCCACTCCGGGCCACAGCCCACCGAACACAAACGCCGGCCATTTTCCAAGGTAAACAATACTCACCAGCCCAGGTTCTTGGTGTCAGTTTGCAGAAGGTTCTTGGCACTGTCAAACCAGCCTGACTTGGCATGTTTTCCATCTTGGCTCCAGTAGGCATACTCTGCAATGCCAAATTTCAGGAGCCAGACCGCCACTCTGGACCACAGGCCCCAGAACATCAACACCGTCCCTTTCCCTGCCAAACAAAAGTACCAGAACGGGTTCTGGGTGCCAGTTAGCAGGAGGTACTTGGAACTGTCATAACCAGCCTGACTTGGTGCTGGTGCCAGCTTGTCCCTGGGAGGGACCCTGCGCAGGGCCGAATTTCTGGAGCAAGCCGGGCAAAACTTGCAACAGCCCACCAAATAAAAATGCCGCCCATTTTCCCAGGTAAACAATACTCACCAGCCCAGGTACTTTGTGCCTGTTTGCAGAAGGTTCTCAGCACTGTCAAACCAGCCTGACTTGGCATTCTTGCCATCCTGGCTCTGGTTGACATTTTTCCCAAGGCGGAATTTCAGGAGCCAGCCGGCCACTTTGGACCACGGGCCCCAGAACACCAACATCGTCCCTTTTCCCTGCCAAACAAAAGTCACCAGCACGGGTTCTTGGTTTCAGTTTGCAGGAGGTCCTTGAAATTGTCAAAACAGCATGACTTGGCACTGGCGCCTGTTTGGATCGGGGCGGACCGTGTAGAATGCCAAATTTCAGGAGCCAGCCGACCACTCTGGGCCAAAGGCCCCCAAACACAAACACCGACCATTTTCCCAGGTAAACAATACTCACCAGCCCAGGTTCTTGGTGCCAGTTTGCAGAAGATTCTTGGCACTGTCAAACCAGCCTGACTTGGCACTGGTGCCAGCTTCACTCTCCTAGGCATCCTGCGCAATGCTGAATTTCAGGAGCCATACGGCCACTCTGGCCACAGGCCCCCAAACACAAACGCCGGCCATTTTCCCAGGTAAACAATACTCACCAGCCCAGGATCTTCGTGCCAGTTTGCAGAAGGTTCTTGGCACTGTCAAACCAGCCAGACTTGGCACTGGTGCCGGCTTGGCTTTGGTGGGAACTCAGCGCAATGCCGAATTGAGGAGCCAGCCATCCACTACGGGTCACAGACCACCGAACACAAACGCCGGCCATTTTCCCAGGTAAACAATACTCACCAGCACAGGTTCTTGGTTTCAGTTGGCAGGAGGTACTTGGCACGGTCAAGCCAACCTGACTTGGCACTGGTGCCGGCTTGGCTCTTGGAGGGACCCTGTGCAATACCGAATTTCAGGAGCCAGACGGCCACTCCGGGCCACAGCCCACCGAACACAAACGCCGGCCATTTTCCAAGGTAAACAATACTCACCAGCCCAGGTTCTTGGTGTCAGTTTGCAGAAGGTTCTTGGCACTGTCAAACCAGCCTGACTTGGCATGTTTTCCATCTTGGCTCCAGTAGGCATACTCTGCAATGCCAAATTTCAGGAGCCAGACGGCCACTCTGGACCACAGGCCCCAGAACACCAACACCGTCCCTTTCCCTGCCAAACAAAAGTCACTAGCACGGGTTCTGGGTTTCAGTTTGCAGTAGGTACTTGGAACTGTCAAAACCAGCCTGACTTGGCACTGGTGCCAGCTTGTCCCTGGGAGGGACCCTGCGCAGGGCCGAATTTCTGGAGCAAGCCGGGCAAAACTTGCAACAGCCCACCGAACACAAATGCCGCCCATTTTCCAAGGTAAACAATACTCACCAGCCCAGGTTCTTGGTGCCAGTTTGCAGAAGGTTCTTGGCACTGTCAAACCAGCCTGACTTCGCATGTTTGCCATCTTGGCTCTGGTAGGCACCCTGCGCAATGCCCAATATCAGGAGCCATACGGCCACTCTGGTCCACAGGCACCCATACACCAACATCGTCCCTTTTCCCTGCCAAACAAAAGTCACCAAACCAGGTTCTTGGTTTCAGTTTGCAGGAGGAACTTGGAATTGTCAAAACAGCCCGACTTGGCACTGATGCCAGTTTGGATCTTGGAGGAACCCTGCGCAATGCCGAATTTGAGGAGCCAGCCGACCACTCTGGGCCACAGCCCACAGAACACAAACGCAGGCCATTTTCCCAGGTAAACAATACTCACCAGCCCAGGTTCTTGGTGCCAGTTTTCTGGAGGTACTTGGATCTGTCAAACCAGCCTGACTTGGCACTGGTGCCAGCTTCACTCTCCTAGGCATCCTGAGCAATGCCGAATTTCAGGAGCCAGACGGCCACTCTGGACCACAGGACCCAGAACATCAACACCGTCCCTTTCCCTGCCAAACAAAAGTCACCAGCACGGGCTCTTGGTGCCAGTTTTCAGTAGGTACTTGAAACTGTCAAAACCAGCCTGACTTGGCACTAGTGCCAGCTTGGCTCTGGTAGGAACTCGGTGCCATGCCGAATTTCAGGAGCCATACGGCCACTCTGGACCAAAGGCCCCCAAACACAAATGCCGCCCACTTTCCCAGGTAAACAATACTATAAAACCCAGGTTCTTGGTGCCAGTTTGCAGAAGGTTCTCAGCACTGTCAAACCAGCGTGACTTGGCATGTTCGCCATCCTGGCTCTGGTTGACATTTTGCCCAAGGCGGAATTTCAGGAGCCAGCCGGCCACTTTGGACAACAGGCCCCAGAACACCAACATCGTCCCTTTTCCCTGCCAAACAAAAGTCACCAGCACGGGTTCTTGGTTTCAGTTTGCAGGAGGTCCTTGAAATTGTCAAAAATGCCTGACTTGGTTTGGATCGGGGCGGACCGTGTAGAATGCCGAATTTCAGGAGCCAGCCGGCCACTCTGTACCACAGGCCCCAGAACACCAACACCGGCCATTTTCCCAGGTAAACAATACTCACCAGCCCAGGTTCTTGGTGCCTGTTTGCAGAAGATTCTTGGCTGTAGTATTGTCCAAAAGGGTCCCAGGATGAGGGAAGAGACAAGAAAGTTGACTCCATGTATCAGCAAGCTAGGTTTATTATTTTATGATAGAAAATATATTAAAACTATACTAAAAGAACAGAAGAGAAAGGATTTCATCAGAAGGCTAAGCTAAGAATAGGAAAGGAAAGAATAACAAAGGCTTGTCTCTCACCGAGACAGTCTGGACAGGTGAACTGTGATTGGGCGTTAATTCCAAACAACCAGATGAGTCCAATCACAGATTCCCCCTGTTGCATTCCACAGCAGCAGATAAGAATTGTTTACAGTTTGTTCCTGAGGCCTCTCAGCTTCTCAGGAGGGAAAAATCCTAAGGAAAGGATTTTTCCTAAAACATGTCGGTGACACTTGGCACTGTCAAACCAGCCTGACTTGGCACTGGCGCCAGCTTCACTCTCGTAGGCATCCTGCGCAATGCCGAATTTCAGGACCCATACAGCCACTCCGGCCACAGGCCATTGAACAAAACGCCGGCCATTTTCCCAGCTAAACAATACTATAAAGCCCAGGTTCTTGGTTTCAGTTTGCTGAAGGTTCTTGGAACTGTCAAACCAGCCTGACTTGGCAGTGGTTCCAGCTCTGCTCTGGAAGGCACCCCACACAATGCCGAATTTCAGGAGCCCTGAGGCCACTCCAGGCCACAGCCCATCGAACACAAACGCCGACCATTTTCCCAGCTAAACTATACTCACCAGCCAGGGTAATTTGTGCCAGTTTGCAGAAGGTTCTTGGCACTGTCAAACCAGCCTGACTTGTTGCTGGTGCCAGCTTCACTCTCCTAGGCATCCTGCGCAATGCTGAATTTCAGGAGCCAGACGGCCACTCCGGGCCACAGGCCCCAGAACACCAACACCGTCCCTTTCCCTGCCAAACAAAAGTCACCAGCACGGGTTCTTGGTTTCAGTTTGCAGGAGGTACTTGGAACTGTCAAAACAGCATGACTTGGCACTGGTGCCAAATTGGATCTGGGAGGGACCCTATAGAATACTGAATTTCAGGAGCCAGACAGCCACTCTGGGCCACAGGCCCCCAAACACAAACGCCGGCCATTTTCCCAGCTAAACAATACTCACCAGCCCAGGTTCTTGTTGCCAGTTTGCAGAAGGTTCTTGGCACTGTCAAACCAGCCTGACTTATCACTGGTGCCAGCTTCACTCTCCTAGGCATCCTGCGTAATGCCGAATTTTAGGAGCCAGACGGCCACTCTGGACCACAGGCCCCCAAAGACAAACGCATGCCATTTTCCCAGGTAAACAATACTCACCAGCCCAGGTTCTTGTTGCCAGTTTGCAGAAGGTTCTTGGCACTGTCAAACCAGCCTGACTTGGCGCTGGTGTCAGCTTAGCTCTGGGAGGCACCCTGCGCAATGCCGATTTTCAGGAGCCCTGAGGTCACTCCAGGCCACAACCCGCTGAACTCAATCGCCGGCCATTTTCCCAGCTAAACAATACTCACCAGCCCAGGTTCTTGGTGTCAGTTTGCAAGAGCTACTTGGAACTGCCAAACCAACCTGACTTGGCACTGGTGCCAGCTCTGCTCTGGGAGGGACCATGCGCAATGCCGAATTTCAGAAGCCATATTGCCACTCTGGACAACAGGACCCCAAACACAAACGCCGGCCATTTTCCTAGGTAAAAAATACTCACCAGCCCAGGTTCTTGGTGCCAGTTTTCAAGAGCTACTTGGAACTGCCAAACCAACCTCACTTGGAACTGGTGCCAGCTTGGCTCTGGGAGGGACCATGTGCAATGCCGAATTACAGGAGCCATATTGCCACTCTGGACCACAGGACCCAGAACATCAACACCGTCCCTTTCCCTGCCAAACAAAAGTCACCAGTACGGGCTCTTGGTGCCAGTTTTCAGTAGGTACTTGAAACTGTCAAAACCAGCCTGACTTGGCACTCGTGCCAGCTTGGCTCTGGTAGGAACTCTGTGCAATGCCGAATTTCAGGAGCCAGCCGGCCACTCTGGACCACAGGCCCCCAAACACAAATTCCGGCCATTTCCCCAGCTAAACAATACTCACCAACCAAGCTTCTTGCTGTCAGTTTGCAAGAGGTACTTGGAACTGTCAAACCAGCCTGACTTGGCACTGGTGCCAGCTCTGCTCTGGAAGGCACCCCACACAATGCCAAATTTCAGGAGCCCAGAGGCCACTCCAGGCCAAAGCCCACCGAACACAAACGCCGACCATTTTCCCAGGTAAACAATACTCTCCAACCAAGGTTCTTGGTGTCAGTTTTCAAGTGCTACTTGGAACTGTGAAACCAGCCTGACTTGGCACTGGTGCCAGTTTGGATTGGGGAGGGACCCTATACAATACCAAATTTCAGGAGCCATATTGCCACTCTGGACCACAGGACCCCAAACACAAACGCCGGCCATTTTCCTAGGTAAAAAATACGCCCCAGCCCAGGTTCTACGTGCCAGTTTGCAGAAGGTTCTTGGCACTGTCAAAACCAGCCTGACTTATCACTGGTACCAGCTTCAGTCTCGTAGGCATCCTGCGCAATGCCGAATTTCAGGAGCCATAGGGCCACTCCGGGCCAGAGCCCACCCAACACAAAAGCCGCCCATTTTCCCAGGTAAACAATACTCACCAGCCCAGTTTCTTGTTGCCAGTTTGCAGAAGGTTCTTGGCACTGTCAAACCAGCCTGACTTGGCGCTGGTGTCAGCTTAGCTCTGGGAGGCACCCTGCGCAATGCCGAATTTCAGGAGCCATACGGCCACTCCAGGCCACAACCCGCTGAACTCAATCGCCGGCCATTTTCCCAGCTAAACAATACTATAAAGCCCAGGTTCTTGGTGTCAGTTTGCTGAAGGTACTTGGAACTGTCAAACCAACCTGACTTGGCACTGGTGCCAGCTTCACTCTCCTAGGCATCCTGCGCAATGCTGAATTTCAGGAGCCAGACGGCCACTCCGGGCCACAGGCCCCAGAACACCAACACCGTCCCTTTCCCTGCCAAACAAAAGTCACCAGCACGGGTTCTTGGTTTCAGTTTGCAGTAGGTACTTGGAACTGTCAAAACAGCGTGACTTGGCACTGGTGCCAAATTGGATCTGGGAGGGACCCTATACAATGCCAAATTTCAGGAGCCAGCCGGACACTCTGGGAAACCGGCACCCAAACACAAACGCCGGCCATTTTCCCAGGTAAACAATACTCACCAGCCCAGGTTCTTGTTGCCAGTTTGCAGAAGGTTCTTGGCACTGTCAAACCAGCCTGACTTGGCACTGGTGCCAGCTTCACTCTCCTAGGCATCCTCTGCAATGCCGAATTTCAGGAGCCAGACGGCCACTCTGGCCCACAGCCCACCGAACACAAACGCCGGCCATTTTACTAGGTAAACAATACTCACCAGCCCTGGTTCTTGTTGCCAGTTTGCAGAAGGTTCTTGGCGCTGTCAATCCAGCCTGACTAGGCATTGTTGCCAGCTTGGCTCTAGTAGGCACTCTGTGCAATGCCGAATTTCAGGAGCCATACGGCAACTCTGGACCACAGGCCCCCAAACACAAACGCCGCCCACTTTCCCAGGTAAACAATACTCTCCAACCAAGGTTCTTGGTGTCAGTTTGCAAGAGCTACTTGGAACTGTGAAACTAGCCTGACTTTGTGCTAGTGCCAGCTCTGCTCTGGTAGGCACCCTGCACAGTGCCGAATTTGAGGAGCCATACGGCCACTCCAGGCCACAGCCCACCGAACACAAACGCCGACCATTTTCCCAGGTAAACAATACGCACCAGCACAGGTTCTTGGTGCAAGTTTTCTGGAGGTACCTGGATCTTTCAAACCAGCCTCACTTGGCACTGGTGCCAGCTTCACTCTCCTAGGCATCCTCTGCAATGCCGAATTTCAGGAGCCATACGGCCACTCTGGCCACAGGCCCCCAAACAAAAACGCCGGCCATTTTCCCAGGTAAACAATTCTCACTAGCCCAGGTTCTTTGTGTCAGTTAGCAGGAGGTACCTGGCACTGTCAAACCAGCCTGACTTGGCGCTGGTGTCAGCTTAGCTCTGGGAGGCACCCTGCGCAATGCCGAATTTCAGGAGCCATATGGCCACTCCTGACCACAGGCCACCGAACACAAACGCCGCCCATTTTCCCAGGTAAACAATACTAAGAAGCCCAGGATCTTGGTGTCAGTTTGCAAGAGCTACTTGGAACTGTCAAACCAACCTGACTTGGCACTGGTGCCAGCTTGGCTCTTGGAGGGACCATGCGCAATGCCGAATTTCAGGAGCAAGCCGGCCACTCTGGACCACAGCCCACTGAACACAATCGCCACCGATTTTCCCAGCTAAACGATACTCACTAGCCCAGGTTCTTGGGGCCAATTTTCTGGAGGTACTTGGAACTGTCATACCAGCCTGACTTGGCAGTGTTACCAGCTTCAGTCTCCTAGGCATCCTGCGCAATGCCGAATTTCAGGAGCCGTACGGCCACTCCGGGTCACAGACCTCCGAACACAAACGCCGCCCATTTTCCCAGCTAAACAATACAAAAAGCCCAGGATCTTGGTTTCAGTTTGCAAGAGCTACTTGGAACTGTCAAAACAACCTGACTTGACACTGGTGCCAGCTTGGCTCTTAGAGGGACCATGCGCAATGCCGGATTTTAGGAGTAAGCCGGCCACTCTGGAACACAGCCCACTGAACACAATCTCCGCATTTTTTCCCAGCTAAACAATACTCACTAGCCCAGGTTCTTGGTGCCAGTTTTCTGGAGGTACTTGGAACTGTCATACCAGCATGACTTTGCAGTGTTGCCAGCTTCACTCTCCTAGGCATCCTGCGCAATGCTGAATTTCAGGAGCCAGACGGCCACTCCAGGCCACAGGCCCCAGAACACCAACACCGTCCCTTTCCCTGCCAAACAAAAGTCACCAGCACGGGTTCTTGGTTTCAGTTTGCAGGAGGTACTTGGAACTGTCAAAACCAGCGTGACTTGGCACTGGTGCCAAATTGGATCTGGGAGGGACCCTATAGAATACTGAATTTCAGTAGCCATACGGCCACTCTGGGCCACAGGCCCCTAAACAAAAACGCCGGCCATTTTCCCAGCTAAACAATACTCACCAGCCCAGGTTCTTGGTGCCAGTTTGCAGAAGGTTCTTGGCACTGTCAAACCAGCCTGACTTGGCAGTGGTGCCAGCTTCACTCTCCTAGGCATCCTGCGTAATGCCGAATTTTAGGAGCCAGACGGCCACTCTGGACTACAGGCCCCCAAACACAAACGCATGCCATTTTCCCAGGTAAACAATACTCACCAGCCCAGGTTCTTGTTGCCAGTTTGCAGAAGGTTCTTGGCACTGTCAAACCAGCCTGACTTGGCGCTGGTGTCAGCTTAGCTCTGGGAGGCACCCTGCGCAATGCCGATTTTCAGGAGCCCTGAGGTCACTCCAGGCCACAACCCGCTGAACTCAATCGCCGGCCATTTTCCCAGCTAAACAATACTCACCAGCCCAGGTTCTTGGTGTCAGTTTGCAAGAGCTACTTGGAACTGCCAAACCAACCTGACTTGGCACTGGTGCCAGCTCTGCTCTGGGAGGGACCATGCGCAATGCCGAATTTCAGAAGCCATATTGCCACTCTGGACAACAGGACCCCAAACACAAACGCCGGCCATTTTCCTAGGTAAAAAATACTCACCAGCCCAGGTTCTTGGTGCCAGTTTTCAAGAGCTACTTGGAACTGCCAAACCAACCTCACTTGGAACTGGTGACAGCTTGGCTCTGGGAGGGACCATGCGCAATGCCGAATTTTAGGAGCCATATTGCCACTGTGGACCACAGGACCCCAAACACAAACGCCGGCCATTTTCCTAGGTAAAAAATACTCCCCAGCCCTGGTTCTTCGTGCCAGTTTGCAGAAGGTTCTTGGCACTGTCAAACCAGCCTGACTTGGCACTGGTGCCAGCTTCACTTTCGTAGGCATCCTGCGCAATGCCGAATTTCAGGAGCCATAGGGCCACTCCGGGCCAGAGCCCACCCAACACAAAAGCCGCCCATTTTCCCAGGTAAACAATACTCACCAGCCCAGTTTCTTGTTGCCAGTTTGCAGAAGGTTCTTTACACTGTCAAACCAGCCTGACTTGGCACTGGTGCCAGCTTGGCTTTGGTAGGCACTCTGCGCAATGCCGAATTTCAGGAGCCATATTGCCACTCTGGACCACAGGACCCCAAACACAAACGCCGGCCATTTTCCTAGGTAAAAAATACTCACCAGCCCAGGTTCTTGGTGCCAGTTTGCAGAAAGTTCTTGGCACTGTCAAACCAGCCTGACTTATCACTGGTGCCAGCTTCACTCTCGTAGGCATCCTGCGCAATGCCGAATTTTAGGAGCCAGACGGCCACTCTGGACCACAGGCCCCCAAACACAAACGCATGCCATTTCCCCAGCTAAACAATACTCACCAGCCCAGCTTCTTGGCGCCAGTTTGCAGAAGGTTCTTGGCACCGTCAAACCAGCCTGACTTGGCGCTGGTGTCAGCTTAGCTCTGGGAGGCACCCTGCGCAATGCCGAATTTCAGGAGCCATACGGCCACTCCAGGCCACAACCCGCCGAACTCAATCGCCAGCCATTTTCCCAGCTAAACAATACTCACCAGCCCAGGTTCTTGGTGTCAGTTTGCAAGAGCTACTTGGAACTGCCAAACCAACCTGACTTGGCACTGGTGCCAGCTTGGCTCTGGGAGGGACCATGCGCAATGCCGAATTTCAGGAGCCAGCCTTCCACTCCTGGTCACAGACCACCGAACACGAACGCCGCCCATTTTCCCCGGTATCAATACTATAAAACCCAGGTTCTTGGTTTCAGTTTGCTGAAGGTACTTGGAACTGTCAAACCAGCCTGACTTGGCACTGGTGCCTGCTTCAATCTCGTAGGCATCCTGCGCAATGCCAAATATCAGGAGCCATAGGGCCACTCTGGAACACAAGACCCAAAGACAAATTCCGGCCATTTCCCCAGCTAAACAATACTCACCAACCAATGTTCTTGGTGTCAGTTTGCAAGAGGTACTTAGAATTGTCAAACCAGCCTGACTTGGCACTGGTGTCAGCTCTGATCTGGAAGGCACCCCGCACAATGCCGAATTTCAGGAGCCCTGAGGCCACTCCAGGCCACAGCCCACCAAACACAAACGCCGGCCATTTTCCCAGCTTAACAATACTCACCAGCCCAGGTTGTTGGTGCCAGTTTGCTGAAGGTTCTTGGCATTGTCAAAAAAGCCTGACTTGGCACTGGTGCCAGCTTCACTCTCGTAGGAATCCTCTGCAATGCCAGATTTCAGGAGCCATACGGCCACTCTGGACCGCAGGCCCCCAAACACAAACGCCGGCCATTTTCCCAGCTAAATAATTCTCACCAGCCCTGGTTCTTGGTGTCAGTTTGCAGGATGGACCTGGCACTGTCAAACCAGCCTGACTTGGTGCTGGTGCCAGCTTGGCTCTGGGAGGCACCCTGCGCAATGCCGAATTTCAGGAGCCCTGAGGCCACTCCAGGCCACAGGCCACCGAACACAAACGCCGCCCGTTTTCCCAGCCAAACAATGCTAAGAAGCCCAGGATCTTGGTGTCAGTTTGCAAGAGCTACTTGGAACTGTCAAACCAACCCGACTTGGCACTGGTGCCAGCTTGGCTCTGGGAGGGACCATGCTCAATGCTGAATTTCAGGAGCAAGCCGGCCACTCTGGGCCACAGCCCACCGAACACAATCTCCGCCTATTTTCCCAGCTAAACAATACTCATTAGCCCAGGTTCTTGGTCTACAGTTTTCTGGAGGTACTTGAAACTGTCCTACGAGTCTGACTTGGCAGTGTTGCCAGCTTCACTCTCCTAGGCATCCTGCGCAATGCCGAATTTCAGGAGCCAGCCGTCAATTCCATGTCACAGACCACCGAACACAAACGCCGGCCATTTTCCCCGGTAAACAATACTATAAAGCCCAGGTTCTTGGTTTCAGTTTGCTGAAGGTTCTTGGCACTGTCAAACCAGCCTGACTTGGCACTGCTGCCAGCTTGGCTCTGGTAGGCACTCTGTGTAATGCCGAATTTCAGGAGCCATACGGCCACTCTGGACCACAGGACCCCAAACACAAACGCCGCCCATTTTCCCCTGTAAACAATACTATAAAACCCAGGTTCTTGGTGCCAGATTGCAGAAGGTACTTGGCACTGTCAAACCAGCCTGACTTGGCATGTTTGCCATCTTGGCTCTGGTAGGCATCCTGCGCAATGCCTAATATCAGGAGCCATACGGCCACTCTGGACCACAGGCCCCAGAATACCAACATCGTCCCTTTTCCCTGCCCAACAAAAGTCAACAACCCAGGTTCTTGGTCTCAGTTTGCAGGAGGTACTTGAAATTGTCAAAACAGACTGACTTGGCACTGGTGCCAGTTTGAATCGGGGAGGGACCCTGTACAATGCCGAATTTCAGGAGCCAGCCGGCCACTCTGGGCCACAGGCCCACCGAACACAAACTCCGGTCGTATTCCCAGGTAAACAATATTCACCAGGCCAGGTTCTTGGGGTCAGTTTGCAGAAGGTTCTTGGCTCTGTCAAACCCGCCGGACTAGGCAGTGGTGCCAGCTTGGCTCTGGTAGGCACTATGTGGAATGCCGAATTTGAGGAGCCATACGGCCACTCTGGCCACAGGCCCCCAAACACAAACGCCGACCACTTTCCCAGCTAAACAATACTATAAATCCCAGCTTCTTGGTGCCAGTTTGCAGAAGGTTCTTGGCACTGTCAAACCAGCCTGACTTGGCACTGGTGCCAGCTTCACTCTCGTAGGAATCCTGCGCAATGCCGAATTTCAGGAGCCAGACGGCCACTCTGGCCACAGGCCCCCAAACACAAACGCCGGCCATTTTCCCAGGTAAACAAAAGTCACCAACATGGGATGTTCGTGCAAGTTTGCAGAAGGTTCTTGGCACTGTCAAACCAGCCTGACTTGGCACTGGTGCCAGCTTGGCTTTGGTAGGCACTCTGCGCAATGCCGAATTTCAAGAGCCAGCCATCCACTCCGGTTCACAGACCACCGAACACAATTGCCGGCCATTTTCCCAGGTAAAAAATACTCACCAGCACAGGTTCTTGGTTTCAGTTTGCTGAAGGTTCTTGGCACTGTCAAACCAGCCTGACTTGGCACTGGTGCCAGCTTCACTCTCGTAGGCATCCTGCGCAATGCCGAATTTCAAGAACCGTACGGCCACTCTGGACCAAAGGCCCCAGACACAAACACCGGCCATTTTCCCAGGTAAACAATGCTCTCCAACAAAGGTTCTTGGTGTCAGTTTTCAAGAGCTACTTTGAACTGTCAAACCAGCCTGACTTGGCGCTGGTGCCAGCTCTGCTCTGGTAGGCACCCTGCACAATGCCAAATTTGAGGAGCCATGCGGCCACACCAGGCCACAGCCCACCGAACACAAACGCCGGCCATTTTCCCAGGTAAACAATACTCAGCAGCCCAGGTTCTTGGTGCCAGATATCTGGAGGTACTCGGATCTGTCAAACCAGCCTGACTTGGCAATGGTGCCTGCTTCACTCTCCTAGGCATCCTGCGCAAAGCCGAATTTCAGGAGCCATACGGCCACTCTGGACCAAAGGCCACCAAACACAAACGCATGCCATTTTCCCAGGTAAACAATACTCACCAGCCCAGGTTCTTGTTGCCAGTTTGCAGAAGGTTCTTGGCACCGTCAAGCCAGCCTGACTTGGCGCTGGTGTCAGCTTAGCTCTGGGAGGCACCCTGCGCAATGCCGAATTTCAGGAGCCATACGGCCACTCCAGGCCACAACCCGCTGAACTCAATCGCCGGCCATTTTCCCAGCTAAACAATACTATAAAGCCCAGGTTCTTGGTGTCAGTTTGCTGAAGGTACTTGGAACTGTCAAACCAACGTGACTTTGCACTGGTGCCAGCTTCACTCTCCTAGGCATCCTGCGCAATGCTGAATTTCAGCAGCCAGACGGCCACTCTGAACCACAGGCCCCCAAACACAAACGCATGCCATTTTCCAAGGTAAACAATACTCACCAGCCCAGGTTCTTGGTGCCAGTTTGCAGAAGGTTCTTGGCACTGTCAAACCAGCCTGACTTGGCACTGGTTCCAGCTTCACTCTCCTAGGCATCCTGCGTAATGCCGAATTTTAGGAGCCAGACGGCCACTCTGGACCACAGGCCCCCAAACACAAACGCATGCCATTTTCCCAGGTAAACAATACTCACCAGCCCAGGTTCTTGTTGCCAGTTTGCAGAAGGTTCTTGGCACTGTCAAACCAGCCTGACTTGGCACTGGTGCTAGCTTCACTTTCGTAGGCATCCTGCGTAATGCCGAATTTTAGGAGCCAGACGGCCACTCTGGACCGCAGGCCCCCAAAGACAAAGTCATGCCATTTTCCCAGCTAAACAATACTCACCAGCCCAGGTTCTTGTTGCCAGTTTGCAGAAGGTTCTTGGCACTGTCAAACCAGCCTGACTTGGCGCTGGTGTCAGCTTAGCTCTGGGAGGCACCCTGCGCAATGCCGATTTTCATGAGCCCTGAGGTCACTCCAGGCCACAACCCGCCGAACTCAATCGCCGGCCATTTTCCCAGCTAAACAATACTCACCAGCCCAGGTTCTTGGTGTCAGTTTGCAAGAGCTACTTGGAACTGCCAAACCAAACTGACTTGGCACTGGTGCCAGCTTGGCTCTGGGAGGGACCATGCGCAATGCCAAATTTCAGGAGCCATATTGCCACTCTGGACCACAGGACCCCAAACACGAACGCCGGCAATTTTCCTAGGTAAAAAATACTCACCAGCCCAGGTTCTTGGTGCCAGTTTTCAAGAGCTACTTGAACTGCCAAACCAACCTCACTTGGAACTGGTGCCAGCTTGGCTCTGGGAGGGACCATGCGCAATGCCGAATTTCAGGAGCCATATTGCCACTCTGGACCACAGGCCCCAGAACACAAACGCCGGCCATTTTCCTAGGTAAAAAATACTCCCCAGCCCAGGTTCTTCGTGTTAGTTTGCAGAAAGTTCTTGGCACTGTCAAACCAGCCTGACTTATCACTGGTGCCAGCTTCAGTCTCGTAGGCATCCTGCGCAATGCCGAATTTCAGGAGACATATTGCCACTCTGGACCACAGGCCCCCAAACACAAACGCATGCCATTTCCCCAGCTAAACAATACTCACCAGCCCAGGTTCTTGTTGCCAGTTTGCAGAAGGTTCTTGGCACTGTCAAACCAGCCTGACTTGGCACTGGTGCCAGCTTGGCTCTAGTAGGCACTCTGCACAATGCCGAATTTCAGGAGCCATACGGGCACTCCCGGCCCCAGGCCATTGAACAAAACGCCGGAAATTTTCCCAGCTAAACAATACTATAAAGCCCAGGTTCTTGGTGTCAGTTTGCAAGAGCTACTTAGAACTGTCCGACCAACCTGACTTGGCACTGGTGCCAGCTTGGCTCTGGGAGGGACCATGCGCAATGCCGAATTTCTGGAGCCAGCCGTCCACTCCGGGCCACAGCCCACCAAACACAAAAGCCGGCCATTTTCCCAGGTAAACAATACTCACCAGCCCAGGTTCTTGGTGTCAGTTTGCAGAAGGTTCTTGGCACCGTCAAGCCAGCCTGACTTGGCGCTGGTGTCAGCTTAGCTCTGGGAGGCACCCTGCGCAATGCCGAATTTCAGGAGCCATACGGCCACTCCAGGCCACAACCCGCCGAACTCAATCGCCAGCCATTTTCCCAGCTAAACAATACTCACCAGCCCAGGTTCTTGGTGTCAGTTTGCAAGAGCTACTTGGAACTGCCAAACCAACCTGACTTGGCACTGGTGCCAGCTTGGCTCTGGGAGGGACCATGCGCAATGCCGAATTTCAGGAGCCAGCCTTCCACTCTCGGTCACAGACCACCGAACACGAACGCCGCCCATTTTCCCCGGTATCAATACTATAAAACCCAGGTTCTTGGTTTCAGTTTGCTGAAGGTACTTGGAACTGTCAAACAAGCCTGACTTGGCACTGGTGCCTGCTTCACTCTCGTAGGCATCCTGCGCAATGCCAAATTTCAGGAGCCATACGGCCACTCTGGACCACAAGACCCAAAGAAAAATTCCGGCCATTTCCCCAGCTAAACAATACTCACCAACCAAGGTTCTTGGTGTCAGTTTGCAAGAGGTACTTGGAACTGTCAAACCAGCCTGCCTTGGCACTGGTGCCAGCTCTGCTCTGGAAGGCACCCCGCACAATGCCGAATTTCAGGAGCCTGAGGCCACTCCAGGCGACAGCCCACCGAACACAAACGCCGACCATTTTCCCAGCTAAACAATACTCACCAGCCCGGGTAATTTGTGCCAGTTTGCAGAAGGTTCTTGACACTGTCAAACCAGCATGACTTGGCAGTAGTGCCAGCTTCACACTCCTAGGCATCCTGCGCAATGCCGAATTTCAGGAGCCAGCCGTCCATTCCATGTAACAGACCACCGAACACAAACGGCGCCCATTTTCCCCGGTAAACAATATTATAAAGCCCAGGTCCTTGGTTTCAGTTTGCTGAAGGTTCTTGGAACTGTCAAACCAGCCTGACTTGGCACTGGTGCCAGCTTGGCTCTGGTAGGCACTATGTGGAATGCCGAATTTGAGGAGCCATACGGCCACTCTGGCCACAGGCCCCCAAACACAAACGCCGCCCACTTTCCCAGCTAAACAATACTATAAATCCCAGCTTCTTGGTGCCAGTTTGCAGAAGGTTCTTGGCAGTGTAAAACCAGCCTGACTTGGCACAGCTCCCAGCTTCACTCTCCTAGGCATCCTGCGCAATGCCGAATTTCAGGAGCCAGACGGCCACTCTGGCCACAGGCCCCCAAACACAAACGCTGGCCATTTTCCCAGGTAAACAAAAGTCACCAACAGGGGATGTTCGTGCCAGTTTGCAGAAGGTTCTTGGCACTGTCAAACCAGCCTGACTTGGCACTGGTGCCAGCTTGGCTTTGGTAGGCACTCTGCGCAATGCCGAATTTCAAGAGCCAGCCATCCACTCCGGTTCACAGACCACCGAACACAAACGCCGGCCATTTTCCCAGCTAAACAATACTCACCAGCACAGGTTCTTGGTTTCAGTTTGCTGAAGGTTCTTGGCACTGTCAAACCAGCCTGACTTGGCACTGGTGCCAGCTTCACTCTCGTAGGCATCCTGCGCAATGCCGAATTTCAAGAACCGTACGGCCACTCTGGACCAAAGGCCCCAGACACAAACACCGGCCATTTTCCCAGGTAAACAATGCTCTCCAACAAAGGTTCTTGGTGTCAGTTTTCAAGAGCTACTTTGAACTGTCAAACCAGCCTGACTTGGCGCTGGTGCCAGCTCTGCTCTGGTAGGCACCCTGCACAATGCCAAATTTGAGGCGCCATGCGGCCACTCCAGGCCACAGCCCACCGAACACAAACGCCGGCCATTTTCCCAGGTAAACAATACTCAGCAGCCCAGGTTCTTGGTGCCAGATATCTGGAGGTACTCGGATCTGTCAAACCAGCCTGACTTGGCAATGCTGCCTGCTTCACTCTCCTGGGCATCCTGCGCAAAGCCGAATTTCAGGAGCCATACGGCCACTCTGGGCCACAGCCCATTTAACACAAACGGCGCCCATTTTCCCAGCTAAACAATACTCACCAGCCCAGGTTCTTGGTGTCAGTTTGCAGGAGCTACTTGGAACTGTCAAACCAACCTGACTTTGCACTGGTGCCAGCTTGGCTCTGGGAGGGACCATGCGCAATGCCGAATTTCAGGAGCCATACGGCCACTCTGGGTCACAGACTACCAAACAAAAAACGCCCCCCATTTTCCCAGCTGAACAATACTCACCAGCCCCGGTTGTTGGTGCCAGTTTGCTGAAGGTTCTTGGCATTGTCAAAACAGCCTGACTTGGCACTGGTGCCAGCTTCACTCTCGTAGGAATCCTCTGCAATGCCAGATTTCAGGAGCCATACGGCCACTCTGGACCACAGGCCCCCAAACACAAACGCCGGCCATTTTCCCAGCTAAATAATTCTCACCAGCCCTGGTTCTTGGTGTCAGTTAGCAGGATGGACCTGGCACTGTCAAACCAGCCTGACTTGGTGCTGGTGCCAGCTTGGCTCTGGGAGGCACCCTGCGCAATGCCGAATTTCAGGAGCCATACGGCCACTCCAGGCCACAGGCCACCGAACACAAACGCCGCCCGTTTTCCCAGCCAAACAATACTAAGAAGCCCAGGATCTTGGTGTCAGTTTGCAAGAGCTACTTGGAACTGTCAAACCAACCCGACTTGGCACTGGTGCCAGCTTGGCTCTGGGAGGGACCATGCTCACTGCCGAATTTCAGGAGCCAGCCGGCCACTCTGGGCCACAGGCCCACCGAACACAAACTCCGGTCGTATTCCCAGGTAAACAATATCCACCAGGCCAGGTTCTTGGGGTCAGTTTGCAGAATTTTCTTGGCACTGTCAAACCCGCCGGACTAGGCAGTGGTGCCAGCTTGGCTCTGGTAGGCACTATGTGGAATGCTGAATTTGAGGAGCCATACGGCCACTCTGGCCACAGGCCCCCAAACACAAACGCCGCCCACTTTCCCAGCTAAACAATACTATAAATCCCAGCTTCTTGGTGCCAGTTTGCAGAAGGTTCTTGGCACTGTCAAACCAGCCTGACTTGGCACTGGTGCCAGCTTCACTCTCGTAGGAATCCTGCGCAATGCCGAATTTCAGGAGCCAGACGGCCACTCTGGCCACAGGCCCCCAAACACAAACGCCGGCCATTTTCCCAGGTAAACAAAAGTCACCAACAGGGGATGTTCGTGCCAGTTTGCAGAAGGTTCTTGGCACTGTCAAACCAGCCTGACTTGGCACTGGTGCCAGCTTGGCTTTGGTAGGCACTCTGCGCAATGCCGAATTTCAAGAGCCAGCCATCCACTCCGGTTCACAGACCACCGAACACAAACGCCGGCCATTTTCCCAGCTAAACAATACTCACCAGCACAGGTTCTTGGTTTCAGTTTGCTGAAGGTTC
The DNA here is from genome assembly GCF_027477595.1 of Haemorhous mexicanus. Lineage (NCBI taxonomy): Eukaryota > Metazoa > Chordata > Aves > Passeriformes > Fringillidae > Haemorhous > Haemorhous mexicanus. The sequence goes on along the minus strand of NC_082363.1, from coordinate 100,660 downwards.
TTGGCACTGTCAAACCAGCCTGACTTGGCACTGGTGCTAGCTTCACTCTCGTAGGCATCCTGCGCAATGCCGAATTTCAAGAACCGTACGGCCACTCTGAACCACAGGCCCCAGACACAAACACCGGCCATTTTCCCAGGTAAACAATGCTCTCCAACAAAGGTTCTTGGTGTCAGTTTTCAAGAGCTACTTTGAACTGTCAAACCAGCCTGACTTGGCGCTGGTGCCAGCTTGGCTCTGGGAGGTACCATGCGCAATGCCGAATTTCAGGAGCCATACGGCCACTCCAGGCCACAACCCGCCGAACTCAATCGCCAGCCATTTTCCCAGCTAAACAATACTATAAAGCCCAGGTTCTTGGTGTCAGTTTGCAAGAGCTACTTGGAACTGCCAAACCAACCTGACTTGGCACTGGTGGCAGCTTGGCTCTGGGAGGGACCATGCGCAATGCCGAATTTCAGGAGCCAGCCGTCCACTCTGGGTCACAGACTAGCAAACAAAAAACGCCCCCCATTTTCCCAGCTAAACAATACTCACCAGCCCCGGTAGTTGGTGCCAGTTTGCTGAAGGTTCTTGGCATTGTCAAACCAGCCTGACTTGGCACTGGTGCCAGCTTCACTCTCGTAGGAATCCTCTGCAATGCCAGATTTTAGGAGCCATATGGCCACTCTGGACCACAGGCCCCCAAACACAAACGCCGGCCATTTTCCCAGCTAAACAATACTCACCAGCCCAGGTTCTTGGTTTCAGTTTGCAGGATGTACTTGGAATTGTCAAAACAGCCTGACTTGGCACTGGTGCCTGCTTCACTCTCCTAGGCATCCTCTGCAATGCCGAATTTCAGGAGCCAGACGGCCACTCTGGACCACAGGACCCCAAACAAAAACGCCGGCCATTTTCCCAGCTAAATAATTCTCACCAGCCCTGGTTCTTGGTGTCAGTTAGCAGGATGGACCTGGCACTGTCAAACCAGCCTGACTTGGTGCTGGTGCCAGCTTGGCTCTGGGAGGCACCCTGCGCAATGCCGAATTTCAGGAGCCATACGGCCACTCCAGGCCACAGGCCACCGAACACAAACGCCGCCCGTTTTCCCAGCCAAACAATACTAAGAAGCCCAGGTTCTTGGTGTCAGTTTGCAAGAGCTACTTGGAACTGTCAAACCAACCCGACTTGGCACTGGTGCCAGCTTGGCTCTGGGAGGGACCATGCTCAATGCCGAATTTCTGGAGCAAGCCGGCCACTCTGGGCCACAGCCCACCGAACACAATCTCCGCCTATTTTCCCAGCTAAACAATACTCATTAGCCCAGGTTCTTGGTCCACAGTTTTCTGGAGGTACTTGGAACTGTCCTACCAGTCTGACTTGGCAGTGTTGCCAGCTTCACTCTCCTAGGCATCCTGCGCAATGCCGAATTTCAGGAGCCAGCCGTCCATTCTATGTCACAGACCACCGAACACAAACGGCGCCCATTTTCCCAGGTAAACAATACTCACCAGCCCAGGTTCTTGGTTTCAGTTTGCTGAAGGTTCTTGGCACTGTCAAACCAGCCTGACTTGGCACTGCTGCCAGCTTGGCTCTGGTAGGCACTCTGTGTAATGCCGAATTTCAGGAGCCATACGGCCACTCTGGACCACAGGACCCCAAACACAAACGCCGCCCATTTTCCCCGGTAAACAATACTATAAAACCCAGGTTCTTGGTGCCAGATTGCAGAAGGTACTTGGCACTGTCAAACCAGCCTGACTTGGCATGTTTGCCATCTTGGCTCTGGTAGGCATCCTGCGCAATGCCTAATATCAGGAGCCATACGGGCGCTCTGGACCACAGGCCCCAGAATACCAACATCGTCCCTTTTCCCTGCCCAACAAAAGTCAACAACCCAGGTTCTTGGTCTCAGTTTGCAGGAGGTACTTGAAATTGTCAAAACAGACTGACTTGGCACTGGTGCCAGTTTGAATCGGGGAGGGACCCTGTACAATGCCGAATTTCAGGAGCCAGCCGGCCACTCTGGGCCACAGGCCCACCGAACACAAACTCCGGTCGTATTCCCAGGTAAACAATATCCACCAGGCCAGGTTCTTGGGGTCAGTTTGCAGAAGGTTCTTGGCTCTGTCAAACCCGCCGGACTAGGCAGTGGTGCCAGCTTGGCTCTGGTAGGCACTATGTGGAATGCCGAATTTGAGGAGCCATACGGCCACTCTGGCCACAGGCCCCCAAACACAAACGCCGCCCACTTTCCCAGGTAAACAAAAGTCACCAACATGGGATGTTCGTGCCAGTTTGCAGAAGGTTCTTGGCACTGTCAAACCAGCCTGACTTGGCACTGGTGCCAGCTTGGCTTTGGTAGGCACTCTGCGCAATGCCGAATTTCAAGAGCCAGCCATCCACTCCGGTTCACAGACCACCGAACACAAACGCCGGCCATTTTTCCAGCTAAACAATACTCACCAGCGCAGGTTCTTGGTTTCAGTTTGCTGAAGGTTCTTGGCATTGTCAAACCAGCCTGACTTGGCACTGGTGCTAGCTTCACTCTCGTAGGCATCCTGCGCAATGCCGAATTTCAAGAACCATACGGCCACTCTGAACCACAGGCCCCAGACACAAACACCGGCCATTTTCCCAGGTAAACAATACTCTCCAACAAAGGTTCTTGGTGTCAGTTTTCAAGAGCTACTTTGAACTGTCAAACCAGCCTGACTTGGCGCTGGTGCCAGCTCTGCTCTGGTAGGCACCCTGCACAATGCCAAATTTGAGGAGCCATGCGGCCACTCCAGGCCACAGCCCACCGAACACAAACGCCAGCCATTTTCCCAGCTAAACAATACTCACCAGCCCAGGTTCTTGGTGCCAGATATCTGGAGGTACTCGGATCTGTCAAACCAGCCTGACTTGGCAATGGTGCCTGCTTCACTCTCCTAGGCATCCTGCGCAAAGCCGAATTTCAGGAGCCATAGGGCCACTCCGGGCCAGAGCCCACCGAACACAAACGGCGCCCATTTTCCCAGGTAAACAATACTCACCAGCGCAGGTTCTTGGTGCCAGTTTGCAGAAGGTCCTTGCCACTGTCAAACCAGCCTGACTTGGCACTGGTGCCAGCTTGGCTTTGGTAGGCACTCTGCGCAATGCCGAATTTCTGAAACCATATGGCCACTCTGGACCACAGGACCCCAAACACAAACGCCGGCCATTTTCCTAGGTAAAAAATATTCACCAGCCCAGGTTCTTGGTGCCAGTTTGCAGAAGGTTCTTGGCACTGTCAAACCGGCCTGACTTATCACTGGTGCCAGCTTCACTCTCCTAGGAATCCTGCGCAATGCCGAATTTCAGGAGACATACGGCCACTCCGCGCCACAGCCCACCGAACACAAACGAATTCCATTTTCCCAGGTAAACAATACTCACCAGCCCAGCTTCTTGGTGCCAGTTTACAGAAGGTTCTTGGCACTGTCAAACCAGCCTGACTTGGCACTGGTGCCAGCTTGGCTTTGGTAGGTACTCTGCGCAATGCCGAATTTTAGGAGCCATACGGCCACTCCAGGCCACAACCCGCCGAACTCAATCGCCGCCCATTTTCCCAGCTAAACCATACTATATAGCCCAGGTTCTTGGTGTCAGTTTGCAAGAGCTACTTGGAACTGTCAAACCAGCCTGACTTGGCACTGGTGCCAGCTTGGCTCTGGGAGGGACCATGCGCAATGTCGAATTTCAGGAACCATACGGCCACTCTGGACGACTAGACCCAAAGACAAATTCCGGCCATTTCCCCAGCTAAACAATACTCACCAACCAAGGTTCTTGGTGTCAGTTTGAAGAGGTACTTGGAACTGTCAAACCAGCCTGACTTGGCACTGGTGCCAGCTCTGCTCTGGAAGGCACCCCACACAATGCCAAATTTCAGGAGCCCTGAGGCCACTCCAGGCCACAGCCCACCGAACACAAACGCCGACCATTTTCCCAGCTAAACAATACTCACCAGCCCGGGTAATTTGTGCCAGTTTGCAGAAGGTTCTTGACACTGTCAAACCAGCCTGACTTGGCAGTAGTGCCAGCTTCACTCTCATAGGCATCCTGCGCAATGCTGAATTTCAGGAGCCAGACGGCCACTCCAGACCACAGGCCCCAGAACACCAACACCGTCCCTTTCCCTGCCAAACAAAAGTCACCAACACGGGTTCTTGGTTTCAGTTTGCAGGAGGTACTTGGAACTGTCAAAACCAGCGTGACTTGGCACTGGTGCCAGTTTGCATCTGGGAGGGACCCCATACAATGCCAAATTTCAGGAGCCATACGGCCACTCTGGGCCACAGGCCCCCAAACACAAACGCCGGCCATTTTCCTAGGTAAACAATACTCACCAGCCCAGGTTCTTGGTGCCAGTTTGCAGAAGTTACTTGGCACTGTCAAACCAGCCTGACTTGGCACTGTTGCCAGCTTCACTTTCGTAGGCATCCTGCGTAATGCCGAATTTCAGGAGCCATAGGGCCACTCTGGACCACAGGCCCCCAAACACAAACGCCGGCCATTTTCCCAGCTAAACAATACTCACCAGCCCAGGTTCTTGGTTTCAGTTTGCAGGATGTACTTGGAATTGTCAAAACAGCCTGACTTGGCACTGGTGCCTGCTTCACTCTCCTAGGCATCCTCTGCAATGCCGAATTTCAGGAGCCAGATGGCCACTCTGGACCACAGGACCCCAAACAAAAACGCCGGCCATTTTCCCAGCTAAATAATTCTCACCAGCCCTGGTTCTTGGTGTCAGTTAGCAGGATAGACCTGGCACTGTCAAACCAGCCTGACTTGGTGCTGGTGCCAGCTTGGCTCTGGGAGGCACCCTGCGCAATGCCGAATTTCAGGAGCCATACGGCCACTCCAGGCCACAGGCCACCGAACACAAACGCCGCCCGTTTTCCCAGCCAAACAATACTAAGAAGCCCAGGTTCTTGGTGTCAGTTTGCAAGAGCTACTTGGAACTGTCAAACCAACCCGACTTGGCACTGGTGCCAGCTTGGCTCTGGGAGGGACCATGCTCAATGCCGAATTTCTGGAGCAAGCCGGCCACTCTGGGCCACAGCCCACCGAACACAATCTCCGCCTATTTTCCCAGCTAAACAATACTCATTAGCCCAGGTTCTTGGTCCACAGTTTTCTGGAGGTACTTGGAACTGTCCTACCAGTCTGACTTGGCAGTGTTGCCAGCTTCACTCTCCTAGGCATCCTGCGCAATGCCGAATTTCAGGAGCCAGCCGTCCATTCTATGTCACAGACCACCGAACACAAACGGCGCCCATTTTCCCCGGTAAACAATACTATAAAGCCCAGGTTCTTGGTTTCAGTTTGCTGAAGGTTCTTGGCACTGTCAAACCAGCCTGACTTGGCACTGCTGCCAGCTTGGCTCTGGTAGGCACTCTGTGTAATGCCGAATTTCAGGAGCCATACGGCCACTCTGGACCACAGGACCCCAAACACAAACGCCGCCCATTTTCCCCGGTAAACAATACTATAAAACCCAGGTTCTTGGTGCCAGATTGCAGAAGGTACTTGGCACTGTCAAACCAGCCTGACTTGGCATGTTTGCCATCTTGGCTCTGGTAGGCATCCTGCGCAATGCCTAATATCAGGAGCCATACGGCCACTCTGGACCACAGGCCCCAGAATACCAACATCGTCCCTTTTCCCTGCCCAACAAAAGTCAACAACCCAGGTTCTTGGTCTCAGTTTGCAGGAGGTACTTGAAATTGTCAAAACAGACTGACTTGGCACTGGTGCCAGTTTGAATCGGGGAGGGACCCTGTACAATGCCGAATTTCAGGAGCCAGCCGGCCACTCTGGGCCACAGGCCCACCGAACACAAACTCCGGTCGTATTCCCAGGTAAACAATATTCACCAGGCCAGGTTCTTGGGGTCAGTTTGCAGAAGGTTCTTGGCTCTGTCAAACCCGCCGGACTAGGCAGTGGTGCCAGCTTGGCTCATATGTGGAATGCTGAATTTCAGGAGCCATACGGCCACTCTGGCCACAGGCCCCCAAACACAAACGCCGCCCACTTTCCCAGCTAAACAATACTATAAATCCCAGCTTCTTGGTGCCAGTTTGCAGAAGGTTCTTGGCACTGTCAAACCAGCCTGACTTGGCACAGCTGCCAGCTTCACTCTCGTAGGCATCCTGCGCAATGCCGAATTTCAGGAGCCAGACGGCCACTCTGGCCACAGGCCCCCAAACACAAACGCCGGCCATTTTCCCAGGTAAACAAAAGTCACCAACATGGGATGTTCGTGCCAGTTTGCAGAAGGTTCTTGGAACTGTCAAACCAGCCTGACTTGGCACTGGTGCCAGCTTGGCTTTAGTAGGCACTCTGCGCAATGCCGAATTTCAAGAGCCAGCCATCCACTCCGGTTCACAGACCACCGAACACAAACGCCGGCCATTTTCCCAGGTAAACAATACTCACCAGCACAGGTTCTTGGTTTCAATTTGCTGAAGGTTCTTGGCACTGTCAAACCAGCCTGACTTGGCACTGGTGCTAGCTTCACTCTCGTAGGCATCCTGCGCAATGCCGAATTTCAAGAACCGTACGGCCACTCTGGACCACAGGCCCCAGACACAAACGCCGGCCATTTTCCCAGGTAAACAATGCTCTCCAACAAAGGTTCTTGGTGTCAGTTTTCAAGAGCTACTTTGAACTGTCAAACCAGCCTGACTTGGCGCTGGTGCCAGCTCTGCTCTGGTAGGCACCCTGCACAATGCCAAATTTGAGGAGCCATGCGGCCACTCCAGGCCACAGCCCACCGAACACAAACGCCGGCCATTTTCCCAGCTTAACAATACTCAGCAGCCCAGGTTCTTGGTGCCAGATATCTGGAGGTACTCGGATCTGTCAAACCAGCCTGACTTGGCAATGGTGCCTGCTTCACTCTCCTAGGCATCCTGCGCAAAGCCGAATTTCAGGAGCCATAGGGCCACTCCGGGCCACAGCCCATTGAACACAAACGGCGCCCATTTTCCCAGGTAAACAATACTCACCAGCGCAGGTTCTTGGTGCCAGTTTGCAGAAGGTTCTTGGCACTGTCAAACCAGCCTGACTTGGCACTGGTGCCTGCTTCACTCTCCTAGGCATCCTGCGCAATGCCGAATTTCTGAAACCATATGGCCACTCTGGACCACAGGACCCCAAACACAACCGACGGCCATTTTCCTAGGTAAAAAATACTCACCAGCCCAGGTTCTTGGTGCCAGTTTGCAGAAGGTTCTTGGCACTGTCAAACCGGCCTGACTTGGCACTGGTGCCAGCTTCACTCTCGTAGGCATCCTGCGCAATGCCGAATTTCAGGAGCCAGACGGCCACTCCGCACCACAGCCCACCGAACACAAACGCATTCCATTTTCCCAGCTAAACAATACTCACCAGCCCAGGTTCTTGGTGCCAGATATCTGGAGGTACTCGGATCTGTCAAACCAGCCTGACTTGGCAATGGTGCCTGCTTCACTCTCCTAGGCATCCTGCGCAAAGCCGAATTTCAGGAGCCATAGGGCCACTCCGGGCCAGAGCCCACCGAACACAAACGCCGGCCATTTTCCCAGGTAAACAATACTCACCAGCCAAGGTTCTTGGTGCCAGTTTGCAGAAGGTTCTTGGCACTGTCAAACCAGCCTGACTTGGCACTGGTGCCAGCTTGGCTTTGGTAGGCACTCTGCGCAATGCCGAATTTCTGAAACCATATGGCCACTCTGGACCACAGGCCCCCAAACACAAACGCCGGCCATTTTCCTAGGTAAAAAATATTCACCAGCCCAGGTTCTTGGTGCCAGTTTGCAGAAGGTTCTTGGCACTGTCAAACCAGCCTGACTTGGCACTGGTGCCAGCTTCACTCTCGTAGGCATCCTGCGCAATGCCGAATTTCAGGAGCCAGACGGCCACTCCGCACCACAGCCCACCGAACACAAACGCATTCCATTTTCCCAGCTAAACAATACTCACCAGCCCAGGTTCTTGGTGCCAGATATCTGGAGGTACTCGGATCTGTCAAACCAGCCTGACTTGGCAATGGTGCCTGCTTCACTCTCCTAGGCATCCTGCGCAAAGCCGAATTTCTGGAGCCATAGGGCCACTCCGGGCCACAGCCCACCGAACACAAAAGCCGGCCATTTTCCCAGGTAAACAATACTCACCAGCCCAGGTTCTTGGTGCCAGTTTGCAGAAGGTTCTTGGCACTGTCAAACCAGCCTGACTTGGCACTGGTGCCAGCTTGGCTTTGGTAGGCACTCTGCGCAATGCCGAATTTCTGAAACCATATGGCCACTCTGGACCACAGGCCCCCAAACACAAACGCCGGCCATTTTCCTAGGTAAAAAATATTCACCAGCCCAGGTTCTTGGTGCCAGATTGCAGAAGGTTCTTGGCACTGTCAAACCAGCCTGACTTATCACTGGTGCCAGCTTCACTCTCCTAGGCATCCTGCGCAATGCCGAATTTCAGGAGACATACGGCCACTCCCGGTCCCAGGCCATTGAACAAAACGCCGGCAATTTTCCCAGCTAAACAATACTATAAAGCCCAGGTTCTTGGTGTCAGTTTGCAAGAGCTACTTAGAACTGTCCGACCAACCTGACTTGGCACTGGTGCCAGCTTGGCTCTGGGAGGGACCATGCGCAATGCTGAATTTCTGGAGCCTGTCGTCCACTCCGGGCCACAGCCCACCAAACACAAAAGCCGGCCATTTTCCCATGTAAACAATACTCACCAGCCCAGGTCCTTGGTGCCAGTTTGCAGAAATTACTTGGCACTGTCAAACCAGCCTGACTGGCACTGTTGCCAGCTTCACTTTCATAGGCATCCTGCGTAATGCCGAATTTTAGGAGCCAGACGGCCACTCTGGACCACAGGCCCCCAAACACAAACGCATGCCATTTTCCCAGGTAAACAATACTCACCAGCCCAGCTTCTTGGTGCCAGTTTGCAGAAGGTTCTTGGCGCTGTCAAACCAGCCTGACTTGGCGCTGGTGTCAGCTTAGCTCTGGGAGGCACCCTGCGCAATGCCGAATTTTAGGAGCCATACGGCCACTCCAGGCCACAACCCGCCGAACTCAATCGCCGCCCATTTTCCCAGCTAAACAATACTCACCAGCCCAGGTTCTTGGTGTCAGTTTGCAAGAGCTACTTGGAACTGTCAAACCAACCCGACTTGGCACTGGTGCCAGCTTGGCTCTGGGAGGGACCATGCGCAATGCCGAATTTCAGGAGCCAGCCATCCAATCTGTGTCACAGACCACCGAACACGAACGCCGCCCATTTTCCCCGGTATCAATACTAGAAAACCCAGGTTCTTGGTTTCAGTTTACTGAAGGTACTTGGAACTGTCAAACCAGCCTGACTTGGCACTGGTGCCTGCTTCACTCTCGTAGGCATCCTGCGCTATGCCGAATTTCAGGAACCATACGGCCACTCTGGATGACTAGACCCAAAGACAAATTCCGGCCATTTCCCCAGCTAAACAATACTCACCAACCAAGGTTCTTGGTGTCAGTTTGCAAGAGGTACTTGGAACTGTCAAACCAGCCTGACTTGGCACTGGTGCCAGCTTGGCTCTGGTAGGCACTATGTGGAATGCCGAATTTGAGGAGCCATACGGCCACTCGGGCCACAGGCCCCCAAACACAAACGCCGCCCACTTTCCCAGCTAAACAATACTATAAATCCCAGCTTCTTGGTGCCAGTTAGCAGAAGGTTCTTGGCACTGTCAAACCAGCCTGACTTGGCACAGCTGCCAGCTTCACTCTCGTAGGCATCCTGCGCAATGCCGAATTTCAGGAGCCAGACGGCCACTCTGGCCACAGGCCCCCAAACACAAACGCCGGCCATTTTCCCAGGTAAACTAAAGTCACCAACAGGGGATGTTCGTGCCAGTTTGCAGAAGGTTCTTGGCACTGTCAAACCAGCCTGACTTGGCACTGGTGCCAGCTTGGCTTTGGTAGGCACTCTGCGCAATGCCGAATTTCAAGAGCCAGCCATCCACTCCGGTTCACAGACCACCGAACACAAACGCCGGCCATTTTTCCAGCTAAACAATACTCACCAGCGCAGGTTCTTGGTTTCAGTTTGCTGAAGGTTCTTGGCATTGTCAAACCAGCCTGACTTGGCAATGGTGCCTGCTTCACTCTCCTAGGCATCCTGCGCAAAGCCGAATTTCAGGAGCCATAGGGCCACTCCGGGCCACAGCCCACCGAACACAAACGCCGGCCATTTTCCCAGGTAAACAATACTCACCAGCGCAGGTTCTTGGTGCCAGTTTGCAGAAGGTTCTTGGCACTGTCAAACCGGCCTGACTTGGCACTGGTGCCAGCTTGGCTTTGGTAGGCACTCTGCGCAATGCCGAATTTCAGGAGACATACGGCCACTCCGCGCCACAGCCCACCGAACACAAACGCCGGCCATTTTCCCAGCTAAACAATACTCACCAGCCCAGGTTCTTGGTGCCAGTTTGCAGAAGGTTCTTGGCACTGTCAAACCAGCCTCACTTGGCACTGGTGCCAGCTTCACTCTCGTAGGAATCCTCTGCAATGCCAAATTTCAGGAGCCAGACGGCCACTCTGGACCACAGGCCCCCGAACACAAATGCCGCCAATTTTCCCAGGTAAACAATACTCACCAGCCCAGGTTCTTGGTGTCAGTTTGCAGGAGCTACTTGGAACTGTCAAACCAACCTGACTTTGCACTGGTGCCAGCTTGGCTCTGGGAGGCACCCTGCGCAATGCCGAATTTCAGGAGCCCTGAGGCCACTCCAGGCCACAGCCCACCGAAGCAAACGCCGCCCGTTTTCCCAGCCAAACAATACTAAGAAGCCCAGGTTCTTGGTGTCAGTTTGCAAGAGCTACTTGGAACTGTCAAACCAACCCGACTTGGCACTGGTGCCAGCTTGGCTCTGGGAGGGACCATGCTCAATGCCGAATTTCTGGAGCAAGCTGGCCACTCTGGGCCACAGCCCACCGAACACAATCTCCGCCTATTTTCCCAGCTAAACAATACTCATTAGCCCAGGTTCTTGGTCCACAGTTTTCTGGAGGTACTTGGAACTGTCCTACCAGTCTGACTTGGCAGTGTTGCCAGCTTCACTCTCCTAGGCATCCTGCGCAATGCCGAATTTCAGGAGCCAGCCGTCCATTCTATGTCACAGACCACCGAACACAAACGGCGCCCATTTTCCCAGGTAAACAATACTCACCAGCCCAGGTTCTTGGTTTCAGTTTGCTGAAGGTTCTTGGCACTGTCAAACCAGCCTGACTTGGCACTGCTGCCAGCTTGGCTCTGGTAGGCACTCTGTGTAATGCCGAATTTCAGGAGCCATACGGCCACTCTGGACCACAGGACCCCAAACACAAACGCCGCCCATTTTCCCCGGTAAACAATACTATAAAACCCAGGTTCTTGGTGCCAGATTGCAGAAGGTACTTGGCACTGTCAAACCAGCCTGACTTGGCATGTTTGCCATCTTGGCTCTGGTAGGCATCCTGCGCAATGCCTAATATCAGGAGCCATACGGGCGCTCTGGACCACAGGCCCCAGAATACCAACATCGTCCCTTTTCCCTGCCCAACAAAAGTCAACAACCCAGGTTCTTGGTCTCAGTTTGCAGGAGGTACTTGAAATTGTCAAAACAGACTGACTTGGCACTGGTGCCAGTTTGAATCGGGGAGGGACCCTGTACAATGCCGAATTTCAGGAGCCAGCCGGCCACTCTGGGCCACAGGCCCACCGAACACAAACTCCGGTCGTATTCCCAGGTAAACAATATTCACCAGGCCAGGTTCTTGGGGTCAGTTTGCAGAAGGTTCTTGGCTCTGTCAAACCCGCCGGACTAGGCAGTGGTGCCAGCTTGGCTCTGGTAGGCACTATGTGGAATGCTGAATTTCAGGAGCCATACGGCCACTCTGGCCACAGGCCCCCAAACACAAACGCCGCCCACTTTCCCAGCTAAACAATACTATAAATCCCAGCTTCTTGGTGCCAGTTAGCAGAAGGTTCTTGGCACTGTCAAACCAGCCTGACTTGGCACAGCTGCCAGCTTCACTCTCGTAGGCATCCTGCGCAATGCCGAATTTCAGGAGCCAGACGGCCACTCTGGCCACAGGCCCCCAAACACAAACGCCGGCCATTTTCCCAGGTAAACAAAAGTCACCAACATGGGATGTTCGTGCCAGTTTGCAGAAGGTTCTTGGAACTGTCAAACCAGCCTGACTTGGCACTGGTGCCAGCTTGGCTTTAGTAGGCACTCTGCGCAATGCCGAATTTCAAGAGCCAGCCATCCACTCCGGTTCACAGACCACCGAACACAAACGCCGGCCATTTTCCCAGGTAAACAATACTCACCAGCACAGGTTCTTGGTTTCAATTTGCTGAAGGTTCTTGGCACTGTCAAACCAGCCTGACTTGGCACTGGTGCTAGCTTCACTCTCGTAGGCATCCTGCGCAATGCCGAATTTCAAGAACCGTACGGCCACTCTGGACCACAGGCCCCAGACACAAACACCGGCCATTTTCCCAGGTAAACAATGCTCTCCAACAAAGGTTCTTGGTGTCAGTTTTCAAGAGCTACTTTGAACTGTCAAACCAGCCTGACTTGGCGCTGGTGCCAGCTCTGCTCTGGTAGGCACCCTGCACAATGCCAAATTTGAGGCGCCATGCGGCCACTCCAGGCCACAGCCCACCGAACACAAACGCCGGCCATTTTCCCAGCTTAACAATACTCAGCAGCCCAGGTTCTTGGTGCCAGATATCTGGAGGTACTCGGATCTGTCAAACCAGCCTGACTTGGCAATGGTGCCTGCTTCACTCTCCTAGGCATCCTGCGCAAAGCCGAATTTCAGGAGCCATAGGGCCACTCCGGGCCACAGCCCATTGAACACAAACGGCGCCCATTTTCCCAGGTAAACAATACTCACCAGCGCAGGTTCTTGGTGCCAGTTTGCAGAAGGTTCTTGGCACTGTCAAACCAGCCTGACTTGGCACTGGTGCCTGCTTCACTCTCCTAGGCATCCTGCGCAATGCCGAATTTCTGAAACCATATGGCCACTCTGGACCACAGGACCCCAAACACAACCGCCGGCCATTTTCCTAGGTAAAAAATACTCACCAGCCCAGGTTCTTGGTGCCAGTTTGCAGAAGGTTCTTGGCACTGTCAAACCAGACTGACTTATCACTGGTGCCAGCTTCACTTTCCTAGGCATCCTGCGCAATGCCGAATTTCAGGAGACATACGGCCACTCCGGGCCACAGCCCACCGAACACAAACGCATGCCATTTTCCCAGCTAAACAATACTCACCAGCCCAGGTTCTTGGTGCCAGATATCTGGAGGTACTTGGATCTTTCAAACCGGCCTGACTTGGCAATGGTGCCTGCTTCACTCTCCTAGGCATCTTGCGCAAAGCCGAATTTCAGGAGCCATAGGGCCACTCCGGGCCAGAGCCCACCGAACACAAACGCCGGCCATTTTCCCAGGTAAACAATACTCACCAGCCCAGGTTCTTGGTGCAAGTTTGCAGAAGGTTCTTGGCACTGTCAAACCAGCCTGACTTGGCACTGGTGCCAGCTTGGCTTTGGTAGGCACTCTGCGCAATGCCGAATTTCTGAAACCATATGGCCACTCTGGACCACAGGCCCCCAAACACAAACGCCGGCCATTTTCCTAGGTAAAAAATATTCACCAGCCCAGGTTCTTGGTGCCAGTTTGCAGAAGGTTCTTGGCACTGTCAAACCGGCCTGACTTGGCACTGGTGCCAGCTTCACTCTCGTAGGCATCCTGCGCAATGCCGAATTTCAGGAGCCAGACGGCCACTCCGCACCACAGCCCACCGAACACAAACGCATTCCATTTTCCCAGCTAAACAATACTCACCAGCCCAGGTTCTTGGTGCCAGATATCTGGAGGTACTCGGATCTGTCAAACCAGCCTGACTTGGCAATGGTGCCTGCTTCACTCTCCTAGGCATCCTGCGCAAAGCCGAATTTCAGGAGCCATAGGGCCACTCCGGGCCACAGCCCACCGAACACAAAAGCCGGCCATTTTCCCAGGTAAACAATACTCACCAGCCAAGGTTCTTGGTGCCAGTTTGCAGAAGGTTCTTGGCACTGTCAAACCAGCCTGACTTATCACTGGTGCCAGCTTGGCTTTGGTAGGCACTCTGCGCAATGCCGAATTTCTGAAACCATATGGCCACTCTGGACCACAGGACCCCAAACACAAACGCCGGCCATTTTCCTAGGTAAAAAATATTCACCAGCCCAGGTTCTTGGTGCCAGTTTGCAGAAGGTTCTTGGCACTGTCAAACCAGCCTGACTTATCACTGGTGCCAGCTTCACTCTCCTAGGCATCCTGCGCAATGCCGAATTTCAGGAGACATACGGCCACTCCCGGTCCCAGGCCATTGAACAAAACGCCGGCAATTTTCCCAGCTAAACAATACTATAAAGCCCAGGTTCTTGGTGTCAGTTTGCAAGAGCTACTTAGAACTGTCCGACCAACCTGACTTGGCACTGGTGCCAGCTTGGCTCTGGGAGGGACCATGCGCAATGCTGAATTTTTGGAGCCAGTCGTCCACTCCGGGCCACAGCCCACCAAACACAAAAGCCGGCCATTTTCCCATGTAAACAATACTCACCAGCCCAGGTCCTTGGTGCCAGTTTGCAGAAATTACTTGGCACTGTCAAACCAGCCTGACTTGGCACTGTTGCCAGCTTCACTTTCATAGGCATCCTGCGTAATGCCGAATTTTAGGAGCCAGACGGCCACTCTGGACCACAGGCCCCCAAACACAAACGCATGCCATTTTCCCAGGTAAACAATACTCACCAGCCCAGCTTCTTGGTGCCAGTTTGCAGAAGGTTCTTGGCACCGTCAAACCACCCTGACTTGGCACTGGTGCCAGCTTGGCTCTGGGAGGGACCATGCGCAATGCCGAATTTCAGGAGCCAGCCGTCCACTCTGGGTCACAGACTACCAAACAAAAAACGCCCCCCATTTTCCCAGCTAAACAATACTCACCAGCCCCGGTTGTTGGTTTCAGTTTGCTGAAGGTTCTTGGCACTGTCAAACCAGCCTGACTTGGCACCGGTGCTAGCTTCACTCTCGTAGGCATCCTGCGCAATGCCGAATTTCAAGAACCGTACGGCCACTCTGGACCACAGGCCCCAGACACAAACACCGGCCATTTTCCCAGGTAAACAATGCTCTCCAACAAAGGTTCTTGGTGTCAGTTGTCAAGAGCTACTTTGAACTGTCAAACCAGCCTGACTTGGCGCTGGTGCCAGCTCTGCTCTGGTAGGCACCCTGCACAATGCCAAATTTGAGGCGCCATGCGGCCACTCCAGGCCACAGCCCACCGAACACAAACGCCGGCCATTTTCCCAGGTAAACAATACTCAGCAGCCCAGGTTCTTGGTGCCAGATATCTGGAGGTACTCGGATCTGTCAAACCAGCCTGACTTGGCAATGGTGCCTGCTTCACTCTCCTAGGAATCCTGCGCAAAGCCGAATTTCAGGAGCCATAGGGCCACTCCGGGCCACAGCCCATTGAACACAAACGGCGCCCATTTTCCCAGGTAAACAATACTCACCAGCGCAGGTTCTTGGTGCCAGTTTGCAGAAGGTTCTTGGCACTGTCAAACCGGCCTGACTTGGCACTGGTGCAAGCTTGGCTTTGGTAGGCACTCTGCGCAATGCCGAATTTCAGGAGACATACGGCCACTCCGCGCCACAGCCCACCGAACACAAACGCATTCCATTTTCCCAGCTAAACAATACTCACCAGCCCAGGTTCTTGGTGCCAGTTTGCAGAAGGTTCTTGGCACTGTCAAACCAGCCTCACTTGGCACTGGTGCCAGCTTCACTCTCGTAGGAATCCTCTGCAATGCCAAATTTCAGGAGCCATACGGCCACTCTGGACCACAGGCCCCCGAACACAAATGCCGCCAATTTTCCCAGGTAAACAATACTCACCAGCCCAGGTTCTTGGTGTCAGTTTGCAGGAGCTACTTGGAACTGTCAAACCAACCTGACTTTGCACTGGTGCCAGCTTGGCTCTGGGAGGGACCATGCGCAATGCCGAATTTCAGGAGCCAGCCGTCCACTCTGGGTCACAGACTACCAAACAAAAAACGCCCCCCATTTTCCCAGCTAAACAATACTCACCAGCCCCGGTTGTTGGTGCCAGTTTTCTGAAGGTTCTTGGCATTGTCAAACCAGCCTGACTTGGCACTGTTGCCAGCTTCACTCTCGTAGGAATCCTCTGCAATGCCAGATTTCAGGAGCCATATGGCCACTCTGGACCACAGGACCCCAAACACAAACGCCGGCCATTTTCCCAGCTAAATAATTCTCACCAGCCCTGGTTCTTGGTGTCAGTTAGCAGGATGGACCTGGCACTGTCAATCCAGCCTGACTTGGTGCTGGTGCCAGCTTGGCTCTGGGAGGCACCCTGCGCAATGCCGAATTTCAGGAGCCCTGAGGCCACTCCAGGCCACAGCCCACCGAAGCAAACGCCGCCCGTTTTCCCAGCCAAACAATGCTAAGAAGCCCAGGATCTTGGTGTCAGTTTGCAAGAGCTACTTGGAACTGTCAAACCAACCCGACTTGGCACTGGTGCCAGCTTGGCTCTGGGAGGGACCATGCTCAATGCCGAATTTCTGGAGCAAGCCGGCCACTCTGGGCCACAGCCCACCGAACACAATCTCCGCCTATTTTCCCAGCTAAACAATACTCATTAGCCCAGGTTCTTGGTCCACAGTTTTCTGGAGGTACTTGGAACTGTCCTACCAGTCTGACTTGGCAGTGTTGCCAGCTTCACTCTCCTAGGCATCCTGCGCAATGCCGAATTTCAGGAGCCAGCCGTCCATTCTATGTCACAGACCACCGAACACAAACGGCGCCCATTTTCCCCGGTAAACAATACTATAAAGCCCAGGTTCTTGGTTTCAGTTTGCTGAAGGTTCTTGGCACTGTCAAACCAGCCTGACTTGGCACTGCTGCCAGCTTGGCTCTGGTAGGCACTCTGTGTAATGCCGAATTTCAGGAGCCATACGGCCACTCTGGACCACAGGACCCCAAACACAAACGCCGCCCATTTTCCCCGGTAAACAATACTATAAAACCCAGGTTCTTGGTGCCAGATTGCAGAAGGTACTTGGCACTGTCAAACCAGCCTGACTTGGCATGTTTGCCATCTTGGCTCTGGTAGGCATCCTGCGCAATGCCTAATATCAGGAGCCATACGGCAACTCTGGACCACAGGCCCCAGAATACCAACATCGTCCCTTTTCCCTGCCCAACAAAAGTCAACAACCCAGGTTCTTGGTCTCAGTTTGCAGAAGGTACTTGAAATTGTCAAAACAGACTGACTTGGCACTGGTGACAGTTTGAATCGGGGAGGGACCCTGTACAATGCCGAATTTCAGGAGCCATACGGCCACTCTGGGCCACAGGCCCACCGAACACAAACTCCGGTCGTATTCCCAGGTAAACAATACTCACCAGCCCAGGTTCTTGGTGTCAGTTTGCAGGAGCTACTTGGAACTGTCAAACCAACCTGACTTTGCACTGGTGCCAGCTTGGCTCTGGGAGGGACCATGCGCAATGCCGAATTTCAGGAGCCAGCCGTCCACTCTGGGTCACAGACTACCAAACAAAAAACGCCCCCCATTTTCCCAGCTAAACAATACTCACCAGCCCCGGTTGTTGGTGCCAGTTTGCTGAAGGTTCTTGGCATTGTCAAACCAGCCTGACTTGGCACTGTTGCCAGCTTCACTCTCGTAGGAATCCTCTGCAATGCCAGATTTCAGGAGCCATATGGCCACTCTGGACCACAGGACCCCAAACACAAACGCCGGCCATTTTCCCAGCTAAATAATTCTCACCAGCCCTGGTTCTTGGTGTCAGTTAGCAGGATGGACCTGGCACTGTCAATCCAGCCTGACTTGGTGCTGGTGCCAGCTTGGCTCTGGGAGGCACCCTGCGCAATGCCGAATTTCAGGAGCCCTGAGGCCACTCCAGGCCACAGCCCACCGAAGCAAACGCCGCCCGTTTTCCCAGCCAAACAATACTAAGAAGCCCAGGTTCTTGGTGTCAGTTTGCAAGAGCTACTTGGAACTGTCAAACCAACCCGACTTGGCACTGGTGCCAGCTTGGCTCTGGGAGGGACCATGCTCAATGCTGAATTTCTGGAGCAAGCCGGCCACTCTGGGCCACAGCCCACCGAACACAATCTCCGCCTATTTTCCCAGCTAAACAATACTCATTAGCCCAGGTTCTTGGTCCACAGTTTTCTGGAGGTACTTGGAACTGTCCTACCAGTCTGACTTGGCAGTGTTGCCAGCTTCACTCTCCTAGGCATCCTGCGCAATGCCGAATTTCAGGAGCCAGCCGTCCATTCTATGTCACAGACCACCGAACACAAACGGCGCCCATTTTCCCCGGTAAACAATACTATAAAGCCCAGGTTCTTGGTTTCAGTTTGCTGAAGGTTCTTGGCACTGTCAAACCAGCCTGACTTGGCACTGCTGCCAGCTTGGCTCTGGTAGGCACTCTGTGTAATGCCGAATTTCAGGAGCCATACGGCCACTCTGGACCACAGGACCCCAAACACAAACGCCGCCCATTTTCCCCGGTAAACAATACTATAAAACCCAGGTTCTTGGTGCCAGATTGCAGAAGGTACTTGGCACTGTCAAACCAGCCTGACTTGGCATGTTTGCCATCTTGGCTCTGGTAGGCATCCTGCGCAATGCCTAATATCAGGAGCCATACGGCAACTCTGGACCACAGGCCCCAGAATACCAACATCGTCCCTTTTCCCTGCCCAACAAAAGTCAACAACCCAGGTTCTTGGTCTCAGTTTGCAGAAGGTACTTGAAATTGTCAAAACAGACTGACTTGGCACTGGTGACAGTTTGAATCGGGGAGGGACCCTGTACAATGCCGAATTTCAGGAGCCATACGGCCACTCTGGGCCACAGGCCCACCGAACACAAACTCCGGTCGTATTCCCAGGTAAACAATACTCACCAGCCCAGGTTCTTGGTGTCAGTTTGCAGGAGCTACTTGGAACTGTCAAACCAACCTGACTTTGCACTGGTGCCAGCTTGGCTCTGGGAGGGACCATGCGCAATGCCGAATTTCAGGAGCCAGCCGTCCACTCTGGGTCACAGACTACCAAACAAAAAACGCCCCCCATTTTCCCAGCTAAACAATACTCACCAGCCCCGGTTGTTGGTGCCAGTTTGCTGAAGGTTCTTGGCATTGTCAAACCAGCCTGACTTGGCACTGTTGCCAGCTTCACTCTCGTAGGAATCCTCTGCAATGCCAGATTTCAGGAGCCATACGGCCACTCTGGACCACAGGACCCCAAACACAAACGCCGGCCATTTTCCCAGCTAAATAATTCTCACCAGCCCTGGTTCTTGGTGTCAGTTAGCAGGATGGACCTGGCACTGTCAATCCAGCCTGACTTGGTGCTGGTGCCAGCTTGGCTCTGGGAGGCACCCTGCGCAATGCCGAATTTCAGGAGCCCTGAGGCCACTCCAGGCCACAGCCCACCGAAGCAAACGCCGCCCGTTTTCCCAGCCAAACAATACTAAGAAGCCCAGGTTCTTGGTGTCAGTTTGCAAGAGCTACTTGGAACTGTCAAACCAACCCGACTTGGCACTGGTGCCAGCTTGGCTCTGGGAGGGACCATGCTCAATGCCGAATTTCTGGAGCAAGCCGGCCACTCTGGGCCACAGCCCACCGAACACAATCTCCGCCTATTTTCCCAGCTAAACAATACTCATTAGCCCAGGTTCTTGGTCCACAGTTTTCTGGAGGTACTTGGAACTGTCCTACCAGTCTGACTTGGCAGTGTTGCCAGCTTCACTCTCCTAGGCATCCTGCGCAATGCCGAATTTCAGGAGCCAGCCGTCCATTCTATGTCACAGACCACCGAACACAAACGGCGCCCATTTTCCCCGGTAAACAATACTATAAAGCCCAGGTTCTTGGTTTCAGTTTGCTGAAGGTTCTTGGCACTGTCAAACCAGCCTGACTTGGCACTGCTGCCAGCTTGGCTCTGGTAGGCACTCTGTGTAATGCCGAATTTCAGGAGCCATACGGCCACTCTGGACCACAGGACCCCAAACACAAACGCCGCCCATTTTCCCCGGTAAACAATACTATAAAACCCAGGTTCTTGGTGCCAGATTGCAGAAGGTACTTGGCACTGTCAAACCAGCCTGACTTGGCATGTTTGCCATCTTGGCTCTGGTAGGCATCCTGCGCAATGCCTAATATCAGGAGCCATACGGCAACTCTGGACCACAGGCCCCAGAATACCAACATCGTCCCTTTTCCCTGCCCAACAAAAGTCAACAACCCAGGTTCTTGGTCTCAGTTTGCAGGAGGTACTTGAAATTGTCAAAACAGACTGACTTGGCACTGGTGCCAGTTTGAATCGGGGAGGGACCCTGTACAATGCCGAATTTCAGGAGCCATACGGCCACTCTGGGCCACAGGCCCACCGAACACAAACTCCGGTCGTATTCCCAGGTAAACAATACTCACCAGCCCAGGTTCTTGGTGTCAGTTTGCAGGAGCTACTTGGAACTGTCAAACCAACCTGACTTTGCACTGGTGCCAGCTTGGCTCTGGGAGGGACCATGCGCAATGCCGAATTTCAGGAGCCAGCCGTCCACTCTGGGTCACAGACTACCAAACAAAAAACGCCCCCCATTTTCCCAGCTAAACAATACTCACCAGCCCCGGTTGTTGGTGCCAGTTTGCTGAAGGTTCTTGGCATTGTCAAACCAGCCTGACTTGGCACTGTTGCCAGCTTCACTCTCGTAGGAATCCTCTGCAATGCCAGATTTCAGGAGCCATATGGCCACTCTGGACCACAGGACCCCAAACACAAACGCCGGCCATTTTCCCAGCTAAATAATTCTCACCAGCCCTGGTTCTTGGTGTCAGTTAGCAGGATGGACCTGGCACTGTCAATCCAGCCTGACTTGGTGCTGGTGCCAGCTTGGCTCTGGGAGGCACCCTGCGCAATGCCGAATTTCAGGAGCCCTGAGGCCACTCCAGGCCACAGCCCACCGAAGCAAACGCCACCCGTTTTCCCAGCCAAACAATACTAAGAAGCCCAGGTTCTTGGTGTCAGTTTGCAAGAGCTACTTGGAACTGTCAAACCAACCCGACTTGGCACTGGTGCCAGCTTGGCTCTGGGAGGGACCATGCTCAATGCCGAATTTCTGGAGCAAGCCGGCCACTCTGGGCCACAGCCCACCGAACACAATCTCCGCCTATTTTCCCAGCTAAACAATACTCATTAGCCCAGGTTCTTGGTCCACAGTTTTCTGGAGGTACTTGGAACTGTCCTACCAGTCTGACTTGGCAGTGTTGCCAGCTTCACTCTCCTAGGCATCCTGCGCAATGCCGAATTTCAGGAGCCAGCCGTCCATTCTATGTCACAGACCACCGAACACAAACGGCGCCCATTTTCCCCGGTAAACAATACTATAAAGCCCAGGTTCTTGGTTTCAGTTTGCTGAAGGTTCTTGGCACTGTCAAACCAGCCTGACTTGGCACTGCTGCCAGCTTGGCTCTGGTAGGCACTCTGTGTAATGCCGAATTTCAGGAGCCATACGGCCACTCTGGACCACAGGACCCCAAACACAAACGCCGCCCATTTTCCCCGGTAAACAATACTATAAAACCCAGGTTCTTGGTGCCAGATTGCAGAAGGTACTTGGCACTGTCAAACCAGCCTGACTTGGCATGTTTGCCATCTTGGCTCTGGTAGGCATCCTGCGCAATGCCTAATATCAGGAGCCATACGGCAACTCTGGACCACAGGCCCCAGAATACCAACATCGTCCCTTTTCCCTGCCCAACAAAAGTCAACAACCCAGGTTCTTGGTCTCAGTTTGCAGGAGGTACTTGAAATTGTCAAAACAGACTGACTTGGCACTGGTGCCAGTTTGAATCGGGGAGGGACCCTGTACAATGCCGAATTTCAGGAGCCAGCCGGCCACTCTGGGCCACAGGCCCACCGAACACAAACTCCGGTCGTATTCCCAGGTAAACAATATTCACCAGGCCAGGTTCTTGGGGTCAGTTTGCTGAAGGTTCTTGGCTCTGTCAAACCCGCCGGACTAGGCAGTGGTGCCAGCTTGGCTCTGGTAGGCACTATGTGGAATGCTGAATTTCAGGAGCCATACGGCCACTCTGGCCACAGGCCCCCAAACACAAACGCCGCCCACTTTCCCAGCTAAACAATACTATAAATCCCAGCTTCTTGGTGCCAGTTAGCAGAAGGTTCTTGGCACTGTCAAACCAGCCTGACTTGGCACAGCTGCCAGCTTCACTCTCGTAGGCATCCTGCGCAATGCCAAATTTCAGGCGCCATACGGCCACTCTGGCCACAGGCCCCCAAACAGAAACGCCGGCCATTTTCCCAGGTAAACAAAAGTCACCAACATGGGATGTTCGTGCCAGTTTGCAGAAGGTTCTTGGCACTGTCAAACCAGTCTGACTTGGCACTGGTGCCAGCTTGGCTTTGGTAGGCACTCTGCGCAATGCCGAATTTCAAGAGCCAGCCATCCACTCCGGTTCACAGACCACCGAACACAAACGCCGGCCATTTTCCCAGCTAAACAATACTCACCAGCCCAGGTTCTTGGTTTCAGTTTGCTGAAGGTTCTTGGCACTGTCAAACCAGCCTGACTTGGCACTGGTGCTAGCTTCACTCTCGTAGGCATCCTGCGCAATGCCGAATTTCAAGAACCGTACGGCCACTCTGGACCACAGGCCCCAGACACAAACACCGGTGTTCTGGATTGCAAGGCAGGATGTATTCTATTACCATCTGTATGGCAGTTGTCTAGGTGTTAAGTGGGCAATTTCCCCTTATCTCTCTCCCTGCGAGATCACAATCACTCCTCCCTCAGCAGGGGGCATCCCGTGATAAGAGGCTATTGAATGTCACTGCATGGCTGATAAGAACTGTAACATCCCATTGTGAGATGCTCCGCCCAGAGGGAGGAGCCGAGCATTGCTATCCAGATATAATCAGGAGATTCTGACACACCAGCACAGCTTCTCCACTGGATTCACCAGAGGAACAGCAGCTGCTTCTTCTTCCACGGATCTGCGGAGGAAGAATCACCCTTTTTCTACAGGACCCCCTGCTCCAACAGAACCACACCTGACACCTCAGGAGGACTGCAGCCACTTTTCCAACTGGACTGCTGCCAGCACCCTGACCAACAGGGTGTCAGGTTGAGTTCTGACTCTGTCATTTTAGTGTACTGCATTGTTTTTATTTTATCATTTTATGGTTTTTCCCCCCCTTCCCTATTAAAGAACTGTTATTTCCTGCTCCCGTATTTTTTTTGCCTGAGAGCCCCTTAATTTAAAATTCATAGCAATTTGGAGGGGTGGGGAGGGTTTGCATTCTCCATTTCAGGGGAAGCTCCTGCCTTCTTTAGCAGGCACCTGTCTTATCCAAACCAAGACAGATTTTTGGCGCCCAACGTGGGGCTCGAGGGCAAATAAACAAGAAGGGAATAACAGTTCTTGAGTAATCTAATTTTTGTGTGGCTATACAAACCTCATCAAGTGACACCATGTGGTCCAGTTTACCCTGGTTTGGGTGGCACGTGATCATGGCTGTATTTCTCCCATTTGTAGGCCCTTATCTTAACATGGGTCCTATAACCAAGGCTACTGTGGCTATTATCCGGTTTGTTTTATGGGTGAATAAGGTGAGGAATTCATGGATTTTTAACTTCCTCTGGAAGGCAGGCACATGGATTCACAGCTATCACACCTTAACTATGTGTTTTTGGGGTTACTTTAATAATGGCACCTGCTGTAAGGAAATTACACCAGGGGAAATTTTCTCCCAACCCTTTAATCACCTCTTTGGGTCCACCCCACCAGTTTTTGAAGGGTTCAGATCCAATCTAAACATTAATGATATCATACAGTGGCTGGTGTTGCTGATAGGCCTGTTCTATTTAGCATTTAGAGAGAGAGAGAGACTAACCTGGATAACTACCCTGACACCTGCATCAGAACCTAACACGCCACCAGAGTCCAGGGATGCTGTTGCCCCAGAGCCTACTCCTACCCCACAGCCCGTGCCAGATGTGAACTACCCAGATTGGGTGGGGGGTCTGGTGAAGGAGATGCGTGAGATAGGCCAGATCCTGAAGGAGTACACTTCCCCAGCTGGTGCAGAGCCCTCCCCCTGCTTTGAAGAGAGAGAATCTAATAGTGCAGCAGCAGAACCCACAGATGTTACAACTGTCCAGGTTCCAGCTGAACTGCAGAGGCAGTCACAGCCAGCAGCAGTTGCCCCTGTAGAAACAAGGAGATCTAAAACAAAAGCAGAGCACCCAGATAGGGGAGGGCCCTCACAACCCACAGGGGAGCCAGAGGTTGCAATCATTACCGAGTCCCTGACTTACGAAAGTCTCCGTAATCTACACAAAGACATTGTACGACGGGGACGTGAGGCTTATACAACCTGGCTACTTCGGGTCTGGGACCTTATGGGTACAGGTGTGCAACTGGATGGTGGTGAGGCAAGGAATCTGGGACCCTTAACTCAGGACTCCGGTATCAATCAGATTTTTGTAAGGGAGCCAGGGTCCCTTTCCCTCTGGGAGCGGCTTTTAACAAGTGTCAGAGAGAGATTTGTCCACAGGGAAAGAATGCAGGAGCAGCACCACAGAATGCGCTGGAAGACTCTTGAGGAAGGGATCCAACAGCTGAGGGAAGTGGCAGTATTGGAGGTACTCTTTGGGAGAGATGGACAGCATGATAATGACCCCGACCAGGTCAGGTGCACAGGGCAGATGCTGTGGAGTCTGGCAAATCTGGGGCCATCTCAATACACCACTTTCATTGCAACGATCAATGCTGATACCAACCGAGAGACAGTGGGTTCTGTGGCAAACAAACTTAGAAATTATGAAAGTATGATCAATGGCCCCATGCAAGCTCATGTCTCTGCCGTGGTCCAAGAACTCAGAGAGGAGATGAGGGAGATGAGGGAGGCGGTGAGAAGGAACAATTCCCATATTGCACCAGTGCGAGTCACAGGCCCCAGAGTTAGAGCCCAACATTTTCCACCTAGAGAGAGAGGGTACACCCCACGGGCTGACTTGTGGTTCTTTCTGAGGGACCATGGGGAAGACATGGGAAAGTGGGATGGAAAACCCACTTCAGTCCTGGCAGCAAGGGTGCGTCAACTCAAGGAGGGAAACACTAACCGAGAGAACTCCAGTAAAGTGAAGGTAGCCTCAACCTCCCATGACCGAGCTGCTGAGTATGATCCGTCAGATCCCCTTGAGGGTACCTCTACCATGTATGCCCAGGGAAGAAATAATAACCAGGGTTAGGGGGGCCCTGCCTCTAGCCAGGGAGAGGCACGGGAAAATCGGATTTTCTGGACGGTGTGGATCCGATGGCCTGGCACATCAGAACCACAAAGGTACGATGCTTTAGTGGATACTGGTGCACAGTGTACCCTGATACCATCGGGACATGTGGGGGCCGAACCTGTTTCCATTGCCGGGGTGACGGGGGGATCACAGCAATTGACCCTTTTGGAAGCTGAGATGAGCCTGACTGGGAAAGACTGGAAGAAACATCCTATTGTGACTGGCCCAGAGGCCCCATGTATTCTAGGCATAGACTTCCTCCGGAATGGCTATTACAAAGACCCAAAAGGACTCAGATGGGCTTTTGGCATAGCTGCTGTAGAGGCAGAGAACATTAAGCAGTTGAACACCTTGCCTGGACTGTCAGAAAACCCATCCGCAGTAGGACTCTTGAATGTGGAAGAGCAACGAGTGCCAATCGCCACCTCGACGGTGCACCGCCGGCAGTATCGGACGAATCGAGACGCCGTGATCCCCATCCACAAAATGATCCGTGAGCTGGAGAGCCAAGGGGTGGTCAGCAAGACTCACTCACCCTTTAACAGTCCCATCTGGCCTGTGCGCAAGTCTGACAAAGAATGGAGATTGACTGTGGACTATCGTGGCTTGAATGAAGTGACTCCACCACTGAGCGCTGCTGTGCCAGACATGCTGGAACTCCAGTATGAGCTGGAGTCCAAGGCAGCAAAGTGGTATGCCACCATTGACATTGCTAACGCGTTTTTCTCCATTCCTCTGGCAGCAGAGTGCAGGCCTCAGTTTGCTTTCACCTGGAGGGGCGTGCAGTACACCTGGAACCGACTGCCCCAGGGGTGGAAGCACAGCCCCACCATCTGCCATGGACTGATCCAGACTGCACTGGAAAAGGGTGAGGCCCCAGAACATCTGCAATACATCGATGACATCATTGTGTGGGGGAACATGGCAGTGGAAGTATTTGAGAAAGGAAAGAAAATCATCCAGATTCTGCTAGAAGCCGGTTGCGCCATCAAGAAGAACAAAGTCAAGGGACCTGCTCGAGAGATCCAGTTCCTGGGAGTAAAGTGGCAAGATGGACGGCGTCAGATTCCCATTGAGGTCATCAACAAGATCACAGCAATGTCTCCACCAACTAGCAAGAAGGAAACACAAGCTTTCCTGGGTGCCATAGGCTTTTGGAGGATGCACATTCCCGAGTACAGTCAGATCGTGAGCCCTCTTTACCTGGTCACCCGCAAGAAGAACGAGTTCCACTGGGGCCCTGAGCAGCAACAAGCTTTTGCCCAGATTAAGCAAGAAATTGCTCATGCTGTTGCCCTTGGCCCAGTCAGGATGGGACCAGAGGTAAAGAACGTACTCTACTCTGCAGCCGGGAACCATGGTTTGTCCTGGAGCCTTTGGCAGAAGGTGCCTGGGGAGACTCGAGGCCGACCACTGGGATTCTGGAGTCGAAGCTTCAGAGGGTCCGAAGCCAATTACACTCCCACAGAAAAGGAAATCTTGGCTGCCTACGAAGGAGTTCAAGCTGCCTCAGAGGTGATTGGCACGGAAGCACAACTCCTCCTGGCACCCCGACTACCGGTGCTGGGGTGGATGTTCAAAGGAAAGGCTCCCACCACCCACCATGCCACTGATGCTACTTGGAGTAAATGGATTGCCCTCATCACACAGCGCACCCGTATTGGAAACCTGAATCGCCCTGGGATTTTAGAGATAATTACAAACTGGCCGGAAGGTGAAGATTTTGGTCTTTCTGATGAAGAGGAACAAGAGCAAGTAACACGTGCCGAAGAAGCTCCACCATACAACCAACTCCCAGCAGAGGAAACACGCTACGCTCTTTTCACTGACGGTTCCTGTCGCATCGTAGGGTTGAACCGGAAGTGGAAAGCAGCCGTATGGAGTCCCACACGACAGGTTGCTCAGGCTATCGAAGGAGAAGGTGGATCAAGTCAACTTGCTGAACTCAAAGCTGTTCAGCTAGCCCTGGACATTGCTGAGAGAGAGAAATGGCCAAGGCTCTATCTTTATACTGATTCGTGGATGGTAGCCAATGCTCTGTGGGGCTGGCTGGAAAGGTGGAAAAAGGCCAACTGGCAGCGTAAGGGAAAACCAATCTGGGCTGCTGAGGAATGGAAAGAAATTGCCGCTCGGTTGGAGAACCTACCTGTGAAAGTCCGCCACGTAGATGCCCACATCCCCAAGAGCCGGGCTAATGAGGAACATCGAAACAACGAACAGGTAGATCAGGCAGCAAAAATAGAGGTGTCGAAGATAGACTTAGATTGGCAACATAAGGGGGAGTTGTTCCTAGCTCGATGGGCCCACGATGCCTCAGGTCATCAAGGTAGAGATGCCACCTATAGGTGGGCACGAGACCGAGGAGTAGATTTAACCAAAGACAGTATTTCTCAGGTTATCCATGACTGTGAAACGTGTGCTGCCATCAAGCACGCCAAGAGAGTGAAGCCCCTGTGGTATGGTGGGCGGTGGTCCAAGTACAAGTATGGGGAGGCCTGGCAGATCGACTACATCACACTGCCCCAGACACGCCAAGGCAAGCGCTACGTGCTGACCATGGTGGAAGCCACCACGGGATGGTTGGAGACCCACCCTGTGCCTCACGCCACTGCCCGGAACACCATCCTGGGCCTGGAAAAGCAAGTGCTGTGGAGACATGGAACCCCTGAGAGAATTGAGTCGGACAATGGGACCCATTTCAAGAACGGCCTTATCAACACCTGGGCCAGGGAACATGGTATTGAATGGATATACCATATCCCCTACCATGCACCAGCTGCCGGGAAAGTTGAACGGTGCAATGGACTACTCAAGACTACCCTGAAGGCACTTGGTGGGGGGACTTTTAGAAATTGGGAGATGAACTTAGCAAAGGCCACCTGGATGGTCAACACCAGAGGGTCTATCAATCGAGCTGGTCCTGCCCAGTCTGAACCCCTGCACACTGTAGATGGAGATAAAGTCCCTGTTGTACACATGAAAGGTATTTTAGGAAAGACTGTTTGGATTACTCCCACCTCAGGCAAAGACAAACCCATCCGTGGAATTGTTTTTGCTCAAGGACCTGGTTACACTTGGTGGGTAATGCAGAAAGATGGAGAAAGCCGTTGTGTACCACAGGGAAACCTAGTCTTAAGTGAGAACTGTGTGTAAGGATTCATTGTGATGCAGATGGAAATAGAATAAGGGGTGGATTATGTTCTGGATTGCAAGGCAGGATGTATTCTATTACCATCTGTATGGCAGTTGTCTAGGTGTTAAGTGGGCAATTTCCCCTTATCTCTCTCCCTGCGAGATCACAATCACTCCTCCCTCAGCAGGGGGCATCCCGTGATAAGAGGCTATTGAATGTCACTGCATGGCTGATAAGAACTGTAACATCCCATTGTGAGATGCTCCGCCCAGAGGGAGGAGCCGAGCATTGCTATCCAGATATAATCAGGAGATTCTGACACACCAGCACAGCTTCTCCACTGGATTCACCAGAGGAACAGCAGCTGCTTCTTCTTCCACGGATCTGCGGAGGAAGAATCACCCTTTTTCTACAGGACCCCCTGCTCCAACAGAACCACACCTGACACCTCAGGAGGACTGCAGCCACTTTTCCAACTGGACTGCTGCCAGCACCCTGACCAACAGGGTGTCAGGTTGAGTTCTGACTCTGTCATTTTAGTGTACTGCATTGTTTTTATTTTATCATTTTATGGTTTTTCCCCCCCTTCCCTATTAAAGAACTGTTATTTCCTGCTCCCGTATTTTTTTTGCCTGAGAGCCCCTTAATTTAAAATTCATAGCAATTTGGAGGGGTGGGGAGGGTTTGCATTCTCCATTTCAGGGGAAGCTCCTGCCTTCTTTAGCAGGCACCTGTCTTATCCAAACCAAGACAACCGGCCATTTTCCCAGGTAAACAATGCTCTCCAACAAAGGTTCTTGGTGTCAGTTTTCAAGAGCTACTTTGAACTGTCAAACCAGCCTGACTTGGCGCTGGTGCCAGCTCTGCTCTGGTAGGCACCCTGCACAATGCCGAATTTGAGGCGCCATGCGGCCACTCCAGGCCACAGCCCACCGAACACAAACGCCAGCCATTTTCCCAGGTAAACAATACTCAGCAGCCCAGGTTCTTGGTGCCAGATATCTGGAGGTACTCGGATCTGTCAAACCAGCCTGACTTGGCAATGGTGCCTGCTTCACTCTCCTAGGCATCCTGCGCAAAGCCGAATTTCAGGAGCCATAGGGCCACTCCGGGCCACAGCCCACCGAACACAAAAGCCGGCCATTTTCCCAGGTAAACAATACTCACCAGCCCAGGTTCTTCGTGCCAGTTTTCAAGAGCTACTTTGAACTGTCAAACCAGCCTGACTTGGCACTGGTGCCAGCTTGGCTTTGGTAGGCACCCTGCAGAATGCCAAATTTGAGGAGCCATGCGGCCACTCCAGGCCACAGCCCACCGAACACAAACGCCGGCCATTTTCCCAGCTTAACAATACTCAGCAGCCCAGGTTCTTGGTGCCAGATATCTGGAGGTACTCGGATCTGTCAAACCAGCCTGACTTGGCAATGGTGCCTGCTTCACTCTCCTAGGCACTCTGCGCAATGCCGAATTTCAGGAGCCATAGGGCCACTCCAGGCCACAGCCCGCCGATCTCAATCGCCGCCCATTTTCCCAGCTAAACAATACTATAAAGCCCAGGTTCTTGGTGTCAGTTTGCAAGAGCTACTTGGAACGGTCAAGCCACCCTGACTTGGCACTGGTGCCAGCTTGGCTCTGGGAGGGACCATGCGCAATGCCGAATTTCAGGAGCCAGCCTTCCACTCTGGGTCACAGACCACCGAACACGAACGCGGCCCATTTTCCCGGGTATCAATACTATAAACCCCAGGTTCGTGGTTTCAGTTTCCTGAAGGTTTTTGGCACTGTCAAACCAGCATGACTTGGCACTGGTGCCAGCTTCACTCTCCTAGGCATCCTGCGCAATGCCAAATTTCAGGAGCCATATGGCCACTCTGGACCACAGGACCCCAAACACAAACGCCGGCCATTTTCCCAGGTAAACAATACTCACCAGCCCAGGTTCTTGGTGTCAGTTTGCAGGAGGTACTTGGAATTGTCAAACCAGCCTGACTTGGCACTGGTGCCAGCTGCACTCTCCTAGGCATCCTCTGCAATGCCGAATATCAGGAGCCAGACGGCCACTCCGGACGACAGAACCCAGAACACCAACACCGTCCCTTTCCCTGCCAAACAAAAGTCACCAGCACGGGTTCTTGGTTTCAGTTTGCAGGAGGTACTTGGAACTGTCAAAACCAGCCTGACTTTGCACTGGTGCAAGCTTGTCCCTGGGAGGGACCCTGCACAGGGCCGAATTTCTGGAGCCAGCTGGCAAAAACTTGCAACAGCCCATCGAACAGAAACGCATGCCATTTTCCCAGGTAAACAATTCACACCAGCCCAGGTTCTTAGTGCCAGTTTGCAGAAGGTTCTTGGCTCTGTCAAACCAGCCTGACATGGCATGTTTTCCATCTGGCTCTGGTAGGCACCCTGCGCAATGCCTAATATCAGAAACCATACGGCCACTCTTGACCACAGGCCCCCGAACACAAACACCATCCCTTTTCCCTGCCAGACAATATTCACCAGCACGGGTCCTTTGTTTCAGTCTGCAGGAGGTTCTTGGAATTGCCAAAACCAGCCTGACTTGGCACTGGTGCCAGTTTGGATCTTTAGGGACCCTGTACAATGCCAAATTTCAGGAGCCAGCCGGCCACTCTGGGTCACAGGCCCCCAAACACAAACGCCGGCCATTTTCCAAGGTAAACAATAATATAAAGCCCAGGTTCTTGGTGCCAGTTTCCAGAAGGTTCTTGGCACTGTTAAACCAGCCTGACTTTGCACTGGTGCCAGCTTGGCTTTGGTAGGCACTCTGCGCAATGCCAAATTTCAAGAGCCAGCCATCCACTCCGGTTCACAGCCCACCGAACACTAACGCCGGCCATTTTCCCAGGTAAACAATACTCACCAGCCCAGGTTCTTGGTTTCAGTTTGCAGAAGGTTCTCGGTACTTTCCAACCGGCCTGACTTGGCACTGGTGCAAGCTTCACTCTTCTAGGCATCCTCTGCAATGCCGAATATCAGGAGCCAGACGGCCACTCCAGACCACAGGCCCCAGAACACGAACACAGTCCCTTTCCCTGCCAAACAAAAGACACCAGCACGGGTTCTTGGTTTCAGTTTGAGGGTGGTACTTGGAACTGTCAAAACCAGCCTGACTTGGCACTGGTGCAAGCTTGTCCCTGGGAGGGACCCTGCGCAATGCCGAATTTCTGGAGCAAGCCGGCCAAAACTTGCAACAGCCCACCGAACATAAACGCTGGTCCTTTTCCCAGCTAAACAATACTCACCAGCCCAGGTTCTTGGCGCTAGTTTGCAGACGGTTCTTGGCACTGTCAAACAAGCCTGATTTGGCACTGGTGCCAGCTTCACTCTCATAGGCATCCTGCACAATGCCGAATTTCAGGTGACAGCCAGCCACTCCGGCTTACAAGCCCCGGAACACCAACACTGTCCATTTTCCCTGCCAAACAAAAGTCACCAGACCAGGTCCTTAGTTTCACTTTTGAGGAGGTACTTGGCACTGTCAAACCACCCTGACTTGGCGCTGGTGCCAGCTTGGCACTGGGAGGCATCCTGCGCAATGCCGAATTTCAGGAGCCATACGGCCACTCCTGCCCGCAGGCCTACGAATACCAACGCTGGCCATTTTCCCAGGTAAACAATATTCACCAGCTGAGGGTTTTGGTGACAGTTTTTTAGAGGTCCTTGGAACTGTCAAAACCAACCGACTTGGAACTGGTGCCAGCTTGGCTCTGGGAGGCATCCTGTGCAATGCCGAATTTCAGGAGCCATACGGCCACTCTGGACCACAGGACCCCGAAAACACAAATGCCGGCCCTTTTCCAGGTTAACAGTACTCACCAGTCCACGTACTAGGTGTCAATTTGCAGGAGGTACTTGGCACTTTCAAACCAGCCTAACTTGGCATGATTGCCAGCTGGTGTTTGGGAGGCACCCTGCGCAATGCTGAATTTCTGGAGCCAGCCGGCCACTCTGGACCACAGGCCACCGAATACAACCGCCGGCCATTTTCCCAAGTAAACAATACTCACCAGCCCAAGTACTTTGTGTAATTTTGCAGAAGGTACTTGGCACTGTCAAACCAGCCTGACTTGGAATGGTTGCCAGCTGGGCTCTGGGAGGAATCCTGCGCAATGCCGAATTTCAGGAGCCAGCCATCCACTCCGGCCCACAGGCCCCCTATCAAAAATGCCGGCTCTTTTCCAGGTAAACAATACTCACCAGCTCAGGATCTTGGGGTCGATTTGCTGGAGGTACTTGGCACTTTCAAACCAGCCTGTCTAGGCACAGCTGCCAGCTTGGCTCTTGGAGGCATCCTGCGCACGGCCGAATTTCTGGAGACAGCACGCCACTCCGGCTGACAGGCCCCGGAACACCAACACTGTCCATTTTCCCTGCCAAACAAAAGTCACCAGACCAGGTTCTTGGTTTCAGTTTTGAGGAGGCAGTTGGCAGGGTCAAACAAGCCTGACTTGGTGCTGGGGCAAGCTTTGCACTGGGAGGCATCCTGCGCAATGCCGAATTTCAGGAGCCAGCCACACACTCCGGCCTACAGAATAGCAGACACAAATGCCGGTCATTTACCCAGGTAAACAATACTCACTAGCCCTGGTTCTTGGTGTCAGTTTTCAGGCGGTTCTTGGCACTGTCGAACCAGCCTGACTTGGCATGATTGCCAGCTTGCATATGGGAGGCATCCTGCCCAATGCCGGATTTCAGGAGCCAGCCATCCACTCCGGCTCACAGGCCCGCTATCAAAAATGCCGGCTCTTTTCCAGGTAAACAATACACACCAGCTCAAGATCTTGGGGTTGATTTGCTGGAGGTACTTGGCACTTTCAAACCAGCCTGACTTGGCACTGGTGCCAGCTTGGCTCTGGGAGGCATCCTGCGCACCGCCGAATTTCAGGAGACAGCACACACTCTGGCCCACAGAATAGCAGACACAAACGCCGGCCATTTTGCCAGGTAAACAATACTCACCAGTCCAGGTGCTGGGCTTCAGTTTTGAGGAGGTACTTGGCACTGTCAAACCAGCCTGACTTGACGCTGGAGTCAGCTCTGCTCTGGGAGGCATCCTGCGCAATGCCGAATTTCAGGAGCCAGCCACACACTCCGGACAACAGAAACCCAAAATCAAATGCCGGCCCTTTTCCAGGTAAACAATACTCTCTGGCCCAGCTTCTTGGTGCATGTTTGCCAGAGGTTCTGGGCACTGTAAAACCAGCCTGACTTGGCAAGATTACCAGCTTGCATATGAGAGGCATCCTGCGCAATGCCGAATTTCAGGAGCCAGCCATCCACCCCGGCCCACAGAATAGCAGACACAAATGCCGGCCCTTTACCCGGGTAAACAATACTCACTAGCGCTGGTTCTTGGTGTCAGTTTTCAGGAGGTTCTTGGCACTTTCGAACCAGCCTGACTTGGCATGATTGCCAGCTTGGGTATGGGTGGCATCCTGCGAAATGCCGAATTTTAGGAAACAGCAATCCACTCCGGCCCACAGGCCTGCTTTCAAAAATGCCGGTCCTTTTCCAGGTAAAAAATACTCACCAGCTCAGGATCCTGGTGTCAGTTTGCAGGAGGTACTTGGCACTTTCAAACCAGCCTGACTTGGGGCTGGTGCCAGCTTGGCACTGGGAGGCATCCTGCGCAATGCCGAATTTCAGGAGCCATACGGCCACTCCTGCCCGCAGGCCTACGAACACCAACGCTGGCCATTTTCCCAGGTAAACAATATTCACCAGCTCAGGATTTTGGTGAAAGTTTTTTAGAGGTTCTTGGAACTGTCAAACAAACCCGACTTGGAACTGGTGCCAGCTTGGCTCTGGGAGGCATCCTGCGCAATGCCGAATTTCAGGAGCCAGCCGGCCACTCTGGACCACAGGACCCCGAAAACACAAATGCAGGCCCTTTTCCAGGTTAACAGTACTCACCAGTCCACGTACTAGGTGTCAATTTGCAGGAGGTACTTGGCACTTTCAAACCAGCCTAACTTGGCATGATTGCCAGCTGGTGTTTGGGAGGCACCCTGCGCAATGCTGAATTTCTGGAGCCAGCCGGCCACTCTGGACCACAGGCCACCGAATACAACCGCCGGCCATTTTCCCAAGTAAACAATACTCACCAGCCCAAGTACTTTGTGTAATTTTGCAGGAGGTACTTGGAACTGTCAAACAAGCCTGACTTGGAATGGTTGCCAGCTCTGCTCATGGAGGCATCCTGCGCAATGCCGAATTTCAGGAGCCAGCCGGCCACTCAGGGCCACAGGCACCGAACACAAACGACGGCCATTTCCCCAAGTAAACAATACTCACCAGCCCAGGTTCTTGGCGCCAGTTTGCAGGAGGTTCTTGGCACTGTAAAACAAGCCTGACTTGGCACTGGTGTCAGCTAGGCTCTGGGAGGCATCGTGCGCAATGGCAAATTTCTGGAGACAGCCGGCCACTCCAGCCCACAGCCCACAGAACACAAACGCCCGCCATTTTCCCAGGTAAACAATACTCACCAGCACAAGTCCTTGGTGCCAGTTTGCAGGAGGTACCTGGCACTGTCAAACCAGCCTGACTTGGAATGGTTGCCAGGTCTGCTCATGGAGGCATCCTGCGCAGTGCCCAATTTCAGGATCCAGCAGGCCACTCAGGCCCGCAGTCCACAAACAAATACACCGGCCATTTTCCCAGGTAAAAAATACTCACCAGCCCAGGATGTTGCTGACAGTTTTCTGGAGGTATTTGGCACAGTCAAACCAGCCTGACTTGGCACTGGTGCCAACTTGGCTCTGGGAGGCATCCTGCGCAATGCCGAATTTCAAGAGCCAGCCACACACTCCGGACAACAGACCACCAAACACAAACGCTGACCATTTTCCCAGGTAAAAAATACTCACCAGCTCAGGATCTTTTGTCAGTTTGCAGGAGGTACTTGGCACTGTCAAACCAGCCTGACTTGACGCTGGGGCCAGCTCATCTCATGGAGGCATCCTGCGCAATGCCGAATTTCAGGAACCAGCTTTCCACTCCAGCCCACAGGCCCGCTATCAAAAATGCCGGCATTTTTCAAGGTAAAAAATACTCACCAGATCAGGATCCTGGTGTCAGTTTGCAGGAGGTACTTGGCACTTTCAAACAAGCCTGTCTTGGCACAGCTGCCAGCTTGGCTCTGGGAGGCATCTTGCGCACCGCCGAATTTCAGGAGACAGCACGCCACTCCGGCTTACAGGCCCCGGAACACCAACACTGTCCATTTTCCCTGCCAAACAAAAGTCACTAGACCAGGTTCTTGGTTTCAGTTTTGAGGAGGTACTTGACACAATCAAACCAGCCTGACTTGTCGCTGGGGCCAGCTTGGCACTGGGAGGCATCCTGCGCAATGCCGAATTTCAGGAGCCAGCCACAAACTCTGGCCCACAGAATAGCAGACACAAATGCCGGTCATTTTCCCAGGTGAAAAATTCGTACCAGCTCAGGATCTTGGTGTCAGTTTTCAGGAGGTACTTGGCACTGTCAAACAAGCCTGACCTGACGCTTGGGCCAGATTGGCACTGGGGGCATCCTGCGCAATGCCAAATTTCAGGAGCCATACGGCCACTCTGGACCACAGGACCCCGAAAACACAAATGCCGGCCCTTTTCCAGGTTAACAGTACTCACCAGTCCACGTACTAGGTGTCAATTTGCAAGAGGTACTTGGCACTTTCAAACCAGCCTAACTTGGCATGATAGCCAGCTGGTGTATGGGAGGCATCCTGCGCAATGCCGAATTTCAGGAGCCAGCCGGCCACTCTGGACCACAGGCCACCGAATACAACCGCCGGCCATTTTCCCAGGTAAACAATACACACCAGCCCAGGTACTTTGTGTAATTTTGCAGGAGGTACTTGGCACTGTCAAAGAAGCCTGACTTGGAATGGTTGCCAGCTCTGCTCATGGAGGCATCCTGCGCAATGCCGAATTTCAGGAGCCAGCCGGCCACTCAGGACCACAGGCCACCGAACACAAACGACGGCCATTTGCCCAAGTAAACAATACTCACCAGATCAGGATCTTGGTGCCAGTTTGCAAGAGGTTCTTGGCACTTTCAAACAAGCCTGACTTGGCGCTGGGGTCAGCTCTGCTCTGGGAGGCATCCTGCGCAATGCCGAATTTCAGGGGCCAGCCACACACTCCGGACAACAGAAACCCGAAAAAATTGCCGGCCCTTTTCTAGGTAAACCATACTCTCTGGCCCAGGTTCTTGGTGTCAGATTGCAGGAGGTTCTTGGCACTGTCAAACCAGCCTGACTTGGCATGATTGCCAGCTTGTGTATGGGTGGCATCCTGTGAAATGCCGAATTTTAGGAACCAGCAATCCACTCCGGCCCACAGGCCTGCTTTCAAAAATGCCGGTCCTTTTCCAGGTAAAAAATACTCACCAGCTCAGGATCTTGGTGTCAGTTTGCAGGAGGTTCTTGGCACTGTCAAACCAGCCTGACTAGGCATGATTGCCAGCTTGTGTATGGGTGGCATCCTGCGAAATGCCGAATTTCAGGAACCAGCAATCCAGTCCGGCCCACAGGCCTGCTTTCAAAAATGCCGGTCCTTTTCCAGGTCAAAAATACTCACCAGCTCAGGATCTTGGTGTCAGTTTGCAGGAGGTTCTTGGCACTGTCAAACCAGCCTGACTAGGCATGATTGCCAGCTTGGCTCTGGGAGGCATCCGGCGCATTCCGAATTTCAGGAGCCAGCCACACACTCCGGACAACAGACCACCAAACACAAACGCTGACCATTTTCCCAGGTAAAAAATACTCACCAGCTCAGGATCTTTTGTCAGTTTGCAGGAGGTACTTGGCACTGTCAAACCAGCCTGACTTGACGCTGGGGCCAGCTCATCTCATGGAGGCATCCTGCGCAATGCCGAATATCAGGAACCAGCTTTCCACTCCAGCCCACAGGCCCGCTATCAAAAATGCCGGCATTTTTCAAGGTAAAAAATACTCACCAGATCAGGATCCTGGTGTCAGTTTGCAGGAGGTACTTGGCACTTTCAAACAAGCCTGTCTTGGCACAGCTGCCAGCTTGGCTCTGGGAGGCATCTTGCGCACCGCCGAATTTCAGGAGACAGCACGCCACTCCGGCTGACAGGCCCCGGAACACCAACACTGTCCATTTTCCCTGCCAAACAAAAGTCACTAGACCAGGTTCTTGGTTTCAGTTTTGAGGAGGTACTTGACACAATCAAACCAGCCTGACTTGTCGCTGGGGCCAGCTTGGCACTGGGAGGCATCCTGCGCAATGCCGAATTTCAGGAGCCAGCCACAAACTCTGGCCCACAGAATAGCAGACACAAATGCCGGTCATTTTCCCAGGTGAAAAATTCGTACCAGCTCAGGATCTTGGTGTCAGTTTTCAGGAGGTACTTGGCACTGTCAAACAAGCCTGACCTGACGCTTGGGCCAGATTGGCACTGGGGGCATCCTGCGCAATGCCAAATTTCAGGAGCCATACGGCCACTCTGGACCACAGGACCCCGAAAACAAACGTGCCGGCCCTTTTCCAGGTAAACAATACTCACCAGTCCACGCACTAGGTGCCAATTTGCAGGAGGTACTTGGCACTTTCAAACCAGCCTAACTTGGCATGATTGCCAGCTGGTGTATGGGAGGCACCCTGCGCAATGCCGAATTTCTGGAGCCAGCCGGCCACTCTGGACCACAGGCCACCAAATACAACCGCCGGCCATTTTCCCAGGTAAACAATACTCACCAGCCCAGGTACTTTGTGTAATTTTGCAGGAGGTACTTGGAACTGTCAAACAAGCCTGACTTGGAATGGTTGCCAGCTCTGCTCATGGAGGCATCCTGCGCAATGCCGAATTTCAGGAGCCAGCCGGCCACTCAGGACCACAGGCCACCGAACACAAACGACGGCCATTTCCCCAAGTAAACAATACTCACCAGATCAGGATCTTGGTGCCAGTTTGCAGGAGGTTCTTGGAACTGTAAAACAAGCCTGACTTGGCGCTGGGGCAAGCTTGGCACTGGGAGGCATCCTGCGCAATGCCGAATTTCAGGGGCCAGCCACACACTCCGGACAACAGAAACCCGAAAAAAATTGCCGGCCCTTTTCCAGGTAAACCATACTCTCTGGCCCAGGTTCTTGGGATCAGATTGCAGGAGGTTCTTGGCACTGTCGAACCAGCCTGACTTGGCATGATTGCCAGCTTGGGTATGGGTGGCATCCTGCGAAATGCCAAATTTTAGGAACCAGCAATCCACTCCGTCTCACAGGCCCCCTATCAAAATTACCGGCTCTTTTCCAGGTAAACAATACACACCAGCTCAGGATCTTGGGGTCGATTTGCTGGAGGTACTTGGCACTTTCAAACCTGCCTAACTTGGCATGATTGCCAGCTTGCATATGGGAGGCATCCTGCGCAATGCCGAATTTCAGGAGCCAGCCATCCACTCCGGCTCACAGGCCCCCTATCAAAATTACCGGCTCTTTTCCAGGTAAACAATACTGACCAGCTCAGGATCTTGGGGTCAATTTGCTGGAGGTACTTGGCACTTTCAAACCAGCCTGTCTAGGCACAGCTGCCAGCTTGGCTCTGGGAGGCATCCTGCGCACCGCCGAATTTCTGGAGACAGCACACACTCTGGCCCACAGAATAGCAGACACAAACACCGGCCATTTTGCCAGGTAAACAATACTCACCAGTCCAGGTTCTGGGCTTCAGTTTTGAGGAGGTACTTGGCACTGTCAAACCAGCCTGACTTGACGCTGGGGTCAGCTCTGCTCTGGGAGGCATCCTGCGCAATGCCGAATTTCAGGAGCCAGCCACACATTCCGGACAACAGAAACCCAAAAACAAATGCCGGCCCTTTTCCAGGTAAACAATACTCTCTGGCCCAGGTTCTTGGTGCGTGTTTGCCAGAGGTTCTGGGCACTGTAAAACCAGCCTGACTTGGCATGATTGCCAGCTTGCATATGAGAGGCATCCTGCGCAATGCCGAATTTCAGGAGCCAGCCATCCACTCCGGCCCACAGAATAGCAGACACAAATGCCGGCCCTTTACCCAGGTAAACAATACTCACTAGCCCTGGTTCTTGGTGTCAGTTTGCAGGAGGTTCTTGGCACTGTCGAACCAGCCTGACTTGGCATGATTGCCAGCTTGTGTATGGGTGGCATCCTGCGAAATGCCGAATTTCAGGAACCAGCAATCCACTCCGGCCCACAGGCCTGCTTTCAAAAATGCCGGTCCTTTTCCAGGTAAAAAATACTCACCAGCTCAGGATCTTGGTGTCAGTTTGCAGGAGGTTCTTGGCACTGTCAAACCAGCCTGACTAGGCATGATTGCCAGCTTGCATATGGGAGGCATCCTGCGCAATGCCGAATTTCAGGAGCCAGCCATCCACTCCAGCCCACAGGCCCTGTATCAAAAATGCCGGCTCTTTTCAAGGTAAACAATACTCACCAGATCAGGATCTTGGGGTCGATTTGCTGGAGGTTCTTGGCACTTTCAAACAAGCCTGTCTTGGCACAGCTGCCAGCTTGGCTCTGGGAGGCATCCTGCGCAATGCCGAATTTCTGGAGACAGCACGCCACTCCGGCTTACAGGCCCCGGAACACCAACACTGTCCATTTTCCCTGCCAAACAAAAGTCACTAGACCAGGTTCTTGGTTTCAGTTTTGAGGAGGTAGTTGGCAGGGTCAAACCAGCCTGACTTGGCGCTGGGGCAAGCTTTGCACTGGGAGGCATCCTGCGCAATGCCGTATTTCAGGAGCCAGCCACACACTCTGGCCCACAGAATAGCGGACACAAATGCCGGTCATTTACCCAGGTAAACAATACTCACTAGCCCTGGTTCTTGGTGTCAGTTTGCAGGAGGTTCTTGGCACTGTCGAACCAGCCTGACTTGGAATGATTGCCAGCTTGTGTATGGGAGGCATCCTGCGCAATGCCGAATTTCAGGAACCAGCATTCCAGTCCGGCCAACAGGCCCGCTATCAAAAATGCCGGTATTTTTCCAGGTAAAAAATACTCACCAGCTCTGGATCTTGGTGTCAGTTTGCAGGAGGTACTTAGCACTGTCACACCTGCCTGACTTGGCGCTGGGGCCAGCTTGGCACTGGGAGGCATCCTGCGCAATGCTGAATTTAAGGAGCCATACGGCCACTCCGGCTTACACGCCCCGGATCACAAACACTGTCCATTTTCCCTGCCAAACAAAAGTCACCAGACCAGGTTCTTGGTTTCAGTTTTGAGGAGGTACTTGACACTGTCAAACCGGCCTGACTTGGCGCTGGGGCCAGCTTGGCACTGGGAGGCATCCTGCGCAATGCCGAATTTCAGGAGCCAGCCACACACTCCGGCCCACAGAATAGCAGACATAAACGCCGGCCATTTTCCCAGGTAAACAATACTCACCAGTCCATTTTCTTGGTGTCAGTTTGCAGGAGGTACTTGGCACTGTCAAACAAGCCTGACTTGGAATGATTGCCAGCTCTGCTCATGGAGGCATCCTGCGCAATGCTGAATTTCAGGAACCAGCTTTCCACTCCAGCCCACAGGCCCGCTATCAAAAATGCCGGCATTTTTCCAAGTAAAAAATACTCACCAGATCAGGATCCTGGTGTCAGTTTGCAGGAGGTACTTGGCACTTTCAAACCACCCTGACTTGGCACAGCTGCCAGCTTGGCTCTGGGAGGCATCTTGCGCACCGCCGAATTTCAGGAGACAGCACGCCACTCCGGCTTACAGGCCCCGGAACACCAACACTGTCCATTTTCCCTGCCAAACAAAAGTCACTAGACCAGGTTCTTGGTTTCAGTTTTGAGGAGGTATTTGACACAATCAAACCAGCCTGACTTGGCGCTGGGGCCAGCTTGGCACTGGGATGCATCCTGCCAAATGCCGAATTTCAGGAGCCAGCCACACACTCTGGCCCACAGAATAGCGGACACAAATGCCGGTCATTTTCCCAGGTGAAAAATTCGTACCAGCTCAGGATCTTGGTGTCAGTTTTCAGGAGGTACTTGGCACTGTCAAACAAGCCTGACCTGACGCTTGGGCCAGATTGGCACTGGGGGCATCCTGCGCAATGCCAAATTTCAGGAGCCATACGGCCACTCTGGACCACAGGACCCCGAAAACAAACGTGCCGGCCCTTTTCCAGGTAAACAATACTCACCAGTCCACGCACTAGGTGCCAATTTGCAGGAGGTACTTGGCACTTTCAAACCAGCCTAACTTGGCATGATTGCCAGCTGGTGTATGGGAGGCACCCTGCGCAATGCCGAATTTCTGGAGCCAGCCGGCCACTCTGGACCACAGGCCACCAAATACAACCGCCGGCCATTTTCCCAGGTAAACAATACTCACCAGCCCAGGTACTTTGTGTAATTTTGCAGGAGGTACTTGGAACTGTCAAACAAGCCTGACTTGGAATGGTTGCCAGCTCTGCTCATGGAGGCATCCTGCGCAATGCCGAATTTCAGGAGCCAGCCGGCCACTCAGGACCACAGGCCACCGAACAAAAACGACGGCCATTTCCCCAAGTAAACAATACTCACCAGATCAGGATCTTGGTGCCAGTTTGCAGGAGGTTCTTGGAACTGTAAAACAAGCCTGACTTGGCGCTGGGGCAAGCTTGGCACTGGGAGGCATCCTGCGCAATGCCGAATTTCAGGGGCCAGCCACACACTCCGGACAACAGAAACCCGAAAAAAATTGCCGGCCCTTTTCCAGGTAAACCATACTCTCTGGCCCAGGTTCTTGGGATCAGATTGCAGGAGGTTCTTGGCACTGTCGAACCAGCCTGACTTGGCATGATTGCCAGCTTGGGTATGGGTGGCATCCTGCGAAATGCCAAATTTTAGGAACCAGCAATCCACTCCGTCTCACAGGCCCCCTATCAAAATTACCGGCTCTTTTCCAGGTAAACAATACACACCAGCTCAGGATCTTGGGGTCGATTTGCTGGAGGTACTTGGCACTTTCAAACCTGCCTAACTTGGCATGATTGCCAGCTTGCATATGGGAGGCATCCTGCGCAATGCCGAATTTCAGGAGCCAGCCATCCACTCCGGCTCACAGGCCCCCTATCAAAATTACCGGCTCTTTTCCAGGTAAACAATACACACCAGCTCAGGATCTTGGGGTCGATTTGCTGGAGGTACTTGGCACTTTCAAACCAGCCTGTCTAGGCACAGCTGCCAGCTTGGCTCTGGGAGGCATCCTGCGCACCGCCGAATTTCTGGAGACAGCACACACTCTGGCCCACAGAATAGCAGACACAAACGCCGGCCATTTTGCCAGGTAAACAATACTCACCAGTCCAGGTTCTGGGCTTCAGTTTTGAGGAGGTACTTGGCACTGTCAAACCAGCCTGACTTGACGCTGGGGTCAGCTCTGCTCTGGGAGGCATCCTGCGCAATGCCGAATTTCAGGAGCCAGCCACACATTCCGGACAACAGAAACCCAAAAACAAATGCCGGCCCTTTTCCAGGTAAACAATACTCTCTGGCCCAGGTTCTTGGTGCGTGTTTGCCAGAGGTTCTGGGCACTGTAAAACCAGCCTGACTTGGCATGATTGCCAGCTTGCATATGAGAGGCATCCTGCGCAATGCCGAATTTCAGGAGCCAGCCATCCACTCCGGCCCACAGAATAGCAGACACAAATGCCGGCCCTTTACCCAGGTAAACAATACTCACTAGCCCTGGTTCTTGGTGTCAGTTTGCAGGAGGTTCTTGGCACTGTCGAACCAGCCTGACTTGGCATGATTGCCAGCTTGTGTATGGGTGGCATCCTGCGAAATGCCGAATTTCAGGAACCAGCAATCCACTCCGGCCCACAGGCCTGCTTTCAAAAATGCCGGTCCTTTTCCAGGTAAAAAATACTCACCAGCTCAGGATCTTGGTGTCAGTTTGCAGGAGGTTCTTGGCACTGTCAAACCAGCCTGACTAGGCATGATTGCCAGCTTGCATATGGGAGGCATCCTGCGCAATGCCGAATTTCAGGAGCCAGCCATCCACTCCAGCCCACAGGCCCTGTATCAAAAATGCCGGCTCTTTTCAAGGTAAACAATACTCACCAGATCAGGATCTTGGGGTCGATTTGCTGGAGGTTCTTGGCACTTTCAAACAAGCCTGTCTTGGCACAGCTGCCAGCTTGGCTCTGGGAGGCATCCTGCGCAATGCCGAATTTCTGGAGACAGCACGCCACTCCGGCTTACAGGCCCCGGAACACCAACACTGTCCATTTTCCCTGCCAAACAAAAGTCACTAGACCAGGTTCTTGGTTTCAGTTTTGAGGAGGTAGTTGGCAGGGTCAAACCAGCCTGACTTGGCGCTGGGGCAAGCTTTGCACTGGGAGGCATCCTGCGCAATGCCGTATTTCAGGAGCCAGCCACACACTCTGGCCCACAGAATAGCGGACACAAATGCCGGTCATTTACCCAGGTAAACAATACTCACTAGCCCTGGTTCTTGGTGTCAGTTTGCAGGAGGTTCTTGGCACTGTCGAACCAGCCTGACTTGGCATGATTGCCAGCTTGTGTATGGGAGGCATCCTGCGCAATGCCGAATTTCAGGAACCAGCATTCCAGTCCGGCCAACAGGCCCGCTATCAAAAATGCCGGTATTTTTCCAGGTAAAAAATACTCACCAGCTCTGGATCTTGGTGTCAGTTTGCAGGAGGTACTTAGCACTGTCACACCTGCCTGACTTGGCGCTGGGGCCAGCTTGGCACTGGGAGGCATCCTGCGCAATGCTGAATTTAAGGAGCCATACGGCCACTCCGGCTTACACGCCC
The DNA here is from genome assembly GCF_027477595.1 of Haemorhous mexicanus. Taxonomy (NCBI): domain Eukaryota; kingdom Metazoa; phylum Chordata; class Aves; order Passeriformes; family Fringillidae; genus Haemorhous; species Haemorhous mexicanus. Next base: position 56,267 of record NC_082363.1, on the reverse strand, counting down.
CGGATCACAAACACTGTCCATTTTCCCTGCCAAACAAAAGTCACCAGACCAGGTTCTTGGTTTCAGTTTTGAGGAGGTACTTGACACTGTCAAACCGGCCTGACTTGGCGCTGGGGCCAGCTTGGCACTGGGAGGCATCCTGCGCAATGCCGAATTTCAGGAGCCAGCCACACACTCCGGCCCACAGAATAGCAGACATAAACGCCGGCCATTTTCCCAGGTAAACAATACTCACCAGTCCATTTTCTTGGTGTCAGTTTGCAGGAGGTACTTGGCACTGTCAAACAAGCCTGACTTGGAATGATTGCCAGCTCTGCTCATGGAGGCATCCTGCGCAATGCCGAATTTCAGGAACCAGCTTTCCACTCCAGCCCACAGGCCCGCTATCAAAAATGCCGGCATTTTTCCAAGTAAAAAATACTCACCAGATCAGGATCCTGGTGTCAGTTTGCAGGAGGTACTTGGCACTTTCAAACCACCCTGACTTGGCACAGCTGCCAGCTTGGCTCTGGGAGGCATCTTGCGCACCGCCGAATTTCAGGAGACAGCACGCCACTCCGGCTTACAGGCCCCGGAACACCAACACTGTCCATTTTCCCTGCCAAACAAAAGTCACTAGACCAGGTTCTTGGTTTCAGTTTTGAGGAGGTATTTGACACAATCAAACCAGCCTGACTTGGCGCTGGGGCCAGCTTGGCACTGGGATGCATCCTGCCAAATGCCGAATTTCAGGAGCCAGCCACGCACTCTGGCCCACAGAATAGCGGACACAAATGCCGGTCATTTTCCCAGGTGAAAAATTCGTACCAGCTCAGGATCTTGGTGTCAGTTTTCAGGAGGTACTTGGCACTGTCAAAAAAGCCTGACCTGACGCTTGGGCCAGATTGGCACTGGGGGCATCCTGCGCAATGCCAAATTTCAGGAGCCATACGGCCACTCTGGACCACAGGACCCCGAAAACAAACGTGCCGGCCCTTTTCCAGGTAAACAATACTCACCAGTCCACGCACTAGGTGCCAATTTGCAGGAGGTACTTGGCACTTTCAAACCAGCCTAACTTGGCATGATTGCCAGCTGGTGTATGGGAGGCACCCTGCGCAATGCCGAATTTCTGGAGCCAGCCGGCCACTCTGGACCACAGGCCACCAAATACAACCGCCGGCCATTTTCCCAGGTAAACAATACTCACCAGCCCAGGTACTTTGTGTAATTTTGCAGGAGGTACTTGGAACTGTCAAACAAGCCTGACTTGGAATGGTTGCCAGCTCTGCTCATGGAGGCATCCTGCGCAATGCCGAATTTCAGGAGCCAGCCGGCCACTCAGGACCACAGGCCACCGAACAAAAACGACGGCCATTTCCCCAAGTAAACAATACTCACCAGATCAGGATCTTGGTGCCAGTTTGCAGGAGGTTCTTGGAACTGTAAAACAAGCCTGACTTGGCGCTGGGGCAAGCTTGGCACTGGGAGGCATCCTGCGCAATGCCGAATTTCAGGGGCCAGCCACACACTCCGGACAACAGAAACCCGAAAAAAATTGCCGGCCCTTTTCCAGGTAAACCATACTCTCTGGCCCAGGTTCTTGGGATCAGATTGCAGGAGGTTCTTGGCACTGTCGAACCAGCCTGACTTGGCATGATTGCCAGCTTGGGTATGGGTGGCATCCTGCGAAATGCCAAATTTTAGGAACCAGCAATCCACTCCGTCTCACAGGCCCCCTATCAAAATTACCGGCTCTTTTCCAGGTAAACAATACACACCAGCTCAGGATCTTGGGGTCGATTTGCTGGAGGTACTTGGCACTTTCAAACCTGCCTAACTTGGCATGATTGCCAGCTTGCATATGGGAGGCATCCTGCGCAATGCCGAATTTCAGGAGCCAGCCATCCACTCCGGCTCACAGGCCCCCTATCAAAATTACCGGCTCTTTTCCAGGTAAACAATACTGACCAGCTCAGGATCTTGGGGTCGATTTGCTGGAGGTACTTGGCACTTTCAAACCAGCCTGTCTAGGCACAGCTGCCAGCTTGGCTCTGGGAGGCATCCTGCGCACCGCCGAATTTCTGGAGACAGCACACACTCTGGCCCACAGAATAGCAGACACAAACGCCGGCCATTTTGCCAGGTAAACAATACTCACCAGTCCAGGTTCTGGGCTTCAGTTTTGAGGAGGTACTTGGCACTGTCAAACCAGCCTGACTTGACGCTGGGGTCAGCTCTGCTCTGGGAGGCATCCTGCGCAATGCCGAATTTCAGGAGCCAGCCACACATTCCGGACAACAGAAACCCAAAAACAAATGCCGGCCCTTTTCCAGGTAAACAATACTCTCTGGCCCAGGTTCTTGGTGCGTGTTTGCCAGAGGTTCTGGGCACTGTAAAACCAGCCTGACTTGGCATGATTGCCAGCTTGCATATGAGAGGCATCCTGCGCAATGCCGAATTTCAGGAGCCAGCCATCCACTCCGGCCCACAGAATAGCAGACACAAATGCCGGCCCTTTACCCAGGTAAACAATACTCACTAGCCCTGGTTCTTGGTGTCAGTTTGCAGGAGGTTCTTGGCACTGTCGAACCAGCCTGACTTGGCATGATTGCCAGCTTGTGTATGGGTGGCATCCTGCGAAATGCCGAATTTCAGGAACCAGCAATCCACTCCGGCCCACAGGCCTGCTTTCAAAAATGCCGGTCCTTTTCCAGGTAAAAAATACTCACCAGCTCAGGATCTTGGTGTCAGTTTGCAGGAGGTTCTTGGCACTGTCAAACCAGCCTGACTAGGCATGATTGCCAGCTTGCATATGGGAGGCATCCTGCGCAATGCCGAATTTCAGGAGCCAGCCATCCACTCCAGCCCACAGGCCCTGTATCAAAATTACCGGCTCTTTTCCAGGTAAACAATACTCACCAGATCAGGATCTTGGGGTCGATTTGCTGGAGGTTCTTGGCACTTTCAAACAAGCCTGTCTTGGCACAGCTGCCAGCTTGGCTCTGGGAGGCATCCTGCGCAATGCCGAATTTCTGGAGACAGCACGCCACTCCGGCTTACAGGCCCCGGAACACCAACACTGTCCATTTTCCCTGCCAAACAAAAGTCACTAGACCAGGTTCTTGGTTTCAGTTTTGAGGAGGTAGTTGGCAGGGTCAAACCAGCCTGACTTGGCGCTGGGGCAAGCTTTGCACTGGGAGGCATCCTGCGCAATGCCGTATTTCAGGAGCCAGCCACACACTCTGGCCCACAGAATAGCGGACACAAATGCCGGTCATTTACCCAGGTAAACAATACTCACTAGCCCTGGTTCTTGGTGTCAGTTTGCAGGAGGTTCTTGGCACTGTCGAACCAGCCTGACTTGGCATGATTGCCAGCTTGTGTATGGGAGGCATCCTGCGCAATGCCGAATTTCAGGAACCAGCATTCCAGTCCGGCCAACAGGCCCGCTATCAAAAATGCCGGTATTTTTCCAGGTAAAAAATACTCACCAGCTCTGGATCTTGGTGTCAGTTTGCAGGAGGTACTTAGCACTGTCACACCTGCCTGACTTGGCGCTGGGGCCAGCTTGGCACTGGGAGGCATCCTGCGCAATGCTGAATTTAAGGAGCCATACGGCCACTCCGGCTTACACGCCCCGGATCACAAACACTGTCCATTTTCCCTGCCAAACAAAAGTCACCAGACCAGGTTCTTGGTTTCAGTTTTGAGGAGGTACTTGACACTGTCAAACCGGCCTGACTTGGCGCTGGGGCCAGCTTGGCACTGGGAGGCATCCTGCGCAATGCCGAATTTCAGGAGCCAGCCACACACTCCGGCCCACAGAATAGCAGACATAAACGCCGGCCATTTTCCCAGGTAAACAATACTCACCAGTCCATTTTCTTGGTGTCAGTTTGCAGGAGGTACTTGGCACTGTCAAACAAGCCTGACTTGGAATGATTGCCAGCTCTGCTCATGGAGGCATCCTGCGCAATGCCGAATTTCAGGAACCAGCTTTCCACTCCAGCCCACAGGCCCGCTATCAAAAATGCCGGCATTTTTCCAAGTAAAAAATACTCACCAGATCAGGATCCTGGTGTCAGTTTGCAGGAGGTACTTGGCACTTTCAAACCACCCTGACTTGGCACAGCTGCCAGCTTGGCTCTGGGAGGCATCTTGCGCACCGCCGAATTTCAGGAGACAGCACGCCACTCCGGCTTACAGGCCCCGGAACACCAACACTGTCCATTTTCCCTGCCAAACAAAAGTCACTAGACCAGGTTCTTGGTTTCAGTTTTGAGGAGGTATTTGACACAATCAAACCAGCCTGACTTGGCGCTGGGGCCAGCTTGGCACTGGGATGCATCCTGCCAAATGCCGAATTTCAGGAGCCAGCCACACACTCTGGCCCACAGAATAGCAGACACAAATGCCGGTCATTTTCCCAGGTGAAAAATTCGTACCAGCTCAGGATCTTGGTGTCAGTTTTCAGGAGGTACTTGGCACTGTCAAACAAGCCTGACCTGACGCTTGGGCCAGATTGGCACTGGGGGCATCCTGCGCAATGCCAAATTTCAGGAGCCATACGGCCACTCTGGACCACAGGACCCCGAAAACAAACGTGCCGGCCCTTTTCCAGGTAAACAATACTCACCAGTCCACGTACTAGGTGCCAATTTGCAGGAGGTACTTGGCACTTTCAAACCAGCCTAACTTGGCATGATTGCCAGCTGGTGTATGGGAGGCACCCTGCGCAATGCCGAATTTCTGGAGCCAGCCGGCCACTCTGGACCACAGGCCACCAAATACAACCGCCGGCCATTTTCCCAGGTAAACAATACTCACCAGCCCAGGTACTTTGTGTAATTTTGCAGGAGGTACTTGGAACTGTCAAACAAGCCTGACTTGGAATGGTTGCCAGCTCTGCTCATGGAGGCATCCTGCGCAATGCCGAATTTCAGGAGCCAGCCGGCCACTCAGGACCACAGGCCACCGAACACAAACGACGGCCATTTCCCCAAGTAAACAATACTCACCAGATCAGGATCTTGGTGCCAGTTTGCAGGAGGTTCTTGGAACTGTAAAACAAGCCTGACTTGGCGCTGGGGCAAGCTTGGCACTGGGAGGCATCCTGCGCAATGCCGAATTTCAGGGGCCAGCCACACACTCCGGACAACAGAAACCCGAAAAAAATTGCCGGACCTTCTCCAGGTAAACCATACTCTCTGGCCCAGGTTCTTGGTGTCAGATTGCAGGAGGTTCTTGGTACTGTCAAACCAGCCTGACTTGGCATGATTGCCAGCTTTGCTCAAGGAGGCATCCTGCGCAATGCCGAATTTCAGGAGCCAGCCATCCACTCCGGCCCACAGAATAGCAGACACAAATGCCGGCCCTTTACCCAGGTAAACAATACTCACTAGCCCTGGTTCTTGGTGTCAGTTTGCAGGAGGTTCTTGGCACTGTCGAACCAGCCTGACTTGGCATGATTGCCAGCTTGTGTATGGGTGGCATCCTGCGAAATGCCGAATTTCAGGAACCAGCAATCCACTCCGGCCCACAGGCCTGCTTTCAAAAATGCCGGTCCTTTTCCAGGTAAAAAATACTCACCAGCTCAGGATCTTGGTGTCAGTTTGCAGGAGGTTCTTGGCACTGTCAAACCAGCCTGACTAGGCATGATTGCCAGCTTGCATATGGGAGGCATCCTGCGAAATGCCGAATTTCAGGAGCCAGCCATCCACTCCGGCTCACAGGCCCCCTATCAAAATTACCGGCTCTTTTCCAGGTAAACAATACACACCAGCTCAGGATCTTGGTGTCAGTTTGCAGGAGGTTCTTGGCACTGTCAAACCAGCCTGACTAGGCATGATTGCCAGCTTGCATATGGGAGGCATCCTGCGCAATGCCGAATTTCAGGAGCCAGCCATCCACTCCGGCCCACAGGCCCCCTATCAAAATTACCGGCTGTTTTCCAGGTAAACAATACTGACCAGCTCAGGATCTTGGGGTCGATTTGCTGGAGGTACTTGGCACTTTCAAACAAGCCTGTCTTGGCACAGCTGCCAGCTTGGCTCTGGGAGGCATCCTGCGCAATGCCGACTTTCAGGAGACAGCACGCCACTCCGGCTTACAGGCCCCAGAACACCAACACTGTCCATTTTCTATGCCAAACAAAAGTCACTAGACCAGGTTCTTGGTTTCAGTTTTGAGGAGGTAGTTGGCAGGGTCAAACCAGCCTGACTTGGCGCTGGGGCAAGCTTTGCACTGGGAGGCATCCTGCGCAATGCCGAATTTCAGGAGCCAGCCATCCACTCCGGCCCACAGAATAGCAGACACAAATGCCGGCCCTTTACCCAGGTAAACAATACTCACTAGCCCTGGTTCTTGGTGTCAGTTTGCAGGAGGTTCTTGGCACTGTCGAACCAGCCTGACTTGGCATGATTGCCAGCTTGTGTATGGGAGGCATCCTGCGCAATGCCGAATTTCAGGAACCAGTAATCCAGTCCGGCCCACAGGCCCGCTCTCAAAAATGCCGGTATTTTTCCAGGTAAAAAATACTCACCAGCTCTGGATCTTGGTGTCAGTTTGCAGGAGGTATTTGGCACTGTCAAACCAGCCTGACTTGGCGCTGGGGCCAGCTTGGCACTGGGATGCATCCTGCCAAATGCCGAATTTCAGGAGCCAGCCACACACTCTGGCCCACAGAATAGCAGACACAAATGCCGGTCATTTTCCCAGGTGAAAAATTCGTACCAGCTCAGGATCTTGGTGTCAGTTTTCAGGAGGTACTTGGCACTGTCAAAAAAGCCTGACCTGACGCTTGGGCCAGATTGGCACTGGGGGCATCCTGCGCAATGCCAAATTTCAGGAGCCATACGGCCACTCTGGACCACAGGACCCCGAAAACAAACATGCCGGCCCTTTTCCAGGTAAACAATACTCACCAGTCCACGTACTAGGTGTCAATTTGCAGGAGGTACTTGGCACTTTCAAACCAGCCTAACTTGGCATGATTGCCAGCTGGTGTATGGGAGGCACCCTGCGCAATGCCGAATTTCTGGAGCCAGCCGGCCACTCTGGACCACAGGCCACCAAATACAACCGCCGGCCATTTTCCCAGGTAAACAATACTCACCAGCCCAGGTACTTTGTGTAATTTTGCAGGAGGTACTTGGAACTGTCAAACAAGCCTGACTTGGAATGGTTGCCAGCTCTGCTCATGGAGGCATCCTGCGCAATGCCGAATTTCAGGAGCCAGCCGGCCACACAGGACCACAGGCCACCGAACACAAACGACGGCCATTTCCCCAAGTAAACAATACTCACCAGATCAGGATCTTGGTGCCAGTTTGCAGGAGGTTCTTGGAACTGTAAAACAAGCCTGACTTGGCGCTGGGGCAAGCTTGGCACTGGGAGGCATCCTGCGCAATGCCGAATTTCAGGGGCCAGCCACACACTCCGGACAACAGAAACCCGAAAAAAATTGCCGGACCTTCTCCAGGTAAACCATACTCTCTGGCCCAGGTTCTTGGTGTCAGATTGCAGGAGGTTCTTGGTACTGTCAAACCAGCCTGACTTGGCATGATTGCCAGCTTTGCTCAAGGAGGCATCCTGCGCAATGCCGAATTTCAGGAGCCAGCCATCCACTCCGGCCCACAGAATAGCAGACACAAATGCCGGCCCTTTACCCAGGTAAACAATACTCACTAGCCCTGGTTCTTGGTGTCAGTTTGCAGGAGGTTCTTGGCACTGTCGAACCAGCCTGACTTGGCATGATTGCCAGCTTGTGTATGGGTGGCATCCTGCGAAATGCCGAATTTCAGGAACCAGCAATCCACTCCGTCTCACAGGCCCCCTATCAAAATTACCGGCTCTTTTCCAGGTAAACAATACACACCAGCTCAGGATCTTGGGGTCGATTTGCTGGAGGTACTTGGCACTTTCAAACCTGCCTGTCTAGGCATGATATCCAGCTTGCATATGGGAGGCATCCTGCCCAATGCCGAATTTCAGGAGCCAGCCATCCACTCCGGCTCACAGGCCCCCTATCAAAATTTCCGGCTCTTTTCCAGGTAAACAATACTGACCAGCTCAGGATCTTGGGGTCGATTTGCTGGAGGTACTTGGCACTTTCAAACCAGCCTGTCTAGGCACAGCTGCCAGCTTGGCTCTGGGAGGCATCCTGCGCACCGCCGACTTTCAGGAGACAGCACACACTCTGGCCCACAGAATAGCAGACACAAACGCCGGCCATTTTGCCAGGTAAACAATACTCACCAGTCCAGGTTCTGGGCTTCAGTTTTGAGGAGGTACTTGGCACTGTCAAACCAGCCTGACTTGACGCTGGGGTCAGCTCTGCTCTGGGAGGCATCCTGCGCAATGCCGAATTTCAGGAGCCAGCCACACACTCCGGACAACAGAAACCCAAAAACAAATGCCGGCCCTTTTCCAGGTAAACAATACTCTCTGGCCCAGGTTCTTGGTGCGTGTTTGCCAGAGGTTCTGGGCACTGTAAAACCAGCCTGACTTGGCATGATTGCCAGCTTGCATATGAGAGGCATCCTGCGCAATGCCGAATTTCAGGAGCCAGCCATCCACTCCGGCCCACAGAATAGCAGACACAAATGCCGGCCCTTTACCCAGGTAAACAATACTCACTAGCCCTGGTTCTTGGTGTCAGTTTGCAGGAGGTTCTTGGCACTGTCGAACCAGCCTGACTTGGCATGATTGCCAGCTTGTGTATGGGTGGCATCCTGCGAAATGCCGAATTTCAGGAACCAGCAATCCACTCCGGCCCACAGGCCTGCTTTCAAAAATGCCGGTCCTTTTCCAGGTAAAAAATACTCACCAGCTCAGGATCTTGGTGTCAGTTTGCAGGAGGTTCTTGGCACTGTCAAACCAGCCTGACTAGGCATGATTGCCAGCTTGCATATGGGAGGCATCCTGCGAAATGCCGAATTTCAGGAGCCAGCCATCCACTCCGGCCCACAGGCCTGCTTTCAAAAATGCCGGTCCTTTTCCAGGTAAAAAATACTCACCAGCTCAGGATCTTGGTGTCAGTTTGCAGGAGGTTCTTGGCACTGTCAAACCAGCCTGACTAGGCATGATTGCCAGCTTGCATATGGGAGGCATCCTGCGCAATGCCGAATTTCAGGAGCCAGCACTCCACTCCGGCCCACAGGCCCTGTATCAAAAATGCCGGCTCTTTTCAAGGTAAACAATACTCACCAGATCAGGATCTTGGGGTCGATTTGCTGGAGGTACTTGGCACTTTCAAACAAGCCTGTCTTGGCACAGCTGCCAGCTTGGCTCTGGGAGGCATCCTGCGCAATGCCGAATTTCAGGGGCCAGCCACACACTCCGGACAACAGAAACCCGAAAAAAATTGCCGGACCTTCTCCAGGTAAACCATACTCTCTGGCCCAGGTTCTTGGTGTCAGATTGCAGGAGGTTCTTGGTACTGTCAAACCAGCCTGACTTGGCATGATTGCCAGCTTTGCTCAAGGAGGCATCCTGCGCAATGCCGAATTTCAGGAGCCAGCCATCCACTCCGGCCCACAGAATAGCAGACACAAATGCCGGCCCTTTACCCAGGTAAACAATACTCACTAGCCCTGGTTCTTGGTGTCAGTTTGCAGGAGGTTCTTGGCACTGTCGAACCAGCCTGACTTGGCATGATTGCCAGCTTGTGTATGGGTGGCATCCTGCGAAATGCCAAATTTTAGGAACCAGCAATCCACTCCGTCTCACAGGCCCCCTATCAAAATTACCGGCTCTTTTCCAGGTAAACAATACACACCAGCTCAGGATCTTGGGGTCGATTTGCTGGAGGTACTTGGCACTTTCAAACCTGCCTGTCTAGGCATGATATCCAGCTTGCATATGGGAGGCATCCTGCCCAATGCCGAATTTCAGGAGCCAGCCATCCACTCCGGCTCACAGGCCCCCTATCAAAATTACCGGCTCTTTTCCAGGTAAACAATACTGACCAGCTCAGGATCTTGGGGTCGATTTGCTGGAGGTACTTGGCACTTTCAAACCAGCCTGTCTAGGCACAGCTGCCAGCTTGGCTCTGGGAGGCATCCTGCGCACCACCGAATTACAGGAGACAGCACACACTCTGGCCCACAGAATAGCAGACACAAACGCCGGCCCTTTTGTCAGGTAAACAATACTCACCAGTCCAGGTTCTGGGCTTCAGTTTTGAGGAGGTACTTGGCACTGTCAAACCAGCCTGACTTGACGCTGGGGTCAGCTCTGCTCTGGGAGGCATCCTGCGCAATGCCGAATTTCAGGAGCCAGCCACACATTCCGGACAACAGAAACCCAAAAACAAATGCCGGCCCTTTTCCAGGTAAACAATACTCTCTGGCCCAGGTTCTTGGTGCGTGTTTGCCAGAGGTTCTGGGCACTGTAAAACCAGCCTGACTTGGCATGATTGCCAGCTTGCATATGAGAGGCATCCTGCGCAATGCCGAATTTCAGGAGCCAGCCATCCACTCCGGCCCACAGAATAGCAGACACAAATGCCGGCCCTTTACCCAGGTAAACAATACTCACTAGCCCTGGTTCTTGGTGTCAGTTTGCAGGAGGTTCTTGGTACTGTCGAACCAGCCTGACTTGGCATGATTGCCAGCTTGTGTATGGGTGGCATCCTGCGCAATGCCGAATTTCAGGAACCAGCAATCCACTCCGGCCCACAGGCCTGCTTTCAAAAATGCCGGTCCTTTTCCAGGTAAAAAATACTCACCAGCTCAGGATCTTGGTGTCAGTTTGCAGGAGGTTCTTGGCACTGTCAAACCAGCCTGACTAGGCATGATTGCCAGCTTGCATATGGGAGGCATCCTGCGCAATGCCGAATTTCAGGAGCCAGCACTCCACTCCAGCCCACAGGCCCTGTATCAAAAATGCCGGCTCTTTTCAAGGTAAACAATACTCACCAGATCAGGATCTTGGGGTCGATTTGCTGGAGGTACTTGGCACTTTCAAACAAGCCTGTCTTGGCACAGCTGCCAGCTTGGCTCTGGGAGGCATCCTGCGCACCGCCGAATTTCTGGAGACAGCACGCCACTCCGGCTTACAGGCCCCGGAACACCAACACTGTCCATTTTCCCTGCCAAACAAAAGTCACTAGACCAGGTTTTTGGTTTCAGTTTTGAGGAGGTAGTTGGCAGGGTCAAACCAGCCTGACTTGGCGCTGGGGCAAGCTTGGCACTGGGAGGCATCCTGCGCAATGCCGAATTTCAGGAGCCAGCCACACACTCTGGCCCACAGAATAGCGGACACAAATGCCGGCCCTTTACCCAGGTAAACAATACTTACTAGCCCTGGTTCTTGGTGTCAGTTTGCAGGAGGTTCTTGGCACTGTCGAACCAGCCTGACTTGGCATGATTGCCAGCTTGTGTATGGGAGGCATCCTGCGCAATGCCGAATTTCAGGAACCAGTAATCCAGTCCGGCCCACAGGCCCGCTCTCAAAAATGCCGGTATTTTTCCAGGTAAAAAATACTCACCAGCTCAGGATCTTGGTGTCAGTTTGCAGGAGGTATTTGGCACTGTCAAACCACCCTGACTTGGGGCTGGGGCCAGCTTGGCTCTGGGAGGCATCCTGCGCAATGCTGAATTTAAGGAGCCATACGGCCACTCCGGCTTACAGGCCCCGGATCACAAACACTGTCCATTTTCCCTGCCAAACAAAAGTCACCAGACCAGGTTCTTGGTTTCAGTTTTGAGGAGGTACTTGACACTGTCAAACCGGCCTGACTTGGAGCTGGGGCCAGCTTGGCACTGGGAGGCATCCTGCGCAATGCCGAATTTCAGGAGCCAGCCGGCCACTCCTGCCCGCAGGCCTACGAATACCAACGCTGGCCATTTTCCCAGGTAAACATTATTCACCAGCTCAGGATTTTGGTGACAGTTTTTTAGAGGTCTTTGGAACTGTCAAACCAACCAGACTTGGAACTGGTGCCAGCTTGGCTCTAAGAGGCAACCTGCGCAATGCCGAATTTCAGGAGCCAGCCGGCCACTCTGGACCACAGGACCCCGAAAACACAAATGCCGGCCCTTTTCCAGGTAAACAATACTCACCAGCCCAAGTACTTTGTGTAATTTTGCAGGAGGTACTTGGAACTGTCAAACAAGCCTGACTTGGAATGGTTGCCAGCTCTGCTCATGGAGGCATCCTGCGCAATGCCGAATTTCAGGAGCCAGCCATCCACTCCAGCCCACAGGCCCTGTATCAAAAATGCCGGCTCTTTTCAAGGTAAACAATACTCACCAGCTCAGGATCTTGGGGTCGATTTGCTGGAGGTACTTGGCACTTTCAAACAAGCCTGTCTTGGCACAGCTGCCAGCTTGGCTCTGGGAGGCATCCTGCGCACCGCCGAATTTCTGGAGACAGCACGCCACTCCGGCTTACAGGCCCCAGAACACCAACACTGTCCATTTTCTATGCCAAACAAAAGTCACTAGACCAGGTTCTTGGTTTCAGTTTTGAGGAGGTAGTTGGCAGGGTCAAACCAGCCTGACTTGGCGCTGGGGCAAGCTTTGCATTGGGAGGCATCCTGCGCAATGCCGAATTTCAGGAGCCAGCCATCCACCCCGGCCCACAGAATAGCAGACACAAATGTCGGTCATTTACCCAGGTAAACAATACTCACTAGTCCTGGTTCTTGGTGTCAGTTTGCAGGAGGTTCTTGGCACTGTCGAACCAGCCTGACTTGGCATGATTGCCAGCTTGTGTATGGGTGGCATCCTGCGCAATGCCGAATTTCAGGAGCCAGCCATCCACTCCGGCCCACAGGCCTGCTTTCAAAAATGCCGGTCCTTTTCCAGGTAAAAAATACTCACCAGCTCAGAATCTTGGTGTCAGTTTGCAGGAGGTTCTTGGCACTGTCAAACCAGCCTGACTAGGCATGATTGCCAGCTTGCATATGGGAGGCATCCTGCGCAATGCCGAATTTCAGGAGCCAGCCATCCACTCCGGCTCACAGGCCCCCTATCAAAATTACCGGCTCTTTTCCAGGTAAACAATACTGACCAGCTCAGGATCTTGGGGTCGATTTGCTGGAGGTACTTGGCACTTTCAAACCAGCCTGTCTAGGCACAGCTGCCAGCTTGGCTCTGGGAGGCATCCTGCGCACCGCCGACTTTCAGGAGACAGCACACACTCTGGCCCACAGAATAGCAGACACAAACGCCGGCCATTTTGCCAGGTAAACAATACTCACCAGTCCAGGTTCTGGGCTTCAGTTTTGAGGAGGTACTTGGCACTGTCAAACCAGCCTGACTTGACGCTGGGGTCAGCTCTGCTCTGGGAGGCATCCTGCGCAATGCCGAATTTCAGGAGCCAGCCACACACTCCGGACAACAGAAACCCAAAAACAAATGCCGGCCCTTTTCCAGGTAAACAATACTCTCTGGCCCAGGTTCTTGGTGCGTGTTTGCCAGAGGTTCTGGGCACTGTAAAACCAGCCTGACTTGGCATGATTGCCAGCTTGCATATGAGAGGCATCCTGCGCAATGCCGAATTTCAGGAGCCAGCCATCCACTCCGGCCCACAGAATAGCAGACACAAATGCCGGCCCTTTACCCAGGTAAACAATACTCACTAGCCCTGGTTCTTGGTGTCAGTTTGCAGGAGGTTCTTGGCACTGTAAAACAAGCCTGACTTGGCATGATTGCCAGCTTGGGTATGGGTGGCATCCTGCGCAATGCCGAATTTCAGGAACCAGCAATCCAGTCCGGCCCACAGGCCTGCTTTCAAAAATGCCGGTCCTTTTCCAGGTCAAAAATACTCACCAGCTCAGGATCTTGGTGTCAGTTTGCTGGAGGTTCTTGGCACTGTCAAACCTGCCTGACTTGGCATGATTGCCAACTTGCATATGGGAGGCATCCTGCGCAATGCCGAATTTCTTGAGCCAGCCATCCACTCCGGCTCACAGGCCCTGTATCAAAAATGCCGGCTCTTTTCCCAGGTAAACAATACTGACCAGCTCAGGATCTTGGGGTCGATTTGCTGGAGGTACTTGGCACTTTCAAACAAGCCTGTCTTGGCACAGGTGCCAGCTTGGCTCTGGGAGGCATCCTGCGAAATGCCGAATTTCAGGACCCAGCCGGCCACACAGGAGCACAGGCCACCGAACACAAACGACGGCCATTTTGCCAGGTAAACAATACTCACCAGATCAGGATCTTGGTGCCAGTTTGCAGGAGGTACTTGGCACTGTAAAACAAGCCTGACTTGGGGCTGGGGCAAGCTTGGCACTGGGAGGCATCCTGCGCAATGCCGAATTTCAGGAGCCAGCCACACACTCTGGCCCACAGAATAGCAGACACAAATGCCGGTCATTTACCCAGGTAAACAATACTGACTAGCCCTGGTTCTTGGTGTCAGTTTTCAGGAGGTTCTTGGCACTGTCAAACCAGCCTGACTTGGCGCTGGGGCAAGCTTTGCACTGCGAGGCATCCTGCGCAATGCCCAATTTCAGGAGCCAGCCACACACTCCGGACAACAGAAACCCGAAAAAAATTGCCGGCCCTTTTCCTGGTAAACCATACTCTCTGGCCCAGGTTCTTGGTGTCAGATTGCAGGAGGTTCTTGGTACTGTCAAACCAGTCTGACTTGGCATGATTGCCAGCTTGGCTCAAGGAGGCATCCTGCGCACCGCCGAATTTCTGGAGACAGCACGCCACTCCGGCTTACAGGCCCCAGAACACCAACACTGTCCATTTTCTATGCCAAACAAAAGTCACTAGACCAGGTTCTTGGTTTCAGTTTTGAGGAGGTAGTTGGCAGGGTCAAGCCAGCCTGACTTGGCGCTGGGGCCAGCTTTGCACTGGGAGGCATCCTGCGCAATGCCGAATTTAAGGAGCCAGCCACACACTCTGGCCCACAGAATAGCAGACACAAATGCCGGCCCTTTACCCAGGTAAACAATATTCAGCAGCCCAGGTTCTTGGTGTCAGTTTGCTTGAGGTTCTTGGCACTGTCAAACCTGCCTGACTTGGCATGATTGCCAGCTTGTGTATGGGAGGCATCCTGCGAAATGCCGAATTTCAGGAGCCAGCCACACACTCCGGCCCACAGGCCCCCTATCAAAAATGCCGGCTCTTTTCAAGGTAAAAAATACTCACCAGCTCAGGATCTTGGGGTCGATTTGCTGGAGGTACTGGGCACTTTCAAACAAGCCTGTCTTGGCACAGGTGCTAGCTTGGCTCTGGGAGGCATCCTGCGCACCGCCGAATTTCAGGAGACAGCACGCCACTCCGGCTTACAGGCCCCGGAACACAAACACTGTCCATTTTACCTGCCAAACAAAAGTCTCCAGTCCAGGTTCTTGGTTTCAGTTTTGAGGAGGTAGTTGGCACTGTCGAACCAGCCTGACTTGGCACAGGTGCCAGCTTGGCTCTGGGAGGCATCCTGCGCAATGCCGAATTTCAGGAGGCAGCCACACACTCTGTCTCACACATTAGCAGACACAGAGGCCGGCCATTTTCCCAGGTTAAAATGTTCGTGCCAGCTCAGGACCTTGGTGTCAGTTTTTAGGAGGTACTTGGCGCTGTCAAACAGGCCTGACCTGACGCTTGGGCATGATTGGCTCTGGGAGGCATCCTGCGCATTGCCGAATTTCAAGAGGCAGCCGGCTACTCCGGCCCACAGACCACCAAAGGAGAGAAGTACAGCAGGTGAAGTACCTGTTACTGATGTGATACCCAGGAACACAGAGTTGACACATTTCATTGAAGTCCAATCACAACTAGCAATACTAAGAGGATAGGATTGGCCGCTTTTCATGACGCTCTTCTTGTTACACAGCCTGCTCTCATTCTGGTGAAACTTTTTCATTAGCTTCTCTCTAAAAAGGAGAAAAACCAATTAAATGTCCCTCCCTGCTGATGCTAATCGAGTCAGATATCTATGAAAGGGCCAAAAATAGTCGGAATTCTTCTTAGACAATGGAAATGGAAGCAGAGCTACCAATCTATTTCCTTGAAACATATCCCTAAAACTCATTCCCTTCTATTCATAACTTATGTATAGCCAGCAGTACAGGAAAAGATGAAACTGACTGATGTCAGCAAGGGAAGGATTTGAAAGAACTATTCCCATGAATCATCATATAGACAGGAACTCTAGCATTAAAATCAGAACCCTTTTAGTAAGTATCACTTATGGGAAATTCAGGACTCCTGCACAATGGACCAAGAGGATTAAGCAGAAGCCGTTTATGGTTTACATGATGCACTTACTCATTCTGACTCTCTGCACACACTAGTCACGCTTTTCTTATTGGTGCCTTTCTCTTGTCCACGCATTCTGCGTGCACCTCTCAGAAGATGTGTTTCCTTACAGTCCAGGCACTTTGCCCGCCCCCCCCCCCCCCCCCCCCCCCCCCCGTTTTGGAGTTCTTGTGGTCTTGGAATTTAGTTTCTCAGCTTTTCCTCTCTTGCTTTAGCATGGCTTATGTCTTGATGAATTCCAGAGGGCCCTGAGAAAATTCTGAGAAGAACCGTTCCACGCTGGATGGCTGGTGCAGCCCGTAGTCTAAGCGGTTCAGATACATTGTCACAATTGCCCCTTCTTCTTGCACCAGCCAGATCTTTTCTAATGTCATTTTTAGCAAGAGGCACACCAGTTTCACCATGCATGGAATAACACAAAGCAATGAAATAATGACTACTGGTAAAAACAAAGCTCCATTTACGAGATCTTTCAACCACCCAGTTCTTTCCCATCCCTCAAACCATTGGTGCAAACCCCACTCGTTCTCTGTCAATTTCTTCATATTGTCTTGTACTTGTGTGAGTTTCGTATGAATGGCTGCAGAATGGTCAAAAAGATTCATGCAACATATTCCTTATTAAATTCCTAACACTCGTGCCCATGTGCTAATAACAATCAATCTATTACAGCTCTTATTTGCAGTGTGCTATATCTAATATGATCTACGTCAGTGAGCACTTGACTTAAAATAGAAGTTACAATAAGTCGTTTGAAAAAGCAGCCAAACCTTGATAAGCATCGCCACCTAGCATAAGAATGCAGTTATTCCTGCTGGAACGAGCAAAACTCCACAACGGTGCCAATCGCGTCTTTAACAAGTGTTGCTCTCTAGGTATTCCCGGAAACGAAAAAGCGGCTTCCTCCAGCAAAAACCATTATGAAGGTAAGAGAGCCCGCCGAAGAGCGGCTTCTGTTAAAAGAATCCGGCTACTGGCACCAACCTTCGGACAGCTGCGTATGCCCGTCTTCTGCGTCTCTTGCTGCCTAGACCTTAGCGAAAAGCTTTTCCAGGCATTATCTCAAAAAGAAACTGTGCCAGCACAGCAAGCGTCCCACGACGTTTTTCATGAAGGTACTCAAGTTCTTACCATCTCCCGGAGAAAAGAAAAAGATTAGCCAGGGAGTGCTGCAAATGACTGAGAACGATGCAAAAGAAAGTTGTTTGAGAGCAATTTTCCTACTTATGGTAATGTAAGTTGAAACTGTTGGAAAGTGCTTAGTTATCGTTTTCTCTCCGTTTGAGAGCTGCGCACTTAATCCCGGTGCTGTGCGGCTTTGTTCTTGGCGTCTCAGCATCTGCCGAGCTCTCCGGCTGCCGGAGGCGAAGAAGCGGCTTTTTCGCGTACAGAGCTTTCTGCCGGTCGCAGTGCGCTCCAGACCGCGGCTTCTGCCGAAAGACACGCGGGGACCGGCACCTACCTTCGGACAGCTGCGTATGCCCGTCTACTGCGTCTCTTGCCGCCTAGACCTTAGCGAAATGCTTTTTCACGCTTTCTCTCCAGAAGAAACTCTCCCAGCACAGCAAACTGCCCCTGATTATGGCCTCATATTTTGTCTTTGCTATGGATTCCAGAAGCAGTCTTCTTTCTTATTTAAGCTCCAAGGTTGTTTTCAAATCGCCGCTCTCCATGTCCCCTCCGACCCCGTGCGAATAGACACAGGCACATTACCTTGTCGGTATTAAATCCAGGCAATAGGAGAATCCAAGAATAATACGCCTTGAGTTTTAGAAGCAATGCCTATTGAATAGAAAAAATATAATCCCTTCTTTGAGACCCATTATCAGACATCTGGGGGCCGGGGGGAGGTGTATCTGTGTGTGTGAATGGAAAGTGTACTCACCCAGAACCAGAGGCAATATTTAGTAACCAACATATCATAAGGGCAGATGCATATAATTTCCTGCTCTTTATGGAAGTTTTTTTCTCAAGGTTCATTTGTTTTTTACAGATTTTCTAGTGAGTTGAAAAATTCTTCTGTGTTTGTGTGAGAATAGAAACATCCATAAAGCTTACTGTGTGAGGAGAATCCTTTGGACTAGATGATGACTATTTAGAAGATGATATTTTCATCTGCATCAATCCATTTCCTTGTTTTGGAAATATTTTTGGTTTTCAAAGTAACAATTTTCAAGATGTATTTTTCGAAGGTGAAAAAAACCGAGATCCTAATTGGTATCACAGAATTACAAAAAAAAAAAAAATCCTATAAAATCATCCGTTGCATCATTTCAATGTTATAGTTTTGAATTTTCAATAGCTACCTCTAAATCTCATATCAATATCTTTTAAATGCTCTGTCTTCACACAATTTTCTTCTTGATCCATTTCTAAGCTTCGAAATGATATTCAGGTAAGAGTCAATTAGTGAAACTTATTCACATTTTACAAATTGAAATCACAGTGGGAGGGAGGGAGGAAGGAAGGGAAAGGAGGAAGAAAAGAAAGAAAGGAAGGGAGGAAGGAAGAAAGAAAGAAAGAAAGAAAGAAAGAAAGACAAAGAAAGAAAGAAAGAAAGAAAAAGAAAGAAAGAAAGAAAGAAAGAAAGAAAGAAAGAAAGAAAGAAAGAAAGAAAGAAAGAAAGAGAAAGAAAGAAAGAAAGAAAGAAAAAAGAAAGAAAGAAAGAAAGAAAGAAAGAAAGAAAGAAAGAAAGAAAGAAAGAAAGAAAGAAAGAAAGAAAGAAAGAAAGAAAGAAAGAAAGAAAGAAAGAAAGAAAGAAAGAAAGAAAGAAAGAAAGGAAGAAAAAGAAAGAAAAGCGAGAGTGAGAGAGAGAAAGGAAATTCCCAAATGTCTGAAACCTTAAAAAGTATAAAATATTTGTGTGGATGATATTTAAGTGGTGAGACTGTTCCTACATGTAATAATGATAAAAGGAATTTCTATGTGAGTCCAAAACATATAAACTGGATGGCAGTTTCTCAGAATCAATAGTCTGTTTTTTCTATCTTCAGCTAGTTGCTGCTACTGCACAGAATGACTATTACCACAGAATAACAGAATGGTTGGGATTGGAAGGGACCTTAAAATTCACCTAAATTCACCCCCCATGTCATTGGCAGGTACACTTTCCACTAGGCCGCCTTAAGCTCAAAGACCCATTCAAGCTGGCCTTGAACACTTCCAGGAATGGGTCACCCACACCATGTTCCAGTGTCTCACCAGCCTCCTGGCAAGGAATTTCTTCCCAATACCCAAAGGAAACATATTTTCTTCAGGTTTTAAAGCCATCAACACTTTTCCTATCGCTCCATGGCCTTGTGTAGCTCATATGCCTCCTTTTGCTAGGCTGCCTTCAGATCTTGGAGAGTGCTCTAACATTTGCTCAGAGTCTGCTCTTCTCCAGGCTGAGAAGATGCCTGGAACACTCTGGCTTGATGACAGACTCCCTGAGCTACACTGGAGGCTCAGACCATTCTTCTTCTTGGAATTGTTGAAGGATGCACAAGCACTGCTGATTGTGCTTCATTGTGGTAGAGGTAATAAATAGTTGATTTCATAAAAACACACTGGAAATGATAAGAGCCAAATTTTAAAGCACAATTAATTGGAGAAAGATTCCTAAACTTGTGGCCGGTTTCCCCAACCCATCTATTGATTGCAAACGACATTCCTTGCTGTTGTTATGGTGCATGAACCAAAGCCAAGTGATGTCTACTACTTAAGACAGACGTTCTACCTTCTTACTAGAATATGTTCTTACCGTTTTAAAACAATCCCCCGAACATTAAGAACAAGAGATTACCTGATGAAGTAATGAAGTGCTTTGGATGAAAGTAAATTGCATTTGAAGGAAACGGGTTGGGGGTGAGCACAGGAAGATCTCCGAAGTAGAGTGCCAGCTTAGTTCTCTGCTTCAGAGATAAGTGAAGCAATTCAGGAATGTCTTTCTGTGAAAATACTTTACAGATCTTTCTGCACAACAGGTAACAACCAGCATCAGAAATGTGTGCAAATAACAGACTACTCACTACAAGGTTGTCATCCATGAGTGGTAAGGCAACTCAGACTCATAGCAGTGGTTTTGCTCTTGTGCCTCATAGAATAGACAGAAAAGAATGAGGAAAACTAATTTTTCCATCTAGTTTCTTTCAGTATTGGTTCCAAGACTATTTTCCTGCCCTCAGGAGACAGCAAAAACTGTCAACAACTGAAATGCTTCAGAACTGGAAATGATCTGAATCACAAATATTTCTCCAAAAATAAAATTTAAAACGTAAGTCATAAGGGTAAAACAGATTGAGCTATTTAAAGATGAATGTTCTATACATACTAAAACATTCCCAGAGATAACTCTTGTGTCCTAAGTCTGTTTAAAAGTCCAGAGTTCCTGGTAAAAAACTTCTATGCAGATGAGGTAGCTACATGATAGTCTCTTTCCAGCTTAATTATACTCTTCACTCTCACCACCTCTACCAGTTGATTTTCATAAGTTCTTAGAAAACAGTAATTTAACTTTTTTAGTTCTATGAAAAAAAATGACAGTGACAAGAGTTCTTTGCACTCCCTGTTTTCTGAGAAGCCTGACCATCAAGCCTTAGGAACTTGATCATGAGTTTTATTTCATCTCAAAGTAAGTTTTAAGGGAGTGGCAGAGAGAATGGGAGCTTCAGGCAAAACAATTTAGGCTTCTAATTCTTGTATTGTCCTACTTACCTATGACAAGAACTGGAAAGAGAATAGATTAGAGTTAGCAGCTGTTGAACATTTGCACATAGTCATCCACTAAAGAAGAGGTCAAGGATGGTTTTCTGGCCCTCCCTCCATGAGCTGCGGCTTCATTCAAGGCACTTTCACCTTCTGTGGCATGGAACCCTCCAGCAGCTGCACTGTAGGTTTGTGTTCCTCCATGGTTCTCTAGGGACTGCTGGGAGACAACCTGCTTCACTAGGATATCTCCAGGGACTGCGGGGGATTCTTTGCTCTGTCAACTGGAACACCTCCTCCTCCTTGTCTTACTGTAGTATCATGGAGCTGCTTCCCATACTGTTTTTTCCCCTCACTTGCCACTGCCCATTCATATGTTTTGTGCTTTTGACCATATATTCTCACAGAGACTGATGGGCTCAGTTGCAAAAATGTGTCTTGCTAGAAAATGACATGCTCTACAAAACCATGATTTTATAGAAAAGAATAGTGGAAGTACAAATATACTGCTAAAGGTCCGGAAAATTGACAGTGCTTCATTGTAATACATCCCCTCATCTTGCCTTATTTCTCCTTAAGATCTGGAAAGAATACTGGGCAGGAGACAGTGTTGTTTCAAGGAAAAGACTTTTTTAGGATTCTAGGGTGCATGTTTAACTTTCTTGAGAAAATTGAGAAAAGGCACTTTGTCTTTTGTGGTAAATATCATTAGGCAGTAGGGACAAATTCTGACCAACAAGTGCAGGTCAAAATCTGGTGAGATCAAGCAATATACCTTGAGTGGCCAGGACAGAACCATAGAGTGGTAGAATCAGTTGAATTGGAAGGGGCCCGTCAGGAGCATCAAGTCCAACTTCTGGCCCTGCATGCGACCTTCCTCAAGAATCCCACCAGATGCCTGAGAGCAATGTCCCAAAGGTTCTTGAACTCAAGATAGGTGTGATGCTGTGACCACACTCTGGAGAGACTCTTCCAGTGCCCAGCCATCCTCTGGTTAAAAACTTTTTCCTGATACCAGACTTGACCCTCCCCTGACTCAGCTGCATGCCATTTCCTCCAGTTCTGTCCCTGTAAACCTCATTGGAGAACTTTCTGATACCTTCATGTCTTTTTTCATTGTGGTATCCAAAACGGCCTACAAGCACTCAAGGCGAGGCCGCCCCAGAGCAGAGCAGAGCAGAGCAGAGCACAGCAGAGCAGAGCAGGACAATGCCCTCTCTTGCCCAGCTGGTGATACTGTGCCTGATGCACCCCAGGACAGGCTTGGCCCTCCTGGCTGCCAGGGCACTGCTGATACCCATTTAGCTTGCCATTGGCCAGGAGCCTGGCTTCCTTTCAGCCTCTGGCTCCCTAGTCTATATACACACACACAGAGCAGGATTGCCCTGTCCCAGGTGCTGAATCCAGCACTTGCCATCGCACAACTCCCGAAGGTTGGGGATTGCCTGTGGCAATCCTTGAAAACAGAGGATTTTGGGAAAGCTGCAAAAGGCAGGCCTCAGAGACAGCAGAACTGTGCTTGGAGCTAAGCAGTAGTCATAAGGTTTGTCAGCAGAAAAATGATAGAAGTAGAGAAGTAGGGACAAATAGAACAATGGCCTGTGTATTAACGCTTGACCAGAAGAACTCCCTAAGCTACAGCAAAGTAGATCTAGCCAGATGTTAGGAAGTTCTAAGCTTAATAATGGAGCTCTGTGCATTCTATCTTAAGGCTTACAAGCAGGTCTTTTATTCAAAAGAAGCAAGCGTTCTTTGAACCAAAGTTATGTGTGCTTCTAGGGATCGGAAAGAACTACTGTCAATATGCTTTTGCTTTGTGGGATTGGTCAAAAAGCTTTTCAAGTAAGTTGTAACATCAAGTTGTTTTTCTGCTGCTGGGGACGTTAGCTGCTGGCATCTTCCCACTGTCATAAGCATGTCATGAGACTGATGCTGGAAA
This sequence comes from Haemorhous mexicanus, assembly GCF_027477595.1. Classification (NCBI taxonomy): domain Eukaryota; kingdom Metazoa; phylum Chordata; class Aves; order Passeriformes; family Fringillidae; genus Haemorhous; species Haemorhous mexicanus. Next base: position 33,440 of record NC_082363.1, on the reverse strand, counting down.
ATACAACAGCTTGGGACGCCTTCCCCAGCAGTCCAGCCCCTTTCGTGATTTGTGCATAGACTCCCGGCCAGCCATAATTGCCCATCTCTCTTATTTGTCAAGATCTCTCTGCAGTGTCTCACTGGCCTCAAGGGAGTTAGTCGACAGCTCCTCCCAATGTAGCGTCTCTGGCAAACTTGCTTAATAGTCCTTCAAGTGCCGAGTCCAAGTGGTTCCAAAGATGTTGAAGAGAACTGGCCCAAGGATGATACTGTCTTAGCCACTGAAATTAGCGCTTCATGCTTCTTCTTGCTCCTTAGTGCAGAAATCACAACAAATATCTTCTTTGTTTCTTTTCTATCCATGCAGATATCTTTGCTTATGCTCATGCTTTTTATCCCAACAGCAGCTGACACGACATTTCCATACAGAGCAAGAGCACGCTTTTCCTGCTGTTACTAGACTTAACAATTTTGCAATCTGTCAATCAGATACCTTTGCAACTGAAGTCAGACCTTCAGCATTTCTCATCAAAAGAATAGAATGTCCTCAGAAGAGGAGAAAACTCTGTAAGCCTGCAGAATATATCATAAGGAGTTAGCATCACAATCATTTCAGCACTGACCCTATACTTGAGCAGGGAAAAAAGTTCAAAGAAGAGCTGATTAATGCAGCAACATACTCTAAGGAATAAAACAACTAGGATCTTCCAAACTGGTCCCTGCGGTAGAAATGTACTTGTAAGAATACAGAAGGTAAAAGATATGGTTTGGAAAGGCTACATCCTTGCTAAGCTAAATTGGATCTCATCCTGGAGATGAAAGATCAAGAAGCTCAAAGTGGAGCTAGAGAGACATGTCCAGATAATGAGATAGAGCAAAGCATTTTTCAAGATAATTAGGCATTCTGGTGGACTGGGCAGTTAGGTTAAATCTGCCACACTTACTCACTTTTGGGGACTGAATTGTGGAGTGCTAAACCATATCTGCTGCTCTAGAAAGTAAAAGAGACACATCCAAATGGTATGGTTAGTGTGAAGACTCTCACTCTCTATTGCTTAACACCTCATAAGCTATTAACCGGTCATAGGAACAAAATGAAATAAAGCCATTATACCATCTTGGAATGGAAAAATATGTTCAAAATATTTTTTGCCTTCTGTTTTCTTCCACTTTTTTTTTTTTTTTTTTTTTTTTTTTATTGCAACCATTCTGGAATGCTTTCAACAGATGAAGCCAGCATAGTATTTTTCTAACAGGCTCTTGCCCCTTACATTCTTCATTACAGTTTTGGAATATACTCCACAGTCATTTGATCTCAGTCAGCTTTTTATCTCTTTCCCCCAAGACAAATTTTAAAGGACTACCTAACCACTAAAAATCATCATTTCTCTGGTTTCTCAAAGCTTTTTGAGAAAGTTGTTTTGTTTTGGTTTTTTCGTATTGCATCATTCCTAATGTCTTCAGACCTACTACAAGTGGAAGTTCAAATAAATCTTATCTTAAAGAGACCGTGAAAGATAACAAACTGCCAGTCTTGGTATTTGTATTTTTCTAAATCCTTTGGATTTCAAGGTTGCCTTCCTGAATGCTCAGTTTCATTAGAAAACATTGTGTTTCTAAAGGAGACCCAGTTCAATTGCTTCTGCAAGTTCACCTTCATTTTGTAAGATGGTACTTCAAGAAATCTTCTTTCATTCAAACATTAAAAGAATAGATTTGACATCATATGTGACCCTTTCATCTCTCTCATCTGTATTTCATTGCGTGAGTTTCACAGTTGCCTCTAAGAAGATTCCTTTCAATTCGCATAGCATGTTATCTGAAGATCTGTCTGCTTTCTTCACTTGCTTGAATGGGAAGACATGGGAAATACATTCTGAAGGTTATCTTTTACAGTCTACTTTTACCTACCAGTGTGCTTCTATTGACTAGAACCAATTTCAGCTGGAAAGAACATATTGTTCTGATCCGCTCAGACGAAGGGGGGATGATGTTTTCTTAACTGATCTCGGAGGGCAAAAGACAAGATGGAAAAGGGATTGCAGTATCACTCCAAACAAATGCACCTTTCTAGAATGACCACAGCAGATGCCTTCAAGGAATTAGGGAGAGGAAAAGAATAGAAAAGAGGGGGAGAAAGAGAGAGGGAGTATAACTACCAAATGGAGAGAGATGAAGTCCTCGCAGCCCAGCCGATGGAGTTCTCCTAGGGGAGATCTCCAAGTCCTGGTTATCTCAAGGTTCTATTATGGTCCATTGCTGAGGGGGGAAACAGATCTAGAAATGGCTGAGGGGGAGCAGATACAATAAAGAGCAAGTCTATTGAAATTGCTGAGGGGGAAAATGGTATTGAAGACGGGTACAGACAGTCCATGTTCTCAGCAGGAGAAGTCAATATCAATATCAGCAGTGAGTGGGAGCTATTGTTTCAGGACTGGTTTCTATGGGAAACCAGTCTGGGTCCCGCGAACACATCTGCAGGCAACACTTAGCAGGCATCCTGCTTCAGTCAAGCCAGCAGCCCTGGATCAGAAATACAGGCGTCTCAGCCTCAGTCCTTGGGAGGGGGCTTCAATCTCCGTCCCTCACGGTAGTAGTGGAGCAGATGAAGGATTTTCCATGGGGCGGCTACCACAGTTGCCCCAGCAAGTTCATCTGGCCAAGAGGTGGGAAAATTCCTGGGCTGGTGTCGCCAAGCACGTGCAGGCCCATAGGTCGCCTCGTCCCTTGGCAGGCCCTGCTAGAAGCAGTCACTGTAGACACAGCTGCCAACAATCACTTGGCAGGCCAGAATTCTGCTCAGGGGCCTCAGGATTTCTGGCATTCCTCTCTGACCGGCATGCCAGCATTCCAGTCAGGGTCCTCAGGGTCCCGATGTCTGTCCTGGGGACGGTCGTGAGGCAAATGACGGGAACTTCCGACTGTCTTTCACATGGATCAGAAAATCAGTTTACTAAAATGGCCAAAAAAGAATGTGTAACATTTTGAATTGAGGAAAAAAACCAAAACCAAAACCAAACCCAAAGCATTGGAGCAATATCATGCTAGAGAATGCCATGTATCTATGAAAAGTACAAAAAACTTCTGTTTTCAAATGCACTTACAAATCACCTTTTTGCATCTGTTGTTTTGTTTTTTTGTTGTTTTTTTTTTTTTTTGTTTGAAAGCTGTGGCACTTATCTGATTCTTTTTTTGAGCTAGTTCACCTCATTAATCTGGTAAGAAAGCAGCTAAAAGTAAAGAGAAAAAACCTATAAGGACGAGGATGCCACTTCAGCCACGTTGTCGTGAAGCATTAGGTCAGCCTTCTGTGTTGTAGAAATATCTCTGTCATCTATGAAAATCAATGCATAGCACTATCTTCTTTTAAACTTTGTCCTTGCTACTGGGTTCCTGAATGATCAATATGCTTTCAAACCAAACAACAGCCAGCCCTCTAAGATACTCCCCAAAGTATTACAATGGAATAACTTGATCAGGAGGAAGAGCTCGCTATGCAAAACCTGAATATGATGTCAAGAATGCTTTGTTGTGGATTACCATAGTTTGGGATTGTTTATCTCTTACCCCACCATGTAGGTCTAGGAAAAAATTAGCTAGCCACAAGGCTTTTACATCTGTTCTTGTATTTTGCGATAGTAAGGATTTAGGGGAGTAAACAAAAGTGTGGCGAGTTTTCCTATTGACTTTATTGCTCTATCCCTTTGAATTACCTGCTTTGCATGTCAGCTAACCCATCAGCATCAATGAGAAGAATATTTTCTTCCTTCCTGCACAAAGGATGTTTCATGATGCCTGTGATGTCAGGGACTTAAAAACGAAGACCATTGTGATTGAAAGGAAGCACTGGCATGCCACAAGGTAACTGTAGTGAGCTGTGTTTCCTCCTCAGCTTCACTGTGAGAGTAGAATTTTAATGAGCAGTTCCAAAACTTGGTCTTAGCATAGTCTGGTGACATATCTCAAAGGAGCAGTGTCCTAGGGTGACTTTATGATGCTTGTATCCCCAGTCATCTGTTCTCTTAATGCTGGATATGATATTCTCTGCCTTCAAGACTGGTTCTGAGAGCAAAGGTGGGGAGAAGAAGAAGCACCGAGTTTCTTATCAGAGGCTGCACTCCTTAAAAAGCAACACTCATCCACATTCTGCACTGCACTGTGTTGTCTGGGCACTGAGGGAGCAGAACAGAGCACGCATTTGTTTTTAGTTGGTTTAGCTGGCTGAGGCAGGGTTTTCCCGGGACTGGTTTTTTTCCTTTCCCTTTTCTTGGAACGTTTCGAATCTGCTCCGGACTGGGACCTGGGAAGCACTGGGAACTTGCACTTTGTGGCCTACTGGGGCCTACCCTGGGCAGCAGCCTTCCCCATTGCCGGAGGCATTGATAACAGAGTGAGCACCCACAGGAGAGACTTTCTGATTTGTCGTCTCTTCAGTGCGGCAAATGAGTTTTGTCATCTGGTATTGTTCATTTTTTTGTGCTGGGGAGTGCTTTGCCTGTTAAAGAAACAGCTTTTTCCCACTTCTCTCCCCAAACCAGTTGAGGGGAGGGGCTGTGTGGGTGGGCTTTCGGTGGGGGGGAGGGTGCAGTGGCCCTTTTTGAGGTTTTCTTCCAAATTTGCCCTAAACCAGGACAATCAGCATGTGCGACTTAGAGAATGGTGGTTGGAACTTTGGTTGGAAAAGACCTTTAAGAACACTGAGTCTAAATGGAATTAGCAAATGCAACCATCAAGAAATGCTTTGCTGTTTGAAGAGAACGTGATTTATCTTGTAAGCTTTGCAAGTATTTGTGTCATCACAAACACACATGACCAATGCATTAGATGGGAATATAATAAGAAACCTGTGCAGATCAACAGAATGATTCTCAGGGTAGGATATTTGCATGTTTCATCTGTCTTCCTGACTTCTTCAAATGAATTCTTTTTAGAAAGTAATGATTGCAATTGTTACTCTTTTGACAGTTCTGAGTGTATTACTGACCTTTTTGGCATATGAATTCCATACAGGTTAATTCACCTCGTTTTTCAGATAAAGACCGAGATTTAGTGTTGCTTCAGCTGGAGGCAGAAACATTGAAATCCTCCCGCCTCCTTCTTAGTACCTAATTTCTATTACAAAATCAGTGCACAATCTTGTCCCTTAAGGTCCACTTAGCTCCGTTTATACCAACAGGGTGGCATTAGCAGGGCTCACATGATGCTGCACACAGAAGCCCTCAGTGCGCAGCTCTAGCAGACAGTAATTCCATGCAGTTTGACAAACCCAGTGCTGACTTTGGATCACCAGAAGCGTTCTTAGTAGAACGAGACAAATTTAATGGAGAGGTCTCTGCAGGAAGTGGCCTGAAGAAGACAGCAGAAATCCCAGCTGTGTGTTTGTAGAAATCTGTTGAAGGCCATTTACAGAAAAAAGATCTTTAAATCTAGCTAGCTTTTTCTGCAGATTATTTGTAAACTATATGCATGACATGGACAGTTTCACTGAGCAACTGAAATACAGCTGCATTTAAGGGGATTGAATCAGGCTTGGGAAGCAGTGAAATAAAGCTTTTCAGGAATACCTGACATCCAAGTCCCGCCGAAATTGATCCGTTTTTTATGTCCAGATGCTTTTGAAAATAATGGGTGACCATTTGGCTACCTCATCGTTTTAATCAGAAATACAAAGAAAATTTTAAACTCACATTTTTTATAGCTTGAATATTTTTCTTTGTTTATTTCCTACTTTCCAATTCAGTTCTACAAATCATGTGATTAGGTAATGAGAACTCATGCTGTATAAAAATATTTAATGCTATACTTCCAAGTTAAGGCCATGTATTTCCTGGAACTGTTTCAAAAAAAAAAAAGCCTATCTGGATTCTTTCTTCCCCACGCTCATTATTAGATGAAAATCATTTCAATATTCTATTTTGACTTTAGATGGTGCAAGATTATATTCAGAAATTCAAGCCTCTACTGTTAGGTTGCTTACATGGTTTTCTGGCCTTTCTAACTTTGTGCAACCACTCTTTGTAGCTATATATTTTTGCAGTAAGGCATCCCAGGGGTCTGTGAGAAGTTTTAATGTCAAGCAGAGCTAACATGTAAACTACACGTTTTAATGTCAAGCAGAGCTAACATGTAAACTACACGACATATTTCACCTCAGAAAGTTACAGTATGCTTAGACAGGATGAAATACGAAATAAATAGACTTAACACGATATTTCTAAATCTTGGAAATCTATTACCTGAACTTTGAGTCCGTTTGCAGGACTCTGTAGAAATGCAAACGTGAAGTCCAAGGAGTAGAGCAGAAGGCATATTGGGCAGGGGGACAGAAGATTGCTTTGAAGGATGATGTAAGCAAGATTGCATCCTATAAAAATAGCAGCTGCTTCAGCTGGTGCCAACATCGAGAATTTTTGCCACTGGCCTAGTTTTCTGGGGACTTTTGACCTGTACGCTCTTGAGGGCTTGCAGACATGACTTAATCTTTCCTTTGATCTTTTCTTTCATTTGAATGTCTATGACCTATTTTGGTCTTGTGTACGGTACTGTATCGTGTTATAAACAGACATGTTTCCACTGTTTGAAAGCTGTAGTTGAAAGTTCGCTTGCAATTATGAGTTGGCTGTCAAAAGAATTAACTTTCTGCTTTAAGCAAAATATCAAGAGAGACATTCAATCCACTCCTGTGATCCAGATTCATTTTGAATTTACAGGGTAATTTGCATTAGTGGTTGTACTGCATGAGCAATAAATATGACTTGCTTGGTTTCTAAAGATGATAATAGTCCTCTTTGTATTACTATAAGAATTGAATCCACCATCATTCTTTTCCTATTATTATTATGCTGTAAAGGAAAAACTCTTTTGCATTAACCAAGGAGTAAAATGCATGCATTTAGCATCATTCTTGCAGGTAGTCCTCAATTCTGAAAAGACCTCTCAGAAGCTGCAAAAAACGGGAAAGCTAGACGGATGGCAGAATGCAGAAGCTGCCATTTAGGATCGAGTACAAAATGACACCCAAGAAATTCTTTGTGGATGCTGCAGAAGTACAAAGACGCCATTATTTCAAGGTGTAAAATAGTCAACGTGAAACTTGTTCGATGAATAAAAAACGATGCTAATCAAGACACTAGAGTACCAAGCGTGCGACAAGGCTTTTTTGTAATGAACATCATGCCCAGCATGAAAAAGTACTCTTTTTATTGTAGATCGTTTAAAAGTGCCCAACAGTTTGGAAAAAAGTGCTTTTCTTTTTTCTAGTAATAAGAACTGTGTATCATTCTAAGAGATACTGGACACAGGTTTTTGAAAACAATGTTATTTCAAAGGTTAATTCTATTCATAAATAGTTCACAGGAAAACATTTGATCTGCTGTTCATCCTGAAGACTCTTAAAGGAAAATGTTTTGGTTGCATTCTCTTCTCACTAGTTCAGGAGCTCAGTCTTACCTGCATTCTAATGCTTTTTTATGTTCCTGATGGCACGACTTAGACATCCTTGTCTCCATTACCGTCATGATTTCCATATCAAGTGATGAGAATTTTTCTTCATGATTGGTGAAGTTAAGTGTCATAACATTCATGTCAAGGCAATTTGAAGTTTTTTTTCCAAAGGAATCTCTTCCTTCCTAATGAAAACCTTTTGAAATAGCAAACCTACTCCGTTTTTCAGAAAGTGATATAATACACCTGTAGAGTACAATGTCCTCGGAGTTGTTTTTTCAGCAGAAGAAGAAAACCGCTGTTTTCTTCTTCTTCTATCACCTTAGACTTACTTTATTCAAAACCTTTTTAAACCTTTGAATTTCTATTTTTATAGCTAATTCCTTTCACAGTGTGCTATAGCATATGTATTTTGAAAGGCCATTTGTACATATTCAAATGGCTTACTTCTATTCTACTGAGAAATGGCTGTACTTCTAGTAGGGAAACTTCAAGGTCCAGTAAGTTTTTTCTTGTACAAAATTTAAGAAACTCCAACTCTTAAAAATGATACCAGAAAATGACGTCTGTAAGACTGTGGCAGGAGGCTTTTTCCAGAACAATGTGCAGTTCTTCCCAATTCTATTTTCCCCTCCCATTACTTTGTACACAAAGAGTTTTACACAGTCTTCTAACAGTGGCATGTTACTACTGGGCTAGAGTATTGCCCTGCCAGCATTGGAATTGACTGGAATGCAGCTGTGTTCAAATTTGCTGATGGGACAAGGGTTTTTTTGCTGAACACACTTTAGCAAGCAAGAGGGCTTCTTGGTCTTTAGATGCTGAGTCCCAGAAAAAGATGAATGAGCTGGTGACATGCCTCGTGTTTTGAAGAGAGATCAAAAACTTATTTCTGGGGTCACCTCCCTTTTGGTACGGAAAGCACACAGAGGGCTTTGAAGCAGCACTTTCACCCTCTTTGCCTTCACTAGTAAATCTGAGACAGAGCTTGGCCCAAGGTTTGTGCAAAAATACTCTTTTGATGCAACTGTTCACTAGACAATATCTCTGGGAAAATTTGCAAGGGCAGAAAGCAAGCCCTTCCTGGGAAATCTACTGAAATGGTTCAGAAGTTATTACCACTCACTGTTGCTAACCTCCGCTGTCTAGCTGTCGGATATGCTTGGGACCATGTTGAAATAATTCTAAACAGTGTACTGAGGCTGCAATATTGAGTAAATATAGGTATTTTCCATAGGTGTCAGGGAAAAACATTTCTATTGGTAAAAATGAATTCCATAGAAAACAGGAACAGCATGGTAGAAAAAAAATTACATCAATATAATGAAGATCCCCAGAATTCTTCTTTTGAAGTTACACAGAGTCAATATTTTCTAAATAATCTTGTGAAACTTATGAAGAAGTAGGAGTACATTCCACCTGACTGGTGCACAAGTTCATGTTTCCAACATACAAAAAACATATTATTAAAAGAAAAAGATTCCACCTTGTGGAAAAGTAGCCCATTCGTAATTGTATCAAAGGTAGGATTAGATCAAGTATTCCTACAAGACAGTAGTAGTACTATGAAAAGCCTTTTGGCATCTATCTGACTACAGGAAGCTTGAGCAAGCAGAAGTGTCTTTCCCTGCTGCAAGCTGTACTTCCGATTTGCTACTGCTAGTTAAACATTGTTCAAAGAAAACTTGTCAAAATAAAACTACTGTATACAAGCAACTGGAACTATCCATTGCGTTCCAGCCAATTTGAACTAGAAAATATCGGACACACACTCCAGTTGAATATTCTAATGCATAGATGGAGTATACCAGCACTAAGAAATGGGAACGCTGGAGAAAGGAGCAAATGCAGATGAATTTCAGGGAAGGAAATTATTGGAGAGCTAACTGCAGTCCCTCGACTTTACAAGAAATGATGTCCAGTTAATCCCAACCTGAAACATAAAGAAGTCCGTTTTGAAATGGGCTGCATCTATGGTCCTCTGTTCTTCCTAGATGAAGAAACTGTGTTTTGAATCAATCTTCCAAGTGGTATGGCTAAAGACCTTGGATACCTCAAATTTTTATTTTTTTTTCCAGAAGCAACTGTCTCGAAACCTCTCTAAACTGACTTTTCCCTTAAGATGCCATCTTTGAAAAGAGCACCTTGTCATTTAACAGGGTATTCCAAACATCATTTCCAAATTTAGACTAAAAGTAACACTCTTTCTAGTTATCTTTGGGTTTTTTGCAGCTTCCTGCCAACATAGGCAGCAAGGAAGAGAACAGACGGCAGCTCTTTCTGGAGCATCTTGAACAAATGCCCTTGCTTATGTTCAAATCTTTCACTTCTCCAAAATCCCTAACGATGAAGAAAAGGTTGTGAAGGCATTACTAGTAGTATTAGATGGCAATGGATGGGTGTGATTTATCAAGTAGAATTTTTATCACATAGATGATACTTGGCAAAGAGCAAATGAAGGGGTTTCTTTCAGCTCTCAGACTGATGTTACGTCTAAGTCATTTATTAAAAAGATAACAAGAAGGATATTTATTAACAGTGAACTTAATTACACCCCTACCCATGGACATCTGAATCTTAGGAATAGACAGTGTCTGATTTAGAAAAAAAGAAAGAATGACCACAGTTTAAAGAAGCATATGATCATGAACACTTTGCTGAGGGAACTTAGCCTATTCATTGGCTGAAATGAAGCAGGTAGACAGGACATAGGAAGTATCGTTTTGTGGATCAAACATTTATTTTCTAAAGTGATGCTTACAGATGGTGAACTCACCAACTTCGATATTGCACAGTAGATAAGAGTACCTAACTTGCGCCATCAAGTTATCCCTTGGAATCATCATCCAAGGGCATTTTCCCCTGCCTCTGGGAAAATGTGCCTACCTTTTTCACAACACTTTTGCAGCAACATTCTTAGGCCTGATCAGCTGGTATGGAGGGTGAATGATCAGCAGCAAGGTGACTGGCTAGGGTCATTTGCTTCAATGGATTTTGACCTACTGGATATTTTGAAGACCTGCTTCAGCCCTGTTGGTCAAACACAGCCTTCAAACGGTGCTAAACAATTGTTTGGGCTGTGGACCACATGAAAAAATACCTTCTGGTGCCTTTACTGGGCCATATGCTCTTGATTCTCTCCCTCAACTTCTCCATCACCTCTCATCTCTTTCACATGAGCTATGTTCAAGGTCCACAGGATACTTTTCACAGAATCTTCAGGCCTGATGCACTAGGAATGATGAACAAACACAGCTGGGATGAATTTTCCAGTTTGGATCAAACCTCTTGTGCACACAAATCCCCCTATGCCCAGAAAAACCTTCCCTAAGTACTCGTGTTCCACCTAAACCGCAATTTAGTCTGAAAGAAAAGCTTTTGTTTGAGAGTATCTGAGAGATTTGCATGAAGCACAGATATCTGACCTATGCAATTTTGAAGATCAGAGGAAAAAGAAAATGGCAAGAAGTTTTTAATTTTGCCGGTTTTAATTTTCAATTCCATGCACTTTTTCAAAAAGTGTCAATCTCAAATGGCCATCAACATATTTCAGTCATCTGGAAGTTTGTATTCCTATCAAATGTGTTTCAAATCAATAGAATTTCAAACCTTTCCTCAAAGTTTATCTACCTAGATTTAGTATTTCTGATCTCTATTAGATGAAAGGAAGACATTTTTTGCTGTTGGGGTGCTGGAACGCTGCTTCGGGTTGCCCAGAGAAGTTGTGGATGTCCCATCCCTGAACGTATTCAAGGTCAGCTTGGATGGGGCTTTGAACAGCAACCAATTTGACCCTTGATGGGAGATAAACAAAGCTTGAATATAGAAGAAACTCAGATTGAGGTATACGAACAAATTTTCTCTCAGCTCTTGGGGTAAATTCAAAGTTGTACAAAATTGCATTTCTCTGTGATTTTCACTACTGTAACAGAAAGCTTCATGAAAACTGTGCAGAAGATATCACATTTTAAAAGCGATAAGAACTACAGCATCAAAGACATGGGATGGGTTTCAACATGGGACACTCTCTGAGAGAAAATCTCTGTATTTCAACACTTCATGCCAATCATTAGGATTTCAAGAAGTGCCAAAGAAGGCGGCAAAATATCCTTCAGGACATTATTTACTGTAGTTCAGCCTGGCCATTAGTTGGAATTGGTGTTTGAACTAATGTAGACGTACCACACACACTTTCCATGCACTAAAAACTTACTGTTTACAATGAATAAGCAATGAGGATCAAAATTGATTGAAAGCATCTTAAAAATGTCAAGTATTTCACTGTAAATGATCTATGATCAAAATACTTATTCCTCCTTAGTGAGGGACAAATAAATTCTTCCATACCATGATGGTTAAAAATTGTCTAAAGCAATGTTTTCTTCTGAAAAGACATCATCTAATTTTTTCTATTTTTAGAAGAAAATATTCCTAGACATAGAACAAAGGAATTTAAAAGGAACAAATGAAAGGAAAATATTCTGCAAACAGAATTTAATGAAAACCTGTGTTTTAAATATGAGGTAGATATTCAACAGAGCTTTTGTACCAGATATTTGAAATAGTGTACCGGCTATTTTGTCCACAAAGAGAGCTATTTAGCATTTCAGTCTTTTCCAAGGTGTTCATGATCTGCTATGCTGATCTCTGTGCATGCCTAGGTGTGTGCGGAAGGTGGGGCCATGTGAAGGGGAGTGTCTATGTTTGCTTAGCACTCGGAGAGGCAGATTCATGCCTCAGCTCCATCATTTCTTTTAGAAACTTCCCAGAGAGTGGATATGAAGTTTCATACCCAAAAGAGATCAATTCCCAAGTCATCCATTTTACTCTACCTTGTAAATCACATGCTTTGTTGCATATTTTATCAAATATACTTTCAAGCCGCATGGAGGAAGGAGAATGTGGAGAATCCCTCCAATGTCTTGCAACTTTGACGCAAATAGATTTTCAAGAAAATCATCATTTCTCTTTTAAATACATCTGGGACAGGCATGATGGTGGTGTCAATCTGTTGAAGTTTTTGTTGCTGGGGGAAGTTGTACGAAAAGATTGGTTTTTACATTGACCAGTTACTGAATCAAGTGCATGAACACATTTGAAATTCAACTGGGGTTTCCTTTTTCTAGCAGACTACTTCTAGAACTAGCTAGCAGACTCAAGATGACTCTTTTTCTCTGTTTTTGTTTCTTTCCTATTTTCTTGCTTTCTTTGAAACTGTCTACACAATTTTAGGACTTTTTTCCCAACTCAAATTGTTTCATAGACCGATAATTAAGGTACGCTTTTTACAAGGAATGTTTTAAATCTTTGTTAGAATTAAGAAAGTTAAATACATAGGTCTTTTTCTTCCCTTATGAATATTGCAATGAAAGAGTTCAATAAAAACCAACTCCTTTTTTTTATTTGGAATACAAGTAGATAATTCCCATACAGTAATTCATTGGTGGACCAATATTTGCCATTCTGATGTAAGTTGTCACTTCTTAACAATATGCCTTCTGTGACTACGTTGACAACACTTTTGGTAAAGATCCTAACTGGTCTTAGACACGCATAGGGAGAAATTTGCTCTGCCAGTGTCAGTCTTAAGCATGCGTCTCAGAGGATTTTTCTAGAGCTGGGGAATTTTCCCATGAAAGGGATTAAGTTATGGAAGAGACAGGTTTCCTGGAGTTTTACATTCTTCCTGAACACTACTTAAGGAACTTAAATCCCATGTCCATTTGGATCTCACTCTGCACAGAACTTTGTCATGCCAGTCCTTGAAATGCATCTCTAAGAGAATTCACTAGCACAGAATGAATGAGGGTGGAAGGGCTCTGTGGGGCTCACCAAGTCCCATCCCCCTGCTTCAACCAGGATACCTAGAGCCTGTTGCCCAGGATTATATCTGGGCCTACTTTTAATGTCTTCAATGATCCAGACTCCACCATCTTTCTGGACACTCTGTGCCATGGTTCAGTCACCGTCACGGTAAAAAAGAATTTTGTGATGCTCAGAGGCAATCTCCTATATTTCAGTGTGTGCCCACTGCCTCTTGTCTTTTCACTGAGCATCATTGAAAAGACACTGGTTCCCTGCTCTTTGCACTATTCCTTCCCGTAGGTATGTGTGCTGCCATGTAGATAAACGTCCAAAACTTCCCTGAAGCCCAGGCAGATGATATTCTCTTCATCTACCAGACAAGTTCATTCACCAGAGGAGTTTAAAAAGTCGTCAAGCACCAATTTCCCCTGGTAAATCCATGCTGACTACATTTGTTCTGTCCTCCTTCGTGTGCCTGGCAATGCTTTCCAGGAATAGCTAGTCCATCAACTTCCTGGGGATCAAAATGAGGCTGGCTGGCTTGTACTTTTCTGAGTCCTCCTGGCTGCCTTTTTTGAAGATGGGTGACATTTGCTTTCATCCAGTCTTTGGGCACTTTCCTCAGTCACCATGGTCCATCCAACATGATCAGGAGTGGCCTCAGAATAACATCTGCTAACACCCTTGAGACCTGTGCATCCATCTCAACAAGGCCTGTGGACTTTATGGAATACTTCCCAATTCAGTGACTATGCCCAAAAAAATTTGCATGGGATTAGAGGACATTTTAACAGGTACCTGAAGAGTGAGTGAAAAGCTATGGAAGCAATCCAAAAGGACAAAGACTAGAGTTCCCTTTGAAGACAAAGCATCCCATCATGGAGCTGAGCAGCTTTAGATCCAGGTAAGCTTCCTCTCTGAAAGGATGCAGAAGACATGATTTTACCTTAGCCAGTAATAAAATGTGTTGACCATTCACTTGCAATACAAAAAATTCAATGATTTCCAAAATGATTGCCTCCTAACTAGACAATAATGTACTGGCTGGGTATTCCCCTAACAGATGAGAGCACCTGCTTGATGTCTCTTATGCGTGCAGACTATTTGAAGTAGGTCATTTGAGTGGGGATTCCTGGTCTTCGAATTTTCTTTCTGATGAATTTGGAATATATACTGAAGCAAGGACCGGAAGATGAAAACTTCATTTCCCATCAGCGCACTCCAACATCCATGGCCGTAATGCCATTGTTTCTCCCCAACTGAGTCAAGAATTCATGGCTACAAAGTGGATCAGCTCCAAAGGAAAGATCAAGGCTGGATAATATTCTCTCTTGGTAAAGCTATTTATCTCAAATGAAGTGACCGACTTCTAATCGCTCACTGGCCTAAAGCTACAAGGAGGGGGAGATGGACCAGCTTTCCTTCCACTGCTGCTCTCTTTCTCACCTCGGTGTTTAATACAGGTAGGAAGACGTTCAAAAAGATAGCTTTGCAGAATTCATAAAATTCAGTCATAAAAACATTTTTTAGCAGGTGAAATAAAAATAGCAAATAAAATATATAGGTTTGTCTTGCCTTGTTCTGCAGGTTTTGTAACTGGCACACCTTTCCTTATGAACGCACTGTCCTTTCCTAAATACTCTCATATGGAGGAAGATGCTTCTGATCAGAAGAGCACTAGGATGTCTTTACTCGACCTTTTCTTTTCACTGATGCTTGGTCCTCTGAAATGAATGGTTTTCTAAAATTGAAATGTGCTACTATTGTTCCCACGGGGTAAGCCGCAGACTCTTCCTGTCGGAGCTGTCACTAATCAGCTATTCTCCTATCTGCTTTTAGTAGTTGAATGTTCTGGTCTAAAAGTAGCACCTTCTGTGTAGCCATGCTCTTAGTTGCCAGTGTCATCCTAAATCCAAACACCCTCCTGCAAAGGACCGCTGGTTCTGTAGTCAACTAAGGAAAAAAGACCCGTCCATCCATGCTTTCTGATTTAAAATATTAGGGTATGATGTCCCCAAACAATTCTCTGCAGTTGAACACTACTTATCTTTGGCGTGTTTCTTCAACTCACTTGCAAGTCATTCATGCCTTAGGTTATTGGGAGAATTGCTTCATTTGAAGATGATTCAAAGGGGTTTGAGAATACTTTTGTGCCTCTGCTATGAGGATACTTTTCAAATCCATACAAACTTCCTGCAAATGCAAAAACCTGCATCCTGTATTGTCCTTGCTTACAATATCAACATGCATCCTATTTCCACCCTCAAGAACTGAGGAAACCTGGGGTGGCATCGTTTTTTCCTTCTCTCCTGTTAATGGGCCCATCAATGTCTTGCCACATGACTCAGAGATAACTCCCTCCAGGAGCCGTTTCTGTTTCACGGGTAATCAAGGACCCACATCATGACTCAGAATGATATCAGCCCATTGGGAGATGCTCTGCCCAGGGGGTAGGAGCTAAGCATCCCCACCTGGATATAATCTGGGTTTTGGAAGGCAAGAAGCACTATTTCTACTGCATTGCCAGAGGAATGGCCACCCTTAGCCACTGGTTTTCAGAGGACAAGAGCTACCAGATGGTTTCTACAGAATCACCACTTCAACAAGACCATTTCATCCAAACTGCTTTCACCACCCTAACTAGCAGGACGTCAGCTTGTATTCTGACTCTGTCCGTGGTTTTTCTTTTGTACTCTTGCATGGATTTGGGTTTTTTCACCTTTTCCTAATAAACTGAATTTCTGACTTGGAGTCTTGCTGCAGTGCTGGATTTCTTCAGCCCAACTAGCTCCCGACGCCGACAGCGAGAGTGGGCCGCCCCAAGAAAGCTGTCGAATCCGGGCTGCAGCTGTAGGGCACAGCTGCTCTACGGCACAGGTGGACTGCCTTGGGGATAGAACTGCGCTGAGGGCAGGGACAAGGAACAGGGAGAGGTCTTCTGCATATTTTTCAGTTTACTCCCTGAAGGGTCAAGGAAAGAAAGACAATGATTCAAAGGCATCCATCAACTTCTAAATGGGGGGAAGGTCCCAGGGGAGGATGCAATCTTTAACCAACTGGGAGAAACTGGGGGTGGAAGACAAGGAGGGGAATACAATGTTGAAACCAGTAGGGGGACTACAAGGGAGGAAAATAACTTGAAGAAACCAATGGGGTTTTGAAGGGTACAAAATTGAGAGGGAAGTTTCTAGAGAAAGGGGCAGGCTTCGGGAGGGCTTGATGTTCAATGGGAGAAGGAACAGGGAACAAAAGGGCAGGTCTTTGGGGAGAGGGACAGCTAGGGCAAAAGCCAACAATACTGGGGGGAAAGGAACCATCCATTCATAATAACATATGCTATAACAGCACAAAATAGGAAGGCTTAGAAAATGGACTACTAGAACTGCAGTACAATAATAAACACACACTGCAACAGAGTGTCTCACTGGTTTGGCTTTCAAAGCAGAAGAGGTGCCAACCTAAAAAATTCCCAACTTCAAGGTTACCTGGCTGCAGTTTTGATTTCCTTCTTAAATATATCACCAAGGTGCTACCAGTTTCTGTAATTGGCTCAGCAGCATGTCTGTTCTTAGTGCCAAGCAGGGATTCACTTTGCCAGGCATGGAGGAAGCTTCTAGGAGCTTTGCACAAAAAATCCCTTCTGTGGCTGGCTTCTTCCCTCCCCACCAAAAACCAAGCCATGCCAAACCAACACCTTAACTAATTCGTAGTACTTAGTACGCATCCAAGAATGTCTTTTAAAAGATGCTTTATGTTTTTGACCAAACCCACTGAAGAGAAGTGGATGCATAATATTGATAAAAATTGTTCCAGTTCAATAGAAATATTGGGTCATGCAACTCTAGATTACATAGCTGTTTTTTTGTACAATACCCAGAGGCTTTTTTCACCTCAATGGAAGAGCCTAAAGGAGGGATGTGGGAGTCCAGGAGGCTCTCCAAAATGCAGTTTATTCCTTCCAAAACGTTGCAGCAGTCCAGGGTAGTGGGCAACAGAGCCTGTGCCTACAGCTGTCAGCTCTAGCTGCAGGCAGGCCTGGAGACCCTTTGGTTTTGGTACTTTGCTGAGCAGCTTCATACAGTAGAACCAATCTATCCCTTAACTATTATCTATAGCCTATCCTAACGACTCTAATTACCATATGTTGCTATTCTCCACTCACTAAAAGTCAGTATATTACAGTTGAAGCGGAAAGTTGTTTTTCAGTTTTCTTGACAGTGGAAAATTTGGAGAGCTTTTTCTGCTTGCAGCATTTGCTGACTTGTTTGCCTGTGCTAGCTTCCTGCTTGGTAAAAACATCTTCTTGTTTGGGGTGGGTTTATCCTTTGCTGTAAGTCATAAAACCCTCTTCTAACTAAGGTATCCTCGGTTATCCAGTAAGACTGGCTCAGCAATTCTTTTCTTCTAGATCAAAACTTGCTTCCAACTCTATTCCTTCTTCAGACTCCACATTGAAAAATCTTTCTGTCAAGCGTACATATCTGTGAGACTTTCTTGTCAAACTTTCATCTTTCCCAACACCTCTAAAGAAATGTTTCCTGATGGTTTGTATCAGAAGATCCAGTATTGCCACCCTGAAATTTTTCTTTCGAAACCCATAAGCTGTGCTCAAGGTTTTGGCTATGTTCTTCGTTGTGCCTTGCATCTATTTTGGCTAGAAAGCCAGCGTAGATGATGTCCTTGCTGCAGTAGCCATGGGAAATAAGGTGGAGTGTCTGGCTGATGTACCGGGATGTAGACTATCCACCACTCCCCCAGAGAGGCGAGGATCCCTAAAGGAATAGAATATTGGCTATGCTCTGGGAGTTTTACAGAGAGAAAGATCCTCACAGCTCAAATTATTTGTCTCCTGGAGTTCTGAGGAGTATGTGGTGAAGAAGAAGGCTGCTGTCTTTTCCAAGAATCTTCCGTGCATTCAAGAGGATCATTGAACTTCTTGTCTGAGAATGAAAGAAATATTAGTAGTAATTAGTACTTTTTCTCTGTCTGTGCGTCACTGATTGAATTTGGGTGGGCTATATTTTTTTTATTTATTTATTTGAATTATTCATCATAAGGTCTTCCAAATTCCCAAATTCTGCTTCACTTCTTTCTTTTGTAGGCCAGTCTGGTTCATCTTCTCTTCTACTGTATTATTGCAGACCATACCTGAATGGATTTTTTTTTTCATTTTGAACATTAGGTTTAAACCGAATGAACAGAACGCTTTATGTATCCTTATTTGACCAGTTTGCAAGGAAATACAGAATTTTGAAGAGAAGTGACGCGACTCCACTTGAGGTTTTCAATGGAAGAGAACAATGACGATGTCCTACATTCACAGCATTGTTTAGAGAAACATTGCAGCTCGTTTCCAGCAACGAAGGTCAGGTTCTGGAAGCAGGCACGAATGATTGTAGAGAAGTCTAAAAAGTTTCAGTTTGGCCGCTTTTCTTGAAAAATAGCTAATATGTCTCAACGTTGTGCTGAATCTTCTTGTACAGACACTTCTTTTGAGGTCTGAACTCCTTGCTGGACTTCTGTATCTAAGAATCAGATACAGTAAACCTATGTTTCCTTATATGCTGGAAGAATTTGGTTGTAATCTAGAAGAGCAAGAAAAGGTTGCCATATTAATAGAAGGTAAAGAACCTGCTAAGAAAGCAGTTAATGAACTGCTTTTTTTATTGGAGCAGTGATTTGGTGGTTTGATGGGGTTTTTTTTTTTTTGCTTCTCAATAGAATTTTAGAAGTGGTGGGGTAAGAAAGCGTGGATTTTTATAGGTTTGCCTTGAAAGAAGAATTACAGGGGAAGCTGTTGTAAAGAATTGATGCAGAGCTCTATACATTAATGCACTCTTCCGTACAGAGTTTCAGAAGTGAAAACCAAGAGGAGAGAGTGCCGACAAGATGAGAGTGCCGATTTACTAGAATGAATTCAAGATAGCATTCTTTTCTCTCTGAATTACAGCTCTAAACCTCAGGGTAGTAATAGGAAGTACATAACAATCTCAAAGATTTAAAAATGGATGATGAAGTTTTATATCCAGTAAACTGAAAGGCTTCACATTTTAACCTGGTTTGCATTTTGGCAAAAGCCTGGAATCTTTTGCAATTTGCCAGATAACAAGGGATTTAGAACAGGAAGTATGCAAGTAATCCTTTGGAGCCTTCATCTCCCTTCTTAGAACAATGAATACATTTATTATGCTCCTATTTTTATTCCATCAGGGGATTTGATCATGGAAATGTCTACTCATTCTTTTCTTGTTTTCAACCCCTCAAAGAGCATGAATCCAAACTATTCAGAAGTTCTTGATCTGCAACAGTGACAAGCACTATAGTGGTAAGAGTCAGTGGACATTAGCAGATCCCCTATGACAGCCCCCTATGGCGGGCAGTTCTGGCAGGACTGATGTTTGAGGGGCTGGAATTCTGTGAAATAGAGCATTCTATGAATGGGGAAAATGGAAACAGATTCTGAACGTTCAACCCAACACGTGAACAAGTACTAGGGCAAGTAATTTTCTGTGGAAATTTCTTTAGCCCCAGTGTTGTGGATGATGATTACTCTTCCTACCTCCTTTGGCCAGCTGCCAGCACAGCCACGTTACTCCACTTTTGGACAGAAAACCAGAAGAAGTGATTTTTGAACAAAACACCTATCAGGACCTTAGAGTGTTTCTGCTACAAAATGTTTCAAGGCAGATAGGGAAACAATTCCATTGTAGAGAGTGTGCTGAGAAGACAAGTTTGGAAGTTAAAAACCATGGGATCTGTTTCTATATATGTCACTGATTTTGCTTATTATCTATTTGGTGGGGTTTCTTGTTTTGTTGTTTTTTTTGGTTTTGGTTTTTTTTTCCTTCATCCTTGAGATGAAAGCATAAGACAGAAAAGTACTGTAAGGTTAAAATACTTTTGAGATGCCTTGTGCTGAAAAACTTGTAGCTACTGCTAAGGCCCATTAGCCAGGTCCTGTTTCATTTCTGAGAAGCTATAAAATTCCCATTGGTAATTTAGTTCTAAGCATCTGTTGTTATGGTGGAGATGCAAATTAAGAAGAACAATTTTTGAATCTGTAGGGATGTATTTACCATTTTGTAGCTGCCTTTTCAGTCTCTGAGCCATCAATGAAAAGAGGGAGAAGAATCGACACTGTTTTCAACCTGTGGACCATCCACTACTGTCCACGTGCTCAGATTCAAAGCCAAACAATCCTTTCAGGCCTGATTGGGAGGAATTATTTGGATTCAAAATACTAGACTAGTATTTGATTTCCACCAGCACAGTCCATTGGGCACGAATTTTGATATCAATAGAACCTTTCACGGGGATCCATCTTTCTCACCTGCATCACATTTTATAAGAGAAGAGGCATTGTTGAATGGCTTCAGTGGAAAAAAAAATCTTAAATGCACTCTGAATGGAATTGAGATCCAAAGGAGCCAGTATTTCAAGAAAGCCTGAGATGTTGTCTGCCATGAGATCCCTTCTAAGAGGTTCTATTAAGGTACCAAATGCTCCATCAAAATACTGGCAGATTGGTCAGAGGGGAAAAGCAAACTTTTTGAATGGTCCTTTGGGAAGACAGGGCTTGCAGCGAATTTAGTACTTGCTGCTAGGTTGCCTACATTCCAGGAAAGAGTAATAAATACTGAAATTCGACCGATGGTGGATGAAGTCTTTGTGACTGTGAAAGTCCAGTGCATGGCAATCTCAGAAAGGAACCCATCAAAGCCCCTGAAATGCCAACACACAAGTTGTGAGTTGGCAGTGCATGCCAGGTTTTAGCAAACCACAGCAAAATGCTGATTGCAAAACGAGGTCATCAAGTCACATACGGTATGAAGCAGTAGGAAAGAGGAAAGCAGCTGAGAGCGTCAACCCTGCTAAGTAGTCTCAGTATTCTTATTGCCATTAGCAGAAATGTGAAATGAGTCTATAAAAATTACAAAGGAGGCAAAAGAAAAGGGAGTGATGACTCCTCTGGCATAGTGTTTCCTAACAGGGATCTTCAAAATCCTGTAAAGATTCTCTCATCCTTGAAACTGAAGGAAGGTATTAATGGCAGTAAGGAAATGGCATCAAATGCTAGAAAGACTCTGGGCAGTGTACTTCTAGACAGAAATGCCACTGATGGAAAACCGACTAAACTGGCACCAATGCAGCAGCATTGTACTATAGCCCAGAAACTGTCCACAGCTTCACTCTCTGCCATTTCTTTCATATGCACACAGCAGCTCTGCAACATTCCTACTCATCATCTCCTTGGCAAACTGGGCGTGAGGGTCCGTAGTGACGCAGAGTCCCCAGGCAGGTGCAAAGGAGAGCCGCTTTCTTGCAAAAGCCAGGCTTTTGAAGCAGTCAGGCCTTTATCACTTCCATAGTTTTAAGCCACAACAAACATAATTCAACACACCGTCATACCCCACGCTGTGAACACGCAATGCTTCTAGAACATCTTGATCTACCTCTAATTCAGCTGTCTCACTTTCCCCTGGTCATTTTCTACTTAGCCAAAGTAACGGGCCTCAGCCATGGTTTTACAAGGCCTTCCTTTTGAAAAGTTCTATCTATATGCAACAGCATACCACTAGTTTCTTCACCACCAAGAGTTTAGGTAGATGATTGGCATCTGCCCTTGCGGTGAAACACAATGGGGAGAGAAAGTCCTGTTGGAGATGTTCAGTCATTCCATTTTCTAGACAGGCCAAATCAAAAGAAAAGCAAGCTATAGGATTGTGTACTTGCTCTTACAGAACACCTGCTGCCATCTGACAATGAACTAGCAGAAAATCAGCAAGAATGAGACTTGAGGCAAACAACCTTTGGAAGGGAATAATGGGTTGATAAACAAAGACAACACGTTTCCAGGCTCTTGAGATACTTTAAATGACAGCAAAGGATTTGAGAGCAGAGGCTGAACTGGTGGGGAAGGATTCAAAGAATCCCAAGAAAAACATGACCAAAGAATAAAAGAACCCCAAGAAAAATAGGGGCAACTGACCTGTTAAGGCCTTCAGGAAATCAGTGGCCGCTGATTTAGATAGGCCATTCAAGTTCATTTACTGGTGCACCTTCCACTCCTTTTTCACCTGTCAGCATCACAGGGTGAATTGGGACCTTGGAATCAAGATTATTTGGGATTCTGCTCTTAGCTTTAGGAGAGAAGTACAGCAGCTGAAGTACCTGTTACTGATGTGATACCCAGGAACACAGAGTTGACACATTTCATTGAAGTCCAATCACAACTAGCAATACTAAGAGGATAGGATTGGCGCCTTTTCATGACGCTCTTCTTGTTACACAGCCTGCTCTGATTCTGGTGAAACTTTTTCATTAGCTTCTCTCTAAAAAGGAGAAAAACCAATTAAATGTCCCTCCCTGCTGATGCTAATCGAGTCAGAGGTCTATGAAAGGGCCAAAAATATTGGGAATTCTTCTTAGACAATGGAAATGGAAGCAGAGCTACCAATCTATTTCTTTGCAACATATCCCTAAAACTCATTCCCTTCTATTCATAACTTATGTATAGCCAGCAGTACATTCAGGAAAAGATGAAACTGACTGATGTCAGCAAGGGAAGGATTTGAAAGAACTATTCCCATGTTCCCTAGCATTAAAATCAGAACCCTTTTAGTAAGTATCACTTATGGGAAATTCAGGACTCCTGCACAATGGACCAAGAGGATTAAGCAGAGGCCGTGTATGGTTTACATGATGCACTTACACATTCTGACTCTCTGCACACTCTAGTCACGCTTTTCTTATTGGTGCCTTTGTCTTGTCCACGCATTCTGCGTGCACCTCTCAGAAGATGTGTTTCCTTACAGTCCAGGTACTTTGCCCCCCCCCCCCGTTTTGGAGTTCTTGTGGTCTTGGAATTTAGTTTCTCAGCTTTTCCTCTCTTGTTTTACCATGGCTTATGTCTTGATGAATTCCAGAGGGCCCTGAGAAAATTCTGAGAAGAACCGTTCCACGCTGGATGGCTGGTGCAGCCCGTAGTCTAAGCGGTTCAGATACATTGTCACAATTGCCCCTTCTTCTTGCACCAGCCAGATCTTTTCCAATGTCATTTTTAGCAAGAGGCACAGCAGTTTCACGATGCATGGAATAACACAAAGCAATGAAATAATGACTACTGGTAAAAACAAAGCTCCATTTACGAGATCTTTCAACCACCCAGTTCTTTCCCATCCCTCAAAACATTGATGCAAACCCCACTCGTTAACAGTCAATTTCTTCATATTGTCTTGTACTTGTGTGAGTTTCGTATGAATGGCTGCAGAATGGTCAAAAAGATTCATGCAACCTATTCCTTATAAAATTCCTAACACTCGTGCCCATGTGCTAATAACAATAAATCGATTACAGCTCTTATTTGCAGTGTGCTATATCTAATAGGATCTACGTCAGTGAGCACCTGACTTAAAATAGAAGAAGTTACGATAAGTCGTTTGAACATCCAGCACCCCAAATGATTAAAAGCAGCCAAACCTTGATAAGCATCGCCACCTAGCGTAGGGAAGAACGCAGTTATTCCTGCTGGAATGAGCAAAACTCCACATAATGGTGCAAATCGCGTCTTAAGCTAGTGCTGCTCTCTAGGTATTCCCGGAAACGAAAAAGCGGCTTCATCCAGCAAAACCCATTATGAAGGTAACAGAGCCCTCTGAAGAGCGGCTTCTGTTAAAAGAATCCGGCTACCGGCAACTACTTCCGGACAGCTGCCTATGCCCCTCTTCTGCGTCTCTTGCCGCCTGCATCTTGGCGAAAAGATTTTCCACGCATTTTCTCAAAAAGAAACTGTGCCAGCACAGCAGGCGTCCCTCAACCGTTTTCATGAAGGTACTCGAGTTCTTAGAATCTCCGAGGAGAAAAGAAAAAGATTCGCCACGGAGTGCTGCATAAGGTTTAGAAGGATGCAAAAGAAAGCTGTCCAAGACCATTTTCCCTACTTACGGTAATGTAAGTTGGAACTGTTAGAAAGTACTTAGTTATCATTTTCTCTCAGTATGAGAGCTGCACACTCAATCCCGGTGCTGTGCGGCTTTGTTCTTGGCGTCTCAGCATCTGCCGAGCTCTCCGGCTGCCGGAGGCGAAGAAGCGGCTTTTTCGCGCACAGAGCTTTCTGCTAGCCGCGGTGCGCTCCGAACGGCGGCTTCTGCCGAAAGCCACCCGGGACTGGCACCTACCTTCGGACAGCTGCGTATGCCCGTCTTCTGCGTCTCTTGCCGCCTACACCTTAGCGAAAAGCTTTTCCAGGCATTTTCTCAAAAAGAAACTGTGCCAGCGCAGCAAGCGTCCCTCAACGGTTTTCATGAAGGAACTCGAGTTCTTACCATCTCCTGGAAAAAAGAAAAAGTAAGATTGGCCAGGGAGTGCTGCATAAGGTTTAGAAGGATGCAAAAGAAATTTGTCCAAGAACTTTTTTCTGACTAATGGTAATGTAAGTTCAAACTCTTGGAAAGTGGTTAGTTATTGTCTTCTCTCAGTTTGAGAGAAGGGTTTAGGGTTAGGGTTAGGGTTAGGGTTAGGGTTAGGGTTAGGGTTAGGGTTAGGGTTAGGGTTAGGGTTAGGGTTAGGGTTAGGGTTAGGGTTAGGGTTAGGGTTAGGGTTAGGGTTAGGGTTTGGGTTAGGGTTAGGGTTTAGGGTTAGGGTTAGGGTTAGGGTTAGGGTTAGGGTTAGGGTTAGGGTTAGGGTTAGGGTTAGGGTTAGGGTTAGGGTTAGGGTTAGGGTTAGGGTTAGGGTTAGGGGTTAGGGTTAGGGTTAGGGTTAGGGTTAGGGTTAGGGTTAGGGTTAGGGTTAGGGTTAGGGTTAGGGTTAGGGTTAGGGTTAGGGTTAGGGTTAGGGTTAGGGTTAGGGTTAGGGTTAGGGTTAGGGTTAGGGTTAGGGTTAGGGTTAGGGTTAGGGTTAGGGTTAGGGTTAGGGTTAGGGTTAGGGTTAGGGTTAGGGTTAGGGTTAGGGTTAGGGTTAGGGTTAGGGTTAGGGTTAGGGTTAGGGTTAGGGTTAGGGTTAGGGTTAGGGTTAGGGTTAGGGTTAGGGTTAGGGTTAGGGTTAGGGTTAGGGTTAGGGTTAGGGTTAGGGTTAGGGTTAGGGTTAGGGTTAGGGTTAGGGTTAGGGTTAGGGTTAGGGTTAGGGTTAGGGTTAGGGTTAGGGTTAGGGTTAGGGTTAGGGTTAGGGTTAGGGTTAGGGTTAGGGTTAGGGTTAGGGTTAGGGTTAGGGTTAGGGTTAGGGTTAGGGTTAGGGTTAGGGTTAGGGTTAGGGTTAGGGTTAGGGTTAGGGTTAGGGTTAGGGTTAGGGTTAGGGTTAGGGTTAGGGTTAGGGTTAGGGTTAGGGTTAGGGTTAGGGTTAGGGTTAGGGTTAGGGTTAGGGTTAGGGTTAGGGTTAGGGTTAGGGTTAGGGTTAGGGTTAGGGTTAGGGTTAGGGTTAGGGTTAGGGTTAGGGTTAGGGTTAGGGTTAGGGTTAGGGTTAGGGTTAGGGTTAGGGTTAGGGTTAGGGTTAGGGTTAGGGTTAGGGTTAGGGTTAGGGTTAGGGTTAGGGTTAGGGTTAGGGTTAGGGTTAGGGTTAGGGTTAGGGTTAGGGTTAGGGTTAGGGTTAGGGTTAGGGTTAGGGTTAGGGTTAGGGTTAGGGTTAGGGTTAGGGTTAGGGTTAGGGTTAGGGTTAGGGTTAGGGTTAGGGTTAGGGTTAGGGTTAGGGTTAGGGTTAGGGTTAGGGTTAGGGTTAGGGTTAGGGTTAGGGTTAGGGTTAGGGTTAGGGTTAGGGTTAGGGTTAGGGTTAGGGTTAGGGTTAGGGTTAGGGTTAGGGTTAGGGTTAGGGTTAGGGTTAGGGTTAGGGTTAGGGTTAGGGTTAGGGTTAGGGTTAGGGTTAGGGTTAGGGTTAGGGTTAGGGTTAGGGTTAGGGTTAGGGTTAGGGTTAGGGTTAGGGTTAGGGTTAGGGTTAGGGTTAGGGTTAGGGTTAGGGTTAGGGTTAGGGTTAGGGTTAGGGTTAGGGTTAGGGTTAGGGTTAGGGTTAGGGTTAGGGTTAGGGTTAGGGTTAGGGTTAGGGTTAGGGTTAGGGTTAGGGTTAGGGTTAGGGTTAGGGTTAGGGTTAGGGTTAGGGTTAGGGTTAGGGTTAGGGTTAGGGTTAGGGTTAGGGTTAGGGTTAGGGTTAGGGTTAGGGTTAGGGTTAGGGTTAGGGTTAGGGTTAGGGTTAGGGTTAGGGTTAGGGTTAGGGTTAGGGTTAGGGTTAGGGTTAGGGTTAGGGTTAGGGTTAGGGTTAGGGTTAGGGTTAGGGTTAGGGTTAGGGTTAGGGTTAGGGTTAGGGTTAGGGTTAGGGTTAGGGTTAGGGTTAGGGTTAGGGTTAGGGTTAGGGTTAGGGTTAGGGTTAGGGTTAGGGTTAGGGTTAGGGTTAGGGTTAGGGTTAGGGTTAGGGTTAGGGTTAGGGTTAGGGTTAGGGTTAGGGTTAGGGTTAGGGTTAGGGTTAGGGTTAGGGTTAGGGTTAGGGTTAGGGTTAGGGTTAGGGTTAGGGTTAGGGTTAGGGTTAGGGTTAGGGTTAGGGTTAGGGTTAGGGTTAGGGTTAGGGTTAGGGTTAGGGTTAGGGTTAGGGTTAGGGTTAGGGTTAGGGTTAGGGTTAGGGTTAGGGTTAGGGTTAGGGTTAGGGTTAGGGTTAGGGTTAGGGTTAGGGTTAGGGTTAGGGTTAGGGTTAGGGTTAGGGTTAGGGTTAGGGTTAGGGTTAGGGTTAGGGTTAGGGTTAGGGTTAGGGTTAGGGTTAGGGTTAGGGTTAGGGTTAGGGTTAGGGTTAGGGTTAGGGTTAGGGTTAGGGTTAGGGTTAGGGTTAGGGTTAGGGTTAGGGTTAGGGTTAGGGTTAGGGTTAGGGTTAGGGTTAGGGTTAGGGTTAGGGTTAGGGTTAGGGTTAGGGTTAGGGTTAGGGTTAGGGTTAGGGTTAGGGTTAGGGTTAGGGTTAGGGTTAGGGTTAGGGTTAGGGTTAGGGTTAGGGTTAGGGTTAGGGTTAGGGTTAGGGTTAGGGTTAGGGTTAGGGTTAGGGTTAGGGTTAGGGTTAGGGTTAGGGTTAGGGTTAGGGTTAGGGTTAGGGTTAGGGTTAGGGTTAGGGTTAGGGTTAGGGTTAGGGTTAGGGTTAGGGTTAGGGTTAGGGTTAGGGTTAGGGTTAGGGTTAGGGTTAGGGTTAGGGTTAGGGTTAGGGTTAGGGTTAGGGTTAGGGTTAGGGTTAGGGTTAGGGTTAGGGTTAGGGTTAGGGTTAGGGTTAGGGTTAGGGTTAGGGTTAGGGTTAGGGTTAGGGTTAGGGTTAGGGTTAGGGTTAGGGTTAGGGTTAGGGTTAGGGTTAGGGTTAGGGTTAGGGTTAGGGTTAGGGTTAGGGTTAGGGTTAGGGTTAGGGTTAGGGTTAGGGTTAGGGTTAGGGTTAGGGTTAGGGTTAGGGTTAGGGTTAGGGTTAGGGTTAGGGTTAGGGTTAGGGTTAGGGTTAGGGTTAGGGTTAGGGTTAGGGTTAGGGTTAGGGTTAGGGTTAGGGTTAGGGTTAGGGTTAGGGTTAGGGTTAGGGTTAGGGTTAGGGTTAGGGTTAGGGTTAGGGTTAGGGTTAGGGTTAGGGTTAGGGTTAGGGTTAGGGTTAGGGTTAGGGTTAGGGTTAGGGTTAGGGTTAGGGTTAGGGTTAGGGTTAGGGTTAGGGTTAGGGTTAGGGTTAGGGTTAGGGTTAGGGTTAGGGTTAGGGTTAGGGTTAGGGTTAGGGTTAGGGTTAGGGTTAGGGTTAGGGTTAGGGTTAGGGTTAGGGTTAGGGTTAGGGTTAGGGTTAGGGTTAGGGTTAGGGTTAGGGTTAGGGTTAGGGTTAGGGTTAGGGTTAGGGTTAGGGTTAGGGTTAGGGTTAGGGTTAGGGTTAGGGTTAGGGTTAGGGTTAGGGTTAGGGTTAGGGTTAGGGTTAGGGTTAGGGTTAGGGTTAGGGTTAGGGTTAGGGTTAGGGTTAGGGTTAGGGTTAGGGTTAGGGTTAGGGTTAGGGTTAGGGTTAGGGTTAGGGTTAGGGTTAGGGTTAGGGTTAGGGTTAGGGTTAGGGTTAGGGTTAGGGTTAGGGTTAGGGTTAGGGTTAGGGTTAGGGTTAGGGTTAGGGTTAGGGTTAGGGTTAGGGTTAGGGTTAGGGTTAGGGTTAGGGTTAGGGTTAGGGTTAGGGTTAGGGTTAGGGTTAGGGTTAGGGTTAGGGTTAGGGTTAGGGTTAGGGTTAGGGTTAGGGTTAGGGTTAGGGTTAG